>NC_140316.1:13897195-15330945 GCF_964211825.1 Aythya ferina | reverse complement strand
TTTACTCAGCCGACCATGACCCGGTGAGTAATATTCCCTCAGCTATAGGGGCACTGATGCGCTCGCTGGCTCTTAATGCAGTAGCTCAGTAGCTGATTGGAATATTAAGTTTCTGCGAGAGTAGGAGACGCAGAAATCCACATGGATATACATTACTGCACAGCTGAGAGGCCCCTCCGGCTATTTCTTTTTCTCCTCACTGGTACATGTCCAACTCGTTTCAGCTTTGTTTTATGGTTATAGGAATCAGGTTTATATGGTGAGTTATAAAGTAATAAAACATGGGGAAAAGGGTGTTTGTGGTTTCATTTAAGAATAACCAGTTATAATTAACCTTTGTACCAAAATGTCAATATATGTAAGGGCATTCAAACAGCGGTGATAGTAGCTCGCTTCGCATCCAGTCGTCAGAGGGAGGTTTCGGGCTGTGTTGTGGTTTTGAAGCTGCTTAAAGGAGCGAAGCGGTGCCGGATCGGAGCGCCTGGGGGGTGAGGAGGGTCAGTGAGGGGGGTGCAGTGCCCAGTGCTCGCCCTGAGCCCCCTCCCCATGCCCCTCACACCCCTTGCAGCAGGCAAGCCCTCGACCCTGTGGGGACTGGGACCTGCTGGCCCTCCCCAGCCCCAGGTCCTGCAGGGAGCAGAGGGCAGGGGCAGCACCAGCACCATGTCCCGATGCGGCCAGTGTGGGGGGGGGTTGTTGGGGCTGGGGGGTCCTCACACACCCGCTCCCCTTGCCCAGCGCGTGGGGCACTCCCCTCTTTTGGGAATTGATTGTCCTTCTTCTGGTTGCAGGTTATTTGTATTGCGAAGCAATGAGTTGCCCTTAATCACAACAACATCAACATTTTATATGAGCAGGAAGAGATTTGAACAGTCATTAGGCATCTGAAATTGTGGTGCACATTAATGGGCAAATAACGTGTCTGAGCAAGGAAAAAAATGTATCTCTTGTAAATTACATTTTTAAAACTTGATTCAAACTAAATGTTGTGCCATAAATCTGTTAATTTTGGCAAGAGCCTGGAATGAGCAGGGGCAACTCGAGACTTTCTTCAAACAGCTTTTCAAAAACTGCCCACCCACTGCAGGGAAAGATTCAGGGCGAGAAGGAGGGAGGGACAAAACGATTTCTTCCTGAGCACGGCTCAGCTACTCCTTCGTTCCTGCACTCTGCTTCTGGACACGGGCCCCTTTTGTAAAAGAACTGAAAAAAATCACAGACATTGAAGACAGAAAAACAAGGGAAAAAAAAAAATCCTTGTTTTCAAATGAACCATATTCAGAGCGCTGTGGTTGAGAGTCAGCTACTCTCGGGTTCGCTGCCCCAGTGAATCTGCCTGTATGAAGGGGTGTTGTGACACCAGACGCGCGTGTTGTGACAAAGGTACGAGACTGTCTTTTCTGCATTTTCCAGAGCCGCTTTAATGGCTGATAACTGTAGAGACGAAGAAATTGTCTGGAAACAGAAAAGCACCCCCCAAATCTACAAAATATGCTACTTCTGCTACAAACTTGCAAATAGGCCCATATGTGATAAGTAAACGATCTAAGATCCATGTATTTGCATGCATTCATTTCAGGCTGGATCCCCGCCAAACGCCGAGCTGTGAAGCATGCCACCGCTCCTCGCCGGGGGGACGCCGTGCCACAAAGGGCCGGCGGTGGGCAGGGAGCCCCCCATCCCCACGGAGAGCCCCCTCACCCCACGGAGAGCCCCCGCTGCCCCCCAGGACAGCCCCCCCATCCCCACGCTGTGCCGCCCGGGGCTGAGGCTCTCCTGGGAGGCAGCTGGTAGCTCGCTGCCCATTGCTCCAGGCCACCTCTGGAAGCAGAGTTTCCATAAACATCCCTCTGTTTATAAACAAAATCATTGTTTTGGAATAAGCTTTGTTTCTCTGAATGCACCTGAGCATGTGTGAGACAATTTCCTGGAAACGTGTGAGGCTCTTGATAACAAGGAACAAGTTCGTAACAAAAAGAGCAGCCAGAGGTGGTCTTTCTCTGTCCTGCCGATGAACTACATACACATGCGCTTGTCGTGTGGTGCCCTGTACCAGAGCAGCTCTGTGTGCTCATGGAGAAGATACGAGGATTGTAGAAAAGCACAGGAAGCAAGCCTCAAACCTGACCTGATCTCTATTCGAATCAAAATTGCAAATGCAAGGATGCGTGAGGAGGGAGGAGAGGAAGGGGGAGGCAGCACGTTCTCGTCAATCCAGCAGACACCTGCTGCTGCACAATGCTCACTTGCTCTGCATTGTTTGGGAGCTGCACCTACTCCTGCTGAGCCTTTTACCTCGTTCACAGCTTTTCCAGACAAGGCTGTTCCAAGAGTTAAATGTTAGTGTCTTCTGTGTCTAGCTACAAGATGTGCTTTTATGACAATACACTAATAGGTTAACTTACTTATAACGATTATGTCCCTATTTATGCCGGATGGAAGTGGCTGCTTTTGTTAACCATTTATTACCTAGGGAGCTAGTTTCAGTGTGTTCCACATGATTATTTTCCAACACTGCAATTTGGTACTTGCTCGGCGTCTGGAAGGATTGTTTCTTGCAGAGGTGACCTCCCTGCAGTTAGACTGCGTGTCAGTGTTTGAGGAATATACTTGAGCTGATGGGTAGGTTGTGTGCATCTCCTGACCTCAATCGTTTTCACACTGTGAGAACTGCTGGGAAGTGGTTTGACATAAAGTGTTTATAATCTCCATCAGAAGGAAGTGCAATTATAATGGGGCCATCTTAGCAAGAAGGAGACAGCCACTAGCCTCCCTGCAACAGTGGCCTTAAGCTCTTCTCTGATTTGAGCATTATAATTAGTAAAGAAACAAGTTGTAATTAAATTAGGAGAATGGAAAGCGGGAGTACAGCCGCTGCAGAGCGCGATGCACGCAGCCACTGCCTGCCAACCAGGAGCAGTTGGGGTGACACGGCTGGGCCCATCCCCGGGACTCTCCTCTCACCGGGCTCCCTGCAGCAGGCAGGAATTGGGCGCTGGGACCAGTTGGGATTCTCGGGAAGGTGCCGTGGCAGCAGCCCACTGCGAGCCCTGCAGCCACACTGCTCCCTGTGGCCAAGCCCCCCAGCTTACGGAGGCAGCCCCCATGCCCACCCACCCTGGCCCCTGTGGGAGCAGGGAGGGCGGCGGTGCCCGGGGTGCTGCACGCTCTGGCTTTGCGGTTTGGCTGAGGCGCTCTGGCCGTGCAGATTTATTTCCTGGCTTTTAGCCAGCCTAGGAATGAAAATACTCTAGAGGGTGAAAGGCTCATAGTCAAGAGCTCTTCACCTCTTCCCTGAAAGGACCTCTCATCCTCATTCATTCAGGGTTTATTACCACTCCACTGCCTGAGAATAACTATTTGTAAAGATAGAGCTTGGGAAAAACAAGCTTCCCAGGTGCCCAAGTGCTTAGACCTACCATTATGGGATTCAGTACTGAGTCAGCACTGGACTCTTCTTCCTCCTCCTCATCTGATTTATGGGCATTTAAATCCTGAGGAATGGGCTGTGGCTTTAGCCAGCGTTCGGCCACCAAAGAGCATCATTGCTGTCTGCATCATCCTGAGCACATGGTGGGAGCAGCAAGGTCTCCACCCTCAGCTCAGGAGCGTCTGCCACCAAGGGGCAGCTCCTGCTTTCCTCTCTTCTGCCACCAGTCCCTCTCTGAGGGCTCAGCCGCTGCCTTGCAGAGCCATCTCCCCTCCCCAGGATGATGGTGTGGTGGATGTGGTCGTCTCATGGGTCTGGGGTGCTGCATACGTGGTGGTGTGAGGAATAGCCTTGTCCTTGCTTGCTGGGAATTAGCACTCACAAATAGCCAGGGAAATGGGCCAGAGGGGTCCAGAATGAGGGATGAGAGCATGGGCAGCACCGTGGTGAACACCGCCCTGAGAGGGCTGCTGCTCCCCATGGGGCATGGCCAAACCCTGCTGACCCCTCCAGCACCTGCTGTTTTCTAAAAGCACCTTCAGATTCTTCCCTCTGAGCTATTTTTGCAGTGCTCAGGCTTCCTCCCAGTTACTCCTCCCTTTGAATCCTCACTCTTTGCTTTCTTAAAACTGGACCAGTTCTTATTATTTGCATTGCAAGTGCACAGCACCATACTGCCCTTTTTCCTTGGTATTTTTCCTCAGCTCTGGAAAGCACCGGGACAGGCTGTGACGGTCTGCCGAAAACTGCTCTGTGATGAGCCAGCGTTTGCCTGCCGTTCCAGGCTGGCTCTTGTTTCTAGGTAGCGTGTCTCTGACCTCCGCAAATTAAGAGGCTGGGGAAGCAAAAGATGACAACACAGAGCACTGCCGACACGGGCTGGGAAGTCTCGGGGGAGCGCGAAGCTGACAGCACACTTTTCCACCACGAGCACCATCAGCTCAGCGGTGAGGCCAGCAGAGAGGGATGCAAGGTGCCTCCGGGATCCCCATGGAGCCGAGGCGCTGTGGCAGGGCAGGGCACAGACATACGGGTGCCAATGCCACTGGGCACCGTGTGGAGCCCAGGCGGTGCCGGTGCCGACAGCAGCTCCGCCATCCCGGCGCAGCCAGCCTGCGCGCACCGAAACAGGCAGCTAGAAAGTAAACAGTGTCTGAAACCTATTCTCATTAGGCTAATTTACGAATAAATTACCATATTCAATGGCCTTATTTTTACTGCTCGTTAACAGGCCCATGATAGGATGATAATTATGGGATTTTAAGTGGCTAATGGCAGCTGGGGCGTCAAAAGCAGTTTTTACGAATCTGTTTATGGCAGGGAAGGTGACAGGAGGGTGGGACACTGAGATGTTGGAATCGCATGTCGGAGAAAAAAAAGCTTTAATTGTTGAGTATTTATTAGAGAGGAGGGAAGACTGTAATTTAAAAATGAAACTCTGAAAAACAAAAAGGAAATTAATTAGTCTCTAAGCCCTCCGATGGCTAGAGTTTAAGGAGGACCTCAGAGGTTTGCACACGGGTAAAGGCTCCCGTGGCCAGCGCCTGGTGCTGTCTGTCCCCACACACCCTGGGGTGCCCATTGGGACCCAGCCTGCACCACTGCTGGGATGAAGCTGTCCCTGGGACCTGGCTTCAGGGCACTGCAGTCAGTGGGGCTGAGACTGGAGGATGCTGTGCAGTCTCAAGAGGGGTTGGGGGTTCACCCGGGGGTCTCCATCCCCTCTGCCTGCTGGCTCTGTGACTGCCCCCTCCTGCAGTCCCCGTTCCTGGAGAGCCGGTGCTTTTTCCATACGTTTAGCCCGGCTGCTCATCATCTCCCATCTCCACCGATTCATCTTGATCTTTCAGTTTAGTATGCAGTGCTCGGAAAACAAACACGTACCAGACTGACAGTGGGAATAAATATCGTGGAGATGTTGATTAGCATTTGATCCCAGCTGGGCCTCTGGAAGCTGCAGCACTGGAATGCCTTGGCAGTTTTTTAATGCTGAATAATTTGATTAGATCAGTGGCTGAGCCTGCTGCTCGCGGTGAGATAAACCCTCCCTGCACTGCTGCTCCCCCCGCACCGCGCACGCACCTCTCCCTTCCTGGCTTGCTTGCTTTCTTTTATGGGGCCTTAAATACATCGTTTAATCAACTCTACAATTTCAATTTAGCACAGTTGTTGACTCGCATGGATGATAAGGTTCTGAAGACCCCACAGATTGCTGGCTGGTTTAACAGTGCCATTTTCCACGGCCTCCTGGCTTTTGCTGCCAAACTGCAGCCAAGCCCAGCCTTCGTCCAGACTGCCAGTGATTGCAGAAGGCTCTGTTTACTTAGCTGTAGCTGTCAATCAGCCATGTAGATATTTCCAGTCTCTTCACTGTGTAATTACCAGCAGGGACACATCCCCGCTGCACGATGACATGATAGGAACCAATGGTTCGTTTTCAAAAACACAGTAATAACATTTTTTTTTTTTGTTCTTTTGAGGCATAGAAAGCATGAGGACATAGGGAGGGAAAACTGCAATTATCTGAGACCTCAGCGATCCTAATTAAATGATTGATTTCTGAAATTTTCTTATTCTTCAAGAAAAACGAGTTGGGAAGACTCCTACAATATCTAGAACACTTTTACTTTTAATCCAATTTAAATAATGCTGTAGGCTGTACCTTTCCTTTTCAGCAGAAGGGTAATCAGTTCAGCAAGTGGCCAGAAAGACTGCAATAAACAGTAAAGCATTAACTGTTCTACTCCTTTTTTTTTTTTTTTTTTTTCCCAAAAAGAAGCTACTGATGTCTATTTTCAAACCATATTTTACATATTTTCTTACAGGCAGAGTATCATTTGAAAACCAAGCTTTACCTGCATTGCTAAGACTGTGAAGTTACATTTCTCTCTCTAAGTCAAAGGAGGGAAAATCATGAATTACAAAACCAGCATTTTCTATCTGAAAAGAATTATTTTATCTGAAAAAGCAAAACTGTATATTTTCAGCCACTGACCTAATCCAAGATAAATAAACAGTCAGAGACTTCTGTTTACTTACACTTATTAACATTCAGCAGAGGGTGTGAGGGTGATACTATCTGACAACCACAATTTCAAACTTTCCCTTTGGTTCGCTGGCCTGTGATTCTGAAGCGCAATGAGCAGCACAGCTTCCACTGGATTTGCCAGCCAGGCTGCCTCACAGCCACATCTGGAGCTGCTTTGTACACCTGCAGGATGTCGCCGTGCCATAGTGGGGGGAAGCAGACAGAGATTTTTTTTTCTGTAAGTGGAAGAGAAGGATACAAATGCATAGGCACCTTGCAAAATAAGTAGCTTTCCTCTGCTCAGGAGGAAGGGGATTTGCACCATATCAAATAATCAGAAAAGTGCCTTATATTATTATTATTATTATTATTATTATTATTATTATTATTATTATCCTTTTAAAAAACTGATAAAAAAAGCTGGTGGGAAATGCAAAGGAAAGAGTGACCCCTGTTTTGCAGGCCTGTAGCAAACCACAAACCCTCTCCGAGTCAGAGTTTTTCATTCAATGTACAAGGGACTTGACACCCAAACTTTTTGCCCGTATCCTCCCATTTGACCTATGTTCCCTCCAGGCATTTGCCCACTGCTGTGGGCCAACAGCCTGCTTCTCTGCACAGCTTCAGCCTGCTACCTGCCAGCTCCCCTGCACAGCCCTGCTTATCTTGTGAGAAAGAGTTAACAGCAAATCCTTAATCACTGCCCTGGCTTTACAGATTCCTGTTGTGTCCCTGCTCAGACACCTCTTCTCCAGGCTAAAAAGCCTTAACCCAGGAAATCCTGCCTTTTATCCTTGTTCATCCCTGTGGTCCCACTCTGTACCTTGCTTGCTTTTATCACTGTCTTGGAGGCACAGGGTAAGGACAGAATAATGCAGGGCTCAGGGAATGGTGCTATACAGATGTCTATAGCAGCAGTGCTCTTCCTTGGGTCCCCTGTTTTTTTAGGGGTAATTCCCTATGTTTGATTTGGTTTTAGGCCACTGCTGGATGTTGAGCTGATGCCTTCACAGCATTAGCTATTGCAGCGCTTGGTTTTGTCTCCTCGGTGGTGGCCATCAGTCCAGGGGCTCTGTGTGTGTATGGATGGGAGTCCTGGCCTCCTCCAAGGCCCTGCTGGTCAGCCCCACACACCGGGGGTGGTTCTGCTGGCTGGTCCCACATGGACACGGGGGCTGTGGGCTCAGCAGCTCCGTCCTGTTACTCTCGAGGAAAATATCACAGCTCATTATTCACATTCTAGACCTCTGGTGGCAAGAGGATTTAAAATGAGAGAATATATAACACTGATATTAGATTACCTCTATCACAATCGAGCTCCTGGGTAAATACTATCTGTGCATAGTTCTTCATACCTGTTCCTGTGATCTAGTTTCCCTAAAAAAGCATTTTTTTGCATCAACACTTCAGTGTGAGACAGATACAACTACAAACACATCACTCTTCTGCCTGCACACAATCCAAGACACAGCCGCAGCAGTTTCCAAAGTCAGGACACACAGAGATGGACGGACCGAGCACCCTGCAGGTGCTACCGACACTGTGATAACGTGGACACAGGTACCAGAGCGAAGCCCGAGGTGCCACCTCCAGAGGCGACAGTGGGGGACAGGCGGGCATCCCTCTGCACCCCTGGGGCCCTTGCAGGACCCCCAGCCCGTGCAGGCTCCGGTGCTGGCGGTGCCGGCTTGCACCAGCCGAGGCGAGGGCGGCCGAGTGGTGTGTCAGTGCAAATGCCCACGGCGCCTGTGCTCACCTCTCTGATCACCGTGCAGTTGGTGCAAAAGGTGCTTCATGTGGAATTAAGAGCAGGATTTGTTTCTTCAAACTTTTGCAATTTTAACATCTGCTTGTTTTGGTAAATTTGACAGGGACTCTCTTTTGTCTTTTTTTATTTTATTTTATATTTTTTTACAGAAATTCTATGAAAAGTGTTTTAAAAAGTGCTAACTGACAAGCCTACACAGGCTGCCTCCACTCAGGGAGCACTCTGCACAGTTGTTAACTTGTTAGACAGGAGCTAGATTACAATCATAAATAAATGATTTGCTGTCTCCTTACATTCAGACATGTAGCTTTTAAAGTGTAGCTGTCATCCCTGAATCAGATTTAGTCAAATGCTGTGTAACTGCAAAATTATCCTATCCTTACCTTTTTTTATTCTCCATATAATGGACAGTTAAATTGGATTTTCAAATTTGAAGTGCATATGTTTTTCAAATCCCCACAGGGTTGCCATTTTTTCATTTCTAAAGCAACTCACTAATGTTTATCATTACCACACAGAAATATTACAATTCTTAAGGGGCACCTTATAAAATCAGTACAGGAGAAATATGCTTTATCGTCTCAAAATGAAACCAATTTCTCAGCTGATTTGCAATTTATTTACATGTTAGCATTTGATTTTCTGCTGATTTATAGCCCCACATGCCTGTGTCTTAGCTGCTTTCTAAATAAACACAATCAGGTTGGGAAAGCTAATACCAAATTACAGAGCTTTGTTCTAGCTTTACTCTATTAATAAGCTAAATCTTTTACCAATAGCGCCTAGCCTCCCTCAGCACTGACTGCAAGGAGAAGTCATGCATGGTATTTTGTAAGGCTCGAGTTCTGGTATGCTATAAATAATCAGGAGACGTGGAGAATCTAAGGTGAAAAATAGAGATCTCAGAAAAGGCACAAGCAAAAAATGTGGTAGCACAATTATTATTATTATTATTATTATTATTATTAATGCTATAAACTTAAAGATTTAGTCACATCTCATGAAAACTCTGGTGCCATGGACATTTCATTTTACACAGCCATTTAAGACATTCCTTCCATCACAACTTTGCAGCAAACATGCCGTACATACGGAATTCCACTTTCCCTGCGGTCTAGATGCATACATGCAGCTGTACAGGTAATGGATGGCCAGAGCTGATGATTGTTTCAGAATAAGTTTTTTAATGGCAGGTAAATTATTCATTGGCATGTAAAATAATACTCTCAGCCTTAACTAACGTGGTAGTAAAAATAACCTCTGGCAAAGATCTCATACTTTCAAGGTTCGGTTCATTAATAAACAATATGAAGAAAGCAAGTCGGCACAATGCATTCTGGAAGTCCAAGTGACTTGATGCGTGATTCGGGAGGGTGGGGGCTGAGAATTCAAATATGTATTAGTCTTGGGGAAGCACACCTTTTTCTCTATGTAAGGTGCGTGTGCAAATTCTATGGATAATTAATGCAACAGTTACTTCAGCAGCATCAAAAGACCCACTGTTTAATTCAACATCCTATGAGCACGGTGTGACAGCAGAGGAGCATTATTCCTGGCAATGAGTGACAGAGGGCATCAAGCATTCTTCTGAAATGCTCTCGCATCTCCCTCGAATGGCACATCAGGTGTGTCTGAGCTGCATTAATTACGGGAGGTGTTGCCAGCCCCAGGCATGCACGCTCACATCAAGCCCCAGCTGCTCGGATGCCAGCCTGCGTTGGCACTGCACGTCGCACGCCCCTCGCCATCCCTGCAGATGGGGGCACGCCAAACGAGAAGCTAAGGAGCGTCCCATGCTGGAGAGAGCGGCTGTGGCTCCTGGCGCTGAGACTATGCAGGGGGCCTGGGGAGGAATCCAACTGTGGTGGGCACCTGCGGGAAGTGGGGGCTAGCACCCAGCCATCTCCACTGGGTGCCCCTCCTGGTGCCCTGCGCTCCCCTGGGACTCGAGGCCAGCAGACACGCTCCTGGTGTCTCAGGCACTGGAGCACAAATGTAAAGCAGCCAGAGCAGGTCATGGCTCAGTTTCTTTGGGGAAGTCAGGGTACCTTTAGTATGTTTATGGCCTGGCTGCTGCAATGCTGTCAGCAGAAGACCAGGAATGCCCAGCCTCGGTTGGACCAGGCACGTAGCACGGGCAGCATGCAGCACACGGGTTGGATTTGCTGTCGGGTTCTGAATCTTGCATCTCAGTGATTAAAATCCAATGTGGCAAGAAGGGGCCCAGCCAAGGGCCCGTGGGTGGTGGAAGGGCTGCCTGCTGTCCTGCCCCATCCCTTCCCTGGGTGCTGCCGCTGCCCTCTGTGGCAGCGCACCCTGCCCGCCGAGCCACAGCAGCCAGCAGCGAGGCCGTCCGTGCCTGCGCACGTTGCCGGCTGCTTAATGGTGGTTTCTTTGTTTTTTCCTGTTGACATTGATCATAATTGTTAGCCCATCGATTGACACGCAGACTCCTTGACAGAATAACAAGGAATACTCTGTGCCAAATTATTCATTCTCCGCCAGTTAAACCGCGCATCCTCCCGTAATCAAACCGCAGCCGCATCCAGCGGGTGGAAAACAAAGGTCCTGTAATTCAGAGCCGGGATGCGAAGAGCCGAGCGGAAGTGGCAGAACATAAGGTTCCCAGCGCTCACCACGGCCTGTCAATAACGCGTATGTGACAGCAATAATGATGCCGTCAGCAGAGCTGGTCCTGCCGTCTGTGCCGCTAGTGCAGCATGGAAATATGGGAGGGAAAATGAATTGTATCAAAAGGAAAGGGCTAAGCAATGAAAACCAACGGAGAGCAGGGCGGAAATTGCTTTTACTCTTAGAATTTGGATTTTGGAGCTTAGGATCTGTCTTGCAAGCATAATGGAAAAATGGCACGCCTGATTTGGGCTGGTTTAAAGCCACGTGGAGGTCAGGGGGAGAGATCCCTGCAAGGTGAACCAGAGTAACCCCTTTTGCCGCGGTAGGCAGGCACTGGTTGCTGATGGGCTGTGGCCTGCTCAGCACCAGGCTCTGTGCCAGTGGCGAGCTGCTTTTCCAGCCCTGTCTTAGGAGCCTGGGAGGCATCACCTGGGGCTGACTGTACACAAGAGCAGCATCAAGGAAAGCACACTCCTCCTCCTGAAAATCACAGCTCTTCCGAGTTCTCTCCTATGAATATTCATCCGTGACAAGGATCTCATTCAGCAACGGAGGCTGAAGAACCTGTGGGTGCTTGTGCAGAAATACACGGCATGTGACACCACAGATTCCTGTTTAGTTGATACTTAGTCTCCCCAGTTTTCTTCTCCCAGTACATACACAAGCTTTGTGGGATTAAAAAATATAATCTAGAGGCTCACTCATCAAGGACCTAGGAAAATGCATAACACATGTGAATGAAAATGGCCACCCAGTTAATAGTGTAAAGACATCCAAGAAAGATATTTGATAAACCAAAAACTTCCTGTAAATTTGTGCTGGAATAAAGGTTAAATAGGGGATTATCTGCAACATCTTGTGTCAATCAAACGTAGCCATTTGTGCAAATCTGGGACCAGATATCAAAGGAAACCATGGCATGTCAGAGGCTGGGCAAGGATTAGTCAGTAACTTGAAAGAACTTATACAAACCCAACACGAAAATGCTTTGCTTTGGATGCACTTTTATAGCACAAAACTATATATGGAGTGTTTTTATCCTACTGGCTGCTATGCAGAAGCAGGGAAAAGCAGAGAAACATATTTTGGGAAAAAGAAGGGACTTGTCATTTAAGTAGCCCAACATAAAGTGACTTCACAGGAGACATCCTCCCAGCATGGGAAGGGGGTTGCTGAGAAGCCTCTCCCTTGAGGCTGGGCAGAAGCCCCTCGCAGACAATTCTTTCCAGCCTTCCCTTTTTCCCCTTTGTTTTGCCTGGACAAGGCCTCCATCCCCCTGCCCCCTGCTGCGGGAGCTGGGCAGCGGGGTCCTGCTGCACCACGACCTGCCCGGCGGCGCTGCTGCCTTCAGCAGCAGTCTGTCCAAAATTTCCCTTTAAGAAATCAGGGCAGAGAAAACGGGAAGTGGGTCTTCAATGACGTAAGTGTTACAGATCTCTGGAAGGAGCTAGGCTCTTTAATAGCTTTTCTAAACATTGCGTTCTCTGTAGATGATCCCTGTGGTTGTTTCACGTGTGAGAGGGCTGAAATTTGCTGGCGAATCTTGACATTTTCAGATCCATGGTGGGCCACGTGCTGCAAGACCTGCTCACTTCCTTATTCCGATCCGTTCCACAGCTTCACCGTGATGTGGCAGATTGCTTTGAGGGATCCATGTCAGGATATTTTAGGGAAGTCACTGCTAACATTGCCATGAATAGTTTCTCTTTGCATTGCACAAATCCCGCCCTAAACGGAATTAGCAAGGCAGTGCCGAAGCTCTCGGAGGGCTGCTGCACGCGGCCATGGAGGGCGCCTGCTGCAGAGGCAGGCAGAGCAGCTACCCCAGCAGCTCTCCGTCTGCAGCAAGGAGCCTGCCCGTGTGGCACTGCCTCCGTCCTTGCCTTCCCAGAGCCCGGGCGTGGTGCTGGCAAGCACCGCAGCGCCAGGACACGAGGCCCAGAGCATCGTGCTGGTGGCCTCCAGCACTGCACAGCACTGTGGTGTGCTGCTTTTGCAGTCCGGTCTGGAGAAAACCCCGGCACTCAGGCACTCAGACCACCCAGGCCACACCGGGCACGGGTGCTATCGTCCCCAGCACGGCTGACCCCTGGGCAGCACAGCACTCTGCTCCTTCAGGAGAAGCTTTGGAGGCTATTTAATAGATCACAGCAGAACGACTCTATTCCCATTAGTTCACGAACTGGCTAATTAGTTAATAATTTATTCCAAGACAAATTTGGTGTGAGGTAAGTTTCTAGCTTGCAGCTTTGGCTGCCCCTCAGACACCTCCAGCCCCGCTGGAGGCATGGGGTGCACAGGGGGCGCGGTGCTCGCAGCCAGGCTAGCAGGATTCCCCCGTGCTCACACTTGGCTTCGGAGCTTGAGACTTGCTCATCAGAGCCAATTTCAGTGAACCTGGTTTCTCTAGAATACACACGCTCCAGTTGTGTTTTGTAGAAAGGGAGGAAAAAACCCTAAATATTTTCCCTGGGATAACCCCCATGTTAGAGCCACGTCCCCTCCATGCTGTTGCACACAGGCTGATATTTAAGGCAGGGACTTACTGCATAACCCAGTGCCTGTGGGATTAAAAAAAAAATAAAAAATATATAGTCTCCATGGAAATGGAGGCCATATCTTTTGAAAACTGTATCAGAGCTCTCTATCCTCTCCCCTTTATCATTGTATTTTAACCTACCAGCTGCATATTTAAGAGCAGAGCTTGCAAGATGATCTTACCCTTTTTTATTATTTTCCCTCATGTGTTAAGGGAGGGAATACTGACAGGGACAAGTGACAGCTCGCTAATTATTCCCTTACTGCCACTGCTGTTCTTGTTTTGGACGTGTTGCTCATTTTCCTCTGCTCTTCGCACTGAATAATGCATGGGTCCCTATCAGTATTCATGCAGTACCTTCGGGAACTGCCAGCCTAACTAGCTGATAACTGATTCAGTTTGTAACCGGTGCCTTTGGGAGTTGCAAGGAAAAGTAGCCAAGAACAAATTTAACACTTCTTTCTCATTGCTTTAGAACATCAAGGAGAGGTACAGGAGGACTGCGCATGAAATACATTTGTTGCCTGAAGCTGTTGGAAGTACATAACTAAAGTGAGCGCGTTTAACCCAGCACAGTGCAGCATGTGAGGTCAGTGGGCTATCCAGATGGGAGCACCCGGGAGGGAGAGGGCGAGGAATCGGCTCTTTCGAAGCAGTTGTTTTCAGCAGATGCCCTCTCTAGGTTTTGCAGGGAGGTGCCAAGAAAAGCCACCCCAGAGCCATCTGTACTTTGGAGTCAGAAATAGTGCAAGCCTGGTGTAAGCGGTGGTGCGTGCTCGGTGTTAGCAGTTGCTATCATCATGGTATGAGCACATCGGAGCAGCAACCCCGCAGGGCTCGAGGCAGCCGGGAGTGGGACGGGGCAGCACCGCTTCAGCACCCCCAGTGCAAGCTGAGAATGCCATTCCGCAGGACTGGCCCCCAGCACCTGTGAAACAGAGGCTGGCCCCTTACAGCAAGGTCTGCACTTGTGCAAAGCAAGCTTCAGGAGCATCCTCTCATCCCAGGGAGAACAGAAGGCAAATGTAGATGGGGAGAAGCAATTTCCTCTCTTCCTCTGTTAAATACAATGGTGAGAAGGAATAAAGGGAGAGTGAAGTTTGGCATTTTCATGTGCATCACATTCGTTAAATGTGAATAGATATTCCGTGTGCTATTTGAAACTCACACTGCCTTGACCCGCCAGCAGGGAGGACTAGACCGATGCTGCTGAAAGCTGCTCTGCGTGAGACCGGCTATTCCCTCTGCAGAAAGGATGAAAAACTGCACCGAGCAGTTCGCTGAATATTCTTGCTTGAGTTTTTCATCTGACATGTGTCAGATGGTGTGACCTTAACCACCCTTAATGGCATGACCTTAACCACCATATTCACAGTTTCATTCCTCTCCAAGTACATATATATTTATACATCTAAACTAGTGCCATGGAGGAAGATACGCGTTGCATTTTGGGTTGCATCAAAGTTGTCAGACGTCTTTTTAAAGGCACTGAAAGCAGACGGGGAGATGACCTCGTAAGTGTCTGTCATGGCTTGTGAAATGGACAGAAGTTGAAGCAAGAAAATGTAAAAGGTCTTTCTTGAAGTTTGCACTAGCAATATTTCACTAGTTCAATCAAAATGAACTGTGTCGAGAATTTTTAAATGTTCCTCTTCCACACAAAGACCATCCAGATGAGGGCTGGACAGAAAGCAAAGTTTTTTTTTTTTTCCACAGGGAGGCCAGCATCCACCAGTGCAAGCTGGATGGGAACACTGCTGGATGCAGGAGGAGATCGGGGAGCGTGGGCAGAATGGGACAGAGGGGACATTGCTGCCCAGCTCAGGAGTTCCTGGTTCAAACAAAGCTGTTTTGTGTTAAATTGGAAATTTTTCACGGTCCTCTTTAGGGGCTTTTCTGCACATAGGCACAAGGATGCTATAACCAGGAGGGAGATCAGCTGGTCATATTGGAAAATACTCTGTGACCTGCACCATCAGACCTTCCAGAAATGTGCAAACAAAGCATTCTCCGACAGTTAAAAACCTTGGGGGAAAAATGAAAATGAACCTCTGTCTCTTCCTGAGTTCTGCAGAAGTTGACAGCAGTTTGTATTTAGTCTGCTAAAACCCGAGGCTAATTGGACAAAATTAGTGACATGTTTTAAGAAGTAAGGAAAGAACTGAATAATGTTAATCTCTTTATCATGCTGTCTATAATTACAGCAAAAAATAGGATGTCAATGAGAAAGTGAAGTATGGAATTCAAAATCTCGTGGTAATGACTGTGCTCTTATTGCTTGCCCCCAGTCTGCTGGAGAAGTTTGGCTTCAGCTGCAACGTGCACATTGTTAACTTGGCAGTGTCACTCGTGCTCCTCTTTCAGTGAACAATTTTCCCCAGCCATAGGAAGCCTTGGAAAGACATTCACCAGTGTCTCTGGTGCCTCTGGGGAGCCTTGGAAGACAAGAAAAAAGCCTCAAGATACTGCATGTCAGTCTATCTCTCACTATAATTATCTTTATTGATTGGAGAATCACTTACATTTCCATATCTCTGAGTTACCTGTTAGCGTTACTGTTTAGATGTGTTCACGGATCAGATTTCAAGAGATTTAATCCCAGGGAAGAGTGTCTTGTTATGTATGAACTGTATGCAAATTTCAGAAGAGAGGTGATGCGGTTTCATGGCAAGAAATAACACCAGAACCCAATCATCAGTGGAAGGAGAAAAGAGGCAGCGGCCGTGGCAGCAAAGCCATTTTCGCAGCAACCCCACAACACATAGTTGTGCACCATGCAGATTTTATGGGTTAAGAGGATCTCAATATTTACTCAAAATAAAGAAAGAACAGAAATGCGTGAGGACACTAAGCCACCAAACCAGAAATTCTCCTTTCCTGTAGGTTTGCGACGAGCCCCGTGTGGACGGTTCTTGTTGCAGACAGGTTTACAGAAATACCTGCTTAGCTTAGGGCTGGCAACGGCTAGGAATGACTCCTCTGAGCGTGCTCTCCCCTAATGCCTGCTTCCTTCTGCTGATGGAAATCCTGCCGATTTCCTCCCCAGTTACCCCCGCTCTGCAGCTCTGCGTGCTTCTGCTGCCTGCCGGTGGCAGAACCCTGCCTGCTGCCCCTCCATCATGGGGGTGCCTCCAGCCTCTGGGGTCTTTCAAGGAAAACAACATTATTGTGCTGGCTGGGGGCACTGGTTGGCGTGGGAAGGCAAAGCAGAGCAGTGGCAGCAACATTTTTGGTGATGAGAGCAGGAAGCCACGGCGCGGCCCGGCCATCTCCACAGAGGCCGTTTTGGCCGTGCTCACCCGGTGCCGGGCAGAGCGAGCGGCTGGCCACAGCTCCCCACAGCTCAGCAGCCGGAGGCTGGGACCAGGAGGAGCATGTTCAGTGCCGTGTCCCCGTGTCCTGCAGTGCCCCGTTAACCAGGACCTCACACCTCCGGAATGTGGTGCTGCCTGGGGTGGGTCTCCAGGCGTTGGCCTCGCAGCAACCAGCTGGCCCCTGTCAGCCCTCGGCAATTCGAAGCGCACACCTGCACCGCTGCTGCTTCTCTCTGGTGCCCAGCTGGCGGGCCGGGAAGAGCAGAAAGTGGGCTGGAGCCTTCTGCAGCCCCACTGCAGGCCGTGCCTGGCCCTGCAGCCCCAGCGCCAGACGCAGGGACAGGCACCGAGGACAGGAGCTGGCGGCTCTCCTGTGCTGACCCCGAGCATCCCTGGCACAGGTCCTGGCCCTGCTGCAAGGGCGCCGGGGGCCTCTGGAAACGTTCCTGGCCACCAGCCCCTCCACTGCAGCCTGCTCAGCCTTGCTGAGGCTAGGCACAGAATCCATGCTCCAAAATGGATGTTTTTCACATTAAAGAGCTGCACAAACATTTTATTTCCCATTTGTGGCCCTTTTGCAAACAGCAGAGAATCCACTCTTTCCTCCCAAAGATTTGTGTCCAAGGGAGCTCCCAGGCTAACATAAAGCTGCCCATACTTTCAAGAGGCCTCTCCGGTAAGCTCTTATTTCTTGGATTCCTTCCCAAAATGAGGCAGTATCGCTTATGGGAAGCAGCAAACAGAAGTGATATGAAGCATTGAGAAAGCCTTCCAGTTTCAGCAGAGGCACAAGTGTCATCTCTCTACAGAAATATCAATTATATTTCCTGTACAGCTAATGAGATAGCGGTTGGCAAACATTAGCAGGTAAACAGTCAAACACAGCAGAGCACATAGTTTGGGCTTTTTGAATTAAATTTTCACATTATTAAAGTGTCCCTGAGCACTTTACCCTCTGGCATGCCCAGATAAAGAGCCTATAATAGTCAATGGAGTGAAATGAAATGCACGAGGGAGCCCCTTTCTCCCCTAAACCAGCCCACAGCCAGCGTGGTGCCTGCAGGGGGGCCACACTGCCCGGGGGACACGCGGCCCCATCCTGCGGGCTGCCGTGGCTCTGAGCACTGCTGATCAAACCCCTTGCAACAGGGTTCTGGTTCCTCGGTTTCAGCTGTGTTGCATTACTGGGTTTAGTTAAACTGCCATTTCACCAGCCTGAACCACCGTGCTCAGGGACAGCGGGGGCTGCTGCCCTCCCTGTGTGGTGCCCTAGCAGGGGACGCGCTGTGCCGCTACTTATCTGCTGGCCTCCAGCTGTAGCCTGCTAGGATGCTCTACATGAATATATTCAGGTTGATTTTGAGTAACTTGAGCATTTAGATGTCTTTATCCTGCAGGGGTTACAGACTTGCCCAATTGCTTAGAAGCGTGTCACACAGTCAGCAAGGAGAGTGCAGCCTGCCTTTTGCCCAGCCAACGACTCTGGGTGCAGAGCTCCAGCTCCTCAGTGCTGTGGGCTTCAACACCAAAAATACAGCACCCAGACTTTACACTGGTGGCTCTGGGGTCACCACAAGCAGCTCAGGACCCTTCTCCACTCTGCAGACAGAGAAACGGAGGCACAGGAGGCAAAGGGTTCCAAACTGGACTGCCTGGGCTCACCCAGGAAGGCCGTGGCAGAGCTCCAGCCCCAGCACCCCGCGAGGTCCTGGCATTGCGGGGTCGGCGCTGGCAGTCCCTGGCCAGGCAGGGGGTGTATGGCCCGGGCATGGCTCCAGCCAGCAGCCAGGCACTGCAGGCTGCCCCCGGCAGGGCAGCCCCCTGCGAGAAAACGTCTCCCTCCAAAGCACGTACTGCTGCCGCGCAAGAGCTTCCTTTGCTCATTTTTACTGCTCTGCTCTTTTCGGTGAATAAGAGAGTATATCTGATTCAGCATTATTATTAATCCCATATGTAGCTTAGGAGGGGAGGAAAAAGCAGTAATTAAGTGCAGTCATAAGTTAAAAGAATTGAGCGTGTGTTTCTTTCTTGCCTAATATCTGGCAAGTGCCTCGTGTTTACTCAGTCATCTGCCTCTCCGTTCGGCTGAATTGTGAGTTTTTTCAAAACCACCCTGTGTACTGCTTTTGTTCCCCAGGGTGAGGACCCGGCTCCCCCCAGGCAACCTCCAGGGCACGGACACAATGGGGTATTGTGGGACGCCCTTCATTGTCCAAAGCCTGCTGCGTGCTGAAAGAGCTACCTGCAGGAGCTGACCCACACCTATGCACAAATGGCACCCGCTGCTTTCTCAACTGCAGCTGGGGCTTTCCTAGGCAAGTGCCACAACCAACAAACATCAGCCTCCAACCTGAAAAGATGCAGGCCTCCATGTGAGAGGGAGGCCAGCAGGAAAGATTAGGGATTGTTATAGTCTGATGGAAAAGGGCAGTTGGCTGGGATGCAGGTGAAGGTACAGCAAGGAGAAAAATGAGGAAAAAAGGCTGACATTGGGCACTAAAGAAGAAATCAGAAAGGAGACTTTCATGGGATAGAATGGAAAAATTCAAGCTAGGCACTAAGAAAATGTTATAGAAGTCTGAAAGAGCAAAAGAATAGATAAAGAATGAACAACAGCAAACCATGAAGGCACAGCGGACCTGCAAACACCTTCCAGGAATACAATTACTGCCGGACATAGCAAGGCCCCCATGGCCATAGGGCACCCAACAGCCTGGGCACACCAGCTTGCTGCCTTCTGTGGTGTCTACAGCTGGCTTTGGATGAGTGGGACAGGGCTTGTTCCTGCTGCCCTGCTCCTCACAGGTGGGTCTAGGGCAGGTGAAGCATATATAGGGGTGAGGGCCTGAGCCCACCAGGGAGGTGTGGTAGGGGAGGGTTTGTGGGGCTTGGCATTCTAAGGTAAGGCAATGAGTAAAATTTGGATGTGTTTTGGTTTATTTTTTTTTTTTCTCCTTGTCTTGAAAAACAAATAAACCAAGAACTCTTGTTCTGTGAGATGCTAGCATGTGGTTTTGTTACTAAGAGATGATATATAGCTTTATCTAAGGAATTAAGATTTTGCTCATTCTTAGGAGCTCTTCTCCTGGAGCTGCTCTGTGAGAGCATTTTGGAAACGTCCTTCTAGACTGAAAGTTGGGTAATCCTTTGGAAAAAAAAAAAAAAAAAAAAAAGCTGGCATTAGTAGCAATGTCCTAGTAAGATATGAGCAACACGGAGAGCATAGATATTTACCTAGTTCTAATGCAATGAGCTTTTGAGTGGTTCCTAGATTAACCTTAATCTCTCTGAAATGCAGATGAGTTATGAGCTTGCCTTAAGTTGTTCCTCTCCCCCAGGCAGTGGAGGGTTTTAGAGTTTGCCCTTGCCAGGGTCAAGTTCTGCTTCAACGTGCTCGACTAGAAGGCTGTGGAGTGAGGCAGAGGAAAAGCTGAGTGCTCCAGGTGTCTGGTGCAGAGTGAGCTGGTTCCTGCCGGGTGGCGCAAGAGCTGGCCTGGCTCTGCGTGCTAGAGTGACATTAGGAGGACATAAATTTTTTAGACTATACTTGAACGCTTCAACTATTTAAAAAACAGCCTCTGAAACACAAATTTAATATCCTGATGTCCCATTAAGCCACAAGGAGGACCTTCGCTTGCAAGGGCTGTGGTGTGCTTTTGTGGAGCCCTGGGCATGGTGTCACCCTCTGTGGTTGCGGTGACCATGTCGCTGGTAGCCCTGCATTCCCACCCATCCCTCCGTCCCTGTTTTTTCTTGTTATTCCCTCCATCCAGAGGATCATTTTTCAGACAGCCCCAGTGCTTTGCCCTGCAGTCAGACTATTTAGTCTGGTTTTGGTGACCCTGTCTGACTGTTCAAGAATAAGCTCTCAGGTTTCTCTTTTCTCTGCAATCACTACCATTTTTTTTTTTTAAACAAATACATACCTTTGAGCCTTAGCCTTTCAGAAGGACTTAAGGTGGTCCCATTCTCCTTCCTCTGTGCAAAGAGAAATGCTCAGAATAGCACTGGGATTTGCATTCCTTTGCAATTGTGCTGTGTGGAGTGCAGGGTTACCTTTGCTTATTAGTCATTGTGGAGTGGCCATTCAGAACTAATATTAAATAATAATAATAAAAAAACAACACTAAAAAATCAGGAATACCTGTGTTCTAACACACAGGCAGCACTTATCTCCAAGCATGACAGCCAAGACACCGTTAGTTTTCTTTAGAGAAACGATGATATCATTTTTAGTTTGACTAATATGTGCTGAAAAAGCTCATTGTGCTTTAAATGTTAATTCCAAAAGCTTTTAAAAATTCCCATAAGCTCTCTCCTTTGTGCTGCTCAGCCATTGTCCACAGCCCCTAGCAAGAGTTCACATTGTGCGTCTGCATTGTGTGCTCGTGCGGAGTCAGCAGAAAGTGCTCCTGCTCAGGATGGATGGAGATGACTGTTCACCAGTTAATTTTGTTTTAATTACTATACAAAAGTCGAAGTAGATAATTGCTCATCATGGGCTTTGTTTTAGACCCCGTTACTCCAGCCTCTAAAACAAAGCAGTTGCTTAGTCTACAGAACGACTTTACTGAAAGCTGGGGCCTATAAAAGGGTTAACAGCACAAAATACTTTTCTTTATAAATAACAACCAAAGAATATATTTCAAAAATAAAACAAAAGGGACTGATGCTGTATCATATACAATTCCTGGAGCAGCAGAAGTGCTGACTGTGACACGCCGGGGAGGCTTCCTATTGATCAGGAAATCAAAGCCAAGCAGCGCCTGGCGCTGGGTGCGCGGGCGGCTCGGGACTGCTGCCGGCTTCGTTTGGCCTACTGCAAAGCACAGCGATCGCTGGGTGAGGGTTGTTCAGCCACGGCGTGCTAATGAAGCTTGCGTTAATTAGCCACTGCGGATTGATTTTCATGATTTGTCTGTCTGGGCCTTTCAAACGGGTCTGGGGGAATTTGGCATTGCCCTTTGCTGCTGCTTGGTGAGACGAAGGAGCTCCCAGCTCCACGGCACTGGGCACGGCTGGGTGTCAGCTCCTGCAGCCCCAGGCACCCCCCGTGGTCCCCAGGCTGCTCCTATGCACTCCACTCTCCCTCGCTGGTTTTCACAGCAGGTTGGAGGCTGGGAGCTACGTCGGTTCCAGTGACTGCTGCTGTGGTGTGGGGAAAGCGAAGTGGCTAGGTGAGGCACCAAGGTGAAGGAGAGCAATTGCACGTTAACAAGCCAGGGTATTTTTGCAGAGGGCTTTAATGGGAAAAATGGCAGAAAGCTTACTTTAAAGAGAATTCTGAGCCATTTCTGCGAGACCCAGCCTGCTCCTGCACCCCCTTCTGCCCTGCCACCCAGAAAGCTTTTCAAGTGGAACAGCCTGCAGCTATTACAATAAACACCTCAGCCGCAACCTGTCTCTCATTTGCATATTAGCAGCCTTAATTTTGATGAAATATGCAAATGTATGCAAAATGAAATTCATCTCATAATGACACAAGGCGATTAAACAATTTTTATGCTTAAATATTCTGTTTAATGAAATCAAACAGACCCATGCGTGTGACAAATTTGCCTCAGCATGGAGAAATTAGTGGATATCAAAAAACTAACACAGAATCCCAAACACAGGACGTACTGCACTGGGCATTGAAATCACCTCTTCAGCGTGAAAATAATCAGTGTTTTTGATAACCAAATGAACTGGAAATTATGTTAGTGAGAACTGTTAAAGTAAGTTAGTTGCGAGGTACTTTGTTTTCTGCTCTCCAAAGAGATCGCACTCTCTGGCCATCTTTTATTTATGTTCCAGATGTTAAATTGAGTAAACATGCTTGCAGATTCTTCTCGGATATTTATGTATTTCAAACAAAAAGGTGGTGATATAGTCTCATTCAGCTGCGAGCAAGGCATCCTTCGTGGCTCTGGCTGCCCCGACCCTGGCCGTGCTCCTGCTCCACAGCCCCTTCCCGCTGCCAGCCGCCGTGAGCTGCTCTTTGCTTTAATTTCACTCCTGTTCGCTCGCGCTGCATACGTTTCTTTTACAAGATGCAGGAGCGGAGAGCCTGGACACGCATCCCCCCACACTTCAGCACGCTGTTTAAAGCTTATGCCAGACTCATTAAATGTTTCCTCTGCCTCTCTCTGCAGCCCGATGATCCTGTCCAGCCCCACCGCCCACACGCGCCCCCAGCCCCACGCTCACGGGGCTGAGGCTGCCGGGGCAGGCGCTGACAGCCGTCGAGGTGCGGGGCTGCCGGGGCTGTCACGGGCGTGCCATGGCCCCAGCAGGCTCAGCACCCATGCACGGACCTGCTGGGAGTCTCCTTGGGGTAGGTGCAGCTCTGCAGGGTCCCCTGGGCACAGCGGGGAGATACAGCAGCATGGGCCAGCTCTGTGGGGTTCACAGCATCAAGTGAGGGATCAGAGCTGCTGCTGAACGCGATGGAGTTGTGTGGCTGGGGCATCTTGGGCTGCTCTGGATGTGAGGAATTGGCCCTGGGATCACACCATCACCCCTCTGTCCTCCTGGGGGTGGGAACACCTGGCTCCTGCGCACAGAATGGAAAGAGGCTTTTTTTTTTTTTTTCTTCTTTTTTTTTTTTTCTGAGCAGCTGCTATGGAAAGTGTTTGTTTTCATCAACATGAATTACACCCGATTTTCCTCATTCCTTTCCTCATTCTCAAATAAAAGCCTTCCCCCAGGTCCCAGGGCATCCTTTCCCCTCCAGCGCTGAGGAGAGCTGAGCGGGGTTTGCTGCAGCGCGCGGCCTCGTGTGGGTCCCTCCTGTGCCGGCAGCGCCGATGCTGCCGCGTCCCCGAGGCTGCTCCTGGGGCAGTGCAGGGAGCTGCTGGGTCTGCAGGCTCTACAAAGCCACCAGCCCAGGTCCAGGGACCGGGGGAGAAGTGCGCGAGGCCATTATCTCCCAGCATTTCATTTCAGTTTTACTCCACATCCATCAAGTCTGTGGATTTCTAAGGCACATAAAAGGTGACAGTGAAGTTAGCCATGGGGAAGTAACCTACTTTTCGAGGAGAAGGAACTAGTTAGGAATTATTTCCAGCTTGGTGGCCTGCTCCTCCTCCTCTCCCCATGCAGCACATTCGGCCAAAAGCATCCCTTCCTCCGGAGGTCAAAACCCCGGCTCTGGGGGAAACGCAATCCCTGTGCTCAGCCCCGCACCGGCTCTGGTTGCTGTGCTGGAAGGGCTGCGGTGACCCTCGGCTATAATGCTGAGCCTGTTACTGCTAATGATTTGTCCAGATGTCACTACATTCCCCTTCCAGTTCAGATATGATAAAGCTGAGGTAATTTAATCTCAGTCCCATGCATACTCCTGCTTTATTTTTCTGTGGACTATATTTATTACAAATAAGTTTTGTAAAGACATTGCTGCTGATGATTTTCCCATGTTCCAATTAGCTTTGTTTTGCTGAATAATAGGTAAATTCACCACCAGACTCACTGTTTCTAGACCCAGAGGTGCCGAAGAACTGTTAAGTCACCTCGTGAGACTGCACTCTAGGATATATTTCCAAATACTCAGTCAATGTTTTTATTTGTTTCTGTTTTGTTTTTCACTCAACAGCATGCACAATGAAAGTTTCTACTGCTTCCCTTGGGTATCTCATACATCATTCTGCCAGGAAAAGAGAAAATCAGGAGTACTTGGTCTGCGCTCAGGTCTGCTCCTTATACCTCCTTCTGAGAACCCCTGTGGCCAGCTGCCCGTACCCTGTCCCAGCTCCTCCTGCCGTTGTGTGGCAGAGCTGGAGGGCAGCCGTGAGCCCACCTGTGGGCAGGGGGTCCGATGGCTCTTGTGTTCCACAGGTGCCCTTGTGCCTTGGAGGAGCCCAGCCTGCACCCAGCATCTAGCTCTGCTCCAGCCACCGACAGAACGGCTGTTTGCACGGCCTGAAGTGATGCCACTGCTGGAAACAATCTTTGCTTTCATCCCTCATTGCAGACTCATCCCAGTTTTTGTCTGAAATCTTTTTTGCCTCTTCCATCCTAACTGTATCCAGATTTTCCTGTTTCCTCCCTCTCCCTCCCTCATGTCTCAGCTGTATCAGCTGCACTGGTCCCAGCCGTGTTTCTCTTGGTCATATTCTGCATTTTCCTGACTCTTCCAAGCCCCACTTCTTTTGCTGGTGGTGGTATTTGTGATTTATCCCAGCTGAGTCTTGTCTGTAAACTTTATTGATAGGGTGTTTATTCTCTCTTTCAAAGTGCTAGTGGTACTTATAAGCAATACTTGTCCTAGTGCCTGCCGCCCACCCTCTCCCTCCCCAGGACGCTTGTGCTGCTGCTCCAGGGGCTCCCGGAGCTGCCGCAGGGCCAGGCCTCAGCCCGAGCTGTGTCCTGGTGCTCCCTGGAGCCTGAGGTGTGGCACAGCTCGGCTGGGCAGCGGGGGAAGCCTCGTGGCCCCCCCAGGGCTCCTGCATCTGGAAATGCAATTGCTGCCTCCTGACTCGCAGCCTTGCTTTTGAGCACTGCGCTCCGCTTCTGGCCTCATACTCCCCTGAGCAGCGTGTCCCTGACTTCCCCTTCTTCCTTCAGGGCTGTCACGGTGTAATTGATGATTTTAGGGAGTAGTTGACTCCGACTGCCTGGTTCTGCTCTGTAAGTTCATTCCCATGATCTGGGCCCATGGCGACTTGCGCCTCGCTGTCAGGGCACTGCAGGAATGTCCCTGATGTGATGCGATGCCCACGCACACCAGTGACACCCTGCAGAGCGCCCGGTGCTGTGCCGTGCCGTGCCAGGCTGCACGCCGTGGTGCTGCCGTGCTGTGCAGGCTGAATGTCCCCAGCCTGCAGCCCGATCAATGACGGGGAGCTGCGGGAGGATCTCTGTCACCTTCCTCCCTGGGGGTGCGAGACCCCAGGTGCCGGGCTCTGGGTGAGCCCCCGCCACCCCCAGCACGGGGAAGGGCACGCGGTGCCTCTGCCCCATCCCCACGCCCCGGCAGCCCCACACAAGTCTCCTTCCCCGCCTGCCAAGAATTACAGAGCGCTCGGGGCCGAGCTGCAGTGCTGAAGCGCGGACCCCTGCCAGGCCTCATAGCACAGCCATGATGTAAGAGCAAGAAGTCAGCAAAACCCCCACCGCTCGCACAGCAACGTTAACCCTTGCGGCGAGGGCGGCTGCGCCAGGCGCGAGAGGCTGGGAGCTGGCGGAGGGGAGGGGGGGACCTGGGGACCCCCCAGTGGCTGTCGTGCACCCGGGGGCCCCCCGCAGCCCCCATGTCCGGCAGCGCTCAGACCAGAGCCCTGGCCTCGTGCTCTGCTTTTCCACAGCATGTAAATCATTTGTCAGGCAACAGGTTACTGGCTGAAAAGTCCCTAAATTATCCAAGAAAGTTGATGAAGTTTCACAGCACGAGATGAATGTGACGTTCCCCGCTATATGAAGTGTTCCTCAGAAATGACTTGGTCCAAACAACCTTGTGCTACAAAGTCATTGGTCCACCAAAAACCTGTGACAAAGCATTTGGCTTTAAACATGGCTTTGCTGGAATTAGGGCTGGTTACAATCCTATAACTTAGTGTTTCGACCTTGTTATATTCCCATTATTTTGATAGTTCACTGAATATTTGTAATATTTCACTCTGGATGAGCAATCTCAGAAAGTGAGGTACATCTAACTGCCACATCGTTTATCTGTGTGGATTCATCTTGAACAAGAAGAGCTGACGTGCTGTATTCTTTCCCTGCTGCACTTTAAAAATATTCTATTTTGGACTTTCTTTAAAAAAGAAAAGGGTGCAGAAAGATGTTCTTCACCCAGAGGCTGCCTAGCAGACACGCACCCCGTTGTGTCCTGGTCCAGGCTCAAGGTGTGCTGAGCAGTGCTCACAGCCACAGCAGCTCCGTGGCAGCACCCACAGGCTGGGGGCTGGGGGCTGGGGGCAGCGAGAAGCAGTCCTGGCCTTGTCCATGCGCTGCTTTTCTGAAGAAAAGCACCAGGAGGCTTTTCTTCAGGGACCAGCCAAGCAACGCCTAAATAAATAGGCAAAGTGGATGCAATTCCAGGCTCATATCATGTTACAGTAATCAGAGGGTAAAATTGTTTTTCTCTGTGACCTTGTTACAACCAGTTGTGAAGTCTGTGGAGAGAACTGCATGTCTAAATCAATGCTCCCCTTAGAAAGCATCACTGTTCCTCTCTGAAGTCAATTAAAAGGGAGCCGTAGATGGGGAAGGGGATGAGGGACCGGGGCTCGCAGCGAAGGCTGGGCTGGGTGCTGGGGGGGCCCAGCCCTGGGATGGGACAGGGCTGCCGGCAGCGCTCACCCAGGGGGGGGGCTGATAGTGCCTGCTAATTGATTTGCTTTTGATAATGTGAGCTCGAGTTTATTGTAAAAACTCGCGGCACGATTGGAAGGCTGCCTGTTATTATCAGTCTAAATAAATATGGGTTAGCAACAAATTTGAAACATCTGCTCGGGATGAAACTGTCTCTCAGTTCAGACTTTCCCAGTACAGCGCCTTGACGGTCTGCGAGCCCAGGGCTGAGGAATGCGCTCAGAGGCAGGAGGTCCCGGGTCCCAGCCTCGCGCGCAGCAGTGCTGGGAATGGTGCTGGACCCAAGTGGTGACAGAGCCCCCTATGCCTGCGAGGCTGGATCGCCTCAGCCCCACGTGGATATTAAAGCAGAAATCATGTTTGCAGTGTCTCAGGTTCTAAAATCACAGCCAGGCTCTGCACAAAGGCCAGTTGTAAAGAAGAGCTGAAATCAGAAGGAAAAGCTGCCCGGGAGAGCAGAGGAACCACCTGAGTGGTGGCTGAGGCACTGGGGGGAGCTGCCAGGATGGGGACGGGCACGGGCATGGGGATGGGGACGGGGATGGGGATGGGGATGGGGATGGGGATGGGGATGGGGATGGGGATGGGGATGGTGCTGATGGGCGGCTCTTTGGCTGGTGGGGGGGACGGGCCTGGGGCTCCCCGGTGTGCAGGGGTTAAGGCGCTGAGCTCAGCAGTGCTTGGAGATAAGATAACCATTGGTGGAGGGAGGGAGGGCTTTCTCACAGGAACCTTGTGGGAAAAGCAAAACCTCATGTCGTGGTTCACTAACTGCCCGCCTAATGATATCCCCAAGGGAGCCGGTCAGGCATCATAAAATCAGGCAATTTGCCCCGGAAATAGGTGAAGAGATGTAAATGTGCCCCCCTGCAGGAGCCAGCATCCCGCCGGGCAGCTGGTGCAGGTTTGGTGCTGTGCTTGGGACGGGGGCTGGCTGCCAGGCTGCTGGGGAACCTGGGGGCTGCACTGCCTGGCCCCCTTCCCCACACATCACAGCAGCACACCAGGGCTGGCACCGTGCCCTCGAGACCCCGGAGGGGTGCACGCTGCAGAGCCCCCTGTGGTTGCCAGTGCTCGTCCTCCCATGTCCTGCGTGGGGCATCCCTGCTGTGTGCCGGGACAGCCAGGGCCGGCCACGAGCCTGGGAACGCGGCTCAGACAAGCACCCAAGCTCGGAGGCGTGTTCAGTGCCTGTTGGACATGAATGAGGCTGGAAATCTGAGTATGTTTTAGTGGCAGTGCAGCTCTGGGTGGGGCCTCAGGCTGCTGATGCAACAAACAGTTTTGTTTATTTTTGGATGCACGGGATGCTTGGTACTGAATAAATAATAACGCCTGCATCAGCGGAGACAGCGTGGTGCACAGGCTGCGAGCGCGCTCAGGGTGCGCTGTAAATTACGCGCCAGAGGATGTCGTGGAGACGAGCTCCGCGTTAACCTCATGCACCAGGAATTCAAGAAAGCCACCTTGGCCACCCTTATCTTTCCTCCCTCCATGTCTGAAACAGGCCAGATCCTGTCAGCTGGTCATCTGCGTGGATCCTCCTAAATCACTGCTCTGCTCTTGCTTTTCACTGAGCACAGTCCTATCTCCCCACTGTTGGACAGCGGCCAAACAAAATCAGTTCTTTGAAAGACTTGCTAAATATGTTCAGCAAAAGAATTTAATTAGCCTCTTTCTCTTCCACATGAAGCTTTAAGAAAAAAAGGGGGAAGAAAAGGGAAGGAAGAAAGCTCCGTGTCTTCTAAGTCCATCTTCTCAGCTCCTTGTTGTAGTCTTTGTACTTTATAGAAGATTTTAACACTTCTCTGGTGGGGAAAGCCATACCCAGATGATCAGAGCAGGTCCTGCCCATGTAAAGTGATCGTCCTGAGCGCAGCAGTGGAAAGAGCTGTGCATCCCTCCGCCTCCTGCTCAAGGAGTTGATTTACTGGATATTTGGAGTTTAAAGGATTGTTTGGTTGGGATCTTTGTTTTCAGCCTGAACTCCTGAGAGGGATGAATCATAGCTGCATGAGTTTGGCTGAGCATGCAGAGTTTTGCTGAAACACATAAATGCTAGGGAACACAGGGATTGGCACGTGTCCCTCGTCAGAAGAGCACTTACAGCGAGTACCGTATATCCCCGCGTAGGGGCTTCCTCCGAGCCACCGCCGTGCATTGTGCCCGCGCAGCCCTGGCACAAAGGGGAAACCTCCTGGCACAGGGGCTGCGGCTGGCTGCAGGCTGCAGGCATCGTGGCAGGGGGCAGAGGGGCTGCTGGCAGCACGCGGTGCCCCACGGGAGCCGCCCTCGTGCCGGGCTGTGGGGGAAGCTTTGGGTGCTGGGGAAGGGAGCCCTGCTCGGCGAGCTGGGAGAGCCGTGGCTCTGGCTTCCCAGCTTGCTGGAGGAGCTGGACGTGGACCCTGCTGAGCTGACGCTGAAAGCTGTTTTTGCAGCTGATGTCTAGACCTGGATAAACTGTGCTTGTTTCCACTGTGGTGCCAAAAACCATACCAAGAAATCCGTTCCCCCCACCCCTGCACTGGCAAGGGCAGGCGAGAGGCTTATCCTGGTGGTTGTTGCCAGCCCCCGAGCTGGCCGCGTGTGCTGCAGGAGCGGGTGGGTGCCCGGCACAGCCCCACGGCTCTGCCCGCCTGGGGCTCATGGCACGGGCAGCACCGAGCTGCCACGGGGCCGGCTGGGGTGGCGGCTGTCGGGCTGACGAGCGGGGAGCCGACCTGCTACGAAATTTATGAAATGTTATGTAACTGCGAGAAACCAAAGGACAGACTCTCTTAAAATGATATCCTTGTTAATAATCTCCTCCATCCATCACTGCTGCCCGAGGATTCTCTTGCTTTTATGCAGAGCTCGTGCTCTGGGGGCTGTGACCGGTGGGGGTTACGAGCAGCCGGCTGACCCAAACTGCACAGCCGGCACCCGCTGCCGGCCCGAGCACGGGGACTGAGCCTCCCAGGACACACTGAGGCTGACACCATCTATCAGCACCCGAATTTGTTTCCTGCATATCCCTGGCAAGGCTGTTATGTGTAGCCACAACTGCAGAGGCCCGTGTCCAGCGTGGTGAAGCTACGGAAGCATTTGTTTTTTATCATGAGCAGCCCCCGAAGGGACCTGGGTGCACAGAATTCGTGTGGCTGCCCTGGCAGCTCAGCCCTGCTGCCTGCACTTACGAGCACAGCACGTTGTTTTAGCTCTGCAGCTGCAGGATCCATATCCTTATTGTACCCAGGTCATGCCCACGCCACCCTGTGCTCGCGAGGACTCCAGGCACCTGGGGTTTAACGCGCAGCCCCCAGACCTGACTGGGGACGCTCAGAGTTCAGTGTGGTGTCCAGCTCCCCACCCTGAGGTCTGATTCCCAGAGGGACAGACTCAGCGTTTCCAGAGCCCTCCCTGGGTTTCTCGGGTAGTTACCCAGAATCACTCATCACTTCTGCAAATCTTGGCCATTGCTGCTATTTCACAGCATCTGTGCAATGCTGATGTTGGCTTTCGTGTGAAGCTAAGGGTTAAGGGGAAGGAATCAAACCGCAGAATATATAGTGAAAGCAGCTTTTCTTGTTCGTGCTGCATTGTGATATATTTAAACTTTCATTTAGCATAAATACTGTAGGTCAAACACCAGACAGATTCACCAATTATATTTTCCCCTATTAGATGAAATATGTTTCTAATTTGGCTATAGTTTTGTTTTATTAGACCTGTGGCAGCAAGGGTGACCCTGCTTCAAAATAACCTTTTCAGATCATTTAGCCCTAGTCTTTTGCAAATAGAGTTTGATAAAGCAAAAATGTGCCAGTCTATTTTTTAAGTGAGGGTTATGTGAACCCAATTCCTTCCCTTAGTCAAACAGGGGCCCCGCTGGAGCTTCAGAGTCCTTAGGAAAGCATTCTGTTACAGGCAGCCTATCTGCACAGCAGAGGCAATGTTAAACCCAACGCCCATAGTTCAGAACTGAAATATTGTTTATTTTTTCATAGATTTTTCCATGGATTTTTGTCTCTTTAAAATGTAATAAAATATAATATTAGCATTTCCTGGGTTTAAATGCTTTCAAGTCTGACAGCCTTTGAATACCAGTTAAAAGTGCTGCGCAGCCTGATTCACTGGCCCCAGTTACAGATCTCCATGTTTTTCTGAAAAGTAAGAAAGAAACCTCTGAACCAATGAGCACACATCCAGCAGGTATCTTTTCGGATCAGCTCTTGCTTTTTGTATGTGGTGAAAACCAGATAGATTAGTTATTTTTACTTTATGCACTTCCATTTTTTTTTCTCCTGCCTTATCTGATCCGCTTATTTTACCAAGGGCTTTATTTCCTTCAGGCTCCGAGGCTCTGAAGCTCAAAGCTTCTCGGAGACCGGGGCCCTGCTCAGCCCCTGTGCCAGATAGGCATCAGCTCCGATGGCTGCGCGCTATCGCTGCCGTTATCACGCTTGCTGACAAATCCGCGGAGAAGCTGAGCAGGGAGCCGTGCACGGCACCGGGTGCTCTGTGCAGCAGCGGGCAGGGGGCAGGAAGGGACCGCCCTCAGCCGGCACCCAGCACCCTGCCCTGACCTCGCTGTAACTCCTGATAATGGTGACTGCAAAGTTTTTAACTTTGAAAGTAAAACCAGCTAGAAAACACGATGGATCATACGTGGAAAATTATATTAAAAAAATATTTTGAATTGGGGTAGTCATGCCTGAAAATTGCTTGAAATTTGGTATTCTTAGGAAATATTAAATATTTGATGAAACAGAATAATAAAACCTGAATGAACAGTATCAGTAGCTGCAGAACAAAATTCCTGCAAACGTGTTCTCAGAATCAATATATTCCTGGGAAATGCCCTCATGTCACTGATATCGCAGTTTCCGATTGAAATGCTCAATCAGAGAATTTCCAACTAGCTCCACTTCAGGCCTGAAACCCCAGAGCTATTCGATTTCAGACACCACTCAAAGCTGTTCTTTAAAACCCTTTAAGTCTTTATGGAGAGAAAATCCCTCCCTGTGCTGCCCCTGACTTCAGCGGGCGCCAGGCTGGGGCTGCCACCCCTCTGCGGGGCTCTGCACGTCCGCGCCTCCTCCCGCAGCTCCTGGAGGATGAAGCCTTGGTGCCTGCTAACTGGGAGTAGCACAGCGAGCTTGTTGCTGAGCTTCAGGTTTTAAAGCAGCGAGTTGCTTCACCTCCGAAGCCACCCCCTGCCTGAGCTGAGTGTGCTGTGCTGCCTGCTCTGCCCCGCGCTCTGCTCCAGCCCCGCTGGCAGAGCCGGGTGTGGAGGAGCCCGCGCAGGCTCTCGCGTGGCTCTGACAGTTTCCACTTGTTCTTAGGGCTGCTGCCAGTGCAGAAGACCTCCTAGACTGGGGCCAAGCTCTTGCACCACCGCAAAAAGGTGGAACTTGATCCTAAGCAAAACAGAAAGGCAGCCAAGAGTTTCAACAGAGAAACCAAAGCCAGGAGGAGCAGCGCGTCCAGAGCCTCTGCCCAGCCGGGCAGCCTGGGCTTGGGTGAGCGGCTGCCGTGCCTGTGCCATGCCCTTGCTGTGCTGGGAGGCTTCCCGGGAAACTGGAATCCTCCAGCACCGCCATGTGTGGTCACCTATTGCCATCCTTTTTTCTTCTTTATTTTTATTTTTTATTTTTATTTTTATTTTTTAATTTTTGCAGTTTTTCACCCAGCTGCATTGTCCACTTGTGTTAAAGGATAATTTTGTATCACAGAACTTGCACACAGACACACAACTGAGAGAACAAAGGGAATTTATTTCTAGGTGGAAACCTACCTTGGCAGTATTAGCACTGGGAGGTACAGCCTTGATCCAACACAGCACATACGATGAAAATGGAACATTTACTTGAATTCTATCCTCTGAAAAGGGATTTTTTTTTTTTTAATTTTTTTTTTTTTGTAAACTGAGGATGCAGAACAATAGCACATGACGCAGGAAAGAAAAGCAGGTGCAGGTTACTAAAATGCTGCTCATCTTTTCAACTCTGTTCATAGACAATTCCATATCCCAAAAACTGAAAGGGGAGAAAATTTCCCAAATAGTGAAATCTCTAAACAACAACAACAAAAATAAATAAAAAAAATGCACAAGTGTTTTAAAAACTGTCCTGTGGCCTGAATGCTTTAAGTTACAGCAGCCATAAATTTTCTTTACAGTCCTATTAAAGCACATTCTATTTACAACGTCTGCTAACTGTCCCAGAACCCGACAGAAGATATCAGCGACTGAAAAAAAAAGTCATTTATTTTATTCAGATGACTGGGAGGAGAAGTACAGTGTTCTTGAAAGAGCTTCAAGCATCCAAGAGCTGTGTATCTGCTGGTTGCTTCAGCCCTACACTGACTGCAAGGTCTTTGAGTAGCTTTTATGTGAAAATGTTCCTTATGAAAGTAATACTTCACATACGAGACAGGATAGCTATCTTTTCTGAAAAACATTCCTGAACATGCTGGTGTCCCTTACCTGATAGGAATGGATCATGCAGAAATAAAACAACGAAGATTGGACTCCTTTCATTCATTATTTATACACACATCAGAGAGCAAGCATTTGTATGATTGAAAAACACATAAACAGTGCTTTGAGCAATACTTCATGTGCCTCTGCCCTTTCCTGGTCTGTTACTGAAAATTGTCACAGTGTGAGAGGAGGGAGTTGCCAGCAGCAGCACGAAGGCAGTGAGCAGAGTTTGCTGGGGATGCCCCGACCAGCTGGGACGAGAGTCTTGCTTTGTTTGTTTTCCTCTTTGGAGAAGCCAGCGTGCTCCTCACCAAGCTGCTCAGGTTTGTCAGTATGACCGATATTAATGAAATGTTGTTAGGTATACATTCCGGTTTAATCTTCCAGAAATAAAGGACATGGCTTTTCCCGATACTTGGACACTTGCCCATGCTATACATGCTGTGTTGTCCTATCCAGGACTGTGGTCTGCTCTGAGATTTTTGGGTATTTGGTTTGCAATATTTTAATTTTAAGAAGCCACTCTACATTTCTGAATTAATCTTTTCCTGTGGTATATTGCCTAAGAAACAGCAATATTAAAGGCCAAATTAATGTAAATAAGAGGGCCTGGTGTTTGCCTTTCACTCTGTGGCTGTGAAATCCACCGGGGCGATGTGAGCCCGCAGCAGTGCCACGTCTCCGGGCTGTGCTGGGAGAGGAGCCCGGCTGCATCGATTGCCAGCCCCAAGCTGCAGCGTGCGCACCCTGCTGCTCACCAGGCAAGATGCCCGTGTTAAGTGAATTGACAGAGGCCAAGAGAGAGGAATTTTCAGCTGAATATGACAAATTGTGAAAAAAACATGGGGACCCCTGTCCCCTCACCGCAGATCAGGGAGCTGTTTAGCACTGTCCATGCCAGGCCAGAGCAGCAGAGGGGTTCAGCACCCAGGGCCGTGTGGTGCATGTGGATCCAGTGCTGACTTTATCACTTGTATGTGCTGTCTCGGGCATTTATCAGCAGATCACCAGCTGCATTTGCACAGCACAAGCAAGGTCTGTCCAGGAACCCAAAGCCATGACCAGGCTGGTGGCAAGATGCTGCACGAGGGCAGCATGGCCAGCAGTGCGGAGATGAAGCTGCTCAGCTTTCTCTGCAGCACCTGGCTTTGGTAGGAGCTAAACCAGGGTTCTGCCAGAGCACGGGTAACAGCAGCCCAAAGTCAGGGGCAGCAGCAAAGCCCTGAGCACGGCTTGAAGCCAGCTCAGGCTTCAAGTGAAGGGTGACTGCTGCGGCCGGGCAGGATGCTCCTCAGCTCCCAGGGAGTGCGATGGGTCGAGGCAGCAGGTGCTCTGTGGGGGATGCTCACTGTCCCCGTCCCTGCTCCTGGCAGCACTTGGTTCGGAGAGGATGGCCCCCTTGGGCACTGCCACGGCACTTAGAAAGACAGGAAGGAATGGTATTTGGTGTGCAGTGCCTCTCCTCTGGAAAACCTTCTGCTGCATGCGGCGTAACTGAAGACGTTTGTCAGTAATGTAGAAGTTATTTTCCTAAGTGGACATTAATGTTTTTCCCATTAATTGGAAGAAATTTTGAGGCTGTGGAAAACCTCAAAGTGATATCACTGTGAAAAGTTTCAAAAAATTCACACTGAAAAGGGCTTATGAAATCCAGACTTTTCAACCCAAAGTGACTTTAAAATAACCCCTCTTACTGCCCCCCCCCCAGCAGGTAACCAGGGTAAGGACTGGGGAGCGCAGAGCCCCTGCCCATGGAGGGGCAGCTTCAGCTGGCACCAGGAGGGCACCCTGCTGCTGGCCACCCCGCAGAGCCAGGAGCCACCAAGAAACTAGGGCACATCCCAGCTCAGCTGCCTGACTGCAGGTGCTGCCAGGAGCCGGGGGCTTCTCCCTTCAGGTCTTGTGTCAAGTGCCTGCAATGGAAAGCAGGCAGCTGAACCAAAGCAGCTGAGCCATCCCTGATGCCCTTTGGTGCTGAGCGGGCACGGAGCAATGGCATGAAAAGCCCCCAGTGGAGCAGGTGGTGCTGCAGAGCTCTGCACTCTGGAGCTGGCATGGCCCTGGCAGGGGTCTGTCCTGTCCCCTGGGGTCTGTCCTGCCCCCTGACATCTGTTCTGCCCCCTGAGATCTGTCCTGCCCACTGGGAACCTGCTGGCACCTTGTCCTGGGCACCTGGTGAGGTTGGAGCCACAGCACTGCCTGGCTACCTGTGGGCGCTAAGCACAGGGACAACCAGAACAGCAGGTCTGTAAAAATGATGTTTCCCTGTGCCACATCTCCTCACCTCTCAGGGCACTGGGGCCAGCTGGGCATTGGGGCCAGGCCCTAACACTCCAGGGACGCTGTGCCGCTTCCACTCCATCTGCCCCTGCGGGAGGCTGAGCCTGCAGTCGGGGATCTGGCATCGCTGTCATTGCACCCGCCGTGTCCCCGCACCCACCCGTGTCCCTGCTCCCCCCGCGTCCCGGCCCCGCTCCGCGCGGTGCAGCCGGGGCAGCGGCGGTGCTGCAGGCAGCTAGGGAACAGGCATCTCGCCCGCACGTCAATTAGCCACGTGCTTAATTGTTTGCAGAATGGGAACCTAAATTTGCTTTTAGTGCTTCCCAACTCCCTCAGTCCCCCAATATTTCCCTGCTTGTCAGACACGCTCCGTTCCAACAGAAATAGAGATTTTTCTGGAAATGTGATTTATTTCCCCTAATTTTGATCTCTTGTTGCATTCTTCAGTTTTAGAAGCAGAACCCATGAAGAGTTTGGCTGACATGAGTGTTTGTGGAAAGGTTTCCTTTTTCCCCCTTTTCCATATTTTTCTCAAAAACAGCTACCTAAATCCAAATAAGATTAAGAGAAAAAAAAAAAACTCTAAAATGGGTTACATTAATTTAGTAAGTAGATCCTTTGTAACGATGAAAGAAGTGCAATATTCTTATGTAATAAGTCCTGCTTTATAAATGCATTAATTCTTAAATTATATTGTTTTAATAAACAAGGCTGTAGACATGCCCAAGGGCACTGTTATTCTCAGAAGAGTTTTCCAAGAAGGCTTGTGTTGTTGGATTATTATTCCATGACTTCCAAGTTCACTGACTAGAACTATTTTTTTTTATACTCATATTGCAGTAAAAACAACAACTTTCAAATACTTTGTCAAGAAGATTGGGAATCAAAATGGAAACTATTTGTGTAGGATGAGAACTGCTGAAAAGCTCTCGTTTTATGCAATTAGATTTGGAATCTGGAGCCTGGCTCACATTTAAAAAAAAAAAAAAAGTGTTTTCAGAAGGCTACACTAATAAGGGGTGGAGGTGTAGGAAATTCAGGTCATTGCAGCGCTTTGTGGGCTAATCCTGCTCGGGGGGATGTGTTCAGGGCCACAGCTGGGCCCCAGGGAGGTGAGGGCCATCGGCGGGCTGTGGGCAGGAGCAGCCCAGTGGGGATGGCACCACGACGCCTCCAGCTCCTCCTGCAGCACCCAGGCTGCAGAAAACACGAGTCAGAGGCAGCACGAGTGGCAGAGGGCTCCGGGGAGGGACACAGCAGCAGAGCAGTGGCCGCTTGCCCAGCCGCACCGCCCCAAGGCTGCAGCGAGCCCACGCGTCCCTCCTGGGGCCGTGTCCTCGGGAAGCCGGTGGGAAGGGCAGTGCCAGGAGCAGGACAGGTCCCGGGCTGACCCTCGAGGACAGGATCCATTGCTCCGTGTGTCCCCTCCATAGGGCTGCTGCTGGCATGGGGTGAAAGGGTGCCACCTGCCTGGATCGCTGCAGCCAGAGAAAGCCAAAAAGGCCCAGAAAAGCTGCTGTGCCAGGGCAGCTTGTGCCATCTTCAAGGCAAGACACGCTCAGGATGTATCCGTGCCACTTAATCACTGTCAATGTCCTGTGTATGGCCCCATGCTCTCCTCCAGCCGTCGTACCTACCGGCAGGGAACAGGAGCTCCCACCGAGCCTGTCAACAGGGAGCTGCTCTCCTGTCTCACGTTTCTGGCTTCGCTGGCCATTCTTTCAAAACCGGATACAAATGAAGGGAAATCTCACCAGTTTGTGCCTCTGTCAAGTATCTTCTGCCTTATTTCCTTGAATTATTAGCTCTCTTTTATTGGGTTTGGCTTGCAGGAGGATGACTATTTCATCCATCAAATCAGAATCTTTTTAACACTAATACTGAATTTATAGAAGTGGTTAAACGAAGTGTTGACAATATGGACAATGTGTTTCTGATTAACGCTGCAATTTAAAGTGAAACTGCCAACTGCCTAGAGTTCCTAAAACAGCGCAGCATTTTTCCAGACCCAGCGGGCTGGAGCTCTGCGTCGCAGCACTAGCAGATGTCAGACACCGCGCACGCTGCACTTGCGAAGGACGGACTCTGGAGCCAGGGCTCCCCTCCAGAAGCTTTGCTTTTCCCTCCAGCGATCATATTTGTCCTTTGCTCTTCCCTTTTTATTGCCCTGTTTGGGTGCATTCTCCAGCTCAGGTTATTAGCACTGAGACGTGTTCCTGCCTTTCCCGGGGAAGGGCAGGGCACTGTTCCCAGCCCCTGGGAGCAGCACTCCCTCATCGGTATGTTCGGTGCACGGGGAGGGCACCCGCGGGCTCCATGCTGGCTCCTGGTGCTCAGCATCACCCCGTGGCACGTGCACTCAGTGCCGTGTGCGTGCAGTGGGTGGAGGAGCGGGGATGGGACGGAGCACAACAGCCGGTCCTTTCTCTTTGAAGGACGGGAAAGCAGATTAAAATATCTTTTTTTTTTTTTTTTTTTTTTTTTTTAAATATGTGACACAAAAAAGGAGGAGTTAAACCAATGAAATGGCAACAGGAACAAAAGGGAGAGGGAGAATGGGGAGTGCAAGCAGAGCTGAGCCATCACTACAGTATCTAACAGAAGCGGTGTGATCACAGCCGACTTAAGAAGTATCACTTCCACCTGAAATCTCCTTTGAGAGCACTCACAGGACCAGGAGCTTTGATTCCCTCCTTTCCTTTGCTCGTTAATCGCCTTCAGTTGCAATACTGAACTTCTGAAATTCGACAGCTACTAAAATCTAAAGTATTTAGGGCTGGGAAAACCTTGTGGAGTTGGAGGTTTTGCAAAATGTTTTGGCTTCCCCAAGTTCAGAGCTGCAGTTTGAGTTCCAGAGTTTTCTTCCTGTAGTTTTAAATCTGCTGGGTTTGCTTCTTGTCTAAGGGTGGTTAAGTTTAGGCAAAACCAGCATCTTTCCCTGGTGCACAGTGTAGGATTAGCAGAGCACCTGTGTTTCCAAGGGTGAAGAGGAGCACCCAGTGCACGGCGTTACCTGCACGCTGCCAGCCCCATAGCCCCGTACATCGGCACTGCTCAAAGCCCCTCCTTGGTGAGGCATCGCTCAGGGGAATGCACTCCAAGTTAATTGTGACTGAAGTATGCTAGAGTTAGTCCCACTGCTTATCCCCCTGCTGATGCTTGCGAGGGCATTCAGTTGGTGTCCGTCTCACCTGTATAAATTCCACCTGTGGTGGGGGAGCTCTGGTTGCTGCAGCACTGAATCTCTGGTGCTTGGGACTTGCTGAGACCAGGCTCATCCCAAGGTAACAACTGTGGGGGGGATGATTTCCAGGCTGGGTATATGTTTGAGATGAAAGAAAATCACTTTTAAACCTTCACTCAATGCTTGAACTAAAGCGAGGCTGACCCTTTACTAAGCTCCTGTTTCCTTCCTTCCCCCAGTCTTTTGCAGTCCTCTTCCCCTACCCATCCCCAAAATGTTTCAGCCCCTATCTGGCCTTGTTTAAGAGTCAGCTTCAATAGTACCTTTGTTAAGGGAGAAATCTCATTAAATGTGAGGTAAGAGGAAATGAGAAAGTGTAAAACATCCAGATTTATTACCTGTTGTCTTCTGAGTATTTGAAAATAAGGAGCTGGGGGCAAGAGGGTGAATGGTATCAAAGTTGTAAGCTTCTGAGCCTTAATGTTGCTGCATGTGCTGCCTTCAGCTCTAAGGGTGCTGCTTACTCATAACACTGCTTTATCAGAAGGAAAATATTTGAGTTTTGTGCTTCTTGAGATAAAGAAGTGAATTGGTCCTAACACACAAGCCTACTGGCTCTGGGCCCCATTACCCCATGCATATGCAGGTAAACGTTTTTTTGTTGTTGAATTTAGAATTTTTTCTCTGTTCAAAGGGAAAGATTTTCCAGGATAGGTACTGTCTACTTTTTCCTGTTTTTAAGCGGAAAAGTACAAACCACTGAATTAGTGTTGGGCTTAACAGCACTGCTAACGAGGGAGCAGGCTGCAGCCTGGGGTGAGCGAGCCCCCTGTTCTTGGGCATCATATCTGGGGTGCCCTGAGCCACTCATCCTCTTGCAGGAAGAAGGGTGCAGTGTGTTTCTAGACAAAAGAGCTGGATTAGGGAAACCATAAAACCTGATAAAATAACTCCCTGGAACAGCCATAGAGAGCTCTGCATGCTGGGTGGACCAGCACAGCTGCACGAGCTGAGTTACCGCCTGTTGGCTGAGTCCTGGTGCAGGGGCTCTGCACTTGCCCTCCGCTGGAGAAGTGTTTTATCAGGGTGGTGAAATGCTCAAATCTGAGGTACAATCTGAGGTACATGGGACCTGAGGTCTGCTCATGTAGCACCTTCTGTGTGTGTAGCTGACCTGCATGCATCTGTGAGCGTTCATCTCTGACATGGTGTAAATCCCAGAAACCTCTTGCTGGGCATTCCACAGACAGGGATGGGGAGGGAGCAGGCAGCTGTGAGCACTGTGTTGTAAATAACTTTGCCTACCCTCACACGAGAGCTCCAAAAGAGGGGTGAGAGCAGCCCACGCCTGCAGGACAGCACTGTCCATCCAAGGCTGTCCCCAGCAGCATCCTTTGCTTGCTGCTGGGAGTGGAAGCGAGGCAGACAAGGTGAGGGAGGTGCTGCCTACGTCCCTGCCTTCATTTGGCCTGGGCTGCTTTTGGCCCTGCACCCACAGGTCAAGTCCCGCCAGGAGCACAGCTGGGTGCTGAATTACCCCAGTGGGATGGGAGGGACACGAGGTGGCAAACTGGAGCTGTGCTGGTCATCTCCCTCCCTGCAGCCTGGTTAAGGAGACATTGGGGAGATCCCCTGTGCATCCAGTGCTGCAATAAAGAATATACCACTTAAGGAAATTTCAGCTTCAATCTTTGAATCATGCCCCCGCGTGCTCCGTTCTGCTTCGTGCCTGGTGCTCTTCCAGCGGGGCTTCTGCTGTGTCTGTGTGTGTCTGGTGCGTGTGGCTCTGCCTCACCTTCACTGCGCTGACGGGACTGATGTGCTGCTCGGTTCAGCCCTTTAAATGAATTAGTTGTTGGGGAGTAATGCGCTAATTTGTCCTCTCCCCACGTGGTGTGATGGGAGGCTGGTGTCACCTGTGATAACCGTGCCTGCCACCCCCCGGGCTGGGAGAGGCGAGGGGCCGGGTGCTGCCTTGTTTCCCAAACAAGTTGCTGTTCCCGGCTCGTTGGGCCGTTACCATGGAGAATCGGCAGCCAGGGGAAGGGGAGCCCCTCGGCAGCGCCGGCTGCAGTCACCCCGGGCTCCCTCTCCCCTTCTCCGCGATCGCCGGGTCCCGGAGCGGGGCCGGGGGCTGGCGGGGAGCGGTCCCGGCGGGGCAGGGCCCGGGGGCGGCCGCAGCCCGGTGTGTGCACGCCCTCCAGAGCACGGGGAAGGGCGCAGCAGCGCCTTTGTCCTCGGCCGGCCGAGCCCAGACAAAAGGCTCTCTCCTGCTCCGCGTGGCAGCGGCCAGGGCTGCCCCGGGCTGCTCGATTGGGAAACGAGGCGACTGCAGAGGGAAGCCCCCCGGCGCCGCTCCCCGCGTGCTGTGGGGCGCTGGGTGCCGCTGGTCCCCCCCCACGTCTCGGCTGTGTCCCCACAGGCAGGGCTGGCGGTCCCACTGCGGGCTCTGGAAGGTCCCCGGGCAGGGAGCGCTTTCTGCCCCCCTGCTCCCCGTTAGGTGGCAGCTGAGGCCCCCCTCGTGGCTCCAGGCTCCGTGCGTGCTCGGTGTGCTCCTGGGCAGGACACAAAAAGGTTTTCTCCAGCGCAGGACACCGCAATGGCTGCTTTCCTTTATCGGGAGTGCCCGGGAGGTTCATGTTTATTGCAACTTTTTGTTTTTGGACTTGTGCCTCTCAGATAGCAAGAATCAATAGTTAATAGTTCTTCCAAAGTAAGCATTGCTGCGGGACAGAAGTGTGGCCCCACAGGGCTGATGAGCTTCGCAGGCTCATGATGAACAGTGTTAGCAATCAAAGAATCATCTAGGTTGGAAGAGACCTCAAAGATCAAGTACAGCTGTTTACCATTTAACCAAGCATTGACAATTCAGGGCTGAATTGCCCAGCCCTTCATCTTCCAGCTTCACAGTTCCTGAATTTGGCCTGTGGTGCCTCTGAAACATCACAAGTGACCACAGGAGGTGGTTTGCACCTTCTGTGGTCAGAAGCTGAGATAATAAGCAATGCCTTGCTCAAGAGGGTATCGATATCCTGTGATAGCCCCAAGCAACCACCCAGCCTGATAGATGTGTCGAAGGCAGAGGAATGTGATCTGTTTTAGTTTTATTAAGAACAGTGATGTAGGATGACCCACCATCGCTAAGGGCTGGTCAGTACACAGGTTTGGTGGCATCCCCACCAGTCTTGGTAGCAGCCAGGAACCTCAGAAGCCCCATCTCTGTGGTACCACACAGGTAACACATCTGCCTTCGTTTGGGAGCTCCAGCCCTGGTGTCAGCAGGCCAAAGCAGACTGGGTTGGTGAGTTCAGTGTTTTATTTTATTTGCTTTTTGTGTTGCCTGCAGTCTGGAGCCGGGTGTTGCTCTGGGCATCAGAGCCAGCCTGGCTGCACACCGTGCCTCTGGGGACTTGCACCCATTTGTGCTCTTACCCTGGTGCAGAGGAGACCACCAACCCCGAGTGCCCTGGGGAGGTGCTGTGCCCCAGCACACAACAAGGGGCCAGGGCCCTGCTTCAGCCATGTGGCTCTAAACCATCCCACCTGCATGCCCACAAGCAAATCCTCAGTTGGCTACTGCAATGGCAACTGTGCACCCCCAGTCTTTGCTGGGGTGGGGGCTGTATCCTAGAATGATGTCCACCCCACCCAGCCTCATATTTGCTGTGCACCCCAAGGCCCGTCCTGGTTTGTGGCACCAAGCGATGCCAAGTACAGGGGCTCGGTGGCACCGTGCGGGGTTTGAGGCAGCAGATGCAGGGAGCAAATTCACCTTGTCTGCGCTGAGGCAGCTTTAAATCAGGGCATGAGCGAGTGGCAGGGCTCTGGGTGCCTGCTGGTTCTCCCTCCATCCACTCTGTATTCTAACCCTAATTGTCTGCAGCAACCTGTTATTACCGCGCCTTTAACATGATAGACACAAATAGGACGCACTAATCCACTACTCTTTGGTTTAAGAGTCATTACAAAGTGCTTAATTAAGTAAGCCTCACTTAATCACAAAATGTTTGCATGCTAAACGAGTTCTTGTGAAGCACGACACTTGACATATTCTGTACAAAAATAATTACAAGCGGGAGGCCTGGTACATTGAGCCTCCGAACATTTCATTTCAGGCCTTGCCCATTCATCACCAGGCTGGAATTAAAAGGCTTTCAGTGCCGAGCGGTGCCAGACTCCCACATTCCTGCCGGCTGAGTCACTGCGGCCGCCGAGCTGCTGCGGGCGGCCATGGCACGGGTGCTGCCGGCATCAGCTGGTGCTGGGGCTGCGGCACAGGAGGTGCGGGTGCCCTCGGTGGGAGGCTCACATCTGGCATCACGAGTGAGGCTGTGGTCTCTGTGTGAAGGACAGGTTCCCCTGAGCGTGTGCTTGCAGCCCTTGCAGAAGTGTGGTGGCAGGGACTTGGTTAGCATCAGAGTTTCAAAAGCCAGCATTGTGGTCACTTGGGGTGCAGTGGGAATGGGAGGAGGTGAAATCCTCAGTGCCTCCGGAGCCTCACAACCACCCCTTCCTTGGGAGGCAACGCCACCCCAGCTACATCCACATCCCCTGCCTGCAGGCACAGCGGCGTTCCCAACCCTGCTCCCTCCCAGCCTCACAAAAGCTGCTGAATGGGATTTTGTCAGGACCAGCGTGCAGACCTTTGTTGGAAGTGCTGGTGCCCATTAAAATCTGTATCCCCGTCAGGATAATTGGGAACCTTACCCAAGCCTCCCTTTTGATGGAAATCCTTTAATTAGTGTTCTGTATGTGCTATAATGCCCTCAGCACCCTGGTTGTTTTCTCACACGTTAGCTGCTCAGGTTGGAGCATTCTGAGCTCTGCAGCACGCTGCACAATGTGCACGAGGGCATCCTTCAGCGCCCAGGGTGCGTGGTGCAGCCGGCATGTAGGCAATCCTCATCCTGCCTGGGGTGCCTGCCTCTTTCTGACTATGTTTTGTGGCCTCTGCAGCTCCTCACATGAAAGCGAGGAGAGCTGACTCTCTCACAACCAAGCCCCCCCACTCAGGAAGGTGTCCTGCAGGTGTCTGCGCTCTCCTGATGTGGTCAGCTTCATGGGCACGGCCGGTCTCCTCTCCCCATGTGCTCTGCTGCACTGCGGTGTATGACAGCAATGCACAAAGCTAAGGACACATTTGCTGCATGGGGGCTGCCCTGTGTCTGTGCTGGAGGCTGTTATCCATGGAGCTGCCCTGTCTGGTGCTGGGGAAGTCCAGGATGGTGTCCCCTAAGCCACTGATGCTCCTTGTCCTCAGCTGGACGAGGGGAACTCTGCAGCCCTGGGGGGCCCAGCTGCAGTCAGCAGGGTGGGAGGGGAGGTGCTGCCTGTGCTCTGCTGGGGGCCAGGTCCCACACAGTATGGGGTCAGCAACAGAGTGGCTGGACTGGCCCCATGCCCTGTGGGCTGCTGGAGCCAGCACTGGGGCACAGCCCACTGGGCTGGTGGGGAGGGAGCTGCTGGTGTCATCTGTCTTTGTCAAGACGCACGCCTTCAGTGTTTATCAGGGGAAAACAAACAATTTGTATGAGTTAGGAGGGCATTTGCAACTGGACTGTTATTACACTGTCATATAAGGTGTTTATTGCATAGGATAGATCACAGCATGACTTGTGGTAGAAAGACACCTCATTTCCAAGCAGTGTAAAAGGAACGCAGGCTTTGACATTAGATTGGTCTCCCTGTGCTGTTCAACCCACCTTACGGCACAGCTGCGGCTCACCACCCATTGCTGGTAAAGACCTCCAGCTTTCTCCTCTGGACCCCATTTCAGAAAAGGGTCCCTCTGAGTGTTCCGTGGTGTCCCCTTGTTTGATGTCGGTGTCTGCTGAATCCTGGCTTAACTTCGCTTGCACGTGCTGTACCTTGCTGTAAAACCTTGATAGTGCTAATGTGCTGCAGGGCTGTTCTGTTATGCAGACAACTGGGGAGTGATTTGTGATCAGGGTTATCTGCTGCGATGGCACCTCGTGGTGGGCTCCTGCCCCGCTGGACTTCTGCTCCCCTGTCTCTCTCACCCTCTCCGAGGCTATTGTCCCAGGCAGGAAGCAGCAGCGACCTGCAGCTGCTGGGCTCGCTCGTGAGCAGCATTTGGCCTTTTCTCGGGGATTACGGAGATGATAAATATGTGGATGACAACCCTGCTAAAATATGCAGCTTTGAGGGGGGAGTTACCAATCTGTTTTTCTAGGAGGGGCACGAAGGGATATTTTTTCTTCCTTTCCTGATGGCCCGGTCCCAGTCCTGAGCCGCGCTGTCGTCATCGTTGTCTGAAGGCAGGGACGAGCCCCGGGGGCTCTGCAGGACACAGGCCCGTGGCTGAAGGCTGGGTGTCACGGGGTGGGACGGGACCCCCGCCCAGCGGGGAGGGGGGGCCGGGCCTGTGCTCCAGCCTGGCCCCCCGCCAGCAGCCCGCAGCGAGGGCCCGCGGTCTGTTGTGTTCCGTAGCCATGGCAATCGCTGCTCCGCCACACGTTCTGCACGGCTGCTTGACATCGCCACAGGAGCAGGGGCTGGAGGGCACAGAGCCCCTCGCGGGGCCGAGGGGAGCCCCCACGGCCCCCAGCAGCACAGAGCTGCCGAGGAGCTCCTCAGCACCGCGGTGCTTTGCGGAGCTGGCCGGGCTGCAGCAGAGTTTTGTTTTGGAGGCAAGCTGGAAAAACATTCGAGCACGCTACGGCATCCTGTGTGACATTTTCGTATCAAGTCATTTCAATTTTTAATTCAGAAACAGCTTGTATTTCAATATTTTCATTATTTATCATATTACATTGTGTTTTGCATCGTAACTGTTGTCTTCTATATTAATTTTACATGATAGATTATTTTGCTTGAAGTCAAAATTGAAATAAAATCCAAGCGCTTTTGTCAAAACCGACCCGTTTTAGTTAAGCTGCAGCACTGCTTTCCAATGTATTCCTTCACAGACAATTTAAAAACGTTTGTTTCTGCTCTCATTCCAAAGGGTTTTGTTTTGTTTTGTTTTTTTTTTAAAGCTTGAAATTCACGCAGCAGGACCACCGAGGCACTTGGACTTGCAGCTCCCGTGGACGCCTTTTGGCCCACCCAGAGCATGGTGCGGGACGTGCGGGAGGACGGAGGAGGTCGGGAGCACCGGGCGATGCTTGGGCTGGGGCTGCTGCAGCAGCAGAGCCCCCTCTAACCTGGGGGAGCCGTGTTTTTGGACACAGGCACTGACAAAGGACCAGGAAACACATATGGTAAAAATTAGTTAGCAACATTTCCAAACTTGGTCATCTTCTCTCCTGCACGAGCGCAGGTTGCCAAGCATCGGGCTGTGCTGTGCCGGGGATGCTGCCCGGCCCCGGCTGGTGCTGAGCGGCGCTGAGCCGGCCGTGGGGCAGGGCAAGGGGTGGCTGTTGGCCGGGGAGGAGCTGGGGCTGTTTGTAAACCTGAGCTTGAGTTTGACTAATGCTTTGGCCCAAAAAAGGAGGAATGATCTTTTTCTTTTTTTTTTTTTTTTTTCTTTTTCCAAAACCTCAAAGCGTATCAGATTGCCATTTTCAAAATGAGATTTTTCATTTCAAAGTGGCATTTAACAGTTAAGGATGGATTTGGGTTTTTGCCTTTGTGTTTGGAGGGAAGACTCTAGGAAAGGGGTACAACAACTCGAAACAAAATATTTCAGTTCAGCTTCGACAATATGTTCAGTGTTTTAATTATTTGTTGCCCTAAAATTCCAAGCGCTTATTTTTGGGTTCATTTTCCGCCACTGAAGTAAAAGAAAGTCTGTGATTTGTCTGGCTTGCCTCAGGACCTGCTGGGTGCCACTTGGAAAATCGAGCTGGGGGCTGGCTCGCGCCTGCGAGCACTTTCACCAAAACCCGCTCGGCGCGGGGCCTGGCAGGGGAACAGAGGCAGCGCGCTCGGCTTGGCGCGGGGAGCGCGGCGCGGTTTCGCAAAGAGCATGCGTTTCCAATGTGTTTATTTTGTGCTCTGGGAACAGCTGTTGATATTTTGACACTTGCCAACTCTGCAGGATCTTCAGGGAGTCTCCTTCCCTCCCCTCCGCTCGCCGAGGCTCCCCCTTCTGCTTCTTGCTTTCTTTCCTTTTTTCCAGGCAATCTCCTCCTTTTTGCATTTCTTTTGTTCGCGGCCGGAGCGAGCGGGGCCGGCGGCGGGCAGGGAGCTCCTGCACCGGGCTGCGTGTGGCCGGGCACCACTGGTCCCGCATCGCCTCCTGCCCCGCGCCTCCCCTGGGCTCCGGCCATGGGGTTTTTGCCCCGCCGGGGGGCAGAGGGGCCCCCACCGCCGTGCCCCATCCCGCCCTCGCTCGGCCGGCGCGCGTCAGCCCACATCGGCTGCGTGCCAGATTAGCTGGGTTAAACTGCTAATGCTCCTGCTACGTGGAAGGCTGCTTTCAGTAAGTGGCTCCCCGTAGCTTATTTGACTCCAGGCCCAAATCTAATGTCTCAGTGGGCCTGTTACATTAAGCAGGCCCAAGTGGTAGGAGATTTAAAGCATCAAAATGAAGTGCTTTATCACTCCGTACTGTGTTCTTGGCTGCTTTCGTTGGCCTCACTTCACAGGCTTTGCAGCCTGCAAGCAGAGCCCTCTCGGCAGGCCCATTACAAATTCCACTTGTTGACGGTTGCCTTGTTGCAGGATTTAATGGTAGAATAATATTTACACAGTAAACTCCTCTGGAGGTGTTATAAACACCATAAAAAGGATTTTAGAAGCTTAATGAGCGTTAGTGAAGTCGAGACAGGATAATGTGGCAACTGTGCACTGTAATCTGATTTGGCACCTTCTGCACAGCAGGAGTTAGTGGGTGGAAGAGCTTTTTAGTTTTTTTGTTTGTTTGTTTTTGGTGTGTAATATCGCTTGTTTAGCATGGTGCTAAGCATGGGATTTGGGGGGAGCCCTGTGCAGAACCGGCTGACCTGAGCGTGCAGCCGGCTGCAGGACTCAGGTGCTTCTGAGATTCGTGGTCACGATGCTGTGGGGACCTTTTCTCAGGTGTGAGGGGTATCAACACCTGGGCCAATGTAATGCTTGGTGCCACTGCCCCAAATCTCTCAGAGGTCACATCAATAATTTAGACCCCAGTTCTGTGTCCACTGCCATTCCCATGCCACAGGGCTGTAGCCTCGGGAGCACTGCAGGCACCCTGTGCTTCTCCCCAGAGCAAGGAAGTCCACTTGTAGATTGTATTTTACTTCATATTTTCAAGGGAAGAGGAAAACCCCAAAACAAAAGAATAACTTTCTGCTGCTGATGTGCCAGCGAATGGACTGGTTGAGAAGCAACTGGGGACACCCCTGGGTCTGCTGTGGGAGGAGCACGGCCATGACCCTGAACCGCAGCTCCTGTGCTGCGGGTGGTGGGACCCCCAGTGCATGTGGGTGCAGGAGGGGTGGGATGGCCCCAGGAAAACCCTACACCAAGCCTGTGTTAGACCCTGGTGCTCACGACTAGCATGTTGCAGCAGTATGTTCCCAGCATCTTTTTGGCATTATAATTCATGTTTCCTCCTTTATCTGAGCTGCAGATGCCTCCCTCTCTATTTGTATGTATGCTTACACGTGCACAGATGCGCACACGTATCCAGGCTATTCTGGGATCGATTTGCAAACCAGCCCAGAGCATTTGGTTATTCATGTGCAGATATTTTAGGTTTCCTCTTGGGAGGGCAAGGAGGGTGCAGAGTTCTCAGTACCTCCTGCACATCTCAGAGGCACTGGGCACCTCTCCAGGGCCAAACCGGAGTGGGTCCTGTGCTCAGGCACCTGCGCGCTGCCCTTCTGTCACCAGCGTCAGCCTCTGCTACTGGAAAGGCCGCTTTGTGAAAGGAAAGCATTTCTGTTTCAGCAAAGTGCTGGTTAGCAAAGGGTGTCTTCTGTTTTGCTAACATTTTTTCAGAATTTAAATTCTTTTTCAGTTTGAATTTTGTACAGTTTATATATATATATTGCTGTTATACAAATATATATGACTTCTAAAAAAATCTATTCCATGCACACTGTTTAAAACCTGCATTTTCATCCACTTTAGAACAGAAACCCAAGTACACCCATAGCATTTCAGCCACGAAGCAAATGGCTGCTCTCTCTGCAGCTCCTCTCCCTTCGTCTTGGCTCAGGCTCAGCCCTCTTTGATGGGGTTTTGTGCTGCAGCACAAGACCCTCTGTCCGTTTGCTCAGTGGAAACACCCGTCCCTTTCTACCATGCAAGTTTGTGGTTTTGTGAACTTTGAGGACTTTGATTTTGACACTCGAGGAGCTACCCTCAGCCTATCCAATTTCTGAGGGACATGAGGAGCTGTGAATCTTGAGGCTGACTTGCCAGGAGCAAAAAGCTACCTTTTGTAAATAAGCCAATATTTTCTTTCTTTCAAGGGGAAGCTGACAAAGATCAATACCAGCCTGCAAAAGACATTGCCCTCTTAAGAATTAGCCCTTTGCAGAATCATTAATCCAGGAAGCTGTTACAGGGTGACAAGAGCATGGAGGCTCTGCCAGGTCTTGGAGGGATCGCAGGAACATTGCCTTATGCACAGAAAAACAAACCGAATGAAATCACCAAGAAAATAGCTGCTATGCTCTGGGCTTGTTCTGCCCAAGGAGGTGATCTGACTTTAATTAGGAAAGGCTGGTTGTACTCCTGATAAGTGTCATTAAAGGAACCTGGTATTTTGCTTCTGTTTCACTCCAGTTGGTCTGTGTGGGGCTGGGTCCTTGGGCACCGGCTTGTGCCCCCGCAGCAGGCGAGGAGGCAGAGCGTGCCCCAGAGCAGACCGGGCACAGCTGCAGCTGCCCATCCTGCTGATAAGGATGGAGTGCCAAGAAATCAGTAAGAGTATATTGTTGGATAAAACAAAAACGCTCGTTTCCTGTTTGGCTGCTTTTACCCATTACCACATCTTTCCCAAGTGCTCCAGGACTTTTTCCCTTCAAACCATGCTGGCACGGGGGGAGTGACAAGGGATGAGCTTGAACCTGCTGGCGAGGCCACACAGCACTGAGCCAGGGTGAAGGGGACCCCGACAGTGCGATTTATTGCACTCCCCAGTTTCCTGGAGGAGAAGTGAGATGCCCCATCCCTCGAAATATTTAATGGCTTAATTCTGCACAAAGAATTTACACATATGCTGCGATGATTAGGCACTCAAAAACAAATGCTGAGTGAAGTATAGGAACCTACAGACAAAGGAAAATGTTAAAAGGAAACAGCTGAAGAAGGCAAAATATGAAGTGGGTGCTTTCCTGGTCCCAGTCCTCCCAGTGACATCCTGACACAGCCGGGCCAGGAGGCACTCCTCTCCCCAGGGAAGAGAGGTGTCTGGTCGAGTCTGATGGGGTCAGGGCTTGCTCAGTGTGAGCCGTGTGAAAGTGCTGTTTTAAAATGTGGAAAGCACTTCCATTTTTTCTGACCATTGGTTCACACCATCAATGGGTGCGTGAAGGGTTCCCAGCCCTTGGGGGCTGCAGTGTGTGCCTCAGTTTCCCCTGAGCTGTGGGAAGGGGGTCTGTGGGTGCCAGTGATGGTTGGGGGTACGCAGCACAATGAGTGGCACGTGCACATAGTAAGCAGTGGGCTTGGGGTTGTGAGGTAACACACATAATCTTATTTAACTAAGAAAAATCACAGCAGAAAATGCCAAAAGCTGAAGCGGTGACATGTCTGGTTAACAGCTAGAAATGAAAAAATAATTCCAAACAACATGTTTGTCACAACATTGAAGGGTCACCCGCTAAGCAAAGGAAGCCAAAGAGGGAAACAGTTCTTAGGTGTAATTACAGTTTCTAAGAAGTTTTTCACTTGCTCTGTAATTGTCGGAGGGTGGTGATTGGCGCTGCAGCGGCAGTGGGAAAGCACAATAGAGCTGTAATTTACGGGGCTGGAACCGTGAAGTCAGAAATGGTTTGGGAATTATTACTAATCTTCACAGATTCAGCTGCTAGTATGCTGGCCAAGGCAATTCGGATTATAGTCTCAGGAGGAGCTGTTCGCAGTGATCTTCTGTGCTCCCGTGCTGCCTGGGTGCAGGAGCTCTACCCGAGCATCTCCTGCCTGAGACCAGCGTGGACCCTACATTGCTGGGTGAACTGGGGAAAATCTGGTCACAGAGGAGGTTGCCATGCTCAGTGCGTTATTCCAAGAGTTGTGTGGGGTTTTTTCTTCTGTTTCTGGCCCAAATGTGGGAGCCTCAGTCTGGGTGTGGGATGGTGCTTTGTTTCTGCCTTGGTGAAGAGCTCTCCACTACCAGAAGGCCCCCATAGGAGGCAGTTACAGAGTGTGAAAGTTGCCTTATTGCCTTTCCCTAATAAACTCAGTTGTTAGAAGTGCTCTGAAGCCAGGAGCAGCAGGCACAAGGCGGTGAGCTGGGGGCCACCTGCTCCACCCCAAAAGTGGGAGCATGTGCCCAGCCTGGTGGCCCTGTGCCCGGGGGGACATGGTGTGGGGGCACCGGGGTTGGGCTGAGCGGCTCCTGAGCCTCCCTCTGCTTGTGGGGCTTGTGGCCACAGCTCCCCATAACCAGCAGCGTGGTTTGGGGCAGGATTGCTTATTTTTAACTAGTTATTTTCCCAGCCTTTTCCCTCCCCATGCCCGTGTACTGCTGAGCTGAGGGCAGTGCAGGTTACGAGATGTGAATTTCTGAGATAAAAGCTCCTCTCTGCAATGCCATCCTCTGCCAGCGTGGAAATGCGCAGCTCTTTCACGTCAGGCAGCTGCCTGTGTTCGGGAGAATTAAAAAAAAAAAATCACACTTTTTTTTCATTTGTGCTGATTTACATATTAATAGTTTGCATATTAAACAACTACTTCAGAGGGTGGGCGGGCTAATGAATGCAGCAGTCTCCTCTATTTTAACTCAATTTGCCTCATCCATATTCCAATGACTTTGGGGATTGGTATTCAGTTTTCATTGAAATTATCCAAGCCAGACCTAATTTGTGCTGCCCTTCCATTAATCCAATTAATTAGCACCATTGATGTGTACTGCCTTTGTAATGCAGCTTTGTTCAGCGCTGCTGCCGCTAATGACAGCCTAGTATCAGAGCAAATAATGAGCAAACCAAAGGAGCATTTGACCCTTGATGTACCCTCAGACAATGCAGCAGTTTTTAGTCTGGAGGCCCTAATTTAGGTTCGATAGCCCAAATTATAGACAATAATTCAATATTCTTTGTGGGGAGCTGAGCAAGTGTCACCCTGCTATTTGTTTAGCTTATCATTTTTTTCCTGCCTCTCTATTTATGTATTTTTTTTCCCTTTTCATTATTTTCTAACCTGGCCTCCCTGCTCCACCTCCAGCATTGATTTCTGACCTTGTTTCCACTGAGGGGTCTGAAGATCTCTTTGCTCTGAAGGAATTCATTAACCTTTCCCCCTGCCCAGAACTGGAGAGAAAATCTTTATATTTTTAAGTAAGGCAAATAAACACAGTTAGTGATTATCGGAGTCCCCTCACTAGCTGCTCTGGGAGAACTCAGTTGCTGGCTCAGGAACCATGCAGCGTTTCTATCTTTTGTGCAATCTTCCCCTCCTCGTTCTGCAACCATTGTTTAACACCTCCTGGTTGTAACGGGGGCTGGGGCTGTCCTCTCTGCGCCCTGTGCTCGCTCAGGCACTGCAGGTGCTTCCAACCTGGCACAGAGCTCAGGGCACGAGCCCAGTGCTCCCCCGTGTCACCGCGGTGCCGTGTGTTAAAGGCAGAGTTTGGCTGCAGTTATCCACAGGCAGGCCCCTGAACTCATTACGGTTGTTAATTACATGCAGCACAGCCACCGCGTCCGCCAGGGAGTGGACTGGAAGCAGGAAGGCGCTGTTGGAGCTGGAAGGGGACAGAAAGCCCATCCTGCTAAGGGACGTGGGATTTTGGTGCTCAGCTTCCTTTTAACTGCAATGAAACCTGGTTATTTTGAGATTGTCCCTTCAGGAAAATTCTCAGGATGGCAGAAAAAATGTATTTTGGGAAGACTGATAGATAATTGGCGCAAGTACTGTTTCAGATGCAATAAATCAGTTAAACTTTTTATATATCACAAAGGACAATTGAAAAAAGTTATTACAGGAGGACAGGTTGAATGCTGTCACCACTCTTCTTTGTTTTTCCTCCTCCTCACCAAAACTTCATTTTGAGCAAATAGTGGTTTTGTGAGGTGCCTGCACTGCACGAGGGCCATGCTCTCTGGAGCTGCCCGTGTGTGCCTGGCACAGCTCCCCGGGGGTGGTTTGGGTGCTGCACCCTCCTGAGGGGCACACAGGGACCATCCTGCTCCTGCTAGGCCCAGAGTGGCAGGGGTGTCCCCTGCTACCTGTGCTGGGTTGGGGTGGGCAGACAGACAGACAAGCCCTGTGGGAGCACAGCTCAGAGCAGGGTGCCTCTGCTGGGTGCTTCTGAGCTGTGCTGGTGCCTGTGTGCTTCTGAGTGGGGAGTCAAAGCCGACACCTTCCCTACCTCTCCACGCCGCTTCCAATCACTTCTCCTCAGTGTTATAAATCATGCTGTATGAACGGAAGCTTATACAGTTAGTTGCCTGAAAGATTTTACTGATTAACCTTAAAATATGCTATAAATCTTATTCTTACTTGCTCATGGAGCACTGAGAAAGCAAACAGATTCCTGATGCTCGAGCCTGGCACACGCAGCAGTGCCAGCTCCCTCAGCCTGGGCGAGGAGCTCCAGGGCAGCATGGACTGGTGGTGTGGGGCTGCTGGGTGCCACAGGCTGCAACCAGCATCATGGAAAAAAGGTGTTTTTATGCTGTTCTGTCCTCCTGTCGAGGTATACAGCCAAAGCTGCACCACCATGTCTGAGGTCTTCGGCTGGCCTGGTGGTGGTGGAAGAGAACTGGTGGCTGGTGGAAAGGTAATGCCAGCCTCCTTGCCTGTGCTTTGCCTACAACTCCAGGATGAAGATATAAAGGATTATTTTGAAAAACACATTAAAACCACAGTCACTGAGGTGTGGCGTGTCTTGCCAGGCAATTGCAGAGGAGCTGCTGTCATCTCCAGACATCCGTGTTACCAGTCTGGGTGAACCAACGTGCTCGTACCACAACCAGGCAGCCACCAGCCAGGCCTGCAGAAGCACAACGTATGCATTGGGCCTGTGATCTTATGCTGGGGTCCGAGGAGAGCTTACACCTGGAGGTGAGATGCACAGGTACTAAATATTGCAGCTAGTATTTGGACTGGACAGCACAGCGAGCTATTCCTGCTAAATTGTGTTTCCTATGTGTATGTGGGGTGGTTTCTACTCTGTTGGTGCTATTCTGCTCCTGATGAAATGTTGGTGAGGGTGGTTTGACCAGCGGTGTGGTGTTTTGGTGCCTCTCCCCTTGTGTTCTGCTGTGTGGCAGAGCCCTGCCGGTTCCTCCTAGTGGTACACCTGAATTTCTGAGCTGTGAAGCTAACGAGTTCAGGAAAAATAAGTAGTATGAAAGATGTAGCACAAATATTTTTAGCTCATGTATTCCACACCATGCCAGTTTTTTATGCTGCATTGTAATGCATTAAATGTAGACCATGTGGTTGTAAATGTAATACTAAAACCACCCCGTGTTCTGTGCTGGTGCCCCCCTGAGAAGCAGGGACACGCAGGGGTTTTCTCTGGCCCGTTACCTGCTGCATCGCCTCCAGCTCCCGGCTCTGCCTGGTGCGTGGCCGTCTCAGGCTTCTGGTAATCCTTCTTAATAACCTTGTTGGTGGCAAGAAGACCAAGTGAGATATCCAAAGCAAGCGGGTATTAAATGAATGTTTCTTTGTCTGTTACTGAGACGGGGGCATTGGTACCAACCTGAAAGATATTGTTGTCTGTCTGGCACTGATGCAGCAAGATCCCATTTAGTGGCATCACTCAGGACTTGTCATATTACGGTATGTCACAACATGTCAGCCTGTGACAGGCTGGATACCTGCTATTAGCTTGCAGACTAGCAGCAAACACAAAGTGCAGGTGGTGAGCGAAGGCAGCGGCTGGAGCAGAGCAGAGGGAGCGCCTCCGGGCAGTCAGGGGCTGCTCCTGCACGCCCGGGGCTTGGCTGGCACGCGGGAACGTCCTGGAGCAGGGCAGGATTCTGGAAATGCAGGCGTGACCCAGGAGCCCGGGGCCCTCTGAGCTGTGTGAGTACTCTGGTATTTGCTTTCTTTGGTGCTTCAACTGGTAAAAAGCCTGTACACGAGCTGGATACCACAGTCCCTGTGAGATGTGCACGGGCCAGGAGCACAAACTCCTGCAGGTTTAATGGAAATCCCAGCTGTAATCCTTGCTGCGACTTTCCTGAGCTGATAGTTCCTCCAAAGACACAAAACATAAACTAAAAATGCCTGCTAATGTGCCCCAGCCGAACAAAAGGCTCCTGCTACAAAGACGAAAAAGCTCTGAGCTGCAACGCAAACTGGGGAGAAAGCAGGAGAGAGCAAGGGACCTTAGGGTGCTGCTGTGGTGGGAATGCTCAGGTGGCCGAACCAGAGACAAAAGCAGCCTCCAGACAGCCAGATTTGGGTAAAATTCCATCCTGACACCAAAGCATCAGCTTAATCCTGAAACAGCACCAGCCTGCAGGGCTGTCAGCGTTACTGGAAGAAACAGCTCGTGCAGCCCACATCCCCTCTGCAGCTGTGGCTGGTATCTGATGTTTGGGGAAGGGGGGGGACAGCAAAACAACACTAGCAGCAAAGTTCTGCACCAGGCGGCTGGGGAATGTCCTCCTGCCTCTGGCCTGCGGAGGTCCCTGAGGTATGAGTTCAATTAATTGGCTGCCTATAAGTGTAGTACACCAAACACAATAGATCAAGTCTCCTTTTGCCCCCATTGGTGACATGACTCAAGCCTCAGATCGCAGGTTTAATTACAGGATCACCCTATTTTGTCACACAGTTCCACCCGTCAACTTTGCAAGCTCTGTTTGAAGGCTGGTGGTGTGCTCTGCCTCCATGCCTGCGATACCAGCCCGGGGCTCGCGGAGCTGGCTGGGCTGAGCAGGGAGTCCTGCAGCAGGAGATGGTGTCTGCAGGAGAGAGCACAGCCTGAGCCCGACGGCTGGGCACGCGGGCTCCTTCTGGGCCCCTTCTGCCGGGGCCACTGGTGCAGTGCCTGGAGCTGCTCCCTGGCTGGCTTGCTGTGCCGCAGCCTGGAGCTGGGCCCTTCCTGGGCACCACGGGCTGGCTGCAGGGGGGAAGCCGAGCCCTGGCCGTGCTGGTGGCCAGAACAGAGCGTGCGAGCTGCTGCTGAAATCCTGGCACCTCGCTGTGTTGGTGCTGGCTCTCGGTGTGCGTGTTTGGAGCCGCGGCAGCCACGTCTTCCAGCAGGATGTGCCGGGACAGCAGCTCTGTCTGCTCCTGCCCGGGACAAGTGGGCAGCGTGGATGGACCACGACCATCTGGCTGAGGCAGGGGCTTCCAAGCAGAGCGTCCCCTGCCACCCAGCGGGCTGGTCCTCTGTGCTCGAGCTCCGTGTCGCAGCCCAAATCCCTTGTCTTTCACAAAGTTCTTTACGTGATAACAAGCCTGAGAGCAGGCTGACTTATATTTGTTTTATTATTAAGCTGATGAGGTTATTTAGCCTGTTATATGCCCCATTAAATTCAGTGTTTGAAATTCTGCGGAGAGCTGGAGCTTTGCAGAGCGGGCATGCCCTGCGCTCATCAGCGACACTCTGGTGTTTGTCTTGGAGCACCCAAACCACGCGGCCGCTGCTTGCTCCCTGGGTTCCCTTTCCTTGCAGAGACTGGTGTGGCTGAGAGATGAATGCTCTGTCTGTTATTGTTACCTCTTCTCACTTTTTTTTCCCTCCATGCTCTCATCACTAGTTTGAGTGCTTCTTATTTTCCTTCCCTCTGAAAGAAGCCATAAAATTCCCCAGACCGTGTGTGGTATGGTGTGCACTTACAAATTACCATTGAAAAATGAATTGCCTTGACAAAATCTAATGTTTTGTGACACAGCACAAATATGCATTTCATTCTTGAAGAGAAGGAAAAGGAGCTCATTGGAAATATTAAATTAAGCAGTGTAACAGCTGAGAATAATTTGGTTTTCTGCTCTGTTGCTTGTGATTTGGTATGGAGTTTGAGGTGGCAGGCCAGTTCCTGTTTAGAGTATAAAGCACGCAGATGCCTCTGATTTTATTCCTTGCTCTGGAGCAACTTGTTTTTGCTGGTGTTGGAGGCTGGGTGCAGCTCGGTGTGATGGGCTTTGGGTAAGGTCTCAGGGGCAGTGAGCTGAGGTGAAAAACACTGTGGCCAGTGGGTGGAAATGTTTACCACTGTGTTGTGGTGGGGCACAGGAGACCAGTATGCAGTCTGACTTTATTTATTTTTTCACTGGTTCTCTGGCGGTTTAGAATAAAAATCCATCCCCATTAAGAACAAAGCAGGCAGGACTGGGCTTGGGAATTCCTGCTAACAGCTCTGAATCCCTGCCATAGTGAGGCATAAATAAAGCCTTTATTCTCTTCAGCTGCCCAGCCCTTTAATTACCTGCAGAGGTCTGTGCAGTGGCTCAGGGCCCAGAAGGGCCCAAGCAGCTCCTGTGGCACAGCTGTGAGCCCTCTGTGCTGCCACTTGCTGTCTGCAGGGCTGCTGGTCCCCTGGTTCCCAGCTGGGCTCCCCCCAGTTTGGGCTCCCCCGGGTTTTTGTGCTGAGCCAGCCTCAGCCTCCCCACCTCCCTGTTTTGGGGTGTCCCTGGCCCCGGGTTTGTCCTCGGGTTGCTCCAGGACCCCAAGGCTCTGGGCTGCTCTCCTGCTGCTGAGGAGCTCAGTGGGACCGTGGGGAGTGGGGTCAGAGTCATGGCTCGGGGTCTCCAAGTTCAGGTTTTGGAAGGAGCCCAATGTGGGTAGAAGGGGCTGCGTGGCTGCCAGCACAGGTGGGGCCGCTGGGTGCTCGTGTTGGGGGGCACCAGCACCTGCCAGCTGCGGTGGGCTCTGTCTGTGGGGCTTGCCCTGCCCAGCATCTGCTGCTGGTGGCCGGGCAGCCGGAGTCCTGGGGCACGTCCCCTCGGCTGCTGCAATGGCAGCCGGGGCTCAGGCATGGGGCTGGGCGCCAGCGGCCTCCCGTCTCTCCATCAAAAGCCAAGCACAACCTGCTGCTCCCGCCAGGGAGTCTTTGGCACAAGGATGTGGGTAGAAAACCCACAGGAGTGTCAAAGCCATGGACAGTCTCCAAAGTGAGAGTAGTGTTTGACGGGGGAGAATATGCTTTGGAAAGTTTACTTGATCCTTGTTTGGAAGCAGCGGGGAGAGGCACACTGAGCCCTTTGCAGACGCACACATGCTGCCTGGAGGATATCTGTGCAAAGCAAGGCACTGGAAACATGTTGTCATCCGCCTCCTCCCTCTCATTCCTGGCAATCCAGTAAATAGCCTCCGAGCTGCTCCCATTTGTGCGCAGGATCGCGGCCACCCCAGCCCAGCACCGTTGGCAGGGCTCAGGAGCGCTCAGTGCTGGGGGCAGCCGGGGGGGGCACAGCCACCAGCAGCCCCTGCCCGGCAGCGCCGTGCGCCCTGCCCGCAGGAGAATGCTGAGAGGTGCCGCGGGTGGGCTCGGGGCTCTTTGGGATCCTTCACCACGTGCCAGCAGCACTGGCTTCTTCTCTCCCATAGCCAGCAATGAAAGCCAAGGACGAGACATGGCATAACTAGTGTTGGTTTAGCATCCCTCTTTCTTAAAAAAAAAAAAAAAAAAAAAAAATTAAAAAAAAAAGAGAGAAAATCTGGACAACTTCCCAGATTGTACATCTGTCCGTATAATTTACACCACGAGGATGAGGAAGTGAGGAGGGCTGTAAACTCTTTCCATCTGTGCTATGTATGTGATGATTTTTCCATTCCTTCCTTGCCTCCCCCACCGATGGGCCCTGGGCCGGTGCGGGCTGTGCCCAGCAGCGGGCAGTGCCCGGGGGTCCGGCTGCCCAGCCTCCCGTCCCCTCCCCTCGCCCCTCTGCCTTCCTGGGCAGTGCTTTGGTGGCTCCTCCTGCACAACCTCCCTTGGGAGTGTCCAGCCACCTGCCCAGAGATTGTGGCTGGTTGAAAATCTCCCCTTACAATAATTTTGATTGAAAAGGGCATTTTTTGACAAATGGCATCTTTTGCAGGATGGACCAGATTTTCTTTGTAAAAAAAATCTAGCTCTGGTGGAACAGCCCACTCAAGGAGATTGAGCTGGAAATGCTCCTTCAAGGGGGCTGCTGTGGGTGCTTGGTCCCCATTCATTGGTGCGACCCCGAGCAGGGCCGTGCTCACCCCGCACCCAGCGCACCCCAGGGCTGCTCCGCAGGGCCAGCAGCAGAGCAGCCAGCAAGGGAGAGGAGCAGGGCACAGCTGGCGTGCTGTCCTGTGCCATGTTGCAGCCGTGTCTCGGCTGGCACATAGCTTGGTGCTAGCATCTCGGTGTCCTCTCCATGCAGAGCTCTGGTGGTTCCCTGCCCACGTGTCCTGGGGTCTCCTAAAGCAACCCCCCTGCACCCAGGTCCCTCTGTGCAGCTCAGTGTCCCCGAGGAGTGGAGCTGCGGTGCTGGTGGTGGGCTGGAGCTCCTCTCCTTGGCCCTGCAGCGCGTCGTTGTTAGACTGCCTTCTGGTCACTGAGGATGGGGAAGCCATTGGGATGATTTCTGAGTATGGGTTTTCAGTGCTGGAAAAGTTTTTGTTCTTCTGTTAATAGGATTTGTGTGGGAGAAGGGCCTGTGGTGGGGGCAGCTTTGTCAGCGCAAGCTGGAGCTGTCGGAGGGTGGCTGGGGTGAGCTCTGAGCTCAGCTCCGCTGGCGAGGCAGGATTTGCTAAACTCAGCCTGCTCTTTGGAGCTAGCCAGCTTGTTGTAAATGTGAAGGTACCAATATAGGCCGAGTGGGTGGTGAGAGGGGACCTCGTGTTCTGAGTAACTGGAGGGCTTTTGCAGCTCTCTCGGATGAAGAAATGAATGAAGGAGAGGGATGGCGTCACCTGCCAGCGCCCACTCGCTCCCTGGGCACACCAACGGGGCTGAGCTTCCTTCAGCCTCCCCGTGCAGCACCCTCAGACAGCCTCGCACGGCTGCTGCTGGGCCCCGTGCCCAGGGCCCCGTTCGTGCTTCCAGGAGCAGGTCGGTGCCTTTGTCTCTGTGGCGTGGGCCCTGGCACCGGCTGCTCGAGGTGCGCAGGCAGCAGGCGATGTCTGTGCCTCCAGGTGCTCCTGGGCCAGCCCCGTGCACCCGCTCCGTGCCCACCTCCCCGCGCCCTCCTTGCAGGATGAGCTCTGCCTTTGCCCGGCTGCATGGCTGGGGATGCCCAGCATAATTCCTGTCTGCCACAGCGAGCTGGTAGCAGGCGCAGCACCGACGTGGTTAAGAAATCCGAACAAACTTTCTAGGCTAGGCACTCGGGCAGGCACTTCCTCCGTCTTGACATTAAATTCCTATTGGTGTGACTCATTAGCTATTTATTTATTTAAAGCCACTGAGCTATTTGCAATACTTTTAAAAAGCAAACACAGTGTGTGGGCAGGGGAGCTGTTCTGCCTAAACGTTCGTCTCGGTGACACTGATGATAACTTATCAGAATAAATAAGGAATCTTCCAATCATTAGTTTTTTTACTCGGAGACTGTTTAGTGTGTTCTATAGGAAAAAGTCACAATGTTTCCTTCTCATAAACTTTTTTACCAGCCTGCATGTTACATCCAGGTTATATTCCTACGTGGGCAGCTGTCTGAATATTCTCTACAGCCCCAATTAAAAACGGAATACATCATCCCTTCCCTTCCGCTGCTGAAACCCTCCTCGGCTCCGCTGCATCCCTCTGCGGGCAGCGGCTGTGCTGGGGATGGTTCTGAAATGGGAACCAGAAATTACCGGTGGCGCAGGCCTGGGTTCGTGACAGGGCTTTAGGGAGCCCACACGCTCAGACTTTGAGAACAAACTTTTGGCTAATTGTAATTCGGACATTATAATTCATTTTCATGCCAGCAGCAGCCTTCTGAGGTAGCCTTCCAAGCTGGGAGGTCTGGAGGTGCGCAGGAATTCAGATCAAGCTTGGGTGCTGGAAAAAATCAAACACTTTGTATCTCCTTATGCTTTAAAGTTGTATTATATTTATATAATATAGCTTGGTGCCAATCCAGGAAAAAAATTCTGCTACCATTATTTCCAGGGAAAATGTAGCTTTTGTGCCATTTCAGAGTTTAAAATTTCACTTTCCTAAAATAGGAGCCTCTGAAGAACTTGAAAGATAGTGAACTGCTCCATGTGATGGAGATGCAGGAGCAGCTTTGTTTGTGAGACCCTCACACGTGTTCCCGTGAAGCAGCACAGCCAGAAGGTGCCCGTCCTGCCCAGGAGCTGTGGCATGTGGGGCACGGGTCAGCAGGGAGCAGGTGGGCCCGGAAGAGTGGGAACCCTCGGGTGGCCGCATCGGGAACGGCTCCATCGCTTTCCCTGCGGGCTGGGGGTGCCTGGCACAATGGGGGCTGCACGGCTGTGCCTGCCCTGCGCTCGGGCTTTGGGAGACTCTATTTGTCTGTGTTCATCTTCTTTTTCTCTTTGCTTCTGAGTGTGGCTGGGGGAGATGTGTGTGTGTGGTGAGCGCGGCCGCGCTTTGCTGCCTGAGCACCCGTCCTGCCATGGCGCACGGTACACAAAGCCAACTGCTTTTATCTTCAAGCTCGGATTAAAAAAAAAAAGTGGATCTAATGTCTTGCAGAATGTCTCTCTTTGTAAATCCCCTGCCTGATGCACCAGTCACATCATGTTACGTTATGCTTTGAAACCTAACGTGATATGACTGATGCAACATATGACTGATAGTGTATCAGCCAGGAAATGTAAAGGGACCCAATTTTCTAAAGAGCATTGTTACAGAAACAAACAAGATGCCCTTTTAACTCGTATTGATTGATTTCTAAAGAATAAGCTCCTCTCCTACTTTTGCAAGTGCTGTAATTAGTTGGTTGAGCTACCTGGCGGGGACGAGCTACGCTGGCGTCGCTTGTGCAGCTGGGTGGTGGGGACGCTGTACTGGGGTGACTGGGAAGTGGGGAGGCTGTACTGGGGGCTGCCAGGCAGTGGGCAGGCCGTGCTGGGGCTGCCTGCAGCTTGGTGGCCACGCAGGTTGAGGGGCAGCCGGGCTGCAGGGGGTGCCGGCTCTGTCCCACCTTGGCCGAGCGGCAGCGTCTCCTCGCTCGGGGGCCGTGGCTCTTTGCATAACAGTTGCTCTCTCCCCCCGCCCCCCCTCTTTTTATTTTGATTAGCAGCTAAAAATCACAGATATGTCTGGCAGGACAATGCCTTTGACAGCAAAGGGAATATTAGGGTCAAGCTTTATTAAGAAAGAAGCTATTGAAATGACATACTCAAACATATTGCTATTAGGGACTTGAAGAGTATTTGCCTCATTAATGTAAAAGGTAGCTAGCAATCTTCTTGATCAACAGTGGCAATTTATTTTAAAGTGTCCATTTTCTGGATGTCAGAGGAAGACTTTTATTTATAATCTTATTTTCAATTTCCACAAAGAACACTTCACTCATGCTCTGTGCAGATTTTTTTTGCAGACAATAACCGATTATAAAACTGTGCTCTCCCCCCCACACACATCCCCCTTGTAGTAGTGTTGACATATGGAAATGAATCAAAATGTAATAGGCATAATTACAAGCATTGTGTGCAGGCTACAATTAGTGTCTCTTCAAAGCAGACTTGTAATCAAAAGACACCAATAGAAGAGGGGAAGAAATGCGAGGACAATTCCCAGAGCCGGGCTAGGTTAGATGCAACTTTGCTGCCCGGTGTGTGTGGGGGCCCCCAGGCCGGGTTCCCGGTCACTCCCAGGGGAGCAGGAGGGCCCTGGCAGAGTGGGGGTCCCACAGCTGCTGGGCTGCCCTCAGCGTCCTGGTCCCCCAGGGCACCCCGTGTGCTGCACCCTGCCCTGCAGGGCTGCGGGCGGTGGTGTCGTGTCCCATCTCGCTGCCAAAGCGAAATGTGGGCTCCCCTGTCACAGGGAGGCAAGTCACAATTTTGTATCACCAGCTTACTTGCAGAGGGAAAAGGCAAAAAGAGTGGAAAAAAAAATAAATCTCAGCCTGCCGCTTTAAATGGAATATTTAAATTTTCAGAGAAGTGAAATTAATTTGAATTATTTCAAAATCCATTTGACTAAGGTCAAAACAAAATCTGAAAGTAGCACTCACAGTGAAATAGTAACTTTTGCAACAACAGTTCTATTCGTCTTGAAATTAGCTTTTTGGAACTTTTCAAATCTCCAATGGTCAAAAATTATTTGTTTTATTTATTTATTTATTTTTATTTTTTTGCATGTTTTGTCAATTGGAGAATATATTATTCACACAACTCTAAACATAAGAGACAATTTGAGTGTAAGCAAAATCCCATTATTTTGTATTCCTTCAAATTCTAGTTAAGGTGGCTGATCTAAACACAGCTGGTTGACAGTTTTGCAATTCAATTTTTACCTGTCAGAAATTTATCAAATTGATACTATTTTTGCAGGAACATTTCTATGTTAATAAGTTTTTGCTTTGAAATAAACCCTCCATGTTTTAATAAGGTTAAAGCATTATCTGTTGGCCTTATTGGAACGGACTGCTGGATATTCATTCTCAAATTCATTTTGTTTTCTAATAGTTTTTAAAACCGAAGTCAGAATGAAATATTTTTTTGCCGTTATTCAGTTGACTGTTTTTATTGACCCAAACCACACATCCTTTTTTTTTCCAGGCAGTTGCTTGGAGGAATTGTTTGGATCCTGAGCACGAGGCTATGTTGGGCGCTGGTGTTTCAGTGCAGTGATGAGGGGTGGGGGGTCGGGTGCTCACTCACGAGCCCCCCAGTGCTGCAGCCACCACGGTGCTGGGCAGGAGTCCCGGGGGGATCTCCTGGTGAGCCCCAGCACCAGCCATCCTTTTGGGGCAGCTGCAGGCACACCCAGCATCACTGCTCCAGCTGGCACCTGGGGCTGGGGATCCCGATGTGGGAACATCTCTCTTACCCTGAATGTGAAAACGTGCAAAGAAGTTCCAGCTGGTCCAGACTCCCCCAGCTGGGAGCAGAGCACATGGGGCCCCACAGCCTTTGTCACCCACCTGCACCCTCAGAAGGGGCCGGTTGGTGACGGGGATGGACCCAGCCCTGCCTGCACCCACCGCTGCCGGGGATGCTCGGGGGATGCGGGGATGAACGCTTGGGGCAGGAGCGGCTCCGCTGACATCAGGGAAGGATGCTGGTGTCAGCTGGGGAAGGATCAGTCCCTCAGCAGAGGGTCTGTGTAGGAGGACTTATATTTGTTTGCGGGAGCCAGATGGTTCAGGATGAGAGTGACATAGCTGCCAGAGCAGGAGCCGGGAGAGGAGGGGGAGAGAACGTCACCGGAGGAAGCGCGGCACGAGCAGCGTGGGGTGGGACGGCCTCATCCTGCCTTTACCCTGCGGAGCTCTGCCCCGTGTAGGTGCCCCTTCCCTTCTCCCTGGCTTTGGTCCACATCAGAGGAACCAAAATGCAGGAGATACTGACACTGGAAAAGTTATGAGGACAGAAGTGGCGGGCATGACCTCGTTGTAGTCATGAAGTTCATGATCTTAAGCAGCTCTGCTTATTAATGGAGGAGACATTTATTAACTTGCTAAATTCAGTTATGCTGGCATAAATCTGAAGTAACCCCATTGAGTTTGGATTTATGCTGGCATAGCCGAGGGGAGAGGCTGGGCCGATGCTGTGTCCACCAGCAGGGCAGCAGCAGGCAGGTGCCGCGTGGTTGTTCTGGGGCTGGAACGGGAACTTTGGGTACCAGAGGCAATTTCAATTTAAAACAGTAGCTCAGTTTCTGCAGAAATAAATGTCTAGAGGCAATAGTGCTTTGCACTGCATGTGCTTCTCCAGTGACTGAAGCTCAGCTCATATTTGGCTCTTGGGAGCACAGGAGGATGAAGCATAGGAACATCCTATGGAACATCCATAGGAGCAGACTGTTGTTGGTGCAGGGCTCTGGTCAGGGAAGCAGGGATGAAATCCATCACCAGCTATTCGCATCCCTGCATTCACCCCACAGCTTAAGCCTTGGGTCTCCTCCTTCTGTCTGTTGCTGTGAAGAAGAGTGTGGATTTTAAACTGGCCAAACACACCTGTTGTGTTTTATTCTCGCATTCCTGGTCTTGAATACAGGATACCAAGCAAAGGCAATGCCAAAGATGCTGGAGAGGAGAAATTTTCCTCTGAAATATTAACAATTCCTTTGGGTATTTGAAAGAGCTGAAGAAGAAACATGAATCTGAATTTGGAATTACATTTTAATACTTCCTGTAGCCTTTTAAAATACCAGAAGGAGCGAAGGTTTGCTATCCTAACCATCAAAACTGGGCACAACCTTCCCTTTAAACGTGCATTAAAAATATCCCGTGGATGCCTGTTGCCGTCCCTTATCTGTCCCTGCTCGGAGGCTGACTTCATCTCCAGCGTGCAGCCGTTTCCCTCTGCCGCCCTGGAGACCGGCAGCGCTCGCTATTCCCGTCACGCGCCGTGCAGGGCGCCTGGCCCCGCTCTTATCAGCAGCAGGCACACGGAGCCACCGCGTGCCCGCGTGGGTGCGCGCCCCCCGCGCTGCCCCTGGGTCCAGCTGCCTCCACTGCCTTCAGCCCCTGGTTCTGTCCCCTCGCTGAGAAAGCGGAGTCTTAGCAGGCTGGAGATGAATGGAGCTTGGCGACTCCTATGGGAAAACTTCTTTGAAATTTTTCTGTAGGTGCAGTGAAAGACTTTGCACAGGGCGTTTTTGTGTGCCAAGTGCTTACAGGTGGCACGAACCCTGTCAGATGCGTGGTTTGGCTTCACCAGCCCTCCTGTGCCCAGGGGTCCCCTCCAGGCCAAAGCTTGCACTGTCAGGGGCTGTGCCCAGCACTGATGCCTGGGTTTGGGCCAGTGCTGGAGGAGCTGCCCGCAGACGTGGTGCCCAGAGCCCCCTGCTCTGCAGCGCCCAGCCAGCAATGAGAGCTAGGGCATGCACCGTGCTGCCCTGCATGCCGAGCTCGGGGCCGTTGTGCACATACACAGCACACGCAGGGGCTCTAACGGCGATGTGCAGTGACCTACGGCAGTGCAGTTAGTGGCACCCTTATTTCAGCATCCTGAAGACGCGCATCTGAAGGGTGAGGCTGGGCCCCGAATAAAGCCAGAGGATGAACATGCTTACCGCCTAGGGAACGTCCCCTCCCACACCATGATTTCACGATCTACAGAAATAAATATGTACTTCTGTGGCAGCCAATGAGCACCACGACTGGGAAGCGTTTTCTTGATGAATTAGTGGGCTTCTGAATAAAGAAACTCTCCTCCCCCAGCACACCTACACAATCCCGCGCCCACCCGCTCCCCTGCCGCCCGGAGAGGAGCACGCACGTGCACGTGAATGCACACACGGGCACCGTGCAGGCACCTGCACGCCCCCACCTCACCCCCCCCCCGGGTCTCCCCGCGCCCCCCTCTCCCACCCGGGTGCCCAGGCAGCAGCGGGCACCCGGCACCTCTGACGAGTGCGCCCACGCACTCCCACTGCCCATATGGTTTTTGCACACGTACTTTTAGCTGAACTTGCTTAGGAGGCATTTTGTTCTTCAGACCATTGTAGGAGAATTTATTGCTGTCTGTGATTTTTTTTTTCGGCATTTTTTTTCCTCCTGTCATTGTCTTCTCCAACTCTGCTGGAAGCTGTAATTTAAAATAGGCTGCACAGAATTGCTGTGACCCCCTCCCCCAAGAATGAATGGCCACTGCTCCTTTCTGCCGCCTGGTACAGGGGAAGGCTCCAATAATCCATGCCACCTTTGTCATCTTACACAGCCCTGTGAGTAAAATACTTGGAGACCCGAAAAAATCCCTTTCCACACCCAGCAGAAACCAAGAAGTGAAGTCCTTGCCTCCCTTCCTTATTGTCTGATGTCACATCACGCAGTTTGGTGCCGCCACTTGGGCAAGTGGACAGTAGAAACCCGGGTCCTGCACTGGTCTTCAGTGAGAAGCCTTGCCTGCAGGAGGTCTTGGACCTGAAGGAACTGCCTGTGCAAGCCTTGGGCTTGTTTTGTTCTTAGGACTGGGTTCCCTGAAACAGCCTCTGTCCTGCTAGGAAGCTTTCCCTTTCTCCTTCTTGCTAAATTAAAGGCAGCATTTCCATTCTCTGTTAGTTTTAGAATTTTCAAACCCTCTGACCCAGTGGCAAACCTTGCACTTCTAAATTTTCTTCAAGACACTTCCCGTCTGATTGCATCAATTGGAAAGCTTTTGTTGTTTGTTGTTGTTTTTCTGCCTGTGTGTGTGTTCCAAGGTCGGAGGGGATTTCAGCTCAGGCAACCTGCCCTGCACCTCGCAGTCAGGTGCTGCCATGAGCAGCTCTAGCTCGTACAGAGCCATGGGGCAGCCTCGCAGCAGTGGCATGGGGAGAGGGGCGCGGGGCTGGGGCTGGAGCCGTGCGCAGGGTGCCCAGCGGGCCGGCCGCCCGCGCACACGTGGGAGAGATTCCCACAGAAATCGCACTCAGTCATATGATTTGGGAAGAAATCTAATCTCATCCTAATTTTCTTAAATAGTATAAATTTCTAAAGAAAAGGCATTTCAAAGCAAAATATCAAAATGTGACATTTGGAAAATGTTAAAAAGAACACTCGCATTATTGAAATACTTTGTTTCAATTTCCTTTGAAATTAAACTTTATCAAAATCACATGTTGCCATGGAAAGTTTGTGGCGATAAAACAACAGTTTCCAAAGAAATGACTTCGGGTTTTAGAGTAGCAATAGCAAAATGCGCTCGGAGGGGGCTGCTGGGGCCGGCGGTACAGCCGGTGGTCATGGTCCGTGTTGGAGGCACGGGGCTGCCAGCAGCACAGCTGGCCCGTGGTGCTGAGCAGCTCTTGAGGTGCCAGCACATCCGACAGCCACGGCAGGCTCAGAAGTGTGGGGGAAATATCAGCTCTGGGAAAAGCAGCCTCTGCAGAAAGATGGGCCGGGAACGTGGGCTTCGGAATATGGCACATGTTCAGTTGTGTCCACGTATATTTTCCTTTTTGTTAAATGTTCACATGGACGCTGGTTTTTTTCAGGCTTTGTTTCATTTTACTTAATAAAGCCAATGTAAATCTGTGGTTTTTAACTTCCCCATTCTGGATTAGAATGGTCTTAAAGCAGGCATAAATAAACAGTATGGTTGCAATTGTTCTGGCCTAGTTAACCACAGCACAGAACAGAATAAATTGGGCTCCATTTATTTACACAGCATCTCTGTAATTTGCATTTAGTATGCCATTAATATTTAAAACTATAATCGTGCCCCGTAGCCTGTTTTAAAAGTTGTGACCGGGGATGGTTTTGCTGAGGCTCTGAGAGGGGGCACATGGGGACGCTGCCGTGTCCCCCCCCGATGGCAGCCGGCCCCTCCTGGCAGCACGGCCAGCGTGGTGCTGAGCTCCCGCAAAGCCTGTACGCAGCAAATCCGACCAAAACCCAAGTTTCTCTTCTCCCATCCCACCACCGGGTTATTTATGCAAGTTAATTGATTATTTTGTAGTTGCTGTTGCCTCTTTGCAGCAGAGGAGAAGCTGAGCTGGCATGCGAGCAGCTCGGATTCACAGACAGCGTTCTGCAGTCAGCAGAAAGGCAGAAAATGACTGTTCAGTTAAATCGCATGTTTTGGGTAAATGTTCCCTTCTGAAAAGTTTGTCTCTGCTCTAAAACTGTATGGCACGAAGAGCTGCTATGAAATCATCCCAGGCATTAGACAGAAAAGAGCATTTCTTGTTTAAGTGTTGATTAAGAAGCAGTATGCTACCAAAAGCTCCGCAGCACGCGGGGGACTCCCGCTCCCGGTTGCCTGGTTACTCGCGGGCATTTATCACGACATGCCAGACCCGATTCCAGTGCGGACTCCTCGTGGAACCATTTCCCAGCCCTGGATCTCTTGCTGGGGTGTTTGCTGTGTTTCAGCGAGGCACTTTAGGATGAAATGAATTTAGTCAGCAGCCAGCTGGCTCCAAATCAATCTGTCCCGCAGCTGGGGTGGTTTATGGCCCAGGACGGTTCTCAGTGCACGGCACCGTGCTGGTACCTGTGCGGCCACTGAAAGGGGACCTGGTGGAACAGGTATCCACAAAACTCCCCCGGTGATGTCTGGGAAATAACAGCATTTTGGCTGCTCAGAAGGCTGCCAAAGGCTCCCAGGAAAGCTCTGATCACAGCTGTGCTGAGACACAGCCCACGGTCAGAGCTGTAGCTCCGCTGGCCTTTACTGGGAGATGCGAGTGAAAGCTTGCTTCTACCTGTCATCCCGTCCAGCCCCACGCTGCACGCAGCCTCATCTTTGTCTTTTTCATGGTAACAACAGCAATTAAAGGGACAAAAGAGGGAGAAGAGACAAGGTGGCAAGAGAGGAAAGATGTGGCAGCATGCACGGGAGGGCTGCCCCAGGGCAGGAGGGCGCAGGGTGCGGGGGGACAGGAACCCCCTGCCCTCCTTGCCCATAGTGCTTGCCATGGGCAGCACCGTGGCTGCAGCCGGGGCAGGGCTCAGGCAGGGGCTGCGAGTGCGGCTGCCTCGGGAACATGGGCACAGGGCTGCCAAACCCAGCCCCGAGCTGTGCACCTTCAGTGTGCACGAGCCAGGTGTCTCCGAGCGCTGGGAGGCCTGCTGCAGCCAGACACGCTAACTGCCTGTGATTCACCTGCACTCTGAAGTGCTTTTGATTACGGCTCTCAGTTCCCCAGTCTGCTTCTCCAATGCTAATGCAGCTTTTGATGTACGTCTTCATTCTTCAGCAAGAGCCGGATCAGTTTTTGGACAAACACGTCCCTGCTCTGAGTAGTTTTGCGACAGCAGCGCCCATCCTGTTCCTTGTCTTGCTACCAGCATTTTGTCATTTTTGAGGAAATAACAAACTTGAAAGTATTCGGCTTTGGTGCAGCAATTGCAGCTTAATTGCATGTCTCCTTCTGCCCACACAAATGCTGAAAAGTGACTTGGCAAACTTTAAAGGCAATCCAGGGACTGAAATGGGAAGACTTGACAAGCCAGCATTCATCAGCTCTGACTAACGCGTCTGTAGTCTCAAACCTGCTGCTGTTCCTGCTTTGGCCTGACATCCTGCTGCCCTCCAAGAATTTCTTTTGAGTCTCAATCAGCGGCTGCCGGGTGGCTGTGTCTGAAGGTGCCCCCCACACCCAGGCTGCCAGGTTGCCCACAACCTACTCTCGAAGCAAGGCCTGGCACGGGGATGGGATGGGGCTTCGGCTGCGCTGGGGAGGCGGAGGGGAACGGGCGTCCTGGCTGGGCAGCGGGAGGGTTGGTGCTCGTGTCACAGCCGCGAGTGGCTGTGCCATCCCAGGTCAGCACAGCCTGGGGGCACAGCACCAGCTGCCACCTGCCAGGATGTGGCTCGGTGCTGCCCAGGAGCAAACCAGCCGAGGGCAGCACCCGCAGCGTGCCCAGGCTTTGCCCTCGCCCTGGTGCCACCAGCTCCTCCTGGCTGGGAGTTTGGTGCCCACGGATGAGCCCTGGCCTGGCAGCATGTGCCCTGTGCTGGCACCATGCAGGGCTTCTCCCCCACACCCTCTGCCTGGTGGGCAGCGAGGTGCCGAGGCACTGGGCAGGGCTGCGGCAGCGTCAGTGCTCTGCTGTGTGCAGGAGGTGCTGGATCACTGCCTGGGGGCTGCCTGCAGGGCTGCCAGTCCCTGCGCTTCTCCTCACCTGCTGACTTCTGCTCCTCGAATGCAGAGAGAAAGACATGTCTGTAGGAGCAGGATGCACCACATCCTTCCAAGGGGACTCTGTTGCCTCCAAGAGAGAGACTCTAAGTGCTTGGCTCTTAGAACTGCAGGCGGATGGAGCGGACGTCAGGCCTGGTCTCAGGGCTGAGGAGAAGGTCCTGGGCAGTGTCTCTGGGCACAGGCTGTGCTCCCAGGGGCTGTGAAGGGGCTGGATTCAGGAGGCAGGAGAAGGGATGGGGAGTGCAGCGTGCGGGCGGCCGGGCAGGGCAGGAGCTGTGGTCAGGGCAGGAGGTGCATGCGAGCCGGGGCAGCAGCCCATCCCCAGGCAGGAATGCAGCAGGCTCCGTGCTAGCTGTTTTCCAAACACAGCCGTGGGCTCCTGAGCAGCCTCCTGAAGGAGCACACCAAGGAGAGCACAGATTAGCGGTTAGCCTGTAAAGCATGCAAATGAGGTCGTGAACCCCCAGAGGAAGAGCAGAGGAGTCAGACAACCACAAAAGATCTTGTGGTTATTTGCTCAGGTTCAGATGCATCGCGCGGGGGCTGCTGCTCTGTCTCTGGCCTTCCTAGGGGTGCCTGGGCAAACGGGCTCTTCTGCAGCTCTAAAGGCGGTGAGCCAGGGGCCTGAGCTGGGGAGGAGATGAGGGGAGCACACTAGGGGCTGTGGGGGGGAGGAGGCGCAGAGGCGTGAGCCCCCTGGGTGCACAAGCACACTTGTTGCAGACCTCAGTTCACCTGCTCGGAATGCTTATGGAATTTATTAATATGCCGTTAATTAATGCTCATGGCCAGCACAAAGTTGGGGCGTGCTTCTTTCGTTATTTTCTTGAACTTACAGCATTGTGTGCAGGGGTCTTGTGCACGCGGGAAGCTGCTTACACTTGGCATGGGAAGCTTTGAGTCTACAGGCAAGACAAAATTTAAGATTTCTAAGCAAATGGTGCATGCAGTTTTTCAGGAAGATGTTTTGCTGTTTTCCCTACAATCAGGCTCATCTGGCATGTTAAAGCGACGGCCTCATTTATATACAGCATTGGGGAAGTGATGGGGATGGATGTTCTCTTCTTTCAGAAAAGGCACGATTTACCAAAGGACAGGAATTATGTAAAGCAATGTGCTTTACTCACATCCTGAAGTCTGTAAACAGTGTGAGTTATGCTGCATGGTGTTTTTGAAAAGATAACTGGAAAAGGAGGCCCCTTGCTTCATTTTGTGAATGAGTGGCTCTATTGTATAATGTTGGGGTTTATTCCATTTCATACTGTGTACTCAGTACTTACCGCATGTTTGTAAATGAGCAACTTAGGAAATAGATCTTTGCTGGAGGCAATTGCTTTCCCAATAGCAATAGAAAACATCATGCGTGGCAGACTTAGAGGTTATTATTTTAATACCTTTCTTCTCCTTGCAGAGCAATGTGCCCGCACGCTCCAGCACGCACGCTGGGTCGCTGCCTCGCTCCCCGCCACGCGCGAGCTGTCGGCCGGTGCCCCGGCAGTGCTGGGACCGTGGCTCTGCCATGGGTCCAGGCAGCCCCAGCCTTGTCCCAGCTGCAGCCACGATCTCAGAACCATGCTTCCCCCAAACTGGTGGCTGCAGCCAGCCCCAGCCCCCAGCCCATGCTGCGGGCGGCTCCTGCCAGTTCCTCTCCAGCAGCACCCTGCTCGCAGAGTGCCTGCCTGCCTGCTCCTACCCAGACCCGGGGAGAGGTCAGCGTTGTGAAAAACTGAGGATTTTCACGTGTTCTGCATGAGAATTGAAATATCATTTTCCAGGAGAAATCTGGGACAGTCTAAGTGAGTTTGGGACGTGGTAGATGTAGGGGCTACTGGGAGAAGAGCAACATCGCAAAAGAGCAAATAGGCCGGAGAGGGCAGGCACAGCACGCAGAGCTGGCACTCTGAGACTGCTCTGGCCATGTGCTTCGGGGAGGCTTCTCATGCTCTCCTTTACTCTCAGCAGAAATTCCACACCACGGACATCCCTCTGGTGACACTTTGTCTAGATCAATGCATCGCATTAGCGCCGCAATCTCGTATTTTCTAACCAACAGAGGGCTTGTTGAAAAATTACCCAACAACTGAAACTCCTCTGCTCCCGCAGCCCTGAGGGTCTGCCTCCCCTGGGGGTTCCCCGGAGGTGGCTCATCCATCATGGTTGTGCTCGGCAGCGTCCCCGCAGCCCTGCCCGAGCCCTGCTGCGTGGGGTGCCCTTGGCAGAGCCTTTGGGCAGACGGTGCCCAGCGAGGAGGCCTCGGCTGTGCCGCTCATGCTGCTGCCGACAAGCCGTGCACAGCACCGCTCTGCGGCTACCTCTGCAGGGGCAGAGACGTGCTGCGGTGAGACAAGTGGGTACCAGCGGTGCTGCTGCGCTCAGGCAGGGCTGTGCTTGCTGCAGGTCCATTACAGGAGGGCTGCAGGAGTGGGAGAAGAGGCGCCGGAGCACCCTGCTCTGCCCCCGCTGCATTTAGCGTGCATGCCTAAAGCACGGGGCTCTCGTGTCTGCGCAGAGGCTGCACGGCTCCCTGCACCACGAGAACCACGTGCACAGGCAAAAACGATGAAACCCGTACAAAAAAAGCTGTGGCTCTAATCACAGGCCTGCCGCTGGCCTCCTTCCCGGGCACGATGCTCCTGGCAGCAGCAGCGGATGGGGCAGGCGGGGGCTGGCAGCTGCCTCGCGCCCGCCGGAGCCGCTGCCTCGGCTTTCCAGGCTCCCTGTTTATTTGTTCTGCAACAGCTTGAAACCAAATAGGGTTAATAGCCCTCCCTGTGTCCTAGTGAGATGAAACTACCATTGGGAGACCCAGGACAATTTTTATATAGGATTAGAAAACAAAAATCAATATTTAATTATCTGTAAGCTTTTTGTGTCACTGCATCCTTAGCTTGCTAACTGTGAGTGCTGGCTGCCATGGAGAAAGTAAGTCATTAAAGGTGCAGTATCTTTTACTGGCCTTTTATGGGCCTGCAGTAAATAGAGTACATTATCACTTCTCACACACCAGTATTGTTATTTATCTTTACAATCTCTATTTACCTATATTTATGGTAGATTTCTCCTGTATATTATATGGCTAGGTTAACTTTAACAGGGTTCATTAAAACAGGCACTTAACAAAACTTTGGAACATCCTCGCTTGGACAGATGGTGAGAAACCAAACCCGTAAGAGGGAGAGGAGAGGCGCTTTGTTCCAACAAGCCTCCCCGAGCTCGGTGCTGCCGTTTGGGAGGGCAGGGCCGTGGTGGCCCAGCTCCTGCTGCCCACGCTGGGCTCGATGTGTCCTGGCCCGGCAGCGCCGTGCCGCAGCAGTGCCGCAAGATGCACCGATCGCTCCTGCAGGAGGATGGGGAGCGGGGGGCCCTTTGCTGGGCACCAAGTGCTCAGTCCCAGGATGTCCCTGCGGGGCTGAGAGTGCGTGGTGAAGCCATCTCCTCCTCCTCGTCCCCGCTCCATCTCCTCCCCTGCATGTCCAAGCTCACGGCTCGGCTCCTGAGGCTCAGCCCGCATGGACAAAGCGCCCTGTGCTGCTCCTGAGCGAGACATCCCCTGTGCACGAGGCTTGGGCTGAGCACACTGCAGCCCGAGGAGCCTCTTGTGTTGGTGCTCTCACCTATCGCATCCACCTCTACATACAATTCCATAAAACACTCGCAGCAACGTTCAAAAGACAAACACAAATACTCTGGAAAATGAAACCTTCCCCATGGGGAAGGGATCTGACAATTAGCAGATCTTTTTGCTGCAGTAGTTAATTTTTTACAAGCCTCCCTTATTTTCACTGTTTCCCCTGGTTAATAATGACTAGCAGCCGCTTACACCATAAATAAGTTCCACAAATTTCGCAGATGCACCGGGCTGTTTAAGCAGGGAAATTGAGCAGCATATGTCTGAATGGTTAATTGACTTAATTGCTGTTAGTTGGGCTATTAGCACACTTGATCCACCCCAATGACCGCAATACTTTCTTAATGGTGTTCATTTTATTTGGATGCCAAGCTCCAGTTACCATTACAGGGAAATTTCCAATTGCTGATTACCTCATAAATATATAATTGTAGTCATAGGCTAAATAAAGCCAACAGGCATTAATAATGAACAACGTTTGACTAAGAGCCTTTAAAGGATGATGGAAGTTTCTTTAAAGAGCTTAGCTATTCTTGAAATGTAAATAATCTTTCATGCTTCTATTTTTAATGATGCTGCATCCTTTTTCCAGTTGGCATTGAGCATTAGGAGAGGTAAAGTTGCATCTCACTGCCAGGTAATGTCTGGGGTAAGGAACACACGGAGGAGTCCCCCAGGCTCTCACCACCCCACCCGCAGCACCAGCTCCTGAGCGATGCTGTGATTGTTTATTTCAGGCAGGCACCGGCACCTGACTGAGTGCCCATGTGTGTGAGTAGCCACATGGGCTCTTTTCAAACAAATTGTCCCACTCCCCATCTGCAAGAAGAGCAGGCAAGTCCCTAGGGATGAAGTCCTGTCCTCATGGAGGTGTGAGGGGAGCAGACGGAGTGCGCTGGTGCTGCGTGGGCACAGCCGGTGCCACCCGTAAGGGCTCAGAGCCACACCGTGCACCCTGGGGGCCTGCTTGCTGTGGGATCAGAGCTGTGCCACCGCCTCCCTGTCCCCATGGACCCCACAGCCGGGTGTGGGTGCTGGTGTGGGGATGCAGCCGGGTGTCCCAGCCCCCTGCAGTGCTGCTCAGCCCACCAGCCAAGCAGCCAAAGGTGCCTGTGAGGCGCCTGCCCAACGGGAAGCACTAAGGGCAAACTTGAGTTACTGAAAAGATGAATGGCAAGGGGAAAATGGCCTTTTCAGCTCTAACTCCAGCATCCTTACCGGCTCTGGAGACAATTTAATTATTCTAGGCTATTCTTAACTGACCTAGTAAGATGAACCTGCCTAGCTCTGTCCACAATAATTACCTACGATTTGCTAATTCACGTGGAGAAGAAATTACTCCTAGATAGTCTGTTAATCTTTGATTCCTAACCATGAGCTCATTTACTCTGCACTTGTTCCCTACTGGCACCAAACAGAGAGAATTACATTAGTTATTTTCAGCTATTAGGGAACTAGTTATAATTAATGTTGTCTTTGATGATTGTCTGATTTTACGCGGATGTGCGGCGGTGCTGCCCGTTGGTGGCCGGTGCGGTGCCACCACACAGCCGGCCGGGGCCTTTGGGGGTGGCTTTAGAGATTTGTTTTGGCCGTGGAGACTCCTGCACGCACCGGGACCCTGGCCCATTGTACATGGACCTGTGACAGAGGCCGGGAGGCAGGACTGAGGCTGAGTGCCACTGGACGTGGTGGGCATGGCAGCGGCCGCCCTCGGTGAGTCCGGTCTGAGGGAGTGACCGAGGGGGCTGCCGCTGCGCCCCCAGGAGCCGTTTCCCCTTTCCCAGTGCTCCCGCCCGTTTCTATGGACACTGTGTTGTGTGGTGGAAAGCGAGTGAATCATCCGACGTGAGCGAGGACGAATGTTGGGAAGGAAGGGAAAAACAGCCAGAGAAGGCTTTGAAGCACCATTCACAACTGCTGCCCCGCCGAGCGTCCCTGCAGCCCCTGGGCAGCCGCCCCTTCCTTCCTCTCCGGCTCCTGCCTCCCTCCTTGTGCTCCCCTCGCCCGGCCCCCTGGGAGCACAGGCTCCTCTTTTTGGAGGCAGGGTGCAGGGAGCCCCCCACCCTGCCAACCCATCCCCCCCATGGGGGACCCGCTGCCGGGACCCATCAGGGCAGTGCTGGCCACGCGTGGCAGCCGCTGCCTCTCGCCCAGCCACCGGTACAAACCAATTATTGATGTAAACTGGGGGGTCAGGCAGACGGCTCTTCAAACCGAGGGAAAACGAGAAGCAGATGTTAGTTTCAGCAGAGAAAAGGTCTTGGGATATGAAATAGTTTCACCTGGTGCCTTCATCTTCTGGAAAATCACATGTGCCAATTCCTTTTGAAAATGATCAAAGCCAGGCACGGTGTTTCCTCTCTCATTGCCTATCTACTTGAGTCTGTTTTATCAGATGGAGTTTAAAGGAATAGTATGTTTTACTTTAAAACAGACTTAAAAAATATTCCGGCCTTTCGGCTTGACCATTCGAACCATCTGGTTTCATACACTTCAGATGTTAGCCCAAAGACGAGCAGTGTTAATAATAAGCAAAAGTAGCTAATAATCAGTTTAATACAAAGCTGTGTAGTACTTATGAAGTCGGCATATCCAAAATTATTACCAGAAGCCCAATCTTAATCCTTTTTAAGTTGGGGGAAAAATGGATCAAAAATTAGAATGATATCAAGCATAAAATAATCTTCTGTCTGTGTTGCACTGATAAAAAAATAGAATATATAATTACCATGTAAAAACTGCTTATGTTTGTGATTATATGTTGCTGCCATCTCCAGGTCCTCACTGTAAATGACTTAATTGGGTTGTCCTGATGTATGGATGCAGAGGGAAGGGGTGCACACCCGGTGTCCTGGGGTGCCCAGGGCTGCTGCCCCTTGCATATCCCCCCAGGGCTGGGACCCTCCTGGGGCCGGGACCCCCAGGACCCGCTGTGGGCTTGGCCCAAGTCAGATGCGCTCCAGCCTGTCCAAGCCCACCGCCAAAAGCCACACTGTGGGGCTGGGATGCTCTGGATGTGGGTTGAGGACTGTGGCAGGATGTTTCTAAGGACCCTGGAGACAGGGGTGTCCTCGAGGGGCTGCGCCACAGCCCCCCCGGCTGGCCCAGAGCCTGAGCACAGGGGGCAACAGGAGGGCAGGTCCTTGGAGCCAGCGTCTGGGTACAGGTCACTGCCTCACCTTCCTTTTTCCTCCTTCATTGTAATTGCCATATCCCACACCCACTCTTTTATTTTATTTTATTTTATTTTATTTTATTTTATTTTATTTTATTTTATTTTATTTTATTTTATTTTATTTTATTTTATTTTATTTTATTTTATTTATTTTATTTTATTTTATTTTATTTTATTTTATTTTATTTTATTTCTGGCTATTTATGAGAGGTATAAGCAGAAAGTGCACCAAACTGAGATCACCGAGGCACCGAAGGAAGGAGGGATGCACGCGGTGTGGGGAGGCCTGCCACGCTGACTGGTTTTGAATTTAGGAGGTGCCTGTGCCTGAAGGGCTGCTGAAATCAATAAGGGAGCCACGCAGGAAGGACAAAGGATCACAATGCCCTGTCTAGACACTAAACATACTTGAAAATCAAGTCATGGGATTATCTCCACATAAGAACAAACTGGGCAGACATACAGCAGCCAGTGTTCAGGACTGAAAGGATATTGAAAAAAAAAATAATCAGAAAGCTGGCAAAACTAAAAGGATGTGCTCTCTTTGTTGCTTTGAATAGTGCTGAGATAGATAAGCTGCTGCCTGTGAAAGGAAAACGGGATTCAGAAGTTCAGGGTGCTCGAGAGGCACCTTAGGCTGGGCGCAGACACCGGTGCCTGGGGACGCCCAGCACAGAGCAGCGAGGGGGAAGCGCAGCGAGCAGCAAGGCTCCAGGGCAGGATGCGACCCCCAGCATTGGCACGGCACCCTGACCCTGCGCAGGCAGCCTGCGAGGTGTGTGTGGTGCTGCCCTGCTTTGAGGCTCATTCCTAGGCACTTTCCCAGGCTGCAGAGCAGAGGGCACAGACCCGGGGCTGGCGTCAGGGCCGAGAGGAGTGGCTGTGCCATGGGGCAGAGCCCAGCCGCTGCCACCGGTGTGTCCGGGGCTGAGTGGGGAGCACCAGGCTGTGCCCGGGGGCTGCTGGGGTCACGTCAGTGACAGTGGCTGCAAACAGCTCGGCCAGGGGAAGAACCGTATTTATACAGGGGATAAATAACACCGGGATCCTCTCTGAGCAGAGGACATGCCCAAAGATTCTCCGTGCGAAAGCTCAGATCTGCATCTCCTTGCATAACAGATAGCTGTGTATAATAATAAATATCTGCCTGTGGATAGACCATGAATAAGTATAACATGTATAATGCACTAGGATTACGTGATTCTTTTTTCTTTATGTGTAAAAATGTCTTATTAGCTTTCTGTTTTTTCTCCCACATATCAAATAACAATACCCCACTTACAACTGAAGTATGCTCCTTTTTACTACCCACTATATTTATTACAGCTGTGAAAATAGATTTTTTCTTTTTTGTTTGCTTTTTTTTATTTGCTAAATTTAGCCATTTTTCTGATGATGACGTTCAGCGGAATAGAAAGCAATGTTCTCAAATAAGTTCATCATTCTCCGAAGCCTTTGGTGTCATTTAGTGAGGAATTCTCACTCTGGAAAACATCTGAATGCAAATTATGGCCATTACCACAATTAAATATTTATTTTTGCCCCCAAACACGGAGATAATTTCGTAACTAGCTCTGCAGGTTAGGTGGCAGCAGCGTGAGAGCACAGTGTGGGACACTGCGTGCCCGGGGCAGTTGCCAGCAGTGTGTGGGGTTGCAGGAGCCAGCCCAGGTCGGGCTTTGGGAGGTGAAGCTGCTGCAGCACCCCTGGGCCCTGCTGCTACTTTCCTCTCCCGCAGCTCCTTGAGCAGCAGAGTGCTCCCATCGCTCACACAAACCCAGAATTTGCTCCCATCCCACCCTGTGCTTGGCTGGTGGCAGGGAGAGGAGGGCAGGGGCTGCGTGGCTGTTCTCTGCGCGCCTTTCTCCACAGCAGACACCCACAGACGTGTTTCGTCCCTCACCTGGAGCTGCCTCCTGGTGCAGCCGCTCACCCCCAGCACCTGCCTCCTCTCCGTGTGTCACCTCTGCTGGGCTGGTTGCGTCTCTGTAAGCTGGCACAGTGCAGCTGAGCGAAATCCTTTGGTCCCATCTGCGCTCCAGTTGTTTATCACCAACAAATTGATAATCTGGGCAATACCTTTCCGGTGAGTTTTGGGTGCTGTGTCACAGACTTGCCTAAAATCCAGAAAAAAATCTGTTTGCTACACTACTTCTCTCTGCGTTATTGACTTGGATGCGCAGGGTGGCCAGGTTCAGCTGGCAGATCTGCTTCACAACCAGGACAGTGATTTCACAGTCTCTTCTTTCATGTCCGCTGCTCTGTGGCACATTCCTGGATGTTTTCAAGCTGGGAGGGAAATCGAGCAAGAAGCTGGTGGCATTCTAGGCCACCCTGCTCCCCTCTGCTATATCCACGGTGTCTTGCGCCATGACCTTACCTGCACCAAAATCCCATTTCTCTTGTAGCAGGGATGGGGAAATCACACCTGCCATCTCTCGGTTTGCCTTGATTTTTATTGTACTTCCTAAACCCCAGGTTCCTGCTGCAGCCTGATGCCATTCCCTGCCGTGGCTCTATCTGGAAATCTCTCATTCCCTCCTATTTCTTTAGCAGGCTGATTTGAAGCAGCATTGCTTTACTTCGTTTTTCCCCGCAGTGCCTGATAGACCTCGGCAGGGCCAGGTGAAGTGGCTGTGTGCTTGACGATAAGGTCCTGCTGCTTACAAGAGGATGCTGCAGGGTTCTCCTTGCAGCATGCCCAGGGAGCTGCCTACCAGGGCAAACCCGGGTAGCACTGAGCGGGGAGGTGCTGCTGGCACTGCCCAGGGCTCCGGCACAGGAGGGCAGAGCGGGCAGGGGAGGAGCAGGGAGACGAGCACGGGCTGGGCCTCGCTGCTCAGACCTCACCGGCACGAGTGCCTGGAGGGACTGCGTTTGGAGGCTCAGTGCATGAGCTCCGGTCGGGCTAGGCTGCACGTGCCCTGTCCTGCATTTTTGGTTCTGCCATAGCACTCCAGATTGCAGCAGACTTCTTAGCAAAACCGTGCCTTAAAACTGGCAGAGCAGGGATGTGCTCAATAAAGCCGTCTGGTTGCAGAGCATTGTGGAGGAGAAATTCCATACGGTGTAACAGTCTCTTCCATAGTGCTCGGTCAAGGTAAAGCAGAGGAGGACAGGAGTGACTGGTTAATGAGGGGGGACGTCTAAAGAAGTTTGTGAATGGACTGGGAAAGTCAGGGGCTTAGGATCACATTGCATCTGCTGAAAGAGCTCTGTAAATGGAGTCATTATTGGTGGCAGTAACCGATCCGCCTCCTGGCTGAGACTCATGGAGATTAGACATTAACTGAGCACCGTGCCTAAGAGGGGAGGGCTTCGGGGTTAAAACGGGGAAGCAAAAGAAACATTAGAGTTGTAGAATAGAGAGGGGCTCTTAATAAAGACACAAGGGCAGCTGCACACCGAAAGCAGAGGGTGATATAGTATTTCAGGAGCCTGGGTCCTCTTTCCACTGAAAGCCACCTCAGATGGGGCTGTAACCCAAGGATCACAGCCCAGCAGCCCTGGGCTGGGCCCTCCTGCCCCGGGGGTGACACAGGGCAGCAGCAGCCCTGCCCTGCCGGGTGCTGGCCTTGCCGTCTGCTTCCACTGTGGGACTCCACACGGCGGAAGAAAGCTGTTCACTGCCTCCTACCCTACACGGGAGCTTTTGTCTCGGTGCCCTGGGACTTTTCTGAAGCCAAGGGACTGACGGAGGGGTAGCCTGACAGGATCTGATGAGCAGAGCGTTTTAGGGAGGTGGGAGCTCACTGTGAAGCCGTGCCCTGGAACAGTTGTGGCTGAATTCAATATCGAAGTCACGAGACAACGAGTTTTCTTCTCCATGGCTTTTCAGTTCATTACTCTCCCTCTTTCTTTTCTGCAAATAAGTAAATGCACTTAACAGGTTGCTACAGGTCACCTAAGCTAGCTGGCAAGTTCGCACTCTTATCCAAAAGTAATTGCTAAGTACTGTTGCTGATCTTAAATGTCAAGAAAACGATTTAAATATAAATTTACATTTGCTGCAAACTAAGAATGCATACACAGATAGTTACTGTAGCTCAGCTAATGCCCCACAGCCTGTGAAATGTGGTAATTAGATTGGGATTCTCAACCTGGGTTATGTTTATATGCATAGGAAATCTCAGAGGAAGACACTGCAGCTTGGAAATCAGCTCTCAGCACCGCGTGCTGCCGGACAAGGCATCACAGCAAAGCTCCGCGCCTACCAGAAAATCTCAGACCGTTCAACCACCCCTTTCAGCAGGTGCAATGGGAAGACAACATTTTGCTGGTAGGATTAGAAGGACTTGCACAAGGCCTTTTGGAAGACGCAGCCTGTCTCTGGCTCTGCACTGGCAGGAGATGGCTCAGGGTGCAATGAGCTCGGTTTGAACGTTACGCGGGTGGCTGCTCCCACCCGCAGCGTGAGTGATGCTGGATTTTCAGCAAATGCCCCTGCTGTATGCATTGCCCAGGTGCTGCCGCAGTCCTGTCTGAGTATTCAACAACCAGGAGAACCTCCTGTGAAAAACAAACAAACAAAATCGTTTTCCCTCCCCAGATCTCAGAATCACTCAGAAAATCACGATTGTCGTTCCTGCTCGGGACCAACACCGGCTCTGGTTGTGATCTGCGTGCACCAGGGAGCCAGGCTGTTTGGACAGCCCTCCTGGCGATGTATCCCAACTTCAGAGACATTGATTTCGCAACTTTCAAGTCTGACAGCCTTTCATTAGCAGCTCTGATGTAACCATGATACAGACGATAATCTGTGTTTCACTAGTTGAGCATATATTTCCTCAGGCGTGCAGATAGCTGGCACCTTTCCCCTTCTTCCTCTCCCACAGCTTCCACATGAATAGTCCCAGCGATATGCACAAACCCATTTAGCAAATGGATTTTTTGCTTGTGAAGTGTTTAAAAATAGTCACCTTTCATTATTAAAAATGGTGACTGGTGTATCATGACTCAACAGTCTGAGGGCAAATCTGCACACTGTATATCAATACTTCAAGTAAGCGACTGAAGTAATCAATAGTTCAAGTATATGTCTGTATTTATTACATATTCAATCGACTAACTCATGCTCTTTCATCAATATATTAACTGATAATAAAACTCTGTTTACTATAGAAAATATTAGACACCACGTAACAAACAATTGAGCATCAGTGTGTGCGAGTATCGAGCTACAAAGGAGCAGCGGGAGGGAGCTGTATGATGCCCTCCTGGCTGAGCCCACCTTGTGCGATTAAAGGGAAAACAAAATGCCACAGATAAGAGATTAAAAACATCTTGTGCTAATATAGATCTGAAGTCATCAAAGTGGGAGAGATTAAAACGAGGCAGTTCCCGGTTTCGAGCCGTCTCGCAGTTTGTGAGGCGAGCTCTGCAGATTGCAGCTCCTGGGCAATTCCCGACAGCAGCGGCGGCTCCGCACGGGCTGAGCCCCTGGCACCAACCTTATGGACAACAAGGAGTCCCCGGGCACCAGCAGGGCCCTGCTGCCAGTGAGGGCAAGCTTCCCTATGAGGAACCTCTTGGAAGCACGCTGCAGGGCTGCTGGTGACCGCGGGGAGCAGAGGGTGGCTCACGGGGACGAGCCGGGGCCCACCAAAGGCCACCTGGGGTCCCTTCTGTCACTGGGGCACTGACGTCCATCCTCCTCCCCAGGGTCTGCTGGCATAAGGCCTCAGGTTTGGGGCAGCAGCAGTCTTCCACGGGAGGTGCCTGTGAGGAGCCCTGGTCCCGTGGGAGGAGGCCGAGGAAGAGGGGCAGAGGCTGGGTGTGAGTGACCACCTCAGCCCCATAAACCTGTCCTTCCAGCACAAGGCCAGGGCTGCAGGCACCTTCTGGGCCCTTGTGCGAGCATGGGCCACCCCCTGAAGCACTCGGTGATACTTTGCAGCCAGGAAGCATCTTGTTACAATTTACAGGGTATTAATGAGCAATCTGGTACATATGGGAACAAATGATAGCGCTCCGCGTTAATGCTAGGGTCATTAATGTATACTCTAACAGAGGAAATAATTAGGATGAATTACAGCTGTAGGGCTGCTCTGGCTGGTGTATGTGTGGAAAGTTCTCGGCTCTCCCCGAGCGAGGTGGTGCTGGCCCCAGCACTCCCCCATGGCCCGGTGGTGGCCGCTGCGATGGCCCATGGCCATCAGGGGAACAGCCGGTGGCCTCGGGTCAAGTGTGATGGAACAGCTTATTTGGTGTCACTTTTAATTAAGCTCGGCTGCAAAGCTCCTGTTCCATCTGAGGAATGTGTCCTGTGAATGCTGTGCATTGCCATTAGTTGCATTTTATTTTTATTGTTATTATTTATTAGCCTGGAGGCTCAGTGGCCCATCGATTTGTGTCTGAGTAGCCCAAATGAGACTGGGCGGTCGTACGTCACCTCCATCAGGGGCTGACACTGCCATTCTCGCCCACAAGCCGTCTGCCACCCGCACACAGGCTCGGGAGCAGGTTTGGTGTGAGAAGCCTTGGTGAGTGGAGCTGGTGGTGCCAGCAGCCCCATTCCCACCCACGGCTCAGCGTCCCCGGGCAGCACCGTGCCATTGCACGGGGCAGGGACAGTGTCCATCGGGTGGCTCGAGGGGAACAAGGAGCCCTTTGCTCATCTCATCAGGAATTGCACAAGCAGTGCCTGTGGTGTGGCAGGCTCAGCACGGGTGAATGCCCCGAGCAGATGCACTCGGACAAGCTGGTGGCTGTCCCAGTGCAGTAGGGCAGGGATCTTCCCCTTGCTTGCAGGGAAATCAGAGCCTGGAGGAAGGAAAGGGGTGTGCTGTCCCGCAGCTCTCCGACTGATAACACAGCCCCTTCGTGAGAGCAATGAAATGAAAGCATGGAAAGTAGGATGAGAAGAGAAGACCCCTGGCAGCTGTGCCACTTGCAGTGCCGGCAGGGTGGCAGTGAGGAGGGATGGAGGGTTTGGGGCAGCCCAACCACGACACACGGGCACCCCTCACACCTCGAGCACGCTGCAGGTGTTCTGCTGCGAGAGCTGGCGTGCCCCGAGCAGGATGCACGCTGTTGGTGTCAGTGCTGAGCGCTGCTTTGCTGCTGCCCCGTGCCCCCAGCAGCCTGCCGGGTGGTGCAGTGGGGCCGGGCACTGCGTGCAGCCCGTGCCTCCGTCCCTCGGCGCTGGTGCCTTGCGCGGGGCGATGTCTGCGGCTTTGCCACTGCTGATTGCCCTCCGCTTGCTCTTGCATTTTATAGTTTCAGACAAGCAGCCTTCACCTGAGGACATGTCAGAGCGTTGCTGGTTACTTGTCCAAAGGGGAAAATATTCTTTATCTCCTTCAGTAGCTCGTGCTTTGCGATGCAGTAATGCCCTGTCACTGGTGCTGCAGCCTCCCCGGGCAGCGCGAGGTGCGCATTATGCGTGTCTCGCTGATTCCGCACATATTCTGTGCTACGTATTGAGCCGACTACCTCAAATGCTATGCAAACAAAGGAATAAAAATCTGCAACATTTTCAAAGTGAAAAAAGGGCTTCATTTCAAGAGAGCAAGATTTTTGTGGCAAAGGTAACAGATGATCATTTCCAAGGCATTGCAGCCTGCAGGTTGGGAGCATGCTCCCCCCTGCCAGCCTCACCTCTGCAGGCAGACACCCACCTGGGGGTGCCCTGGGAGCGAGGGCACAGCCTCCCACTGGGGCCTCCCCCGGGCCTCCCCCTGGGGGCTGCACCCAGGGCCTCCCGCTGGCTGCCACAGGCCCTGGGTGCAGGGACCCGCCGGTGAGCTCGGCTCCTGGTGCTCCCGTGCAGCCCTCGGCACACCGAGCACACTGTGCGTGTGCAGATATATGGGCAGTGCATGTGTTTAATAAAATACAAACTTACATTTCCCTTTTCAAATGAAATTAACATACTTTATTGCCAGCTATAAGAAATATTCCTTAAGGGTAAGAAGTTTATAAAAAATTTAAAGTAACAAAGGCAAACTTATAAAAAATTCATCTTTTAGTAGTGAGTGCTCTATAAAAAAAAAAAAGTGAGTTTAAGTGAGAATGCAAAATTCACAGAATTAATTATGTAAACAGAGAAAAAAGGCACAAGGGCTGAAAACTAAACTAATTAGCAGCCAAATCGCCCCACCAATGTCAACCTTGACCTGCAAGTCCTCTGCTTAGGAGTAACCCACTGTGACAACTGCATTCTTCCAAACTTGTTTATTAAATAATTCTGCTGAGGCTTGGAGTAGTGTCAACTCAATGGGTAGGACGGTGACTGCGGGGAGACACAAACTTTCCCCACTGTGCACCACAGCCGGCAGTGCTTCTGTGAGCTCAGTGTGCAAGGCCAGATGGATGGGGCTTCGAGCGACCTGGAGGGTTGTCCCTGCCCGTGGCAGCGGGTTGGAGTTAGGTGATATTTAGGGTTGTCTTTAAGGCTGTCTGCGGACACCATGGATGCAGCTCTGCTGGCACGGCCGTGTTCTGCCCACCCCGGCTGGGGAGCAGAGGGCACCGCACGGCACCGTGGACCAGGACTGACCCAGGGCCGACAGCCCACAGCAAGGAACCCCGAGCACTGCGACAAAACAAGGGACTCCAGGGCCAGGGGGATTCTCTAACCCAGTTCCCTGCCTCTCCACGTTTTTTCCCAAATGTGGTGTTCTGCATCACGGAGCTGCCTCGCTGGGCTTCCCCTGGCTGTGCCCCTGCGTCACTCTGCGGGACTGAGCGCCCCGGGGCTGGCTCAGCCTGGGCAGGTGAGAGCCTCTCCACACGAACCTGCTCTCGCCTCGCTGTTTGAATGCGCCAGGGCAGGCTCCTTTCTCCAGATTACTCAGGTTTAATGATTGCCCTGCTAAATTCAGAACAGCCAAATGCAAAGGACGGGACCGGAATGAGCAAGAGACTTCCCATTCACAAGCACATTAAACGTGTCATTGAGATGGAAGTCATTTGCTCATTCCAGCCTGCGCCTTGCATTATTTTTCACCGTAGGAAAATTTTCAGAAGGAGAAAAGAAACTTAAGGAACACATTTTAAAGTAAAGTTGAATAGAACAGGACTGTTGAGAATACAAATGCTGCCGGAGTTTCTTTCTAATTCCTTCTCATCACTGTCCTCTGCCTGAGCAGGCTCCGCCGCCCCGTCCCTGGAGGAGAGCTGCCAGCAGGGTTTGTGCCACGAGGAGCTAGCGCTGCCACTGCGGGCACTGGGAGCTGGGCAGGGACAGCGAGAGCCACGGCTCCTGTGGGCGCACCGAGCTGGAGCCAGGCTCCTGAATCAGCAGTGCCAGGAGCCTTATAAACTCTGGAACCCTTACAAACGAATCCCTAATGCTGTCGTGTGACAGCACTTTTTGACAACACTTTTGGGGACAAGGCTGGAGGCCGTGCTGGGGGTAGCAGAAGTGCCTCCGTGCCGAGTCTCCAGCACCAGGCTGTGCGCCGCAGCGGGGCTGGGGAGGGGGCGCTGGCCTCTTGCACCTCACCATGCCTGGTCCCAGCCTCCCTGCAGAGCCTCCCACGGCGCTGCCTGCACAGGGCAGGGGCAGCATCTCAGACGGGGAGGCAGCAGCTACATTTAGAAAGTGTGCATGGAAGGAAGATTTGAATTTCACACGAGCCCCTCGCCCACTCCTTTTTCTCACCCACTCAGCTTAATGCATTCCTGACAATCTCCTTCCTTCATCCGTGGTTATTTTGGGCTGTGAGCTGCAGCACAATTGGTGCGGATCGTTCTGCTGTGCCCAGGTGTGCCGACCAGGTTCTGCACAGCAAAGCGGCTGCGTCACCCCATCGCTGTCCCACGTGAAGCACCAGGCAGGATTCCCGGCCCTCCTGCAGCCCCTTCCCTTCCTACGTTTGGCTTTCCCCACCAAAGGGGGGGGCGGTGCACATCTCAGGAGGGGAGAGGATCCGTGTGTAGTGAAATGCCCGGAGAAAGGCTCCGGGCAGCGCCTGGCACCCCCCCTGAGGCCTCCTGGAGGCAAAGCGAGCAGCGGGCTCCTCATGGGGGTGGGAAGCCTCAGTCCCCTCCCCAGCCACGCTGCTGCCTGCCCTGCCTTTAAACATCTCCTATCGCTGCTGGCAGGTGCCAGCGTGTGCACATAAATGCTCTCCAGTGCCCTCTGCTTGGCATCGCTGCCCCCTTCTCCTGCCCAATCTCTAAAATGACTTTTAATTAGGATTTGAGAGGTTCCTTCCTGCCAGGCCAGTCCGCCAGGACCGAGACCCGTGCTGCAGTTCTAACAAACCTTGCAGGGAGGGGAAGGTCTCTGCGTGCTTCTCAGCACTTCCACTTGCTGGCAGCCTGTGGCACCCGTGCCAGCACCAGCCAGCGGAGCAATGGCAGCGAGGGAGCAGGGAAGGTGCGTAATGAATATTGCATGTAGCAACAGCAGAGCGTTTCATTAACGCTGGAGTGGAGGGCTCAGCACTTTGCTGGTTGTTATCGTACACAGCAATGTCGCAGCAGGCAAGCCTGGGTGGGCTCTGCTCACAGAGAAAGAAAAGCAGCCAGCGTTGTAACCCCTGCAGAGAGACGGTGGGGCAGGGGCTCAGCACCCACCACACAGCTGCCTGGTGGCACGGAGGGGGACACAGAGCCAAATGGGCATTAATGGGAAGGCAGAGATAGCCTTCCAGTGGTAAATTTCTAGACTGATGGTAGCTCCTTGGATTTCCTCAGAGCTCTGAAAACACAGGGCAAAACCAAAGCACTTGTTATGAGCTGAGAGCAGGAGGGGTTGGACCGACCTTCCAGCACGGCACCGGACACCCTCAGTGAAAGGCCACCAAGGGGGATTGTGCTGCTCCGTCACCTGCCCGAGGGACCAGTGCCAGGGGCTGAGGCCGCTCAGTGCCCACGGGGCAGGTGCTGGGGGTGGCACCACCCGGGGGCACGGGGGGCACAGTGCCTGGGGACAGCCCCCGGGCTGCAGGAGAGACGTGCAGCCAGAGCCCGCGCCTCACCGCGCCGAGTGTGATTTGGTGTAATCGAGCGTTGTACTCTAGTCCCGGTAATATCACGGCAGCACTTCAGAGCTGGAGAGCTCTCAGCTGGGAGGTGCTCCCTGCCACTGGCACCGGTTCAAGCTGCCTGGTGAACTAAATTGATTTTTTATAGTTGCTCTGGAGCAAGTTTAATGAATCAGTTAGTAGCTGCTCCCCGCTTAAACCTTTCCTCGGCGCTGTAACTGCAGCACAGCATTTCATAAAGCGGAGAAGGCTCCTTAAAGCCTTACCCCTCACCTCCAAGCAGCACTGCCATCATTAGCTGCCTGCTGCATAGCTCCACATCATTACCGCGTGCCTTCGGAGAGCCCGCAGCTCCGTGCAGCGTGGCGCTGCCGGAGGAATCAAACACCAGGCGTGAGCGGGCTGCGGGAGGGGCGGCACCGAGTGGGCGCTGCCTGGCACCGACCCCGACCCAAGGCAGCCAACAAACCTGCCATCACACCGTGCTGTGCCTGCCTCCGCTGCTCCTGGCAAGGGGTCCCGGGCCTGCCGAGCACCCCTCTGAAAGCCAGGGCCGGGACGGAGGCGCGCGGTAACGCGGGACGGCGCAGTCGTTGGCAGCTCCATCACGGCACACAGCTGCTGCACGAGCTTCCTCCTTCCCAACAGCTGCTGGGATCTGACCCTGTCGATCAGGCAGCACCAGGAAACCCACGGCGCCTGCCTGCAGCCTGCTAGGTGACATGAGTGTTTTCAAACATGCAGGCAGCTATCTGATCGGTGGCTTCCCCAGAGGACGGGGCTCTGGGGCCTCGGAGCGCACACTGTGCGCTGGGTTTTGCCAGTAAATGATGCTGCTTCCGAGCAGAGCGTTTAACTCTTGATGCACAGCAGCCGGGCTGAGCCGGGTGCTCAGCGAGGAGAGCGGCTGGGAAAAGGGAAACATCGGGGCTGGAGGAAGCTGGAGCTGAGAGGGCAGCGGCAGGGGGAGGCTTCCCGATGGCCCAGCCGTCAGGGCAGCACGAGGCGCACACCCCCCCTGTGACATACACAACAAGAAGGAAATAAAAAAATGCTTTGGGTTGATTTGGGACAAAAGATAATTAATATTGATTAAAGCAATATAAATGCCACCAAGCATTAGCAGGAGAGCCAAGAAATCACTTAACTAGCAAACAAAGGATGTCTGTAGCCCTGTGAGAGCACGGGGCAGAAGGAACGTGGGGAAGCCATGCATGGCACACGCTGTGAGCTCCCCAGTGCCTGCAGGCACAGCAGGGTTTGCTGCCAGAGGGTGCCCAGGAGAGCCACGATGTGTCTCGGCTGCCTCCTGGGGACCCTGCCCAGTGCTGGAGGCAGAGTGTTTCCCCACAAGATGGTTCATGCCTTCTTCTCACCTTCACATCACCCAGGGAACCCCTGACCAGCACCAGCACCAGTGCTGACTGGGAGCAGGGTTTCCCCAGTCCTCACCCTAAAACGCAGCAAAAAGGAAAGGTGAAACCGTGCAGCCCTCTGGGCAAAAAGCCCCAGTGCACAGCCTGGTGCTTCCTAACCCTGCCCTTGGGAAGAGCTCCAGCCCCCCCGGTGAGCCCCATGGAGCTCCAGCTGTGCCCAGTGGTTCTGCAGCTGTGCCCCACAGCGCTCCAGCTGTGTCCCGTGGTGCTCCAGCTGTGCCCCACTTCTCCAGCTGTGCCCCACGGAAACCAGCCCTGCTGCCAAGCCCTGTGTAGCAAGACAGGGCAGCGGGGCAGGGCAGGGCCATGCTGGAGAAGACCTGCAGCCCCTCCGTGCTGCCAGGGCTCAGGGTGATGGGCTGGGGGTGGCTGTGCCCTCCACGCAGACCCCATTCCCTCCACGCAGACCCCGTTCCCATTCCCATCCCTCCGGCTCTGGCAGCTCCAGCTGAGGCTCAGGAGGTGAACGTGCTGCCCCGCCGCTCGCTGCTTGGCTTATTGTTTTTGTGGCTTTAGAAAGTTGTTACGCGGTGAGCAGGGGAATGCATCTCACAGCATCCTTGTTAATTTGAACAACTATTTACTTAAGCACCCGGCACGCTCCCCCTTGCATTATGTATGCAGCAATCCGCCCGCTCTCGCTGCTATAACTGCAGTATTGATCGGAACGACTTCAATAACCTCATTTAGATTCCGGACGCTGGCTCAGGGACTCTATCTCAGTGTCTGGTCAATAGCTTATATTTTTAATTTGTCAATAATCAGTCAGGACCTTGGTCTGAGTGCTGCTGAGGTTCTTTGCTCAATGGGGAAGGTGAAATCACTCAAGCAGGGTCATGTTTATGGCCTAAGTTGAACCATGGGAAATGGAGATATCAGTCAGGCTTATGAAAAATAACATGCTATATTATTTTTCATAAACCTGACAAAATCATATTTATTTAAAGACAAAGATAAGGCACCCAGCAGACAGTGCTCACTTTCCCTTCTCACCCGAGCGTGCTGTGCCCAGTGAAGGCTGAGACGCGCTCGGTTCAGCGGGGGCTCAGCTGCCCCCCAGCTCCTGCCCCCCAGCTCCTGCCCCCTCTGACTTCCCCCACCTGCTGAAGGGTGACTCCTTCAGCCTTGATTACAGCCTAATTGGCACCAACAGGGCTGAACAAGGTGTGTGTGTGTGGGGGGGGGGGGGGGCACAGGTGTATATATAGCTCAGAAGAGGAGGGTCCTGGTTTGGCTGAAAGGGGAGCCAGGGGGTGCTGAGGGAGCCCTGTTTGGGGGCACAAGAGGGGTTTGGGGTGAAGGCATGCAGGCTTTGGTGAGAGGAGGAAGGGGATCCCAGGTGAGTGGTGTGCACCCAGCACCTGCAGCTCATGTTGTGGTGGGGTGCCAGCTGCTGTAAGGGCTTTTTGAAGAGTTGGGAATTTAACAGGAGAAAGGGTGCGTGTCTAAAAACCCTGGCTTCTGGAGTCTGTGTGTATGAACAGTGAGTGTCACCAAGGGCAAGGTGTTAACAGTGCTGACTTTACTATAAATGCACCTGGGAGATTTAAGTATAATAAAAAGCTTTTGGTTGCACTTTTGGCCCCCTGAGGGGAAACCTGGCTTTGCTCAGCTCCCTGCTGTCACAGGCATGCACTGGCACACAGAGGCACCAGCACAGAGTCAGGGTGGGTGCTGGGCGGAGGGTGGCCAGGCTCCAACCCTGGCTCCTGTTTTTGGGGTCTGACCTCTGCAGTGGGCCAACTGACCTGGGCTCAGATGGGCCACTGTGTGTGTGAAGGGAGATGTGCCCCGGCCTGGGTGGGAGAGGGCTCCTTGCAGCAGCTGTGAAATAAGTTTGGAAGATCTTGTTACTTGGAGACGCATATTTCCGTGCACAATTTGGCTGCAATCATTCAGATATCGTGCACTCGGTTCTACTTGAAAAGGCACAAAAAAAAAAAAAAAAAGTAGAATAAACTGTTAGAAACCCCAAGGCAAGAAGAGCCGACAAGTCAGAAAATGCTTATGCACACCTGGAGAGGCTATAAAAAAAAAAAAAAGGCAGGAAAACCTGGAGCATTGATCGGGGAGCCTTCAATTGCCTTGACACTGAGAGGAAGAGAGCTGCAGAGGGAAGGGGCAGGGCTGTGTGCACGGGGCCGTCTCCTTGCAGAGGTGCTGTGGAGTTGGTGAGAGGTGAGGCTCTTGCCAACACACCCAGGCAGTGAGGTGGGCAGGTGCCCAGGCTGTAAATGCATCAGGTTTTAGTGCTACTGGGAATGGAGGTGGGAGAGGGGGCACGAGCGTGACCCCAGGGGCTGCCCCAGAGCCTCTGAGGGCTGTGTGGTGATCTGGGGCTAAAAAGAGGAGGGCAGAAGGCAGGGGGGTGTCTGTGTCCATCCCTGCTCCCAGGCTCACTTCTGCTGTGGGTGCTGTGAGCCCTCGGTGTCCCCAGGCTGCCCCACAGCCAAGCCCCTCGGTGCAGCCCCCTGCCCCTGGGTGATGCTGGCCGCCTGCTCTCCTGCAGGTGCAGGGCTGAGCTGGGGCTGTGTTTCTGTAGCTCCCAAATCCACCGAGGAGCCCTGCTCCGGCATCTCACACTTGTCTCCTTCGATTTCAGTGACAGCCAATTCTGGAAAGTTGGAAGGTGTGCCATTATCTAGGACTACATTATGAAAGTGTCACGCGGGTGATGAATGGCAGCGTTCACAGGCTCCTAAAGAACAGGGAGGAAAGAGTGACATTAGGAAAGATTTTCTTTTTATGGTTTCTTCAATAGGGAGGGTTCTTTGGAGGGCTGTATTTCAAATCAGATAATCAAACACTCCTCCTGGCCTCCCAAACTTTGCAAAAAACTGCTGAAGTGTCTTATCGGGGGACGAGGGGAGAAGCCACTCAGGTCTTGGATGCCAGTAACGTCTGCCCTTGCTCCTTGGTGCCCCCTGGGGTGCCATGGAGATGCCAGAGCTGTGCATTTGGTGCGGTGTCCTGGGGTGGGAAGCAGCTCGAGGGCAGGAGCAGGGTGTGCTCTGCATGAATGGGTGCTGGGGAGCAGGAGGAGAAGGAAGGAGGGATGAGCAGAAAGGTGGAGGGAGGACTGTGGCAGCAGAGTGTGGCCCTGGTGCTTGCTGAGCATCCCGGTGGTGCTGAGGCATTGCCCACCAGCACCGGGTTTAGGGGGGACCCACAGGGCCAAGAGCACAGCGAGGGGCTGATGCTGGCTGCAGCAGCCTGTGCTTGTGGGTGTTTTGCAGCCATGTACTCGACTGCAAGCCCCCAGCCCCAGAGGCTCCCTTGGTTCCTGTCCCCCAGACCCCTGCCCACACACTGGGGCCGTGCTGCTGCTTCCCCTGCACCTCCCTGTGCCCTGCTGTGGGACCAGCTAATAGGGCATGTGGGCACGTCGTTTAAAATGATATTTAATACTGCTGGAAAAACCCTAAAGACCTATTGACCATGCAATATACTGTGTCAGTGCATTTTACAGGCAAGTACAAAGCGAACATCAATAACCCCACATGTGCTATTACTGCACACATCTCGCCATTAAAATAAAGACCTGGCGCAGCAGCTGAAAGCCCTGTTTGTGTTTCTGCTGTCACGGTGAGCACAATGCCTCCCAGGGTGTGGGGAAGGGACGGGGCTGTCCCTGCTGTGCCCTCCGCTGTACAGGTCCCGCTGTGTTAAATGGGTGATGGTGTGAGAGCTGGGGAGTGACACGCATCCCAGAGCTGCGTGCCTGTGCCTGCAGAGCATTGGTGATGTTTAGCAATTAACGAGGTGTGTGCTATGGGCAGGAAGCACCCAGGCAGGCCTTTCCAGCATCAGAGGCTGAGCAGTCTTAAGGCACAGGTTGCAGTGCTGCAGCTGCGGTGCTCTGTGGCTTGCAGGCACCTTCAGACTTTCCCTTTGCATTTGTCAGTGCACGAGAATGTCTTGTTGGGTCTGGGCATCCATTGTTATCCTGAAAGACATGAGGTGGTAAGTGAAAATGCACCTTGGGAAGCTTTCTTTGTTTTTGTTTTTGTTTCCCCCACTTTTATATATAAATAAGAAACCATGCTTTATCTGTTCAATATTTCAAGTTCAGTGTTTGGCTCAGAGGTAGCTCTGCTATGTCTGTGCTGATGGTATCAACATCAGTTTGTATCTCAGCAGCTTCAAGGGGTAACAACCCTTGAGTGCTAACATGGTAAATGTTGATATGAGATCTTGATAATTAATACCTAGACACTAGTCTACTTTATACTGGATAATGAGATAGAAAATTTCATCCCCTCATCCCAGCAAGAGGAGGGTGCTTGAAGAGGCTTCTCTCTCTTTCTTCCCATCAGCAGATTGCCCTGTCTTACGTACCACACAGCTTCCTTACTGAATAAGGCAAAAACCAGGCAGTGCCAGCCCTTTCAGAAAGCAAAGCTTTCCTTGTTTTTTCCTCTTGCCTTCAGGATATTAATGAAAACAGATTAATAAAATCAAAGGCAGCACAATTAGACAGGGCATCAAGGAAAAAAAATGTTTGCTGTACAATCTTTCAATTTTCACGGCAGTTCTCATGCTGAGAAAATCTGTCTGCGATTGCTGATGAAAAGATAGAAAACTGATGTATGAAACACGAGGGAGGGATGTACGAGTGCAGATCCCTTTGTGCTCCTCGTGTACAACACGCCCGTGCGGTGCTGTTAGCGGGTTCCCGGCACAATGATGTCCCCGCATTCCTCTGGCAGTATCTAGCACGGTGCTTGATGAGTTGGGTGGTTTTCAATGAATTTCAGGAGTGGGGGCTCCAGGGTCCTGCTGCTGGGCACAGGAGCTCCCGGCCCCCTCCCCATGGGGCTGGGGGTGGCACTGGCAGGGTCGGGCCCACCAGGGCTCCCCCCAGCTTGTCAGGGCTGGTCTGTGGAGCATCACCTTCCTGGAGCCCTCCTGTTCCCTGCTTCTCCCAGAGCTGTACCACGAGGAAAGCGTTTATTTCAGTAGTTGCTGGGTTACCACCATTAACCTGGACCCTGTCTGCAGCAGCTGAGAGGGTATGGCATGTATCTGGAAGTCTGGGCTTGCTGCAGGTCGTAAAACACCTCCAGCATCTATTTTTCCCTAAGATTGAAGTAGCAGTTGCAATAGGAAGGATCTGGAGCGCTGCTTCTGCTACTGGGGAAGGAGCTCATCCTCGAGGAGATCACATCCCAGCCTGGGTGCCTTCTCCATCCACCACGCCTGATCCACGTGCTGTATGTGTGGCTCATGTAGGGCTCATTCTCTTTGCATAATGAGGCTGCAGGGACTTCCCTTGCTCACAGAATCGCGGTGTAAATGCAGAGTGAAGGCAATTAGATCAGTGTTTACATTAGTGGGAAGACGCCTCCTGATGGCTTTCTGCTAGGAAAATGCGATCTCAGTGAAACTGTTGCTTGGGTTTTGCATGCTGCGGTTCCCAGTTGGCACCTACTGAGACCAGGAAGGAGAGCAGGGCAGGCAGAACTGCTTGCATGATCAAGGCTAAGAGGTTTTCAATCACCAGGTCATTCAGGCTGCAAATTTCTGTTAGATTAAAAATATATATTTAAAGCACTGAGAAGCCTGAAGCCAGACAAGATGCTCCTTGACTGTGCACGGATGCTTGTTGCACCACTGCTGCTGGGGGCTGTGGAGGGCCCTGGGAGCGCGGGCGGTGCTCTGTGGGGCACGGCCCCATCTCGAGTGTGCTTCATGGCCAGCCTGAAGGCTCTGCCTTGCCTGTGAAGCCATTCATCTTCAGAGCTGGGAGAAACGGCAAGGAAGCAAGAGAAACGGCAAGGAAGCAAGAAGCCTTGGTTGATTTTAATTTTTTATTTTTTTAAAAAAGGTAGCAATAAATCTGGAGCTAGTTGTGCCAGTGTAAGCAGAGGAACTGGTCTCAGCGAGCTATCTGGAGTGTGCTGCAGCACCGGGGAGCAGGGCAGGGCCGGGGGCTGCAGGCCAAGGGGTCGGGGGCTCTGCTGGGCACGGAGCCCGCCTGCTGCTCCTGCTCCTGGGGGAGGCTTCAGCCACTCGTGGACCCCTCCTGCCAAATGCCAGAGCACTTCATGGAACGACAGTAATTATTATAGCACTAAAACAAAGCACTGAAAGCTTATTGCTTTGGAGAGATCACTAACTATCTTTTGTCTAATTACTTGGCTCCAATTAACATTTTACCACAGACAACTTCTGCAAGCGCTTCTCTCTGAAGGAAAAACAGTGTCAACAGGAACACAAAGTGAAAATCCCCCAGCCTTGGGAATGGCCTTTGACACCCAGGTGGGAAAACAAGAGCCCAGTGTGACTGCCTGCTCGGCCAGGGGATGAGCCTGCTGTCCCTCGGGAGCAGCCAGGCTGTGCCCCCATGTGGAGGGGAGTGGGGCTTTGTCCCCGTGTGGGACGGGGGGGCTGTGGGGCTGGGCACAGCAGCACGCCCGGGTTCACAGGTCTCCACAGCCAGACGTTTGAGGGCAGGACTTGCAGTCTTTGGGTGCTGGCAGCAGCATCGATGTGTAGATGTGGTGGGAAACCTTCCCAGGTCCCAGCTTCCTTCTTGCCAAAGGGCCTAGGAAGGGCCGAGCCGGCATCCCCCTACAATGCCTAAATTCAGCAGTGCGTGTTGCTGTGCTTCCTAGAGCTTGCGTATTTACATACATCCTATAATTACCATCTGCACAGCCAGAGGCATTTGCTGGAAATGGGTTGATTCCATCTGTTGGTGCAATTTTCTCAGAGGAATTTGCATTGATCACTTTTTTATGCAAAGCTTTTGTATAGATCATTTTTCCCCTATTTTTTTTTTTAATACCGCTAAATATTTTTGGGGAGGGGAGAGGCTCCTTGGCGGTGCAGCAGCGGGCGGGCAGCCCTGCTCTCACCCCACTGCTGCCACTTCCATTCTGCTCTGCCTCAGAACGGGCTAGTGGCTGCTCCAAGCGTGGGCTGCTCCGAGATGGCATTTCTCAAATATTTACAGTTTTATTTTAAACTGGAGGTGGTAACTCACGCTTAACGGGATGACCTGAAATTAGGAGAAATGGGGTGCGGTAATTACTCCGTCAGCTTGAGTCTTCTAGAGCAAAGATTTCAGACTCGGTACCTGTTAGGACCAGATGGGACTTCTTGCATATTTTTGACAGCTGTAATGAACAGGGCAGCATCATATTGATTACATGTCTGGGAAATTAACAGAGCCCTCTGGAGCTCCGTTATTTGCTGGAACCGTCGGGAGGCTCCGTGAGGGTCACCTGAGAGCGGCCGCTCGGAGGGCTCGCTGCGGGCCCCGGCCTGACCGGCCTCGCTGCAGGCACTTAGGGGTGAGGAAAGGGGGAAAAAGCTGAAGTGACCGAAATTGCTGCTGCTGCACCCACAGAACGGGGCTGGGGATGTGACTGAAGAGGCCTTAAGGCGTGGTGGTGGTGGTGAACCTGGCTGCTGGGAACCGCAAGTTTCTGCCACTGCGGGGGGAAATAAATAAAGCTCCTTTGTGCTGTAAAGTTATCAGGAAAGAGCAGAGAAAATGAAGTGAACTCTTCCAATGCATCATGGAATATTACTGTATTTCATTTACTGTGGCACCAATTAGATGAGAGCCTGTTCTATTAACGTGCACCCTTGCAGATCCATGCTAAATTAACTGCTAGATCTTCACTACAGCAGTAAAACGATTGATTTCTCCCCTTAATCAGTTTATTTCATTAGTTATACATTTATTTTTACATGCATTTTGCCAAGCTGCAGCGAAATGACCTATCAAGGTATGTGACATCACAGAGTGATTTGAATATTAACCAAATAGCTATTACAGCAGTGGTAGTGCTTAAAGATCATATGTAAATCAAATGTCAGGGGATAAAATTGCAGCAAGGGCTGTCAGAAAACAATTTAGCGGTGGTTAAAGGGACAGCTCATGGCTCTGAGAATTGTGAACTTTGCAAATGAGTAATCTCCTTGCCTTTGCTTTTCTCCTGTTTCCACAGGAAAAACGATACAAACTTTTCCCCATACTGTACTTTTCTTTTTTTCTTTTCTTTTCTTTTTTTTTTTTTTCTTTGTTTAGTTAAATTGTGAGGTTTTAAAAGCTTTCCCTTTTGTATTCAGCATCTGGTTACTAAGCAGTGATTGTAACTTTAAGGTTAGGTGCAGAATAATTTCCATTTCTGACCCAGGGAGCCTAAATATGTTAAATATAAATAGCTGTGAATAGTAAGAGGCAAAAACGGCTTCTCCAGCCCTGTAATTATGGGAAATGTACTCCCAAGGGGCGAAGGGGGAGAACGAAGCCTAATGACGTGCCCCTCGTGCGGTGTTTGAGGCAGGAACGTGAGCAGCCTCCCCTTCTCTCTGCCCCGCAGGCATTGCAGTGGCTTCGGGGGGTGCAGGAGGGGTCCCAGCAGGGTGGGGGGCCCTGGGGCCACCAGAGCCCACCGGCATGTCCGAGCCCTCCTGGGACCCCTGAGCCTTGGGGTCTCTGACTGGGGGCAGTGATGGGAGGGCATGGTTTGGGCAGGGGGCTGAGCTAGTGCTGGCTGAGCGTGGGGTGGGTGGTCTGTCTCTGGAGCAGCAATGGGGAGATGAAGCATCAGTGACCAATCATCAAAGGCAGCCGAGGAAAAAAGCAGCAGCAGATACCCCTCCTGAACAAATGAACAGGCAGCGGGTGTGATGTGAGCCATGCCATAAAGCTATCCGTCGAGTGCTACCTAACTGGGGTTTAAATCCAGCTCGCGTGTCCCTGGGGCACCATCTCACAAGATCCGTCTGCACAGAGTAAACATGGAAATTATATAATTAGCCCCTCAGAGAAAAGAATTCAAAATTCATGGGAACTTAAAGTTAAGAGAGAAATATCACCTCTCCCGCCCCGCCGTGTCATCTCCAGACGTCAGGCTGTGCACAGGAGCCGTGCCTGCAGGTGGGAGTGGGGGGCTCGCCATGGGGCTGCTCCGGTGGCTCAGTCATGGCCCCAGCACCAGTGGGGTGGGCTCCGGTGGCCATGGGGGTGGGCGACCCCTGCCCTGGGACGGGGGGGCTGGGGATGTGTTGGTCCTGAGTCTGCCGGTGTCTAATCAAACAGCAGTGCTGGCAATAACCTGGTGTTATAAATGGGAATTGTACTCCATCAAAATTGATTCCAGAGTAAATTGAATATTGAGTTAAATTCCAGCGCCTGGTGAAACCTCTGCCTTCCCTGCTGCTGCCATCCAGCACTGAAGCAAATCCATCCCAGAGTCATCTGGATATAACGCGCTGCTATTTGACCTTGGGTTACTACAGTAACCTTAAGTGCACGGTAATATACTTTCAGTCACTGTTCAATGCTCAGGGGAATGTTTTAGGGCCCTTGGCTGGAGTGAATATTTTTATGCAGGCTATAATTTCTTTTAAGACCTTCGCAGGCAGCCAGGCAGCCTTCGCAGCGTCCTTCTCTGCTCCTCTCGAGACCCTGCCACAGCAGAGCCCACCAGGGGCAGCCCCCCTGCTGTGGGGGCACTGGGGGTCTCTGCCCTCCCCGTGGCTCTGCAGGGACACAGGTACCCTGTGAGGAGCTGTGGGGTGCAGCCCCTCCTGCCCGCTGCTTGTGCTGGGCTGTGGGAGCATCGTCCTGGTGGTGCTGGGCTCTGCCTCTGCACCACTGCTGCTGCCCCCTCACTCCTGGCCCACGGCACGCCCTGCTCTGCCACCCCCGGGCCTCATTTGAGCAGAGATTATGCTAAATTTGGTTAAGCTGGACAAATGCTTGCTGGAGACCTGGAGAAGAGCCCCCCAAACTGACTTTCATCTGTGGATCAGGCAGAATTTGATTTGGAGTCCAATCCTCCAAAGGGGAAAATTTGCACAGAATCCCTGCTTAGATTTTATTTTAAGCAAATCCTATAAAAATCCATCTGAAGGAGACAGTAACGCCATCTTTCAGATCCTGCACACTGTATCTGGGAACATGTGTTCTGCTTTTTTATAATAAAAAATGTAGGGTTTCCTTGTGTTGCCATATGTTTTTGCATTTATCTGTGCACTTGCTATAACCCTATCTGCTGTGTGTGCCTACAGTGCTATCTGTGTCAGTATTGAAATGCATCGAGTGAGTATCATTCATGCAAAAAATGAGCCTAAAGTCTCCCTGAAGAGCAGAATATAATAGAATACAATTGTATCATTTAAAAAACTTTGCATCGTATTACACAGTCAAAAAAAGATAATATATGCTATGATAGAGGAAGCAAATGAAATATTGCATTAACACTTCAGGTGCCCAGGTAGGCGCTCTCTGAGGAGCCCCGTGTTGGCTCCGGAGGTGTGTGGCTCACGGGGTGCTGTGCCAATGTCCCATGCCTGCACCAGGAGGTCGTTTTGGAGCTGTCCTGGGCAGGCCAGCCATGCTCAGAGAACCTGCAGGGCTCTGGGGAAGCCTGCTTGTGCTCACGGGCACCTTGGGCTGGGGCTGGTGGGGTACCCGATGCTGCCCATATGATGGCATCGAGCAGTGGCAGCAGTTCTGCGTCTCCAGGCTCCCACCACTGGTGCCAGGCACCCACAGCTGACCCAGCCCTGCCGTGTCCTCACCCAGGCTGGCATGGCGAGGAATATTCTTCTTCTTGCTTTGAACGCTATCTGTTCCCAAATCATGTATAAAACATTTGCAGAAACCACTTACTCCTCATGTATTTTTTATGAGTCCGATCCTAAGTTAAAATATATAAACATAAAAATATCAAGAAGTACTTTAGGAAAAAAAAAAAGTTATTTCATAAAATATCAGGAGACCAATTTAAAACCTTGCTGAAGCTCCCGCCCGTGTGTGCAGCCCTGCCTAATGGCACGGTGTTCAGCGGGTTTCTCCCACCAGCGGGGACCGTTCCCATCATTTATCCAGCCCCTGCCTCTGGCGCTCTGGCAGGCGCAGGCTTTCACACTTGAGAAATAAACCCTATAATTTTATTTAATCCAGGGGATAATCTTTCTGTAATGTGCCAGGACAAAGATGGGAAGTTTTATTTCCCGAAGACCAGATTAAGACAGTTTTGCTCTGGCAGAGAGGAGAGCCAAGGTGCCTGCACGAGCCCAGCGGCGTCCTTTAGAGGCGGCGTTTCCAGCAGCATCCCCGGGCAGCCGGCGGGGAGGGGGCCGAGTCAGGCCCTGCCCAGCTCCCAGGTGGTTCCTAACCCTGCTAACGAGAAAGAATTTACAAGCAATCCTAGGCCTCAAGATTTATTTTTCCCTTTTCAAGGACGTGCATCCTTGAAGCCTCCCCTTGCCATGGATCATTCCAGCCACGGGCACAGTGGGGCGCCCTGTGGGGCCGGTGGTGCCACCCCAAAGGCAGCTCCCAGCCCTGGCTGAAGGGGCAACATGCAGAGGACTGCCCAGGTACCCATGCTTGCCCCTGCTTCGTGCCCGTCTAGGAGCAGCCCAGGTGGAGCATGGCCAGGGCAAGCTGCTGGAACCCCTGCCCCAAAGCCTGAGGGGTGCTGCCCCCAGACACAGCTGCGGTTAGCCCCAGCCCTCCTCTGCCACCCCACTGCCCCCAGAGCCACTGCTGACCCCTGGGGAGTGGGGCCGGGGGACACCAGCCCCCGGGGTCCCCCCCTCTGCAGCTGTGCTGCTCCTGTTCCTCCGCACCCCGCTCAGGCTCCCGGGATGCCTCCATAAACTGCGCCAGCCTCCAGCAGTCCGGGCTGCCTTCCGCCATGAAATCCTAAAAAAAAAAAAAAAAAAAAAAAAAAAAAAAAAAAAAGTTAATGTTTATTTTTTCCATTTTTCCTTTTAATTTGGTCCTGATAAGCCGAGGTGGAGGAGTTAATTGGGGGGAATTACCATAACAGTCATTGCGTTCCATTTGCTGAATACGTTGTGTGCACTCGTTTCCTATCACCTCTCTGATTTCTACTTTTCCCTTTCTCCTGTTTAACTGAAAAATTGAGGTGCAAGGAACCCGACCCCAGCACCCACAGACCTCCTCCCTCCCCGTCCTGCTGTGCATCCGCGGGGAGCTCCTGGGGCCCGGCCCCTCAGAGCCCTGTGGGAGCGCTCAGGCACGGCGGGCGAGGGAAACGCCTGGGCAAAAATTACAGCTGGGGTAGTGTAAAGGGCCTTCCAGCTCCCCATGCCCTCCGTCTTGTTCTCATTGAATCCTTCCTCAGACAAGCAGTGTGCTATTTGCCTGTTAGGGCAGTTTTAGTGGAAACCCCTGAGACAAAACCTTGCTTTTGTAGGTAAAAATTGCTACTTTTGTTAATTTTGCCTTTAAGCATTATTAGTTAAATATTGTTTCTTTAAAAATGTATTTAATTTAAACTAAAATGCTGGAAATTTCCTTTCGAGAGTACTTTTTTTCATGCACATGAATATTAATGCCTTTCTCAGAGAGATCTACTTGAAAAAAAAAAAAAAAAAAAAAAAACAAGAATAAATTAAATACCTACAGATTTTTCTAATTCCTCTTTTTGGTGACATGCCGTCATTACATCAAATTACTGAGATGTGCTCCCATTTTTTTGTGTGTGTGAAAATTATGGAATATAAAGTATATGTAAATGCAGCAAAAGGCTGTGAAGAAAGAACAGGGACAGGAGAAGCATTAGGTATTCAGCCAGCATCGTTGTGAGCCAATTAATCAAGCAGTGGCGAGGAAAGATGCAGAAACGATGAGTTCGCCCTTCATGTTGATGAGGCCGGTCCAGGGCAAATGCTGCTGCACCTGAGCTCGTAGTTAGGCATGCAGAAAGGAATCATGGGAATATCTTCACGCCTTTGTCTTTCTCGTGAAGGATGGAAAATGTCAAGCTGTTGTTTGGCTGCATGTGGGAGACTCGCTGAGAATTCGCAGCCTGGCGAAGCAGCCTTTAACTCTTTGTGCACAGGCTCTCCCGGCACATCTGCACCGAGCGCCGGCAGCTGCGGCCGCGGGGGGCCCTGCGGGGTCTTGGGGCTGTGGTTTTGGAGGGTGGGAGGGGTCTGGGGTCCGACTGCATCAGAAATGTTTTTGCTTGCCTCTCCCCAAGCCGTGCTCGCAGCAGCCTGCGGCACAAAGGGAAGGGGCGTCACGCCGGCAGTGAGCCCTTTCCTCCTCACCCCCGACCCTCCTCGGGCCCCGCAGCCACTGCATGGCCGCTGCTGTCCCCCAGACCCACAACTGGCTGCAGGACAGGACTGAGCGCCCTGCAGCCCATCTCCCATGGGCAGAAACCTATCCTGATAAATAATAATAATTAAAAAAAAAAGTTGCTATCAGGGTTTGGTGCCTTGGGGCCCTCAGCTGCCTGCAGGGGGCTGCTGCCCCAGGCCCCCCAGCCCCGCTGTACGACTCTAGGTGCCCCTCTGGCCGCTGTCTCTGGGCTGGCAGGGGGGTGAGGGGTGTGTGGAGAGCCCCAGGGGGCCCTCGGGCACAGGACGGTGCTGCCCAGAGCCAGCAGAGGAACAAGGCATGCAAAATTGTTTTTCACAATCACGCTCTGAGCCTGGCACAGGAGGCATGGAGGTGGGTGCAGGTAGGAAGACACGAGGTCTGCGGACCTTTGCCCACACCCCTCACTGAGGTGCTGCAGATCTCTGATCCTTCTCCTCACCCACCTGTGGGCTCTGCCCTTTGGTCCTTGCTCCCAGGACCTGGGGCGTTCTCAGCTGCTCCTCGTGGTTGCTGACTTGGTGAGGACTATTGCATCCCGCGCACCGCAGATGACGCGTTTCTATTTATAATTGCCTGCAAATAGTTTGCTTTTCCTTCGGCATCATGATTTTGTTGGCCTAAGTTCAACTCCTGTTCTCAGATAACTCCTAGATGCTTTTCTCTTATCACATCAGTAATTCCCCAACTGCACCAAGCTTCAGTACCTTGCACCTTGCCCATAGGATAAACCATATTTTTCTCAAGTAATTTGTAGCATTTTCCAAGGTTTTTGCCATTCCGATTCTGTCCTCTAATGCATTCAGAGATGGCAAATTTATTAATTATATTTTTTCCATCATATAGGTTGGTAACAATGGATAGCACTGTACACAGGCTAGACCTAGTTACAGTTCTTCATTTCAAGAGCAAACCATCGGTGACTAGTCTCTGACTGCAGTTTTTCAACTGGTTTTACACTCACCAAATAGTATTTTCATCTAGACTATGATTCCTCAGCTTGCTTGTGAGAATGTCATATAAGACGGTGTCAAAAATCTTATTAAAGTCAAGATATGACATTTACTGCTTCTTTTCTATCCAGAAGGCCTATTACCCTGTCGCAGATGAAAATTAGATCGGTTTGCCACGATTTGTTCTTGACAAACCCATGTTGGCTGCTACTCACCCTGTTATCTTCTTGGTGCTTATAAATAGTTTGTTTGATCATTTGTTCCAATATTTTTCTGGGAACTGAAGTTGAACTGACTTAAACTGATTATAATTTCCTACCTTCTCCTTCCCCTTGCGAGGCAGCACCGTGGCTGCGATTGGCACCACCTGGTGCCTCCTGCGCCTGCTCGGAGCCCCCAGGAGCCCCCCGAGATGTCACCGCTGCTCCCCAGCACCCGGCCATTCACCACGCCGGCCCCATAAAGGCTGGACTTTTACCCAGATGGCTCCTGCAGAGGAGTTCCTACAGCCCCCTGCCCTTCTCTGCAGTGCCCTTTGTCCTGAGAGGCCACAGTGCTCTGTAGGGAGCCGCAGGGTGCCCCGAGGTGCCCACGGGGCTCAGTGCAGCTCCCCAGGGCTCAACACGGCTGCACCACGGGCACCTGGGCAGAGCGTACCTGGGTGGGGGAGCACGGGGTCCACCGCCTGAGGCTTCTCATTATACAGAGAAGCATTTCCTTGATTTTAATTAAATACAAAGACTATCTTACAGTTATAATTACTACCAGGTGGCTAAGGATTAAAGGGGCAGCATCAAAGGCTTGCCTGAGAGAAGCAGAGGCCGGGTCTGCCTCCTTCATCATAAATCACCAGGAATTTCTGTTCTCTTGAACCTCTCTGTGGCACGGGGCTGCCTTCCAAGTATTGCTTGGGCGCCGGTTCGAAATCCTGACCCTTACAAAATCCCTCTCCATATTTTAAAACAAGCGGAGCAGAAGAACAATGGTTAATAAATATCAACCCACTGAGATCAAAAGTTTCTGCGAGAGGCTGGGAGACTTGCAGCTGGGTGAAAGCCCTGCCTCACTTCATCTCTGAGAGCCAGGTGAAGGTGGGAAGCTTCTCCCCACCTGGGACTGGGAAAATTGGCATTTCTAGTCCATGGCCTCGATGATGGGCTGTCTCGTTTCTCAGTCTGGTTGATTTGTTATCATTTTTGCTGAAAACAGCAACAAATGCTCCTGCTCCCACTCCTCACTGCTGGCATGGGTGGGACCCGGTGTGCCAGGATGACCCTGGGCTGGGGGCTGGGGCTCAGCTGGGCAGGAGAGGGCAGTGGGGGGACACAGCCCTCTGCACAGCGAGTGCTGGCCAAGCCCTGCAGCTGCATGGCCCAGCGTGGGGTCATGGAGCTGCTAAAATGAGGACCTGGGTGAGGGCCACACCTTGTGTGAGGCTGCGTGAAGCTGGAGTGATGGAGCCATTGCAGGTGGGGGGAATAGGGTGTGATAAGATCAAGGCTTCCATGGTGAAGGAAGGATGGAGAAACCTTCCCAGCTGCTGCCCTCAGCTGGTTTCAGCCCCCTCTGTGCCCCCCCAGCCCCACCTTGCCCACCCTGGGATGCCCTTGCTGGGCTCCCTGCAAGGATCCTGCACCGTGCCCGGCCCTGGGGGGTCCAAGCAGCTGCTGGCACCTGCAGCCCTTGGGACCACCTGGCTGCCCCCCCAGCAGCCACCAGCCAAAGCCCGGCAGGAGCCTGTGGTGCCCCCGGGGCGGTGATGGGAGCCAGCGGGAAGCAGCTTGGTGCCTCTCCCAATCCCAGGCTGCCATTTCACTCTGCCTTTAATTTTATTTAACATCTCATTTGGTTTGCTCCGCTCAGGCCCTGCACAGCCCATCAGCGCGGCGGAGGGAGCTGACAGCCCCGCTGCCCCCGTGATGGATGGCGCCGCGTCCCGCCGAGCCGCGCGGGGGCTGCCGCCCGCTGCCCTGCCCCGCCGGCGCAGGGTGCCGCGCTCCTCACACCGCCGGCCCTCCCCGGGGACGGCCAGGCAAACGCACAATAAGCTCTGACACAAATAGTGTTTATAAAATATTGCTCCTCTGGGACCGCCTTGCCTGCAGTCATCAGGATGCTACTAGTTGCAATAAAATGGAACTGCTCTTTTACTCCTCGGCGCAATTACTGCCGGTGTCTGTTCCTTGACAGAGCGAGGGCTGCCGGACTGAGCTTTCTCTGATGAGGAAGCTAACTGGGAAGAGAGCTGCTTTTACCTCCCTGCGTGATGCCTGGCTTGCATAAGCAGCCTAATAAACCCTGCACAATTCTGCGAGACCTTTCGGTGCATACAGAGCAGCCCCGAGACCGGGCTGCGACAGCCAGATAGAAATGTTAGCTCTGCTCCAGAGGTCCGGGAGATTTTAGAGCTGGGATGAGATGCAATAGCGTCGTTCCTTGCTCCCACGCGTCGCAACGACCGCAGGCAGGTTCTCACAAAGGATGGGTACATCGTCACCATGTCTCAGCTCAGAATCCCCGTTCTGCTGTGCTGCATCCCCCCTGCAGATCAGACCCGTCCTGTGATCCCGTGTTTGCCGTGTTTACCTACCTCTGATAATAAATGCTGCGAGAGGAAAAGCAAAAAACATGCGGTCCAGGAGAAAGCCAAGCAAATGGGAGTCCCGTCGCAGGAGCAGCCTGCTCCGATTGCGGCATAATTCATTTTACAATGTATAAGAAAAGTTGAGTTATTGGGACATGTGACATTTATTTAGTTACATATCTCCTGTGGGAGGTTTCTGGGGCCATTAATGTAGTGTATTTGCATGGCTAGTTTACATGCCTTTGCTTGTTATTGCTGTCTATATTCCATGCACCTCACACTCAATTTCAATTCAAAGTTTGGCAGTTGAGGTGTCATGACTAAAAAATGGAATGGCCTCCCTCAGAAATGAAATAATTTTGTTGTTCAGTTCCGAGCGATTTTGTAATTTCATGCTTGTGTATGATAATTTTATGCTGTCCTGCTCCACGTAACTCAGCTCTGCCAAACCCTGACAGGTGATAAATACAATCTTTTCCGCCCGGCATGCGACAGGCCAGTATGAGGAGAAGGGGAAAAAAAAGTGGCGATTTCACATCTGAGGTCTTAGCACAAGCGGAGCAACCGCAGGCCCATTCCTTCATAATTTCACGCCTGGATTCAGGCAGGCGCACCCCCTCTGCTGTGGCTGAAGGACCCAAGGGTCAAGGAAAGTGTCCTGGAAATGGAATAATGCTGGAAAGGAGCCAGCCGATGTTGTGTATGAAGGGAGAAAGTTATGACTTTGGTGTGTCCCCTTCTGAGGGCTCCTGGACGCGGTGCATGATTTAGAGCACAGCCTCTCTCTAATGGAGTTCAATAGAACCGTAACCTTTTGGAGAAATTATTTTTACAAATCTGTTAAACATTTGAAAGACAGCAATTTCCAATAAAAGAATATGAGTCCTTAACATTTATCACCAGGCTACAGATTTTATAACTGTTACTTCATATTGTTCTTGTAAAAAATGTTTCTCCTCCTGAGAGCAGATGAGTCAAAAGACTATTAAGGAAATGCCAGAGGTACAAGGGGGATATAATGGGTGCCAATAAAATGAAAGCAGAAGCAAACCATTTAAATTAAATTCAAGTGGTGATGAGAATCATCATTCCAACTACAAACCCGGAAAGCTAAACACCGCCGGGTAGCTCTCCGCCCGGCTGAGCCGCAGCCAGCGCCGGCCCCGTGCTGCTGGGGCAGGCAGGGCTGGACCCACAGCCTCGGGCACTGCGGGGCAAAGCTGCCAAACTGGTGGCTTTGGAGGAGCTGCTGGCGCAGGGAGGGAGAGGCACAACTGGGCTGAAGCTCTCAGAAGCACTAGGCAATTTCCCCACTTGAAGGGCTGAGACACCCGTGTAGTAACAAGTGCTTGTGTTAGTGGGAATGGCGATGGCATCTCGCGTGTGGCCTTGGCTTGCTGGAACTGCATCCTCTGCCATCCACGCCGTGTGGGTGCTGTGTCCTGTGCCTGCTCCTACTCTGCCGGGAGCCGTGAAGGAGTGGGGACAAAGAAGAAAAGAGGCCTCTGTGCCAGGGCTGGTCCCTGGGGCTGGCAGCAGGGAGGAAAGCTGTGCAGGCAGCGCGTCCTTAGGGCATTCCCTGGGCAGGGGGCCCAGGGCCACACAAGGCTGCTGAGGATGAGGACGGGCATGGGTCGGTCTGCACGGCACCACCGGGTGCCTCCTGACAGCCAGCGAGAGCCAGGCCTGCCCATCACCACTGCTGGAGTCGAACTGAAAAACTTGGGGGAAAAAAATGAAGAGGGGTTGCTTTTTATTACAAGCGAGCAGCAGCGTTCCCCTGCCAGGCACCCAGAGACCACCCCGCATGGCAGCACCACCACACCCTGAGCCCCAGCGCCTGCAGCAGCCGGCACCGCATCCCTCGGGCAGCCGGCTGGAGCGGGCACTGCACTCCCCTCCAGGAGAGCAGAAGGCGAGGGCTTTCTGCAGGGCCGCAGGGCCACGGTCAGCAAGCGCCGTGCCCAGCTGCTGGCTGCAGCCTGAGCCCAGCGGGGGGGGGAGAGCTGCCCCCTCCCCAGCACACCAGCCGGCGGCCAGCAGAGCTGGGCACCCCGCCACCTCCCATCTGCTTCCCAGCCCCTTGGAGAAGCCGCTCGCATACCCACTGCCTTGAGATAAAATCACTTCCAGGGCTGGAGGAGTCAGCGATGGCAATCGCTGGTATCTAATTCCAGAATGTAAGCTAAGAAAAATATGGGCAAAAACACTTCTCTCCTTCCTCTCTCTGTTCTCTTCCACCTGCACTCATGCTGTGGGCAGTGAGCTGCCGAGGAAGCTGCAGCGTGCCCCGAGGGATGGGGAGGCTCTGCCTGCCCCGTCCTGCCCCCGGCCACACCATGCAGGAGGGAGCCTGGGCAGCTCCTGGCACCACCGGGGAGCAGCTCCCTCACTTGGGATATGACATTACCCTGGTCTGGATTTATTTTTTTTAATTCTTTTAATTTAAAACTGCAAGTATGTAAGTAAAGAGGAAAGCCTGTAAGCAAAATGAAGCTTTTGTTTAGGGACAACTGAATAATTCCTTTTGCCTCTTCACTGTCATTGCCATTTTCATTTTGGGATAACTAGAAAGCTAACTCTTCTGATTGTGTTATTCTTGTTTTGGCCAGCAAACCGAGAGCTCAGCTATTGCCAAGCTCAGGTCTCCAGCCTCATAGTGATTCAGAACTGACACCTGGCTCCAGGCATGGCTTTGCATACAGGATCTGTCCTTTCCGGACCTTCCAGAGCTTCCCTCTGGAACATGCAGAGCTCTGAGAGAAAGGAGAGGTTTGGTAAAAGCCCAGATCTGCAGGCAGAGCAGGAAGAGCAGGGCTGCACACAGCCAGCACTGCCACCCGACACAACCACGGCACAAGGGGCTGGATCTGGAGGCTAACCCAGCTCTTGCCTCTGTCTGTGTACACCCGTGTCCGGACTAATGATCTGCAAGAAGTGCAGGCGTGTGTCACGCTCTGCGTCGGAAGGCACCCGCAGCTCCAGCTCTGATCGTGTTGTCTGCAAATACATTTTTCTAAAGGACACACATGAAAGATATTCTGAATCAACATGACTACAGCTCTGTTAGCGCAGGTTACCCTTAACCAGGAGGTCACTCCGCATCGCTGTGCTCACAAGACCAAAAATAATGTATTCAGCAGGAGCCGTGCTCCAGCAAGGCAGAGCGCGCGCAGCCCGGCAGCGCGGGGCGGTGGCACCGGCTCCTGCCTCCGCAGGAGGGGCCTGGGGAGATTTATGGGGGTCTCTGGTGGTATTAAAAACAACTGTGAAGTGCCCAAGATAGAAAGGCTGTAAAAGTCTCTCTTGTGTCCCTGACGCCTCTGCGGGAGGATGCTTACCGTGTAGCCAGAGTTACGGATCTGTAATACGCAATTAGGGTGTTGCAATAAGCATTTACAGGCTCAGCACATTCTGCAGTGACATTAAGAACCTCATGGAGCCTCCTGGTGAAAGCCACACACGCTTGGTTTTCTTTGTCCCTGTAGCTTCTAACAGTGAAATTATTTCTGTGATGAGGTCTCATCTGCTACGAACACCTTGAGCCTCACCGACCATCTCCAGCCCCTGCCAGGGTCCTCTCTTTGTGCTACTGCAGTGAGGTGCTGCAGCATGCAGCTAATATCACACCCACATTTGTGTCCGTGGCGTGAGATGTGGCCTGGCGGGGCACGCTCCAGGCCAGTGCTAATCCCTGCAGACGAGCAGCACGGGCACCAGCACACTACGGGCACGGTGACCACGTCCTGGTGGCGAGCCGCCCTGCGAGCAGCGCAGGCATCAGTCCGAGTGCAGCAGGCACCTGCGTGCTGGTGTGCGTGTATTTGGGAGGCAGGAACTCCCTGACAAGGATGTGCCTGAGCTGGAGAGACCGTGTGGCCAGACTGAACCTGACCAGAATTGATGAGCCAGTGAAATGTTCTGATCTATTTCTTTTGTTCCTAAATAAGGGAGCCTCAAAGCAAAAGGCTGCTCCAAGCTGTAGCTAAAGTTCACCAGGCTCTCTGCTTCCAGCTCTGTTGAACGCTGCCATCAAAAAGCATGCTGCACTCCCTCCTCCTACCCCATTCCTCATGCTGGCTTGCTGGCTTTGGGAAGTCACAGACACTAGAGATGGCATTCAGAAGGGACAGAAAACCCGGTAACGGTGATCCAGGTGCTCTGTCACACGGCCGGCCTTGCATGTGAGATGCCTTGCACCTCGCACTACCGAGAGCACTTCTTCCAGGAGCTCTGCTGCCCCGTCCCCGGCACGCACACACCGTGGCTGTGACAAGCTGCCAGCCCTACCTCGGGAAAGCAAAGGGGACACGGGGGATCGCAGCACTCCTGTGAGCAGCCCTGTGTGCAACGGGAGGAGAGCCACAACCCTGTGGTGGGGCTCGCACCAGGCCTGGCAAGATGGCTAGGAGCCAGCTCTTCCTACACATGGCAGGGAAATCAGTGCCAGCTGCACCCACGCTGCTGCCCTGAAACAGCCTGGCACCTACAAGAGGGCTCGTTGATACCAGGCGCTTGGGTGCTGCTCCTGCAGCGCATCCCGAGGCTTCCCAGCACCCTCCTGACGTAGCCTGGGGTGGCCGTGGGGAAGGCGCACACCCTGGGGGAAAATGAGGATTGTGCCCGGTGCTGCCTGTGGGCAGCAAAACCCGTGAGCATGCTCAGCCCCTTCCCTGGGCTGGCTCTGCCCAAATCCGCGAATTAACGGCATAACGCAGCGTCGTTCTGTATGAAGCAATAAATTAGAGTTGATCTTTTTTTTTTGCATATTTTTACACATCACATATTTAATGTCTCTCTGAAAATATAAATAAAACATACGTAACCATTAGAAATCCTTAGAATCTGGGAAGCGCCTAAGAATTTATTTGTTTTCAGGAGGATCATACATATTGTATTAAAACTATATAAAGGGTTTAATAAAATGGCAAAAATAAAGCAAGAGCGAAGGCTCTCAATCTGCACTGAGAGGAGGGAAGTGATCTTTCTTTGATGCCTATTAAATGTTCCAGCAGATGAAACCCTATATTCTGCCAGGAAATGAGTTTGCCACAAGCCGATTGGGTGCTGTCGTGTGTGCTCGACTTTACCACTGTCATTCCTCTTCTTCGAGCAGCAATACATTACGCCGCCTCCATTTTTCATTCCTCACTGCCCGAAATGCAAATTTTCTCTCTGTTGTTTATATTAGGTTTTCAAATATATGGAAATCCAGATATCTGGAGGAAAATGTCAGGGCCAGAAATACTCGTGATCTGTCTTTTCCCCAGCCTGACACTTTTCTCCATCACTTACACGGAAGCATGTGAGGAGTATTAACAGCAGGACGGGCTGGAGGTGTGCAGCCGGAGCTGCAGCTCTGTGGGACACGGAGCAGCAGCGGGCTGGGGCAGCTTGCTGCCTGCTGCAGCTCGGTGTTTGCACAGGTTTCTTCACCTCTGTAAAACTAAACGTGTGGCCTGGGGAAGAAAAGAGCCACATTGTGCGGGAAGGTGTTGGAGCGAAGGGGACCGGGTGGTGGCTCTAACAGGAGCCGTGGGAGGGCCAGCAGGGTCAGCCCCGAGCACCAGCTCCCGGCCTGAGCCGCGGCACTGCCTGTCCTGCTAGAGCTGGCGGAGATGTTTGCTGGGGGAATAGCTCTGGAAAGGGCCTGCAGCAGGATCTGCCCTCCCCAGGCCCCACGTCTGCTGGCTGAAGATGCCTCGCTCCTGCTGCTGTGGCCCTGCAGGTCGCAGTGAGCTCACACATCAATGCTGCTGCTTCCACCTGGAGAGCAGGTCTCAGCACACTATCAGTGAGAAGCAACGTGATTTCAAGAGGAGTTTAAGGCCAAATTAGACTTTTGGAGTCCCCCTAAGTTTTCTCAAGTGAGAGGTATGCAAATAATACAGAACAAGTCTAAGCAAACAGCACTCAGTGCTTTTAGCTCCGAGGTGTCTGAATCGTCCCCTTTCCCTGCCGACCTACCCCGCTGTGTGGCCTCCCCTCCGGGAGCCCCCCACCTGCTGCAGCTCTCCCACTGCGTCCCAGCCCTTGGAGCCAGTCACCGTGCTGGTTATACTGGGCAGACCCAGAGATGCCCAGCGCTGAGACACAGGCACACAGAGGCTTCAGTGCTTCCAAACCCGGGGTGTTTGGTGCAGCTGGCTCCTGCTGCTGGGCGCTTGCTGACAGCACCGCTGTGTTCAGGGACGTGCGTGGCCGTGGACGCTCCCATTGCTGCCGAGGCTGCGGCGCTCAGCATCTCACTGAGCTGGGCTGCTGGAGCAGCACACAGACTGACACGGGTCACAGGTTAGATGAGAGCAATCCATGTCATCAGGCACCTTGCCATCCCCCGGGAGCCGAGGAGGAAGAAGTGGCGGTGTGAGAGGAGGGGAAAGCTACCGTGGGTGCATGGGCTGTGAATGACACGCCGATAATGAATGTGAATTGCATCCATTGCTTCTCCATGAATAAGAGAGCTATTTTAGGCTCTGGCAACTAGAAAAAGATGATCAGAAAGCAAAAATTGTTGTCTCCCAGTGTCGGAGAAAGCCTGATGTGCCCTAAATGGTGCAATGAGAATCCTTCCAGTGGGTGCCGGGGGCTGCACACGCAGGTAACCAGCACTGCACGCAGCACAGCATCTGTTCCTGAGCTGTTTCTCCGTGCACGTATGTGGAGAGCTGAGGAACCAATGAATAACAGAAAATTCCATATTAATGAGTTTTTATTACATCTCTTTCACATTTCTGAATGAGTGTGTCATTCAAGACTGAGCTTCTAATGCTTTGCCCACACTGATGGTTTTCACAGAGAAACTGCCATGGAGCTGTGTTCAGCTCACTGCTGGTTATCTCCTGCTCTTGGCACCGCTCTCATCGTGCAGACCTACAGAGGCAAACCAGTCCCAGACAGGTTATGTGTTCTGAATTTTGCAGTCAAGTGTAGACTGTGAAACTTGTTGGACATACTTGAGTACAGTGTCTGCTTTCATGATCAGGCCAGTGCCACCACTTGAACACAGGTGCAAAGAAAATTGTAAAGGTTTGCAAACATGGTTACACTGAAATCTATGTTTGAATGAAATTTATATACACAGAAATGTTTTCATCTGTTTGCTTAGCTCTGCACAAACACTCCTTCAAGCACTTGCACATGGAACAGCAGAGGTTATACAACCTACACACACACAAGGACCACAGTCTTTTTAACTGGATGTTTTAGTATCTAGCACAAAACGGTATTTCTGAAATCACAGGAAAAAATCTAGGATTTAGAAACAAGCAAAAAAATCAAACCTGTGTGCTGAACATCGTTATCTGTCCCACTCCAAACACACGGAGAAAACTCTGATGCAGCCCACAAGTCCACAGAGCACATGTGAAAGACTTTGCCCGGCTGTCCCTGGTCTGCAGACCACCGTGTCTGCAGGACGGGTCCTCTTCCAACAGAGGCACCTTTTCAGAATGAAATTTGCATCCTTGTAGCAAAGCTATTGCTTTTCTATGTGACTCATAAAAGCCTCAAGCATATGCTTAAGTTTAAGCCCCTGCTGAGCTGAAATCGCTGGGTGCTCTGCTTCACCAGAGCTACACGTGGAGTGGCAGAGTGGAAAACCTGACGTGCATCTCACTGTGACATTGCAGGGCTCCTCTGATGATGGCCCCACTGCCCGTTTATTCACACGCACTCAGAAAAGGCCTTCCCTGAAATACAGAGAAACAGTCCCAATCCTGGGGCTTTGTTTGGCTGTTGCTGAGTGCTCCACACAGGAGCCCCGGACACAAACAGGAGCTTTGCACAGGTGCTGCCCCTCCTTGTGCTCTGGCTTGAGTTTCCAAGTACTCTGTCCCAGGCCAGCATACTTCTTGCCTGGGGATGTCAGGCAGGCAGCAGAGATGATACAGTCATGAGCTTGCTTACCTGTGCAAACAGGAGACAGCAATTCTGAAAAGAGCTTGTACCTTTCTAACACACTTCTGAAACCTTAGTCGAAGAGCAGCAGTTACATGACTCAGCCAACCATCATTACCATGCACAGGTTTTTCCTCCCGGGGAGAGGCAATCAGGAAGTACATCTGGCCAAGGAACATGAGATCCGAGGATGTACTTGGGGAAGGGGGTTTGCGCTGTCCGTCCCCTCTGCTGGAGGTGGCTGCTTTTTCCCACAGCAAGGTGTTAATATTCTCTGCACTTGCAGAGACGGCACCAGGGCGATTTCAGCCTTCTCTCCTGTTCAGCTTCCCCTTCCAAGGCTGTGCATTTTGGCAGACTTCTTGTTCCAAACCAGTGGACCTTGTTACATGTCCGAATGTATAATCCAAATCTCCCTTTCTTGAAGAGGCAGGAGCTGGGATAAAGCCCTATGTACCTTAACTCCTTTAATTACCAGCTCTAACTAAGCTCTCTGGAAGTTTTCTTTGAGCTCGTATTTTCCTCCTTCCCCTGTCAGCTCCACCACCTGCCACAGACCCAGGAATGCCTGGGCACGTTGCCCCCTCCCTCAGCAGCAGCAGGGGAGCCTTGGGGGCTGTGCTGGAGGCACGGCTGCGTTCCAGAGGCTGGCAGAAGCCACCGGGACAGCGCTGAGAAGAAGCCAGTTTTGCCCCCAGAAGCACCTGAAGAACGTCTTCCCCTGACACCTCCTCACATGCAACCTTGGCTGAAAGGTGGCACAATCTTTTGTGAACACCTTAAAGCTAGTCCAAGGCCATAAGAGACAGATAAGGAGAATGAGCAGTTTCTTAGCTCCTGTCCCTTTTCATGAAGACAGATTAGGCAACCTGAGTGACTTTCCTGATATTCTGCACCCCAGTATGTTAGAATATAGCTAATCCGCAACTCTCCACCTCGCTTTATTTCTGTGCTTTTGGCTTCTTTCCTTTCTTTCTGTTGGCAACAAGTTCAAATAATAAAGATAAGAGTAAAAAGAAAGGAGAATCCCTGTAGCCACATTGAGATCCTGAGCTGGAAAGCACCACGCAAGCACAAAGAGCTAATAGATCACTTTTGAATATCCCATCACTGAGAGCGAGGAGAGAGCTGTCCACAAGGTAGCTCCGAGCGTATCTGGTTTGAGGCTGATAGCAATTTGCAATAGTTTTATTTCACCAGAATGAATTAGTACAAGAAAATAATTTGTAGATTAAAACAATTCCTTCAGCAACGTATGACTCAGAGTGAGGCAAAGAGCCAGTACTGGAAGTTAAATTATTTGCAGCTTTGCTCAGCTCTCGGGCAAGGTCTGTTTTGAAGTTTGCCCTAATGAGACACACGGACTTTGTGCTGGGACATGTGGACATGGGAAGCTGAGCCACAAGCTGGCCCCTGCATTTGACTCTCAAACAGTCCAGATTCCAAATGAATATTGTATTCACTTCATACAGGTAAACTTAAGCATCTTAGTCACCAGAAGCTGGACTATTCCCACATGTATTGCACAAGCCTGAGAGATGTGAGGAAGGACTTCAGGCTTTCCCCTCAATTCATTGCAGCTGCAGGTGATGCATCAGAGTGAAGGCTTTCAGCTGATGATCTCCACAAACAGGCCATCCATCATTAGTGAAGGTCAAGTAGCAGATGATTTCCATCATTTTACAATCATATACTTCCCCCCTTGCCCTTGGTAAAGCCTTCAAAAGAAAGCTAAGCCCTTTCTTGTGTGTATTTTTTTAGCTGCCTAGAGAGTGTGCTCAGTGCACTTGCTAGAATGAATCGTGGTGGAGAGCACATCTGAGTTATGCTTGGTCTAGAAATGCATTTGGAGGGAGAAGACAAAGATGATGGTTGCAGCCAGCTTATTCCAAGATGCTTCTTAGTCACAGATGTCTTGGAATATTTTGGTTTCCTTTTATCCCCCACCAAGGCCTGAAAATAGGGGCCAAAATGGATCATCAGACTACTGAGGTTGGAAGAAGAGCAGAGCAAGGAAAGGAGCAGATAGAGCAAGAATCCAGCGTGGGCTCATCAAATGTAGAAACAAGAAAGGAAAATTTTCAGGGTGTGTTTTTGGATAACTTCTTGTGTTTGACCCACTTAAGCCCTGTCTCTTGAGAATGAGTTTCCACCCAGGCTGGTCTGGAAACCTGGCTGTAGCCAGGACGGAGCTGCCCTTGGGCTCCCTGGCTCCATGCCACGAGCTGCTGGCTGCCTGCACCTTGTCCCACCTTGTGCATGGGTAGGTTGGGAAGAAACCTCTCCTGCACCCAGCAGTTGTACTCTGTTTTTTTGTCATAGGCCAGACTAGAAAAGGAGAGCTTCTACCTGGCTGCTGTCGCTGCGGAGAAGCGCTGTGTCTGAGCACGCACAGGCGATTAAATGTGTCATGTGTGCATCATTTAAATTAACGTTGCTAAAACAACAATGCTATTTTTAATATTTAAAGAGCCTCTTTGAAGAATAGGAGAATCTGTCACCTTTCCTGGTGGATTTGAATCCTGTGTTCTGAGAGTTTTTCTTCTCTGATTAAAGGAGTTGGCTGTGCGAGGAACAGCTACACATGATGTGCCGGGAGGGGGTGCGGGACCAGGACGCATCCTGGGGAGCAGCTCCCGCTTGCAGCCTTTGAGGATGCAGCCAGGCTGATTTTCCAGGCTTTCCTTTGTGGAGTTCCTACAGGGTGGTGTCCTTGTGCCAGAAACCAGGGCAGTTGGCTGACCACTGCCCTCTGCTCACCTGCCCCTTGCTCTCTGCTGGGACACCAGCCGCAGTTGTGGAGCATCTCGGGGGCTGTGGCACTGCAATGACAATTCTTTGTCTTGCTGCTTGCTGGGGACTGTTTCCTCCCACAGCTCCCCTGTCCCAGCTGGGAAGGGGTCTCCTCCTGGTCCCCACATCTCCTGTCACAGCAGGGCTGTGAGGGCTGCGGCCAGCGCTGAACCTCTTGGCTCCCTCGTGGTGCCAAACGGCCACGAGCCTGGCACCGTGGTGCTCCTGGAAAAGGGGACTCTGAAGTGGGGGACCCTTAGGGCTGGGGCTGCTCCATGGGGACCAAAATGCACCAGCCCAGGTCTTCCTGCTCGGTGTGAGCTGTCGTAGTGGCAAACCAGAGCCATGTGTCCCATCTGAGCGAGGTCTGGGTGAGTCTCCGTGCGCCTCGCAGGCAGCGCCTTCGCTGGTGCGGCAGCAGAGGGCTGGCCTCTGGCGGCAGAGGGAGCTCCCCGTCCCCGTGCAGCTGCTGACCCCTCTAATCCAGGTCCCTTCTCAGCATTGCCTGCCTGCCCCGCCGTGTTTGTGCAGCTGGCTGCTCCTGCCGAGCTGCACAACCAGTGGTTGTCTCTGCTGGGTCTCGGTCTGCTTTTTTTTGGAGCGGGCCTCCAATTTGTCAACAAGGCTTTGAGTTCAGGTCTCCTCCCAGTGGTCTTATAGTCCCCAACGGCCATAAGTCTTCTGCAAACACAGCTGGCATTCTCCCTTTCCCCCAACGTGGGGTCAGCAGGAGCACAGAGCAGCATCTGACCCACCTCCCCTGCAGCCACCGCTGCCTATTGACGTTTGACTCCGGGAGCTCCAGAGGTGGCGATCCCATGTCTGGGGCTCACATGCCTTTCCTCCTTGCCCTGATTTCCAGCCAGATGATGTTTGCTGTGAACAAGGAACAGGAGCTGCTCTTGGAGCCTCTGCAGGGACCAGAGGCCAGGAGCCAGCCCTTGACCTCTCAGTGCCCCTCCGTCCCTGCTAGAAACGTGGTGCACTGAGCGGGGGCCACTGTCAGCCGTGCCGAGTGGGGAGCAGCTATTAATGGTATTGGAGGGAAAGGACTATTAGGATTCTGTAGCTCTGAAAAATACATAAGTCTGAAATAAGACTAATGAGACATTTACTGGTGCGGTTGGGTTGCATTAATGACCCTTCAGAGGATACAATTGCAAAAGGCTTTCACTGTAATTACCACACTAATGATCAGCAGTGACATCATTTTAGACCAAATGCAATGCTTGTTTTGGATACGTTTCAAGATCGGGACTTCTCCACGGCTGCCGTATCAGGCCCATCAGCATTATTGCCTGTCTCCCTGCTCTGCTGGCCATCTTTCTTAGCTGCCTCTTTGGCTACTGGCTTCCCTCCAGCCTGGCCCCAAAGCCCAGCGTTCCCCAGCTTTTTAAGGTGCTTCTGGGACCATGAGCTCAGAGCTGCGATGTGTCAGCACCAGCTTCTCTTCCTGAGGCTGGGCATGAACTGAAGGAGGAGAGAAGCAGGGGGAGAGCCACCACGTCCTTTTGTTCTGTGAGCATTCTTAAAAGGCTTTTAATAAACAGTGATTTATTATCTCCTGGCATGGCCGGGAGCACATCTGCACCGTGCAGCCTTTGGACAGTACCTGCTCCTGGGTGCACTCTTACAGCCGGTGGGGACAGGCGGATCCAGATCTTCCCCAGATCCTCTGGGTTTGGAGGAACATATTAATTAACCTCATTAGCTGGGATCATTCCAGCGCCACAGGGAAAGGGTGTAACAGTGGCTGAGCCTGCGGTCTGGCACATCCCTGCCAGCCAGCACCAGGCAGGGATGGGGCAGAAGGCGTGCGATGGGGCTGGGGGCAGAGCACAGTGGGGGCAGAGCCCCTGGGGGGCTGGCAGGGGCCTGGGGTGTCCGTGAGCCCTTGTGTGTGCCCCTGCCTCTGCTTCCCCTTGCTGGGGACAGCACTGACAGCCGCTTGTTAAGCCTGACAGAGCATCAACTTTGAAGGAGTCGAGGAAAGCAGGGCTTTTTAATTAAAAAAAAAAAAAAAAAAAAAAAAGCAAGTCATGATTTCTGCCTTTCCTGCTCAGCTCTCCTGGAAGCAGCATTCCTGCTGCAGCATGTAAGAGCAGCACGGTGATAGCCCTGTCATCCGTGCCCATAGGCTACTGCTCCCTGCCCCAGCCCTCCCACCAGGGTTTGCCTTTGAAGGCGAAGGCGCCGCTCTGTGACTGTCCTCGGGGACGTTCATTTTCTCTCCTGCAGACTTGCTGCTTGTCACCAGCGAACATCGCGCCAGGCTCACATTGTCCACTCATCCCCGGCAGCATCCAGGAAAATCTTGGTGCCGATAGCAGGTATTGGCAGGGGGATCCCCCCAGAAGGGGGACGAGGGCTTTGGGAGCCGTTCTTTGTGGTTACCAGTCAGGTTCCAGGGGCTGTTCGGTTTATGCAGAATGCTAAGTGACTTTCATTCTCTACCTGTGATTTCCTGACAGGTATGTGGAGTTTTCTTCTTTTGGAGCTCATTCTGTCTCTGAAGAGGGTGAATGGTAATCAGGAGTGTTGTCTCGGGTGAAGGCACTTACGACTCGCAGCCATAAAACACGAGTCTTTATCATAAGGGAAGCAGAGGGGAGCATTAATCCTCGCAAGGAAGTGAAAACAGGCACCAACATCCATAATCACCGCCTTCCTTAATTCCTAAGCCTCCCTAATCCATCTCGTACTCCGTGTTTGTCAGGGCGCCCAGCCGACACAAGCCAGAGCATCCTGCCCCTGGTGTCCCCCACCCGAGGTGCTGCCCGCTGGTACTGGCCGGGTGCCCTGCTCCCGCTGTGCCCCCTGGGCTGCTGCAGCGCTGGCCATGGGCTCAGCCCTGCCTCCAACACATGCCCGGCTGGGCTGATCCCCTGGCTTCGTTTCTGAGAAACCCCCCACAGGAGCTTCTGCAGAGGAAGATTTCTCCGTTTCAATTCCATTACCTCCGAAATTCCGTAAGGCGTTTGGAAAACGTCACCGGTGACATTCAGAATAATCTCAGACATCCCCTCTGCTGCTCCCGCTCCCAGGCCCTGCCCTGGCACCGCCGGCGTGGCCAGGCTGGGCTGAGCTCCCGGCCACGTGCAGCACGCGGTGCTCGCGGCCCTGATCCCCGTCCCGCTGCACCCGCTCGGAGCCCGAGGGCTCGCTGAGGGCCGTGCTCTGTGGCAACGGGAAAAACAAGCCCTGGGAAATTGGCATTTCAAGGGATTTACTGGTTTCTTCATAATTCAATGGGGAGTTTTTATATTGTTTTTAATACGAACATTTCATTTTCATTTTATCATTTCCTTTGTTGTTGTTGTGTTTTTTTTTTCCTTTCTTTTGACTTCTGAAATAGAATGTGGTGAGATACCTGAAGCAGGAAAACTGAAGTGTCGCCTTTTGAAATATTATTTTAAAAGATTAAAAATTAATGCCATTTAAGGGCAAAATGAAGTTTCAAAGCCTCGAAATTCTCCATGAAATGGAAATGTTACTTTTGTTTCGGTGCTGGCTACAACACATCGAAGTCCAGGGAAGGATGTTTGGCCTTTGTAAAGGTCCTCCCGAGCGACCCGTTTGGGTCACGGCGCTGTGTTTTAGAGGCAGCTCTGACTGTACCTCTATCACAACAGGACATATAAATCTGCAGAGTAACTTCTGTTAGATGCTACCAGGCTTAGGGGGTTTTAGAGTCAGATTTACATCTCGGGCTATTTTTGCTGAAGCCTTCGCACTTTGGTCAATGACTAAGTGTGTCTTTGTGCAACGAGTGCAAGATCCCTGCTGCGCCTCCGGCACAGGCACGGCCTCACCCAACGCACACCCTGCCCCACCTCGCCCGGTGTAAGTCAGCTCGGGGGGTGCGGTGTGGGGCCGAGGGAAATGGGCTGGAGGGGCCCACGGAGAGGGTCCCGAAATGCTGCCGGCCCCGGGCACAGCACGTGCTGGTGGCAGGCGCCTGGAGGAGCCGCGGCCGCTGCCCGCTCCCCAGCCCGCTCAGGTGCTCGGCGGCAGCGAGGAGCAGGGGGGGCCGGGGGGGTTCGATTCAAGGTCTGTTCACTGCTTGAGCGATCAACATCATTTCCATACTATAATTACATTGCCCAATCCTCTCCTGATTTTACTGCTATCTTGTAAGGCGTCCCGGTTGTGAGTAATTTAAAGCTATATGAGATGTCAGGCTCTGTGAAACAATCACCCCTCAAAGAAATATGGCCTGAGATAATAATTGATAAGTCCCATTAGGCAATGGGGCCCGCTCTTTCCTACTTGGCCTCTTCCGAGACGGCCTTGTTGGTTCACTTAATGCAGATTTTGTCACTCGGCGTCATTGAGAGCAGCATGCACAGCCCGTGCCAGCAGGGCACACGCAGGGAGACCCTGGGGTGACACCGGGGAGCAAGGGGAGCAGGCGACTGCTTACTGCAGGGCAGAGCAGGGGTAACCGGCACGGTTCAGCCTCCCCCTTTCTGGGATCGCTGCGTTTCCACCTGATTTATGGCTGTGTTTTCACACAGCACACATTATCAGCGTTCGTTACCACCTGCATTTGCTCAGTGGGTTTTGTCTCCGTGCTTTCTCCTCCATCTCATGTGCAGCGGGGAAACTCTGGGGCATCTCTGCTGAGCCCTGGCCGTGCTCCACCTCCTGCTGCCGCCTCTGCCCCCATGTCACCTGGGATCAGCAGGGGTGTCCCCGTCCCTGTGAGGGCAGCTTGTCCCTGCTGCGCTGGCACGTTGGCAGCTCTGCCGTGTGGTGTGACCTCTGTGGAGGACACCTCTTTGGGACGCGGGTGCCAGCAGCCACCCTGGCCCAGGGCACCCTCTGCAGGGCTAATGTCCGGGCGTCTGCTTGCTCAGGCCAAAAGCTGTAGGATGCCTGAGAAGCCACATCTGTGTGGAGATATGAGATAAGTGAGCCTGTCGATTCCTACAAACTGCAGCTGCATGTGTGTGTGCATACACACACAGGTGTATACCCGTGCACACACACATGCACACGCTCACCTGCATCTAAATAGACACGTCCATGTGTGTCTGTGTATGTACCTGTGTATGTGTGCACAAATACCAATCAGTGCTCCTCCCATGCCCGGTCTCCAGTGCCTGGTGCCAGGGTCCTGTGCCCTGCCTGTGCCCACCCGGGGCTCGGTCGCCCCCCTCATGCTCTGTCCGGGCCACCAACACCCTGTCCTGGCTTCCCTGTCCCCATCCTCGCCACCCATCTCAGCTCCAGAGCTCCGTGCCTGCTCCCTGCGGCGCCCCACCGCAGAACCACGTTTTATTCCTGTCACTGGATCTGGTGTTTTTTAATTCTACGTCTGCTGCTTTTTAATGATTGTACAGCTTACAAACTCTCTTCCTTTAAACTTTTAAATTTTTAATTAGGTAAGAGAATGTAAACTTAATTTTTTGTTGTCTGAAAGATATGAGAGGTCTTGCCCATGACAACAGAATGAGTGATGAATTATGCAAGTAGCAAGGGAAAAGCTGGCTTTTTTGATGTGCTATTTTATAATTGCATAAACTACTGCACTCCTGAATCGGGCAAACATTATTTTACACATTCAGTAACCTTTAAAAAATGGTGACAGCTAATTTATGATGCTCTGTAACAACAACAAAAAATTACAACAAGAATTTTAAGAAGTCTACAAAACTTGAGCGCTCTCTCCAGAAAATGTGGAGAGTTCAAAATAGCACTGCTGTACGGAAAAAGAGAGATTTTTTTCTTTGTATTTAGGCATAAATACCACAAATTAATAGAGGTGCTTATGGAGGTCTTAATTAGAGAGGGTTTCTAACCTTCAGAGCAGCTTTATCTTATCTGACGGAACAGGATTCGGCATGGCGAAACCCTGATCTGTGAGACCTGCACTACGAAAATGAATGTTCAGCCAGCCGTGGTGTGACGTTGGGGTGGAATGTGGAGCGTTTTCACTTCATGTTAACTTTAGCCTATTTGGAAAACAAAACACTTTCCCGGGAGGAATTTCAGTATCTGAAATCTTTTTTCTCTCCCCCGGAGCTGGTTCGCAGAGACGGAAATCTGTGTTTCACAGAACGGAAAATTTCAAGAAATGTTCCAATTCATAAACACTGAAACAATCTTATTAGAATGACACAATCTGACAGCTGTTAAAATATTATAATAAAATGTAAGAAAAAGGAGAAATATACCATAATTCATTACTATCTTTGAAATGTTTGAGAGAGTAAAGAAAGTCAAAACGGATCAGTTTTAATCCTGGATTATTTAATTGAAAACTTCATCACGATGAGCAGGTCCCCTCGGGGTGTTTTGATGGGGATGTGAAGGCACTTTTGGAAAAACATCTGGAGCCGGAACAAAGCGATGGTTTCCGCAATTGGCCCCAAATACAGGGCAGCTGCTGCCCCTGCCCCGGGCATGGCTCCGGGCATCTGAGCGCTCTTCGGTCATGGCACCAAGGCAAGGGCTGTCCTGGAGGTGTCCTGCTGGTGTCCCACTGGTGTCTCACTGGTGTCCTGGCAGTGTCCTGCCTGCTCAGGTCGCTGGTTTACCTTCCAGACCCCTGGGTTCTCCCAGCTTTGGGCCATGGCTGCTCTGTTGGAAGAGCAGTTCTGATGCTGGTTCATGCTTTCCTTGGCCCCCTCACACCACGGCTGGCATGGGAGTGAGTACAGGAACTGAAATTTCCCGAGCCTGCGCGTTCTGCTCGTCTCTCCCACCGCAGGTTCCCTCGGGACCATGCAGAGGAGCGGGGCAGTTGGTGGCAGGGGCAGCACCGCATGGGGAGGGGGTGCTGGGTCCGCTCAGCCCCACCTGGGCCCAAGCACGTTGTGTTGGGAGATGGCTGGAAACCTGCGTTCTGTGAGTGATTGACACCGCGCCCAGCAACATACACAAAAGGGGCCATCCTTTTGCTTGTGAAGCTCCATCAGAGATCTGTAGCAGCAAAATAAAAATGCAAATGTTTATCTCAATTCCTCTTTCAGTCTTGAGTGCTGGTGAAAGCAGCTTTACAAATTCAGAATCCATTGCCTCCCTGGAGAAATCCCAGCACTGTTTTGTAAGCAAAAGTAAAAGTCTTTGCCACACAGCTGCTGTGAAAGTTTTGACAAGGAAGCAACTGCTTTTAAGCTAGATGGGTGGCGTCACCGCTGGGACTCGCTCCCTGCTGGCTGAGGCTGGGCAGACCGGCAGGACCCTTGGTCACTTCGTGCCATTCCCCTGTTGGTGCTGGTGCTGGTGGGTGCCTGCGCTGCTGCACGTGGCCCCAGCCCTGCCATCGCAGCCAACCCAAGCACACACCGTCAGTACAAAGCAGCACCAGCAGTGCTGACCCCACAGGGTGATGGCCCATGGACCCCATGGCACAGAGATCAGCACCCATGGCTCCAGGCACTGCAGGGTTCTGCGGGAGGAGGCAGAACCTCCTCTTGTGTTTTGGCTGAGCATGTTCCAGGCTTGCTGCCTTCACTTTGAAATCATCTTTCCTACCTCTTTCTCCCTCTCGTTTGGGTTGTAAATTTGCTGCTATTAATTAATTTATAATTAAGTTCTATACACCAACCGCTCACTCTAACAGAGATGATTTCAGATAATCTCAGTTTGTCAAAATATGCCTGTCTCCTTTCAAAGCTGCAAGGAAAACACTGTGCAGCTTCAGGTTTTGAGATGTTAAACAGAGAGACAGTATGAGTATTCGCCCTGGAGGAGTCAGCTCAGCCGAACGAGACAGAGAAGAAAAATACAGCGTATGATTTTTGGCAGCAGGCAGCGTTTCCACTCCTGCAGCCCCGGGTGTGCGGCCGGGGGGCGCTGGCCACAGGACGGGCGGCAGCGGGGGCTCTGCGCTGCTCCCCCTGCAAGCCCCCAGCCCTGCAGCCCTCTGTGCTGCCCCCGTCCTAAGGTCTTCAGCACGGCCTGGCGTAGCACGGAGCCTGTGGTGCAGCTGAATTAAATAATAACTAATCCCTGCAGGAAGTGCTTAAAGTCATATTTAATATGTACGCAGACTATAACCTGTTTGCTATCTAATTGGCTGCAAACTAAACAAGCCATAGATATCCAATTATGTGATTGTATACAGAGCATCCTATGTCCTGCCGTAGCTCAGAGGCTCAGGGAAGCATTTAACTGCTAATAAACAAGGTGCTTGGTTTAATTTGAAAGGTTATTGCAGTTTAATATGACTCAATGGCGGTGAGCACTTGCATGGCACGCTGCTGGGGCCATTATCATCCACAGGCAGCGTGTGCAGCTTCCGAAGCATCTGGTCAGTGAGAAACCCTCAGGCACAGATGTGGGATGTAATCGGGGTGGGTTTTGCTTCCTGGTGGTCCCACTGATCCAGATGGGAGGTGGGAGGCTGCTGGAAGGATGCTGCTTCCTTAACCCCAGGGAATGTTGTGAGGAGATGGCAGCCGGGAAAAGCGTGATTTCCTCTCTGGACTTAAACATGGTTTACACAACCTTGAAAAGTGGAAGAAAAATGGATAGAGAAAGGGACAGGAGCTGGCAGCAGCCTCTGCAGTGTTGGTGGCTTGCTGCCCTGCCTGGTGTTGGAGGCAGAGGTGTGGAGGGGAGGCAGAGGCAGCGGGAGGGGAGCAGCAGCACCAGTGGAAGACCCCCAGAGGTGCAAGGGGGCAGCCCCCGGCACTGCAGCACATCACTGCCCGGCTGCCACCAGCACCCAGCAGCAGGAACACACGGCCCTGCCTGTGAGCCTGCCGGGAGCTGGCAGCGAGCTGCATGAAGCATCCTGCCGGGGACCGTGGACAGCTCGGGGACAGCTCGTGCAAATGAACGGAAGGGAAAAGGAAATGGCACGTCGGGAGCTGCGGAGAGAACATCAGAAACGGTGTGGGGAGTGCCTGCAGCCCGTGATGAGGCGATGCTGTGCTTGGCAGGGTGACACCGAGCTCAACCTGGCACGGGGCGTGCTGCTCCCAGCCCCGCATGGACAGACAGAGCCGGCGGCACGCGGCAGTCAGCTCACGGTGTCTGCAGAAACTTCCACATAAGGAGATCCTGCCGGGGCTGACACAAAGCAGAGAAGCTGCAGCACCGCGGGAGAGATAAGGGTATTTGGATGGGGAACATCTGCAGAACTTTTGCTGTAAAACAAAAAAAGAAAGAGCTGTCCACAGGGAGGCCGTGCTCTGAAGCTATAGAAGGAAATGCTTTGTCCTATGACAGAGGGCTGGAGCGTGGCACTCACAGCAGCAGCTCGCTGTGGGTTTGGTGCTCATGGGGTCAGCTCCCACAGCTCCCTCATGGCACACACGCAGCTCGTTTTGTCACGGCCGAAGGAAGGTGTGCCTGGTGATGCCCCCCTGCCAGCTGCGGGCCCACCACCCCAGAACATGAAGAAGCCGGAGAGAGGTGGAAAGGTGGAAATAACACGAGAAATACCCGCACTGTTTCTTTCCGGGAGTAGCAGGAGCTAAGAAAAACAAACAAGTCTAACTAAGTGCTTTGGCAATTATACAGACAAACAAATCACTTTCCCAAATTGCTTCTTTGGGGAATTACGGCTCCTGGAAATGAAACACAAACAGATTATTAAAAAAGAGCTTCCCGTTGGGAGAGAAACAGTATTTACAAGAGAAGATGTGCCTAGCTGGACCTCTAATTGCTGTTCATTATCTCATATTGATTTAATTAGTTGCTGCACTCTGGTCTAAATTGCCTGCTGTCCTCAGCAGGGATTTAGGCACCGGGCACAGTCCCTGGCCGAGAGCGGGGTCCCAGTGGTGCAGGGTCCCCAGCACAGTCTTGGTGGCAGCAAGACGGCCTCGGGGGCTCCTGGGTGACCTGAGGAGGCTGTGAGGTGCTAATTAACTGAAGTAATTAGGGAGAGTGCCTTTGTGGCTTGGGAATCGTGGTGCCGTGGCAGACAGAGCAGGCAGCTCACAGAGTCCAGGCTGCAGAGAGGGGGCCGGGGGCAGCCAGGTTCTCCCCTGTGGCCGGGCTGGGAGCCAGTGCCCAGTGCCCAGCACAGGGATTCTGCATCCACTGCCGACTGCCCTGGCTGGTGACACCAGGGACCGGCTGCGTGGCAGAGTTCTGCTTTGTAATTACGGGTGATTAATGGGGAGCGGGCAGTTGTGCTTAGAAACACCAGTAATTGCTTCTTTAAGGAAATCACGACCAGGCAGGAAGATGACACATTGCACTCTCACTGCAAACTGAATGCAGGAAACTGATGCTCCTGCTGCAAAATTCATATTCTCTGAATGGATGTGGCAGCGCCAGGTACGGCATGAATTAGAGGAGTCACAGCGTAAGCTGCTTCCCACAGGGGCTGCAACTGGAGCTGGAGCTGGAGCTGGAGCTGGAGCTGGAGCTGGAGCTGGAGCCTCGCCAGGCACTGGGGATGTGGTGTTGGTGCAGGTGGTGAGAGCTGCGGGACGGAGCAACAGCATGGGCACATGTGGAGCTGTGCACAGGCGTGCAAGGCACACGCCAGCTCCTTGCTGTTGGCAGTGCACAGACACGCTGTACCTTTTGGACACCAGGGCTGAATTTCCCCCTTGTTGATCAGCCATGCAGCCAGCTGATCTGGCTGTCCTCGAGGCACTGAGAAAATTATTGTAGATTGTAGAAACAATCCTTCGTGCAGGGAGCCACGCGGAGGTGAGCAATCTGCCAAAGCGCACACAGGCACACAGGCAGTGCTGCCCTATCCTGGCTGTCACTTGTGCCTGTGTTACCCACACAGTAGGAGCGAGGGGCTCAGAAATGCAGCACCTCAACCCAGAGACCCGTGGGTGGATGAACGAGGATGCGGAGCTGGGTGGGTGGACGCTGCCCGCACACCCTGAGCCCTCCCCTCGCCGCCGCGCCGCCCCTGCACACACCAACACCGGCCTCGGGTTTGAAAGCAGAATTAGATGTGAGGAAACTGGAGGTACAGCCGCTGTTAAAAATGATCCTTTGTGCATCAAATCAGTATTCCATGGGCTGCTCTAGATTCAATACATCAAAGGTTGAAGGATCATACAACCCTATTAGCTGCAAACTTTAATTTCCCTTCGGGGCTGGTGTGTTACAATGGAACTACAGCAGCAATTACAACTTTTCCTTCACTGACAACTTGTTTAGATCAATAATGTCCTCAGCATCTTGAATCAAGATGGGCTCCATCAGCCAAACAAGCAAAAGCCAGGCCCTGTGACTCTTTGGTGGAGCTGCTGCAAGGGCTGGGGTCCCCCCGCCTGCTCCACGCACACCGGCTGGGTCCTGCACAGGTTTCTGCATCCCGTGGTAGATGCAGTCACCTGCAGCATTTTGTGCAGCATTTTGAACCATCTCAAGTGTCACGGGCAGCAGCAGGCAGATCTGGTAATGCTGGGCAGGGCATCGCCACCTCCCCTGGGGGACAGTGGGGACATGAGCCCAGGGCTGGCAGCGCGGGACCGAGCCCCGTGCATTTAGAGCATTATCAGAGCCGCTGCTTTGCCTGCTGTGGCACGAAGCCAAGGAGCAGAGAGGAGTAGTAATAAATCTACCCACTGAACTAGAGCTGACTTGGGAATTGAAAAGGAGAAAAATCAAACAGGAGTGAGTGTGGTCTCCATCCCCGAGACAGATGGCCTGGTGGAGTCATAAAAAAAAGTGGTACAGAACTTGTGGGCGGAACGGGATGCAGTAATTATGATCCTTCAATGAGTAAGAGCAGAGTGGCTTCCAGCTATCACCTGCTAATCCCTAAGAAGGTTGGACACCTGTCTCTAACTAGGCAAGGTCTGTGATTTAAGGCAGGTGCTTAACATTTTTTAATGCAGCAGATGGAGTGTTCCTATTGGAAATGTCTGAGCTTTTATGCTGGCATGCTCCTGGAGCCCGTGTGCCAGCAAGGGCGAGGGGGAGGTGAGGGTGGCTCAATGCGCTGGAAACTCCAGGTGATGGCTGAAAAATTGCATGCTTGTACATAAAGTTTATAAAACAGCAGAGAGTGCAACATTTTGCAGAACATTAGAGGCCAGTGAGATGGCCTTGAAAGAATGAGCATGTGATGTATTGACTCCGAGTCCATCTCTTTGGTACAGGCTATTCCTTCCAGCAGATATGCTAGAACGAAGGTTAGGGAAACCTCATCAAAACACAGTCAGAAGTCAAATGTCTCATGTGCAAACACATTGCAGACCTCTCTTCTCTAGAGCCAAGAGCCTTGTTTGGGAAGAAATTCAACTTAATCTATAAAAAGATAGCTGAGCTGAAAGTTGCAGGCCCCTCGTTTTGCAGAGGAACGCAAACAAGTGTGTGCACACATGCATACCTTTGCACATATGTATGTGCATAAGGCTGCAGAGAGGCGAGGCTTGCCCCGAGGGCACGGCAGTGCCCCACACACAGTGCCCCACACCCCACAGCCCCTGTCCCCTGGCACGACCGCTCCATGCCGGGCCACTCGGTGGTGAGCATTGGCTCCTCTGGTGGCAGTCACCGCCACAAAGGTCAGCTTTGCTGCCAGAAAGTGCTTGTTGTTTGACACCAGGCTGGACTTGATGCTTGCCTGATCAGTAAAACACGCTGCACGACGTGCCAGAACTTTCCCCGAGTTACATCGCTGCTAATAACACCCTAGCGTGATCACATTTAACACATATTTCAGCTGGCCCTGGAAGTGTTACTTTCAAATCAGTGTCGTTGTGCACGGAACTGGGAAGTCTCCGACCCTGCGAGCCCGGGGCACACACTGTGCATGCATATGCGAACATGATGATTATTTTGCTGCTCATCTCAAGCATGGTTTATTTGGGCAGGTAGCAGAAAAGCTAACAGAAATTAAAGGAGCAATATCACAGCTGTGAAGACCGAACCTCAGGGCATCCCCCCCGGGCTGGTGAGCTGAGCTGTGCTGCAGGGGACACCAGGGGAAGGCGCCAGGGTAACACCCCTGGAACAGTGCTTGATTTCAGGCTTCTGAATGCAGACATCGCCTGGTTCTGCTTCAGCAGAGTGTGGAGCTGCCTGGCGATAAGTCTGTTGGCAAATCATTTCTAGGGCTTTTATTCAGCAAGGTACTTAAGCACATGATTAATTTGGTAGTCAATAGGAGTTCTCACAGACTGAAACTTTAGGGATACGCGAGACCTTGCAGAATCAAAGCCATAGCAATGATTTACTAACAACTCTTTTTGGCCTTGTTGATGTGGGATCTAAAGGGCTGGATGTGTTTTTCATAAGACCAGAGTTTAAAAGGTTCCCTATTGACGCGCTGGTTTCTGGCACAGTTCTTGCTTGTAATTATATTCTCCAAGGGTTTTCTTTGTAAGTAATGGCTGCAGAAGGCACAGGGATGAAGGGAGGATGGCGTTAGAGGCTCTGAGTGTCCACTAGGACATTTCAGACAGCAGTGTGTTCTCGAGTGGTGCTTCCTTCTCTCCAAGTGTCAAGAATGCTTTGCTGGATGCAGAGTGTTTGTCAGGGAGGATCTGGTGCTTTCCTAGCTACAGGAACTGTTCGCCAGCAGACTCAGAAATGGAGCTGGAGAAGCCAAGGAAGTGTCAACGTGTAACCTGTGGGGAATTTGAACTTTTCCAATGCAGACTTTAAGCTTCAGGGTTGCTATGAATCACACCGATCAGGGCTGTGTTGATGAACATGCTGAGGTTTTGGTATGGAACAGCCAGTCTAAGCCAGGGTTTGTACCTTGTTTTGGAAATGTACTTTGGATGGGACAAACCTGGGCCTGATATATTGCGCAGAATCTGGCAAGGATGACTTGAACTTCCCTTGAGTCAGGGGTGGCAAAGGAAGACAAATGCGGGATGCTCAGAGCCTCAGAAAAAGCACCACTGAGCGCCTGGCCCCCGGCCAGATCTGAGCTTGCGCTAGGAAGCCAAGGCTGGCGTCCAGCATCTTTTATGTTTCCAGACAGCTTGGCACATGCTTGCAGGGACATTGCCGGGACACTACGAAAGCTCATCAGCCTGACCTGTCAAGACTGCACTTGGACTGAAAAATGCACTCATCTCTGCACTGAAATGTGTTGGTAATACTGACCTACTACATGCCGATCCAATTATAATTACTACATAAACACGGCTTGCATGCATCACACTGCTCATCTTGCTTTGTCGCATTCCCCTTCTTAATTGCAAGGCAGAGATGTGCAGAGACAGAGGAGAATCTCTTCTGCTGCTGCTACACATCCCAAGGGAAGAGGCGAGCAGCACTGCGGGCAGGCACAGCATGGGGAGGGTGCTGTGGCCGAGCCACCCCTGTCAGGTCCGCTGCAGTTACAGCTGCTTTAGCCCCGCTTCCAGCAGGTCTTGGGAATTCCTCTGGCTCGTTGCAGTGCCTCAGCCAAGGGGCTCAGTGCTCAGGCTTCATTTTCCCTTGTGCGTTGTCCCTTGTGCCTCCAGAGCCTCTCCCGACCCTGTGGAGCTGCCAGCAGTGGGATGTGCATCCCGTGGGAGAGCCGCAGCCCCAGCGGTGCACAGCACCAGGCAGCTGTGCTCCACCAACAGCGAAATGTCGAAGTTATCAACTCTGTAAAAGTTAAGGAAATAAAGTTTTACTACAGGGAATGACTCAGCTTTATAACACCTATAAAAGCCTGCTCGGTGTTTGCGAGTGGTCTGCTAATCCTGCCTCCTCCTGGACCTGTAAATCCAATGAAAGGCTGCTGCTTCCAACTGGGTCACTGTTGCTTAATTACTAAAGTCCTCAGGTGCCAGTTCTCATGAATAAACAATTGTTTCATGGATAAAACAAATCAATGTATTAAACACCCTTTATAGCTTAAAAAGTTCCAACCGTTATGCAAATAGACCTGTTAAATGAAGAATATTCCTAGGTAAAATAATTATGCAGAACAGTTTCCCCTCTGCATAAGGTGCCAAAAATTATCTCAGTGATGCCAATTATCTGCTTGTTAGCACTGACATTATCATAGTCATTACACAGAACTGGTGCAGTTTATGTAAGATCTACACTGTGTTCTATTGTCATTTTTTTTTCTCTATTTACAACTCTGTATAATAAATGTCATTTTTCAAATGTTAAGGTATTTGGTATTTAATCTATCATTAAGGCTCTGAATATGTCTAGCCCCTAATAGGAAGACTCGTTTTAACACCCAGCAGTACTAAAAACATTTTAAAAAAAGAGAGAGGAAAGTCTAAGCCCCTTCTGTGGGGAAGCCGAGGGGCGCACGGCAGCGCAGCGGGGCAGGGCTGAAGTGCTGGGGGCTGGCAGGACCGGGGGATTCGGGGCAGCAAACCGGCATGGGCCTTATTTGACTCCTTCTGACTGGGTGGAAAGCAAATTTTGGGCAAATCTGGGGGAATTTGGGCATGTTTTGGTGCCGGGAGCCCTGCTGCACCTCCCAGCACAGGGGGGGGTGTTGGTGGGGTTTGCTGTTGGGGGTGGCCGGCTGGGGGCTGACAACCACCAAACACCGGTGTGATGAGCACGGCTCTGGGTGCCCTTCCAGAACCTTCCGAGTGTGTTTTTGTCTACCCTCAGGCACAAGAAACGCCTCCAATAACAAAGTTATTAATCTTGAATAACTCTCTTCGGGCCACTCTTCATTGTCATTTCTTGTCAGGATCCCTCGTACCCGTAATTCCTCCCTGCTGAGCGCTGTCTTTGTTTAATCTCTCTATAATTGTCGGAGTACTGCTCTTAGGAAGCTGCAGAGCGGCACCTCGTGCGGTACCTCACGGCGGGATGCTGCTGAAGGGAAACCTCGCCCCGAGGGAGCGCAGACACCCCCAGGCACCCGTGGGGGCCTGCACGGCTCGCTCGGACCCGCTGGTTGCCCACCAACACCACAGCAAAGCCTGTGCTGCTCCCTGAACACAGAAGAGCAGCCGCTCTTTGACTTTGGTAGGTTTCTAACAAAGCTAACCACAGGTTAAATTGCCCTAAATGTAGCCACCGCATTATTTATTTCTCACCCTTTCTGCTGAAAAAACAGCAGCCTGGGGTTCCAGCTTCTGAGGACCCCCAGCTCTGGGGAGGGGGCAGCAGCCCCCAGCAGGGCAGGACGAGGGGACCCACACAAGGTAGGGACAGAGCCGGGAGAAGCACCCGAGGGACCCGGTGCGAGGTGCAGCGGGTGGTGCTGCCCTTCATGGGGACGGGCATGGGTGAGCCCAGCACAGCCACGCAGCAGAGGCCACGAGGGTAGAACCAGGTATTCCCACAGCAGAATTGTCTAACCCTGTGGCAATTAAAATACCTGTTATTAAAAAAAAAAAAAAAAAAAAAAAAAAGTCAATTACACTGTAATTACTTTGACACAAGACATTAAGCAGATTATTATCAAAGTGAGATAAACAGTAACTTCAAAGCAATATCTCTCTATAAAGACATTCACAGTGCTGGGGCCCTGCTTCCCCTCTCCCCCACCGATGCCTCACCTCAGGACCTTTTCTCCCCCACTCGCCCCCCGGCAGACCCTGGGGACCCAGGGGAGCTCGGGGCTGGAGCAGCCCCGCGGCACCCTCAGCATCCTCCATCGCCATGGTGACCGCGCACTCATCCATCCTCCTCCAGCACCCATTTTCCAGCTCACTGTCTCTTCACCTCCCATCACCTCCCTAACTGATGTACAAACGCAGCCGGGCACCTGCGGTGGGGAGCTGGCATGGGGCTGCCTCGTGGGGGAAAAATGCAGGAAGACGGGACAGGAGACGGGAGGGCAGCAGCAGGACCTGGCAGCTAGCAGATACCGAGAGAGCTACACAGAATAAGGGTGAAAATGTGATATAAGCAATGGCAAGCCTGGGAACCTGCCCTCAAAACCAGCCCTGCTGTCAAAACAGTGTCTATGGACGCTGTGTCCATATTGGACCCGAGTGCTGCTCGGCCCCGGGCACAGCACAGACTTCTCCTGATCCACGCAGAGCCCAGGACAGGGATCTGCCCTGGGGGAGCTCTGGAGATCCCACAGCTCGGCGTGAGAGGGACCGGAGCTGCTTCCCCGGAGAGTGCAGAGCACCGCGATGGATCTTGCCTTTAAGCAGTGTGCTTGTTTTCCACCTCGTGAACAGGACACGGTGATGATGATGCCCCAGTGTTCATCTCCCCGGCTGTCAGAGGCAGCAGCAAGGACAGCAGCTTACCTGCATGCCCACCCCACAGCTGCTCCCCACAGAGGGGCACGGAGCTGCCCCCAGCACCCCCCCTGCCTGTGCGGGGCTGGCGGTGCCGGTGCCTTCCCCTCGGTCCTGGAGGGAGGAAGAGCAGGGACCTTCAGAAGTGTCCCCTTACGCGGGAGGGAGGGCTCAGAAATATGAAAACCTGTGAAGTATAAAAGCCTTGAGATTATTCTGCCATTAAAGCTTTGATACAAAGAAAAGTCTGATGGAAATGTCAAAATATTTGATATTTTACAGCAAAAAGAAAACAGCTCTACTAATGGAAACTCCGCTTCCTTGTGCCTCAACGCCACTTGTTTGATCATTGAAGGGCAAGAAAATAAATGTTTCCTTGTAACTGTGGATTTCAAATTCCAATGTAAAATCCAGGCAAAGACACCCTGGCCCCGGAGAGCGAGGTGTGGGTTTAACCCTGCGCTGCCCATGCAGGGGAGCCGAGCCCAGGGGTGGCCCTGACAGCCCCCACGCTGCCAGCAGCCCCTGAGCTGCCCCCACGCCACCTTGCCTGTGCCCTGCTTTCTGCACAGGGCAGGACACCGAACAGCCCAGGGAAATCAGACAGACAGACAGACAGACGGACAGACGGACAGACGGGGCACGCGGCTGCCACGCGCACAGCAGAGCTGGCAGCATGCGGCCCCTCGCCTCCTCCGCCCGCTGCAGGCTGGGAGCATTTTTATGAAACAGTATTTTATTAAATAAACAAACTGGAGCAATTCCAGCAGATTTACGAACACTTCCTCTTCTCTCACTTGTTCGACCCACTGCAGATTTATGGTTCTGCATTAACCTCATGAGCACTCATAAAGTTTACTAAGATAATGTTGGCAGGAGGGAGAAGGGATTTTTATGGGTAAGTAATAATTACAAAATGCAGAAGTACTCAGGGAATCTGTTTATTAGTTGTGAGTGCTTGGTCAACAGTTATACCATATGCCTTGTCTCTGCTTTATGGAACACTTGCCCACATGCCTACGTCTCCAGTCCGTTATTATCTCATGTTTTCCTTTTATTTTTCCTCTAAAAAGACTCTGCGTGTGTTCCAGCACATCACAGGGTGTTTAACACAGTTACCAATGCAGCCTGCCCTCCTCCCTGTGATGCTGCACAGGGTGCAGGCAGCGAGGGCTGCACCGGGGGGAGGTTCGGGTGCATTTCCCAGGGCACGGGTTTGGGTTTGTGGGGTTCCCAGGTGACAGCAGAGCCTGCCCTGGGTGCTCCAGCTCCCCGGGGCTCTGCGAGCAGCGCACATCACCCCGCTGCTGAGCACTGGTGCCTCTGCATAGCTGATGTGCCGTGCCTGTGGGGAGGCACTGGGGCTGCCAGCAGGGCACTTGGTGCAGCCCCAGCTGCATGGGGGCTGCGTGGCACCACGAGGACATCTCCCTGTGGCAGTGACCATGCACAGGCTCCTGCAGCATCCCCAGGGTGCCCCCCCACCCGTGTCCCCTCCCGCTGGCCCTGCCGGCTCCGTGTGGGCAGGGTGGTGGTGGCCAGGCGAGAGCCGGGTTTGCGATCGGGGGCTGTCAGCGAGGTGTCAGGGCTTCTCACGGCCCCTCCCGAGCCAGGCGGGTCACCAGCACATCCCAAATCCCCCTTCGCTGTGACTTCCCATGATTTGAAACTCAAACAAGGCAGCATGAATAATGTAATGTGCTCCTTCTTCTCTTCTTGCCTTCAAATCCTCAGAGGATGAGTGAAGCTTCTTGTCTGCCTCATTAGTGGCTGTTCAGCCATTTGATTTCTGTAACAATGAGTGTGCTCACCAGAATTTTCATACCTATTTGCGTCATGAAGTCAACACTGGATTTTTTGAATTCGCATAAAAAATTAATGGTGTAATCTGCATATGTCTATATTTCAGTGCGGGCTCCTCTCCGCCCCCTCCCTAGGAGAGGACAGGGACCAGGAGCGTTCCCCCGTGGGACGGGGCTGTGGGGCTGCCCACGGGAGCGGCACGGCGTGGGGTCCTGCGAGGAGTGGGGCCAGGCAGGGCAGGAGGGGGATGTGGCACACATGGATTAGGAAAGTGGGAGCTTTTGTCCATGCGGGGTGGTGGTTTTGGCCACAGGTGTGCTGGATTTGGCTGCTGGTGTGCAGGCTGAAGCTGGTTCTGGAGCCAGGGTGCGTTCACTGTGGCTGCGATTTCTCCCCAGATGTCTCTCTTTGGAGAGCACATGCACCCTCCTTCAGCTTCTGCCTCTGTGAGGGGACTGAGAGGTCCCTCACGGCAAGAGATGCTGAGAATTAATGGCCGCTATTAATTGCCTTGCTGTGCGAGAGCTAGCTGCTGCCCTAGTCACTGGCAGCCAGAGCTGCTGTCCTGGCAGGGGGAGTGTCGGTGTTAGGGCACGGTGCCCCTGCACAGCCTCAACGTACCCCAAACAAAGCAGAGCAATAAAGCTGCTAGTGATGACTAATAACAAGATTCTGTTGGAATAAAAATTTTTATCTATTGGAACTATACTATATAAAAAAAAATCAAAACTATACTGGCATGCAATATTAAACTTTGAAACTCTCAGCAGAAATTTGCAATTTCGGTTCTGCAGTGTTGAAAGACTTTGCCTTGATAACAGTGAATCATCCCACTTAGGCAAAGTCACAATACTGCGAAACACATACAGTGGTGTAAAAGATAAATGATAACACTGATATAACGGAATACAATGTGTTGAGAGTAGGGGAATACAAAAGCAAAGTCTGCGTGAATCACCTTGAAATTTCCCCGTTTAAAGCGTCGTGTTGCTGCCAAGCTGTCCCGCTGCACTGGGGCTCAGCAGTCCCCGGCACGGTGCCCTGCACCTCACCATGGGTGCAGCTGCAGGGCCACTGCCCTGGGTCCTGCTTTTCCAGGGTTGCTCAGGAAATCTAATTAGAATTAATTTAAGGTATGAATTTACAGTGGATTAGCTAAACCTCATTAAATCCCCTCCTGCAGTGAAAGTTTTATTTAGAATTAAAGTGCTCATAAATTGAACTAAACCAAATTAACGGGATTTTAATTCTGAATGAATGTCCACAAATGAGTTTAAAGCAAGTTAACTAATCCGTGTTCTGTTTGCATGGTAGTTTAATTCAAATTGTTTTCCTGAGTGTCCACAACCCGGCAAAACCTGAGAGCAGATTAACTCAGTGTTATTAAATAGACTTGAAATTATACATCCACCCCAAAAACACATCAGACAAGGTATGAGTGATTGTTCTCAGGAATACAAATCACATTCAGGAAAAATCTCTGCCTTTTTGCTGCTGTTCTGGGCAATAAAAGACGTTCCTATAGAAGTTGCTGTTCAGCGAGGCTGCCTGTACCCTTCTGCTATTCCTCGTCTGTTTGCAGTGATTTGCCTAAAACAATCTCTGTGGCTTTTGAGAGCATCCCGGGCTCATCGTACCAGGTGTACAACAGAGATCATCATCATCCGATGTCAGAGCTAAAGGATTATCTGCAGTGATGGATAGTGAGAGACTGATAACAAACCTGCAATTCAATCAGTGCCTTCTGATGGTATCGCAAGCCGGGGAGCAGTGATGGAGCAGCTCCAGAGATGGCCACAACCATGCGCTAGTATGGCTTTTGCAGCCAGTCTTTTTGTCCTCTTATCTGTTATTATTTTATTTCGTATTATTTTATTTATTTTTATTTAATTTTATTTCTCTCTGTTTTAACAGATGGCCGAAGTGGCTGCAGGTTTCACTGCTGCTATTTGCAGTGAGGCACAAGGAAGGATCTTTTCCCTGAAGGGAGCAGTGGCTCCTCACTCAGCTGCCTCCCTGCACCCTGCACTCGGCCCTTCCAGCAGCTGAGCAGCAAACTGAGATTGCCCACATCTAGTTTTCATCTTCATGTAGAATTGACTTATTCCTCACTGCCTGCAGCCGCCCTCAGCACCCCCTGTGCCCCTCTCCTGTCCATCACACTCCCGCCTTGCCGAGCCGTGCGCGCTGCCCCGCGCGATGCAGCGGTGTCATTCCAGCACAGCGAGACCACAGCGGAAAATTAAATGTTTGGTCCCTGCTAGGGTGGCTCACAAATGCCATCCGGATGGGCCATGCAGTTTGTGGGCTCGGCAGCTTCATGGGCAGAGAGGAGAGCTACAAAAAGGGGCAGAGATGGAAATTATCAGATTGGCACCGAGGCAGGTAGCATCAAGAGGGGCTAAGCATTGTGTTTAATTCTTGTTCTGGAGCTTTGTCCACTTGCTACCCAGCTGAGAGGGTCAGGGGCTGGCTGCCACAGCACAGTGAGTTCTGCTGTGCTCAGCACCGGGCACCAGCACCAGCCCCAGCTCCAGCTGCAGCTCAGCACAGCCGCTCTCCCTGGGAGAGTGCTCTGCGGGATGCCAGGAAACACAGAGTGTTTGCTTCTGCCAGCCTAGCTACAGGTTATATACCTTCTGTAAACGGGATAACTTAAAAAAACATATAAATAAACATTTAATTTTGAAAAAAGAAAGACCCATTTTGAGTCTGGCACAATTGTATTATCCACACCATTATATTTCCAATGAAAAATGATTTTGACGTTATATCAGAGTATGAGTTTGTCATCTCAGGTCACTGGGGATCATTCTAGTTTTCTGTATGGTTTATAAACTCATATTTTCCATTTATGACATATAAAGCTTTGGATATCACCAGAGAAAATACTGTAGTAAAACCCTAATAAATTACTACAGGCATAAGCAAACTCCAGTAATTTATGGAGGGTTTGGACTTTAATAATGTTTTGTCTTAGATTTGGTCCTAATTATAAATCATTTGTAAAGACAGTTTAAAATATAAGCAAATCTTACATGGCATTCTTATTATCTACTTAATATCTCGGATCAAAAGATTTACTGTATTGCATTCTGGGAATTAAGCAAACTAGGAAACTAAGTAAGAAAGAAACACAGTAAAATTATAGTTTTGTCATAAAACTTTGATTGATCAATGATTATTGTAAAACTATGGTAACTATGCAGACGCCAACATAAATCTGTAACAGAAGAGGATTTATTATAGAAAATACTATATTTTCCACAATTTTGACTATAGTGTTAATATGGGTCTGATAGATTTACAGTGGTTTTAGCTTAATTAACTCGATTTGACTGTATATACCCCTATAATGCATGTATCCCAAGGTGCATCTGTTACACATCTAGCTTTTCCCTTCAATTGTAGTTTAAGAAATATTTAATCCTTGCCATAATTCTCAGGCGCTGGTCTGCAGAGTCGCGGGGCGCATCACTGTGTTTAGCCTGGCTGATGAAGGAGCCGAACAATTTACATCTGCCTGATGTGCAGGCACACAGATCTCGGGGGAACTCACATCCCTGCGCGTGCTGGCACTGCACCAGGCGTGGGACATGGGTCTGCGGGCTGGGGACATCCTCACCCCTTTGGCATCGGTGCCCCGTGGGTCTACACGTCCCCAGCAGCTCTGCTGGAAGGCTGGTGTGGGGCACGGGACTGTGCTTGTGGGCTGGCAGAGGTGGCTGCGGCTCTGCGGGAGCGTGCACGGCCAAGCAGGCTGGCTCTGCTGCCAACAGCCTGCACAGCCCCCTGACCCCCACCATTTCATAGCCTTAGTGGACACTTTATCCCCTCATCCAGCGGCTTTATAGCAATTTGGGTTATTTCACAGAGCTTTACTGAAAAGTTAAAGCTGGCAAATGGGTACCAAGCCTCCAAGAGCACATCTCTGCAGTGAAGTCTTGTGCACGCCCTTGGCTGCTGGGGATGGCTGCGCTCAGGCCCCAGCAGGAGCCCCGCACGCTGCTGCCAGCAGCACCCGCACATCCCCGAGGGGCCGCCGAGGTGGGAGCGAGGCCGGGCTCTGTGCTGGGTGCCCACGGGGGTCATGGCACTATGCGGAGCTGTCCCGGTCAGGGCACAGCCAGTGTGGGGTGGGGTGAAGGAGGGGAAACGCCACAAACACGGGGTGTGGGCAGCTCCTCCCTGGGACAGCCGTCATAGGGACTGGGCTCCACAACGGGACGGGAGCCCAAACAAGCATAAATAGCACATTTCTGTGAGCAATGCAGAACCCCTTTTTCCTTTGTTTTCTTTTCCCATGTGGTACCAGCAGCCTGGAGTGCAGGCAGGCAGCCCGTGTCCATGCAGGAACCAGCAGCATCCCCAGTGCTGCCCCCAGCCCCCAGCCCCCAGCCCCGCGTTTGTTCCCAGCCCAGGCTGCATCTCCTGGTGCCGGTGCCTGTTTTGCCTAACCATGAAATTACTAGACTGCCCTTAAATACACTCCTGCAAATGAGGACACCGGAAAAAATGCAATAATTGTGACAGTAACTCACTAGGCCAAGCCTGACATGTCTCTAATTGCCTGCTAAAATTGTCTCTGTCTCCTAAAGTGCAAATTATCACCCGAAATGACAAGAATAATGAATGAGTAACTCTGATGTAATGCAACAATTAGCCCTTAAAGACACTGTCTAATATGCTAATGCTGAACACCCACTCCTTGTTATTAAGTGGCTGATAATTATTTAATTATCTATCTGCCAGGATGATTTACTTCGTTTATTTAGCTGCAGATGCAGGGCAATAGCACTCAGGTTTGGGGTCAGAAGGAGGCATCCCAATCACTGGCCGGAGCGTCTGCTCCCTCGCGCTGTGTCCAACTGTCTGGCTGTCTTCTCTAATCAGCAGTGTCAACTAAAGCAACAGCAAACAAACAGGCTATACCTGTGTGCCGAGAGTCCCTGCTGCTTACAGGTCAGAGAGATGTCAGGCGCGATCTTCAGTGAGAAATTGCTATTTCTGCTTTTATTCTATGCTGTCAGAGATGTCTGTTCGCAGCGCGCGGTGATGGGTGAACCTCCGGGTTTGGATTTGGCTCAGCTTGCCTGCTGGATTGTTTTCTGGCAATTTTGTAATGATGTTTTTGAAGGTCAGAAAGCATCTTCACGCTGAAAGTTTCTGCCATCTCTAAATAGCCCTTGCTGCTTCCTATCAAGGCGAGGGAAGGCAATGAGACCTCTTGGCATCTTCCTGCTTCATTCCCATCTCCCAGAAAATAATCCATCAGGGAGAGCAGGCGAATGCTGCAAGATGCTGGCTTTCTACAATCCCCTTGAACCAGAGAGAGGAACATAAAATCTATTGACCCAGCCAGAATGGTTTAGCTCAGGGTTCAGACGTGACAGCGGTGACGTTACAGCGACAGAGGTTTGGGCTGTGTGACATGCTGCACGGGCAAATGAAAGCTGGTGTGAGCTGTGCCTGCAAGAGCGATGCTGTGGCTTTGGCTAAATGAAAGCACCGAGGAAAGCGAAAGGCTTTCCATCAGGTGCTCGATTCCTTTCTTATTTAACAAACTTTCCTGAAAAATTCCTATTAAGTGCAAGCTTCACATAAAGAATAACTTTTTACAAGGTGTAAATCCTTTCTTGCCCTAAATACAGTCCAGGGGGACCACACTTTCTATGAATTAGCACTGTCTGCGGCAGTCAGAGGCTTTTTTAATTAGCAGGCAGCCAAACACCCTCCCAGATATATGTCCCGCTTCCCTGTTTGCCTGTGACTAATACCAGGGCCTTGTCACAGCATTGTTTACTGCAGCTGTTCTCTGTCTTGGCCTGTCCTCTCCTTTTGTTCTGCACAATTATAGCACGGTGTTTGTACCCAAATGCTTGGCCAGGCCAGGTCCCCGTGACGCCCGGTGCTGCCCCTGTTTCCCTCTGTGGCTGCACCACGGCTGGAGACGTCCCAGCGATGCAGGGCGAGGGATCAGGTCCCCTGCTTCAGTCCCGAGCCCCCACACCTGAGCAAGGACAGCTGGCTTAGGTCTCCCTGTTCCTCGCCTGCACTCACGAAGGTGCCATTGGCGTTGCCACCAGGGCTGCTGGCCCTGAGGTCCCCTCAGCTTGGCTGTGCCCAGAGGACTGGGCGTTTCACTGAATGAGGTTTCACCTCTGCTGGCTGCTGAAGCTGAGCCTCTGATGGCCTGGAAAACACAGACATGGGTCTCTCCTCCAGCCTAACCACCATCCCTGTCCGCCACAAGCGCTCAGCCCCACCAGCTTCGCTGCACCGCAGTGCTGGGGCCGTCCTTCACCTTGGCTGCTGCAGCCTGACAGCTGAGGGGTTCTCTTAGCTTCCTGCGGGTAATACCAACAACAAAAGACAAACAATACCCAAATGGCTTATGGGCAAAATGCTCTGGAGAAGCCTGTGTTGCCCTGCTGGCTGGACAGAGCACAGGCTGTGCTCAGCCCGGCTGGAGGGGAGCTCACCCTGGGCAGGGGGCAGTGGGACAGAGCCCCCCCCACCCCTTGCCAGGGGCTGGCAGTTAACCAGCAGCACTGCTCGGCCTCTCACAGCCCACAACGTGTTTCTGACATGCTCTGGAGAAGTGTTTTCCTACCAAAGGACCCACCCCATGGCCCCGGTGGAGCTGCGGTGGGCTGCTAGCAGGGGGAGCGAGGGCGAGAGGGCGGCTGCTGCAGGCTGAGCGCAGCTCCCGCGCTGCCCATCTGGCAATTAGCATAGTGTTATTTATAATGTTTAATGCACTACCTTGCTGTAATGAAGAAGAATTCTGGTTCTCGGCTTCTGTGGTGAATTTAGTTGACTTTGGAGATTTTTTAATGCAGTAATAACTCCACTCTCCCTCTTCCCCTGCGAAGCCAGGGAGCTGTTCATTATCTGGATTCTGTCTAGAAAGGACTTTTTATCATCAGATTCCCAGGACAGGAGCAGAATTTAATCTTCCGGCTGCAGCTGAGCCAAAGAGCAAAGCCACCTCAAGGTCACCTGCCCCAGGGGTGGCAGCGCGGGGACCCGGTGGGGACCCGGTGGCAGCGCCAGGCGAGGTGTCAGCCCTGGCACAGGGACAGCAGGCACTGCCCATACCTGACCTGAGGCCAAAACCCGACCCAAAACCTGACCTAACCCCAAAGCCACCCCTCAGAAGGGGACAGGCTGGGGGTGGCCCTGCTGCTGGCTCTGACCAGGACAGTGTCAGCTGCAGTGCTCCAGGGATGGGGCACGCATTTATTGCAGCCTCCGATGCAGAGCAGGTGCTGGAGGAGCCTTTTCTTCTTCCACAGCTGCATTAGAGCAAACACAATGTGAGGGAGGATGTTCCTCTGTGCTGCTTTCCCCTCTGCTTTGCAACACGGATCCCAGGGCCGGTGGGCTGCGGCACTTTGCTGCCTGTGGTCACGGGTTCCCTACAGAAACCATGGCTGGGCAGCAGGAAGGGGGACTGGGCTCCTCCCTGGTCTTGCAAAATTCCTGTTGACTTTCTACAAGGATTTTCCTTTCTTCTTTCCAGAAGGCTTATTTCCTCCTGCTCCCTTTCCTTGTGACCCCCCCAACATGACGAGTTAAATATCAACTGCAGCAAGTCAAAAATTCTGACAGAGCCAACAGGCCTGGCACCCATTTCAGACTCTTCACAAAGTGATAACAATTAAGACCTGGACAGTCTGGTTTTTATTTTTTTTTTCTTCTAAACAAAGAATTAATGATGCATGAGAACCTGGGGGAAAATTGCTAATAATTTATGATGGCACTTTTAGGTAAGGGTAGTAAGTTTCGCAAAGTGAGGGAAGGATTTGAAAGGTAAACACTTTGAACAGCAGCCTGCGTAGCTGCTCTGTCAATTTAGAGTCTACTACATACCATTAACCAACCTAAAATAACTCCTATGGTAATAACCCTTCAGATACAAATGCCTGTGCAGACAAAGGTATTATTAAGTTAAATTACCCTAAAAGTGTCGGATTGACAGAAAGGTTCAGTCAGTGGTTTGGCATCCAAGGGCCTCAGTGACGCACGCAAACAGTTGCAGGCATCTAGCTGCAGGCGCCCGGCTTGCAGGAGCCAGGAATGGGACCTGGGTGCTCCCAGCTCCCAGCTCCCAGTTCCCAGTTCCCAGCTCCTGGTTCCCAGCTCCCAGCTCCCAGCTCCCAGTTCCCAGGTCCCTGTTCACAGTTCCCAGTTCCCAGCTCCCAGTTCCCAGTTCCCAGCTCCTGGTTCCCAGTTCCCAGCTCCCAGCTCCCAGTTCCCAGTTCCCAGCTCCCAGTTCCCAGTTCCCAGCTCCCAGTTCCCAGCTCCCAGCTCCCAGTTCCCAGCTCCCAGCACCCCACTCCCCGTGCCCGCCTCAGCCTCTGGCAGAAGTGCTCCAGGAGAGCCTGCGCTGCCAGCCCTTGTGCACAGCTTCAGGAGCACGAGGCTGAGGAGCCTTAATTAAAGTTCCTGTGCTCGCTTTTATTATAAAACATGCTTGTCTCGGCTCCACTGCTCCGCTGAGAGATTTCAGCTCCAGTGTTGAGCTGAGGTGGAAAGCATATTTTAAGAGAGAAGCCTAAGAATTACTGTTCCCCGAGATGTCCTGTCCTCCCTGATGCAGGATCTGACTCCTGTTCCACACTCTGAAGCAAGATAAGCCATAATTAATAATTAATACCAAATAATCCCTTACATTCCTATAGCTCCGCTTGTCCTGAAGCATCCCCAGGCTCATGGGGCAGTGCGGGGTGGGCAGCAGCTGCGGCCGGGCGTGAAGGTTTCTGCATCTCCTCGCGTCCTTGGAGGAGGCACCAGGCACTGGGCTGGCAGCAAGTTCAGGTGGGAACAGGGTACAAAAACCCGGGGTCACGTCCATGTCCCTGGCCTCAGCCCCACTGGGACAGAAAGGAGGAGATCCCTCAAGCTGTCACTGCAGAAAGCTGTTGGTGCTGATCCTCACGGACTAAAACTCATGGCAGGGTCTGCAATGCGGTGGCAGGGAGGAGTGGAAATAGATTTTAATGGCGTGGGATGGGTATTTCCAATGGGACACTGGGTGGAACCTGCTCTGCAAAATGTGGTGGAGGTCCCCCTGGTTGCTTTGAAAATCAGTGGCATTTCAGGCCACAGCTGAGAGGGTTTCTGAGCTCCGCTTTCTTCTGCACCGCATTGTCCTGGGAAAAAAGAGACTGCATCAGTGGGTACTGACCATGGCAAGTTTGAAGAATTTACAGCTTTCCTGCATCCCTCTGATTTTTGGGTTCAAGATGAGCATTCTCAGTGTGAAAGCCACCACCAGCCCCATCCCACCCTAACCCCGTCCCACCACCAGCCCCATCCCACCACCAGCCCCATCCCACCCCCATCCCTGTCCCACCACCAGCCCCATCCCACCCCAACCCCACCCCAACCCCATCCCTGTCCCACCACACCGCATCCTCCTGGAGCCCAGGGGAGCACTGCATTCTCTTCCCCTTGGCAGAAACCTCTCACAGGTGCCTGCCACACTGGTTTTTTCTTTTTGTTTTTCTCTCATTTTTCTCTTCTTTTGCTTGTTTTTCTCATCCCAGAGGTACCTTCCAAATCTCCCAACGTCAACTGGAATCAGCTCTAGCTTATGCCGCGGCTAATAAATTAGAAATGCCACATTCTCCCAAACTGCATTATTACCGTTTATAATTTTGATTGTTAATTTGCATACGAAAATTAGTCCTGTGACATGCGTGAATTTTATTTTATTCTTGAACTAATTATAAACAAGAATGCCACATTATTTACATAACTAATTATTGTTCCTTCTGTTCTCCCATTTTTGAATCACAGTCCCATTCTACATTGGTTAACGATGCAAATGAACAATCAGAGAACATTTCTAAAGTTTCTGAATTTGTTCTATTTGCATCAAATACAAATTCCTTTGAATGGGAGATAATATGCTTTTCCATTTTAATGGACGTAAATTAGGCTGATTTTAATTTATAGTTAATTTGAATGAATAATTCCCGTCTACCTGGGTATATTTTTTCAGAGGTCGATTGTAGATGTTTATTAACCCATAAATCTGCCTTTTGTGATAAACAAAGGAAAATTTTGCCCCCAAAAGAGGTTTTCTGCCTTCATTCTAAAGCCGGTCCCCTCGTTGTGCTCGCTCCCTTCCTGCTGCAGAGCTGCACCCACCACGCTCCTGCAGCACGTTGCAGCCCGGGACAGGGACCCGCTGGCAGCGTCACCGCTCGCTTGCTTTGCAGACAGCAGCAGAGCCCTCAAGCACAGGGCTCGTCTCATTTTTTCCCCCATTTCTGCACACGCTGAGCAGGGCTGCCTTAAGTGCTGCTAGCTCAGAAGGCGAAACATCCCCCGTGTTCCTGGGGAAGGCAGCCCTGACGCTGCCCGTGGGCAGGGGGTTTCGCTGTGCCCCCGGCGAGGGGAGCTCTGCCCCGCGCGGGCTGTGAGCCCACCCAGCCTGCCCACACGGAGAGCAGGCTAATTGGCTGGGATGGGATTAGGAACCCAATATGTTCAGATCGGAATGAGAATGTAATAAACTCTAATGTGAACGTGGAAAAAAACAGCGCGGCTTCAAATGCCTCCCAGTGCCAGGAGGGAAGAGGTAGCGGGGATGGGACCAGCAAACCGAGGTCATTATTTCCAGCCACCCTGGCAAGTTTTAATCACACGGGTCACACGTAAAGGAGGCTGGGTTCAACGTGGTATTTGGGGCACAGGGGCTGGAGCACCGAGGACGTACAGCAAGCTCAGGGAAAGGGAGGCAGCTTCACTGTTTCCTCAGGCGCAAAGTGCTGGGGGAGTGCACAGACACTACAAAATCCTGCAAAATTTTGTACGAACAGAGCAAAGAGCAAAGCATCAGGAAGAGAAAACACTCGCGTCCTCGCTGTTGGTGGGGCTGCTCTTGGCACCTCCTGCCCACCTGATCCCACACCGCAGGGTTCCTGCTGGCCCTGGGTGTGGGGGCAGAGCCCAGGGCCCCCCCCCAACCCCACAGCTCCTCCCAGCAAGGCCCCACGCTCCCCGCAGGCACCGGCCGGGCCGGCGGGGTGTTCCCGGGGTAGCTGGTACATAATGCATGTTCTAAAACAGTCTCTAAATAAATGTGTGTCTTAAAAAAAATAACTCCAAAAACATATCTATCTGATAATCATTAAATTGCCTCCCAAGGAGCCGTTATGTTCTATGTGGTAGAAAATATGAATTTTAAAATAGATCCTAAATACTGCTTTTATACGATAGAGCGTTACAGCTCACAAAGAGCCGTCACAGTCTAGCGGGTGGATAATGCACATCTTAAAAATCATCTCTGTTCTCAGAGACTTGCAGGCGTGCTAAATCTGGAGGCTTGGGCAGCCACAGGCAGCAGCGGGGCATGAGGCCAGCCCGGGTCCCGAGCATCCCAAGGGTACTGGGGATGCTCCCATGGGTCCTGCCCCTGCACCCGGCGAGTTGGGGCTGAAGAAAACGCAGCTGGTACCTGCGAGCCATGCAGAGCTGTCGTTGGGCTGCACACCTACATGTGCACATGCAGAAATTTACCTGGGCATTTACTGTACTGATTCGAAGAAATGTCTGAAAATGCACAAACCAGTGTGCAAGGCTGTGCTGGGAGGGTTGCCCTTGTCCCAGCATGTTGTCACTGCTGGTTGTGAACTTTCTACCTAGGCACACACACCTGAGAGACAAATGGCATTTTATTAAGCTTTCCTTTTTTATTGTTTCAAGTATGACAGAGGTCCAGAACGAATGTGGAAGGAGGGGTCCGTATCAGCCTGACTGCATGTGCTCCCTGGATGGGTGCAGCTCTCACAAGCACCATTTTCTTACTTCCTGCATTTAGAAGAAAACAAAATCCAATGGACAAAGTTTTTGTTCAGCTCTTACACGGCTCTGACTTCTGCATGACAGGGGAATGAAGCTATTCTATCGTTCCTTTTTAATATAGCAGAAACACAGAATAATTTTTCCTGGATTTTTCAGGCTGGATTCAGCTCCCATTAAAGTCAATAATTAGATTTTCATCATGGGTAATTGGAACTGCTGCCCAGCCAGCTGAGCTGCTGTCCTCTATGAGCTGTGCGCATGGTTCGGGCAGTCTGGGATATCTCAGCTGCTGGGGAAACAACCAGCACGAAGGCTTTCTTTAAACATTCTTCGACACTTGTATGAAAAATCCAAAAACATTAGCGAGATGCAGCAGAGGGCTTCCCCTTGTCCCAGAGGTGCTCATGGCTGTGCCAGGTCCATGGCAGGACATGGGGCCGTGCCTTGCCAACCGTGCCAGCCGTGGGGTGCGTGCCCAGGGAGCTGCGGTGCTCCCTGGGGGCCGGGTGTCCCCAGGGGGCTGTGGCCAAGGCAGGGGTCTGGGGCCGTGAGCCCCTGCCCAGGCAGGAGGGGGGCTCTGCAGCTGCCTGCACGCCGCGGGTCGTGCCCACCGCAGGGAGGTGAGGGGAAGAAGCTTGTTTAGCTGGAAATTTCCATCAAATTAGTGACCAGGAGCTAGTTTTTGGTTTTACTAATGCAATTAGGGAACCTAATTGTATTAATCACAATCATATTATATTGCCAATAATTAAATTCCCTTTGACACAATTGTTTACACTTCCATAGCTTATTAATTAGTCTAACATCGTTAGTCACTGATGAAAGGGGGAGCAGCACCGTGGGGCCCCGGAGCCGAGGCTGCCACGTGCCCCTGCCCCACAGCATGCCGCGGGCACCCCAGGACAGCCAGGCAGGACGGGCTGGTGGCACCGCTCCTGCCACGTTCGTCCTCTCCCGGAGAGCCTCGCTGCCCTGCTACAAACCAAACCTCCCCTTCTCCCAGGTAGGCTCTTCAGCTCGTGTCTGCAGGAGGAAGCCCGCTGCTTCCTGCTTCAGTCACCTTTCACATTCCCAGAGGCGATCCTCGTGTCTCCCCCGACTTTTCTTCTGGCTGACCAAGAGCAGCTTCCTCTCTCTTCCCTTTCACCCCCATTCTAGCTGCTCTTCAGATTAGTCTTCACTGTGCTGTTGAATTCCTCTGCACCAAACAGTTTTTAAACAAAGAAGATATAAATACAAAGGCAGAGGAAGCTCATCTGGATCCGATCCTGCTCCAGGAGGAACAGGTTGGGAAGGTGAAGGCAGCAGGCTGTCCGAGAGGGGATGGCCATGGAATAATAAAGTTCCTGATTCCTTATGAAGGAAAAGAGGAAGGCGAGCAAAGTGAAAACAGCGGGCTTGGGGAAAGAGTAAATTCAGCGAGCTATTAGGTACGGTATCCTTGGAAACAAAACTGACAGAAAGACGTTAAGAGAAGAAGCCCGTTCCTTAAACAAATGCTGTTAATACACACAGACAAACCACTTCAAAATACAGGGACCTCAGATTCTTAGTGACTTCACTTGCAGAAAGTGCAGAAAAAGTAGGGATTTGGCTGAACTGCTGTGGGTATAAAGGTCCAGCCCAGGTACACCTGGCAAATGTCGAGAGGCCGAGGCAAGGGGGGACACGGAGCTTGGAGGGGCTGTGAGAGACGAGCATCAGTCGGAGGGAACGAGGAGACCAGGAGAGAGGTTCATTCCCCCTTAAACAGAGATGGAGATCTGCCTTGGGTGAGACTGCTCAGCTTAATTACAGCTCCTACAAAAACACTAGAGGTGAAAAAAAAATATTTAGCAGCTCGGAGATAAAAGGGAGATGAAGGAGAGTGGTGTGGATGTGTCAGAGCCTGACCTGCACTGCCCTCAGCAGCAGCATCACACCCGCAGCACGGCTTTGTGATCGCCAGGCTGCCTGCTGCTCCCGCTGCCTCCAGCTGATGGGTTCACAGTTTAAGGCGAGTGCTTTGTCATTACTGGTCCCTAAATGCAGGCGTTTGTGCTTTCTTCTATTATATTTCATCCTCTTTCTGTTACTCAGGTCAGGGAGGTCACACAGTGCTTCCTCCGTGATGAGCGCTTCCACGAGATCTGAGCTGAAATGCCCCGGGTTCCTTTTTCCTCGCAGCTCATTTTCACTTTTTCAGAGTTCGCTCCCTTTTCATGTTTCCTTCCTTGGCTGGGGGTGTTGTGGTGGCTCTCAGGAAGAGGTGGGATGAGCGGGGCTGCTCCGGCCGCCCTCTCCCCATGCTTTGAGGGCTGCAGGAGGGCTGGGGCGGCCCTGGAGGTGAGAGCTGCTGTCTGTCCCTCCCCGCAGTGAGGGCCTTCTGAGTCTTCTGCTGTGAAAGGGGCTTTAGGAGAGCCCCGCTGCATCTCGTGGGCCTTCCCCTGCTCTGGCTTCCCACAGCAGCTGGCTTGGCCCGAAGGGACCAGTGCCTCCAGTGCCTCCCTCCCACTGCGGCTTTTGGCTCCTCGCTCTGCCTGGAGCACCCCGTGGGGCTCTGGGGGCAATGTTCTGGAGAGGAGACAATAAAATATACATGGGAATGAGCAATGGGGAAGAGACCCTGGGCACAGGGAGCCAGCCCTGTGTGTCCGAGCTGCGGGGCAGGAGCAGGCTGCACCCCGCAGGAATTCGGAGAGGGGAGAGGTTTGCCAGCACTGGCCGGCGGCTCCATGGGGTGCTTAGCACAGCCTTGCAGTACAGTTAATTGTTAATTGGATATAACGTTCCCTCTGATAAGCCCTGTCAAGTTGTATCACCACTGCTGAACTGAATTCATCACTTGCGCGCTGCCCATGGAGTTGCTATTACTGTAATTATAATTACGTACTTCATACGCTCCTGCAGAATACCTCACAGCTGCTAACTAATTAGCCCTCACATCCCCCTGCCCCTCCTCGGGGCCCACCCCCGTGCTCCCCAGCCAGCCCCACGCGCCCACCGTGGGAGGGAAAAGCCAGAGCCCTCTGCTCCTCCTGGGAGGGGATGGGATGGGATGGGATGGGATGGGATGGGATGGGATGGGATGGGATGGGATGGGATGGGATGGGATGGGATGGGATGGGATGGGATGGGATGGGATGGAGCAGGATGGGGCCCTTCCATGCAGGGGCAGAGTGACTGCAGGGTTGCCCCACGCTGCAGCAGGTCAGTAACCTGCAGGCAATTTCCCAGTGGCGCCCCTGCTCGCTCACCTCTTGGCACTAAACGCTCGCTGTCCCTCTGTGTAAATCCCATTTTCCACGTGGGCGCTGCTTTGCCTGATCCTGCCCAGCCCCAGCCCTGGCTCCTGCTGGGCCAGCTTGGGTTTCGTTTGTGATCAGACGCTGCGATTTCAGACTGGGAACTTTCAATAACGGTGCGCAGAGGAATGCCTGCGAGGCTAAATTGCTTAATTTGCATTGTCTTGGAATATTTTTGCATATAATAAAGATCTGTATTTTTGCTTTGCCCTTTTCCCCCTGCTACCCCTCCCCATCTTTTTCATTAGGAAGTGGAAGTGCAAAGCCCCACAGGTTAGATTAATCACGCATCGTGGCTGAGCGGAGGAGACAGAGCTGCCTCATCTCTGGAGGTGGCGCTGGCCCCAGGAATGGGGTCCCTGGGAGCCGGTGGCTCACGTTGCTGGCTCTCCTCCCATCCCCATCACAGCACCCCCTGCCCCATCCCCCCATTACTCTGTGTCCATGGTGCCACGAGCCCCCAGCTCCCAGCACCGTGCCTGTATGCCCAGAGGTGGGGGAATGCCGTTCCCTCTGCCAGGGAGACCAAGGCGAGGGTGGGCAGCGTGGGATGTCTCCGGGATGCATCATTTTTCTAAGAGCAAATTCAGCTTTTTCAGACTAAAACAAATGTCTGCTAGTCTGCATGTGCGTGCTCGCTGCTTAGCCTTCCCGTGCTCCCCGGCTGGAGCTGCTCGCAGTAAACGCGGCCAAGCCCTGCTTACTATGCATCTGTAATGAGGGCGCAGAGTTGATGGATGCTTGCTGAGCCGTCCTTCCCCGAAACGGAGGCCACAGGGAAAACAGAGCAAAGTAGGAGGAAAATCTGCTGGAATCTAATTGTGGAGGCGGGGGAGATACAAAGGGAGAGGCAAGAATTGATAGCTGTCTGGTCTGCTGCACCTTTGAGGAATCATTAACATCTGATTAATTAGTTAAGGTCTGCTTTGAAAATGTAAAGCGCTGTACTTATGCAAAGTGTAAATGGGATGATCCAGCTAGCTGCAATGGTACTCCAGATAATGAGAGGCACTTTAGAGGAGAGGCGGGTAAGAGGGAAGAAGGAAGGGATGCAAGTTAAAAGCCTAGTAGCAAACCAGGGAAATCCAGCCTGGGCTTTGGGCGGGTGGCATGAGGGGGCTCAGGGGTCGGGATTGTTACCGGGGGGCTGCAGAGATTTGCAAGGTGCCACAGGCACGGTGTGGGCCCGTGCCGGAGCTCAGAAGCATGGTGCTGGCTGTCCAGACAATGCTCTCTCGGTGCTGCTGGACTTAAAATGTTGTCAACTGCCTCGTAGGGCAGTAGTGATGCTGCCCCTGCTCCTGCGTGGTGGCTGCACCCTGTCCTAATGGAGGCTGGCCCCCTCTGTGCACCTCAAGCAGAACTCACTTGGGACACGAAAAACATCTCCCCTGGGAGCTGCTCCTGTGCCTATTTGGCAGAGCCCCCTTTAGTTCTTCCTCTTTTTAAATTCCTGCCTTTAACAAATGCCCTGAAACCTGCAAACACCTGTCTGGAGCAAGCAGTACCTGCCCAGCACCTGGCAGCCACACACAGCTTTCAGGGGGTGCAGGACCCCGGGGGGATGCAGCCCCCTGGGGGCTGGGGCAGGGGGTCCAGGGGCTGCTGCTGCTTTTTTGGGGGGGAGCAGCCCCACGGCTGCACCGTGTCCATCTGTCTGTCCAGGTTCAGGTGGGATGGTGCGAGCAGAGCGCCTTTGGCCAGCGCTGTAACCAGCGTCTGCGCCATTAAATAGTTAACGCACTGAAATGTATTTTAATAAACTCTATTTAATGGCCATACATTAATTGTCTGATTAATTCTAATAAATCCTTATTTGAGATGCTTAATTTAGAGTGTGACTGATCGTGCTGTCACGGATGGATTATATAATTGTTGTCTGGGATGAGATACTTGGGGAGATCCTGGACAAAGGCAGGGACCTGGGGACGTCTCTGGCTGCAGAGCGCAAGGGGCTGCGGCACGCGGCTGCTGAGCTGTGGGCAGAGCACCTCCGTCTGAAGGCCGGCAAAGGAGCCAGGCCAGGTGGATTTGATACTAATTTACTTAAAATGGGAGGTGATATCATTTAGGAACCGCTGGCTGTATTATTGAATTTGTTGCTCGCTCCCTGAGGAGCGAGGGGAGAAGCAAAGGTTACCTGGTGTTTACACTTTGTGACATTTCTATGAATAGCTGTTAAAGACCAATTTTCTCTCTTGCTGGTGGCTGCAGAAATGCCAGCTGAGCTGTGCGAGGGAGCTGCGCCCGGCCCCAGCTAGCTCGGTCTGGGGGCACCCGGGGGACCCTAGACCCGTGCCCAAGGGGTCCCCAGGCCACCCCCAGACCTCTCGGGGGGGCAGGCTGGGTGCCCCCCAGTTCTCTGCCCATGCTGGGGAAGGGCAGGCAGGGACCCGTGGCCAGGCAGGGATGGGGTGAGGGAGGTGGGGATCTCGCTTTGCGGTCGCTGAAAGCCCCACGGCTCCCAGGGATGTTTCATTTCAGGCGTTTCCAAACAGCGCCTTCCCATGCTGACCTCTGTTTACATACTTCTACTGTACATTGACTAAATATCAATATGGACTATTTCAAACAAAATCTGAAAGGTTTTGTTAGATGTCAAAACACAAGTGCTTTGACACCAAAGTGTTGATGTTTCAATGTTTTTAAGGCTCTTTTTGGGGAAAACTTGAAGCTAACCCTTCCCAGGAGCATCAGGACAAAACTCCTGGCTCAGTTCAGTGGGAAATGGCCAATTCTTTGCTTCTGTGGCTGTCACAGCTCTCCTGTTCCCTCCGGTTCCTGCTGCCCCCCCCCCTGCAGGCCCAGGGCTTTGCCCCCCACCCTCCCCTGCCACCGCCCTCCTCCTCTGGGGCATTTCGAGCTTGCACAAAGCCGTGTGCACGCACCATTAATTAAGACCAGGGAAAGCCAATGCACATCACATTTTTATTATTATTTCTTTCTTCCTACAAATTCTGGTTTTCATTTTAGGGAAACCTCCAGCTTTCCAGTTTATCGTGGCCAAAGTGAATTTGTAACCATACAATTATCCTCCTGCTAAATTAATATATTAAAATGTTCAAACAATTGTTCCAGTAATTAAACAGACAGATATTAGAGAAAATGAAGGCATTTTAGTCCTGCTCTCTGGAATGTGCTGACCTTTCCCCTTTCTTAGCTGCTTCTCAGACAGTGTAAAAATGATTGGATAATTGGATGGTTCATGTTCTTCTGAAATCACCGAAGCAAAAGAAGGATGGAATCGCCCCAAAGTTTGTACTGAACCATGCCGGGTGGCTTTGTTAATTACACGTCTTTTTTTTATTCCCCTCCACCCGTTGTTAAAATTTAGAAATTATGGTCTGCAAAATCTGCCAAGGTTGCTCCCCAGCCTTGGCCATGCCCCAGCCCCGTGCGTCCCCCCTGCTGTGAGCCCTCAGGGAGGTGGGCTGGGGCCGAAGGCAGCGCCGTGAGCCTGCAGCAGGGAGCAGAGGGCGGCTCCCCCGGGGTTTGCGGGGCCGGGCACCCCACTGCACTTTTCTGGCTGTGTCACGCAGGCGCCCGTGGAGCTCTGGCCAAATTGCCTTGCTCTGAGCAACTGCAGATCTTATAGCAAGGCATCTGGTGTTGATTTGAAAACCTCAAGTGATGGGGAATCCAGCACATTCCTAGCTCAGACGTCTCTAGCTCAGCTAAACATCCTCTGTCTATGGCACATCCCCTCTCAGCTTCCCTAGCTGTAGCTCCCACCGCAGCACGCTGTGCCTCGCTCCACCTGATGGAAGAGCCGCCTGCGAGCGGCGGTCCCACCCCACAGAGGATCCCTGTGTGCTTCTCCTGCCCTGCCTGAATCCCTCGCATGGCCGGGAAGCCGAGGGGCAGCGGGCAGGGGAGCAGCCGAGCAGGACGGCAGCGCCTGGGCTGACTCGGCTGGCTCAGCCCTGTGTGCCTGTGTCCCTGCTTGACCCTGTGTCCCTGCTCATTGCTGTGTCCGTGCTCATCCCTATGCCCTGCCCTGGATCAGGAGGAGGGCCCAGCACTGCCCCCCTTCCCCGGGGACCCCCAGCCCCAAGGATCACCCGTGCTGTGGGTGCCGCGGGTGCTGCGGAGCCCCGCAGAGCCCGGCAGTGATCAATATTCAGCAAACGGAGCAGGTGCTGGAAATGCCGGGCTGTTCTGGAGGAGCTCGCACGTCAGGAGGGTCAAGTGTCTGCTTTAGTTTCCATTTATCAGCTCTTATTTTCAGGGCCTTACAGTTTGGACAAACTAATATTAGCAGGGTTCATGGGGAGAGTATGCAATGCAGCGCTGAGGATATCATTCATCTCTCCCCACTGTCAGCCACCAGCTTACAGACAGGCATAAATAAAACTTTTATTGTCTTGCACCACCGTAACGCACCAAAGCTGAGCAAAAAAAATCACAACAGATAATTTATTCAGCAAATGTTATCCTTTCATTAGCCGCTCACAAGCCGGTTTTGACATTCACCACTGACGGCGTTCCTAAATAACACAGGGCTCCTTCCCACAGCCACCCCTGAGAGGTGAGCACCGTGCACGTCCACCGCCTGCAGCCCTCCTGCCCTGGCACAGCCCCACGGCAGGGGAGCTGGGTGCACCATGCCCCCGCGCCGTGCCCTAGTGCCAGGGCCACCGGGGCTGCAGAGCGGGGCCGGGGCTGGCCTGGCTCTTTGCTCTGCTCGTCCCCTGTGAAACTGGAGGGGCTGGTACCTGCTCTTTGAGCAGCTGACTCGTAGAGCTCGTGAGTGCAGCACAGACTGTGAAATGCTGATTGCAAATGCACGTTTCTGAATGGGATGGAAAATCTGGTTTCTGTGGTGGAGAGTCCCAGTGATCTGTCCCGGGAGCACGGAGAAACAAATAACTGGGAGAGAAGTTGGGAATTTGGGGCAGGGGGTGACACCGAGCAGGTGGAACAGAACTCAGGACCTTGGATGGCTTCTCATCCCTCTGCATAATGCACACTCACATACCCCATTCATCCATCTCTCTATCTCTCTATCTATCTACCTACCTACCTATTTAGTGATCTATTTTTTCAGAATTCATACTTATTTTTTATCACCTTTCTTTTTTGTTCTATGATATTTTAATGGATCTTATAAAGTTTAGAGAGAGAGTTGTGACCTTTTCCAATGTGCTACAATTAATTTTTACTTCAGCCTTATAATGAACTACCATTATCCATCACATGCAGATCACTGCCTTATACTAATAAATCATGCCTCAGTGTATCACCAGCTGCACTAAAGGTTAGACAACCCATCCCCTTCGGAGCATCCAGATAAGCTCGCTGCATTTTTTTAAGTGCAGGCAGCTTATCATCCACGGCAGCGTGCGGAACTGGAGCAGAAAGAGCCGCTTGGAGCAGCGAGCTGGAGCTCATCGCGCCGGCAAGCCGTGCCCAGGAGCGGTGTGCTGCTGGTGTGCTTGTAACTCTGCTGCTTTTTGCTACAGATAACTGTGGCCAGCACCGAGGGGTTGTCCCAGCGTGGTCACAAGGGAAGTGTGTGGGGTTGTGGCAGACCCTCCTGCTGCCTGTCCTGGTCCCCACAGCCCCCCGCCGCGCAGGGAAGCTCCGCGGGGCCCTTCCCACACCCGCGAGGATTTCTCCTGCCTCATGTGGCGCGGCGAACAGACTGAGCCACAAAGCCTGCGGTTCAAATGCAATGTGACACAGCCTAATGGAGTAAATACAGGTACAAGAGGCACTTAAGGTGCTCATAAACTATGTATTGTTTCCTTTTGGATTGCGCTGATGTTATTGCGGATACTGTATGAAGTCTGAAATAGGATCGCAGCAACTTCACTGCTCCCTTTCCCGGCTCCTTTTACTGAGGGGAAATTACTTGGCTGACATGCTGCATCCCCATCTTTTAAATGTATTTATTGTTCTATAACATTTCATACACTTCATATGCGTTCAGGAGAGCAATTCAATATACCTGCCAGAAATGAGAGACGCTGCGAGCACGCAGGAGCAAGGGGGAAGAGCTGAAGCCCAGCAAAGCTACAGAGCACCATGGTGCGGAGGCAGGGCAGGGCACAGACCGGGGGTGCTGGTGGGACCACACGTCCAGCCTTTGGGGACAATGGTCACACCAAGCTGGGTGCCTCCGGTCTGTGCCCTGGGGATGCCAACAGTGCCCCGCGGTGCCACAGAGCCAAGCTCGTGCCCACCACCTTCGCCTCTGCCATGCTTGGGAGCGCTGCCCACAGCCTGCGCAGGGCCATGGCCCCCTCTGCCCTGAGAAGTCCCCTCGGCCCCCATTGCACAGCCCCGTGCACCGGGCAGAGCTGCGGGGCCGGGTGGCTGCGGGCGGCGGGGCCGTTAGGTCACCTGCACACGGCAGGGATGGGGCAGGCAGGGAGCCTGGGGGGTAATTAATGACATTAGTCACCAGGAATAGAGCCTTCCTGCTCCGCAAGGTGCAGGGCCCAGCACCAAGCCCTGCTCCGCTCCCATTAAAATTCAGTGACAAGCCCAGAAAGAGCTTAAAGTATTGAAATAGAAATTGCTGGTGTAACAGGAGATTTAATGCTAAAATGTTTCAATAAAATAAACCTTTAAAAGCTCCCATTACTTCAGAATTGCCCTGCAGATCCTTGTTAACTTTCTAAATATAATACCGAGGAGCCTCACGTCCAGCAGCCGGAGTGCCGGGGACGCTAATGAGCATATTGGGGACACGGGGGCTGTGCGGCCACCGGCACAGGGAACTGCAGCGAGCTCCTGGCTCTCGGCACCGCACGGAGCCAACGCTGGCACCGCTGCTGGCGGGGCAGCTTCTGGCCACGAGACCCCTGAGCACCAGCCCAGGGCAGGATCTGTCCTGGGACGCCGGGATCCTGGTGCATGTGGGGGTCCTGGTGCACGCAGGGGTCCCGGTGCCAGGGTGCTGGGGCAGCACACCTCGCCTGGACGCCGTGTGCCTGGCACTGAGTCCCCGCCGTGCACCTCTGCACGGCACAACATAGGCATCGCCTTTAAATACTCTTAAGCACACTGTTTAATTTGAATGAAATACACTAAATAGCATGGTGTCAGGTGTAATTATATGTTACCAGCAGTGTGCCAGAAGTAAGTTGCTAACACATTGGCATGGTTACTGTACACTTGGGTGAATTTCAAATACAGTTTTGTTAGTATTGGATCTAAGGGAAAGAAGCCAAGTCTGACTATTGAGGAAAACAAGTGGAAGTGCTGTAGACTCATTATTCATCTCTGCTCCTGTAGCTCTTGGATCAAATAACACGCTCCCCTTCCATTGTAACGGAGCCTGCTATCTCACCGGCTGCTCTTCCCTCTCCCATTCCCCGGTGCCTCACCAAGGAGCGCGTGGGCACGGGGCGGCGCGGGCTGTGCAGGGATCCTGGGCTGCTCCAGGGCTGTCTCCTGCCGGCAGCACTTGGGGTCAGGCTCCACGTGGCATCACTGACTGCTGGGCTCCTCATGCAGCAAAGCCCTGTCTTGCCCATGAGCATTGTCCTGCAAGCATTGTCTTGCAAACGTCATCCCATGAGGGTCATCCCACCAGCATCATCCCACAAGAGCCATCCCACGAGTGTCATCCCATGAGCACCGTCCCATTTCCTGGTGGCCCTGCCCTGGGAAATGCCATCAGGCAGCAGGTGAGAGCAGGCTGCGGAGCCTGAGGTTGCCATTACAGCAGATCCTGGGGCCACAGGGGCAGAGGGGCCTCGCTTTGCCTGCCCAGTGCTGGAGCCAGCTGGGACCGTGCCCTGCACCTCCTGCAGCCTGCCCCGACCCCAGCAGGTGCTGCTGGGCTCCCGGCTGGCACAGCACCACGCGGGCAACGCGTCCGCCTGGCTGCTTGCAGCCGGCACATTACCATGGAGCTGCGCCTCCATAAGTAAAATATTGATGAAGGCCCGAAGCTAGGAATGAAGTGGGCTGGCTGTATTTCCTTCCCATTTTTAATAGCTCGCTGCTTCATGCCAAGAAGACTAAAGTGTGTTATTTGGCTCTGGATGAAAATGATTTCAATTGGGTAGTGAGCCTGTCATTTGCATCTTGAATAAATAGGTTCTAACAAGAACAGATCTGTTTAATGGAGAGATTTGGGGAATTCAGGCTGAATCCTGCCTGAGTTAAGGTTCTGAGACAATAATTGGGATGAGCAGAATAAAGCTGAGAGCCCTTCATGGGACCAGACAGCATATGAGGTTTTAAGTAGAAATTGAACCGTACAACTCTGTCAGTGCAGCTGGAATTGGAAATGGGATGTTTATAGGCTTGGGAATTCGCGCTCCCTGCACAAATTGTCTATTGTGTATAATAAGCTGGCCTGACTTGTAATGAGCGTGGCCGGAAATTAAGAGACATCGTTACACTTTGAGCAGCAAATTGCGGGCCTCCCTGCTCGGGAACAGGCACCGCCTGGGCTGGCACCTGCAGCGGGCTCTCGGGCTGGGGCGCTCGGGCTGGGACACCTCACCAAAGGGGGCACTCGGGCAGGCTCTGCGCTGCCCTGGCAGCGTGTCCCCGGGCAGGAGCAGGGATCCTCCTCGGAGCAGCCTCCCCGGCAGCCTCCCCTGTGCCGGCCGATCCCGGTGCAGTGAGGGGATGCTTGGAGCCGGGTCTGCAGAGAGCGGAGCTGCGCTGCAGGAACTACAGCTCCCACAAAGCACCGTGGCAGCAAATGCCTTCAGAATGCTTCCATTTTTGGCTATAATATTTTAGCTCAGGAGAACCGGGCTTTTTAATTAAAAGTGAGGAATTTTAAGAGAAAATTGATGTTACTTGCAAATGAACGAGTGGAAAACCTCTGTTAGAAACGTACTGCTGTTACGCATTTAAGTGGCTCTGAAATAAATCAAATTTGAGCAAACGAATCTGCTCAAACTGTTGCAGATTGTTGCAGGAGCTGGGATGGGCACAGGTAGGAAGAAGAAAGTCATGAGACTTTATTTCCTAACCTGCTGTAAAGCGGTGTGAAGTGGGGACGGACTGGCCGATGTCGAGCCCGCCTGTCTCGGGGTGGGCTGGGGTGTTCGGGGTGCTCGCTGGGCTCCCCTCCTCCCCAGCCCATCGCCACGGCACACGGAACAGCTCCGCAGAGGCTGCGCTCTACCCTGTCAATGTGTACTTGGGGAGTCCTTAATCCACGGGTCGCTGACGTGATAAACAATAATGTCTCTTTTGGAGCTGTTACGACTTATCATGTTAATGGGCACTTAGGGAGTCTTTAATTGGTGATTTGTGCATGCACTGTCACAAAATTTTAAAACACATTTACCGTCATTTCTGGTGTGGTGTGGAAGCACCAGTTCACTACACTGCGAGATGAGCACGCAAACCACCTGAGGGCACCCGGCCCAGCTGCGCAGCGGCAGCTCAGGGCTCCACCTCGCAGGGGAAGGGCTGCTGCTGCCTTCAGGAAAATTCTGAGGTCGGCCAAGAAGGCAGGGGCACTGGGATGCTCCCCCCGATCCCATAGGAGCAGAGACCCTGTCCCTGAGGCCGTGTCCTGATGGCAGAGCTGTGGGCTCACCCTCAAGAGCTGCTGGCTCTCAGAGACACAAACACAGCATGGACACGGACACACCATGGACACCTTCACCCACCCTGTGCCCCCCCAGAGCGGATCTGCTTCGTGCCCTGTGCAGGGGCTCGGGGCCACGTGCCAGCAGGGCGCACGGGGACCGGTGGCAGGGACGGTGCCGGCGCTGCTGGCTGGGGCGGTGAGCTCCAGCTCCAGGAGAAGCTGTAATTAACAGCACCTGCCCTTGCTGTCAAGTTCTTCTTCATTAGGAATAAAGCGTGTGTCAATGCATAATTAAAATTATGCATATTTTTAAGACAGTGCTTTCTAAATAGAGCTGCAGTCATCTGCAGCTATTAATCCAATCAGCCCGTTGCGCTGGCAGCGTTCAGGTGAGTTCATCTCTCACTCTCCCGGTCTCTATTTTTTTCCCAACTCTCCTCCCAACCTTGCTGGTAACAAGAGTGGATTGAGCAAGAGGACTTTAACCGATTAAGTTACCATAGCAATGCTATTCATCACTGCTTTGCCATTTCCAGCTCCGTGTTCGGATCCCATTCTGCTCTCTGTTTACCCAGGACCTGACTGTGAGCAGCCTCAGCGCCACCGACCGCACGGCACCGGGCGTCCCCAGCACCCAGGGGCTCGGGAAGGGCAGGTGCAGCACCTCGTAAACCCTGCAAGGGAGAGCCAGATCCGGAACAAAGGAATAGCGACGGATGCTGCTTGGTGTCTGCCACCAGGCAATGACAGCCCTAAATTAATTAAGATCTAGACGGGATCTGCACTGCTCTGCCCTCCCTGCATCTTCCCCCAGGAAGAGGTCACAGAGGAATGCAGGAAAGCCAGCTCCCAGTGCCCGAGGGGGCCATGGCACTGGTGTGACTGGTGCCAAATGGGGCTGGGGCAGGGAGCGGGGCGCTGCAGCCCAGCTCAGCTGGGCACAGGGCGAGGGCCTGCAGCAGCTTGCAGTGCTGGGGCCGTGTCCCCCCATCCCAAACCCCACGTGCTCAGCAGGGGAGGCCAAAGGGAGCGACGCTGCCAGGGTCTCGCCTGCAGCCGTCCTGGGGACATCCCCCTGTCCCCGTCCCACAGGGTGGGGAGGGAGGCTCAGAAACGCAGGCATGGCTCCTCGCACATGTTGCTGCATTCATTGCCTGGAACAAGTGCCCAGCTGTATAAGATTAAAATTAACACAGGGCTTCCAGGGGAAGCTGAGCGTTGGTTATTGTTCTGCCAGTGTGAGCTTGTTCATATGAGCATCATCTGGCAGCTTGGGAGGGAAAGAGCATGATACAGTCTGAAAAATTCATTGAAATGTTGGGTTCCAGCCAGAGAGAAAACATCGCTGAATGGCAACATAAAAGGAAATTGTCCCATAACATTCAGAGAGCACTTCAGTATTTGTCCTCTTTATTTTAAAGCGTCGAGGATCTTTGGGAAACACTCTGGAATGGGACTTTTATAGATGGTCTAAATTAAACTTCACTTAATATTATAAGCAATAAATCCTCATTGTCAGGTTTTGTTTAGTGGGTATAAAAATGATTGGTAGGTGCTGTAGCTTTTTCCCGAGAATGGAAGATCAGTGTTTTCGCTGCACAGCTTTGTCCTCAGCGAGGGAGAGGCAGAGACCTCCCGCGAGCCCGGCACATCCCGCGGCGGCTCTGCGGGGCTGCCCAGCGTGCCCACAGCCTGGTGGGGACCCGGCCGGGAACACAGCACGATGCTTAATTCACAGGGCCGGGCACAGCATCTGCACCCCTGGGTAAAGGGACGTGAGCCCAGGTTTTTTCCCCAGCATAATTTAATTATTCACAACCGCTGCTCAGCCCGGCCAGCCGTGCGTGTGGCCAGCTGGATGATCCCTTGCTGCTTCTCCTTTTCCATGCTCCCTGCTAAATGTCATGGAAAACCACAGGCTCACAAACATTGTGTCCAAACACTGGGAATCAGGCACCACAAGGGAGGCCAGGAGCCTGATGGTGCGTGAGGGGCAGCCCACAGGACGGGCTGGATGCTCCTGAAGCCCAGGGACAGCAGTACGCTCACACGGTGCTGGGAGCAGCAGCCTGGTGCACAAAGTCCGCAGAGGGCTGCCCGTACTGACCCACCTGGGTCTGGGTTTCAGCTCTGGGGAACAAAAATAACTCACGGCTTTCACAAGATCTTGAGCAAATGGAGCAGTTCTGGCTGTGCTCTGGCCCAGAGCCTGCAGGCAGGCACTGGAGGCAGCAGGAGAAATATCTGGACACCACGGACACCTGTACAGTGTCCTGCGTTCAGCTGGTGCAAGGCGAGTAAAATAAATGAGAGCAGTGAAATATGAAATCCTTTTCCTTGCTTTTTGCAAGCTATGGTTTTACTGGAATTAAGGAAATACAATAGGTCATTTAAATTGTTATTTTTTAATGTATTTCTGACAGTATCTTCAGCTTCAGCCACATCCCTTGAGGCCACCTGTCTGGAATGCCTGAGTCCTGTGGCACCTGGGGTGACATCGCTCCTGCTCTGTGCTGCCCAGCCGTGTGCCAGCATCTGCCCCATCCCAAGGTGCAGAATTACAGCCTCGGCAGGCTTGGCATGGCAGCACCATCCCACTGCAGCTGGCATCCAGAAGAGAAGCGGGATCCTCTTTTTTTCTGGAGCCTGCATAGCAGCGTCTGCCAGCAGCCTTTAAAATGACAAAAACCAATTTAGTGCCATTTATGATGGACGAATAAGAGAAATCATGTAACAATTACTTACAGGAGATTTACCCCAGTCTGTGTATTTAGGCTGAGCGTGGCGTTCCAATGCTGTCCCATCTGTGCTCCTGGGCCAAGTCCCCGCGTCGGGGATGCAATTTCAGAAGAGATCTTTAGGTGCAAATTGATTTTGCTATGAATATTTATGCAGCACGCGAGGCTGTGCGTGTGCTAAAGGGGGAAATGTGGGGCTCGGCGTGGGATGCCGGAGCAGCCGCCTGCCCTCCTTTTGGCTGGAATAATAATTGGGATATTTATAATCTCCGCATGGCTGAGATGGCTGCGGGAGGGGACGCTGCCGGCGCGGCCGAGCTGGTGGTGGCCGGGGTGGGCCGCCCGGTGCTGGCGGGGCTCGCCCTGCGGCTGATTTGGAATGCGCACAGCATCCCTGCGCGGTGCATTCCCCTGCAAGAAACCCAGGAAAGACAAGAAAAATGAAGGCAGGCGCAATCTCATTTTCTGAGGGCTGCAAGTCAGCCAGGAAATGGCTATTATTCCATCGACACTGTCGGTATTAAGTTATTTCCTTCACTAAATACGAGAATGTTCATGAATATCTATTGAGTTCCAGGTACTGGCGTCTCCCAGCACTGCGGCTCACTGATTGTAGCTTTATATTCCTCCGACAACACACCTCAATCTCACATTGAAGTGAAAGACAATAGTATTTTAAATTGGTTAATAAATCTCTAGATTGATGCTCCTGGAAGGCCCAGGAACTTCATCTCTATTACACGAATAAAAGTGATAACATTTTAACCACTGAGGTGCTAGGAATTTGGGGAGCGCCTTCTCGGTGCCCTTCAGCGCGGGCTGGGGCAGGGAGCGCACGGCGGGTGGGGGCCCCACAGCCCCGTTTTTGGGGGGTCTGCGCTCGGTGTGGGGAACCGGCCCCAGCCGGGCAGGACGGGGAGATCGCACATCCCGGCCCCGCGTTCCCTGCTCAGCCCATAAAAGGAGTGGAAAATTCCCTTTTAACACGCAAAACGGCTCGGGCTCGGCTCGCCCTTCGCCTCCTCAGCCCCGCTCCGAGCCGTGTCCGGACCCCCCCGGTACCGCCCGGACCCCCCCGACACCGCCCGGCCCCCCCCGGTACCGCCCGTCCCCGGGCAGCAGCGGGCGGCCGGGGCAGGGGCTCGGGGCCGGGGACACCCCAGGGGAGCCTCCCGGCCCCCCCGAACCCCCCCAGCCGCCCGGTGCCGGCCTCCGAGGCCCCGCTTAAGGCGGATTTGAGGCGTCTGAACGCGCCCCCCCCCGGCCGCCCCCGCGCCCCCCGGCAGCATCCTTGAGGCTGCCCGTGCCCCTGGGTAGGGGTTGGGAGGAGAGGGCTCTTACTTCTCTGAACCCTTATAAGTTATCGGGAGATGAGAATATTTTAATATAAACCAGAGTATTTCGAGTACAAAGAGCTGTTCTGAAAACGTATTGAATATTTTTTCCCTGATGTTTAGTGTCGGTAAGATTCCTCGGGGAGTTTACAACAAGTGGAATACTTAAGGATATAGTGCCATAGGTTCTTTCAGTATTTTCTTTTCAAGGAAAGTAACCTCTGAATTATCTAGGAAGTACATGAACAACATGAAAGGAAGATTATGCACAGAAAGAAAAAAATATGCAGAGAATTCAATTATGCAAAAAAAGTGATGTGCTTTGCTTAATTCCCCAAACACATCTCCGCGCCGTAGTCAAGACAGCAGAACTGAATGCATGCAGACAAGGTTTTCAGGTCACCCTCCTCGGCTCTGTCTGATCATCCCTTGTTACCACTGCTCCTGTATTGCAGGGTGCCTCTCGCATTAGGACAACAGGGTCCACTGATGTCCCCATGCCTCGCTGTCCCTGGGGCTGGGGACCCAGCGGGGAGAGGCCCGTGGTGGAGGGACCGGCAGCGGGAGCCCCCGTGGTGGTGGCGGTGGGACTGGGGGCGAGCAGCAGGCGTGGGGCTGTCCCCTGCCCGTCAGGGCCACGCTGCTGCTCGGTGTGCCAGAGGCTGGGGCTGGCTGGGGCAGGGGGTGCAGAGCTGCCCCAATGGCAGGTGTTGGGGACGTGCCCGGAGATGCTTTGTGTTACCTTTCTAACTACACCCTCATCATTTTCTGCACACAGTCCCCAAACGCGTCGTGGCCAGTGCTGCATATGAAGGCGTTGTTTGCCATGCAGGCACCCTCCCGACACGCACGCCCTGGGGGTGACAGGGACAGTGCTGTGCTTCCTTCACGTTGGTTTGGTCCCAGGCCTCTGTGGGGGTTAGGGACAGAGACACAAAGGCAGGGGAGGTGAAGCTGAGCTCTGCAGAAGCACTGGAGCACACCGAGAGCCCCACTCTTACTGCTCTGAAGAGGGAATGGGACAATTTACTTGTCTGGTCTGAAACTGCTGCAGACACTGCCGCTTGCAGCCCTGTGGTGGCCCAGCTGCTGTGCTCCCCAGGACCCCAAGAGCCTCCTGTGCACCCGCTGCAGGCAGCCCCCCTGCGCCCACCCTGTGCTCCCCCAGCCGTGCTCAGGGTGGGCCACAGGGGCCTTGGTGGCAGCTGCAGGGCACCGGGCAGCATCCCGAGCTGTGCCGGGGGGGGCTCCCCAGCAGAGCCTGTGTTTGGCGCTTGTTCCCACGCTGGCTCCAAGTTTTGCAGTTAAAACCCCTTTCCAGACCCTGCAGGGGTGCCTCCTTCTCCTTGGCTTGGGGATTAGCAGAGACCAGGGCTGGATTTTGCCCAGTTCGCACAAGTCTCCTGGTTTTGTAGCGCACTGCGAGTCAGCAGGGAATCAGGAGATGATGAAAAAGGAGCTTTGTCCTGCTCTGCACACGAGGGGAAGAGGCGCTAGGAGAAGCACAGAACAAAAGTTCAAAGGGGACATTTCAGTCCACTTTTTAAATAATCTCTTTGTGCCTACAGGAGTGACCTTCTGTGCCAGTGCAAGCACAAATGCGGTGCCACTACCCAAAATAGGAGCAGGTCTCGGAAATGTTACTGTGTGATGTCTCCAACTACAGAACACCTGACAAAAAGAAGAGCAAAGTGGGGAAGAAGAAATTTGCTCTTCCTGGTGGAGAGAGCCCTTCTGCTCCCGTCCTTTCTGAAGGGCTGTGATGTCTCACGGCTGCAGTCCCCACAAGCACCTCAAAAAGCACCAGAGCCCGGAGAGAGGGGTGCCCGCGTTAAGTGGCTGCACAGCTCCATTGCTGCTGTGCTCAGGCTTTGCTCGTTTCCCTGCCTTGGGCACCGACAGTGCTAAATGACTCTTTCAAATTAACATTTGCCATTTCAACGTAACTGAGTTTTGATAACACAGGGATGCAATTTGTTTATTTATTTATTTATGGACCCATTAGTTGATGCATTTGCATGGAGTCTTGGAAAAAAAAGTGTCTTCTCTGAATTGAATGACATGAATTATTTCGACCTAACTTACTAATTAAGACCTCATTAGCAGCCCAAATTTGTGATAGATCAGCAGTGGACTTGGCACAGTGGTTTAATTTAATGATTTCTTGCATTACTTTGTTAATCATCTTTAGTCTGATTTAATTTATGCCAATGTGACTATCCTAATTTCTAATTAAGGCATTGATGGCAGGGACACCACCATAGCATACGAATTTCAGCCGAGGATAGCACAAAAGCAGTCCCCACATCCCGTTCCTTGGTGGACGAGGGCTGTGAGGCCCCTGCCTGCCCCGCACCCCAGCTCTGCACCTCCGGCTCCCAGCGGCTGGAGCATCCTCCAGGAGCCACAGCCCCGCACTGAATTCACCCTTCTCCAGGGCACGGCAGAAGTGTGAGCCCATTCGTAGAGCTCAGGGAATCTCCGTGCTGGGCACACCATCCCAAAAAATCTAGGATTTCTCCTAACAGACCCCAAACCTCCGCTGATCTCAGGTCCCTCAGCAGAGCTCTGCAAATCCACGCTTTGTGCGCACAGGGCGCAGCTGGCCACGGCTCTGTGCTCCAGCCCACAGGCAATGGGCTGGTGCTGGAGCCATGGGGAGCAGGGAGCAGAGCCCACCCGTCCCGGGGGGCTCAGCTGCCACCCAGCCCCAGCCCCAGCCCCAGCCGCAGGGCAGCTCCTCGCCCCGGTGCCCCGTTCCGCTCGCTCCCGCTCCGCCAGCCCCCACCTCGGAAAATCAGAGAGTTTGCAGGACGGCACATCTGCTAATTCAAAACATTTAAGCTAGTCGATATAAATTTATTTAGTGCAATAAATGACATAATTGAATTTTTATTTCCTTAATATATTTCACCGAAATAACTAATATTTTGAGTATCCCTGGCCTACAGATGTCTTTCATAGGAACGTATTTCCTGTAATATTACTCTTGTATAAAACTGACATTTAAACGGTTTAATAAATGAGCAGTTGTTTGACTTGTTTCAGTTTCAATACATTCTGGTGTATTAATAAAATATATTTCAAAAGGAAGCTCGATAGACCATGCTATAAAAATTCGTGATTTATTAGAGATACATTTGCTATTAGTTGGGACAGATACTCAAAATGTCATTAAGGTTAAAATAATAATCAATCAAACTAATTAGACCCTATTTTTCATATGCAAATATAATTAAGCATACATTTCTCAATAACTTTAAAGAGAATTATTGAAGCCGCACAAAGTGTGCCGAGTCCTTACTTGAGCTAATGAAACGACAGCGTCTCCGCTTGCATATGCAAACAAAATTGATTAGCTGCTTTGCACCGCGCCTGCTGCCTCCGGGAGCGGCCGGGGCACTGGGGGGGCTGTGGGAGGGAGCGGTGTGAGCAGCCGTGGGGGGACCCTGCTGCAGCCCCCCGAGCCCCTCTCCAGGGCCAGGGTTCTGCTGGGCTCCGGGGATGCCCCGGTCCTGGGCCTGGCCGCGGTGCCCAGCTCACGGCACTGCTGCCCTGATGGAGCCCCTCACAGCTCCAGCTTGCTGCTGTTTGCTGCTGTTTTCCCTGGCAAATCATTCCAACTGTTTATTTCAAGGGAAAAATACCATTTTGCTATGAGAAGGGTTAATAAGAGATGTTTATTTATGAACTCGGCATATTACTGTTGCATAATTTGAATACAGTGCCTATGAGCTTTTTTTATTGCATGCTATAATTTCATTTTTAAAGCTTTCCCTATGCCATACTTTAAAAATGATATCGCAAACAAGAAATAAATTCTGTTTTGCAGCTGTGCTAACTATATTTACCCATGGGATACACTATTTTGTCCTTGACATAAATCCCTTGGGATTTCACTCAGAATTACTTTGGCACGCCACATTCACTACATCAGGGTATTGTACACCAAGCCTATCACGGGGCTCTGGCTGAGCCAGGGAATCGCTGCGGAGAGAAAGAGGCACTTGTTTAGCATATTACCATGAAAATCAGTCAACTTGCACATTAGCGATTGTCAAGAAATCCCAGCAAGTGAAATAAGGGCAATAACTGCGAATCCAACCCGGGCGGGGCCGGACGCCTGCTCCTGCTCGCGGAGCAATCCAGCCGCGCGCCACCGCGGCTCAGCCGGCACCAACCCCGTGGCCGTGGCTTCTCTCCTCTTGGCTTTCCAGAGCCTTCCTTGGAGCATCCTGGAAGGACTTTCAAAGCAGCCGTGGGGTATCTCATTGCTGCTTTCTGTGTCGTGCATTTGTCACCTTTTTTCCAGAATTTGCAGCACTGCGATGCTTTCGCCGTGCTTGCTGTGCAGGCAGGGGGCCCCGACCGGGTGTCTGCAGCCCTGCGAGCCCATCAGGAGCCTGGGCACGGTGACCAGCAGCTCTGCTCCTCCACCGCCCCTGTTGGTTAGGCCACCTTTGAGCACGGATCCTGCTTTTAATTGGGGGCCTCATTTTATGCAGGTGTCAGGCTCCAGGACATCAGATTTAACGAAGTTCAGCTTCCCCACTCAAACGTAGCGGCAGAAGCACAGGAGCTGCCATGAAAGAGGGTCTGTGCCTCTTGCACATGGTGGGAGGAGGTGGTGGATATGACACTGTCAGCATCTCTCGGGGGACAAGCATATTTTTGTCGATCATGTAGCATCAGGTTCTCGTGTCACTGCATTACGGAGCTTGATGGCACTTAATACACCATGACAAGGTGTAACATCAGAAATGGAACACAAAATGAGATCAAACGGCACTGCGGTCCCCAGAGGGCCCGATCAAATCCAAGGTATGGAAATTTGAAGGGAAAAAATGCAAACTCTCCCCCCCCCCCCCCAGACTCCTCCCGAATCCCATTATTCCGGGCAGCCAGCAGCCTGCCTGGCTTCCTCCGCGGGAAGGAGGGCTGGGGGCGAGCGTCCCCGTGGTGCAGGGTGGCCGTCCCCTTGTCCCCGCCTGCCACAGGACCTGCGGAGCCTCCCCAGCTCCAGCCACACATCAGGGACCCCGTGGGCACATCACCACGGGCCAGGGGACCCACAGATGCCCGTTCGCCCCGTGCCCGTGCCCCCAGGGTCTCCTCACTGCGATGCTCATGCCCTTGGCACGCAGCAGGGAGCTGCGTCCCTCAGGGAGAAGGAGCTTCCCGGGGGGCCCCTGACGGCCAGTTGCTGATTGTATAAGCAGGTTCCTTTGGGAAACTTGGTTAAGGACAGAGCACTTTGGGAAAAAAAAAAAAAAAAAAGAAAAAAAAAAGGATTTTTCACATATCTCAGCAATTTTGAAAGAAGCCACTTTTCAACAAAGAAGAACTCTTTAACTCTTTTCATTTGGAAAATGTTAACCAGATGTTCCCAAATCGCACGTCATGGGAAGAATGAAGGAGATCCCCAGGTTGGGACTAGCCCCGCGTCCCCAAGGAGAGGCTGTGCTGCTCTGCGGGGCTGTCCTTCACCAGAACCACAGGGGAGCAAAAGGGGGATGCTGGTGCCTGGGCCAGGGGGGTGCCAAGCAGTGCCGGCACCCTCAGCACGGCTCCAGCCACGGCTCCATGGGCACCGCTGACCCCCCGGCACCCGGCTGCTCCCTGGCCCTGCTGGAGCTGGGCTGGCAGCACCGGCACCCCAAACTGAGCACCCAGAGAGCCTGAGCCCGAACCAGGGCTGAGCCGAAGGCCCCGGAGCTCTCAGCTGAGATTAAGGCAGGTGATGAGGTTTTGTCCTGCAGAGGGTGATTGCCACTGCAGACCTGTTTGCAGTGACAAAAAACCGCACACGTAGGCACCCGCACACGGATGTGTGCCCGAAAGAGCCGGGGGCTGTGTGAAAGCTGTGGCAGCAGCTCCTGCGCCGGGGGTGGGCTGCAGCCAGTTAGTGCAAATTATGCAGCAAGCCCCAGAGCGTCCTCGCTGTTACACTCTCGTCTCTTGTATATTTTTTAGTGGCAAAAACTAAATCCAATCAGAACAAAAGGCCAAGGCAGCATCTAAACAACAGCCAGCACTCTGCGAGGAGGGCTAATAACTGTGTGCAGGGATCCTGGCGCTGGTTAAATGAGGAGTTTTCAGCCTCTGGCTTCACCCAGGGCCATGAAGATCAGCAAATCACTAATAGGGCTGAACCTCCGCGAGTGGCTGGAGGGGGAAAACCTGTCAGAGGCTGCTCCTGCGCTGCGCCCGCTCCCAGCAGCTTCCCGGGATCCCCCAGACTGATAGCCCCGTAATGACAGCAGCAAGGACCAGGAGGCTGTGCTGTTAATTAGCTGAGATACAAACCGGGCTGGGAGACTTTGCAGCACTGCAAGGTTAATGCCGCAATTAACAGGCTTCGTCTATTTATTATGAATAATAATCATATTTGGCTTTTCTTCGGATGCCTCAATCTGTCTGTCTCCCCACCCCTCCGTGTTTGCACCGTCTCTCCTTTTCCTCGGACTATCCGTGTTCATCACTCTTGTAGCAGAGCCCTGCCTTGCAAAGCACTTCGTTAGCACAAATGGATTATGATGTTGCATCTGATGAATAGTATCTGTAACAGCTGCCAAGGGTAAAGCACAAACAGGAGCAATTAACGCAGCTTCCGAAGGGAAAGATGGCCCTGGGTCGCCAAGGCAAGGCAGCAAGGCTCTCCCCGTGCCCCGCAGAGAGTCCTCCCTCTGTCTAGGAGGTATCAAAGTGAGGAGATTTGCGGGGTCAAGTGGTCCCCGTCCCCATCCGTGCTCCTGCTGGCGAGGGCTGCAGCTGGGGGCTCCCATCCAGACCCCAGGCGTTTGGTGCCTTCAGTTTGGAAATGAAGCAATCTGAGCAAAGGGCCTTGGGCACGACTTACCCACTCAATGCCCCATCCTTCCCCAGCACTCCCGGGCTCATTCCCCAGGTGTTGGCCGGAGCCAGCACCCTCCCTGCTCCCAGCACGCGGGAGGACAGCAGCGGGGCTCGGGGCACAGCAGCAGCCTGGGGACCTGCTGCAGCCCACCACGGCCGGCTGCCGTAGCTGCCTTCCCTCCAGGTGGGACGGCTGCGAGATGAATGCCTGCCGGGGCGGAATTCAGTGGTCATGTGTCTCCATTTCATCCCTAATATACACAATTAATAAACTTAATTACATGTTACATTGTGGCAGCTGAAAAATGAGTGCGATCCTTTCTCCTACAGCTTTGCACCCAGCCTGGCTGAGGACACAGCCGCCACCACCCCTCTTCCAGCCCTGGCACTGCTGAGCCCTGTGTCCTGCCTGGCCTTTCCTGAGGGGCTCCCGAGGCGATGCCCGTCCTTGCACAGCTGTGGCAGTGGTGCTGGGTCCCAGGGGTCCCAAATGTGCCCATCCCCATGGCTGAGCCTCGGTGGGGTACGTGAGAGGCAAAGCCCAGGTGTGTGCAGAGTCTGGCACGAGCACTGAGCCCGGAGCTGGCCCAGGCAGCTGCACAGCAGAGCTCTTCCCTTTCCTTACACCATGCCCTGTGTTTGGAAACCCTTCCCAGAGCCTCCTTCATCTTCTGAAATCCTCTCCCCAGCGCCGTGTGTTCAGTGCTCAGCACTGGTGTGGAGCTGTCTGGTCCCCAGTTCAGCCGGGCAGGGCCCTGCCTGCGCACCGTGCAGGGCTGCTCCCTGCACAGGGCGATCGCACCCGGTTTGCCCGGGGACAGCACAAATCCCCAGTGCAAACAGCACCCGGGGAGGCTGCAGGGATCGCTGGCACTGCGCGGGTGTGGGAAGGAGGGGGACAGGGGACATCTGCTCTGCGGGGCCGTGCCAGGCAGCAGAGGTGTGGGAGCTGCTGCTGCCCCCGGGTACGCACGGCCGTGCCACTCGCTGCGCCACGGGCAGGGGCTGCCATCGGCCCCCACCTCTGGTTCCTCCTCCGGGGGAGAAGGAGTTAACAGCTCCCTCCGCTGCCGCAGCACTGAAGTTCATTACTTGTGCTAATTGCTTTGAAGTCAGTGATTCGGCAGCTAATGGGAAATGTATCTCTGGGTAATAGATTAATTGGCCGCTGCTGACCAGCGTGCAACAGGGGATGGGGAAGGGGCTCGGCTGCGGCTGTCCCCCCGCGCTGGGACCTGGTGTCCTGAGCTGCTCAGCACCCACAGCCCGCTGGGCACCGGGCTATGGGGGGGACACGGCCACAGCCAGGGTGCAGGCGTTGGCTCCTGCCCCGTGACAAACTCTTTCCTTTGGTTTTCAAACAATTAATGCGGGTGCGTGTGGAACTAATTCAAAGGCGGCCGTGTAAGAGACACCACCGGTGCCACCAGAGAAGCTTTACTTTCCCTTGTAATGAATGTGGCCATAAGTACTTTGCAACCATATGGTAATTATGTTTAATAAAAGACATTTCCTGTAATTAAACAGTTTTATTAAGGCATTATTAGCCCTTTAAGTTGAAAAATAGCTGAACAGAGGTGTAATAAGGTGCTAGCATCTGTATTTGGTGCACAGATGGATGGGGAGCTCCCATCCTTGTGTCGATGCCTGGTCCCAGGGCTGTGACCGCGCGGCGAGGCGCAGGGGGAGCGGTGGCACCGGCCACCTCCTGTGCCCAGCGTGGGCAGCCCCGGCCTGGCACGGAGCCACTGCTGCTCCAGCACCAGGCACAGCACCGGGCAAGTCTGCACCCTCACCTCCGTGTCACCTCAATCCCAAAGCCAGCGAACTCCTGGTGTGAATAAAGGTGGAAGGTGACTTGAGGTGCTCCCCACTTTGGGGTTCCCTACAGGCCGGTGGGGCAGGCAGCCCGCACCCCGCTTCCCTGCACACCCCAGGGCTGTGCCACCGTGCACCAGCAGGAACGTGGCCGTGCTGCCACGCAGCTGCCTCCCGCTCCCCTTCCTCGATGCTGATTTGAATAATTCAGTGTGGCCTCGTCTCGGGGGCACCGTTGTCTTCAGCGAAGGCAAATCAGCAGCCTGGACAGCCTGTTAAGAGGGCCCCAGCCTGCTGCCTTTTTCTGTAAATCAGGATTAATGAGACGGTGGAGGAAACCCAAAGCCCAGCGCTGCTCTGCTGGCAGCTCGCTCCGCACAGCCACCAGGCTCCGCAGCTCCGGCTGCCTCCGTGCCCGCAGGCGCTCGCAGCAGCAGCAGCCGGTGGCATGGGGGCATCGGGCTCCACGCCACCTGCCCGGTGCCCAGCCTGGTCACCATCCTCCCGGGCAGCAGCGGGGCTGTGCACCGAGCCCTGCCTGCAGCACCGCAGCTCTGTGGCACTGCGCACACTGCGCCTTTCAGTGCAGGACATGCATGGTTTGTAGCAGAGAGTGAAGGCTGGTGCGGGGGAAGAGGCCAGCAGCCTCGGCACACAAGAGGTTTTGGCCCCACCGTGGTGCCCAGAGGCTGTGTCAGCGATCCCCCTGCTGTTTCCAGCTCAGCCACATTCCCGCTGTGATGTGGTGAGGATCTCCTTCAGCTCACACCCTGCACCCATTCAGGCTGCCCTTCCTCCATCCTGCCGGCACTCCTCTTCCTCTCCGCCCTGGGACTCCCTGGGACCAGGAGTGGGGCAAGAGAAGGGGTAAGGAGACGGGAGCAGGGATGGCTGCCTGCTTTTGGCCATGCTGCTGCCTGGAGCGCAGCACGGAGCGGGCTGGGGGTCCTGCAGCACAGGCATCCCCTGCGGTGTGGCTCTGTGTTCGTCCCCACCAGCTCTGGAGAACAGGAGCCATGGCCAGAAGCCACCCGCCTGTGAGGGCACTGACCAGAGGAGAAGAGAGGCGTGACACTGTTGGTAGCTTTTTTTTCTCCATCTGAATTTGTGCGGCCTGTCCTCTAATCATTTGTACGTTATCCATCATCCCCTGTCTCCCTTTCCCTGCTGTCGCACAGCTCCAGGCAATCTATCTTACAGTTAAAAAATTGTCTCTCTTACACAGGGGCTTTCAAACAAGACAAATAGAAAGAATAAGATCTGGTATTGAGATGCTGTGTACAGGGTGTGATACATAAAGCGGTGGGTAAAAGATCCCAGCTGATTGTCAGCAGCAGATCTACGGCGCTGTCATGCTCGGCGCGTCCCCGCGGAGGGCGCGAGCAGGAGCCAGCCCGGCTGAGCGGCTCCGAGTCCCTGTGCCCATCCCCATCCCTGTCCAAAGCCTTGACAGGGTAATAACTGCGGGTTTCTGGTGCCGGGGCAGAAATGCAGCTGGTCTGTGTCGCGCTGCTGCTGCACGGGCTGAGCGCTGCCTTGTGGCATCCCTCGTCCTTCGGTGACAAGGTCACCCCCGCGCTCCTGCCCCTTCCCACCCCGCTCGTCCCTCGGCACGGCTGCAGCAGTGGGGAGCTGCACCAGTGCCTGGGGGGAGCCTGCGGAGCTGCTTGGGGGCATTGGGATGCCCCAACACAGCTCGATGGGCTGCAGCCTCGTTACGAGGCTGGTGGTGAGGCCACGGACACGCCGTGGAGGATGAAGGGGTGCTGCTGGTGGCTGCGTGGGGTTTGCCCAAGCCCCCTGCCACCTGGAAGCCGGGGTTTGGGGCAGCCAGAGGGAGAGCTGCCCCCCAGCGCTGCTTTTCTCAGCTGGATGAGGTGAGGTTTGCTCTGCTGCTGCCAGGGGCTGCCGCACACCCGGCACCCTGGGGACCTCCTGCTGAAGCACACTTACTTCTGAGACAGAGAAATATGTGCTTAGAGCTTAGAGCCACCGGTGCCTGAGCATACTCAGAGGGGCTGAAATAGGAAATGTCCCTCTGTGGGTCCGTCCCTCTGTGCGGAGCAGCTGGCGTGTCCCGGGGCCGGCAGAGCTGTGGGATCTGGGGATGCTGCAGCTCTGCGGCAGTGCAGAACCTCGCCGTGCCTTCCTCCCTAATGAGACAAAATAAATTTACGTGGTGTCGGATTCCCCCCCCTCCTCACGCTAAAGCAAAGGCAGTTTTCCGCTAGTTTAGACAACCTCCGCTCTCGCCTGAGCTGCGAAGCTCGCAAGCTGCCTGCATTTTTATGAGCTGACTTGTTATACGCAGTGGAAGTATGCAAAATATGTCAAGCCCAAGCAGAGATTTGAATCGAAATGACTCTAATTACTTGTAATAATTTTTGCATTCCTACATAAAACAATGTTAAAAAAAACTCCATTACAATAGTTAAAAGACAAATCATTTAGCAAGTCCCTTACTTTATTGCTTTATTAGACGATTTACTTTGCAACATTTTGAGCATTCGATCGGGTGATTGCCCAGAGCTACTCCACCGAGAGCTGCTAACGGAGCTCGTCCGCTGTCGTTACTCAAAAGCCAGGCACCGCCACCACGGGACCGACTGGCTCGTCAAATTAGCCACGGTGCCCGGTCATCAGCTTGGCACCGAGCTGGCAGGAGGCTGGTTCCTCTTCCTCATCTGCCTTCTGTCTCTGTCTCGACCACAAGCCCACCTTGGGGCCTGGTCTCATAGAGCCGCTGGTGCCACTCTTCCCTGCACCTCGTGCCCTGTGGAAAGCAGCACCAGAGAAACTGTGAGCATCTGCGAGCACTGTGAGCCGGGACGGGCTGGCTGCAGCAGGACAGACGGTCACCGCGGTACAAACCTCGACAGAGACAGCAGGACCTTCTGGAGCAGGGCGTGGGAAGGGCTCAGACTTGCCCGTGCTGGATAACGGGGCAGGCGTTGGATCCAGGCACTTGTGGCAATCCTGCACGTGGCAATCCAGGGCCAGCCCAGCCCGGCTGCTGGCCTGTAAAAGAAATCATTACGTTAAGATGTGGCACAAATTGTGTCAGCAAACTCACGGGAAATTCCCCTCTGAAGAGAGGGGCTGGGATGCCCTGGGTGACTTTGGGCTGGGAGAGGTGCTGTGCCCTGAGCCTCCCTGGCACAGGAGCACCACAGCCCATGGCACCAGCAGCCGGCAGAGCCTTGGTGGGGCACCACGGCCACACAGCCCTGCTGCCCTTGGGCTCGGGGAACCCCAGGGGCTGAGCAGTGTGCTGTGTGTGTGCTGTGTGCTGTGCCCTGCCCCGTGGTGCAGAGCAGTGTGATCCTGCACGCTGCTGGCCACCCCGTGCCCAAAGCAAGGGGCAGGGCGCAGGGAGCAGGCGATGTGCATGGAGCTCGCAGAGCCCCAGGGCAGAATTAATCTTCATCCCCGCAGATCAACATGCATTTATGCCAACCTCTGTCATATTCAAGAATCGCGCAGGATAGATGCTAATGCCTGAGTGGAGGACTGTGACCTGTTCCTCTCATTCACACAGCACAGAGGAGCCACAGGCGTGTGCTGCGGTCAGGCCCACTCCTGCCACTGCTGGGACAGAGCAACCAAACCTGCCTGCACCGGCCAAAGCAGGAAAAAGTTTTAAAAGGTTTCCTGGTATTTGAGAAAAGCCTCCCCTGCGGGCGTTCAGGTGTGTCATAGCTCCAGGCAGCGCTGGCTGCAGGCGGGCTGGGTTCGGCACAGCACCTGGCACAGCTGGGACAGTCCCTGCCCTTGGCATCGTCGTGCCGAGAACAACCCACCAAAACCTGCTCCCGGCAGGTCCTTTCAGTGGATTTATTTGGGGAAAAGCCGGCAGTGGGGTCAGGAGGAGCACGGGGGCTCTTGGGCGGCTCTGGCCCCCATGCAGCGCGGCACCGAGCGGGCAGGGGCTGTGGCAGGGCTGCGCTGCCGGCAGCTGCGAGGCAGGAGCACCGAGCACGTGTCAGCAGCAGCCAACCAGGCCCTTCATTTAGACAGATTAAGCAAGTTGCTTATTGCCTGTGACATAATTTAGATGAATGGTGTGGGTAATCCATCAGGCAGACCCTGCGTAAGGCCCTGGAAGCAGTCGGTGGGGGATCCCATTACCTTACATGTGTTAACAGCCAAACTCCTTTGTATAAACAACAAAGTGGCTCTCCTGAAAAGGCCGATTTTCCCTCATTGTCTGGGAGAGGGCTGGCGGGGCGGCGGTGATGGATGGCGGCGGCGAGCGGGGCGGGATGCGGCCATGCGGCGGGTGAAGAGGGACACCGTGTGGGGACGCGCCGCTGCACCGCAACGAGCCGTGCCGTGCCGTGCCATGCTGTGCCGTGCCGTGCTGCACCACTGCATGCTGCAGCACCACCGATGCAATGCTGCACGATGCAACACTGCATGATGCGATGAGCTGTAACACTGCAACACTGCATGCTCGAACACGCTGTAACACCTCGCACTGTGCTGCTGCACGCTGCAACGCTGCGTGATGCAACAAGATGTAACGCTGCATACTGCAACACTGCATGCTGCAGCACCACTGCTGCACGCTGCAATGCTGCATGGTGCAACAAGCTGTTGTGCTGCGCGCTGTAATGCTGTGTGATCCAGCACGCTGTAATGCTGCAACACTGCACACTGCAAAGCTGCATGCTCCAACATGCTGCAATGCTGCACGCTGCAACGCTGCATGCTCCAGCACGCTGTAACACCTCACGCTGCACCGCTGCACCCTGCAGCGCACCACCACACCCCGCAGCACCACATGCTGCACCCCAGATGCCGGGTGGTTCAGCAGCCCCATGGCTGTGTGCACCCAGGCTGGGTACCGTGGGGAAGTCCTGGGGCTGAGCTGCAGCAGCAGCTGTGTCATGGGGCTGGGGAGGGAGGGGTGGCTCAGGCTGCAGCCCCCACTGCGTTAGTGGTTGGGGTAAAGGGGGTCAAACTCCAGGACTCATGCTGGCTCAGTCCCCTGGCAACAATCAACATTAAAAATCTCATTAGGCTTTTATTAGAGGCATAGAAAAGAAAGAAAGCAGTTATAGCATCTTAAACATTGAGTATTAAGCAAAGCTTTCAATTAACAAGCCATTTATTTCCCTTCCCCTTGGCAAGAGCCAGTCTTTAAAAAAGGGGAGAGCCAAAACCTGCTGGAAGCACAGGTGCTGGTGATACCTGCTCCTGGGGGCTTAGCTGAGACTGCCTGGAGATGCTGCTGCTATTGCTGGAGCTGATCTCACTTCCTTGGAGACAAAATAAAAGCAGACACAAAGGGGACAAAAACAGCAAAGAGAGACACTGTGTGGGTGTGCGGCACCCAGCCCCTGCCCCTCTCAGGGTGCTGCAGGAGGCTGGGGCCAGGGCGGCTGTCTGCATCCCGGGGGGCTCGGGGCAACATCCTGGCTGGGCTCAGACCCTGCGAGGAGGCTGCCCTGCTCTGAGCCCTGGCACAGCCCCTGGGACCAGCACAGAGTGCCCGTGAGCACCGGGCAGCCCCGCTGCCGAAGGTCCCCTCTGGTCAGGAGGGTCCCTGCCTTGCTCCAGCACTAAAACCAGCCACCAAAGTCATTTATTGCTCCTCAACTCCCCACCAGGAACATTATCCCTTAATTGCTGCATTTATTCAGACTTATTCTGTATATCTAACAATAATGACTGTATTAGATATGTAATTATTACTGTCATAAACGTAATAGTGACAAAACAATAATTGAAATAGTGTCTATGAGGATAATTCACCATTGCAATTAATACTGCCCCGCTTAGTTAATATGTCATGGCTTAAAATAAATGCTGTCATTACTCCATTACTAATACTGTGTTATAATAATTATTGCAGTAATAATTAAGTGTCTATAGTGATCATGGATTGCCATGGATTGGAATAGAAATCTCTGTAAATAACACGGGAGCAATAGCCCCCGGCGGTGCGGTGAGGTTCGGCGGGTCCGTGGGGCTCCTTGGCTGCACCACCAGGAAATTCATGAGCGGTGGCCCTGCTCGCTGACCCCTGCTCACCCCGCAGTGTCAGCACCTCGCTGCATCCCCCCGGGGCCAGGCGGGGTCTGGGGGCCACGCGTGTCCCCTCGGGGATGCTGGTGGCACGGCACGGCGCTCCAGGGAAATGTCACCACAGCGAGAGCCGGGGCACAGCTCCTGTGCGGAGGGCCCTGCGCTGTGCCCAGGCATGTAAATAAGCCCTGCTGCAAAAGATGGGAGGACAAAATGCCCTCAGCAGCAGCAAAAATAAAGGGCAGATCCCTGCAGGGTTGGCAGCTGTGTGAAGGAGCACGGAGCAGGCTCCTGAGGGCACCTCTGTTTCAGTGCCTGGCACCGCTGCTCCAGATGCCCGTGGGCAGCACAGAGCTGCAGGCTGGCAGGGAGCTGGGCTCTGCTGTGAGCTGCCAGTGTGGCAGGGGGCTCCCGAGACCCTCCAACATGCCCAGGCTGCTGGCACCGCCCATTGGTCTGCTCCAACATTGCTCCTTGGCACCAAAACCCTGCAGGGCAAGCTCTCCAGATTTCTGGCCATGAGGCAGGGCTGGGGCAGTGCCACGGCCCCCACACTGCTTCCCCCGGGTGCCTTGGCGGAGGAGGGAAGTGCATTTCCTAACCAATGCAGGTACTTCACGATAACTCAACTTTACTTGAGTTCAACTCAATTTTCTCAGATTAAATAAAATTTCAAAGTGTCACTCACTAGCAAACTATCAGTTGGAAGGTGGTTGATTTTTCTAACCCTATCTCTGGTCCAATTACAATTTTTAATCTATATGTAGATAATGGTGAACAAAACCCCTGTAGAAATGTCAAGAGTGAGGAGGTTATTAGCTTAGTTTTAATTACTGTCTATCATTCTTAGAAAACCGCAGTAACCTGATAAATTAGGTGACAGCGCTGGCTGTAGGAGTTTAGGTGGGCCTTAAAGACACACCATTTCTTTAACCAAGCAGTTTGGAGCGGGCTCTCCTTCCCAGCTCACAGAACTGGCCGTGTGTCCTGCCCCAGCACCCAGCACCCAGCACCCAGCACCCAGCTCCCAGCACCCAGCACCCAGCACCCAGCACCCAGCACCCAGCACCGTGCCCGGAGCAGCGCCATGCAGCGCACCCACCCCATGGCCAGGTCTTCCCCTCGTCCTCCTGGCACCGTGCTGAAGGCACCCAAAAACCTCCATTCCTCTGCCAGGAAGACGCTGGCAAGGTGGCTTATTTGTTGAAAACATCATTTGAGGTGAATTTTGTTTCTAAATGAGCACGGGACTGCGCCCGGAGCTCATCTCATTGACAAACAGTGTGTCCATTGCTTTTAAGGAGACAAGCTGCCATTTCGCTCCCCTGAAAAGCACATAATATGACAGGTGAAATGTCAGAAATGAGACTAAAGGCTTGGGGAAAACATTCTTCAGCTGTGAAGTATTCCCGCTAGGAATGTTAAACCGTAGATTAAACGTAAATGTCTCTAAAAGCCTGGAACGTCTCACGCTTTATCAGACGCCGCTCGCGATGCGTGCACACACATCGACATGCACGCACACGCGGGGGCAATCTCCACTCCAAATTAGCGCCCGGGCCCCGCGGCTCTTTGGAGACGAGGGTGCCAGGAGGCGGCAGAGCTGGGGACTCCAGGGGCCGGCATCTCCCCCACCACGCTCAGCCTTCCAGCCGCTCCCCCACCAGTGCTGGGGCTGGGAGATGCAGCAGGGTGCCGAGGCTCTCGTGGTCCCTCGGTCACCGACAAGGCAGTGCCCGTCCTACACCGGGCACGCTGCTGGCGCTGCCGTGGGAGCTGGGGATGCTCTGGCCGTGGCAGGGCCCCCATGCTCCCGCACCCGGCCGGGGGCTCTGCGGGCTGGCAGGTCGGCGGGGATCGCCCTGCGTGACCGGGCTGCATCCATCAGCCAATAAACAGTTCATTGCACGGAAAGAATTATCTTTGCTGGCATTAAGGTCGGCTGTAACACAGACATTATTACTGGCGGGAGGCATATAAGTAGAGTCTGTGGCAGATCGCAGCCTGTAACTCTTTATTATTTATACCGAGGCAGCCGTGCTCCTGGGAGGCAGAGGTGGGATGGCTGCGCTCGCCCAGCGGCCCAGGGGGACACCCAGGATGGGGAGTGGGCAGCCTCGGCACTGAGTCCAGGCTCTGCTCCTCCTGTTTCCTCCTGGAAATGGGGTCTGGGCAGAGCCCCCACCACCAGCTGCCTCCCCAGTGCTGGTCCTGCCCGACAGCATCCCAGCATCCTGCTCCCGGGTCAGACACAGCAGGCAGCAGGGCTGAGCACAAAGGGGTGGTGCACGAGGCGCATGGTGCACGAGGCACACGGTGCAAGAGGAACATGGTGCAAGGGGAACATGGTGCATGAGGTGCACAGTGCATGAGGAACATGGTGCACGAGGCGCATGGTGCACAAGGCGCATGGCACTGGCAGCCTGCAGGCAGACGTGGGCCAGGGGAGCAGAGCACTGTGAGCTCTGGGGTTGATGCTCCCAGGACCTTGTGTTCCAGGGGAAGTCCCAACATTTCAGCTTTTGGTCCTAGAGCCAGACCTGTGCGCTGCCTGGAAGCCATTAATAATGCAGGAGACATTTAGGGCAGACATTTAGGGACCCTGCAGGGTTTTCATCCCCGGTGCCGTGCTCCAGCTGCGTGCTGCTGTGCCAGCCACGCGCCTCTCTGCTCGCCCTGTTCCCCACTTGCATGGAGCTGACAGTGCTGCCGTGCAGGGAAAAGCATCCCGGTGGCCAAGCACCCACGTGCAGGCTGCTCGGCTCGTGCTCAGCGAGCTGGGAGCCCTTCAGGAATTCATGCTCCACATCCCTCATGGCATCAGCTCAGTTTTTCTCTGAATTGTACCCAAACAAAGCATGCACGCTTACCTGCAGCATGCTGCCAGGGCTCTGCCCGCCTCCCTCCGAGCCCCCGGGCGATGGGAAATGCCTGCGCAGGTCAGAGAAGCGCCGACAAGTGCAGCCGTCCTGGCTGCCTGACATTGTCATGGAAATCATGACTCCCTTCCACACTTTTCGAAATTAAAATGTGCCTCTGCTATAAGTTGTTATCAAAAATAGAAGCATTTTATCTATCTTTAGTACAGAACACAGATTGCATGGAGACATTCAATTTGGAGTCAATTTAAATTTCAATTGTCTGTGAAATCTAAATCAATAGGCTATAGTTCAATGGCGCTTTAATAAAACAGGACATAACAGAGAAATCATTAGGGATTACATATGATAAGAGATTGAAAACAGTGTCTGTGTAATGGTGGAGGAGCCATTAGAGAATTACCTCAAGCATTTGCAAGTAAACCAACAACCTCTTTCTCCTCCTGAGACTAACAAGAAGACTTAATTGTGCTGCAGCGTCTAAAAATACATCTCTGTCAGCCTTTTGATTGGTAGACAATTTACAGTGACATAAAAACCTCCGGGTGCCTCGCTGCTCCTCCACGCGCCTCGGATGCCTCTGCCCCCCGGCCGTGTGCTCGCCCCCTGCATGTGGGTCTGGGGTCCCCCCTCCAGCGCCTGGTGCGTGCCCTCGGTGCTGTGAGGGGCTGGGGGGGCTGCGGCACAGGCTCTGGGGGGGCTGTCCCGGCTCCAGGCTCCAGCTCACGGGACGGTGCCTGGGGTCCAGGCAGCTCCAGGCAGCGGCAGTGTCCAGGGGTGGTGGCTGCCTGCGGTGATGTATGGCCCCAGGTTGAACCTCCCCCTGATTTATGGGGTGCTGCGGCACGGAGCAGCTCCCAAACAGCATTAGTTAACTTTTATTTGCATTTAATAATAATTCACTTTCCCTTAGCTCGTTGCAAATTATCACAATCAGGCTGAAGATGAGATTGGATTTCATCAGCGCCGGTTTCCCACTCCTAGACTGGAGAAATCATCTGCATGGAAATGGAGGGCTGGGGTGACAGGGGAGGACGCCCATCACTCAGCCACTGTGCGGGTCCCTTCCGAGCAGCACAAGCAGGGGCTGCGTGAGCTGGGGACCCCCATGGGGCTATCGAGGGGCTCGGGAGGCAAAGTGAGTGCTGGGTGCAGGGGAAGGAGCATCCCTCGGCAGCTGCAGGAGGGGTTGACGCAGCAAGGGGCCTGCCCGAGCGCTTGGCTGGGGGAGGAGAAGAGGAGATCAGATGGGGAAGCGTGGATTAGACGGGGTTGGGTTGGATTAGATTGGATTGGATTGGATTGGATTGCACAGCACCGTGCTGCACAGTGACACCACACAGCACTGGATCTGCTCACACAGCACCGTGCAGGGGCTGGGGGAGCAGCCTGGAGGCGCAGCCTGTCAGCCGGGGGGCAGGGAAGCGTGCACCCTGCTGCAGCACTCTGCCTCCTGCAGATGAGCTGATCAGATGAGATCAATTAAGCTGAGTGAGTCTCAGGTATGAACATTAAAATACTATTAATTGGGAATGAGCTAAAAGTGGTTTTAATTGCTGCAAATCCCATTTGTCCTGGTCTAGAGGAGAATCAAGGCAACAGAAAACATCGGCATAATCAGGAGAGTTTTGCAAGGTCAGAAAAGCCTCAGCGGTGAAAAACAAAGTGTCCTGGGCTGCCATGGGGCCCAAAACAGCCCCGGCAGAGAGGCCTTCGTTGTGCACGTGCACACACGGGCACGAAGCCCTGCGTGGCCAGGGAAGGGCTCGTTTGGGTTATTTTACACCAGCCTGGTAGGGAAAAAATCTAACCCCAAGATTAACAATTTCAATAACAAACCAAGCAAAGTTAAGGGCATCTGAAAAATGTTTTTACAACCTTTGGTTAACCTGCAGTAACAGCTGTTTGAGTGTGTATAAATAAGACTATTCTGTGGAGGAGACAGGAAAAATTGGTTTTATTTTAAAGGACACTGTTTGGCTCCTGCGGTGCAGTGGCATCTGAGGAAATATTGTGCGGTGGCTACTGCGCGTCATGTTTAATACTCAGAAATGCAGCCATGGAGAGCAATACATCTGCTGGCTCCTGACAGCTGGGAAGCTGGGGTGTATTTTAAAACCAGCTTCTCTCTCAGAAGGAACATTTTGAGAGGAACGCACGGGAAAAAAGCCTCCAGGACAGCCTGGGTGCTGGCCGGCCAGCCCTGGCCCCAGGGGGGTGCGCGGGTGGCGCTGGGGGAGCCGGGGGGGCCGCAGGGGTCCCTGCCACACACCCCTGCCCCGGGAGAGCCCCCAGCCACGGCCGCCTCCACCTGGTAAATACGTCCTCTGGAATAACAGCTATAAAACAGGAATAATCCCCTCTGCCCCTTTTGTTAGAAAAAATCATGGCCTGGATTGGAACCAGAGACGTGCTTTTCTCCACCTGAAAATAAAAGTGTCACGCCGCTTGCCACTTCAAATCCTGGCAGAACGGGCTCCGGAGTCCACTAAAGAGTGAGACTTTAAGCCTCGCCATTAAGAATTACAAGAGATCCAGCGGGCAGCGTGGAAATACAAGAAATACTACAATGCCAGTGCTAAAACCTAATGAGAAATGGAACAAGCTGAGACAGAAGCTTAACAAGAAATACTGGACAAGTCCCCCAAGAAAAACTACAGGCAGCGCTGGAGAAGAGCTGCCAGCCGGCTCCGCAGCCGTATTGATCAGGGCCTGAGAAATAAGAGGAGGCCTTTGGAAAGTAGATAAACTGGGAGATATACAGCAGGAGAGGTCCAGAACTGATGAAAACGGGCGAAAATGCAGCTTAAATCAAAGGGCAAATACACAGAAAGAGAAAAGGTAATAGGATTTGTGTTTATGGCTAAAGAGGAGAGTTGTGGGGAGGTGATCAGGCACGGTGGTAATTGAAAAGAAATGGAAAATGGAGTTCAGTATAAATATTTCCTTGGGAGAAAGTGGGCTGAAAACTTGAAATAAGCCATCATTAATACAGTTCCAGAAGGTGTCTGGGAAGAATATGCAGGGAGGTGAGAGCGAGGGGGTTGTGGGCAAGGGATGGGGAGCCAAAGAAAGGAGCCGAGGAGCAGCCCAGCTCCTACCTGCTGGTACTGCCTGGCTCTGGGCAGTTCTGGGGTCCGACCACGAAGGTCTCCTGTGGCTGTGTAAGATGCTGGGCTTCCCCCTTCTTGTCTGCTCAGAACCTGGTGGGAGTGCCCTCTGCTCCTGCCTGCAGTGTGCCTGCCCTTTCCTGTCCCCATCCCTGTCCCCATCCCCGTCCCCATCCCCGTCCCTCCTGTCCTGCAGTAAGGGGCTCTGATGCTGCAGCTCCCAGGGGCTGCCTGGAGCTGTGCCATGGGCAGGTGGGGTTGTGATGAGCTCGTGGGGCAGGGGTGGTGTGGGACAGGGATGGGGCAGGAGGTGGTGCACACCCCTCCGTGCACACAGGGGGACACTGCCAACCCGTGGTGCAGGGTGACACGAGCCTTGCAGACACAGGGCCCAGGGCTCAGGACCGGGCAGAGGGTGCCCATCGGGTTTGGAGGTGGCACGGTGCCGGCTGCTGCCTCCCTCCAGCTCTCCGACTCCTCTGCCATCAGGCAGGCGGCCGATCCACAAATTCTCAGCATCCTGCCTACTAAATCTCGCCTGTCTCCGACTTGCTGCAGGGCACGCTCACCAGCATGCAGAGCGAAGCTGCTGCTGCTGCGGGGATTTGCAGCCCCCTCACTCGCTCCATCGGCACTGGGCAGGGGTGGGTGCCGTGGGCAGGGGCAGCGTGGGGAAGGGGCAGTGTGAGGAAGGAGCAGCAGGCACATTGCCCGGCAGGCAGGGCAGGGTCCTGGGGGGATGCACCCCTCTGCTGGGGCAAGCTGGGGCTGGGGTCAGCTCCCCACATCCCCCCCACCTGCAGGGCTCTGGGTGCCCGGAGTCCCAGGCACGGCTGGGGGGGCTCAGGGTGACAGCTGCCCCCCACCTGTCCATCCTCAGGGGTGTCAGGATGGCCCCAGAGCCCCCCCAGCCACAGACCTGCTCATGAGGTGCGCGGTGTCCCCAGCGCCCCGCGCAGCCCCCGCAGCCGCCCGCTGCCTCCCACGGTTGCCATGGCAATGAGGCAGAAAGGGTCGGCCTCGCATCCCGCCATGCCCCGCGCCTGCATCCCTCCTCCGAGCATCCCTCCTCTGAGCATCCCTCCTCTGAGCATCCCTCCTCTGAGCATCCCTCCACACCGAGCATCCCTCCTCCGAGCATCCCTCCGCATGGGCATGGCCACGTGGCCGGCCCGCTGCAGAAATATTAATCAGAGCTAATTAGGAGGAAGCCGCCCCCACCCTGCGTGCCCAGTTTGGCAGCTGCTGGCACCGCGCCATCCCCAGCGGTGGCAGGACGTCGGGCTGGCCTCGAGCTCCTCCTCAACACCGCCAAAACCCTCGGCACTGCGCACCGCCAGCCGGCCGATGCATTTTCCACATCTAAAAAATGTAATTAAATGAAAGGTCGTTCTTATTTATTCTTTCATTACACGAGCCCCAAGCTATCAGACAGTCAAATTAATACTTGGGAGCATTTAATGAGGGGCGGGGGCTGGATGCAGGCTGCTCTCTGGTGGTGCAGGAGCTGCAGAGGTGCTGCTGGGGAGAGGTGGCTGCATGGCCCCGCTGAACAGGGCAGAGGTGCAGGAGGTGCCCAGGGCTTTCAGTGGCCACTGAAACAGTCCGAACGGCCACCCGAGTTGTGAAAGCACCTGCATGCACCCGAGGGGTGTCCCCAGCTGTGGCACTGAGGGGTGTCCCTGAGCAAGGAGTTTGGGGACACCCCCGGCAGCCCCATGGGCGGGTCGGGCGGTGGAGCTGCAGCCCGGCACGCTGCCCGCGGAGCAGTGCGATATTCACAGGGGAAGAATTTTTTTAATAGGGCCCCATGGAGACATCAGAGCAATTTTCAAGGAGGTTTGAAGCCACCAGGAAGCTTATTAGATCCGTTCTGCAGAGTTAATTTGATGTTGGTAATCAGTGAGCAAGTTAAGCAGTTAAGGAGGCAGTGGCTGCGAACAGTTCGGCTGCTCAGCCCGCTTGTAAGCAGCGGTTACTAATGAGTGCCTCATGAATATGAATGAGAGATGATTACAGTGTGGAAAGGGCAGTCAGCAAACCGTAAACTTAATTTTAATCTTTTTATTATCAAAGTCACGTTATTAATAATAGACTTTACATTAAGACCGGGCTTCATCAGCCAATTACCGCACTGCCCGGCACCCCGGCCCCACGCTGCGCCAGCACCGGGGCACCGGCCGCTTCCCTCAGCACCTGCCCACGGCCCCAACGGGGCTCACGGGGCCGTCGGGATGCACGGGGCACCCCTGGGGCTCCCAGTGCCCGAGGATGGGGTGCAGGTGACCTGCACTCAGCGCCCTCCCTGCAGCGCCCAGAGGTGCTCGCCAAGGGACCAGGCACCACAACAAGCTGTCCCCTCCCTTTGTAGCCAGCCAGGAGCATCCTGGTCACTGCCACCACACTGGCACACCACGGGTAACACAGCCCCTCACCCCCCATAAAAGGACGATCCTATTGTCCCAGTGTCTAATTAATTGTAATTATTTTCATATGACACCATCGATTCGGGCTGCTCCTGTAATGAGGCAGCAGTTCCGGTGTGAAATGCTGAAGCAAGGAATGTAGAACATGTTAAAAAATATTAATCTACAAATGAAAATGATTTTAATTGGATTCTGCCTTTGGGGTCGGGTCACTGTTACATTTTCAATCAGAGTTGTCCAGTCAGCAAAGCAGGCTGCACAGCCCCTTCAAATGGAAACGGCGAGTGGCTTGCAGAGGTTAATAGGAATGTTGGAAAATAAATAGGTTATTGATTGATAATAACAATAAGCTGACTCCAGTTCTACCTTGGTGACCTTCCCTCACCCAACTTAGAGAAAACTCAGTTAGCATCTAATTACGGAGCGCCTTACAATCCCACGTATTAATGAGAGCGTGCGGTGGCACAGGCCGGGAGCCCAGCCTGGATGGAGCAGGGATGTGGGGGGACACTGGGGGGACACCGCGGGACCCCGGCCCCAAGCCCTTCTGCTGCACGGAGCCGGCGCTACCCAGGGGCCGCTGATATTTCCTGGGTTGATAGGAATTGGGTTCTTGTCTAAATGGGCCTCTAACTTGTTAATAACCAGCCCGATCCATCACCAAGCATCGATTGCCTGGCCGGGTGACCAAGAGGCTTTTCTTCCCTGCGTAACCCTGCCAAAGGGGCACGAGTCCCCGCGGAGGTGGCCGCAGCTCTCCCAGCTGCTGTCAGCGCGGCTCCGTGCCCCCGGCTGCCGGGGGGCTCAGTGCGGGGGCTGCTGCCCGGCCCAGGCAGAGCCACCACCTCGCTCCGCATGGGTGGAGGAGAAATGCTGCTGGCTTTGCATGCACGCAGGTTTGTCGCCGATGTTTTAATTGCTTCAAGATGTGCCAGGGGTCTCCTGCCTGAAGCCTCGGCTCTATTCATTATTTCACACTCGGCTTTCGGCTCTGCTTGCTGTGAGATACGAAGCAGCCACAACCATCTGGAAAGCAAGCGGGCTCCTCTCGGCCGGCACGGCACCCACAGACAAGCACAAACACCCTGGGTGTAAATGCCCAGGCACTGATAACGTGCCCGAAGTGGTGTCTGTCCTCCTGCACCACCCAACTTTTAACATTTTCAGAATATGAACTCGGTGCAGAATTGGTTGTGAGAAGGGGAAGTGGCCAGAAATAAATTATGCCGGGGAGAAGCAGAGTTTGGGACTTCATGATTGTAATTAGTATTACTTCCACCTTCCTAATGAGGTTAGGTCAGAGGCTGCCTGCGCAGTTGCATTTCATTCTGCACCACGACACTCGGGCCAAACAACATCTCCCCCTGGCACCCCGCGAGGTGCTGGGGGCCGCATCCGTGTGATGCTGCGCTCTGGGACTGCAGGAAAAGCCTCACGGGGGTCCCTGCGATGTGTGCTGTGAGCTTACAGCCCCTGGGCCTCCTGCCTCAGCCAGACACCTCCCGAGCCTGGGGGCGACACATCCCTGTGAGCACAGCTCTTGGAGTGCACATAGGGAGGGGAAAAGAGGATATTTTATTTATTTATCTTTTAATGTCATTTTCGCAGACCTGGGACCAGAGACTCCAGACCCCTTCAGTCCCCCCGGTGCAGCTGGGACTTGCGGCAGAGCTGCAGGCACCGGGATGTTTCACAGCTCCCAACTCTGAGCCACATTCAGCCCAGCAGCTCCCCAAGGATGTGCAGCTCACAGCCACAGCGCCAGACCCTGGGCATCCGCAGGGACACCCGGGCAGCTCCAGGGACTCCTGGAAAGGTTGGGCAGGGCAGGAGAGGGCTGGGGAGGGGGGAACAGCCCAGGAGGCTGGGGAGTGGCGTGCCCAGCAGTGTCCTGCCTGCCTCCTCTGGTCCCTTGGCAGCTCCACAGCCAGCACCGGGGTACTTTGGGACATTGGGGGGCACTCGGGGCGCCCACAACCCCTACAGGCTGAGTCCACCCTCGTGGGAGCCCTCGGTGGCTCCTGGCTCACGGTGCCGGAGGAACCTGCGGTACCTGCAGACGCGAGCGAAATGCCACATATCAATTTCACAGAATCACTTTGCAATTTGATGCAAATGAACAACATTTCTCCTGCTTGTACACATTTTCTGTCAACACGTGTTTGAGAGACTTGCTGTGACATGTCAAAATGCTGCTTACCGGGGGGAAAATAAACACGGCGCTTTGGTTTGGCTGCTTCCCTCCCGCGCTGCCTGCAGGGGAAGGGACGCACGGGGCTGGTCTGCACCCACAGCACCCAGCCCCGAGCCCCGGGGCAGCAGCACCCTGCCAGGAGGGGCCAGGAAAGCTCCTGGTCCTGCTCGCTGTGCCTGGCGTGTCCGAGCGGGAGCCGTGCCCCGTGGGCACTGCACGAAGCGGCTCCTCCGTGGGCGCGGGGATGTCCCCATACAGTGTGCGCTGCTTCTCCCTGCGGGCTCCAGCAGCTGCCCCACAGCTGGTGCCCCACACCAAGTGTCCCACACCAGGTGCCCCATAGCAGGTGTCCCCACACCATGTGTCCCACACCGTGTGCCCCGCACCGGGTGTCCCCGTGCGCCCCCCCGCAGCTCCCGGCTCGGGGCTGGGCGCACCCCCAAGACCCCGCCGAGCCCCGGCCGCGCTCAGCCCCTGGGTGCCCCCCCCGCTGCCCGGCACGGCCGGGGGGCTGCGGGCTGGGTGCGGGCTGGGTGCGGGCTGGGTGCGGGCTGGGTGCGGGCTGGGTGCGTGCTCCCCGCGCTGGGTTCGCTGGAGCGCGAGCTCCACCTGCTGCCGCCCGCATCCCGCATCCCGCACCCCCGGGTGGGCTGTCCCTGGGCAGGCTCCCCCCGAAACCCGGCTCCCCCCGCACCTCCTGCGGCCCCCTCGGCTCCAAAAGCCGCGAGCCGGGCTCCGGGGGGGGCACCTGGAGCAGGGCTCGGGGCTGCGCCCGCTGCCAGCTCCTGCAGCGCACCCGACACGGGGCTGCTGGGGGGTGCTGGGGGGGTGCTGGGTGTGCACTGGGTGTGCTGGGGGTGTGCTGGGCTTGCTGGGGCTGTGTTGGGCTTGCTGGGGGTGTGCTGGGGGTGCAGGAGATGTGCTGGGGGTGCTGGGTGTCTCTTTGCTCCAGGTCCATCCTCTGTCGGTGCTGGGGGAGGTGACACCCTCTCATGCCCTGCCCCATTAACTGTGGGACAAAGCCTCTGTCCTGGGACACCCCCCAGTGCCCCCCAGGCATGCCCATCAGCCCAGCACCCCTTTTGCTCCCCATGGGGTGAGGGAGTCGCTGAGCACCCCTGGCCTGCAGCTGCAGCAGCGGGGGGCTGGTGCCTGCACCCCCTGCCCAGGACCCCCAGGGGAGGGGCGGGAGGCAGAACATCCCCCCCCTGGCATCCCCAGTCCCCCCCGCCCCACAAAGACACCACACACGAGGTGTTTGCACACTTGCCATGTTCACAGCAGACATTACAGGCAGTAAGGACATCCTCGGCCCCTCAGCCCTGACCCCGGAGCGCCCTTGCCCCATGCCAGCACCAAGAGCCGCGGCGCTGCAGGACCGTGGGGGACCCTGCGGCACCGAGGGGGGGTCTCAGGGACGTGTCCTGCCCCAGAACCCGGTGTCCCAGCCCCGGTGCTCTCCCACCCATGGGCCCTGCGAGGCACTGGGCACACCACAGCCCGGGCAGGAGGGAGGTGATGCGGGTGGGTGAGGATCTCACACCCCGAGGCGAGGGGCAGCCCGCGGCCGGTGCGCTCTGGGCAGGCTGGGGCACCCCAGGACCCCTGCCCCATCCCTGCTGGGACCCCCTCTTGGTCACCACCCTTCTTCAGGAGGGTCTCAAACAGGGTTGGACGGACAGACAGACGGACAGACAGACTTCTCCCAGCTGGGACAGGGGCTCCTGAGGGGACAGGGCAGAGCAAAGGAGCTGCGGGCTGCTCTGTGACACCCCTGTCACCCACTGCCCTCCTCTGCTCAGGGGGTGGCCATGCAGGGGAGCAGCCCCCCAGTGGGCACCAGCAGCCCCGTCCCCTCGGGGGGGGCACGGTGGGCACTGGCTGCCCCTGTGGGTGTCCTCGGGGCCGTGCGGGTGGCGCAGCCTTTGGTCACCCACCCGGGAGGGTCCCTGGGCAGGGGTTGGGCTGGAGGGCTCTGGGAACCTGCTGGGGACCCCTGCCCTGTGCCAGACCCCGCTCCTCCTCCTGCCCTCCTCTGCCCCCTGCTCCTTCCCCATCCCCGCTCCTCTGCTCCAGCTGCGGAGCCGACTCCTGAACCCCTCAGCACCACCCCCGGGTCCGGGAGGGGCAGGCACCCTCTTCAACTCAACACATCGGCATCAGCCCAAAAATTCCTCCTGGCCCCAGTGTCGCTGAGGAGGGGAGGGGCGCGGTTAGTGGGTTAATGGGGAGGCCGGCAGCCGCCTGCCCGAGGGTGCTTTGGCCACAAATTGCACACCTGAGAGGCTGGGGCTACCTCTGAAGGTCACCAGCACCGGGTCAGTGAGCACAAGCAAAAACCATTGAGGACGGAGAAAGGGAGCAGCTGCAGCTGGGTGCTGGCCCCTGCTGAGCGCATCCCCTCGGCCCAGCGCCGTGCCCCTGGTGTCCTGCAGGGCTGTGTCCTGCTGCACGGCGCTACCCCGCGTGCCCACCCAGGGGGGTCCTCAAGCCTCCACCTCAGCAGGACCCGTGCTCATTCAGGAGTTTTACCTAATTACGGACCTATGGAAGCAAAGCGAGGGCTGCCGACCAGCCCCAGCATTAGCAGTACCCTCACCCTGCCAGGTGGATAGCAGAGTGCCTCTGGCTGGCACTCCCTGTCCCTGTCCTGTCCCTGTCCTGTCCCTGTCCCTGTCCTGTCCCTGTCCCCATCCCCGTCCCTGTCCCTGTCCCTGCCTGTCCCCTGGCCATGTCAGTGGCTGGGAGGATGCTCCAAGCACCAACCCGTGGCCAGCCCCGGCCCCGGCGCCTCGTGTTAGTTAGGACCAGCTGCTGGCAACAGCTTCCCGCATGCAGCAAGGCAGGAGGCAAACTGTGGAGAGACAAAGGGGGTGAAGAGAGCTGGGGAGCACCCGCACCCGCTGCAGCGATGCAGGGCGGCAGCACGGGGCCGTTCCCGTGACAGCTGAACTGGTGCTGGGGGACTCGTGGCAATGGTGCTGCTGGGGGGGGTCTCTGCAAACTGGGTTTGCTGCACTTCTATGGCCACTGCCAATTGTTAACAGCTTTGGCGTTTTTCTATTTGCACTCGACATCTTTTCTTCGTTTAACCAAGTGGTTTTCTCAGAAGACAGAAGGCCAATGGGGAAATTTGGGAAGCCCCACAGCCCGAGCACTGTCCTCCAGGAGGCACCGGGGCAGCAGCGCTGCTCGGCAGCACCGGCGGCCACGAGTCCCCTGGGCAGGCAGGAGGCCGCTGTTCATTTGCCAAGATGAACAGCACCAGAGTTAAAGTGCAAAGAACAGTTGTTAGTAGCAGTAGGGAACAAGAACGGCAGGGTTAGTGCAGGCGGTTAGTAAGAGAAGCGTGGCATTGCCGGTCCTACTTAGAGAGCACACAAACTGGAAGAGAAACGAAGAGAAAAGCAGCGACAATTAGTTTGTTTAATCCAGTTCAGGAATGTGTTAGTGACAGAGAGATCCACTGGCTTAAAAAGGAACTGAAAAGCTTCTGCTGATAAAACCATTTTGGGCTGCCAGTCAGCAGCAGAACCCCCACGGGGCCCTGGGCATCGCCACCCCCCTGCGGCAGCGAGCGGCCCCTGCGGGGGGCTGCCTGCGGGCACCCTGCACTGCCCACCCTGCACTGCCCTGGGCTACCCTGCGCTGCCCACCCTGTGCTGCCCACCCTGGGCTGCCCACCCTGTATTGCTCTGTGCTGCCCTGCTCTGCCCTGTGCTGCCCACCGGGGTGCCACGCTGCCCAGCCCTGCGTTCCCACAGCCGTGCCGTGCCGCAGCACCCCGCAGCACCCCGCAGCACCCCGTACTTACCCAGCTTTTCCGTTCCCCTTTAAGGACAGCGCGGGCTGCCCGTGGTTAGTGGGAGGCGAGACAGGAGCGGTTAGTAGGGCATGCGCCGGGGCTGGTTAGTGGGTTAGTCACCGCGAGGGGCCGGGGGCCCTGGTTAGTGCGTTACCGACGCAGCAGGGCGCACGCATGCACAGCCGGGCCCGCTCAGTCCCCCATGGCCACGCAGTGCCCTGCGGGGTGACAGCGTCCTAGAGCAGGAGGCGTTTTGGGGCTTTGCCACCGGATCGAGGTTTGGGAGGGTGTCAGTGGGCGTTTCGGTCTGCGTGATGGAACCTTCCTGAACGAAGCGCTCTGCGGGACCTGCCGCTACCGCCCGACCCCCCCGAGCAGCGCTGCCCTGCGAGCCGTGCTGCCCGGCCCTGGCACCAGCAAGGATGAGATGGGCTCTGAGAAGGAGGCAGCCCCGGCAGTGCTGGGCCTGTGCCTCAGCATCGTGAGGCTCTGAGGGCAGGGCGCTGAGGCAGAGGATGGGGATGGGCGAAGTGCCCAACCTGTGCCTGCTGCCCGGGCGGGGGCAGCTCAAGGGCAGGGCTTCTGCAGAGGCATCCGCTGGGGTCTGCAGCGAGCCCACCAGCCCACGGAGGGAGGAGGAGGAGGGCTGGCAGAGAAAACCATGACTGGGGTGGGGGCAATGTGCCCTGGCACCGCGTCCCCTCCCCGTCAGAGGCTGCCTCTCATTGGGGCCGGGTGCTGAGCCCGTGCTGAGCAGTGAGACAAGGCTGGGCAGGGGCTCCCAGGCACCCTCTGCCCATTGTCGCCTCCAGGTGCCCTCATCCCACAGGGGCCGTGTGCCCCCTCGGGCCCTTCAGCAGCACGAATGCTGCAGCCGCACACGGGACATGCCTGGTGCTGCCATCCCCGCACGGCCCCACGAGGGATGCGCTGAGCCCTGCTCCCCTCGGGGCTCCGGGCTGGTCCAGAAACCTGGCGTTTCCCCAAAATGCCCCCGGCGCAGAGCCAGGGTCTCACCAGGACAAGGCAGCAGTGGTGCGGGGCACTTGCCGAAAGCAGCAGGGCTTTGCCGACAGGCAGAGGGATGGGGCAGGGCTGGTGGGGCTGGCGGGGGGCCCTTCTGGCTCTGGCCATCGTGTCCTCCTGGCGGGCCGAGCCAGCTCCTCGCCCGTCCCCTTCCCCTTCCCCTGTTACGCTCAGGGAGGGGGGCGGCTCTCATCCTGCCCATGCCCTCCCCGTTGCCCTGCACCAGCCCCAGCACCTGGCAGGAGGCAGCCCCGCGTCCTCAGCCACCGCCACCGCCGTCTCCTCGGCTGTGTCCCCGCGGTGGCCGGGCTGTCACGGGGTGGCTGTGCGGGGTGGGACAGCTCCGGGGCCGGGCAGCTGCGGGGTCCCCGTGCTGGCAGCGCTGGCAGCTCCCTGTGCCCCAGCTCCCTCGGGCAGGGTCAGCCCGGCCGGGCAGGAGCTGGGGCAGCGCCCCGGGGCTGGCGGTGCTGGGGGAGCAGAGATGCTGTTAGAGCCCTGGCAGCGCAGCATCCACCCCCTCCCCACCATCGGGCACCCCTCGGAGGTGCAGCCCCCCCCCCATAGAGGCAGCCCCAGGACGGGGTGAACCCACGGACCAAGCCCAGGGGAACGGTGAGGGTTTTGCTCGGGGTGTGCAGGGAGTGCAGGGGCGCACTGCGGCTGCACTGACCCGTCCCAAATCTCGGGGTGTGGGCGAGCACGGGGCTGCCACGGCCGGGCAGGACCGAGGAACATCCACAATCCCCCCCCCCCCCGGGGGTCCTACCTGTCGTCAGCGGCTACGCGAGCGCCGTGCAATGTCCCCTTGTCCTGCCTGGCTGCTCCGCCGCGGAGGCTGCGCAGGGGACTGTGTGTGAACAGACCTCAGTCAGTCAATAGCAGCTGCAAAAGAAAGCAACCAACGCAGCAAGAGAGCAAGGCGCAGCACCGGCGGGGGCACCTGGGCGTCCAGGCACAGCACCCGGGTTCACGGGCACGAAGCCCCCCTGGCGGCAGGGGGGGGCCGGGGGCCACAAACTGCAGCACGGCAGGAGCGGGGAGGCAGCGGGCGCTGAGCGCGGTGGGCACGCTGCCACCACCTCCCCCTGCCCGCAGCAGGACCCCCGAACCCCGCTCCCTGCGGTCCCCACCCCGGCCCCAATGCCCCCCCGTCTGCTGTGCCCACCATAGGAGTGCAGGGGGGGGGGTCCTGCGGGTTGGGGCTGCCGCAGGGTTCGGTTTGGGGGCGCCCCCCTGCCCCCAGGGCGAGGTGTGCCGCGCACAAAGGGCGGCGGAACAATAGCGGGAGAAAATGGCTCCCCAAAAGCAGGCAGCACCAAGGGCTAACGCTGCAGGGGGAGGGCTGCTGGCCCCAGCCCCTCCTCTAGAGCCCCTACCTAAAATCACCGGGCTGGGGAGAAAATGGTGGGTCCTAGACAAAGAAGTAACCCATCATTTTGGCTAACTTCCTTCCGGGAGCACGGAAAATTAGGCAAGAATCCATTTACCTGGCTCGAGCCCTATTCTTGATGAGGTTTCTGGAAAAAAAAAAATAAAAAAATACAAACAGGCGGTGCCGCAGTTAACAGGGGTGGTACCGGGGGTGCTGGGGAGGGGGCTGCTGCCACCCTGGCAAAGGGGAGGGGGGGGGGGGGGGGACAGCAGCACCCCCGGCCCCGCAGCGCTGCTGAGAACTTGGCGGCTGCTGCAGGGCCTGGGGAGGATTCACAGCCGGGGGGGGAAGGATTTCTGGGGGAGGATTTCTGGATTGCTGTGGGACTTGCAGCATTGCTCCTCGGGAGCGGTGCCGCAGCAGCTGCCCGGCTGTGGGTGCATGGGGGCATCGCACCCCAGGGGGGGGGCTCCCAGGGCTGCCCCCCCCCAGGCACACGGCAGCGCCCGGCGAGCGGCCGGGTTTCCATCCAGCAGAGCGCAGAAACACCAGGGTGGCTTTACCTGATTTCCAGGCGGTGGCCGGGCTCGGGGACGGGCAGGCTCCGCTCGCTCGTGGCCGCCGCACGGCTCCTTTGTGCTGGAGCCTTCCAGAGAGGATCCCCGAGCGAGACATCGCGGGGATAACTCCTCCCCCCGCAGCCCCCGCCGCCGCCGCGGCCCTACCTACGGCGCAGGAGGATGCTGCAGCTCCCACCCAATTTTCATGCTGGAAACGTGGCCGAGTCACCTTCACCCGCACCGTGGCCACCGGTGATTTGGGCGTGGGACAAGGTGGCCCTGTAGAGTGGGGGGGGGGGGCGTGGAGCCCCCCAGATTGTGCCTGGCAGGAGGGGGCTGCTGGAGAGGCACCCCCAGAGTCCTGCCCTTTGCACTGTGGGTCTGGAGCACGGGCAGGTTTGGCTCTGCCCAAAGCCACCCGGAGCCCCCAGAGCCAGCTGCAGCCCCTGGTCCCTCTCATTGTTGTCCCGGGTCCCTGGGGGTCCCTGGGGGCCCAGCAGCACAGGGCTGGTCCCAGCAGCAGCTGCTGGCCCTGCTCCCAGCTGTGCTGCCCCCAGACGTGGCATTGTCCCCACCGTCCCCAATGCGCATGGGACGGGCACCAGCTCCTGCAAGCGACAGCCCCAGATGTCCTGGGGCAGCCGCAGGGTTTCCCTCAGCCCGTCCCAAGCTGTCTGGTCTTCCTCCATTCTGTCCTTTTAATTGTTGTGCCCTGTGAGGAGAATTCTGTCCCCAGGAAGCATTGTCTCCGAGGGTGGTCTTTCTTTTGCAAATGTCAGGAATGGGACATTTTAATCACACCAAACCTTTTTTTTTTTTTTTTTTTTTTTTTTTTTTTTTTCTGCAGAGTGCTTCTGAAATGAGAAACATTTCCAAACCAGCTTTTTCCTGCCACACTTCCAGCTCCAGCTGGCCACCATTTTCCTGCTTGCCAGAGCAGGGGTTCAGCAGCAGCGGCTGGGAGGAGCAGCGGGGGCTGCGCTGCTGGGGGGCGCAGGGGGGTGTACGTGGGGGTGGGGTGCGTGGGGGTGTGCAGGGGTGTGGGGGTGTGCGTGGGTGCAGGATGGGTGCACAGCGTGCTGCTGGGGCCTGCCAGACCCCGCGGACCTTCCTGCCCAGGCTCAGTGGTAGCCGCAGTGTCCTCCTCCGCCTTGGTGGGGCCGAGGGACGCTCACTGCACCCCACTGCTGCGGGAGCTGGGCAGGGGCCTCGCCTGCCTGTGACAGGGACAGGCGGGTGGCTGTGCCACGGCAGGACAGACTGACAGACCCCCGTCCGTCCCTGCCCCTGCAGCGCCTGCCCAGGCACATGGCACCACCGCAGCCGCACGCCCGCGGTGACATGGGGATGGAGCCACTCGCCGCTGTGCCACCCGCACGCCTCCCCCAAGTGCGAGCGCACCGCCTCGTACAACGGAGCTTTATTGAGCTTTGGTGCCGGCACCACGCCGGGCAGGCAGTGCCCAAGGGATGGGGACAGGGCCGGGGCCGGGTGTCCGCGGTGCGGGCGGTCACTGCTGGACCCTGCGGATGGACTGCACCTGGCCCGTCTGCGCGTGGGAGCCCCACTCCCGCACGTGCTTGTACTCGCCGGCGCCGCTGTCGCTCTCCAGCAGGTACTGGAAGCCGCGGTACCCCGGGTACTGCGAGCAGACCCACCTGGAGCAGAAGGCAGCGCGTCTCAGGGCTGGGGGCACCGCGACGGGGCCGGAGACGCCCGGTGCCGCGGGTCCCGCTGCCCCCGCTACTCACGCGCCGGAGCAGACGAGGAAGGAGCCGACGGCGCTGCTGCCCCAGCCCAGGGCGGGCAGCGAGGGGCAGTCGTCGCTCAGCTCCCCCCTCCTGCCCTGGAAGTTCTCGTGCTCGAACAGCATCAGCCGGCTGCGCCGGTGGTCCTGCAGCGAGAGGGCACCGCGTGGGCACGGCCACCCCCTGCCCCCTGCCCTCTGCCCATCCAGGGCCATCGGGGGTCTGGCACAGCCCCACACCGGGCCCTACTCACGGCGCAGGCGATGGGGCGGAAGGAGCACATCCTGTCCACGCGGTAGGCGTTGCTGCCGCTCCACGCCTCCCAGCACGGGTACTCGCCGCACTCCAGCACGAACTGCTGCCCCTGGAAGCCGCAGTGCTCGAAGCCTGCCCAGCTGCCGGGGAGGTGGGGTGAGCGCCCCGCGGCACCCAGCGCCCCCAGCACCCAGCGCCCCCGGCAGCCCCCAGCGCTCCCCACAGGAGGCAGCCGCGTGGTTTGGGTGGCAGAAGGCACCCGGTGCCCCCGCCTGCCCCTGCAGCCCCCCGCCCCGCACTCACGCCCCGCTCTCGATCTTGAAGGAGCGGACGGTGCTGAAGCCGCGCTCCGGGGTGCTGTAGCAGTCGGCGGTGAACTCGTGCCTCTTGCCCTGGAAGAAGGGCTCGTCCCACACCACGATCTGGGGAGCACGGGCGGATCAGAGGCGCTGCAGGCGCAGGGGCCCCCAGCAGACGCTGCGCCCCCGTGCCCGGGTGTCCGCGGGGCTCAGCCCCTGCTCCTGCTCCTCCCCGGCCTCCCGCACCTTCCAGAGACCGGAGGCCGTCCTGCGGCGCTGGCTCATGGTGGTTCTGTGCAGGAGAAGAGGAGGCTGGTGCGGGGCTGCTGGCACACCGCTGCCCGGCCCCGGGGCCGCGCGCTGCCTCCTGCGCTTACCGGGGTGAGGAGCTGCGCACGGAGAGGTGGCGCGGGCGGCAGCCCTGGGGCAGGGTTTTTATAGCTTCAGACAGAGCCAGGCCGGGAGGGCATTACGGAAAGCCCTAACTCAGCACACGGCGGGAGGAGGGACCGGGAGGAACAAAGGCAGGGCTGCGGAGAGGCTGGAGAGTGGGGGCACCAGGGCTCCCAGTGACCCCAGACCTGTGGAGCTGGGCGATCAGGCTCTGCTGGGACCATGACCAGAGGTGTCCCTGCCTGTCTGCACCAGGGGCGTTTGGCATGTGCAGTGCAGGGAGGCAGGCCAAAACTGTGTGTGGAGGAGCTCGCTGTCCGTGGTGGGGCAGAGCAGCTCTCCCCAGGGGCCAGGGCAGCTCTGAGAGGCAGCAAATGCAACTTAAAATAGAAAGACGTCTAACAAACATGAAAATGAATGCAAATTGAAAGCCGAGAGCCACGAGAGCTGGCTGCCGTGAGGTCAGGGAGCTGCCCCTGGGGGTGCCGGGAGGTACGGGAGCACCGCGTGCACCCGGCCGTGCTGCCACAGGAACGGCGGGCGGCCGATAAAACTGCAGGGAGAGGAGAGATCGATGAATGCTTGGTGTTTTGGGAAGCATCCCTGATGGTGCAGCTGAGCCGCGTGGCTGCAAGTTAACGCTTCACCCCCGGGGGGAAGGAGGGGACGGCGGCCGGCAGCCCCTGCGCAGGGCTCCGCGCTCAGCGCGCCGCTCGGGGCATTGCTGCTGCCCGTGCTGAGTGCTGGCACGGCGGCAGGAGCACCAGGAGCCTTGGAGTCTTTGACAGAACAGGGAGGAGACAAGTGCCCGGGTGCTGCAGGGGCACCAGCACCGCTGCTCAGCACCCTCCCGGCACCCACCGCCCCTCCACCTGCCTTGCCGGGGGCTGGCACAGCACCGCAGCGCTGGAACCCAGCGTGGGACCTGGTGCCAGTGAGCTGTAGGAGTAGGAGCGGTAGGGAACCAGCACGGCACGTGCTGAATGTGCTGAAAACTCGCTAACAAGTGGGGCTGGCAGGCAGGGATGGCATGGGACAGCCAGCTGGAGCATCCTCAGAGGAGAAGGCTGTTTTTAGGGACTGAGATATTCAGAAAGTGTCGGCTTTGATTGCACATCTCCAGGGGAAAACCCTCAGGAACAACTCTTGAAGCATTTTGAAGGACTGAAGTCTGGCATCCTGGCATCCTCGGAGCAGAGCACTGGGGTGCTGGCTGGTATGGAGGGAAGTTTAAAGCGAGATCAGTGGAGTTCAGATGGGAAGTGAGGAAGCAGACGGGCTGACCCAGGGCAGGGTTAATGCAAAGCCAGGCTGGGGAACCTGCAGGCGCTGCCCCCAGGGCTGAGCTCTCCCTGTGCCAAAAGCCGGGGTCCAGACAGGGGGGGCTGGGAGCAATCCCCAGCTCTGCCCAGCTTGGTGCCAGCACCGGGCTGGGCTCCTGCCCCTGGCGGTGGGCACAGGGCAGCCGTGGGGCTGTTTTTGGGCCAGCCGTGGGGCACGGGGCTGGTGCTCCATGCCCAACCATGGCGCTGCTGGAGCCGGGTGCTGGAGCCGGGTGCCGGTGCGGGTCCGTGTGCGGGGGCTATATATGCCCTGCGCGGGCGCGCGGGTGCCAGCGTGCTGCAAAGTGGCACGGTCAGGCCTTCTGTTGTGCCGCGGGCACAAAGGAAAGTGCTGGGTTCAGCAGCTGGGCACGGGGCCGGGGAGAGGCTTCCAGCGCCGTGCGGGATGTGATGACGGGGCGGCCGCGCAGACACTGATGAGTTCGCACTTCCTTTGTGCGCCCGCCCGGGGCCTGCCCTTGCCAGGCTATAAAGTGGGGGCCCCGCTGCACCCCGAAACACAAGCCCGCTCACTCCAACAAGAAGCAGCAGCTGCCCAGGTAAGAGGACCAAGTGCCCGCGCTGCAGCACTCGCTCCAGCTGGTCCCGAGGGGGGGAGAGAGAAACACAGGGGCTCGTCCATGCCCAGCACCGTGCCACTGCTTGGGGCGCCCCGAGCTCGTCACAGAGCTCTGGCACCCCGCTGCCCTCTGTGGGGGCTGCTGGATAACCCTAAACCATGGTTTAGGGTTTAGGGTCATCGGGGTGCCCCCGAGAGGTCCACACACAAAGGGGGGTGCGTCCTGCCCGCCCCACGCACACCCGTGCGGGACAGCCCCAGTGCAGGATCAGGCCCTGGGGAGGGCAGGGAGTGGGAGTGGGGAGCTCGGGGCACCCCCGCACGGCGAGACCATGCTGGGAGCTCTCCTGGGCACAGAAGGGGAGCATGGTGAGTGCCACCTCCTGCTGCCCATGCAGGACCCGCTGCCTCTGCCTGGCCTGCCTGGGGAGCCCCCAGCTCCTCGCCCCATTGCTGTGCCCCTCCCCTCCCCAATGCCACCCCAACGCCACCGTCCCTGGGGCCAGGTGGGGTGTCCCACGGCCGTGCCCCCACTAACCTGCAGCTGGGGTCTCTGCCCCCAGACCTGAGCTGACCACCGCAATGTCTGAGACCACAAAAACCGCCGCTGCGGAGGACAAGGAGAAGGCACCGGCTCCATCCTCCGACCCCACACCCGTCACCAACAGCAAGGGCGAGGAGCCCGCCGCAGAAGCTTTCCGGGTAAGCCCCGCACATCCCCGCACAGCACCAAAATGCCGGGGTGCTGCTGGGGAGCTGCATCGGGGCTGGAAACGAGGGGCGAGCCGTGAGGGTGCCCCGTGACAGCTCCACGGTGCCAGGCACAGGGGGCACGGTGCAGGTACAGCCCCTGGCCCCACAGCTCCATCCCGGCCCGGCTGCACCCACTGCGGGGGCACCAGCACAGGGACCCCCGGCGTGGCCGCGGCACCCAGAGCAGGGAGCGGCTGTCGGGGGGGACCTCGGTGTGCTGGGACACGCGGCCCCGTGCCCTGCCCGAGCCCTTCCCTCTGCCCCCAGATCATCGTCTTCGAGCAGGAGAACTTCCAGGGCAGGCAGATGGAGTTCACCGCCGAGTGCCTGAACCTGGCCGACTGCGGCTTCGAGCGGGTGCGCAGCGTCATTGTCAGCTCCGGACCGTGAGTGACCCTGCCCCGGAGGGACCCGTGCCTGTGGGGACACCATGGCCCAGGGGTGCAGGGTGATGCGTGGGCATCTCCTGCAGCTGGGCACAGCACTTGACCCCCCCAGTGACAAGGGCGGTGGGCGCGGGGTTGGCTGCTGGGGCCGAGCAGCAATCGCTGTGCCCAGGGGTGTGTGAGCTCCTGACCCCCCATGGGCTGGGAGAAAGGCAGGCACAGGGCGGTGGGCTCGGTCCTGGCACCCACAGATATTTTGGGTGCTGGGAGCACAGCTCGGCCGCCCCGCGGGCTGGTGGAGCAGGAGAGGAGCCTGACCCCTCGCGCCGCCCTGCCCCTCTCCCCAGCTGGGTGGCCTACGAGCAAGCCAACATGCGCGGGGAGATGTTTGTCCTGGAGAAGGGCGAGTACCCTCGCTGGGACACCTGGTCCAGCAGCTACCGGAGCGACTGCTTCATGTCCATGCGTCCCATCAGGATGGTGAGTGGCCTGGGAAGGAGCTGGCTCCGGCTGGGGCTGGGGCTGTGTCCGTGCCACACGGTGCCCGGTCACTGTGAGCACCGGCCACCCAGCCCAGCGCCTCCTCGCTGTCCTCCCCAGGAGGCTGAGGACCACAAAATCTCCCTGTACGAGTCTGCTGACTTCAAGGGCAACAAGATGGACATCCAGGAGGACGACGTGCCCAGCCTCTGGGCTTACGGCTTCTGCGACCGCGTGGGCAGCGTGAAGGTGCCCAGTGGAACGTAAGCCGGGCTGCAGCTCCCCCAGCTCCCTGCGCTGCACCCGCACGGGCCCTGGGCAGCCGCTGGTGCTGGGCTGCTCCCTGCCCACCCATGGGTGCGGGGGGCTCCGCGTGCTGCCTCCTGGGTGCAGGGGGTGTCCCGCAGGCAGCGGGGCACAGCCGGGCAGCGGGGACCCCGGGCAGGGTTCCGTGGTGGGGACGTTTGTTGGTGGGTTCACAGCTCGGCAGCTGACACCCGTGTGCTCTCCCCGCAGCTGGGTCGGGTACCAGTACCCGGGGTACCGGGGCTACCAGTACCTCTTTGAGACCGGGGACTTCAGGCACTGGAACGAGTGGTGCGCCTTCCAGCCGCAGCTGCAGTCCATCCGCCGCGTCAGGGACATGCAGTGGGAGCAGAGGGGCGCCCGCCCCGGCCCCACCGCCCCCTCCGACTGAGCGCCCCCCACCCAAAACGGGCGGCCCCGGCCCCGCGGTGCTGAGCGGAGCCTGGCCCGGGGGCAATAAAGAGTGAGACGGTGCCGGTGGTGCTGCCAGCTGCGGGGGGGCGCTGGGAGATGGGTGCTGGGAGATGGGTGCTGCGTGATGGGTGCTGCAGGCAGGGTGCAGGGTGAGCAGTGCGGTGGGTGCCGGGTGCCGGGTGCCGCCCGCGCCCCCGCCCCGCACACGCCGTCCGTGCACGCCGTTTGCACGCGCACACGCGGGGCACAAGCGCCCCCCGGGGAGCACGGGCACGGCGCGGGGGGGGCGGGCGGCGGGGCCGGGCCGGCAGCCGGTACCGGTGCCCATACCCGTACCTGTGCCCGTGCCCATACCCATACCCGTACCCGTACCCGTTCCCGTGCCCGTTCCCGGTGCCGGTGCCCGCCCCGTGCCCGTTCCCGCGCCCCCCCCCGCCGCAGGACGCATGCGCAGCGGGGCGGCGCGGGGATCCCGGCCCCTCGTGCGCGTGACGTCGCCGCGTCCCCGCCGGCGGCACCGGCACCGGGCACGGGCACGGGAACGGGAGCGGTGAGTGCGGGGGGGGGGAGGGAGAGGGAGGGGGCGGCGGGCACGGAGCGGGCGGCGGCGGCGGGGGGCGGCCGTGCGCGGTGCCCGGTACCCGGTGCCCGGTACCCGGTGCCCGGTACCCGGTGCCCGGTGCCCCCTGCAGCCCGCAGCGGGCCGGGCAGCGCCGAGCCCGGCAGCCCCGAGCAGCCCCGAGCAGCCCCGAGCAGCCCCGTTCCGCAGCCCCGCGCTGCCGGTAGCGCCCTGCCCGCACCGCGTCCCCCTGCCCCCGGGGATGGGGACGGGACGGGATGGGGACGGTGCGCACCGGGCGGACCCTGCCCCACATCCCCCCCCCAGCCCCAACCCCTCCGCACCGCGCACCGGGCCCGGCTGCCCCTCGGCCGTGCCCCCCCCGGGGGCTGGGTGCGAGCCCCGGGCAGGCGGGGGCCGGGGAGGGGGTCGGTGGGCGGCCGCGGGTCGGTCCCGGAGCTCTGTGCCCGCTCCCCATGGAGCTGTGGCCGGGAGCTGCCCGCAGCCCTCCCCACGGCATCGCAGCACCTGCACGAGCAACCTGCAGGCCTCGGGGGTTTATGGAGTTTATGGGGTTTATGGGGTTTTATGGGGGTTTTATGGCTCGTCAGAGGTGTGGTGCCAGCGCCGTGCCCTGTGCCCGGGGCTGCAGCCGGCATCAAGCCAGGCCCGGGCATCGCTGCCACCCGCATGGTGCTGGACGTGTGCCCCTGCCCCGTCCCTCCCTGCTGCTCCAGACGGGGTGGGAGCTGGGCAGCACCCAGAGCTGCTGAGCACCAGGGGCTCGTGGTGAGGCAGTGATGCCCCAACGTGTGCCTGGGGACAGCTCGGGGCTGAGCGCAGCACTGGGAGCTGTGGGAGCACTGGGAGCTGCTGCGGGGTCCCCAGGTGCAGTCACTGTGTGCCCCCCCGAAGGGCCGTGGGGCTGCTGCCTGCAGGTCTCACGCACAGTAACTCCTGCTGCTGTGTGAAGCAGCTGATCCCCAGGGCGGTTTGCGCTGCAGATGTGCTGAGCCTGTAGGGATGTGTGGGACGCGGGAGCTCTGCGAAGCGCGGAGCCTGTCAGGAACGTTTCTGGGGAAAGGAGGCAGCCCCCAGCAGGTGGTTTTGCGCTGATGGCTCCTGACGAATCTGTGATGCTCGCAGCAAGCCTCAGCCTCCTTCCTGCCTTAGCAGAGCTCGCCGTGCTCCAAACCCCACAGCCCTGCGAGCGCAGGCAGCGAGCAGGCAGGGCCTGCGGGAGCAGCTTTGCCCCATCCCCAGGTGCTTTAATTTCGCTCTGGCTGTGGCTCTGCCCGTGTGGTGCAGCCCAGCTGCGGGGCACCCACCCGGCGGGCAGGACCTGGCCCCGGGGAGCTCTGCCAGCAGCAGGTTGCTCAGCGGGTGCCCTCGGGGCAGGGGGAGGGCTGCTTCCCACCCAGCGCCTGGGTGCTTGCCCTGCAGCCACCGCCAGCCCTTCGCTTTGGGCCTGGGGGCTGCAGCCCTGAGCTGCACGGGGCAGGCTCTAGGCTTTGTCCTGCTCCTGCTGGCAGCACGGGGCAGCCATCCCAGAAGGGCCCCTTCCCATTTTCATCCATCCACGGTGCCACGAGATGAGCCCCTCCTGGGCCGTGCCTTGGCAGAAGATATTTGGCCGGGCTCTGGGCGCTGCCCGAGCTGCTGGGTGGCAGCGGGGCGCTGCGCCTGTGCGAGGGGGGCTGCGCACCCCCACGGGGCTGGGGTCGGGGCCAGGCTGCAGCCGGTGCCCCCTGCCCGCACCTTCCTCCTTCGGTGCCTTCGGGGCCGGGGATGGCTGGTGTTGCTTCATAGGGAAATAAAATATTTTGATTTTGTTTCTTAAGCAAATTTGAGGTTTTGGGGTTTCTCTTGTAGAAACAACCTTTACTCTGCAGATCCTGATCTTTGTGCGTGCAGGAATGGAGCTCGTTAAGACTGACGGCTTGGCACGGGGACTTGGAAAATATTTTTTTGAAGATGCTCGGTATTTTTTCTAGCAGTTCCTTTGATTTCTTTCTCTCCCCGTTGCATGGCAGGCTCTGACCACCCACACTTGTGGGGAATGTTTTGTTCAGCGCTGGGAGTGCGGAGCCAGGTTTGCAGCGAGGCTGGTGCCTGAACGTGCACACCCCTGCCCTCGGCAGCAGGACTCTCCCCTCGCCGGTCCCTTTGCAGCTTGCTGCAGGACAACCTGTGGTGCTTTTGGTTTCACTTGCACAGCCCGCCAGGACACAGCTTGGGAGGAATAACTGCCTGCACGCGAACTGTGCTGCCCCAGGCCCTGCTCCTGCTCCTCCTGTTGTCAGCAGCCTCAGGAGTGAGTGTGGGGGCGAAGCAGGAGCAGCAGAGGTGCCAGTCTATGAGCTCTCAGCCCCAGTCCTCTGGGGTGCCTGTGGGGCTTTGGCTCTGCCCCCCGTGGGAATAACCACAATGTAATTACAGCCGTGGGCACGGAGGAGCTGTGAATGGGAGCTGTGGATTGATTAACCGTCAGGAAGGTTCCTCTGAGGCTCCGAGCTGCTGGCCTGGTTTCGTGCACCGCGGATGCTCCCCGGCGAGGGCCGGTGGCTGCGCTTTGCCCGGGGGCCACGTCCGTCACCGCACGGGGGTCTGCGAGGGGCTCCTGCTCGCCAGCCCTGGTGCGTGGTGCTGAGCAGGAGAGCTTTCCTCCCTGCGAGCGTCCCTGAAGCAGCGAGTGTTGTGAAATGAGATGTGGTAACAGCCACTTCCCCTGCGCTAGCCAGAAATCTGCTGGCTCCTGGTGCTGCCCTCGGCTGTCCCGGCACGCCAAGGGGCGTAGGGCCGGTGGGCCGGGGGGGCTCCTGGCAGCGTGGGTCCTCCCCGCGAGCCCTGCTCCTGGCCCTGCTGCCCTCCCTGTTCGGAGGAGCGCCCTGGGAGCAGCACACGGGGCTGGGCCTTGCTTGGGCAAGGCGGTGGGCAGGTGGCTCCCCGGTCCCCATGGCCACCGCAGCACGTTTGGGGCCGTTTTCCTTCCTTTTCCCCGAGCCCAGCTGCTGGGGGCGTCAGCGGCTGAGGCAAACGAGCACCTGCCATCAGCGGGGTTGCAGGGCCGGGGTCCTTGCTGGGCGTTTGGCCGGCACATCATTGGTGGTGCTTTTAATTGAGGGGACGCTGGGCAGGACCCGCGGGGGCTGGCGCAGGTGGGGGAGCTGCAGGGTGTGCCTGCGCTCCGTCCCCACGCTGCTCTCACCGCTGTGCCCGGGGTGGCGGTGCTGCAATGCAAGCCACGGCGCTCTCTGTTCTATTTGGGGATTCTCAAAGGGATCCATAACCCCAAAGTGGCCTAAAATCCCTGTATTTTTAGTGGGGTTGGCTTCTGGTTCCTGTAGATGCTCCTGGCTTTGTGGCCTTCAGCACATCCCCAGCCTTAGTAAGCAAAAACGCCCTGCTCTCGGCACTGCCACTCTCGTCACGTGGTGCCTTGAAAGCAACTCTTTTTTTTTTTTCTTTCTGTTTTTTTCAATTTGAACACTGTCAGTACCCTTCGGCAGCACGTCCGAGCCCTTCTCCCACCGCCTGGCCCCGCTGTGCCGCGGGAGCTGGGCGCTGCCACGCTTCGTCGGCCGGGCCCGGGGTGCGGCAGCCGAGGGTGTTCCTGCACTGCACAGAGCCTGCGAATTAATTGAAGGCTATCAATTAAGTAATTAAGTTTTGCTGATTTGCAAAGATGCCAGTTAGATGCATTAGTGTGTTTTTGCTGACCACAGCTGCTGTTGCACCGCGGGGACGCTCGCAGTTCCTCATCCCTTATTAAGCACCAAGGATTTGAGCTAAATTTTTCCATGCCCCACCTCAGGCTTTTGGGGAAGCTGCAAAGACGAGCAGCCATTTCTGGGAATGATTTAAAAGAAAAGGCATTTTTTGATCACATTACGCTTCTTGTAGAAACGGTGCTTGTTGTCTGTAACCCATCCCTGCTCTGCACAATGTCCCCGTGACATCGCTTCGCTGCCAATCGCCTGCGCTTGGGGTGCAGCCGTCCCTGGGCGAGCTGGTGCTGGGGGGCTGCACGTCCTGCTCCAGTGCTGCTTGGTGATGGGCTGCGTGAGCTCTGCACCGCGTGTGGGGAGTTCATCGGTGCAGAAGCATCCCCGGGCACAGCACAGCCCCGTGGTGCAGGGCCTGGTGATGGGCAGCACGGTTGAGCCGTGCCGTTTGTGTTGCATGGGGCTGCAGCGTGGTGCCTTCCCCGCCAGCCGTGCCTTCAGCAGCACGAGTGGCTGCTATCACACCCCACACACACAATGCGTCCCCTGGGAGCTGTGTGTCCCCTCGGAGCTGAGTGCCCCTGCCTGCCGTGGGACCCCTCTGGTGCTCGCCCCCTTCTCCGGAGGCTGCAGGGTGCTGTAGGGGCGCTGCGGGAGCCTGGGCGCGCTCTGCAGCGGGAGGTGCAGGAAGGAAGTCTGCAAGCGTGTGTGAGCGTCTGTGCGAGGGCAAGAGCCGGAGGGTTTCCGGAGCGGGGCGGCTGTTAAACCGCTGCTGCCGCGTGCACCAGGCGGCTCGTGGGGCTGCACGGCTCGTGGGGCTGCAGGGCTGCACCAGGGGATGCGGCTGGTGCCACGCAGCCCTGCAGCCTCGTCCAGACCTGGAGTCCCGTGGGCGGTGGGGGGGACACTGTGGGGAAGGAGGGCGATGCATGTGCTGGGCTCTGCCCCGCTGCGACGTCCCTGCCGGGTGGAGTTTCCCTCTTGTTCCTAATTAGTGCTAAGGAACAGAGAGGGGCCGGTGACGTTCGAAGGCGGCTGGGCAGGAGAGGAGGAGACTCTCGGGGAGCTGGAATAACAACCGGCGTCTGCGCTTCAGATGTGCTCACAGACATCCTCCAGGGCTGGGACAGCGACACACGGGGGGGAGCTGAGTGCAGGAGGGCTGCAGGGCTGCTCCAGGGCCCGTGGACAGGCACGGGCAGCGCCGTGTCCTCGGGGGCACGCGGCGGGTTGGGTCCTGCAGCCACCAGGAGCTGGAGCTGCGCCGGGCGGCCGGGAGCACCACGGCAGGGCTGGGGCTGGCCCTCGGCCTTGAGCCAGCAGCGGGGAGATCTCAGCTTCAGGCAGCTCCGTGGCATTGCTCTGGTCCTGAGCTCTGCGTCCCCGTGGCCTTGCTGGGAGCGTCGAATTTCAGGGCCTGGGTGCGAGGTGTCCCCTGGGCTCCCTTGGCTCTTGCTGCCTGGGGAGCTCTGGCGCTGTTCTGGCTCCTGTCTGACTCCAGCGTTTGTAACAAAGGCTGCGGGGAGCGAGTCTGAAGCTGCTTCCTCTGGGACGGGCCGTGCTGCTCCGGCCACTTGTGTGCAGTGGAACCGTGCCATGTCCGGCGGCTGGGCCCTGCTTTTAGATCCTGCAGCTGCTTCTGCTCCTCTGCGGCTTCTCCCGGCCAGGGCACTGGGTTTCCTGCGCGGAGCAGCCACCGTCCTGCCGCCCCTCTCCTCCCTGTGCTGTCCCAGCTCTGCCAGCACCAAAACGCAGCTGGGCAGGACGAGGGCCCGGCCCTGCTGTGCGTGGCGGCCAGAGCTGTCCCCAGGGGTCAGGGCCACCTCTCCCGGGGCTTGGAGGGAGGTTTTGGGCAGGAGGCGTGCGTGCGGAGGGGACGGTGCCAAGGAGGAAGAGCAGTGCTTGTAACCACGCTCGTACCTGTCTGTGACCAACAAACAAATCGGCCCTGTGTTTTTCTTCCCCATTAGGTATTTCTGCAGCCACCTGGGGGGGTATCGGCGTGACACTCGGCTAGCAGCAAGATGAGCACGCGGGGAGAAGGTAAGCCTGCGTGGAGAGCTCTTGGCAGAGCGGTTGATTCCCCTGTGGTCCCAGCAGGGGAGGGATGAATATTTCATACGGCTGCCCACACCTTCGCTGATGCTCCGTTAATATTTTATTGCTTGCAGCAGCTCGCGAGGAACGCTCTAAGCCTTATTGATGGCTCAGCAGCATGCAAAATATGGAAGGCGCTTTGCCTACAGGGCCTCTGGTGTCCTTGGTGGTCACCGCTTTGCTGTCACTTCCCCACCAGCCCGCTTCTTCCCTCTCCCTCGGCTTCCTGCAGAGCCTTGAGCTGCCTGCAGCCGGGCACAGCCCTGTCCTGCTCCCCGCTGTCCCTGCTGTCCCCGCGTGCCCCCATGGGGAGCCAGGGGCAGGCAGGGGGAGCCCCCACACAGGTTCCCTGGAGCCGAGGGATGGTGCGGGCGGGCTCGCAGCCAGCCTGCCCCCCGCACAGCAAAATGAGGGAATTCCTTTGTGCCAGGGAGCAGGGCGGTGGGAAACGCTCCCTGTGAGCCTGCAAAGAACAGAGCACCTCTGTGCTCCCGGCCTCCTTGTGCACTGCTGATCTCTCCTGCTAATTAGCCTGTCTTGGTCTGCACAGCGCTAATTATTCCAGTTGGCCTTGAATCCCGAGTGCTCCAGCTGCAGTGCATCGCAATGGGTTCTGCGGCCTTCAGCAATTATTTTTAGGGTGAGCATTTGAATTCATTTACATGACTGAAGCAGCTCGAGGTAGCAGGGCGGAGCGGGCAGGGCTCGGCTGTGCCGTGGTGCTGACTGAACGCCGGGGAGCTGCGTGGTGCTCCCTGCGACTCGTGGTCAGAGCCAACGTGCCCATGTTGGGCTTCCTGACACTCACACGGTGCAGCCGTGTGCCTGGCACTGCCGACCCTCGGTACGCTCACAGCAGGCAGCACAGGCAGCGGCACGGCCACACGGATGGTCCTGGGGTGGGAAGGCTCCTACCTGGCCGGGCAGACGGGCGCTGCCTCACCGGGTCTGGCCCTGGTGCTGTGCGAGTGCAGCCGGGTGCTGCGAGGCCGGGCCTTGGAGAGGTGCCCTGGGAGCAGCGGGCAGGGGAGGGATGGGGATGGGGCGGGCACGGTGCCACCAGGAGCTGTGCCATGGGGACAGGCGCCGTGCCATGGGGACAGGCGCTGTGCCGAGCAGGCTCTGCTGGCTGCCCCTCTCCTAACCGCGCGCTTGCAGGAGGGTTGCAGTGGGGAGGCCGCCTTCCTGAGGCTGTTCCAATGCTTGTTGGGGAGCTGCAGCGCGTGGACGCCCCTGGCCTCAGCTCCTGCCCAGGCCGTGTAAGCACAAAGAGCTCAAAATCCCTGCGTGACCCCGGGAGGATTGCAAAACCTGCGCTCGCAGAGGGAGGGAGAAGGGGGCGGGCAGGGGACGGTGCCAGCTCTCCTGGGAGCCGCCACGGGGACGGGCAGCCTGCTGCTGGCACGTCCCGTGGAGCAGGCACCTGGCCTGGGACCACGGCACGGCTCCGGGGACGTTACTGAGGTCAGCCTGGGGTGCAGGTGTCGAACGCAGACCGCGCGTTGCCGTTACTGGCGCGTTACCCCTGAAATTGGTTTAATTTCTCAGCTGGTTTCGTTCTATGGGTAATTGCTTCTTCTGAGTCAGGCGCTTCAAATTTGCATGAGATGCTTTTGGTTTTCTCTTTATTTCGGCCTTCTCCCTCCCCTGTGGCAGCAGGCGTACAACTAAAGCCGTTGTGGGAAGGAGGCAGGTGGCTGGCGGGAGGGAGAGCAAGGAGGTGCGCTGGGCGCAGGGAACCCGTGCTGGAAGGAAGGAGAAGGGTGGGAGCATCGGGGTCTGGGATGGAGCAGGCTCTGTAAAGGTGCCTTACCCTGTTGGTGGAAGTAACGCCGGAGATTTTTCTCCTACCCGAACACACGCTCAATCCAAAGGAGTAACTGGATGAAGGCAAAGCTGGTCGGTGCCTTAAGGAAACAGTTCTGTCAGAGCTGGGCGAGTGGTGGCCTCCCCTCCAAAACGTCCGTGGAGCTTTGCTCCAGCCACAAACCCGAGGTTCTGGGTACGGAAAACAGTCGAGTAATCTCTTTGGGCGTGCTCTCAGGCGTGCTTTAATTACGTGCTGGGTAGAAGACACCTACCCTGAGACGTGCTGATAGGTAAGGGCTGATGAAAGCCGGGGGGTGGCGCGGGCGTCCCGAGGAGCCCTGCTCACCGGCGGCTCTGTCTTTCTCTTGCAGATGCCCGCGGGGCCGGACGCTCGCTAGCCGCAAGCTGAAGCGTGGCCGCCTGTTGGTCTGCAGCCCATGCGGAGCGCAGCAGGATGCGGGTGACCATGAGGCGGGTGCTGCTGGCCGTGGGCTCGGTGGTCGCCCTGATGGTGACTCTGCACCTTGGCCAGCAGGTCCTGGAGTGCCAGCAGGTCCTGAACAAGAGGAGGCACCGGCTGATGAGGCCGGAGAACGAGGAGCTGGTCATGATGGACTCCAACCACGTGGAGTACCGCTACAGCAAGGAGATGCCCCTGATATTCATCGGCGGCGTCCCCCGGAGCGGCACCACGCTGATGAGGGCCATGCTGGACGCCCACCCCGAGGTGCGCTGCGGGGAGGAGACCCGCATCATCCCCCGCGTGCTGGCGATGCGGCAGGCCTGGTCCAAGTCGGGCCGCGAGAAGATGCGCCTGGACGAGGCGGGGGTGACGGACCAGGTGCTGGACGCGGCCATGCAGGCCTTCATCCTGGAGGTGATCGCCAAGCACGGCGAGCCGGCCAGGTATTTGTGCAACAAGGACCCCTTCACGCTCAAGTCCTCCGTCTACCTGTCCCGGCTCTTCCCCAATTCCAAGTTCCTCCTGATGGTGCGAGACGGCCGCGCCTCGGTGCACTCCATGATCACCCGCAAGGTGACGATCGCGGGCTTTGACCTGAACAGCTACCGGGACTGCCTGACCAAGTGGAACAAAGCCATCGAGGTGATGTACTCCCAGTGCCTGGAGATCGGGCGCTCCCGCTGCCTGCCCGTCTACTACGAGCAGCTGGTGCTGCACCCCGAGCAGTCCATGCACGCCATCATGAAGTTCCTGGACATCTCCTGGAGCGACGCCGTGCTGCACCACGAGGAGCTGATAGGGAAGCCCGGCGGAGTGTCCCTTTCCAAGTGAGTGTCTCGGCCCTGGTCTCTGCTTCCCGAGGAGTATTTCGTTACACAAAGCTGGTCGGGGCTAAAACGGGGTGGCAAAGATCCGTTCCCTGTGTCCGTGTGTGCTTTTCAGGGGTAGGAGCTGCAGCACGTCCAGTTTTATAGATTTGTGTTTCTGAGTAAAGGACTTGATGGTGGCAGCCTGTTGTACCCCAGAGAGCAGCCTGCCAGACGGGGACTGTAGGAGCGGGTGGCTTTTATTCAGCTTCCTTGGCAGTGCAGAAGTGACATCGATCTTTAATTCGAAAGACCTGCTTGCTCAGAAACACGAGCTCTTTAACGTGGCTTTTCTCCACCCATCCTCAAACCTCCCTGCTGTGATTGCAGTGGTGCTGCTATGACTCACGCCGTGCTGTGCCGTAATTCCGCCGGTGCTGGTGTTGCAGAACACAACGAATGCTCTCCTCCCGTGGAGACACACCCAGGCCCCTCCTCGCTGGCTCCCCATCTCTGTGCTCGAGGAGGTGCCTGCCTTCGCCCACCTTCTTCGGGTCTTTTAACGCTCTTCCTTTCCTCAGGGAAGCCGAAGCCTGCCTTAGCAAGATGTAATCGGCCGTTTATGGGAACCATCCGAGCGGGCTTTGTATAAATTCCTCTGTCCTGCAGCAGCCCGATGCACCCAGAGCAGTGCTGTGGGGAGCTGCAGCAGGGCACGGGGCCGCTCCTCTCCTCGGGGACAGCGAGGGGGTGGAAATGCTGCTGCCAGCGGGGCTGTGGCACTGCGTGTGCCTCATGTGCCTCGTGCCTCGCCGCCTGGCTGGCAGCCCCCAGGCTCAGGGCTGCAGCCGCTGTGCAGGTTGACCCGTTCCAGCGCGCAGCACTGCCTCTGCGGGGCTGGGTGTGCCTTCCCTGGGCTGCAGCTGGGCTGGGCTGGGCGTCCTGTCCTCCCCACGCAGGGCGGGAGGGGAGCGGTGTCTGCAGCGCAGCAGGGCGCCGTGGCTGGCTTTGCTTGTTGGAGCTGGTCCTGCTGGGTGTAGTGGCCAGGTTTGATCACAGGGCCAGTGGCTTGTGTGGAGCCACGGTGCTCGTGGGGTCTGGCCGCAGCAGCAGCAGGCGAGGAGGCAGGCGGGAGCTCACACAGTGCCCCTGTGAGCGCGGTCACGCAGGCACCCAAGCCCCAGGGCTGCAGGCACCTTGGCTGCCCCCAGAGCAGCACCACGGTGCCCGTGGGGGCTCTCCCTGCACTCACAGCAGGAGCAGCATTTGAGCCGCACACTTGTCCTGACAGCAAAATGTGCAGCTGGCAGCTGGCCCAGCTGAAGGCTCTTCCGTCAGCCCGGCGTGTCTGCGAAACCCAAGGGACAGCAGCTTTCATGCCTTGTTTTACCTTCTTCTTTATTTTCTTCCAGGATAGAAAGATCCACGGACCAGGTTATCAAGCCGGTGAACATGGAGGCGTTATCGAAATGGATCGGGCACATCCCAGGGGACGTGCTGCAGGACATGGCCCACATAGCTCCCATGCTCGCCAGGCTGGGCTACGACCCGTACGCCAACCCGCCCCACTACGGCCACCCGGACCCGCTGGTGGTCAACAACACGCACAGAGTGAGTGTCGCTGACGGGGAGGGCTCATGGCGGTGGACCGCAGGGCTCTGCACCCACACAGCCTCCCAAAGCGAGTCAAAAAACAGAGTGGAGACACAAAGCTCTGCTCCGTGTGGGAGCCGCAGTGGTCGCAGTGCAGTCACACCGAGGAGGTTCGCAGTTACACGCGGTGCACGGAGCCTGGCGTGGCTCGGGCCGACTGCGCTCCCTGTGATTTTGTGGTGGGGTTCGTTCCTCTGTTGTGGCAGATACTGACCTGTCCCTCCCTGCTCCAGCGCCGGTCCTGACCCCAGCCGTGGGGGTTGGTGGTGTATGGCGATGTTATCGAGATGGGGGGGTGGCACTAGGCACTCTGGTCTGGCCCCTCGAGAAGGCTCGGGCTGTGCTGTGTCTGCGGGGAGCTCGCCAGCCAGTCCCGCAGTCCCATGAGGAAAGTGACCGGAGACTCACAATGTCTGGGCAAAACCAGAAGAATTTTTTTTAGAATATTGACTCGTGTCTGGATCAGAACGGGGAGGAAGGAGCTGCCGAGCCGCAGACAGCAGTTACTGGAGAGGGAATTTCTCAGGCTGTGGGGTGACCCGTCCTACCCGGACACCCACACGTGCCCGGCCACACAGCAGCTTGCAGGGTGGACTTGCTGATGCTCGTACAGTCGCTGTCCAAGAAGTGGTCAGTATTTTTTTCTTTCCCATAGGTTTTAAAAGGGGATTATAAAACGCCAGCCAACTTGAAAGGTCACCTGCAGGTATGTCCCATGTCACATCGGAGCACTTCGCCCTGGGTGCCTGGTCCCTTGCTCCCTCTGATGGGTGTTCGCAGGCTGGGCAGCCCAGCTGGGGAAGTGCTCCTGGGGCTGCTGTGTTGTTCCTGTCCTTCCTGCTGTGCCTCCCTCCATCCTCCCAGCTTTATTTTGACATCCTGCCTCAGTCACAAATCCTGATGGTGTTCTGTGCTGCTCAGAGCCTGCTCCTTCACCCGTCAGTGCTTTCTGTTCTGCTCTTGCGTGTGGGTTATTGCTGTACAGCTCTGCGCTCACTCCTCAAACTTGAGTTCTTCATTGTCTTTGAGACACTTCCACCTTGCTTCTGTCCTGAAACTCATTTTTTTTTTGTTGTCCTGGGTCTTGCCATGTTTAGGGAAGGATTGCTTGTCTGATTTCAGGATAGAGGTGGGTCTTCTGGGTCCTGTACCTGTGTGATTGTATTCCGGTGTCAAACGTACGCTGCATGGTCCTGTAGAGCAGTGTCTGAGAGCCGTTGATGACCATCTTTTACACTGCAGAGCTGTCCAACAGCCAGCACACACAGACTTAAAAATAAAATACTTGACTCTTGACTCTGCAGAAGGCACTGCCTGCCTGCACAGGAGGTGCGGTGTGTTGGTGTGGAGTCACACAGATGTTTTGATCAAAGGTGCCAGTTGGACCTGTTCAGCGTGGGGACTCCTTACGCAGTCAGACTGATCTGCATTGCCACTGCCACGTGCAAACGCGCACAGCCAAACCCCAAAGTGAGGAAATGGGGCTGCTGGGGGAGCAAGCACGCACGTGTATTCGCTGCAGGAGGTGTCACTTGCAGTTCCTGAGCTGCCACCCCGTGTGGTTCGTGGTGCACGTACAGGAGGGAAGCGAGAAGCTGCAGGGCCCTGGCCCAGTCTCGTGGCTCCTGGTTCTGCACCGTGGCACGGTTTTGTCCTGGCTGCTTCCCTTTCCCGATACAGGGAGCGCATTGGGGATGCTTGGAAGTACAGGTGGTGACTTTAAACTGATCTTCTGTTTCTTGGTTGTTCTAGGTGATGCAGAACACATCATCTTCTCACTAATAAAATTAACGATTTCCAGGTAAGACCTTGTAGTTTAATGCGGGACCATGCAAACTGCCCGCGTTGCTCTAGGGCTGGCATTTTGCTGGTTTAATTTCTCGAGCCCGTGGATCAGCCAGGCTGCTCCAGGCACGCTCGCCATGCCCAGGATCTCTTTCACAGTCGCTTTAAGTTTTCAGGGCAATACTGTTACGTGAGGTGATTTGTCAGGACTTTGTATTTTTCCCCTGAGCTCTGCAAGAGGCTCACTTCAGCAGAACTGCAATCATCCACTTGGGAGCGTTATTACTGAGCACCCTGCGGGGAACACGGAGCGGGGCTGTGGGAAGGGGGGGCTGTGGAAGGAAGGGGTGGGAGTGGGGGGCTATGGGGAGCTGTGGGGGGCTGCGGGGGGCTGTGGGGAGCTGCGGGGGGCTGTGGGGTGCTGAGCTGCCATGGGGAGGAAGGCGAAGGCCGTCCCGGCTGCTGTCAGCTCGGCAGCCCCGGGCTGCTCCCCTGGACTTCAAGAGCGGCTGTCAGTGGCCGGATGCCTTTGTCTCTTTGCAGGCAGCCTCTGTGCTAAGACACAAACGGCACTTTTTTTTTTTTTTTTTTGCCAAAATTTACACTTAGAACTTTGCAAATACACGCTTAGAACTCTCCATTTCAAAGCAGTTTCTGGCCAAAAAAAATAAATAAACACATGAGCCCGGGGTGGGAGCAGCCGCGTGCCCTGAGCCGGAGCTCAGGGTGCTCCTGAGGGGCTGCTGTGGGGGACAGCTCGGGGGGGTCCCGGCGCTGTGAGGGCCGCGCCGGGGGCACCTCGGGGCCGCTCCCCGACACCGGGGGGTGCCCCTGGGCCGCCCCCCGACCCCGCTGCCCTTCTCTCTTGCAGGTTGCTGCGGACAGCGCCGGGAGGCGGTGGCAGGAGGCTGGCAGGAGGCCGGCCGGGTGCTGGCGGCGCTGCCCCGGCCCCGGGACCCCCCTGGGACCCCCCCGGGACCCCCGGTGCCGGTGCCGGGCCCGTTTGGGGCAGGCCGTAACGGCGGCTGCCGCGCCCCCGCCGTGTACAGACTGTATTTAAGAGTCAATTAATATATGCTGTGTTACTACACGCGGCCCTGTGCGGGCTGTGGTTGCGTTTATTAATCACTAATTGAGGCGCGCGTTAATAAGGGGCGACCCCCCCCCCCCACCGGGAGGACCCGCGGCTGGCCCCGCCCGCAGGGGGGCGCGAGCGCGGCCGCTCCTTCCGGGCGGCGTCTCTATGGTGGGGGGGCGGTACCGGAAGAGGACGGCGCGGCTTCCGGCTACCGGCGGCTGAGGGGGGCAGCGGCGGGGGCGACACCGGGAGCGGGCGGGGGGCGGCGGGGCCGGGCCGGGGGGGGTCGCAGCGCCATGTCCATGTCGCACCTGTACGGCGCGGAGGATGGGGTGGAGCTGGAGCGCTTCGAGGTGTCGGACTGGGACCTGCACAACGAGTTCAACCCGCACCGCGCGCGGCACCGGCCCAGCAAGGAGGAGGCCACGTACGGCGTGTGGGCAGAGCGCGACTCGGACGAGGAGAGGCCCAGCTTCGGCGGGAAGCGGTACGGGGGGGATGGGGAGGGATAAGGGGGGACTCCCGGCCGTGGGGGCCGGCCCCGGGGCTCCCCGGGCGCTCCCCGGGCACCCCCCGGTCCCGGTGCCGTTCGCTGAGCGCCCCCCGCGCGGTCCCGGTGCAGCTCCAGGGATTACTCGGCCCCCGTGAACTTCATCAGCGCCGGGCTGAAGAAGGCGGCGGCGGAGGATGGGTCTGAGGAGGACTCCGAGGAGGACGAGAGGCCGGCCAAGCAGGAGGAGGCGCCCAAGGAGTTCGTGCCGAAGAAGCTCAAGACGGTGCGTGGCCCGCGGTGCTCGCAGCTCTGCGTGGTGTGCTCGGGGAGCTGAAGGGCTCGTGGAACAACGAGGGGGCACCAAGGAAAGAGAAATAACTAAAAACAGGGAGCCGCACGGTTGGGTCTTCCGTTAAGGGAGAGGTTTTCTCTCTGCTCACAGTTATTCTGATGTGATGTTGCGTGCCCTTGGGAAAATCACTCCCTTGTGGGCTCTTTGTCTTCCTAAACAATCCCTTTGGTTAGCTGAGGTTAAACTAAAAGAACATGCATTTCCATATGATGCACATTTCCTTTCTTTGGACAACCAAAATTCCAAATTTTCTTAATCTCACTGAACAATATGACTAATCTGAGCATCTCACAGATTAAAATAACAAAATACTCATCTTCAGCTCTCAAATTCAGTAAGGCTCAGGAAACAGCTTCAGCTAAAGCCAGTGACAGAGCCTGATAACTAGCAGCTCGAGTGGGTTCCTGCATGGCAGGCAGCTTCTGTCGGCACAGACGTGGCCCCCTGACGCAGTGAGCAGGGGAAGCAGCAGTGCGCTGTGCTGACAGCTAAATCGCTGCTGGGGAGTTCTGTCTCTCCAAGAGAAACTCAGCAGGGCTATTGCAGCTCCTCAAACATCTTCTGTGTTCTGTTTGTGTGATTTAATAGGGCGGTAATTTCAAGCCTAGTCAGAAAGGCTTCGTAGGGGGCACAAAATCTTTCATGGACTTTGGCAGCTGGGAGAGACACACCAAGGGCATCGGGCAGAAGCTCCTCCAGAAGATGGGCTACGTTCCGGGAAAAGGTCTCGGGAAGAATGCGCAAGGTACTGCCATTGTGTGGCTGTTTCTTGTAGAGTTGTGGCTTGGAGGAGGGATTGAGCTCTATAAAGAGCTCTCATTTGAGGTGGCTCGCAAATGAGCTCTTGTTTCTCCTGCAAGAGATTTGGGTCCACATTGCAAGGTTCAGCTGTACGTAACTTATCAAAGGCTAATTTTGTGTTCTTGCTCTTCTGCAAGCGAGAGCAGGAGGAAAGAAGGAAGACAAAATGCCAAGGGTTGGCAGCTCACAGAAAAGGGGGTGTTATTTTATGTGATAGAATGAAAAAGCAATAAAATGCAGCTGTGAGAAACGCTGTGTGTGTGCACCTATGCAAATCGGTGGTTTTTTAGTCGCTAAGAAATAAGTGAAGTGGAGAAGGATACCACAGTAATGGAGGGGGAGCACAAGGCTGGGTGTTTGTGCTGATGGGATAATTAAGGTACTGTAAGAAAAGTATTCTCCCTGTTAAGCTGTTCTTCCTCCTGATCTAACTCCCGTCTTGTTAGGTATCATCAATCCGATTGAGGCCAAGCAGAGAAAAGGCAAAGGAGCTGTGGGAGCGTATGGCTCTGAACGAACCAGCCAGTCTTTGCAAGACTTCCCTGTTGTTGACTCAGAAGAAGAAGCCGAAGAGGTATTTATGATTCCTGGTACATCTGCTTTCCCTCTTGTGCAGTTTCTACAAAATTCAGTTCTAGTATCAGCTTCTGTGTTAAAGAAAATTGTCTGAAGTTATTTTAGATAAGAAGTTAGAGATGTATCTAAGTTAAATTCTTGTGGTATTTATTCTTGTCCTTGCAATGTTCTTTTTGTTGGTTCTGGCCCGCTTTTTTCTGGTGGTCTTCCTAGAACCCCATCCTCAAACAGTCCCCTCCCAAATAAGTAGGTGGCTTTAGCTTAGAGGAAAAAAAAAAAAAGGTAAGAAACATTCTGCTAGCATTGAGAGTAAGGTGGCTGGCTGAGCCAGCTGGCTGCTCTGCTTTACCTCTTCCCTTGTTATTCTGCTGCACAGCATTCTAGTGGTAAAATTTCTATGGAAAAAATAACCACTAAAAAAATTTCCATAGTGGTTATATCTAGTGGTTATTTTTTCCATAGAAAATAGACAATTTTGGGGTGAGACGGAGCATAAACAATAACTTTATTTTGTTTTTGTTTAGGAATTTCAAAAAGAGCTCAGTCAGTGGCGGAAGGATCCCAATGGAGGCAAGAAGAAGCCCAAATACAGCTATAAGACAGTAGAAGAACTGAAAGCCAAGGGCAGGATCAACAAACAGCTTTCAGCCCCTCAGAAGGAGCTGTCTCAGGTCAAGGTAAGGCTGATACCCAAGTGGTGGCATCTCTGGAAGCCAGTTTGTCCATGAAATGTTGTGACGGGTTTTTTTAGCCATTAGTAACCTCAATAGAAGGCAGTTGTAAAAAACTGACTGTCTACAGCCTCGTGCAAATCAAGGCCTCAGACTCATTATCGACTCCTTTAATAGACCACAACATCACCTGGGACGTTGGGGTTGTTTGCTTTTGCAAGTTGTCTTGCATTTGTCATAGCTCGCATTGCTTAATTAAGATACTCACCCAAGATTAACATCTCTTAAAAAAAAAAAAAAAAGTATTAAATTACCGAAGACTTCTGTACAACAGCAAACAAAATACTGCATGCATCAATGCAGTTGGCAGATTAACTCAGCGAAGTGGTAAAATTGAGTTCAGAGGCAGAGTCCTCCAGCTCTGACTGCAGAATGTTTTTTATTCATTCTAAATCTTCAGGCCAGCAGTGGGCCTTGTTAGAGGTAGCCTCCAGTTGCCTGTCAGAATACCAGATCTCGTTACTAGCCTGCAGGAGTAATGAAGGGAGTTGAAAATCTCCAATTTTGTAAGGGATTTCCTCCTGATTTAATATGAAATACGTTTTTTTAAGACATGTTTTTTCTTGTTTGTTGGAAGGTTATAGATATGACGGGCCGGGAGCAGAAGGTTTATTACAGCTACAGTCAGATCAGCCACAAGCACAACATCCCTGACGACAGCCCTCAGCAGCCGCTGGGCAAAGACGCCAAACCCCAGGGATTCGCCTTGCCTGAGCTGGAGCACAACCTGCAGCTCCTCATCGACATCACGGAGCAGGAGATCATCCAGAGCGACCGGCAGCTGCAGTACGAGAGGGACATGGTCGTCAACCTGACCCACGAGATCCAGAAGATGTCTGAAGTCCTCTCGCACGAGGAGACCGCCATCAGCAACCTCAGCAAGGTCCTGGACATGGTGGAAGAGTGCGAGAGGCGGATGCAGCCCAACTGTGAGAATCCCTTGACCCTGGATGAGTGTGCAAAGATTTTTGAGACGCTTCAAGACAAGTACTACGAAGAATACAGAATGTCTGATAGGGTGGACTTGGCGGTGGCAATAGTTTATCCCCTCATGAAAGATTACTTCAAGAACTGGGATCCCCTCAAGGTGCGTGTTAGTTTGATTTATCTGCAGTTTTTATTTGATGGCTTAAGCTTTTTTATTTTAACTTTCCCCTCCTTGCCCAGAATTCCTGTCCACTTCGGAGAGCAAATAAAATAATAATAAAAAAAAAAAAGAGACAGAGCCCCTTCCTCTCACCTGGCAGGAGAAAGGAAGGCTCCAGAGAATGCTCCCAGCATTCATGTTAGAGTGAGATAAGCGTGCAGAAAGATGGATCCACCCTGCACACGTACCCAGACACTTCCTAGGGCCCAAGGCCAGTGTTGTGTAGAATGGCTGACAGTTTAGGGGCTTGTAGGATTAAAGTCAAGTCTTTTCATGGATGTTAGGAAGAAAAGGCAGATAAAAGCTAAATCTCTAGTCCTTATTTTTTGAAAAGCAGAGGGGTCTGTTTTTCAAGCAGTCAGGTATGCAGTGTTTGTTCCTAATGCCGTTAGGCTGTGGTCTGTTAAGAGTCTGGATTCTCTCTGTGCCCCTGAAAAGTTCTGACAATCCTTCCTCCTCCTGGAGGTATGATAAATCCATAAAGGGGGGGGGTTTCCTCTTGTGGGACCTTAATACCTGCTGCAGGCTCCTAGCTTGTTGTCTGAGTCAGTGTGAAGCTGGCTGGCTGAGCACGCCGCTGGCTGTTCTTTGTAGATATCAGCTGAAACGAGGGAAAAAGGATAAAGGCCACTTACACCTTATCGCTTCCAGGACTGTACATATGGCACGGAGATCATAGCCAAGTGGAAGAGCCTTTTGGAAAACGACCAGCTGTTATCGCACGGTGGGCAGGACCTCTCAACAGATGCTTTTCACAGGTAAATAAGAAATTAATTGCACTTTGAGTACCTTCAAATGCTGCTTCCTCAGTGATGGAAGAGAGAGAAGCGTGCTTTCCAGATGATTCTCTTGAGATGTCTGTTAAAACCCAGCTGTTTACTATATAAAAGGAAGTAGCTTTTAAATAAGTTGTCTGCTTGGTTTATCTAGGCTTGGGGCTACAGCTTTGAACTTAACTTTGATTTTTTTTTTTCCAGACTGATGTGGGAAATCTGGATGCCATATGTCAGGAACATAGTGGCTCAGTGGCAGCCGAGGAACTGCGGGTCGATGGTGGATTTCTTGGACAGCTGGGTGCACGTTGTTCCCGTGTGGATCCTGGATAACATTCTGGATCAGCTCATCTTCCCCAAGCTACAGAAAGAGGTACGATGGGAGAGCTGCGCTGGAATGCAGCCTTGCTCTGAGGCAGTGTTTCAATTTCAGCCAACTACAACCTCCACAACACCGGCCTGTTGCCTCTGTCAGTGTATTTAGGAACTGGGGGGTTACACTATGGCTCTTTCTGTATCTGGCAAGACTTGCTGGCAACAGATGGACTTATGAGTTCTCTTCTGTGTTTTGCCTTCAGGTTGAAAACTGGAATCCTTTGACAGACACGGTCCCAATCCATTCGTGGATCCACCCCTGGCTTCCCCTGATGCAGGCACGATTGGAGCCGCTGTACTCTCCCATCCGAAACAAGCTGGCGAATGCGCTGCAGAAATGGCATCCCAGCGACTCCTCAGCCAAGCTCATCCTGCAGCCCTGGAAGGACGTGTTCACACCTGGGTCGTGGGAGGCCTTCATGGTCAAAAACATTGTGCCTAAGCTAGGTGAGACAGGCCAAACAGTGCCGAATTCCTGAATCAGCTCGTTGCTGCCTTCCCCCTTAACCCCTGAAAAATCACGTGGGCACGATTGTCAGTGTCACTTCAAAAATTATTAGTGAGTTTAGACAAAGTTTGCATCTTCTTTTGTGTTACCACTACCATGCTTTGTTTTTTTTTAAAGGCAGACATTGTAGAAATCATGGGAAAGTCCTGTGATTATTCTCAGTGTTTTCTGTCTTTATTTTTCTAAGTCATCTGATGCCTCAGCTGACAGGAGTATCTGATGGCTGTCGGATAGGAATGGAGAGACAACTTATAGCGTGGTGCTCCTGTATTCTTAGGCCTGTGTTAATGCTTTCACCATGAGATTTTGCAATTCCTGTCAGCCATGCAACTTTGCTAAAAAGCTCTGTGGTCTAAAAAAAAAAAAAAAAAAAAAACAGTTGAATGTTTTAAGTTGAATGTCAGGGATCAGGCAAACAGTTTAAAGATCCCGAAAGTCTCATGGGGTAATGCGCAGTACCGTGGCTCCTCAAATTGTGCATGTATCGTTGTGAAATAGCTCAGGGCACTTGCAAGTCGCCTTCTGCTGTAACTCTTCTTCCTGTCTTCCTGTTTCCTAGGGATGTGTTTGAACGAACTCATAATAAACCCGCACCAGCAGCACATGGATGCCTTCTACTGGGTGATTGACTGGGAGGGGATGATTTCTGTCTCCAGTCTTGTTGGGCTGCTGGAGAAACACTTCTTCCCCAAGTGGCTGCAGGTGAGGAGCTTACCAAAGCTGGGTCAGACATGGTTCAAAGTGAAGTCTTTTACTGACTCTGACCTAGTAATTGCTGCCCCAGTGGCAAAATGGTTCAACTGCTACATCGAGCTGTTTCCATCATAGCTCCGTACCCAGGAGACCAGACTTTTTTCCTCAGACTGTCATTGTCTTTCTTTTACTGAAAGCTCAGTAATGAAGTAATGCATTATATGGACATTCTTTCATAATTGTGTCCAATTGAGTCTGACTGGTCCTGTTGTTTTGCAGGTGCTGTGCTCTTGGCTCAGCAACAGCCCCAATTATGAAGAGATCACGAAGTGGTACTTGGGCTGGAAGTCCATGTTCTCAGACCAAGTGTTGGCACATCCGTCGATCAAAGACAAATTTAATGAAGCTCTCGATATCATGAACCGGGCTGTCTCTTCCAGCGTTGGTAGGTGGCTTCCTGTGGTGGCAGCATAGCAGCGCTTGGTTCTTGTCAGGCTGTATTTAGGAATGGCCCTGCTAATCAGCACTGCAGCTGCTCCAGTGAGCGTTAAGAACCAGAAGGATTTTTACTTTGCTCTGCCCATAGTAATTATCTGTGCTTCAGTGAAGCACAAACTGTGTTTTATCTCTGGTGCCTGTGCCATTAGGGTACTGATTCTCTTTTCAGCATTGCCTGGATACAGGGTATTTTATGTCAGGAGAGAGCAGCAGAGACCATCATTTCAAATTGTTGGCCTCTGAAGCTATAATTTAGTGTGGGTTTATTTTTTCCTTCTCCTTAGCATTAGAGCAGTGCCCTTCCTTCCACATGACCCTCCCTCTGATACAAAAGAATTGTTAGGAATTTGCTGGAAATTAAACTGTGTAAAAAGGGAAAGAAATACCCAAGGCAGCAGTGCCTGAAATTTGTCCTGGGTTTGGGCCTTGAGGAGTACATTTTGTTGTTGCTGTTTGTTGTCATTTTCCCTTGTTCAGCAGGAGTGCAGCATCCTTGTGCACGCTCAGATTCAGTTGGGGATTATCAAAGCCCGTCTCTTGCTGCAGGTCTCTGATTCATCTTTCTAGTCTGTTGTATTAACACTACCACTAAAACTGAAGCAACAAAAGCTGTAAGGGATGATTCAGAACGTTATGGCTCAACGTAAATAATATTTACTGTGTCCTGGCCCGACTTTGCCCAGGGACCTTGTTCTCACGTTTTGTCTGCCCACCAGGTGGCTACATGCAGCCGGGTGCCCGGGAGAACATCGCGTACCTCACGCACACGGAGCGGAGGAAGGACTTCCAGTACGAGGCCATGCAGGAGCGGCGAGAGGCCGAGAACATGGCCCAGCGAGGCATCGGCATGGCTGCCAGCTCCGTGCCCATGAACTTCAAGGACCTGATTCAGACAAAGGCGGAGGAGCACAACATCGTGTTCATGCCGGTGATCGGCAAGCGGCACGAGGGGAAGCAGCTGTACACGTTTGGGCGGATTGTGATTTACATCGACAGGGGCGTTGTGTTTGTGCAAGGGGAGAAGACTTGGGTGCCAACCTCCCTCCAGAGTCTCATCGATATGGCGAAGTGAGGCTCCTGCTTTGAACTGTGAAGATGATCTTCATGATATTTTTAGGGTAACTGTCGTAAAATAAATAAGTTACAGGTTTGTAAATAACGAAGCTTCGGCTGTACACCGGGATTGGTTTCTTAGCTGCTCCGACAGTGTCAAGAGGTGAGATTATTCATGGAAGGTGGTGCTGAGGAGGAGCCAGCAGTTCTGCTGTTGTGTAATTGCCACTTGTGACACCACTTCAGTAATGGTTTGAACCCATTAGACCAGTGGGGGTTAGAAGGGACCCCTGGTAGTCATTCTCTGCTCAAAGCAGGGCCATCGCCAACAGCAGGTCACCCTGAAAGGCTCCCCTGATGGTTTCAGAGCTGCTCAGCTGCTGCGCTGCCCTGGCAGTGATAATTGCAGTCCTGATGCTGTCCCTCACACTGGGCTCTCTCTGCCAGCTGCAGCCAGGAGCTGTGCACCTCTCCAGGGGTGCTGTGGGCTTGTTCAGCCTGGTCCCTGCCCAAGCCCTCAGGCCCTCATCAGCTCCCAGTGCCCCTCTCAAAGCAGAGCTGGAAGGGAGATTGCTGTTCTAGTAGGTTCAGATGTGCTGTAGGAGCTCAGTAATTCTGGGCACTTCTTTCTCCAGAGGGAAATGCCGTGGCTCTTCAAAGAGGAATGTCTGGAGAGCTGGTTGTAGTAGCACTGAACAGCTCGAGTCCCCTGCCTGAAAAGAGCTTTTATAAGCCTGTGTGAGAACCAGCTGCTGCCACTTTCAGCTGCACATCCCTCAAATTAGTTGCCTTTCTGTGTATGTCAAAACGTGCATGGTGCAGGCGAAGGCTTTGAATTGCTCGTGACAGGGGAGATCAGAAACGCAATCACCGCGCTCTGCGGCTGGTTTAAAAGGCAGCTCTCTGCAGTTACCCAAGTTTGCTGTAGTTGAGCATGAGTCAAAGCACAGCTTATTAAAAAAACCCACTTTTATTAAAAAACCACTGAGTTCCACAAATGTCCCACTGGGCTCAGCATCCAGGCACTGCTGCTGCAGGCGGGGGTGACGCTGTCTGCGCCTGGGCTTCTCTCGGCCGTGCTGGTGTTACCCTGGGAAGGACCGGGGCTACCCCGGGGCACAGTCAGGACTGCACTGCCACAGGGCTGTGCCCTTTACCTTCGTCCTCCTTCCTGATGATCTCCAAGTCCTCGCACTCCTGGTACGTCGGCTCCTCCAGGAACTCCCAAACCTCTGCGGAGAGCTGCTCCAGCTTGTGCAGGGGAAACCAGTGGACGGAGGTGTCGTTGAAGGTGTCCGTGTACCGAGGGTGTGCTGGGAGCGCCACCTCCTCTGTCCCTTTTAAGATCTATGCACATTGGAAAAAATGTTATATACCATGTAAAAACTGTTCTGTGAGGTTATGTGAGGATGGGAATGGTGCTAGCTGTACCCGTTACCCCTGTTCACAGTGTCTTCTGCAGACAACAAAAAAAAAAAGAGGATTCATTTTTATACTGTAGCTGACAAGACAGAAGGTTTTAAAACCAACCCCCTTCTTTACAGTTGCAATTAATTCCCTTTCTCATTAAAAGGTGCTTGTCAGCACAAACCAGTCACGTTAAAAAAAAAAAAACACACAGTGCTTCCTACCTTTGCTATGTAGGAGTAATCTCTCTCCAGTATTCTTGACAGCACTCTGCAAAACAAAGCCGTGAGGTGGCAGCAGGGCCGTGCCCTTCTGGGGGCTGAAGCCAGCTTCTCTGCAGCTGTGGGGGGCAGCAGGGGTAAGGGACGGGGATGGCCAGGCCTTGGGCACCACGCAGACATCCCCGACAGAAGTGTTGGAAAAAGGCAAACACAGAGGGAAGGGAGCAGAGAGGGGAGCAGGGCGGGGGGCGCACCTCTCCTGCATCCCCTTGAAGCTGTTGCCGATGATGACCATGTTGGACAGCGCGGCCGGGGCCCAGTTCCTCCAGAGCAGGTTGTTGTACAGCGCCTTCCCGCAGTGCACCATGTAGAACAGCGTGGGCAAATCCTGCACCCGGTGCTTGCCCTCCTGCGGGGAGCGGGGCGCTGGGGCCGGGCTGGGGCTGCACCAGGGGCCGGGACCCCGCTGGGTCAGGGCTGCCCTCACCTCGTTCTCCGGCAGCAGCCGCAGCCCCAGCTCGCCCAGCGCCGCCACCTCCAGCTCCGAGAAGGCCGGGTCGAACACCAGGCAGCGGTCAGGGGGCACCTGCGGGGACACCAAGGATGGGGACAGGGCCGAGTGTGGGGCAGGAACATGTGTGGGACACATGGGGACAGGGCCCTGGGTGGGTTGGGGGCATGCAGGGGGTCAGGGACATGCATAGGGATTGGGCTGGGGACACGGGTGGGGACAGGGCTGAGTGTGGGGCAGGAGCACAAGGTGGGGGACACATGGGGACAGGGCCCTGGGTGGGCTGGGGGCACACAGGGGGTTGGGGACATGCATAGGGATGGGGCTGAGCGTGGGGCTGGGGACACGGGTGGGAACCGGACACGGGTGGGAACCGGACACGGGTGGGGTCGGGGCCCCGCGTGGGGCTGGTCCCGGGCCGTACCTCCATGCGCTGCAGCAGCAGCAGCAGGAAGGCCAGCTGGTGCCGGGCGTTGGGGCAGGTCCCGAAGCGGCCCAGCCCGTAGCAGACGCAGCGCCACGGCCGCCCCGAGCCGCACGGCGGGGCCCGGACGGCTCCTGGGGGGGGGGGGGGGGCGTCAGGCACCGGGACACGGGGGGACACCGGGACACCGGGACACCCCTACACCGGCACAGCGGCCCCCCCGGTCCCCCCCAGCCCCCCCAGTGCCCCCCTGTCCTTACCGGCGCTGTCCTCCCAGAAGCCGGAGCCGAGCAGCTCGTCCCTGCGGGGGGGTTACCGGGGGGTGAGCGGTGCCAGGGGGGGGCTGCCCGGTGTTTGGGTGTGGGGGGGGGTCCCGCACTCACCGCGCCTCCCGCAGCCTCCTCAGCACCGCGCCCCCCTCCTCGGCCCCCCCCCGGCCCCGTTCCCGTTCCCGTCGCCGCCGCCGCCCCCCCGGCGGTTCCCAGGCGCCCTCCGCCATCGGGCCCCGCGCGGCCGCCGTCGGCGCCGCCGTCACGAGGGGGCGGGCACGGGACCGGCAGCGCCCCCCCCCCCCACGGCCCCATGGCCCGGCCCGGCCCGGCCCCGTGGTGAGCGCGGGATGGGGGGGGGGGGACGGGGATGGAGCCCGGGGGGGGGGGGGGGGGGGGGGGGACATGGGGGTCCCGGTGGGGGTCCGGGGGGGTCCCGGTGCCGCCTGACGCCCCGGGGTGGCCGTGCCCGTAGGTGCAGCTGCTTCTTCCTCTACGACGGCTCCAAGGTGCGGGGCGAGGGCGACCCCACGAGCGCCGGGATCTGCTGCTTCCACCCCCGGCAGGTAGCGGGGGCGGGGGGGGGCACCGGGGGTACTATGGGGGTACTATGGGGGTACTGGGGGTACCGGAGGGGGCTGGGGAGCACTGGGGGGGGGGCTGGGGGGGCACTGGGGGGCAGTAGGGGGAGCTTGGGGGGGTCTGGGGGGCACTGGGGGTACTGGAGGGGTCTGGGGGGGGCCTGGGGAGCCCTGGAGTGGGGCTGGGGGACACTGGGGGGGCACCAGGGGAACTAGGGGGGGCTTAGAGGGGTCTGGGAGGCCCTGGGGGTACTGGGGGGGGCTGGGGGGGAGCTGGGGGGGGCTTGGGAGCCTAGTGGGGGTCACTGGGGGGCACTAGGGGGTCTGGGAAGCCCTGGGGGTGTTGGGGGGAGCTTGGGAGGGCCGGGGGGGGGCCTTGGGGGGCGCTAGGGGGGCTGGGGGGCACTGGGGGGCTGTGGGTACCGTGGTAACCTGGGCCTGGTGCTGCCTGGAAACACAGCTCAATCCCATTCCCCCCCCAATTTCCCTGTCCCGCTGCACCCACTCGATTCAGTTGTATTTATAATCAATTATCTCTGAGCGCGGCGTTGTCGCCGTCCCTCCGAGCCCCGTTAAAGGCCTAAAGCCGCTCTCTCCCCCCCCCCACCCCCAGACGCCCCCCGAGCAGCAGGAGCTGCTGTGCGGGCAGCTGGCGGGCGCCGTGCGCTGCGTGGCCGACATCTCGGGGGCTGCCCCCGGCCTCATCCGCCTGAGGAAGCTCAAGTTCGCCGTCAGAGCCGACGGGGACCACCTGTGGGTGAGTGCGGGGGGCTGGGGGCACCCGCTAAACCCACGAGAAGCCCCGGCAGACTGAGGGATTTTCATCCAGGGGGTGTGGGCCTGGCACAGGGAGACCCGGGGGGAGCCTGCAGGGCTCGGCTCCTCGCTGCCAGGCCACGCAGCTTTGGGTCACTGCAGTGGGGGCATGTGCAGGGTGATCCCTTCACCCGGTTTGTAAGAGCCCCCCCCGCCCCTCTGTGCCCCCACACCCAGTGCATCGGCTGGGATGTGCCTGGCCATGGCTGGAACAAGTCAGAAGGCCCTGGCACTTCTGTTTCTTCCTCGGCAGCTCCAAAACGAAATTAAACCTCTTGATTGCTGTAGATTGCAGGTGAATGTGAATGTTTTAAAGTCCTTACTTTCAGGAAAATGTTGGTAATGATTTAGAGCGCTGAGCTAGGTCATTTAACGTACAATGAGAAAGGACAGCGTCTAAAACTGGCTTGCTGCTATCATTTACTTATCCTGGCTGTGCCAGGGATCTCCTTTGGGTATCTTTGAATTTTCTTTTAATCAGACTTGTGAATCTGGGGAACGTCTGCCTGCCACCGAACTCCCTGTACACCCTTGATACTCACTTAAAAGCAGTAAGAGTTGCTCTCACCTGCTGTCCCCGGGTCGTCACGCTCACCATTTGTGGCTTTCTGCACTGAAGGTGCTGGGCTGCGCTGTTGAGCTCTCTGACATCAGCTGTAGACGGTTTCTGGAGCAGCTGATCAGCCTCTTCACCTTCTACAATGGGCCTGTGCAGCGCGCTTACATGGTAAGTAGAGAGCAGCAGCTGTGCTGGGTCTGGCTGGGAGTGTGGTAGGGCTCGGGGAGTGACAGCCACGCGGATTTTGGGTGTCCGCAGGAGTTTTCTCAGGAGGACCTGGACAGGCAGTGGGACAGGTACATTGAACACATCCAGAAAAACACCAATGACCTCCACAAGATTTTTAATTCTCTCTGGAATCTGGACAAGAACAAGGTAAAAATCTGTCCTCTGCAGTGCATAGCTCTGTAAATGCCTCAGTTTTTGTTTTTATTTGCCATTTTGAGCATTTCTTGGGGTTCTCTGACACGACCTCTGTTTCTCTCTGTCTAGGTGGACCCCCTGCTTTTACTGAAAGCAGCTCTCATCTTGCAGACTTGCCAGCGGTCTCCCCATGTCTTGGCAGGCTGTATTCTCTACAAAGGCTTGTAAGTGACCAGGCCTGGCCCTTAAATCTGCCCGTGCTCAGAGCTCCGATCCTGGGGCGCATCCAGGGAGCAGAGCAGGGGCAGCAGCTGTACACAGGGCTGCTTTCTGGTACTGGCAGGAACATTAATGCTTCAGGCAAGGGCATCCCTGTCTGCTGCTGTATTTCAGAGAGGATAAATGGTTCCTTGTGTCTGTAAGTGGGAAAAACTGAAGCATGAAGGAACTGAAGGTTTCAGTGTAAGGAGTAGTCTGCTCTCTTTGGTATTCAGTGAAACGTGAGGGCCTAACGAGTTAGACTTCTCAGGTGGAAGTCCCCAGGAGAAGGAGAGAAGTGTGTACGTCATTCTTTCACTCCTTGCTATCTTGCAGAGCACACGAGTGCCCATAGCTGTATATTTCTGTCTGCCTTGTAGCCAGGACCGCTCTCTGTACTGGTAGAAAGTACAGAGAAGAATGAGACAGAATTTCCTGTGGGAAATCTGTCATCTTTCAACTGCAGATAAATCACAGGTAGCTGAGGATGCTGCAGGTGTGGCTCTAAACGACATCAAGGAAAGCCTTGAATCCCTTGGGGGGTTTGGAGAATCCCTTGGCAGCAGCATTCATTCCCTTTGACACGGGCTGTGCCTGCAGCACATCTTACAAGCGCTGGAATTATGCCACAATGTGCGCTGCTCTCCAGGCCTGACAGAGGCTGGCCAGACGTTTTTAAGGCAATGATGTCACTCTTGCAAGCAGGACGCTGGGCGTGAGTCACTGCAGCATCCTTAAACCTGGCAGTGTTGCCCTGGAAGCAGACGTCTGACTGCAGAACCGGGTCCTGTCCTATGTCTGCCCATCACCCCGGTGCGTCTCACTGCGTTGCTCTTCCCTCTGGTAGAGGATTTTTCCACCAAACATCATCAGAGTTCTCTGAACCTTGCTGCAGCACTGCAGAGGGCTTTGTGCTGGGGTGAAACTTCCCTTTCTTTAGAGTCTTTTGGAGAATCTGAAGAAGGTGGATCTCAGCAAGGTGTACGTGGAGAGATCACAAACCTATTGAAGCCCTGTACAAGGGGCTGCATTGCAATACCTGGAGTGTTTGTCCTCCTGAATCTTCTCCACTGCTCACAGCTCTTCGGGGGGTGGCAGGAAACATTGCTAATATTAGGTCCTGGCTTGGCAAAACTAGATTTGTTGGCCCAGAGGAAATACCAGCAGGGTTTGTAGTGGAACCAACCCAACAAAGAGAATTTGAGTCCTGTCAGTCACCCAGCTTGTGTTCCTTTTGTGCTGGGTATGGTACAGCCCGTGTCTCAGGCTGGCCCTTCAACCCACGCAGGGTTTCTAGCACAACCCGGAGGGGTGGGTGCGGTGGAAAAGACCCTCCAGGGATGCCCTGTCTGGGAAACGGGGCCCTGCAGCCCAGGCAGGTCTGTGCAGAGAGCAGCCTCGTGTGAGCACCGCGCTGCCGCTGGCTCAGCCGGGACGCACCGAGCGATGAGAACCCACAGCTGACTGTCAGGTGATGCCGTGCTCATGGGTGGTGACTTGGTTTTGTGCTTTCAGGATTGTGAGCACCCAGCTGCCGCCTCCTCTCACAGCCAAAGTTCTCCTCCAGGGCGATGAGCCAGGCCAGGTATGCTGCTCAGCGTGTTTGCTGCGTGCAGGTGGGCGCTCGGGGGGTGCCCTCTGGGAGCTCTTGTCCCACAGGTCTTGTCTGTGGTTCCCAAGAAGGACAAATATTGATGCTGTTAAGAGCTTTATTACTTAAGATTGAGGAAGGTTTCAAGACTTTTACACTAGGAATTTGCTTTTGCTTCAATATGAATTTATGAGTTCTCAAATACACGATGTTTTGATGAGCGTGTTACCTAAATTTGGATATTCAGTGCTCTATACCCAAAATGAGTATCCGAAAGCGATGAATAGGTCACTTTTCATTGTCATTAAAACTTACCAGAAGTAATTATTTCTGGTGTTCAAGATCTTCTCTGAAAATGTATCAAGATCCAGTATGAGGAATGCCTCTACTTTCTCTCTGGTGGAGAGAAGCAAGGTTTTGTTCCCTGACTGGGCAGTAATGGCAGACTGTGGTGTATGTCTCCCTGCTTTCAGGTGGATTTGGGTTCTTGGGAAGTCCCCTTGGCCTTGAGGGCTACCTGAGGAATAAATCATTGCCCAGAGTGGTAACCTGATAACTGCACCTGCAGAAGGGGATGGTCTGGGGCCTGCTGTAGTCACAGGGAGGATTCCCGCTGTCCTCTGAGGGGGCTGGAGGGGACGACCTGGTGGCACTGATGGCGAGTGCTGAGTCGTGCCTTGAGCTGATGGTTGGCTTCTCTTGCAGGGGGAGTGTGGAGGCGAGGAGCAGCGAGCACACGGTGAGCACCAGCTGCAGGGCGCTGAGATTTCCTGGGACTGTGTCAAAGCTGAATGCAGGAGCATCCCCGAGGGCAGCGCTGCTGCTAGTCAGCGTGTGCCAGTGGGTGTTGTGTAATCAGAGCTAGTTCCTTCAGCTAAGCACAGGAGTTTGCTCTTTTGGGTTTAGTCATGAGTTCTGCAGATTCCCAACATGAATTCCAGTTACCCATGTGTCTGCTTGGCCACGGATGGAACCCTGAAAACAGATGGCTGCTGCTTTCAGTCATCGTTTTTGAGCATCAGTTAATAAATATTCTGCCAGGACAGTTGGAGGGGGGGAAAAAAAAAAAGAGGGGGAGAACTTTAACTCTGTCAGGCACTGAGTGTATGAGGAGGGTGGGGAGACGCTGCCTAGTCAGACCTGGAGAGCTTCTGATGCCCCTGCACACAGGGTGGTAGCACGCCGCCTCCTCTTGTGGGGGGCTTTGTGCTGAGGAGTCTGGCTTCTGTTCCGTGTGCTGGGACATGTTTGTTCAGCTCTCAAACCTCCGTTGCTCTTGCAGGTTCTCCGTTGCCGCAGGGTGTCCGTATCATCCCCGTGTTCCTGACAGAAGATGAAGTCTCAGTGCTCCGAGACTTCCCAGTGGAGTGGATGACAAGGTGGGAAGTCACTGGGACTCCTAAAAAGGCCCCTGCAGCTGGGAGTTAGCGTGGCACTGTGTCCTCACCAGCCACTGCTGTTTCCTCTGACATGAATTCAAACTCCAGCACCTTTCTGCTGAAGGGGCCTGAGGTCTTTTAGGCTGGATGGAATCTGTGGTGTCCGTGTCTTTGTTGTGAAGCAGCCTGAAGCACGGCTGTCTCCCAGGACCAGCTGTGATGCTCCCTCAGTTCCCGGTGTTGTTTTAAGCCTTTGTGCTCTGTGAGTGAGGCAGTGACGTGCCCAGCAGTCCGCAATGTGTGTGGCCCCTGCTTTTGAGCTGTGTTAGAACTTACCCCATCCTTTGCCGAGGTAGATGTTCTTTGTAGCAGGAAGTGAGCTCTTATATACTTAATAATTCTCTATAAACAGATCCTATTCAGCAGTTTAATCAACTTGTTGCCTCTTGCTAGGTCGCCCATGTCCCCAGCAAGCCTCAGAGGAGAGAAGAATGCTCCTGGCTCCCCGACACCACCAGGAATTCGAGGAAACCAAGACCTGAACGATACCTCCGTGCAGGATCCCCCCGAGCAAGCCTCGAGCACACCCACAGCAGCAGCTGGCAGCCTCGCAGACACGGGGGCTCTGCAGAGCTTCCCCAGGATGGAAGCCAGGGCACAGAATTCCCCAGCTGCAGAACCGAGCTGCCCAGATGACAGGAGCTCAGAGCTCGGTGGAAAAGCGTCCTTCTCATCCGACAGACCCGTGAGAGAGCTGCCGAGCCCTCCCAGGCTGCGTGCTGCTGGGCACGCTCAGGCTGCGGGTCCGTACCTGGAAGGCTTCTCCTTCCCAAACCCCTACGCGCAGGAGAGGCAGAGCACGGGGGAATCTCTTGAGGACTCGGATGTCCAACAGTGCAGTTCCCAGAGCTGTCCTGCAGGCAGCACCAGTCCAGCCGTTTGCTCTCCTGCCCAGGAGCTGAGCAGAAGGAAGTCGGGTGAAGAAGACAAGGAAGAGACCCCGAGCCCCGACAGCGTCTCTGGAGAAAGTGGTGCCACTGGTGGTAACTGGGGGGCAGATTGCCCAGCCGCTGATGTACAGCCAGAGCTCAGCAGCAGGGGGGAGCTGCCAGCTGCAGGCACTCAGGAGAGCCTGCCCGGTGACCCAGCAGAGAGCACAGCCCGTCCCCAACCCGGGGACAGCACCCGGCCTCGGGAGGGCACTCGGGGAGCCCAGGGTGGCGCGGGGACCGGCGGGCACGGCAGGGTGGTTCAGATGAGCTTGTACGTCCACTGCATCAAGGGGCTGGTGCTCGCCCTGCTGGCTGAAGATCGCCTCCGAGCTGACCAGAGCTCCATCGAAAACGTGGTGAGTAGCAGACCCCTTCAGCACCCGCAGGTCCTCGGCTGCGGCCGCTCCTGTGGTGGTGGCGGGGCGGGACAGGGCTCGGAGGCGCAGAGCGAGCAGGGAGTCTGCTCCCGACTCTGTCCTCACCTGCTCTGTGGCACAGAAGGCAAAGCTGTGCGGCGTGGCGGGAGCCAGCACCCCCAGACAGCGCCGAGAGGTGTGAGCGAACGTGAGGAGCCAGCCTGGGAGGTGGGAGCTGTCACGGGTCGCTCCCGTAGCTGCTGCCGTCTGTCAGCACCAGCGCAGCGCTCCTCAGCACGGCGTGTTGGTGCGAGACGGCCCTGCTGGCTGCCAGGGGCTGAGCTGGCTTTGGGATTTGCTGGGCAGCCCCGTTGGGATCCCTGGGGCTGTCTGCAAGGCAGGGTGTGCTCGGTGGGGAGCCCTGCTGGGGCAGCAGCTCCCCGCGGCGCCTCTCCGGATGGGACCCCGGGTCCCCAGCCTGCCTCCCCCTGGCCCTGCTGTCCCCGGGGGAGCTGTGGCAGGACTGGGGGGTGCCCTCTGAGTGCTGCCTGTGGGTGCTGTGCCGGGGTGATCCGAGGTGCCTCCTGCTGCTGGGCGTGCTGCTGTGTGCAGCCTGCCCCGCCGGGCGCTGCGCTGCCGGTAACGATGCGCCCGCGGGTGCGGGGGGAGGACGAGGTTGCTCCAGCGCCTCCCTGTGAAGGATGAGGCTGCAGAGCTGCTGCCTGGCCTCGGCCTCAGCTGGGGAGCTGAGTCAAAGCTGCAGAGGCCCGTTTGATGTGCCAGTTGCCATAGGAACAACCTCGTTTCTTCAGCTGTCAGACTGCAAGGTGGGGGAGAGCGCAGGCTGATGCCGGCTGCCAGCAGCACAGCCTCAAGGGCACAAAGCTCAAGGTTTGGTTCTGAGCTCTGGGGCTCGGCGGCTGTGTCCGTGACCCCCCTGTGCCCCGGGGGATGCACAGCCTGCAGGGTTGGCTTGCCAGGGAAGGGGTGGATGCAAAATCAGCCAAGGCCGGGACACCTTAGCCTTCTGCACCAGAAATGCCAAATCATCGTCCCCTTCCTGTTCCTGCTCAAATTGAACAGGCAGCCACGCAGTGGCCCTGCTCCATCACGTCTGGGGCAGGAGGTGGGGTGCACACAGGGAGGAACGATGTGCTCGAGAGCTGGAGGACGCTGGTGCTGTGCAGACGCCCTCAGCTCCCCTCCATCCCGCAGCTCATGTCCAGGAGCCTTGTCTGGACACCAGCCTCTGCTCTGCCTGCTGCCCGCAGCCCCACTCGCTGCTGAGGGGGAACATCTGAGGGCCATAGGCAGCGTGTAAACGCCTCGGGGTTAGCTCTGCTCGTGGCAGGCACGCGTTGCTCCTCCTCCATCAGTCCCTGGGCACAGCCAGCAGTGAGCAAGGTGGGCCCATCCTGGCTCAGCTGGTCGCTGGGCTCACCACATCTTGAGATCAGCCCCCCTGTGAGTGCCGTACTGCCTTTGGCTCCATTTCCCTTCGTGCAGCCCCGATGCTGCTCCGTGCAGGTTGCTGTCTCCTCAGACCCGCTGCTCCCAGTGTGCATGCTTCTGCTTCAGATCTTGTCCTAGCAAATGTTACCTCTGCCCAGCTTTATTTTTCTCCTGGTTTTCCTGGCTACAGCCTTCCCCTTGGAGCAGGTGCTGTTATTTCCTGGAGCTGTGCTGCCTGTCCCGTCCTCCCGAGGAGGGGCACCTTGCTGCAGGACACGGAGCTGGGAGCGTGGAGGCTGCGCTGCTGGCGGCGCGCTGGGCTCGAGGCACGGCCGCAGCTTTCTGAGCTTTTGTTTATCTGTGGGTTACAAATGACCCTCGGCTCTCAGGGATGTCAAAGCTTGCTTGTAATTAATTTATCAAACGCTTTGAGGCCCCTGAATGACACCAAAGAAGGGTAAAATATGCTCCTTGCGCGGCGGCACAGATCACCCTGGGCAGAGCGGCTCCTGGTGCAGACCTGCGGCAGAGCAGGCGGGCTCCCATCCCGCTGCGTGCCCCTGGGTGGGAGCCGTCCCCTCCCCTCCTCACCGGAGAGAAAAGCAAATCTGTGCTGGGGCCAAGGGCAGGCCCTGCCCTGCTGCTGGGTGGAGGCGTGATCCGCTCAGCAGTGGAGGAGGGAGCGGGGGGGATTAGGGAGTTGGGGATTAGGGAGTTAATCTTGGGGCCAGCAGGGGCTGCAGGCTCAGTGCCGATCCCATCCATCCTCCAGGCTGCAGCCCCCGGGCACCAGGCCTGTGCTGAGCTGGGGGAGCTGCAGTTACAGGCAGTGCAGAGGCTCCTGTTGGGGTTGGGGTGCCCCGTTCTGGTCCCCGTCTCGCTGCTTTCCTCTGCCCGAGTTACTGCAGTTCCTGGCCGGGGGCCTGGTCCCTGTCCTGCTGGCAGCAGTCACCGTGCTCCCCCCGGGATGCTCTGACCCGTGCCTCCTCCTGCCCTGTGCAGTACCACAGCAGCCTGGCTTCTCTGAACGGCCTCGAAGTTCACCTGAGGGAGACCCTGCCCAAGGACTCTGCGTCCTCAGCCAAGGCGACCTACAGCTTCACGCACTACGACTGCATCCAGAACGTGCTCACGGGTAAGCCCTCGCCTGCTGCTGTCACAGCGGGAGCTCTGTGGGGTCTGTGGTTACCTTCCTCACAGCTCAGAGGCGTTGCTTACTAAGCTGTGTGCAGTTAGCCCTTACGAAATGGCCCTGTTGTACAGCCCAGCTGAGGAAACTCCATCGTTAGCGAGTTTGTAGCCTGCTGAAGGCGTGTTGATCACACCCTGTGGCTCAGAGACAGGGCCCGTGGGGAGATGGAGCAGCTGCCACTGGCACCTCGCTTGGAGAGGTGTTGGCTGGGGCTCTGCGAGCTGCTGGGCCCGAGGACAGGACTCGACACCCTCTTTGACCACGACCTCCAGCCCCCCGGCTCTGTTCAGCCCTGGCGTCAGCCTCTCCTCCACAGCAGGCAGGGGCTGGGAGCAGGCAGGAGGCCCCGTGCAGGTGCTGCTGCCGTTCATTCTGACCTGCCCCCTTCTCTGGCAGCCTCCCAGGCAGCGTCCCGGCTCTCTCCCACTTAGAGGAACCCCTCTAGGGAAAGGGGAGGCCCGCTGACTGTAGGGAATCCCACCTCAGGCCTCCCTTGTCGCCCCTCTGCTCCGTGTACACGTGGCAGAGGCACGCCGGGCTTTGGCTGTGCGTGGCTGAGCACAAATCAGCCGCTGCCTGTCGAGATCACGCTGAGACCGAGGCTGTTGTGCAGTCTGTTCTGCCGTACCCAGGGACTGGGGGGAAATCCCCAGCCTTTCCCTGCTCAGCTCTCCCCAGCGCAGGCTCCTAACGCCCCCGTTGCTCTGTTTGGCAGCCAACCTGCCCCCTACACCTGGCCCCCTGGACCGGCACTTCCTGAGGGCTGCAGCGCTGATCCACTCGGACTTCAGCCAGCTTCCGACTGCCTCCGAAATGATCATCAGGTAAGGGGGGGTCGTCGCTCCCTCCTGCGGGCACGGGGCTGCTGTGTGGCACACACACTGGGCAGAAGGGGGGAACTCCTTTTGTACAGCTCGCTGAGGTGTGGCACGTGCTGTAATCGTGCTGGTGGCTCTCGCCGCGGTCAGTGCTGTCACCTCGCTGCCTGAAGTCTGCTCTTCAGAGGCAGGCTGCTCAATATTCTGCCTGGGGCTTGATCTGGGGGTTGATCAGCTAAAATGGCACCGGCACGGGTGAGCTGGAGGCACAACCGAGCTGTGCCCCAGGTCTGAATTCAGACACAATACTAGAACATCGCCAGCTCCCGGCACCGTAAGGTTCTAAGACGCAGTTTTAAATATAGCTGTTCCTAATAATTTGTGTCTCGGCCGGGAGCCAAAAGCACCCAGAATTGGCAACCTAGATTTTGTTTTCTTGCGCGGCTTGTTGGGTTGGAAACACGCTGTAACGTGCGTGGCAAACTCGATTGCACTGCGCCAGGCAGGGTGGCCTTATCGCAGGCAGCGCTCCGCACGGCCCCTGCAGGAGCTGCTCTTGTGCTCCAGCGCTCCCGTTCCCGCAGCTGATCTCGGGCAGGGTGCTCCTGCTGTGTGTGTGCAGGGTTTCTGCTTGCTTGGCCGTGCTTGTTTGTCCAGAACGTGATGAAATAAAGATGCTTCTGGGAATTACTGCTTCATTTCTGTCATGCTGCCTGCCAAGGGAATGTGAATCATAGGCTTTAATGCTGGAGAGCTCCGTGGTTAGCGTTAGCTTGACTGGCTCCTTAAATCCTGTGCCGGGTAAGCTGGCGCATTCTGTGTTGCCCCCAAAAAAAGCAACTCAGTGTGTGAATCAGCCTGAGTAACAAGATGACTAAAACTGCTTGCTTTTATGGAGAGTTGTCACAGAAGGGTGTCAGCAAACATATCAGCTGCTGCTTTCCGCTCTCACGGAGGAATACAGAGCCCTTTGCTTTGCTTCCTCGCATCTCTCCCAGGTCAGTACTGACGGTGGTTTTTAATGAATGGTTTGAGCTTCCTGCTGACCGTGTCTGACCCATTGCTGGGCTCATCACACACAGCTAACCTCATGGGTCCTGCTGCAGGGGTGCTGTGCTGGGACTGCCATATGGGAGATAGGTCCCTGCAGGAGGACGGGGCGTTGGACACGAGGAGTATTTAACATCAGCTTGTGTCCTGGGCTGGTCTGCCAGGGAGGTTCTCTGCGGATGGGCAGCTGCACGGGTGTTGATGCTGCTGAAGAGGTTCCAGACCATGAGGGATGTGACCCTTTTTCCTTCAGGACGCCCGGACCCTTGAGAAGGAAGGAGGGTCTGGCTCCCTGTGGCCTTTTGGCAATACATCGCAGGGGTTTGGTGCCCATTTCAGCATCGTGTTCCTTCGCTGAAACAGACCTCAGTCCCTCTCAGTAGCTGGGAGCACAGTGCTCTGAGCTGCCCAGCACTGGGAGCTGAAGGGGATCTTGCACAGGGCAAACCCTGACTGCTGCTTCTCCCCTGTCCTCCAGGAACGCCTCCACGGCCGTGTACGCCTGCAGGAACCCCGTCCAGGAAACCTACTTCCAGCAGCTGGGTGCTCCGCTCCGCAACTCGGGCGTTCCCAACCCTCACGACAGCGCGTTCAGCTTGCCGGGCAAGGCCAAGCAGAAGCTGCTGAAGCACGGCGTGAATCTGCTCTGAGCTCCGAGGCAGCGTGTCCCAGCCCGTGAGCAAAGACGGTTCATCTCCAAGAAGCAAGATCTCAAAGCCATGTTTTCTGTAGGAGGCATGGGGCTCTGTGCTACCTGTGGGGGCTCCAGCCTGCCTTACCCTGATGAGAGGCACCTTGGTGCCCTGTTCCTGCAGCACCTTTTGCTCTAGTGCAGGATATCATTGATGTTAGCACTTACCAAAGACTGAAGGTAGCAAATAGCTGTTGGGGTGTTTGGTTTACATTGACTGTAATCATGGTGCTCTGCTGCCGCGGGCAGAGGCTCCTGGGGTGCCTTGACCTAAAGAAAAACCTCTTTGTGCTCTAAGCTACGCAGGACACTGGGTTGTTGGCAGTACTGGCTTTCAGAGATGACAGCCAGCCACTGCCCCTGCCTGCAGTTCTGTTACTATCCTTGCCCTGGTCAGCCTCGGGCTCTATTTATACCTCTTCATATACAGCAACGCTCCCCTGCTGCACCTTTGTGCCTTACCTTGCTTAACAGAGCCTGCGCGCTCTCCTGCTAACTGGAACAGAACAAGCTCTGCAAACCCCCAGCCCTCCGCCAGCAGCTCTCAGTAGCTTTTCATTCTGTAGCTGGATCTGGGAGATCCTCGCCCCTCCTCGTGTGCCTGCTCAGTGGCTGTGAGGTGTGGTGCAGCTTTCCAAGCCACCCACCAGCACAGGAAGGTGCTGTGACCTGCTGGGGGGCTGTGAATTGAGAGCTCGACACCCTGCTGCCTGCTTCACCCCTTGCTCTCACTGCTCAGTGGCTCTGTTGGCACAGGTGAGTGGGGGCCCCTTAAGCTAACGGGACCAAATTGGGGCTGTAGCCCCTGGGCAGGCTGCTGGTGCTGGGACAGGCGGTGATGGGTCCGAGGGCTGCGTGCCTGCCTCCTGGCTCTGCTGTGTTTTATGACTGCTGCTGTTCCACACACACATCACTGTGAAAATAAAAGTTTGCAAGACAAGACCTGGGTGTTGGCTCCTGCAGGCTCTGGTGGCCCTGTGGCCGAGCCTGGAGAGCGCTGAATCAGCACGGCAGTTCCCGGTGCCTCGGGGCAGGCGTTGTGCTGGGGGTGAAGGCTGGGGGCAGCTGCCTGGCTGTGTGGGGTCAGCACGGCCCCAAGGGGTGCAAAAAATGCGGGGAGGTGATAAGAGGATGCCCCCGGGGTGCTGGCAGCGGGGGCGGTGGCGATGCCCTGGGTGGGAGGCTGCGGGGCCGGGTGTGCGACACGGTGCCCTCACGGCATCGCTCATCGCGGGCCCCTCACCTCCTCCCACCCCCAGCTCCCGTTATTCTCAGCACTTTGCTCCGTCCCAGCCGAGCTGCTGAGGCCTCGGGAGGACAGGCTGCAGCTCCGCCGCGTTCTGCCTTACCCTGGAACAGTTACACCAGCAGGCAGAGCCCCGTCTGTTTTCAGCACAACGGTTTATTGATAATCTTTGCTTATCCACTGTATGAATGTTACCAAACTGTAAGACAGTTGCCAAGCCAGCCTGCTTCCTCAGAGTCTGTTTCCAAGTAATCAATGCATGTAGAAATCATGGTAGAAATCATGCACTTCGGATATTCGGTAACAAGACAGGTGTAAAAAATATCTTGGATGTATTTGAAATCTCTGCCTTCCCTTGCAATCTGATCACTCAGGAGTCTGTAAAGAAGTCGCTGCGGAGCTGGGCTGCGTCCCCCTGGGCAGGGCAGGGGGTGGGGGAGGCACCCGGCCCCTCTCCGAGCAGAGGAGCAGCGCAGGGGCAGCACCCACGGTGCGGTGCTTCGGGCAGGGGCACGGCAGCACCGAGCCGCCCTGCCCTGTGGCTGCAGCCCCCCCAAAGCCAAACGCCTCCCTGCCCCTGCGGGGGCTTCCCAGCCTCGACTCGTGGAAAACAAGGGTCGCGGATAACACAAGGAGGGGATTTAGGCAATGGGTAACACCTCTGGCAAGGTCAAAGAGCAGAGCTGGCCGTGCCCGGTGCTGGGTCTGCCCCCAGGAGGTGCTCGGTGCCTGCTGCTGCCCGTCCGTCCGTCTGTCCGTCCATCTGCACGGCCCCAAAACGGGACAGGGGCAGGCTGAGCACCGCGCTCCGCTGCTCGGCTGCTTCGCTGTGCTGGCACAGGAGCGTTGTCCTTTGGATGGCCACGAGAAATTGTACACTATCACACTCAAACAAACACCCCGGTAACTCTACTTCTGAACACTGCAAAACACGGTAGCAACATAACACGTACGGGAGCGGTGCTGCGTCTAACCACGGAGGGAAGGAAATGCACCGGCGTGGTGGAGGGGGATCCCTGAAGCCAGTGATGGGCGGGAGGAGATGGGCGTTGAGACACGTCGACGTTTCCATTTACAAGACCCCGAGGGGAGCCCCCAGCGCCGTGCCGGGAGCGGCCTCCCGGGGCGAGCGGCGGCGCTGGGGCTGCGGTGGCACCGCCAGCACGAAGCCGGGTCCCGGCTGCCCTCACCCCCACAGCGAGGCAGCGCCCTCAGCGTCCCGGGGCGAAGATGAAGTCGAGGGCTTGGCGCTCGGCGGCCGCCACGTTGGGGTGCCACAGATCCACCATGAAGACCACGCGGGGACCCTCCTCCGGGGGACCTGGGAGGGACGCGGGAGCGGGGTGAGGCGCGGGGTCGCCGTGCGCCCTGCCCTGCTCGTGTCGGAGCGAGCTGTGCCTGCTCAGCACCAGGACGCCGGCCTCGGCTGCAGAACCAGGCAGCCCCACGGCTCAGGACCCCCAGAGCACAGGCAGCCGAGGCACTCGGCGAGGTCACTGCGTGCACCCCAGCATCACACACGCTGCATCATGCCCAGCCCTGCACAGCTCCAGCAACCACCCCCCAGCTGCTACTGGGAGCCCAGTGCCTCCAGCACCCAGGGCCGGGTGCTCCTGCAGGGTCCCAGCCCCGCTGTTTGCCATCCCACACCGTGTGGCTCCTCGGGGCAGCGGGCACGGCGCTCAGCTTGCCGTTCAGCAGCAGCCGTGCTCGCAGCTGCGTCTGAGCGCGGTGTGCGGAGCCGCTGCGGCGCTGTTCTGGCCTTCCCCATCCCCACGGCTCTGCAACGAGCTGCATTTCCCCCTTCCATAGCAGGGTTTATGTGGGAGCAACAGCTTTTGTTCTCCCACCCTCTTCACACGCTCTCCTGCAAAAAACAGCTCTGCTTGACGCTTTGTGCCATCGGCACTAATGCCGGCTAATCCGGGAGAGCTGCAGCAGAACGGCCCCGCGGGTAACGGCGAGGGGCAGCAGAACCAGCCTGACCCTGCTGCCTGCTGCTGTGCTCGCCTCGGGAAGCACAAATTCACCCTGCCTGGTGTTGCAGCTACCGAAAGGTTTGGGCTGGATCGAGCTCTGCAAATGGGGGCGAGGCTGGGGGAAAAGCCAGAGGGGCTGGGACCCGATGCGGAGAGGCACCAGGAGCTCCCACGGAGAGCCTGGGGCATGACGGGCGGCACAGCCAGCCCTGAGGGTCGGGGAGCAGGGTCCTGGGGGCTGGTGAACAGGGTGCTGGAGGCTGTGAAGCTTTTCTCCCACTGATGGAGGAAAAGGCCCCTGGGGCACACCAGGAGCCTTGTGACAGGGCTGGCTGCAGCTGGCAGCGCCGCTGTGAGCCGGGGCACGGGGCTGCCAGCATCGGAGCCTGGGCAGCCCCGCGGTGCTCAGGGGTGAGGGAGCTTCTCGGTGCTCAACACAGGGTGGGGAGAGGCCGGAGGGTCCCCAGGGCTGGCAGGATCCCAGCAGGGATGCGGGGTGAGGGCACAGAGCACCCCGGGGAGGAGAGGACTCCAGGTCAAGTGGGCAAGGGGGACCGGGCAGGCACCGTGTGAGCCCCGTGGCTCTGCGCTTACCTTCGTGAAAGGCGGTGTGCAGGAAGGAGTCGTCGAACAGCAGGCAGCGCCCCTCCGCCCAGCACTGCGGCTCGCCCCCCACCACGAGCTCACAGTTGCTGGGGGTCTTCAGACCTTCAGGCACAGAGGAGAGAAGAGGGGGGGGGGTCAAGGCTGCGCTGTGCTCCCCGCGGCGAGGGAGCCCCTCGGGGAGCAGTGAGCGCCACGCCAGCTCCACGCTGCTGCCCCCCAGGCAAAGTGGAGCCCAAGGGGTGCCGAGGGGCTGCTGCCCCCCAGGAGCAGGAGCAGCAGGGCTCAGTGCAGGGCTCAAACAACGCCAGGGTGCTGGGTTTACAGCCTGAACTCCCAAGCTGGGTGCAGCTCGGCCCCTGCCCTCTCCCTCCTGCCCGTCCTGCACCCAGGGCTGTGGGACCCCCCCCGCGTTGCCTTCCTGTACCCAACCCGAGCTCAGCGCCGTGGGCACCCTCTTTTGTACCCAGCACGGCTGCCAAGCCCCAGGCGTGAGCTGTGTGCAGGAAGCCAGTTTCCTGGTGCATTTTTGTAGCTTCGGGACCAAAGGCAGAGCCTGCACGCTTATCTTCCTCCGGCACTGGTGTGATTACACTGCCCACTGCAAGGCTGGGGTGGGAGGAAAATGTTGCACTTAAGGGATGGGCTCAATGCACGGCTCTGCCCCTGCTCCCCCTCTGACCTTGCACCATTCGCCTTGGTTACCTCCTGCATTTGGGCCTGGAATTAGTTCACCTTAAGGTCCCTTCCAACCCAAAGCACTCTACGTTTCTAGGACCGTGTGCCTCCTCACTTGGTCACCCAGCCGAGACGCTGCCACAGCAGTGCCCCACCAGGCAGCCGCCTGGACAGAAAATCAGGGGGCTGCAGAACTGCCCTAAGGGAAGAGGCTCCATGAAGGACAACCCTAGGAATAAAATGGGTCTGTTCCTAAAGGACTAGCACAAGTCGGGACAGCTTGGTGAGGGCCGATCCCACCGCCCCGTGCATCAGAAACACCACCCGTGGCACCGGGCGAGTGCTGCAGCAACCTGCCCCCAGGTGCAGCCTGGAGGGGAAGGGGCAGCTCCTGTGACTTCCAGGTGGTGACGATGCTGCTAACGAGCAGGAAGGGGTTTCTGTGCCAAATCCAAGCAGGCACAGCAGGGACTCCCAGCTGCCCAGGAGAGCTGGGAGCATAAAAGCTGCTCTGCTTTCCTGATGAACATTTCAAAGACAGCAAAGCCCAAACCCATTTCCCTGCACAGTGGCCTCAGCTGGAGTCGCTCCAGCTGGAAGGGGCGAGCTGAGCAGCCAGGGGAGGCAGGAGGAGGAGGTGGCAGCTCACAGCCTTCCCTTCTGGGCCAGCACTCTGCAGGATGCGTCCCTGTCCCTTGGAGCAGCAGCACTGGGGCTGTGCCTGGCCCCAGGTGCTTGGCAAAGCCATGGGGGGGCTGGGGTAAAACCCAGGAAGATTCAGCTCTGTGCCTGCTGTTCTGGCTCTGCAGGGCACGCTGACCTGGAAGCACTGGGTGTCTCACAGGTGACCGCGGCCTGGGCACAGTGAGGGCCAGGACAGCAGCACCGAGGTGGGGCCGTCACCGCGCTGAGCAGCTGTCGGCACACCCCGGGCACGGGGCTGTGTCCTGGCAGGAGGGCCAGCAGCAGGAAGTAGATGGAGCAGGATTTTGGAAATGCAGGACAAGGGGATGGCCCACATCGCTCATCTCCCCAGGGCATGCATGCTCCAGGTGAGAGCTGGCCTCGGCTCTGCGCTGCCATCACCTGCACCAGGCTGAGCCGTGCCTCGCCCTGCGCCCAGGAGCCGTGCCCTGCCCCTTGCCTCTCCCAGGCGCTCCCCAGGGCAGGAGAGCTCGTCAGATAGCTCAGAAGCCCAGCTCCCCCTTGCAATTAAATGGCCAGTCGCAGCCGGCGTGTGTTTACCCGAGAGGAGTTGGCTGAACAATCGCGTTCGGTGTTTGCCAGCAGGGCCCGTGCGGTGCCTCCCCCGGCGCGATCTGCGCTGCTTCCAGCGTGGCAGAGTCCCGGCCATCTGTGCTGCGTGGGCTCCCCCCTTCCCGGGCACCCGCGGGGCGGGGAGCACCGCGCCGCCTGCCCAGCGCCCCATCCCCCGGAGGGGACCCCCAGGGACCCCCTCCCTGCCCTGGGACCGGCACCGAAGCAGCGCCTGGCCCTGCTCTTGGCAATAACTGCATCCCTCACAGAGCACCCTAACACCCAGGACCCGCGCTGGGAGGCAGCTCGGTGGCTGGAGCAGTGCCCCAGGCTGCCCAGAGCAGGGGATGGCGAAGGACGCACGGCCCCCGCGGGGCACTTACCAAGGTGGCAGCGGATGCGGATGTTGGTGGGTCCGTAGTGCTCCGCAATGACGGTGCCCGGGCTCAGCACGGAGATGCAAGCGTTCCCAAAGACATTGTTCCCAATGCAGGTGCGAAGGCTGCCGAGCAAGCGGTACGTCCGTGGGCATCTCCTGCAGTTCCTGGGCACGCACATGCCCTGGTTCACCAGGTAGAAGGTGAACCACTCCCCGCTGGGCGTGCTGTTCATTTTCCATCCTTGCGGGAGGCTGCAGTTTGAGAACGCTTTGTAGAGGGTCTCAAACTCGCACAGGATGGTCTGGAAGTTGCGCTCCAGCAACTCCACGTCGTGCTTTTGAGCGTCCCGGGCGAAGTAGGGCATGGTCGGCAAGTCCGGCAGGAAGAAGACTTCTGGCTTCTGGATGGACGGCCGGCTGTTGAGGTAGCGGCCCTGCTCGCGGATGCCCTTGTGGATCCTGCCCATGCCGGACCAGGAGTAGCGCTTGGCGTACTCCTGCAGGTTGTGGTAGAGTTTCTGGTTGAGCCCGTCGTGGTGCGTGCAGCGCACGCACTCGGGCGAGTGGCAGTAGACGTACCCGTTCTGCACGCCGTTGGCCTCGGCGCTCTGCATCAGGGCGTTGACGGTGGCGTAGGCGCGGGGCTGCTCGCGCCCCACGTGGTAGCAGTACCACACGAACAGCACCAGCAGGCAGGCGACGGCGGCCAGGGCGGTGGCGTCGCAGTCACGGAAGGACTGGATGCCCGTGGCGATGAAATCCCGGAGGCCGTCCAGGGACCAGCTCCAGTCCACCAGCCACTCCACGGACATGTTGGCGCAGCGGGTGGCGCGCAGGGGGGCCCGGCGGTCAGTCCTGGCGCTCCTCAGGGGCACCCACACCATGCAGGTCTGCCATGGGGGAGCGGAGCTGCGGCTGTCCCCAGCGCGCCCGGCACCTCCGCATGGGCAGCGGCCACCAGCGGCTCGCGGGGAGGCCGGGGGGAGCCAGAGCCACGGTGTCAGCAGCCACGTGCCCAGAGGGTCCCCGTCTGCGCCCCTGGGCTGATCATCCTGAAATGCAGCACCCGGGAGAATCTGGGGAGACAAATCCAGAGGTGTTACAGGGTATGGGCTTCTCCTGGGGTCTCTGTGGGGGCTCAGCCTGGGGCTGTGGGGGGCACTGGCTCCTCATGGGGGGAGAGGGGATGATTGACGAGGAGCCCTGCTGTTTGCCCAGCAGCCCAGTGCTGTCCCACGCTGAGAAAAGCCTCTACCTGCTCCCAACAGCATCTGCCACAAGAATCCCAACATCCACTGCAAGGTAGGTGGGGAGAGCCAGCCCCCTCGGCTCCCACTGCCCCATCTCCTTCTCTTCTCCTCTGCTGCCTTATCACACCCCAAATCTGGCTGATAAGGAGCCAGATCTGGCTGAGCCAGGAGCAAGGCTCAGAACAGGCTCTTAGCAGCCCAACCTCGCAGCACATTGATTTATCTCCTGGATCTGAACGCTCTGAAATGACGCTCCCTCCGGAGACCAGGAGGCTGGGGCAAATCCCTGGGCAGGGGCAAATCCCCCTCACAGCCTGCAGCCGCTCGCTGCCCCCAGCAGGGCAGAGCACCGTACCGGCTCCATGCTCACAGCACGGCCGCTGAGCACAGGGGGGGTTGTTCCTGATGGCTGCTCAGGAAATCCCACCCGCAGCTCCACGCCAGCAGTGCCGACCTCAGGCTCCTCGGGAAGCAGCCGGGTGAGGCCGTGGCCCTGCTCCCGGTAACCACGCGTGGTCCCTGCTCACCCCAAACACCATCCCTGGGCATCTCCAGGCAGAGGTGGGAAAGGGAAGGGAAACACAAAGCAGGTCGGAGAGGACACCGAGAGCCACCCCTGACTACAGAGTGCTGCCGGCACGGAAGGAGAGCCCTGCAGGTACCAACCAGCCATCGGCTGCTGAACAGCACTGAGGCAGCTGGGCATGTAGGAAAGGCACAGTCCAGCCTAGGGCAAACAGAAGCAGAGCGAGGGCTGCAGGCTCTCAGCCGGTCCCCCCGCGCCAGCGCCGTGCCCAAAATGCCTCCTGCACGTGCCAGCTGCTGCAGAGCCTGGCCGGAGGGCAGGGGCTGGCAGGAGCTGCAGGGCAGCAGCTCCACATCCTCTCTCAGAGGAGAGAAACAAGGATGGCAGAGGTGAAGGGGAGGGAGGGAGATGCTGGGGGAGCTTATCTGTCTCATCTGTGAGCGCACTGACTGGAAGGAGTAGGCCAGGCTCATTAGCCAGGGAAGCTCTCCAAGCCTTTCCCGGCCCTCCCTGCCAAGGTCCTGCAGCTCCTAACCGAACGTGCATTTCCCCACGGATCGCAGGGTGATGCACCTCAGCTGATGGAGCTTTGGCTGGGACCTGACCCTGCAGCAGTGGGCCCAGCGCAGGGCTGGGGACCAGGGCTGGAGGCAGCCTCACCCCACGGGCAGGACGCGCACAGCCGGGCTCCTTCCACCCTGCTCCCTGGCAGCATGGTGCCCGCGTGCCCCGTCCCGGTCCTGCCATCCACGTGGCGCGTCGGAGCCGCCTGGAAATTTGAAGACAACTTCCCTCCCTCCCTCCCTCCCTCCCTGGCTGGCATCCCGCCACGCACGCCGGCTCCTCCAGCCCAGCCCTCGGCTCCCGAGTGCAGCCGCGGGGAGGGCGCGGGGGTGTCCCCGATGCTGGCACAGCCCCGGCGGCACCGGCTCGGCGGTGCCAGAACGTGCCCCAGGAAGGCAGGCAGAGCCCAGGAGCCATCTGTATTCACAGCAGCTCTCCTGCCCTGACACGGAGCCCGGCAGCAAGGCTCTCCTTCAGAAGCTGAAGCTGACGGATGAAGTGAGAGCCTGGGGGGAGCGGGATCTGACAGCCTGGGGGACCCCAGCACGAGCACGGCCCCGCTGCTGCCCCAGGGCTGCGTCCAGCACCTCACATGGGGAAAATCACGGGGAAACCATCAGGGCAGGAAAGGATCAAAGTCCCTGCACCCTCCAGCTCCCCACCCAGCTCCCCAGGCGCACGGGACCTGCTGGGAATTTGGGGCCGGGCTCCCCTGGGGTGGCCTCGGGCCGAGCCTCAGCCGCGGGTCCCACCGGCAGCTCCCCGGGGGCACCGCAGCCCCCGCCGGGACCCGCTGGGGGCTGCTCAGTCGGGCTGGGACGGGGCTCGGGGACACCCCCGCGGGCTGAGACCCCAAGAACGGGCCGGTCACCGCCAGCCCACGGCACATCGAGGCCGCAGGGCCGAAGTTGTGCAGGACGTGGGGGCAGCCCCGCGCCAGGCAGCGGCGGCGTTACATAAGGCGGGCGGCCCCGCACAGCACCGGGGGGCAGCACCGGGGGGCAGCACCGGGGGGCAGCACCGGGGGGCAGCACCGGGGGGCAGCACCGGGGGGCAGCACCGGGGGGCAGCACCGGGGGGCAGCACCGGGGGGGCCGTTACCGGGGCTGCAGCCCAGTCCAGCCCAGTCCAGCCCAGTCCAGCCCGGCCCGGCACCGGCGGCCGCAGCCTCGCCCCTCCCGACAGCCGTGCCCGCCGGGGGCACCCTCGGTGGCCGCTCGGCAGCGGGTGGCGGCCGGGCTCCGACCCCTCTCTCATCCCCGGGGGGGCGGCCGGGCCGTGCCCCGCTGCCACATCCCGGTGCGGCGGCAGCGCCCGGCCCCGCCGTGTGCCCCCCGCCCTCCGCCGACCCCCGGCAGCCCGGGGCCGGGCCGTGCCGGGCCGTGCCCCCCTCCGCGGGCTCGGCCGCCTCCCGCAGCCGGTGCCCCCCCCCCAAAACCCCGCGGTCGTGCACCGGGGCCCGCAGCGCCCGGCCTCGCCCGCTCCGCTCCGCGCAGCGCCGGGATGCGGCGGTACCGACCTGCGCCCGCTCCGCGCCCGTTCCGCGCCGCTCCCCGGACCACAACTCCCAGCAGCCCGGGCAGGAGGGGCCCGCGCCGCCCCCGCCGGCCCCGCGCCGGGCGGCAGCCTGCGGGCCCCGGGCCAAGGCACCGCCCGCCCGCCCGCACCGCCCCTCGCCGCGCCCCCGCGCCCCCGCAGCGCGCCGCCGGGATGCGGCACCCGGGCATGGAGCGCGGCGGGGGGCGCAGGGCCGGCACGGGGGGGGGCACCCCAGGGTGCGGGCAGCCGGGGTGCAGCGGCTGGGGTGGGGGGCATCCAGCGCTGAGGGCAGCAGGGAGATGCGCTGGGGGGGGTGCGGGCACCCAGGGGTGCGGCAGCTGGGATGGGGGGGCTGCTGGCACCGGGGATGGGGGCATCCAGGGTGTGGGGAGTGCTGCCTGCAGGGACATGGGGAGGCAGCGCCCAGGCTGCAGGAGCTGCTGGTCCCCAAGGATGCTGGGGTCTGGATGCAGGAGGTGCTGGTCCTGGGGCCGTGGGCACCTGGGATGCAGCACCTGGGATGCAGGTGCCCGGGGATGCAGGTCCCAGGGGTGTGAGCAGTCCAGAGGGTTGGCAGACACATGCGAGACGCCCCAGGGTCACAGCTGGTTCCAGTTAGGAGGATCTCCCAATCCCGTCCTGCTGCCCCAAGGCACCTCCTGCCCCCACTGCAGGCCGGACCTGGGCTGAGCTCCCTGGGCCACGGCAGCCTCATCGCTCGGCTGCGGGTGCAGGAGCTGTCCCCGCAGGGCACACCCTTGTCTCCAGCTTGCTCAGCCAGCCCCAGCGGGTCAGCGCTGCCTTCTCCCCAAGCGTTCCCTTTCTAAACCGATCTTTAATGCATGCGGGTTTTAGCCCCGTGGAAAAGAAGAGGCCGACTTTGCAGGTTGGCTGGAGAGGAAATAAAACTTCTGACAATTTGGGGGGTCCCTTAATGACTCTTAAGTGCTGGGGGAGAAACAGTTTGTCTCGAGCCTTTCTGCTCGCTTGCTCTTTCCCCCTCCAACCCAATTCCCATTTGCCCAAGCAATACCAGCGAGTGCCGGTCCCCAGGAGCCAGCCCTGGCATTCCCCCAGGGCCAGCAAGCTCTGTGCTGGGCCGATGCCAGGGGAGTCCCGGCTGTCCTGGCAGCGCTGCCCTGCCTGCTGCCACGCGGAGCTGCCTGGCACACGTGGCACCGCGCGGAGCAGGCGGACGGCAGCGGGGTGCTGCCTCCCGAGCAGCCTCGTGCCTCGCGTGCTGGAGACCCAAGCTGCACCTCGTTTTCTGTCATTTTTCCTCCTCTGTGTTCCTGCTGTTTCCCTCCCCAGGCCCTCCCCTGCCGTCTGTCCCCGCAAGGTGAGCCTGTTCCCTCCTGCTCCTACCCAGGCCCCTCTCAGCCTTGGGTTTGCAGCTCCTGCCTGCTCCCTGCAGGCACAGCCTCCTCCTGCCGGCAGTCCCTGCGCCTGCTGCCTCTCGGTGTGGGTCTCTGGATCGCTCCCGTGACTTTCTTCTGCTCCTTGCTGCCGGAGCCCCCCGCTGGTCCTCTCCAGGCCCTGGTCCTCAGCTCTGCTGCAGCCTCTTTGCAGGACCAGCTGCTCTGCTCTTTCTTCTTCCTTTAGGATGTTGCCTGGCTGCCTTCGCCATCCAGTGCAGCCAGACCCTTCCCCACACTGCAACCAGTCGGCTGTGGAGCCCTTCCCCAGCTCGGAGAGCTCTGGGGAGAGGGAGAAGGGGGTGTCAGGACTGGGGTCTCATCCCGACTCCCTGGTGTGCACACACCCCAGTAATGCTGAGCCCATAGCAGGCAGCCCAGAGGTCCCTGCTAACACATCCTGCACCACGTGTCTGCCCCGTGCTGGGGGTGCAGGGACCCGATGCCTCTGTCCTGTGCTCCCCCACAGGGCTGGCAGAGATGCAGCCAGGGGTTAAGGCTGCTGCCAGCCTCCTCTCCGTTGTTTTATGCCTCACTGCTGTCTCCCTGCCCTCTCAGCTCCTCTCCTCTCTCCTTGGCCTGGTGATTCACTGCTGCCAGGAGCTCAGGGGAGATGTCAGCCCCGTGAGCCAGACGTGTGGGTCTGGGCCTGGGGTCCCTCAGCCGGGATCCTCAGGGGCCATGCTGCCGGCACAGCCCCAGCCCCAAATGGGCCAGGAGCAACCCCGGGAAGAGCCTGGCACGGCCCTGCCGGAGACGCCCTGGCAAAAGCCCTGTCTGTGGTGCAGCTCCTGGCTCCGGTGATTCCCTCCCCCTGTTCCCAAGGTTTGCTCTGGGGGCAGCACCACGCGGTGCCCCCCCTGTGCCGCTGCCAGGATGCAGCTGCAGCCATCGGCGCCTGTAGGGCCAGGATCTCCTGGAGCACCCAGCCTGGGGCTGGGGCACAGCTCCCGGGGGGCTCCTCCCTGAGCCAGGGAGACCCACACATCTGCGGGCTCCTGCCCCCTGCCCCCCTTCCAGACCAGCGCCCGGCTGCTGCCGTCCCCCCCCCGCGCGGCCGTGTCGGGGGCTGAGCGCTGCGCCACCAGGGCTGCGTCTGCACCGAGCCGGGGGCCGGGGGCTGGCTCCTGCCTGACGTCACCGCGGAGAAACGGCAGCATCCAGGCTTTTTTTTTATTTTTTTATTTTTTATTATTTTTTTTCCCCCTTCATTTGAATTCCCTTGCAATCTCTGTCCAAAAATAACGCCAGCTTCCTCCCCGGGGATTGCTGTGCACGGCGCTCTGGCTCCCTCGCCCTCCCGTGCGTTAGGCTGACGGCTGCTGAAGGCAGCAATTAGGCGGTGGCACACCGCGGCCTCTCTTAAAAGCCCGTTTGGGCAGCTCAGCACCGTGGTGCTGGGCCGTGCGGGGAGGTGCCCGGCATCGGGGGGGGGCGCGGAGCCCCGGCAGGCCGGTGGGTGCCCTGCGGAGAGCCCGAGCACCCCGGGGGCTGCGCGCCCCCGGCCCCCCGGGGCCAGGGAACCCCGGGGCCGTGCTGGGCTCCCCCCGGGGCGCACCGGGGGCCCCGCCGCCGCCCCCCCCCCGCGCCGCCCGCCCCTCCCCAGCCCCGCACCGAGCCCTGCCCGCCCGCTCCGCATTGCAGCACCGCGGGACCCGCCGCTGCGGAGCCGGGCGGGGGGAGGCTGGGGGGGGATGCAGCCCCCGCTGGGTGCCCCCCACCCCATCAAGGCCATCGGGGGGGGCTCGTGGGCAGCCCCCCGCAGCCCCGCCCGCAGGCAGCCGGTGAGGATGGGCGCCGGGGGGGGCTGCCTGCCTTGCGGGGGGAGCAGGGCACGGGCAGGATCAGGCCCCCGGACCCCCCCCGCCCGGCGGGGCGGTGCTGGACGGGGTCCCCCAGCCCCTCTGCACCTCCGCGGGGACCGCCCAGGGGGTCCCGGTGGTCCCAGGAGATCCCGGGGGGATCCCAGGGGGTCCCGGGGGAGTCCTAGGGGGGTGTCAGGGGGTCCCGGGGGGGGTCCCAGCACACCTAGGCAGGAAGGCACCGGGTGAACAGAGGCCACCAGAGCTCTGTGCCATGGGGACGGGCAGCTGGGGACACTGTGGGGCTGCACCAGGGCAGGATCCGGCCCCAGGGATCTGTGCCCAGAGGTGCTGAGGCCCCACAGCGAGGTGCCCGGCTCCAGCCCTCGCCCGTGCCACCACAGCAGCGGTGCAGCAAGGCCACGCCGCTGGCCTCTCTGTGGCTCAGAGCCCCGCAAACGGACTTCAGACATCTAAAAATACAGAACAAGTTGTATTAAGGTTATACCCAACACTACGGCTTCCCACGGAAGTACTTCATCATGTTCAAAAATATTTAATCCCAGCAATTTTCACATTGTTCTTATAAAAACAGACATGTATGAAGGGAAATGAAATGCTTAGTACATTTTTGGCACATTTTTTTTTGTTGTTTTTCTTTTTTTTTTTTTTTAACCTTTACAAATTACAAACACACATTCATTGTTTTTAAAGGAAAAAACCTAAGTCTCGGCTGTACACTGCAGAGATGCACTAACCATCCCTAGCCTAAAACAGACTCCCGAACACTGTCGTGGTCACAGTTGCCATTCTACAAGGACAAAAAAAAGACTCCGGCAGCCCAGGACGTGCCGGGGTGCCCAGCTCTGGCTGGGGCAAACGCCCCCACGTCTGCAGTGAGGGAGCACGGGGACGCTGAGGCCCCAGGAGCGGCTGTTGCAGGGTTCATCCACGGTCAGAGCGGTGCCGAGGGGCTGATTCTGCCCCCTCTGCCCCCGGGTTGGTTTCCCGTGCTGGAGCCCAGCCCTGCTGGCTGCCTTTCTTCCCCCGGCAGACCTCCACCTCCATCCCCTGCCTCTTTCCCTCGCGCGGGCTCTTCCCAGCCGCCAGCTCAGGAGCCAAGTGCGAACCTCGAGGGCATCGTGGTGGAGCTGTGCAGCACCGGCCACAGTCCCGGCTTGCCCCAGGAGGAGCGTGGAGGCTCAGCTGCTGCCCGAAGCCAGCCCTGGCTCCATCACTGCCCAGCACCGTGCCCACAGGCAGGCAGCAGCCCCCCTGCCCCTCGCAGGGGTGGCAATGAGGAGCCCAGTCCATCGTGCTTACCCTGAGATACTGCCGCGGGGCGAAGGGCCAACACCAGCCTGCAGCTGGGCTTGGGCTTTCCTGGCGATGGCCACTCAATGTTTCTGATGAGAAGCAGGGAGCGGAGGTGCTCTGGTGCCCGGGGAGTGCTCCTGCAGCTCCCGGAGGAGCTGGGCCAGCTTTGGAGAGGCTTCGGGCTGGTGCTTCTCTGCAGAGCTGTGAGTCCTGCTCCTGTCCTCCCCGTCATCCAAAGCAGAGGGGCAGGTGGAAGTGGCATGTCCCCCGCAGGTACCGGGCTGTGCCCTGCTCCCTGGCTGTTCTGAGCAGGGCTCCACACCTGGATGCTTTCCTGAGACGTGTCCCACTCCCCGGCACGGGGACGGTCCCCTCGCCTCGGCCGTGCCACCCGGTGCCCACTGCCATGGGGGGCATGGGACGGGGCCAGCGGGACCCTGCGGCAAACCCTGCGCCTAAGACGGCTCTGAGCAATCACTTGCAGGCTCTTGCAATGGAGACGTTTTTAATTTTTAACAACAAAAGTACTGCAAAACCCCTCTGTGCGTGCGTGGCCGGTGCGGGGGGTGCGGCGCGCAGGGCTCGGCCCCCTCTGCCGCTGCTGCCCGCAGTGGGGTCCAGGCAGACCCCGGGGCTCTGCAGCACACCTATCGCAGTTTAAATAGAATAAATACAGTGAAGAAAACAGTAAAATCTTCAATAAAGAGGCAAAAGGAAAGACAACAGCAGGTCCAGGGGTCCAACCAAACTCCACGTAGTCTCTGGATTAGTTACTGAGGAAGTTCTATGAGAGCACATTAAGTTCGCAGCTGGAGACTCTCGTGGCGCTGTCTTTATATCGAAACTTCGTATTCTCTGGTTTCCTGAAAAGAAGGAAAAACCGTTTTAGGGCAGCAGCTGCATTTTGGGATAACCACCCCATTCCAAGAGGTGCTCCAGGGGTCCCTTTGCTCCCCAGAGTTGTCCCCTCCCTGCCCAGCCCAGGGTTTCTGTAAGCCTCTGGGACCGCTCACGGTTTGTCCGCTTTCTCCCCAAAGTCCTGGTGCCGCACACGCAGCAAACCCTTTGAAACCCTTCGCTGCCAGGCAGCAGAGCAGCCCCCAGGGAGCGAGGGGCCCAGCAGCACTCACCCCTGTCTCATAGATCGGGTTGTCGAACTCCGTTTCTACCGTGATCTGGCTGTAGGGGTGCGAGTACATGAGGGGCAGGCGGAGGCTGGAGTAGTACCGGCACCTGCGGGGCGATGCCAGGGTCACAGAGCTGCACGGCGCTGGGCAAACCCCAGTGCTCGCCCACCCCATCCTCCCACGGGACCCCAGGGGGTGCCCGGCTCCCCCAGGGATGCTCGGCAGCCCCGGGCGGTCTGGGGGGGCTCTGCAGGGCCCTACCTGGTGATGTAGATGTACGCTCCCCCCAGCAGCAGGGAGATGATCAGCACCGGGATGAAGATGGCCAGGGCCATGTTTCCCCCCTCCAGCGATGTCTCCGCAGCAGCTTCTGCTACTAAAAGGACAAGATCTCTCACGGGGGTTTTTGCCCAGCACCCGCTGCCCCCCCTCTGCCTCCGCTCCTGCCCTCGCTCCTTGCCCAGGGGACTCTGCCTGGACTGGAGGCACCCGCAGGAGCCCGCTCCTCCTCCCCTCCCCAGGCAGTCTTGGGGCTTTTTTTTTTTTTTTTTTTTTTTTTTTTTGTTTTGTTTTGTTTTTTTTTTTTTTTTTTTTTTTGTTTGTTTGTTTTTGTTTGTTTGTTTTTTTTTGTTTGTTTTTAATTGGAGGGAACAGAAGTGCTGGGGTACTGACAGGCCACGTCCCGTTCTTACCCCGCCATCAGAGGGGTTCCAAGGGATGATTATCAGTATGCTGATAGGCATTTAATAAATAAATAAATAACAATAAAAATAAAAATAAAATAAAAATAAAATAATATTAATATTAATGTCCTGCAGGGCTGCACCGGCCCCTCCCAGGTGCTGAAGGTGCCCCCTCACCAAACGGGGCCGAGGGCACGCACCAGGGTGCACTGCCCAGGCCCTTCTGTGCCCCCCGTGCGCATGCAGTGCTCACTCCCCCAGTTCCAGCCCGAGGGGTTTCTCCTGGGGTGCTGTGGGGTTTTAGGCTGGGGAGCACCTGGAGGTGCCAGGAGGTGGGGGGGGGGGGCTCGGCTGCCTGCAGGGAGAGCTCTGCACGGAGCCGTGCACGGGGCTCCTCCAGCAGATGTCACTCACCTTCCAGAGCGTGCTCGAAGCTGTCCTGGTTCACTGGAAGAGAAACGGGGAGTTACTGGTAGGGAACTGGGCTCGCAAAGCCTGCTGGCAGCTTTCGGTGCTCTGCCTGCTGAGGGGTCACTGCCCCAGCCTGCGGCTGCTGTAGGAATCTGAGCTGGGAAAGCACGGACTGAGCTCCCCACACCCGTGGGGGTCCCGAACTGCTGCAAGCAATCAGCCTGTGCCAGTGCACGCACGGTGACTGAGCAGGCTCTGCAGACAGACAGACAGCAGGATGGCTCTGCCTGGGCTGCACTGCCCTCCGGAGTGCCATCTAATTAGGAATTAAGCAGGAATTAAGAACAACATCCCTGCAGCTTAAGTGGCAACGGGAGGGCCCTCCATGTCCAGGAGGCACACTGCAACCACAGCCTGCTCGGACCAGAGCCGGGGGTAGCTCCCGGGGCCAATGTGGACACCCGGGGCAAGCATCACTGCTCAGCCAGGGCAAACGGCTTCAGGGAGAGCAGCACAATGAAAGCAAGCGGACAGCCCAGCGCACCCCATGTGGTGCTCACAGGCTCGGCTCCCCCTCCTCGGGCCTGGCACAGACACAGGTTGCCCCCGCGCCCCCTTTGCCGCTACCTTTGCAGATGGGCAGCGGGCCGCTCCAGTGTGAGGGCTGGCCCAGGATGCACTTGATGGTGACCTCCCCCATGAGCTCGAAGCCCTCGTAGCACATGAAGGTCAGGGACTCGCCGGGCAGGTAGAGGCGTTTGTAGAGTATTTGGTAGCCATTTTCCGGCAGTCCTGGGTTGTCGCACGCCAGCGACTCCTCGGCTGGAAGGGAACAACACAGCCCGGGTGAGCCCGAGGGCTGGGAAGGCAGCTCCTGAGATTGCAGCCAGCCTGCCCGCAGGGTGAAACCCTGCACTGCTGCAGGTGGCTGGGCACAGTCTCGGTGCAGGGAAGGTCCCGGGGAGTGGGGGGCAGCAGGAGGAGCTGCCCCAGCGCAGCACGCTTACAGACACAGTGCGGGAGCCGCGAGGTCCAGATGGGCGTCCCCGTCTCGCGGCTGTAGCAGGTCAGCAGCGAGCTGCCCTCCAGCACGAAGCCGGGGTTGCAGGTGTACTGGATGGTGGTCCCCACCAGCAGCACCGGGTCGGAGATGAGCCGGGTCGAGTGCTCCACCTCCCCCGGGTCCGTGCAGTACATAACTGGGGAAAAGAGTTCGTCTGGGTCACGAGTGCGGGGCTGAGACCCAGCAACTGCTGTGAAGGGGACAAGGTGGGGGTCCTGGGGATGTGGCGGGGGTCCTGGGGATGTGGTCGGGGTCCCGGGGACATGGTGGGGGTCCTGGGGATGTGGTAAGGATTCTGGAGATGTGGTGGGGGTCCTGGGGATGTGGCAGGGGTCCTGAGGATGTGGTCAGGATCCTGGAGATGTGGTGGGGGTCCTGGGGATGTGGTGGAGGTCCTGGGGATGTGGTGGAGGTCCTGGGGACATGGTCGGGATTCTGGGGATGTGGTGGGGCTCCTGGGGACGTTGTGGGGGTCCTGGGGATGTGGTGGGGGTCCTGGGGACGCGGTGGGGACAGCCAGCACATTGCTCGGGGCCGGCAGAGCAGGGCAGGGCCGTGCAAGGGGCACGTACTCTTTTCGCAGAAGGGGGGGTCGCTGCTCCAGCTGAGGTCCCACTGGCAGGTGAGGGTGTCGCTCCCCACGATGTCGTACCCCGGGTCACACTGGTAGGTGATCTTGGCCCCCCGCACCAGCTCCGTGTGCGACGTGGTCTTCCAGCCGTTCTGGATCTCGGGCAGGTCGGAGCAGGAGTCGTTGCGGGACACCTCTGCAGGCAGAGAGGTGCTGGCTGCCACCCCGGACCTGCTGCCCGGGGACACACAGCTCCTCGCAGGGCATGCAGCCCTCCCTACAGCTCTGCGGCCCCACACACCGTAATCAGCCCATCCGGCAGCCTGGGCTGTGCCTGGCATCCTCTGGGCAGGGGGAAGGGGCAGCCAGGGGGGTCTTTGAGTCTCCCCTGCCTCTGACCTTCAAGTTGGGCCAAAATAACACTGCCCTCTTGCAGAACCAGCCTGGAGCAGCTGCACGCTGTGCCCAGCGCCCCGCTCCCCCCTTACCGATGTAGTTCATGATGAACCCTTGCCCCTTCCCGAAGATGAGCCCAGCGGGGTCCGAGTGGAACTGGATGGTGAGGTCGGGGCTGGAGGAGTAGAGCTTCTGGGGGCCGCTGCTGCCGACGTACTGCCCCAGGATGCGGGCCGTGAGCTCGTCCCCGTCGTAAATGGTGAGGATGTCGCTGTTGGTGAGGTTCAGGCTGCAAAGCAGAGCTCGGTCAGCCGCGCGCAGTGGTGCGGGACCGAGGGGCAGCGAGGTGACCCCAGCGCCACCCACACCCCTTCCCAGGGCTCCCTGTCCCCAGGGACTCAGCTCCCCTGCTCCTCCAGCAGCAGCCCCCCCCTCCAGCCCCGTCCCCAGCTCCCTGCTGTGGGTGCTGGGGAGGGTCCGAGCCTTCTCCTCGCCGCCCCAAGCCCGGTGTCCCTGCGCCAGGGCAGCTCCCCGGGGCGCCCCGGAGCTCGGGCTGCGGCCGGCAGCCCCCGGGGAGCGGCACCGGCTCCGTGGGGCTGGGGGGGGGTCCCCGCCGTGCGGCAGGGCAGGGGCAGCCCCCAGAAGGGGCGTCCCGCGGCGCCCCCCGCCCGTGGCCCCGCCGCCAGCAGGGAGCGGTGCGGGGCCGCGGAGCGGCGGCTGCCGGCGGAGCGGCGGGGACGGCACGGGGGGAGCACAGAGAAAAAGGGCACGGAGAGAGGGCAGGGGGGGCAGAGAAGGACAGGGCAGGGCAGGCAGGGCAGGGAGGGAGGACAGGGAAGCAGCGAGCTCTGCTCCTGAGCCAGCAGCGCAGCGCCGGCCGCATCCCCCGGGCTTGCAGCAGGGATGGGGCTGTCCCCAGCTGCCCCCCCAAGCAGGAGGGGACAAAGGGCACTGGCACTGGGGACAAAAGGCATTGGCAGGGACAGAAGGGCTCTCTCCTCTCTCCCCAGCAAAGGGCACGGGAGTCCCCAGCTCCTCGCTGCCCTGCCCCGTCCTGCCGGCCAGCAGGGCTCACCAGCAGCGGGGGCGCAGCCAGCACCCAGCTCACGGAGGGACAGGGGCTGGGACACCACGTCCTGCAGGGCACAGCACCCACAGCTCCAGCCCCACAGGAGACATCTCCAAAGAAACTTCCCCTGCTAACCCCAGGCCCAACAAGTGCCCTCGTAGCGCCCTGGGGCCAGCCCCGTGCAGGATGGTGCTGGGGGGCTGCAGCCAGGCCCCCAGCAGGATCCGGCCACCTGCACCTGCTCAGCACCCATGGGCTCGGATGTGTTCGGTCACCCCTGCCCTGCGCATCCGTCTGCCTAACTCGGCCTTGTTTGGAGCTGCCTGAGCTGATCCCCAAACGTTTTATTAAGAATGTTCTTGGAAGGCGCCCAGTTAATCCCCATGGCGAGCTGACATTTGTAGTAAATCTCTGCTTTCTGTCAAACATGATTTTCTCGGTGACATTTATGTTTGATGACTTCAAATCGCCTGGCCTCCCGTTCTGCTCAGCCCAAGTGCCCGCAAATCCGTAAGAGCTGCGCTGGGAGCTCCGAGTTGTGATTTTTACAGAAAGCCTTAAAACCTTTATGACTCTAAGCCCATACTTGAAAAAACACTCTCCCTCTTGAAAACCCCATATAGCACTGAAGGAGATTCCCTTTGCATGGGCAGCATTATCCCACCAGAGGCTCCCCCCGGTGCCAAAGCCCACTGCCCCCCGAGCACCCAGAGGTGCGGTGGGGACGCGGTGCCTGCCCCAGCCTGGGCAGAGGCAGCCGGGGGCTGCCCCAACACGAGGAGCTCGTGAGCAGCACGGCTGGGCTGGCACTCGGAGGGGAACTGGTGCCTTTGGTGAAGCAGTGCAGGTCTCACAGGAGCAAGAAGGCAGCACAGGAGCTGGGCAGAGCCTCGCCTGCTTCCTCACCCCCCCGTTTGCCTCCCAGCACTGCCTGCATGGCATCAGCCCAGGCACCCAGCTGAGGTCTCCTCCTTGCGGATCTCCCCAGGCTTTCCCAGCCCTGGATGCACCAGCTCATGAGGAGGCTGTGCTGTGCTCTGAGCTGCTCACGGCTGCATCCATGGCACTGCTCCCTCCGGCTTTGCTTGGGAGAGGCCCAGGAGACATCTCAGGAGCAATTCACTACAGGATGGGTGCTGCAAGGTGAAGGGTGCTGCAAGGCAATGGATGCTGCAAGGCGATGGAAGCTGCAAGAGCACTTTGAATTTCTGGAGCAGCACTTGGTGCTGTGCTGAGCCTCCCTCTGGGTGCTGAGCGCACTGCAGGGGATTAGAAAAGCACCAAGGGGGGAGAGCAGAAGCAGAGGGGGTCCCTGGGCAGGGGGATGCTGCAGTGGAGCAGGCTGGGCAGTGGCAGGGCAGGGCCATGCAGCCGTGCCCAGGAGCTACTCACAGCTGGATGTCCAGGAACAGCCGCTTCTCCTCGCCCACGTGCACCCTCCAGACGCAGTCCTCTCCCTCCGTGTAGGGCTCGGGCCAGTTGGGGGACAGGATCACCCCGGCCACGGCCGTCAGCTCCCCGCCGCACATGGCTGCAGGAGAGGCGGGCAGGGTCAGACGGTGCCCGCGGTATCGGGGCAGGGCCCGGTGTCACCCCACAGCAGGTCACTCACCGCGGCACAGCGGCTCGGTGTCGTTCCAGTAGGGGTCCCGCATGTTGACGCACTCGATGACGGCGGGGCCCTGCTCCAGGGAGTGCCCGGGGTCGCACGTGAACTCCACGGTGGTGCCCAGGTTGTAGGTGGGGTCGGAGGTGGTGAAGTTCCCGTTCTGGATGTAGGGCTCGTAGCAGTGGCCCCGCTCGAAGGCTGTGAGAGGAGCCCCCGGTAGCGGTGCGTGCACGGAGCCGGCTGGGGACGGTGCTGCCCCCCGGCTCCTCGACCTCCCCCCTGCTCCCGGCTTTGGGGGTGCTGGGGGAGCCCCAGGGCTCTGCCAGGAACCTGACCCTCCGTCCCCACCATGCACGGCCACTCTGCTGCACGAACGGCCTCCTGCACGGTGTGCTTTAGGACTACAACCACTTATCTGTGCTGAGCCACGCAGGTTTAACCAAACCCCACTACCTTTGGGAAGGAGTGAGGGCGCTGGGCCATGGGGCTGGGTCCTGCCCCCCAAAGCCAAGAGGGGTCAGGCACGGGGGGGTAGCATGGTTTGATGGCGTGCTGGAGGTTTTGGAGTGTAAAGGGAAATCTGTTAACTTGGGGCACAGATTATTACACTTCAGAAGTGTAATACTTGCGGGATGGCTGCGGTGCCCATGGGAGGGCAGGCGACGTGCACAGGGCAGGGGTCGGGGCAAACCCAGCCCTGCGTGGCACCGAGGGACGGGGCCAGACGGGGCCTTTGGCCACGGGGACTGTGCACCTCCCGCAGCCTGACAGCACCTTCGGGTCGGGCTCGGAGGAGCCCTGTGCCAGGCACTGCGCTCACCACCACAGCCCTCTGTTGGAACAAACGGGAGTTCACTATTCCTGTTCCTTGCTAGGGAAAATATTCCCAAAACTGCCGCAGCCACAGGAGGTTCGGAGAGCCCCCCGTGCCCAGCACCACGGGGATGGGATCCGCTGGGACCCCTCCTGCAGCCCCCACCGCCCGCTGCCCTCGGGCCTGCCGTGACAGGGGGGGTCACCTTCGAAGCGGATGTTGAAGGCGGTGGCGGCGGCGGGCTCCTCGGCGAGGAAGTCGATGCGGATGGAGGAGCCGTCGCTGATCACGCCCTCGAAGGGCACGCTGTCAGCTCGCAGTGAGTCGTAGAGCACGGCGGAGCGGTTGGAGTCCCCGCTGTACACCACCATCCTGCGCCGGGACACACGGTGTGAGGGGGGTCTGCCAGGTCCAGCGGGGACAGCACCGCTGCCCTGGCCAGCCCCGGACCTGGCTCCTGGCCCCTGGGAGCAGGGACACGCGGGGCTGGGGGGGACCCAGCCCTTCCTCCTCGCACCAGCGCCTGCTCCCCGGCATGCCCAGCACACGGCATTTTAAAGAACTCATGCAAACAAACCTTCACCAACCAGAACAGTCTCTTTTACTGCACCATAAACAGGAGCTTTATCCTTTGGCTTTACTGCGTGCCATAAAGCTGCTTTACTGCCTGTTGCCAGACTGAATTCTAACGCTCTTTAAACACGCGCATCGGTGCCATAAGCGTGTGCTTTCTGCTACGGATGCTGACGGCCTGGGACCTGCAGCACCCTGCACGTGGTGAGGGCAGGGCACCTGCACGACCCCCCAGCACCAAGAGCACGTCCCCAGGACAGCAAGCAGCCCTTCTTGCTCAGAGGCCTTGCCTCCTGCGTGCTTGAATGCCTCCACCAGGACTCTCCTCTCCTGCACCGGGGCCTCCCTCTGCCCCTTCCTCACTGGCTCTCCTCCCAGCACTGCCCCTGGGGCAGCCCTGGCACCAGGAGGGCAGGAGGTGGTGCTGAGCCCAGCCGGGGCTTCCAAGCTTTGGTGATATTTGGGCAGCACCCAAAACCCACCCCGCTCCTCGCCCTGAGCAGAACAAAGCTCGGCGCGGACCCCTCCGCGGGCTCCCAGCACCTCACCTGTCCTTCTCGGTCAGCAGCAGCTTCTCGAAGTGCAGGTGCAGCTTCTGGCCCGGGGGGGCCCCGATGGTCCACACGCAGTACATGCTGCTCGACTGGTTGCCCGTGTAGCTGGGCGAGAGGACGCGGCCGATGGTGGCGTTGTGCACGGTGCCGCCGCAGGGCGCTGCCAACGCAGGGCACGGGAGAGGTGAGGGCAGGGGCACGGGGGCGTGAGCTTATCTATGGGGGGGCTTCTGCTCCGCAGAGGGGAGAGATGGCGGGGAGCTGACACCCCCCCAGCCATCACGGCTCGCACCTGAGCAGATGGGTTCTGGGCTGCTCCAGTGAGGCCGGGAGGCGTTGATGCACGTGAGCACCCTGGGGCCCTGCAGCTCGTAGCCCAGGTGGCAGTGAAAGTGGGCGATCCCCCCCGAGTGCAGGTCCATGACGGTGACCTCCCCGAAGTCGGGTCTCCGCGGAAAGCTGCAGCTCAGCATGAACACTGGAACGACACCACACGGCTCCGGGCTGGGCTGCTCCGAGGTGCCCCGTGGCCAGGGCTGGGCACCGGGGGCGTGCTGGATGTGCCCGCGGTGCCACGGGCAGCGCCCGCTGCGGGGCCGGCTGCACCCCGCTGCTGCTTCCCACCTGTTACTGCTTCTGGGCAGACCCAGTTTCTATTTTAGAATAAATTTGCCCGAACGCATGCATTTTTTATGGCTTCTCAAGGAAAAAATAGGCATTTAGTCAGAGTCTGTGCAGGAAGAGCAGCTGAATGGGGACAGCAAAGGGGCGAGGAGCACAACTGCCACGGCGCATGTCAGACCCTCTGCCCAGAGCACCACGGAGGCTGCTGCTCACTCCTACCCCATGCACCGGCCTCGGGGGGCAGAGCCCAGCACGTTCCCACCCCACAGGGCCGAGGGGCTGGCGGGGGGGCACCTACCCTGGTAGTGGAGCTGGAAGGTGCCCACCGCCTCGTCCTGGAAGGTGCGGAAGTAGACGGAGATGGTGTTGGTGGGGCTGCGGATCACCTGGCCCTCCACCAGCAGCGTCTGGTTGGCCAGCACCACCAGGCTGTCGTCGTCCACGCCGCGGATGGAGAGCACCTCTCCGTCCGACAGGTTCACGCTCTTCACCTGGGGGGAGCAGAGAGTGGTGAGGCTGCGGGGGTGAAGGTGGCTGACCCGGGGAGCTGGGAGCACGGCCACGTCCCAGCCCCAGGCACACACAGCTCCCACAGGTCGTGTTGCTTGCTGTGCTGCTTGAGGTCGGATGCACTCCTGCAGCACAAGTGCCACCAGAGCAGGGCTCTTCTGTCGGGCCCGGGGCTCGCCTGCACTCACACCAGGAGCCCTCCCCGGGGTTCTGCACCTGCACCCGGAGCGGGCGGGGAGTCACAGCAAACGCACCTAATGAGCAGTCCCAAAAGGCTTTAATTAGTATTTGGAAAAAGCTGAAGAAGTAACCCCACATTTGCATTTCACGTCCATTTAGCTTAATAAACGGGCTCATATTTCAGCAGAAAGACGCTCATCAGATCGCTTGTTTCCTTAAGTGTGCGAGGACCCGGGCTCTATATTTAGCGCACGCCGCAGCCTCAGCCGGTAATCGCCCCCCCCCGGCGCTGTTGTGCCGGGAAGGCTTTGTTGCTGCTGCCCCCAGCGTGCCCGTCTCCCCACCCTGCTCCACGCAGATGTGCAGCAGCACGGTGCCAGGGCGCTTCGACGGCACGTGGCAGGAGCTGCACGGAGCCGTCCCACGTGGAGCCCCCTCCGATCCGCGGGCAGAGCCAGGCTTCCTTGGCACCGAGCCTGCCTCCCTGCCCCTGAGCTCTGCACGGTGCCAGGAACAGCCCCGGCCTCACCCCGCTGCTTTTGCTGGAGTTGGTGCTGCAGGACGGGGCTGAGCAGGGGCAGAGCCAGCCCGGGCCGTGCTCTTAACCCAGGGGCTGCCTTTGCCCTGGTTTGCAGCAGGGAGCCTGTGGCCCAGCAGAGGAGGGCAGCCCCGGAGCCGCCAGCCACGGAGTTCCTCGCCTCCAGGCTCTGTGCTGGGAGCGTGGCCGGCCTGGCACACCATGCACACACCACACCTGGCTCAGATGTGCTCGCTAACGAGCGGGGGGAATTAACCGCCGCCGAGGAGGAGTGATGTGGAGTTCGGGATCCAAGAGCAGCTCCATGGCTGCGCGCCGCGCTAATGACTTCCCTCCAGCTCTCGCTGGGGCAGTTTTGCTTCCTGAGCCGGGTCTGAATCACCGCGCAGCCGTTTCCAGGGTTTCTAACACGTTTTGTTCTGAAATCAAAGATAAACCTGCTCCCCAGCTAGCTTCCTCCGGCGACGGCTGGCATCAGACAGGCTGCCTAGCACCGAGCCGCTCCGGCACATCGGGAAGCGGACGCTGAGGGGTGCCAGCAGAGCACAGCAGCTGAGGACAGCCAGGCAGCTCGGCTCTGCCACCGCCTCCTTCCCTCCCTAAAACTGTTCTGCCCTTGGGGAGGGGGCACATTGGGCTGACGGAGCCCAGAGGAGCAGAGGAAGGCGCAGTGTCCCCCCGGAACCACGGTGTCCCCAGCCCCTTTGTGGGTGCCACAGGGCGCAGGCACCGCTCAGCCAGGCCAGGGCTTGGGGACATCACGGAGAGGGAGGTGGCAGTGCCGGGTCACGGGCACCCCCGGGGGACCCCTTCCTTTCCGGAGCAGCCGGCAGCTCCAGACGAAGGCGGTGGCCGCGTGCCAGGGACCGTCAGCCGCTGCGAGAGGCTCCATCTGCACGGCTTCCTGCCAGGGGCTGCGGAGGACAAGTTCCTGCTCTGATCAGAGACGGAGCCCGTGTCGGCTCCTGAAAAGTCTGCCGGGAAGCCAGGAGGGATCCTTAGCTCAGACTGTCAGGCTTGCTCACCCACTAGAAAAGCTCTTTAGGGAAATGCTATTTCCTGCCAAGAAAATTCAAGATTTAAAAAAATAAATAAATAAATGCAATTTCACAAAATATTCTTGGAGCTGGCACCTCTGCCACTCCAGCTGCTGCAGGGCCCTGGCCTGGGCAGGGCTGGAGCTCGGCGGGGCCCTGCAGGGTGCCGTGAGTGCTGCTGCAGTGCGGGGATGCTGGGGGTGCTGGGGGCACTGCCTGCAGCTCAGCACGGCCCTGGCAGCCCCAGCACCGCGCTGACACCCTGCGGGACACCCAGGCTTTGTGCCCGCTCGTCACCAAAGGCAGATCTCACCCGTACTCCAGAGGGATCAGGATCTGCCCCCAGGAAGCAGAGGGGCCTCGTGCACTGCTCCCAGCGCAGCCGAGGGGCAGCACCAGGGATGTGGGGGCTGTCTCTGCTGGTGCTGCCCCCCAGCCAGGGATGGGTACCATCACCCCAGGTACCAGGCAGGAAACTGAGGCAGGGCCGGGGGTGGTCCCCAGCCCCATCCCCTGCCATTACCAGCACCGGCATGGCCCGAGCACGGCGTGAGCAGAGCTGCAGGCAGGCTGTGCCCAGGCAGCGCAGCCCCGCTTTCATGATTTCATTTGTCTGGAAGCCTCAGAAGCAGCAGCAAAACCAAACGCGAGGCTCGGGGGGTGGGGAGGCTGATTTTATGCTCCATTAAGATCTCAGCTTACAACGGGAGCAAGGTCAGGAGCGGTGTCACCCGACGGGTTATGGACAGCAGCGCGTTTACAGCGGTGCAGGCTGTCCCCGGCACCCTGAGGACTGGGGGAGGCAGGGTTACGGCCACGGGGATGTGGCCGAGACATGCACGAGTGGCAGCGCGTGGCCCTGTGCCACTGCTGTCACTGTGCTGTGCCGCTGGCACCCGGGCGATGTCCCCATCGGGGCTCGACCCACGGCCACTGCCGAGCCACGAGGGCAGCCCCTTGCACATGCCAGCCGAGGGGATGGCACGGACCAGCTCGCTGGAGCCGCCGCTCTTTTTAACGCCCGTGCTTGGCTACAGAGATTAAAAGTTAATGCATTTTAATTGGGTACAAATTGTGGCACGGGGAGAACACAGGCACAACAAAAGGCGGCCGAGCAGAGCACAGAGCCTGAACCGACGGCGTCTGAAACGTGCTGAGGGTGCTTGGCGACCTCCCCTGCCCCTCCGGGCTGCTCCCCAGCACCCCCCAGCCTCCTCCAGGCTTTGGGGCATTTGCACAGTGCCTGCAGGGGGGAGCCTCGCTCATGGAGTGCCGCAGCCTGCCCTTGTGTGTTCTGCACTCCCCGTTTGCAGGGCGTGCAGTGCCTGCTTGCAGATGTGGTTTCACTGCCCGTGCCCGCAGCAGGGCAGGATTTTGTCCAAGTGGTGCTGGCTGGGGAGGGGACGTGTCGGCCGCGATGCTTCACCCCTTCCCACGAGGGCTGAGCGGCGTTTTGCAGATCGCCTGGCAGCATCTCATTGCTAAATCACTTGTACGGCATTTTAGCGCCTTGCTCACAGCTGACGCTCAGGATGTACCAGTTCCCTCGTACAGTTTATTTATTACACAGCCCAAGAAAACTATCTATTTTTTCTCCAGGACGGGCACTTTTAGCAAGCACGGGAGCCCAGGCGGCTGTGCCTGGTCCTGCCCACAGCCCGCTGAGCCCCTGCTGCCGCGGTGCAGGGGGGCCGAGCCGTGCTGACCCCCAACCCCCCCGACGCATTTCTCACCTGCAGCTCCACGCCGTAGCCCGTGTAGACGGTGACGTTGTAGGTGCACTCCAGGAAGCTGTGCAGGGGCAGCGGGGGGTAGTCGGTGGAGTCGATGTAGCCCTCGGGGTCGTAGAAGCTCACGCTGCAGCGGACTGGGGGGGGACGCACATCAGACACTGCCCCGGGGCCCATGCCCAGCAGCGTGCACCCACCCCACCTCTTTTTCAGTGGAAAACCATGGCTAAGGAAAAAAAGTTTGTCTCCAGAGGTGCTCAGGCACTTCTGCAGAGCAGCTTTCGGGGAAACCCATATCGCCAAAGCGCAGAAGGTTCCAGGTGGCCCCAGGTCCCCCACCACTGCTGGACCCCCCCCAGCCCCCTTGGCACAGCTTCCCCGTGCCAGCTTACCCGGGGTGGGCTCCGTGGTGATGACGGTGGTGGTGATGATGGTGGAGGTGGTGGTTTCCTGGCTCTCCTCCAGCGTGGAGCCGTTCCCCTCGCTCTCGGTGCTGTCTGTGCGGTTAACAGCAGCACCCGTGGGAGCCGCGGTCGGGGCCGTGCTGGCATCACCAGGGCCACCGGGGAGGGGACGAGCAGCTGCCGGCGGCAGGGTGGACGGGGAGATCTGCAGCACGGGGCGGCTCGTGGGGTCCCGGCCCCCCCAGGGCAGCTCGGGAGGGCTCAGCCCCGGTGTCCCCCCCCCAGCCGCTGCCTCTGCCGGCACGGGCGGCTCCTGGGAGGAGACGGGGAGCCTGGAGCCCGGCACGCTCACAGCCTTGGGGGTCCCCGGCAGGGTGGGCTTGGGCTTCGGGTGCTTCCTGGCTGTGTTGGCTTGCTTTGGAGCCGGCTTTTTCTTGACAGTTTGTTTTGCATCAGCCCCGGGGGCGGCAGCGGGGGCTGGAGGGACTTGGCTCCGCGTGGGCAGCGTGGGTCCCCGTGCCGCCGGCTCCGCGCCGTCCTCGGCCGGGGGCAGCAGGTTGAGGGCTGCGCCCTGCCCCGGCCCCCCGCTGCCCCCCGCCTCCTCCGCCGGCTGCTCCGTGCCCGGGGGCTCAGGGCTCGCGGGGAGCTGTGCTGCCTCCGGCCTGCCGTCTGCAACAGAGGGGGAAAAAGTGGGAATTCGGCAGTGCTGGGCATGAAATCGCAGCTGTGCCCGCGGCACAAAATCAGCCCCCCAGAGAGCGGCGGCTGATTGAATGCCCGCTGCTCTCCCAAACGTGCTTATTACGGGGAAGCAATAATGAACCTGTGCTGATTCCCTGAAAGTTGGCTTTCTGCTGGGGCTCGGTGGCCTTATCGTGCCGTTTCAGAGCTGCAGTTTGGTCTCTTTATCTAGAGGTCAGCTGTTCAGAGAGGTTTGCTCGCTCACGCTGAGTTTGTTGCTCTGCCTCGCCTCTCTGAAAAGCCTTTATTTCTGCAATTGCCATCAGCAAATGCGGTTATTTCAGAGCCTGATTAGCCCGTGGCTCTTCCCTGTTGTCTTCCCCCGCCGCTGCCTGGTGGGGAGCAGACACGGTTACCTTCCCCCAGCCCCCCTCACCAAGGCACCGTCCGGACCTGCGAGGCTGCTCCTTGGGCATGGGGGCAAAGCCGTGTGCGGGAGGCTAGGGCAGGCAGAGCCACGCACCACCACCTAGCCGGGGAGCTGACTGCCTGAAAAGTGGGATTCTGTAGGTTTATGCACCACCGGTGGGTCTGGCTGGGCTGCAGCCCGTGGTGTGAAATAAGCTCTAAGCACACCGCAGCCCTGCGAAGTGCTGCAGGAAGCGAGCAGGAGCCGAGCGGCGACATCCCCCATGGAAACAGCAGTTGCCAGGGGAGGCGCGCAACGCGGGCAGGCGATGGGGACGATGTGCGCGGGGACAGGGGGGCAGCGAGGCTCCGGGGCCAAAAGGGGCAGCGAGTGCAAACCCAGGGAGGTCAAACCCCAGCAGCGGGGCCGCCTGGGGACGTGCAGCCTGGGGTGTAAGTGGGGGTGAAGGTTCTGCCCCCGCAGCCCCCTGCCCTGCCCCGGCTGTCCTCCAGGAAGGCACGGTGATGATCCTCTGGCTCACCCCAGGCATTTAATTGCAGCTGCTATTACAGAGTCTTCAAACAAAAGCGCAGCACTTGTTTAAATTTAGCCTGATTTTCTGCATTTCAGGTTCTAGCAATTAGGGTAGGATTGGCATGAAAAGGAAGAAAGGAGCTTTTTGATGTGAGACCTGGAACGCGGGGACACTTCAGGGCTATTACTGTGGGTGGGTGCAGTGTCCCCGGAGTTCAAGCACCATCACCTGCTGACTGTAATGCCTCTGAACATTTGTTTTGGACGTGTTAGCGTTAGTGCTGCTGGAGCTGTGCAGCACCAGCACCAGGACAGAGCGGAACAGCGCGGTCCTGCCGGCTGGTGGCAGTGCTGGCAGCGTGGAGCACCACGGGGCACCATCAGCATCTCGTGGCAGCCGATGCCATGGGCACCAGGACAGCATCAGCAGAGCAGGGGGAAGCCGGTGGGTGCCGATGAGCCTCAGCCCGGCTCTGGGCAGGGCTTGCCCACAGCACTGCCTGGCCTGCAGGAGCCTGAGCTGGTGCTGCCCGTGCCATGATGCCTGGAGCACAAGCACCGCCAGCCTTGCTCCTCCGTGCCCGGCCCGAGGATTTCGCCCGGAGGACGCCTGACGGGGAGGAAAGTTGCAGGGACCTTAACCCCGCCGCGGCGGTGACGCTGCAGAGCGCGCGGCAGAGCTGCTTGTTATGCTGTTCATGATCCTCCGGCTGCTCTGCAGCTCCCCCAGCCTGTTTGTTGCAGCCATCTGTTGCCTCTCATTATATATTTAAGTGCTGATCCTGGAAACACTCGGGCACCCGCTCTGCTTTCCGCAGAGGTGCGCGCTCACGCAGAGGTGACTTGCATGTGGAAAGCTCAGTCCCTGCTTTACGGGGACTTGCTGCATCGGGGCCTTCGCAGGGCTCGGGCTCACGCACTGCAAGGGGTCAGCACCCACCCGGCTGGACCAGGGACACCAGGTGTTGTCACCTGCACACAGGACAAGGAGAAAAGGGTCCAGCAGCAGCAATGGGATGGCGGGGTCTGGCCCCGAACGTCCCAGAGGTCGCTGCCACCTCCCTTTGCCACCAAGAAATCAGCCGCACCGCAGCCGGCCCCAGCCACCGAGAGCTTTCTCCCCGCTCCTGTTACACTTTCCACAACTTAAAATATTAATTCCTTAATTAGCAGTGGTTCAGCAAATTCATTAGCCAATTCCCTTAGCACATTAGGAGACATTTCACACACGGCGTCTGCAGCCTCTGACTTGTGTCAGCTCAGAATCTCGCCCCATCTCCCTGGGGGCTGGGTGCCACGGTCCCCACGCACAGTGCTGGGCCCCGTGCCCCCCCCTCACTGCTCCGTGCTCCCCTCCTCATCCCGCTATGGGCTGATCCTGGTGTTGGGGTGAGATGGGCACCCTGAGGCTGCTCTGCCCTGCCGGAATCCCCTCTGCCTTCAGCTTCCCCCCCTGGCCCATGGATGGGACCCGCTGCTGGTTCCTGCCCTGGCCATGGCTCTGCCCGGCGGCTTGTGCTCGGCAGCGGGTTCTCCTTTACGGGACGGGGCTGTCAGACAAGGAAGAAGCCACTGGCCCCAGGGCACAGATCGAGGGGGCCGCTGGCATGGGGACACGGTGGGACAGTCGGGGCGCCCTTGCAGTCACAGCGCTAGCAGAAGCAGCAGGAAGCGTCCCCAGGTTATTCGCCGTGTGCTCTCCAATTCTTAATGGATGTCGCCGCTAAGCCGTATTTTATGCTTTCAGAAAGTTGACTAATTTCTTATTAGATCCTTTGCCAGGATGCATTTAAACAGTTCTGTCCTTAACAAAGCATGAAATAAAACACTCTGTGTAGCGGCGCTGTAATGAGGTACTTAACGGGCTTTAGTTTGTAAAGGGCAAATGCGTATTTCAGGGAGGCGAATGCCAGCCGGGCTGAAGCAGGGGATGAAGATGTGGGGGGGCTCTGGCATCCCCGATGAATTAGGGCATCCTCCTCACTGCAAGAAAGAGAAGTAACTAGCGATGCCAACTCCTGAGCCATCCGGCACGTCCCCGGGGTGCAGGGTCCAGCTGGGCACAGGGCACAGGTTGGCCTGGGCACCCCCACACCTCTTTCCCACCGGCATCTCCAGGCTTGCTGCCTGCAGGAGCCCCCCTGGGGGTAAGAAACACAGCTCTGAGCCCTGCCAGCCCCGCCAGCTCTGTCTAGGGTGTCGTGGGCTCAATGTCTGACCACTGCTGCAGCACATCTCTGCCCTTGGAGGGCCCTGAGACAGCTTCCACCTCAACTCTGCATTACAGCCTTTCAGGTGATGTGTTTAAGCAAATATTTACAGGGAAAAAATATTAAGCTTGCAAATTATGCAAGAAATCTGCTCTTCCCCGTGTGCTTTCAGTCTCTGCAGCCACCACCAGCACGGGCTGAGGCTGCCTGAAGTCCCCCGGGTGCTGCAGGGTGCCCATGCCCCTTGCCAGCTGGGAGGCAGGGCTGAGGAGGGGGGGAGCAGCAGGAACCTGCCCGGCTGGCGAAATCCCTTCAGCTCTGCACAATCGATCCAGAGATACTGAGCTGGTGGAAGAGACATGATCGTGTTTGACCTTGATCTAATCTGCTAAACCAGCTTCCAGAAAGCAGAGCTATCGCAGCCTACAAGGGTTTATGTTGTCGCCATATCAGTAACGCCTCGGAGGGGGCTGGAGGCTGGGAGGGATGCTCGGAGCCCGGCGGTGTTTGCAGGCGGCCCCGGCAGCCTCCCTGCCCTGGGCACCCTGCTCGCAGGGCACCAGCCACCAGCTCAGCCCGGGCGGTTTTGTCTCGTGCTTTTGAAGGTGTTTCTTTTCCTGCTGCTCAGCAATAAACCTGCTTTCTGTGCACACGCAGCGACAGATTTTAGGTCGTGGCCTGGAATTTGCTTTGATGGCCCAAATGTGCGAACTGAGCGAAGTGTCACGCGTTAAGCAGAGCGGTGAATGAGGCTGTGAGTCCCGGCGACTGAAAAAAAAGCTAATTAAATGCCAGCCAAAGCTCTCCCCTCTGCCACGATTTCATTTACTACCAGCTCTCGCTCTCCATAAAAGTGAAGCAGCCCTTCCAGGGCTCCCTCAGCAAGAGCAGCCTGCGTGCTCTCCACAAACCCAGGACACATCGATGTGTCCCAGCCGGGGTGGCAGGTCCGTGTCCCGTGGCCGGCGATGGCACGCGCCTGTGCGCTGCTGGAGCCACGGAGAGCGGGGAAATCTGATTGCTGCCAGGATCTCAGCTGGAGGGGCTTAGAGGAATTAGGGAACTGCAAATGCTTGATAAAAGGATGCTGAAATAATCATAAGGCACTCATTTTGCTGCTGTGCTCCTGAAAGAGCTAAACCGTGAGTAGCTGTATCGCCGGTTCCCATTACTAATACTGATGCTATCGCTGCCTGGCTGCGCGTGCCCCTTCCCAGCCTGCCGGAGGACTGCGGCTTGATTGCTTGAGTTCAGGAGCTGCCGTCCTCAAGGTTTTAGTGAGCTGATTATACCAGAAGCCCTGAGAAGCTTACACGGATGCTATTAACAATGCTGCTCAGACCCCACGCTCTGCGCGCCGGGCTGAGGCAGATTGATGGGGCGCACAGTCTGCAGGCAGCACGTCCACACCAGGCGTCCTGCACGAGCCCGGCCCCAAGTGCCAGGAGCAGTCCTGCACCCCAGTGCATCCCAGTGCATCCCAGTACACCCCAGTGCACTCCAGCACACCCAGCACACCCCGGTGCACCCCAGTCTCTGTGTGCCCCAGACCCTGCAGCGCTCCCTGGGAAGCAGCTGAACCCCCATGGGGGGAGGACCGCCAGGCCCTGTGGCTGCGGACAGAGGGGATCGTGGCTGCAGCTCCCGAGGGGAAAGGCCAGCCCTTGCCCAGCAGCAGCCCCTTCCCAGCTTTCTGTCTTTTTCCTGAGGAGTTCCTTGGCTTCGCCCAGTAAGGACCGTGCTCTGAGCACCGCCAGCACCGTTCTCACATGGACAAATCTCCTGCGCATTGCAGTGCTTCAGACACACTGCTGATTAAATCCCAAACTTCCTTATTCCACAGCTTCATGTAGGGCTGATCCATGTCTCACATGGAAGCGGGGCACCAAGGAGAGTCCCCTGATGCAACCCTTTGCCCATGTTGCTGGAGGGCAGCACGTGTGGGAAGGAGCACGTTGTGATCCCGGGGGCTGCCACCCCGTGCCCACCTCCAGCGAACACCGCGGAGATTTCACCGTCACAGAGAAGAGAAAAAGACAGCTTGAGTGTGAAGCAGGGATCTGAAAAAAAGCAGGTTGGGTCCATCAAAACACGCCGGTGAGATGGCTTGGAAACATTTTGGTTTGGTTTCAAGTCTTAAAACATTTTTGCCTTAAATCTTGAAGAGCAGAAAAAGATGAATCAAAACAGTCTTTCATTTTCAAAATGTCAAAACTGAGCGATGCCGCCTGGATATCCAACAGGAAATGTGGAACCTGCTCTCCCGCAGTTACTATTTCAGCAAATTAAGTTTTCCAGTGGAAAAAGAAGTTTCCTTAGCATCCTGACAGTTCAACTTATAAGCAAATAAAATAGTAGCAATCTAATCATCAGTGAGTCATACATGTGGGAGCAGATAACTCAGCCAGAGGAGTATCTGCCCCTCGCATCGCGTGGTGCTGCTCCAGCGTCATGCGCAAAGGCTACTTTGTGCGGCAGCGAGCCGGCGAGGAGAGACGGGAAGGCTTCGAGATGGGCTTCATCCAAATGTCCGTATCGCAATCAGAGAAAATAGAAAATAATTCTCCTACAGCTTGAGCTACCGCCAAGAAATGAGCTGCGGCACAGCCGGGGCCTGGAGCGAGCCGCGGGGTGCCGGGGGTCAGGATCCGCTGCGGTTATGGGGGGTCAGGACAACAAAACCCCGACCTGCAGCCCCCCGGGCAGGTGCTGAGGCTGCTGCAGCATCTCTGCTGCCCCACGGGTGCTGCCCCACAGCTCGGGGCTGTGCCGGCCCTGCTGGCTGGCAGACAGGGCTGTGGTTCCCTGGGGATCACCACACGACACCGGCGCTTGGGTGGCCCCGAGGGCTTCAGGGCGGCTTTAAGTCGATGGCGAATTAGCCATGCGCTGGGGCTTATTTATGCTCGTAGCACTGTGGTCTGAATATTTCATTTTAAAATTTACATCTGTGTCACTAGCAACGCTCAAATAAGGTTGCCATGGAAACCCCTCATTACAGGCAGAGGATGCTGGCGGCGCGGGGCGGTGGCAGAGCGCCGCGGCCGGGGAGGGCAGGAGGACATGGCCCTCGCTGCCCGGCACCACAGCAGCTCCGTGCTGTCCGTCTGTCCTGCAGGTGAAAGCAGCACGTGGGGAGGGCAGGGTTCAGCAGGGTGCTGGAGTCCTCCCTGTCCACAGAGGCGCTGAGCTTGCACCAGGTCCCAACAGACACCACGTCCCCGGGACACCACGTCCCCATTGCGGGGAGCGAGTGGGCGAGGTGCTGGAGAGCTGTTGCTGGGGATGAGGGGGGCTGGAGGGGCACCGGCATTGCTCAGGTGTTCCCAGCAGGGATCAGGAGCAGCTGAAGGATGCTGCAGCCGTGAGCAGGCTGGCAGCTGCAAGAAATCCCCTTCTGAGAGCACTTGGCCTCAGCTCCGGGCTGAGAGGGGCCAAAAAGCCCCGAGGCCAGGCTGAGGGCGAGCAGGGATTGTGGCAGGGGTTGTCCGGGGGGGGGACACGGGACATTTTGGCAATGAAATGCTTGTCCAAAAACCCACTTTAACAGAGGATCTGTACTGCTTGTGCCTGCCTTGCTTTAGCACAACAAATACACAAATTAAACTTGCAAACCTCTCCCCCCATGCTCCGGAGAAGCTTGTAACTGCTCTAACGATCCGCGGCCGCCTGACAGATGCCTGGAAATTATACACTTCTCCGAGCTATGAGGAAAATGGATTTTCCTCCCCAGTGCTGCTTCATGGAGCCGGAATCGATACGACTTTGACTCGCAGGCATTTGTTTTGGCCACGCCAGCTCCCGTGGCTCCAGGACCACTTTGTGATGCAGTGGCTGCTGCCTGTGGTCCCCGTGTCCCCGCGGACCGGGCATGGGCACCCCTCTCCCGTGGTGGCACGGAGAATTTCCCCTTCCTAGGGCCGGGCTTCACCCGGTGCAAGCAGAAGGCTCCCTGCGGGGTCACCCTGCCCACCAAACCTCCACGCTTGGAGGCGTGCCCCAGGCTGGCCCCTTCCAGCCCCCCACCATGGGACGGGACCTGCCCAGCCCCACACAGCCCCCCCGTGTCACTGCCCCCCGAGCCCCCAGGTTGCTCACACATGGCAGGGGGCGAGGGCAGCACGATGTGGTGCCGGGGTGCTGGTTCCTCAGCACCAGCCCGCAGGGAGGCAATGGAGCATTCTGGCAGCTTTTCAGGCTACAAATTGAACCGGGGGAAGAGAAGCTCCTTCTTTCTCAACTAATCATCCAGCCTAGTCATCTATATCAGGGTATAAAATTAAATGGGTTCCTAAAGAGAGAGTATATTTAGACACAAAAAGCCCATTCTAGTCAGCTATCTGAGACTAAAATAATTAATCTTCCATCACTATTAAGATGCGCTGTAGCAGATCTTGGGAAGTGAGCGCTGCGATTAACCCTTGGGGAGCAGGTCAGCCCTGCTCCACCACAGCTCAGCTCGCCCCGGCCACGCTCGGCTTCACCCCGGCACAGGGCACACCGGTCCTCTGCCCCTGCAGCCCCTGCCACAGAGCCGTGCTGCTCCTGGGACCCTCCTGAGCTGCCCCACACCGGGAAGGGTGCGTACAGCACAGCCAGCAGGGCTTTGCCCCAAAAGCTCTGATGACCCCAAGGCGCTGGGAGCAGGGTGCCAGACAGGGGCTGTCCGCGTGTCCCTCGGCATCCCCCTGTTCAGAGCACCCACGGTGCTGGGCTGGGAGCTGGTGGCCTCCTTCCCCTGTCCCCTGCTCCCCCCACCTTCGCTCGTGTCCCCTGCGGCCCCATCCTGGCCCTGGCACGCGTGGCAGCGGGCACAGCAGCGCTGCACCAACAACTATCTGGGTTAGCTGAACCCGCCTGTGTCCGGGCACTGCCGGGAAACAATTACAAACACACAGCCTCAAAACATCTGGGACACAAAGTTTAGGCTTAATTATAACAGATCAGTATTTCTCTGCGTAGTTATAAATCATTCATGCTCTCCCTCCCAGGCAGTCACAGCCGTGGATTATCCGACTACTCAAAATCTCCTGATTTTGTTCTACCTGTCTGGGGCGCGTTCGCTGCTTGGTTTGATTTGATTTCCACTCCAGAAAAGAAAATAAGAAATGACAACGCAGCGTCACAGACCCAGGTGAGCAGAACCGCCCCGCGCTCCTCGCCGCGGCATCGCAGCCTCGCGGAGGGCTCCTGCCGGAGCTGACGGCACAGCTCCGTGCGCGGGGTACAGCTGAGCTGCCTGTGCCAGAGCTGCTTGGCAAGACTTGTATTTCTTTCACAGCATGTAACAGGAATCCAAATGTGGATCCCGTCCAAGCTGCCGGGAGCAGAACAGACAGGCGGCAGCCTCGGGGGGCTCAGGTGGCTCAGGGGGCTGCTGGCTGCGCTGGGTGCCTGCCCGTGGGGCGCTCGGGGCACCCCGAGGCAGCTCTGCTGGGCAGGGCGGGCAGGGATGACCAGGGGAAGGCTGCAGGAGGGTGGCCCAGGGGTGCGGGGGCTTCTCCCACCCCCCCGCTGTGCCCACCTGCATGCCCCTGCCTCCCTGGTGACAAAGCTGGGCTCAGCTCCGGCACATTTCTGGGTGCCACAGTGGCTCTGTGCTGCTGCAGCGGGGTGCTTGCCCCCTCCTCCCCCTTACCTGCCCCTGGGGGCACAAACTTTCCCCAAGAAATGCCGTTGTTTGCATTCCCTCCCCTGGCAGAGGCTGTGCAGAACCTCCCCGCCTGCTGGCTGTCCCTGCCTGCTGCCCTTGAAAAGACCCCTGGTGCACTCCTCCGAAATTACGCGGCTCTGGCGCCTAATGATTCCTGACAGATTGCGAACAGTCCCGCTGCTCGCAATCAGGAAGGCAGGAACAGTGTTGGGTTACTGATGGCTGTGGTTATCGCACTTATTGGGCTGCATCGATTACGGGGCTGCCGGAGCTCCGGAGGCTGCCAGCACCGGGGCAGAGCCCAGCACCCCCAGCCCCGTGCCGGTGCCAGGCCTGGCACAGCAGCGGCATCACCGGCACGAGGCGCAGGGACAGGGCACGTGCTGCTCCCAAACGCTGTTTGTCAGCTTGAAACCCCACGGGGGGACGTGATGCGCTTTGTCAGAGTCACCTCCGTCGCTACTTGGCATTTTCCCTCAGAGGAAAGCAACAAACGCATTCAGCTGCCTGTTCCTCGCCGTGTCACAGCAGGTTGGGTCTGGCCGCACCCGTGTTTAGAAAAGGTTTGGCTAAAGAAATGTAAACTTCAATCTTTTTTTTTTTTTTTTTTTTTTTTTTTTTTTTTTTTTCCCCTGTACAAATGTGTTCCTCCTGCTGGAGGCAGAGCAGCAGCTCTGGGCTGGCAGTGGGGGGCTTCACCCTGCCCTGTCCCTCATGGGGACGGGGCCCCCAGCCCACCCATGGCCACCACGCCGGGCAGGCAGGCAGCTGCTGCTCCTCCCCACCTTCCTTCACTTCAGTGGCAGTGCTTTTTATAAAATTAATTGTCGGCTGTATCAGTCATCGGTGAGCTGTGTTTTAAGTATGGCCTGGCAGAACTAATTCCATTTCTGCGCTGTGTCTTGCTGGATGATGATAACCTATGCACGGCTTCTCCCACAGAGCCCAACGACGAGCCGTTGCACTTTATTTTAATTAATACGGATAGCAAAGATATTTCCATTAGCCGTCGCAGTGTCAGCCAAGAAGCAGGGTCCTCCTGCATGGTGGCAGAGTGGCGGTACCCTCCCTGCCAGAGGCACGGCACAGCCCCACGGCACGGCCCCACGCCCTGCCCGGCAGAGGCATCGGCACAGCACCGGGGTGCAGCAGGACGAGGGCAGCAGCACATCCCTGCTGAGCGAGGAAAGGAGCAGCAGCAGCCCCGGGCACTGCGCCCTGCCCTGCAGAATTCAGCCTGTGCCTGGGGCCAAGCAGCCGGGTGGCACTTGGGAGGCCAGACCAGGGGTGGCCACCCGCTGGGTCCCCCACTTCCCAGGGACGGCTCCGTGTCCTGCCAGCCTGGCTTTTTGGGGAGGGGGCTGCTGCAAGCTCCGCACCCATACACACCCAGGGAGTTTCCTACCAGCCTGCTATCGGTGACATTACCCGTCAGACCTTGGTAAAAATTAATCTAGCCATGCTGCTCGATAGGAACAGCTCCCGGGGCTGTGGGGGAGTGCGGAGGCTGCGGGGCTCCCTCGGTGCCCACCAGGTGAGTTCTGTGGGGCCGGCTTTGGGGCCAGGCAGCGAGTGTGCTCTGAAACAAAGCACTTCTCGGAGGCCCTCCTCCCTCCGATACACGAGGACATGCAATTATAAGGCATGAGAGTAATTTCTGAGATTTGGAACAATTAAACCGGCTCCCTGGTATTTCTGACGAAAGCAGTCCCTTATTCCCCAAGGAAGTAAAAGCCTTCCTTGACCTCTGCTCTATTATTCCATTTGATTGATCTTAATTATAACAGAAAGGATAATGATAGCCTTTGTGGGGGTGCAAGTACATCGGGAACAAAGATGACAAGCTCTTTGTTGAGAGCGCGAGCGCACCAGGGCATAGATGGCAGGCACGGCCGCTCGGAGCAGCCCCTGCACCCTGCTGACGAGCCCCCCCTGCTAACGAGCCACCCCTGCTAACGAGCCTCCCGGAGCTCAGCAGCTCCACGTGCCCCAGGAGCCAGCACACACGACCAGTGCCTGGCCCTCAGCTCGTGGTGGGGGTCCCACCCGGGCGAGCAGTCCAGGGGTGAGGGGTGGCACGGGAACGCATCTCCCTCCTTCCCCCCCACCAGCTCCATACGCAGCAGATCAGGAAACAAAATACGTAACCAATTGTTTGTTTTGTTCATTAAGCACAGCTGGATTGATTTAAGTGCAGCAGCCCTTATATGCTGGCCCTCAGGCTGCTCCTACAAGCCCTGCCTCATGCAAGCAGTGCCTGGGGTGTTGGGGTGCAGCAGGAGCAGGGCTGGCCCCTGGGTCCCTTGCAGGGGGGGCTCTTCAGGGGCAGCTTTCCAGCTTGCAGCTTTTCTGCTCCCATCAAAATGAGGATTTGGCAGGTGCCTGACGCTGCAGTTGCTTTACTGCTCCTGCTCTGGGGGAGAACGTCACCAAACAAGCCCAGCCGCAAGCGCTTTGATACCTGGATCAACGCGCAACTCCGTCAGATGCTCCTCATGTATTCCTGCACGACACCTACGTCGTATCGCTGGTGCTGATGCGTGTTTCCCGGCTATATCGTTATTTTTGCCACACCCTGCTGACTGGGAAATGCAGTGAGAAAATACCTGACTCTGCTCTTCCCAGCAGGTAACAAATCAGCAAATTATAAAAAAGCAGCGTGCGGTCCAGCCTGAGTGCGTTTCTTTCCTACTACTGCTATTGTTTATGCTCCTATGGGGTAACAGTTGTTTTTAATGTACTTTTGATGCCAGCATAGTATGATTAAGATTGATTTCACAGATAGATGTATCTGTTCTTAAGGATTGTCTCTCTGATGTGTGATTGGGAATGCTCAAGGAATGACCAGCGGCTGCTGAAGTGGATCTGGGCTGTCTCCACGTGGGGACAGCCCTCAGGTGCTGCTCTCCACGCTGGCAGCACTGTGTTTAACCCAGGCAGCTGACACCAGGACCCGGACCCCACCGTCTGCCCCTCGCAGGGCGCTCAGCATCTCCCGAGCCCTCGCCCCCTGGGGATGGCCGCATCCTGCACCCACAGCTGCGGGGGTGCCATAGCCCAGGCAGTGATCCTGGAGGGGCAGCGGGGCTGGGCGCAGCAGGACGGGGCTGGTGCTGGCTGTGCACGTGGCATCCAGCAGCTGACTTCGTGGGAGCAGCCACCGGAGCAGGAGGAGCGGCAGTAGGTTCAACACAGACTCATAACTTGTGCTTTCCGCCGGCAAATGCTCTGGACTGCAGCTGGGAACGGTGCCAGGGGGGCTCAGGAAGGAGTCTTTCAGAGCTGAATGTCTTTTTCAGAGCAGACTCTAACTCTGGGCTCATAATCCTGAATTCAAGCAGACTGTTGCCTTTGCTATTCTTTCAGGCTCTTTGTTTTGATCAAAGAGGCAATGCTGTATAATTTAAGAAAGACTTTGCTTGCGAGGCCGGTTTGATGCATGTGGAGCAGCAATGTGGAAAAATACAGCCCTTGCCCATGGAAGCCAGCTTGGATAATTTGAGTCACTTGAGGAGATGTTATTTGCCGTGACTCAAGTCGATTTGTGCGGCTGGGTGACACCGTACCCACACGGTCATGAATTGCAGCCCCCCTGCTCTGCACCCCGGTGCCGGAGCCAGGGCAGCTCCCATGGCACAGCCCCAGTGCCTGGGGAGGGCTGGGGACATGGGGGGCACGGAAACCTCTGCCTCTGGGGCAGGAACAAGCAGCAGGAGGCTGGAAGCAGCCAGCACGTGGCGATGCCCAGCAGAGCTGCTCTGGTGGCACCAGGCAGGTCCCCGCCAGGAGACGTGGTGGCCTCTGCCCATGATGCTGGGGAGCAGCTGCAGTGTGACGGGGGGGCTGCAGCCTGCCTCGTGCTGCAGACGCTCTAGAAAAGCCCCAGCTAGAGGGATGGGGACGCTTCTGAATGTAGATGCTGCAGAAGACATTTTGCACTGGAAAAAACTGAAAGGATGCGCCTCTGGGGGAACCGGCTAATCCTCCCATGTGTCACTGTCAGGAGAACATTAGGCTGTAGCTGTAAGGGCTCCTGTTTTGTTGCACCCTTCCCTCCCTACCTTTCCTAATGAATTCCAAGAAAGCTTCAATGCATTCTTAAATGGGAAGCGCCGCGCTCTGTCCTTCACAGCCGTCGACACAATAAAGACAGCCATTTCACCGCTGGCAGGCATGGGCTCCTCTGTGGGCTGGAAACAAAAGCTGAAAAGAAGCCTTTATATTTTTTTGATTAGATAGCTTGAAAAGTTTGCTTTTAATTGAAACTGCCTCACTGATTTCATCTAAAAGTCAGCCGCAAACCCCCTTCTGGGAGAGCAGCTCCAGCTCCTCACCGAGATGGCTGCACGGATCCTGCGCCGCCTCCTGCGGGAGGTGCAGCTCCGAGGGCCCAGGAGCAGCGGTAATCCTCGTCCTTCAGGATGTGGCACTCAGTTTGGAGACCCAAAGCAGATTTCTCTCTCCACGCAGTGAGCAGTGCTATTGCCCATCATGCTGGTGGATGGCACGGAGCCAGGGCTCTGCCTGCAGCATCCCGCTGAGCCCCTGTCCCCCCGCATCCATCAATGTACAACTGTGCCGGGGAGCATCACCTTCAGTCCTGGGCTGCAGACACCTGCACAGGGCACCAACAAGCCCATGGGACCTGCAGCACCCATGGGCGTCTCATGCCTACTGAAGGTGCTGCTCCTTGCGTCTCCTCTGCCCGCTCCGGGCATGTGTGCGAAGAAACTACTTTGAATTCTTTTTCAAAGAACGAAGGAGGAAGAAAAACTATCAGGGGAAATTTATTTTGGGACAATTCTGAATACAAAGACAAATTGAAATATTTCCCTGTAACAGCGCAGGCTGGGGACCGAGTCTCGGATAAAAATAAAGTGGGATGCAACAACAGCACCTTTCCAATGGCATTAGCCCCATTCATCTCCCGCGCGGTGCCGCAGCCGTTTCGCTGGCAGCGTACAAAGGCATTAGGAGTTACATTTTCCTTCGCTATTTCTCAACTATATTTATGCTGTGAGATGTTTGTGGAGGTACATTGTGTGCCTCGGGCAGAGGATTAATTCCAAACTGTCACCTCGCTTTTTGATGGGTTTGTAAATTCTGCTCTGTTGATTTGTGCTCTCAGTAAATTGATAAAATCCTCTTCCTACAACCTAACACGCCATTTAGAGCTCGCCGGGGCTTTAGACCCCACTGGTTAACGAGTTTATGTAAATACGGTGTCCGACAGCAATTTTAGGAGTGCTGCATGGATAAAAGGGGGAAAAACTGGGGCTGTGTCCAAGTGGAGGTCTGACACGCTGCACCCGCAGAGCTCCCTGTTGCAGTCAGGATGATGCTGATGTGCTGGGAGCTCTGGGAGGCCTTTAGGGATGGCCTTTAGGTCTTTCCAGTTAGGGACTCAGTATCTCAGCAAATGGAAGTTTATGGCTGTCAGGAATAGTCCCGTTTTTACCGAAATTGACTTTAAATCACCATCAGAAAACGCAAGCCCAATGCCTGTGCATCGTCATGGAGCCCCAGTGTCGGGGGGAAGAGCTGCAGGGCTGCAGGAGCGCGGTGCAGGGATATCAGAAATGATTTTCTCCTGTATTGTCCCCCAGCCACCGATCTGCTAGAGATGAAGGATCTCATCCACCAAATGTTGACACGCTCCATTAATCCACCCTAAAAAGTCAGATGGAGATTCTCCCTTGAATTTTAAATATTTCCAGCCATTCCGACTAGCTCTGAAATCACCCCGAATTGCCCCATTTCCTGAACGTTCTTTCGCAGCCCCCACGTTATTCCCATTCCATTATGCCTGGATGCTTGCACTCATTTACTGCCTTTATCAGCTCGCTGCATTGCTCGCAGAATGACACCAGCCCCAACAGTGACTGCTGCGAGACCTTTGGGGAGCTCCCCTTGCCATCCCCTCTCCATCCTCACCCTTGGGGGTCCTGCAGCAGACTCTCCCCAGTGCCCCGATGTGCCCAGCCCCACGGCTGCCCCCGATCACGGCGGCACTGAGCACTTCCCAGTGCCCTGACCATCCCCTCCTGGCCCAGGACGTGCGCACGTGTGATGCGGGCAGACGTGGCAGCCCTTTTGCTGCGCGGGTTGCACGGCTCCAGGATCAGCCCCGCACATTTTCCTTCTGTCACAGTTTGAGTTTTTGGATGCGTTCACGTTTGGCACCGAATCTCCTTTCTAGACGAAAGCTTTGCATTTCCAATCACACCTCCAGGGCTGCCTGTCCTGGCCAGGCTGCCTGCACGCTCCGTCCTGCTGCCAGGAGCCAGCTTTCGGCTGCATAAGGCTCTGCTGAACCTTCCTCGCGCAGCCATCTGTCCGGCTCTCATCCTGCCCTTTTCCTTTCCATGCTCCTTGCTCTTCCAGAGAAGACGCGGGGCCAAGCCCCTGACCTGACTTGCTGACATCATTCGGCCTTTGCAGTGGCTGAGTGGAAACCTGGCTTCCAGTCACAGCCTTCCCACTGCAGGTGGTGGGAGCGCGAGGTCAGGAAAATGGAGACGAGTTTGGATGAACCTGTGCTCGTCCCTGCCCCAGAGCTGGGAGGCCGGGCACAGCCTCCCTGCTTTGAACCAGAAAAACTCCAGGCTCAGGCAGTGCTCGGGTCCCATGGGGTCAGCTGCTGTCATGGCCCATAACCAGTGAAAGGAGGAGGAAAAGAAAAAAAAGATTGCAATGTCTGGGCTCTGCGCTGTCCCCTGCACACTGAGTCCTGCAGCAGGCCAGGCGAGATTCTGGCTTCTGCAAAGCAGCACAACTCCCTGGCTCTAGAGGCGTGATGCTAACGCACAGCAACACGCACCCAAGGATTTGCTACCCCACATCCACGTCAGTTAAGGAAGACGCTGGACCAGAAATAGTCTCCTCTGGAAATAGCAGGAGGAGCGCTCCGCTCCCTTCCTGCGCCAGCCGCAGCCCCCCACACCTGAAAGTCCCCCGGTTTTGTGCTGATCGCCCTCACCCCGTTCCCCAGGGCCCCTTGGAGGACCCCCCCCAGCAATTTGGGAGGGGTGCAGGCACCGACCGGGGCTGTGCAGCCGGTACAGAGCCCGGCAGGTGATGCCAGGGGGAGGTGAGCAGTGCCCATGGCAATGCCCGCAGTGAGCAGAGGGACCGGGAGCTGCAGACCCTGGGGACAAGAGGCCAGCTGGGACCGGCGAGGAACACGAAGCAGGTCAGGGACTGGTGGCAAGAACCTCCTCTAATTGCTGAAATCCCCACGGATGAGGTCTGTGACAGAGCTGGGCTGCCCAGGGGTTGCTGCATGGCTCAGAAGTTCGGTGTTTCCTCTCCACCCTCCCAGTGGTGCAGCTCCTGCAGCAGCCACTCCGGAGCAGCAGCAGCACGGGGGCAGCCCAGGAGCTGCTGTCTGTAAGATCAGCAGAAATGTGGGGCTCGGGGCTGGGGGGTTGGAGCTGCCCCAGCTCTGCTCCCAGCCCGGTGAGGCTGCAGGAGGCAGAGCACCACCAGGACACGATGGGGCTGCTCCCCGGGGCCCTGCACCAACCTTAACAACCGGGCTATTAGCAGGCTGCAACACCAGGCAGGCATCTGGCAGCCTCTCCTGCAAATAAAGGACACTTTCGTTTAGCATCTCAGTGGAAAAGGGCTGCTGCGGGGGAGATTTCTCCCTCCTTTCATCCCGGTTGATGCAGGCTGGGGTGGACTCAGGGCTGCAGAGCGAGGAGCTGAGGGCTGGCACCGTACGGGTGTCCCCGGTGCTCCTGGTCTGTGCATCACCATGTGCTCATCAGCATGAAAACTGAGCCTGGGCAGCAGGCTCTTCAGGGAAGGGCCCTGGAAAGCCACGTAAGGTGGCTGTGAGCAGCAGCTGAACCGCAGGAGCCTGAGTCAGAATGACACAACCCCCCCCCTGACCCCGCAGCAGCCTGCCCAGCACCATCCACCATCCCTGCCCTTTGCTTCTTCCTTCCCACCAGCTCCACTCTCCAGGCCCAGTGAATAACCGAGCTCCCCACGCCACCAGCACCACGCGGTAAGAGCCTCAGCACCCCTTCCACGGGTGCTCCTGACGTCCCCAGCACCACGTGCCCGGCAGCGCCAGCGCTACAGACACAGCACTAGCTCAGCACTGAATTCAGCAATTTCATACTCCTGACAAGAGGGTAAATGCATCCTGATGGACTGGAAAATTGGAAAGCCACTGCTCACGCTTTATTTTCTATAGGCATCCACCCGAACTCCCGCAAGATACATTTATTGGCAGGCTCCAGCTCCAGCCATGTAACTGCGTGTTATGCTAATTAAAATATAGCCTGTGTTTTGTAACAGGATTTCCTTGGAGCATACTTTACTGTTCAGTAATCACTTTCAAATATTTGAAAAATAAAATCCCATCAAGTAAATAACTTTTGGATGGCTCACGGTAGGTTCCTTGTTTTCCAGAACCCCGCTGGAACTGGCAGTGCTCATCACCATGACAGAGGATGTAAAACACGCTGATCTGTGAGGCTGCTTGTAGTCTAGATCAAAAGCTGCATGGTATTTAATCATACGGAGCACATTTCATTAAAAAAAGAAAATCTGTTTGTACCAAAGGGGATAAAAAAGTGGCACGGAGCTCAGCTCTGTCCCTGATTATCCCCAGTGACCAGTTCTGGCCCTACGGGAGGAGGTGGCATTGTCCCCCCATCCGTTTTTAACACCCATGTATGACATGAAGTCAGTGATGCCCTGCCACACCTCGTGTGCACTGGCTCATCCGTATCTCAGTGTCTGTTGATTTCTGAACCCAAAGCTGACTTACAGCCACAGCAGCTGGGTTGCACACCGATATGCTCCGCACTTCCCTTCTTACAGCGTTTGCTTTTACGAGACCTATACGAGGCATTCTGCACGGCAGGTGAGCACACTTTGCTGCATTAACCTACAGTCTGCATCTTCGGGCCCAAATACTTCCATCAAATTCCTCACTCAATGAGAAACGCGTAGAAAAAACCATTTGTAACGCCGTAAAATCCACAGAGCTCACATTTCACATAGCATCTTTATGCATTCATGATAACTAAAGCACTGGAGAAGCGGCGAGCTGAGCTATTAATTCAATTGCATTGCTGCCGATCCAGCCTTTACCCGTCCTTTCTGTTAAGCAGCAGAGAAGGAAGAAGAGGCAGTTAGATGGCCGCTGACCCCTCCCCACGCCTCCCCTCCCGCTCTCCACGGCCGGCTGAGCGCTCACCGTCGGCTCCTTCCTGCGACGGCGCCGCTCGGGGTGCTGCCGGTTGCAGAGGGAGCACGGCGCCAACTTGTTGCAGCCCGCGTTTGGTTTCTCACCACTGGACACGCCGATTTTTGGGATTCTCCCGCGGCGCTGCCCTTGTCCTGCGGCCGGGAGCCGCGGTGCTGTGCCGCTGTGCCGTGACAGCCGTGCACCAACGGGCTGAAGGGGAGGAGGAGGGCAAGCGGGGGGACCACAGAGGAGCCTGGTGCTCAGCACCCCCCTTCTGGTGTTTCTGCTCAGGATCCACAGGTTCTGCTGTGGTCCACGGGGGTTTCGCTGCTCTGCTCCTGCCTCTGCATCACCAGCACCACCTGCGCCGCTGTGCTGGGGGCTCCCCTGGGGGCCCCGCAGGATGAAGCAGCAGCATCCCTGGCCCACGGCCCCCCCCAAACCCCAATTCCTCGGCTGCACTGCCCGGGCTGCAGGTGGGCAGGGAGTGATGCTGCCAGGAGCTGCTTCCCCACCTCCTCTGTTGGCCGAGGTGACTCCACAAGTGCCGAGCACCAAAAAGCCACCGGCAGAGCGAGCGATGGGTGCGCGGCGTGTGGCACGGGCGGCTTCTAGAGAGAAGGAGCCGAAAGGTCAGGGAAGGAGGGCAAGGAACAGTCCCCCGGCAGGGTCTGGTGCTGCCCCCCACCCGCTCACAGCACACCAAGGGTCCCGTTTGGAGCTGGGACCACGGCCCTGGCAGGCAGCAGGGCCCCCCCGTGCTGGCGCTGCCTGCGCAGAGCTGGGGCTTGCAGCGGTGACTCACGGAGCCTCGCAAGGGGTCAGCTCTTTATCAGCTCCCTCTCTGCCAGCACCGGAGGAGTTCAGTACGCCGCGTTCTCCTACCCTGAGATTGATGACAGATCGTGCTTGCCATGAGGGCCAAATCCTGCTCCCGACAAGCCCGACTGCGTGCTGCTGCTCCCACCGGGAGCTGCCGAGGGGCAGGGGGCCTCCTGCCCCTGGCTGCTGTAGGGCTGGTAGTGCCCCCACCGCCCCCGGTTGGCACAGCCCGGACCCCTGGCCCCCCTGGGCCCCCCCATGGGTCCCCTGGGCAGCAGCTGCCCGGGCACGGCTCCCAGCACAGCTCACCAGCTGCCTGGGCGAGAGTGTCTGCAGCAGGGCAGAGAAACGGGTCCTGTGTGTCCCCGGGCTGAAACAGGATGTCATCAACTGTGCACAGCCCCCGGGGCTGATTCCTCAGCAGTACGTGCACGGTCATACAGAGAGCACAAACACATCCAGGTGAGAGGGAAAATGCCACAGCCTACACTCATCTCTGTTTTGTTACCCAGAAAGAAGGACAGATTCGGTAAACAAGATCTGCGGGGAAGACAGGGTTTAAGACGGAAAAGTCAAAGTCTTTTAGTGCAATCTGGAGACGAGAGGAGAAATGAAAGCAAGGCAGGAAGCATTGCACAGCCCTCAGGAGCTGTTCATCTTTGCTAAAACCACACCGCCAGCCCTGGAGGTCAGCCTGCCAGGCCCTGCACAAGCGCTGCAGCACAGACAGGCACCGGCCTCCCCAGTTCTCCCACTGCCCGACCCGCACTGGGAGCAGCACAAACCCCACCGCCCTGGCCCCGCAGCCTCCCCGGTACCAGCGCCCAGAGCTGGCAGCGGATTCGCAATCCGGAGGCTCCGTGCCAGTTTGCAGTGACTTTGTCAAGTCACCCGCACACGGGTCCCGGAGCCTATTCTTAGGTCTGGCACGGCGGCGGTGGGAGAGGCAGAGGGAGCCAGTTTGTGTGGAAACGTCAAGCACGTGGAAGGCACACGCAGCCCCGCGGGAAGCCACCGCTGCCCCACGGCCACCCCCTCCGCAGGACGGGAACACCCACCGGGCACCCCGGGGGGGCTGGGACCCCGTGCCAGGGAGGGGGGCAGCGGGGACCCTCCTGGCGGGGTGGGGGAAGCAGGGGGGTCCTCCAAATCTCACACTGCGCTGCTGTGCCCTGGGCCCGCTCCGGAGAGACCACCCCGGGAGTGCCAGCCCTGCACCTGCTCCGGGGGGGTCCCGGCTCCCGGAGGGGTCCCAGCTCCCGGCGGGGGGGGTCCCGGTTCCCCAGGCACAGCCGCCGCCGAGACCCGGCTCCCGGCTGCCCCCCCCAGGGGCTCCCCGCGGCGTCCCGGGAGCTGTCCGCAGGCACCGTGCTGAGCCGCCGGGATGCGACGGGACGGGACGGGACGGGACGGGACGGGACGGGACGGGACGGGGCCGGGGCCGTGCGCTCGCAGCCGTGCCCGAAGTTTCCTCCCGGCCGGGGAGCCGCAGAAGCGCGGTGGGGGGGTCCCGGGGACCCCGGGTGCCGGGGGTCCCGGCCTGTTCCAGCAGCCCCCTCCCCGGTTCCCCCGTCCCCACGCACGCCCCGTGCCCGTCCCCGCGCACATCCCCGGGGGGGCGCAGGGCCCCGCACCCCGGCCGTGCCCCGGGAACCCCGCTCGGTGCCGCAGCCCCGGCCCGGCCCGGTGCTTACCTGGGCGCGGGGCCGCGGGGCCGGCCAGCAGCAGGGCGAGCAGGCACAGCCCGCGGGGCCCCGGCATCGTGCGGCGGCGGCGGGCGCGGCGGAGCCTCCGCGCTGCTGCTGCTGCTGCTGCTGCTGCTCCGAGCCGTGCCGAGCCGGGGGCGGCGGCCGGGGGCTGGGGGCTGGGGGCTGGGGGCTGGGGGCTGGGGGCTGCCGCCGGTGCCGGTGCCGGTGCCGGTGCGGGGGAGCGGGAGCGGCGGAGCGAGGAGCGGAGCGGATCCGAGCCGAGCCGAGCCGAGCGGCGGGGGAGGGCGCCGGCGGCCGCCCCGGCCCCCGCGCAGCGCCGTGCGCCTCGGCCCCGCCCGCGGCTCCCCGGCCCCCCCCCCCGCCCGTCCTCCCCCGGCTCCCCCCTGCTCCCGGCTCCCCGCAGCCCCCTGCGGCTCCCCCCGGCCTCGGGAGCTTCGGTGCCCCCCAGCTTGGGCAGCGCTCCCCCCCCCTCTCCCCAGCCCGCAGGCTCCAGCCCTGCCTGCCCCAGCCTCGCTGGCCCTTGTCTCCAAGCCCCCCCCCAGCACCCCAAGCCCCTCTCACCGCCCTGCTGATGCCCAGCTTTGCCCCCTTCCCTCCCTCAAATGCTGGCTGTGGGGAGGGCAGTGGTGCTGGGGGGGGGTGATATGTGCCCCATTCCCCCCTTGGGAGCAGTGCTGGAGCCGGGGAAGCCGGGCTGGAAGAGGACAACGCAGCAGGGCAATGGGCTTTGTGGAAGCAGAGCCCCCGTATGTGGGGCTGGCACCTTGGCCGTGGCTGGGCACTGGCGTCCCCTCAGCCCTGCAGCAAAAGAGAAAAAAACACAGAAAGTCCCCGCTGAGCACCCAGCCCCTGGGCTCTGTGACCTGGCTGTGTGTGGGCAGCATCAGGGGCTGGTGCTGTGGGGATGCCCCTGCCCACCCCATCCCACCCAGCCCCCGGCAGCGGGGGGAGCTGGGTGCTCTCCACAGGCCCCTCCTGCACCCGCTGGAGCTAGCGGTGTGATTCCGCTGCCTTTGGGAGGAACAGAAAGGGAGGCTTCATCCTCTTGAAACCACAGATCCAGCCCCAAGATGTTTGCTGTAAGTCACCTTGCAGGGGGAGCCGCCTCGTCCTCCCGGCCCCTTCTGGCTGTCAAACCCGACGGCCAGCGCAGTGCCACGCAGAGCGACACGCGTGCCGAGTGTCACAGGATCAAGGCCAGCCTTTCCCCAGCGCATCTCCTTTGGTGATGCTGCCATCAGACAAGCCCCGACTACCTTTTAGAGAGCAATTGCGCTGATTTGGTTACCTCAGCAACAACAATCCCAACCTGGCATCACCACAGATGCCAGCAGGCAGCACACGTCCTGCCACGAAACCATCCCAAACCAGGGGCTGACCCCACTGCCGCCCCCCGGGTTGCTTTGTGGGGTGCTGCTGGGGCCCGAGGGGTGCAGAGGGAGCAGGCAGCAGGGCAGGAGGGCTCTTTGCAGTCCCTGTCACTCCCGGCTGCCGCCAGCTGGGAGCACTTGGGCAGCCGGCGAGAGAAGGACAAAATAAGAACAGCCCAGAAATCACCGAGAGGTGCGGTATTTTATTTAACACTGTCATTTTCATACACAACGTGGGACTCGCCTGCCCAGAGGTTTAATTTGGTATAACAACGCTATCTGCAGCAGAGCGAGAGCTGATCCCTCCCTGCTCCAGCCCCGGCCTCCCTCCCGACCCGCAGTTATTAAAGATAAAAGTTGTCGCTCGTTTAGCAGTTTTCCTTGAGTGATTTTTATTGTGTTCATTTGCTTTGTAGTAAACTCCTAAGATAGCCAGATAATAACATCAGCGCCATGGTAACAGAGAGGGGGGGAAAAAAAGAGCAAATAGTGCATTTGTAATGCAAAACTGCCCACTAAGTGGCAAAAGTTGTTGGTGATGGAGAGCCAGCAGCGAGCTCCAGCCCCCCGAGCAGCTCCCCAGGTCCCCTGCTGCCTCCCCAGGGATGTGGGGCCAGGACCCAGCCCAGGAGCCGCCAGCGGCCGGGGGCAGCCCCAGAGGTGCAAGAAAAGCACAAATTGTTATTGCTCCTCTGGCAGTGCTCAGGGCTGGAAATGTTTCATGGTCAGGAAACTGGGAATTGGAAAAGAAATAAAGAGGAGCATCTCCTGAGGCCGTTTTAGTGGGCATCGCTCTAATTAGCACCGCGCTCATTGGCAGTTACCTCAGACCTTTGATTAACAGTGAAGAAAATCAATAAGCACACTAAAAATTCAGATAAGTTTCACAGCTAATTTTAATTTCACATTTTAATCGTGTATTAATGTCAATCTTAATTACCATAATTAAGTCAGATGTGACTTAGCAAGAGCAGCTTGGAGATAAGGCGTTACGAGAAGGACGGCGCCTGCCCGCGAGTGCCGCTCCGCAGCCTTTGGGATGCGATGGATGAAGGCGTGGAGCGAGCCACCCTGCCCCGCTGTCCCCAGCCTGGCCTGGCTCCTGCTGGCAGCGTGTCCCCAGCAGTGCCAACAGCAGCACGAGGCCTCCGACCTTCTCTGCCCCTGTTTCGGGCTGCCCATGTCCCCAGGCACCCCACCGCTTCCTCTCCTGGGTGCGCAGCAGCGCAGGGGGCTCAGCCCCACCATTTCGGTGGTGCCTGCGCTCTGGCTGTCTCAGCTGGTGAGGTCTGCGGGAGCTGCATGGAGTCCAAACCACTCGGAAAATCAATCTCTCATTTATTTTCATGATGGTGATGCGAGAGCCCGGCGATGCTGTGTTTGCTCTGCAGTTACACCTATCGATCGCTGTCCCCAAGCCTCCCCAGGCCTGGTGGGGCAGGAGCGGCGTGGCCGAGGGCAGGCTTTGTGCACCAAGGAGCCCTTGGACACGTCCTCCCTGCAGAAAGCTCCCCGCGGCCCTGCAGCATCTGCTTCGTGGTGGTTCGGGACCAAATGCAGCCATCAGAGCCCCACATACCCTCAGGCTGTTGTGGCTGTGCCACTGGCAGGGATGCGGTGGGCGCATGGCGTGGATGTGGCTGTGGCCCCGTGGCTCCTGCTGGCCATGCTGAGCCCTGCGTACGGGAACGGGCATGGCACAGAGATGGGCTCTGTGTGCCCTGGGTTCTGACACAACATGAACCATGCCGGGTGCCCAGCCGGGAGGAGCGCTGGCAGCCTGACTCACCGGGTTTGGAGCTGGAGCTGATGCTGAACCCCTTGGCTGCCCCTGGTGATTTTATGGGCAGTGACACATCCCTGCGCTCCCGGCCCCAGCCCTGAAGGCACTGCCTGCAAGGACAGCCAGGTCCTCCCGAGCCCAGGCTGAAACATCGCTGCTGGCTGCTGGGCGGCTGTGCCAGGGTGAGGAGGGATGGAGCTGGGTGGGGGAGCAGAGAGCGAAGTGGGGAGCAGGGAGCAAACCCACAGAGGGGCTGGGCATGGGGTAGCTGTGATGTGTGCAGCAGATTCTCCCAGTTTGCTCAGAGCTCCGCTTTCTGCTACCAGAAACCTCACTGGGGAACATCTCAAGGCTTCAGTGCAAGCTCGGTGCTGCTGCCTCCTGCAAACAGGGCTCCAGTGCCAGGCTCTGCCCCCCCAGAGCCCTTGCTGTGCGCATGGGGCCAGCCTCGTCCCTGCGGCTTCCTCGGGAAGCTTCCTCCTCCTCCGCTGCGTGGTGCCCAGGAGGGGCCTTCAATGGCAGGAGGAAGCAAAAAATAACCTCGGCTGCAGATTTGGAAGCTGCTGTCTCCCATAACGACGCTGAATCGCGGCTCTGGGGAATGGTCTGCGGGCTCTGCTGACGGGGGGACATCTCTGGTGAGTGGCAATATTGTCCCCGGGCAGAAAAGGCCTTTGTCCCTCAGAAGCAGCAGAGCCACTCCAGCCTTTGGCTTCGGAGTGGGCTGCATCCCTGCTCTGCCTTACAAACACGGGTGCTGAATGGGGGGTTTCAGTGCGAGGCCAGGCTCGCTTCCAGCCCCTTTTAGCGCGTGCCCGCGGGCACAGCTGGGGGCCCTTTCAGGAGGGAAGTCCTTGTTCCTCGTCCACAGAAGAATACTTTGCCCAGCTCAAAAATAGGCTCTCTGTTGGTGCTCGGAGGGGGCTGAGAGGAACAAAGTGCCGTGGGGAAGGGGGCAGCGTGGCGGGGGGGGTTTACAGGGTGCTCGGCTGCTCTGCAGCCCCAGCATCACCCCCAGCTCACACAGCCCCTCCGTGGGTGGCAGCAGGGACCTGGTGCTGCTGCGGCTCCACAGCCGTACCTCGCCCTGCGCCACCGTCCCTGCGTGCCTGAAGGCTTCGGAGCTGCCATTTCCAGCCTCCAGTCCCAGCAGGGCTTGAATGGAGCCTGAACTCCAGGTCTGAGCCCTTCACTTCCCAGTCTCAAAGCTCTCTCAGTGCAGCTCTGCACCAACACTGTGCGTTCGTTTCAGACCCTGCTGGCCAGCCGAGAGCCAACCCCGTCCACCAGGGTGCAAAGAAAGCTGCCTGCTGCACGGTGCCCTCCGACAGCAGATACCCGCTCCGTTAGGGCTGTCCTGTCCGGGCCTCCCTCTCTCTATTTATTTAAAAATTGGTATTCATGCCGGGACGCCGCTGGTGTTTGCTCATTGCCTCCCATATAAATTGCAAGATGAGTTACTCTGCACCACATACTGTTCCTGCCACAGAAAACCAAATCTGTAAATTCATGAGTGCACAGAATTGATGCTGTCCTATCCAGCATTTTTTTCTTTAAACTAATAGAAAGAAGTTTTGTTGGAAGTTCTTTTTTTTTTGAACAGAGGCAAAACGCAGCAGGTCCATAGCACTGTGCTCTCCACCTGCAAGAGGTGAGCAAACTCTTTGGCCCTGTGTTACTCTGCAATACTGCATCTAGCTGTTACTTCTTCCCAGGAGGATGTCCCGGGCTCCTCGCTCGCCCTGCTGTCTCCCCAGGAGGCTCAGCACCATCGCTCAGCACCACCAGTAGGCAGGGATGTGCTGGGACGGCTCAAGGTGCTGGGAGCAGCAGGGATGGGATGGGATGGGGATGGGATGGGATGGGATGGGATGGGATGGGATGGGATGGGATGGGATGGGATGGGATGGGATGGGTTGGGATGGGATGGGATGGGTGCTGCCTGCTCGGCTCAGCCCTCAGCAGTGATCAGAGGACAGCATTCTCAATCCTGCTGCCCCAGCTAATTTCCCCACAGGAATCCTAAGAGCACGCTCTGAGAAGCTGGGCAGGCAGCAGCCCTCCGTGATGCCGGCTGTGCGTATCCCTGGGTGCCAGAGCGGGGGGACCCGGCCAGCTCTGACACTGCACCAGCTTTAGAAGCAGGTGAGTGGAACGGTTTGGCAATGGAAATTAGAAGACACAGGGAAGTAAGGGACACAGGGAAAAAGGAGGAAAGCACAGATTACATTTGGCACCAGTAACCATGGCATTATGAAAAACAGATTTTGTCAAACAGCTGATTGTGATCTTGGAAGAGACTGCAAATATGATGGAGGGAGGTATGTGAGGGGCTGTTAAAGGTTGCTGCAGTGTATTTGATGTGGTATCAAGCCGTACCATCGTGGAAAGCAGCGAGACACAGCAGCAGAGCAGTGCTCTCCACGGGTTAAGAACAGGCTCATTGACAGATCTCCGAAAACGGCAATGAGGAATCAGCTTCAAATGAAGGAATTATTAATGAATCCCTTAAGAACTGGTGCTTAGCTCTGTCACTGCTTCACATTTCCGTGTATGATCTGCAGGTAAATATAAAATCGCAGGTGATTACGCTTACAAGGAGGAGATTAGCAGGACGGAGAGCTTGGGCAGAGCTGCACAGCCACGCAGCGTGGCCTGGGTCGCAGTGCAGGATGAATTATTCAAACCGGTGCGTTTCAGTGCCCAATGCTCTGTGCTAAACTCCTTTTTCCTTTCACCTGTGCTCCTGAGGGTTTCAGCACGTTCTCAAGCCTCTCCTCTCCCAGTCAGCCCCAGCTCAAGCAGTGCAGGGACTCTGCCAGGTGCAGGGCCCTGTGGGGCTCTGTACGGGAGCTGCACCCCAGGAGATGCCCATGCAGCAGAGTGCGGTGCCTGCAGAGCCGTTCCCATGGGATCAGCCTGGGGGGCAGCACCCAGCATGGGGCACGATAGCGACAGCAGCTCCTGCAGCTCCTGCAGGCGCTGGGAACCTTTTTCTCAAAGGGAGCCAGCAGTGGTGCTTTCCTGTTTCAACCAGGGCATCGCAAAGAGGCCGTGGCAACCTTTACGCACAGCCGATTCCCACTGGGGCTGTGCCACAGACTAGCGGAGATGTTCCTGCTCCTCCCACACCTCGGGCATCACACCAGGAGCCAGCACCACGAGCATGGGGGCAGGATGGTGGCAGTGACCACTGCGAGCAGCTCACAGGGGCTGTGCCTTGCTGGGAGGCTGCAGCCACCTCCCAGCCCTGCCGTGGGGCAGTAGCAGTGGTCCTGGGTACCCTGCCCCATGGGTGCTCCCCGGTGCCCCAGGGCTGGTTTCTCAGTAGGGGACTTTTGCCCTCTTTGTGGGGGAAAGGGGGGATTTGTTCCAAAGCCCTTTTCATGAAAAAAATCCATACTGCTTTGCTTTGCTCTGACCCATCTCCCAAGCTGTGATGGTTTAATTGATTAGCTTGTAAGAGCTTGGCAGCTGAGCCTGCGCTTTGCCGGTCGTGTTCCTGCAGCTCCCGCAGGTGGGAAGCCATTAACTGCCCCCGGGCTCCTCCCTCCGCCCACCAAGAGCTCTTTGGGCAGGAAGCTGTGGCTGCTTTTGGAGAAAAGCCCCTAAAACACGCCGTCCTCGCATCGCAGCCGGGTCAGCCCCCGCGATCCGCCCCGACGGGCGCGGGTCCCACGCACGGCGCTGCCGCGGGTGCCCGCTGTGCGCTCACGCTGCACAGCCCGCTGTGCTGGAACCTCGCACTGGCACGGGTCTATTTATTACCAGAGATCTTAGCAAAATAATAACATTTCACTTGCACAGAGCTATTATCGCGGCTCGCTCTAACTTTGTGCTGCTCAGCGTGTCAGGATGATGAGGGGTTGGTACTAAAGCTACCAGCAGTCGCTAAGTGCTGCCGTATAAATGTCTCTTCTGGAATCACAGGACTTTAACTCGCTGGCACCTGTTTGGAGTCCTGTGCAGAGGGATGTGCTGAAGTGGCAGTGTCCAGTGCCGGCTGCCCCATATCATGTATGGGATCTGGTTAGGGGACCCAAGCAACTCTTCCCTCGGTGCCAGACCCGTGACTCTGTGCCCGCTGCAGGGCTGGCAGGATGCGACCACGGCTCCCTGCAGGGATTGCTCTGGGTGGCTCGGAGGGAGGCAGCAAGCCCTGCTCTGTGCCCGTGGTGGCTGCAGCACACTGACGAGGCAGCTGGGGGACAAAGGCAGCGGGTCCCCAGCCCCCAGAGCTGCCCGCACAGGGTGCCAGCGCCTGGGGGACGCCGCGGGGATCCAGGCACCCTGCGGGGAGGTGCTGCAGGAGGACAGGCAGGCAGGCTGGAGACAACATGTGGGGGGCCCTGGCAGGGCTTCAGCATCGCAGCGTGTGTGCGTGTGCATTCGCACGCTGGGAGATGTTGCGCAAGCTGAAATGAGATTAGCTAATGTACTGCAAACACAAACCAGCTAGGAAGGAGATCTCGCTCGCCAGCAAATGCAAATCTTTATGCCTAGTTTACTGTGTAATGTTCCCCATTAACCCCTGTGCTCTGCCTGCTGGCAAGGAGAGGGGAGGGAGGCAGGAGGCTTTTGGTGAATGCTCGTGCAGCGAAAAGGTCCCTGGGCTGCGAGCACCCGGGGGTGCTGCTGCTCTGGCCTGGCACCAGCAGCACGTGAGCTCCGAAAGGAGCTGCCCTCGCTGCCTCTTCACAGCACCCGGGGCCCGGGAGCCAGCGGCTGCCCCCAGTGCCTCCATTACCACCAGCATGAAGCCACGTGCCTCCAGGTGATGCCCTCGGCTGGGCGCAGACACTTGGCAGAGAGAAGCGGCGGCGATGGGAGGGGGCTCGTGGGGGCTGCCTGGCTCTTGACCCCTCCAGCAGTGGTCATGGCCCATCCGAGCTCCACGAGTTAACAGGATTGCGGGGGATTTCAGATGGAAGAGGCCTCCTGACAGCCCGCAAGCAGGTCTAATAATTTATTATAACTGCTTTTATGGCAGACCATAAAAATCCAAAATAAGGCTGGGAATTGTATGAGTAATCCGCACGGAGCTGGGTTTCTGCACAACTATAATTTTTTTTAGGCTCCAGCGCCTTCCTCTGGAACCTGAGCACCCGGGTGCGCCCTGCCCCATGCCCGCTGCAGGTTGTGCCCCAGCAGGTGAAGCTGTGCATCAGCAATGATGCCCAAACCCCACGATGTTAAAGCAGAGATCCAGGCATTGCTGGTGAGGGCGTTGATTAATGGGGTTACTAATGGGGCCGGAGCAGATCTCAGGAGGTCCATCCAACCTGAAGTACTCCGTGATTCAGAGGCTGCTCGAGGTCTCCGTGTCGGGTTTGGGGACTGCAGCCCCGGCCCCTTCCCTGCAGCTCCCCCGCTGCCCTCCTGCAGCCCCAGCCCATGCTGGTCCTGGCACCGTGCCCCTTGGAGGGAGATCGTTTAATGTCACCCTCTGGGGACAGACACAGAAGTAATTCCGTCTCCTACGGCTCACCCTGAGCAGTCGTTACTGCAATTACCCTGAGTGCCACTGGATGATACTTGGTAATTACAAGGCTCTTTCATCTGGGGATCTCCGAGCACTCGCTGATCAATTCATTAAGCTCTGCAGCAGGCTGGAGCCGTGGTGCAGGACGCCACCGATCGATAGCTCTCTCCTGAGACATGGGGCAGCCACGAGCATGGGGCTCAGCCCCAGGGCCGGGGGCAGGAGAGGGATGGGGGACAGGGAGGGACAGCAGCAGCCACAGCCGTGTGCCCCGGCACAGAGGGGATGCGTACAGCGAAGTTTGGCTTTGGGAGGAGCTGGAGATGCTCGCAGGAAGGACGGGAAGGACGGTGGCTCCAGAACATGAGCTCCAGGCTGCCCAACGTGCCACCAGCCGTGGCAGGACATCTCCACAGTGCCTGCCCATAGCAATGCCACTTCCCAGGGGAGGGCAGAGGATGAGGCCGTGAAAAGCTGGTGAGGGAGATGTGCCCCAGGGAGCAGGTCAAGTCCCTGCCTTTGTTCCCAGGCAAGAAGGAAAAAGATGGTGTTTTGTTGGCTCTTTGCTTGGGCAGCAGCTGCAAGCACCCCCTGACCCCAATCCTGACCCCATAGCATGGTCCTGCCTCGCCGTGCAGCCCCAGCACTGCAGATCAGTCTCTGGGCATGTGGCATCGGCTGCTCTGCTGCCTGGGGTCCCCCAGGAGGGGCAGCACCAGGCGGGGGGACATGGGGGAGATGGGCAGAGCCGCCCTCATCGCCCTCACACCCCGAGAGGAGCTGCCTCCTTCGAACCTCGGCTGCTCGGAGGAGCCCTGGCAGGAGCCTGGCCATTAGCACCGGCCGTAAATCTCCTCCTAACAAGGAGCCTGGCTGGGCCCAGGCAGGATTTATAAATATGAATGCGATGGAAAGCAGCAATTCCCCTCAGAGCACACAGGGCCGCAGACAGCGTGTTCTCCTGCCTGAACACACACGCTCGCATCAATTAGGGGCAGGAGGAGAACACTCCCCAGGCGGGGGGTGCTCGGCGGCCGGGGCAGACTCAGTATCCGTGCCATGGTGCTCACCCTCTGGGCACCCCGACCCCACAGCCTGCCCTGGCAGCCCCCACACACTGCTGGGGGCCATGGGGATGGGGGCTGCTGGTGGAGAGGCTCCGCAGATGCCTCCCCCCAGGGCCGGGGGTCTCTGGGGGGGAGGACGGCTGCCGGCTCCATCACCCTGGCAACCCCATCCCGCAGCCGGCGGTAATTAAAAGGCCGGCTCTGCAGGGAAGGCGCAGGGCCAGGTGGATAACAGGCTCCTGGGCTCTCGGAGCCAGCTGAGGACAAGGCAGGCTGACAAGCCCACAGAGCTTCTTCCTCCTTACTGCAATGACCTTTTCCTCCCAAAGCTGTCCTGTGATGAGCCCGATAACGGCGGCTTTCTCTCTCCTTAGGAGGATTTTCCATTGCACTGCTGCACTGTCAACTCTTCAGAAACACAGGCGTGAAAAATAAAGTGAAATGGGTATGGGGCCGATCTCCACTGGGGGTGTCAAAGCTGTTTGACATCTTGGATCCAAATTCAAGAACTGCAGCCAGTCCTTGCTGGGGGAGCTGCACGTTGGACCTCTCCCATCCGCAGTCGTTGCCCAAAATCACCAGCTGCAGGCACAGGGGCTGCCCGGCCACCCCCCGGAGCCGTGCTGCCCCCCCAGCCCATGCCAGCCCCTCCAGCCCCAGCAGGGCCGGCACCAGGTCCGCAGGGAGCACGGCACCACGGCGGGTGCCCGGCTGGCAGCAGGAGCGGTGTCAGTGGCACCGGCAGGACGCCGTGCGCTTGGCTTGGCCGCCCTTCCTTCCCAGGCAACCTTTCAGCCCAGATGGGAGCGCCATAAGGAGTTTTGTTTCCTTCCCAAAACACAGGGCGCACGCTCTGCCTAGCGAGGGGTCTGCGCGGGGCTGCTCTGCTTAGCGCAAGGCACCACCTCCGTGCTCCCCTCCCCTGGGGGGCAGCTGGGGGGGAGCCACCTGCCCTGGTGGGTTTTGGGCTCAGCCGCAGCAGAGCTGCACCTTGATGCCTTCTGGTTCTGTGACATCGCATCCCTGTGCAAAAGGGCTGATGTGATCCGTGCCAAAAGGGTAGAGAAGGTGCAGGTGGGCTCTGCTCTTTAAGCCCCCTGCTCTAAAAGCCAAGGATTGCACCAACACCTTCAATATCCTTGTCCCTCCTGCAGGGCTGGAGCTGGTTGCTGCCCTGGGCTTGGTTGGGGGGGCTGCGTGCATCGTCTGCAGTGCGAGCACAGCTCACGTGTAGCTCCAGGGGTTGCTCCATCTGCATGGAGATCGTCCTGGGGCAGGTCTGAGCCCACCCGGCTGTGGGTGCTGCTGCCCCCAAAAAGCCCCGGGGATGGAGCAGGGAGGGCTGTGCACGAGCACGGGAAGGGGGTGGTTGTAGCACGGGGATGTGCTGCCTCCAGCCCCACGGGACGCAGCGAGGAGCTGCCAGCCTGGTTTCCTCAGTGTTTAAAACCTGCCTTCACGTTCTCTGCTATGAAACACAGCCATGGTTTTTGCTTTACAAGTGTGATTGCCTATAACAGCATGAAATTACAGCCAGAACTGATCAGCCTGGCAGCAGATAAGGGAAGCTGTCAAGTGTGGCAGCGTGTTATTACACAGGGGGATCGGAAGGAGGGGGCTGCCAGCCCCAGGCGAGCGGCTCCAGGCTGAGCGGCCGCGCCAGGAGAGGCCGGAGGGACCCGGCGGTGCTCCTGGGGGCTGGCAGTGAGGGAGATAGGAGGGTCCGGAGGGGGCTGAGGACGATGTGTGCTCAGAAGGGCTCAGACATGGAGTGCACCTGCTGTAGAGGCACAAAGCAGGTGCCCAGAAGAGCAGTGTTTGGATACAAGCACTGCGTGAGCGCAGGCACCTCACGTGTCCCCACTGCACCTGAACTCGTGCAGCGCGTCCTGGCTGCTCGCTGGGCCTGCCCTGGCGGGTCACACACCAGGCAGTGTGTACGTGGGTGGGATGGGGTGGTCACTGGGCACAGTATTGCAAACATTCGGGGCTGCACGTGCCATTTTCTGGCTCTGAGGATGAGGAGACCATGAGCTGCACCAGCCAAGGGTCTGAGCACGCAGCACCCAGCGTGCCGCTCCTGCAGCCACAGCAATTTTTCTCTCATGCTTCTTCAGAAACGACTTCTGGTGAAGGCTTCGCATTTGTTTCCTGTTCTGTACGTGTGGTGGCAGATTTGCAGTGTGCGTGCCCCTGCTTAGTGCTGCCTCTTCTGCTCCTGCAAAGCCCTCCGGCATCACCAGAGCTCCCCTGGATGTGAAGGTCTCCACCACCCTTGCAGAGCCCTTCTGCCCGAGGCTCCAGCACCCTGCTCCCCTTCCTCCTGGAGCCCAGAAAACACCAAGGGATGAAGGGGAGGCTGGGGGGGTTCCTGCCCTGGGTGCTCAGCTCTGAGCAGGCACAGGAGGGGTCTGTACCCCCTGCCCTGGCCGGCTCCTGGTGCCCCCAGTTCTGCTTGCCTTCTCTTGAGCCGCCCCCCTACTTGCAAAAGGGGAGCCACAAAGCCTGGATAGCACCGAAAGGACCCCTTAACCTGCTCCATGGCTCCACAATGCAAGCAGTGTGGGTCCTGCCATTGCCTGTTGGGCCAGGATGTGCCCAGGGGCTTGTTCAGGAGCTGGGCACGGTGGGGCAGGGGCTGCAGCTCCGTGCCTGGGGAGGGCTCCTGCGAGGCTGCCCCTGCCCACCCCAGCACGGGCAGGAGCTGCTGTGTGCTCAGCAGCAAGCATGCACTGAACAAATCTCTTTGGGATTACTGAGCCCGTGTTTGAAGGCGGCGGTGGAGGGATCCTCGCATGCTGTCACAAATTGCTCTTTACGCACAGCCTTGTAATGCCGCACGGTCCCCGCGGCTGCTCTCGGTGCGGTGGCAGTGCCAGGCTCCCCGCTGGAGGATCCCGCTGGTGCCAACACGGCTCCGTGCAAGCTTCCTCCCTGCTCACTGCCGTGTCCCACAGCTCCCTAAAACCACTCATCCCTGGCGCTTCCTGCTTTGGGAGCTCTTTTACACTCTAGAGGAAACGTCTCAGTTTACTCATCGCTGCTCTGAGTCCAGCCGCAGTGTGGGTGCTGCCCGGAGCTGGGTTAGCAGAGCCCGAGGTCACTGCTGGCAGAAACGCTGGTGGTGGGTGGCAGTGTGGTGTCTGCGGGGCTGAATCGAGCACAGACGAGGAAAGTGGAAGGCTGTGACCAGACCAGAAACAAGCCAGAACCCAAGGCAGTGCTGCCCACGCAGCCCCCGAGATGCAGAATGGCCCCGGGGTGCGCAGGGGGCTCCTGGGCTCGGTGCGAGCGGAGTGGGGCAGGGTGAGGGAATGCCCCCTCGCCGTGCTGGGGAGCTGCCCGGGGTTACCTCATACCTGGGTGTTCAGCGTGCGTGTCTGTTCAGCTGATGACCCAACACATGAGCAGGAGGTATCATCTTGGTTTTCTCCTGGGATTACTTTTATTTTCTTGGCTCTCTGCAGGAATGGAGGGGTAGGCAGTGCGAGCAGGATGCTGGGCCTTGAAGTAAAGTTAAAGGGAAGCAAAAGCCTGAGCAAGGAAAGGTTCTGGGGCAGTTAGGAGGAAGATTTTCCTGTCTCCAGCTGGCTGCTGGCTCGAGGACTGCATTAGCATTGACCTCAGGTATGTCGAGCAGCAGAAATTTCCTAACTCAGCACCAGATCGTGCCTGACTCTAAATCTTGCCTAGCACTGGGTGCATCAATAGCACCTGTCTTGCAGGAGTGTTTAGGGGCTAGATTAATCAATGTCTGCAGAAACACATTCATATCCAGAGATGGATGGTGCTCCCTCAGCACGAAGCACTATTGTGCTTGCTAATTGTGCGCTGTGTACAAACGTGGCATCTGGAATCACCTCGGGCGGAACAAATGCTCTGCCGAGCAGGATCCCATCCCCTCTGCCCTGATCCCTGCGAGGGAAGGGGAAGCTCAGAGCCTGGGCAGGGGGAAAAAAGGCTCACCAGCCCCTCAGCCAGGCAGCAGGGGTGCAGCAGTGCCGGAGCAGTGCCAGGCAGCACCTCCCTGCCCTCCCTGCAGCGCTCCCCCAGGCAGCAGGTGGGTGCCCTGGGGTGGGCTGGGACCCTGGCACTGTGCAGGGCACGTGAGTTGCAAATTCAAGTTCCTGCCACTTGCAGGAATTAATAATACAGACAAAGGCAGGCTCTTCCCCTCTGCAGGCTCCCGCACTGCTTTGGCCTTGAGATGTTTTTTCTGCACGTGAGCAAGAGCCAAAATGAACACGGAGTGGGAACTGCCCTCTCCCAGGAGCTCTTCTTCAGGCTCCGCTTGGTGTTATAATGATCCAATCTATCTCAGGAGGCTTCAAATACTTATTAATTAATGCGATGATTGGGTGATTTGGCCATCATTACAGCTGTCTTTCACGGGGCGAAAGAAAAGCATGTTTCTTCCTTGTTTTTCTAACGCCTGGCATTCTGCTGGCATGCTGCTCCTCCGCCGCGGAACACAATGTGAAAGCAGGGTGACTCACAGTCAAGGATTTGTATTCAATATCAGTTCAGATTACATTAGCTTTGCCTAATGCCTTAGCAATAAAGTGACTCTTCATTGTATAGCTGCAATTTATTTCAGCTCCTGGTTTGGAGAAGAACAAGCATCAGTCACGCCGCAGCACGTGTGCCCCGCACCGGCTGTGCACGGGGCAGGGGGCTGGGATCTGGTGCCTCCACGGAGCGAGCCGGGGGCAGGACCGTGCCTGCTGTGGGTGCCCGGGGTGAGGAGCCACCCGAGGCCCAAACCCTGCTCTCCTGGGAGCAGCAGAGCTGCAGGACCTGGGGGCTGATGGCAGCGAGATCGCAGCCTGAATGCCAAGCGCTGTTTTCTGCTGCTCGCCCTCTTTGTTCGATCTGGGTTACTTGGTAAATTAGGTGCCAGCCAGGAAAAATACATTTTAATACAGTTCAAGGCACCGTGATCTAGAGACAGAAAATATAGGCCATGCTTACAAGCTGGGAGGCCGCGTCCCAGAAAGCATCGTGTGTGACAGTAGTTTTGAGGCTGTAGGAATGAAGCACCCCAACGTGCACCCATGGAACTGTGTGGGGCCCTGTGGTTGTGACACCCCCCCTGTGCTGGGGGGAAGCCTTTCCTGGGCCCTTTAACCCGACAAAAGCGTAATGAGAGCTAATGACTGGAAGCTGGAGCCAGGCACACTTAAATGGGAACAGAGGACACGTTTCTGAAAGTGAGGGTAGTTACCCACTGGGACGAACTATCAAGGGGGAGTGGTGCTTTCTCCAGCTCCTGGAGCTTTCCAGCTAAGATGGGAAGTTTCTCTTGAGAAGCTTTGCTCAAACACAAATGACTGGGCTCTGTCCAGCAGTAGGACAGGAAGAATCAAATCACCTGTGCTGGACTGCCATCCTGGGCCCTGCAGCATCCCCCTGGCCTTAAAATCAGCACAGCCACGTTTGGATGAGTGTGGCTGAAACCTTAGGGCCAGATCCTGTCTGTCTGCCCGGGGCTGCAGAGTCCGTGCTCGATCCAAAGCTGTCCCCGAGTGTTTGGGGTCAAACCGCTCAGACCCCTGTGCAAGCTGGGGCTGAGCTGGGCAGCAAAGTCAACCACGGAGCTGCTCCGCAGAGCTTAGTCCTGTAATTACGGCGTGATTAAATACAGAAGTAATTCCTTCCACACCTCCACACTCCTGCTTTATTGCAGGCGAGCCCACGCAACAAATTCATGTTTAAATAATGGCTTTCCTCCCCAGGCTCCAGAGAGGAGTTTCCCAGCGATCTGTATCCACCTGCCTTCCCTGAGCGTGGCCGAGAGATTCCCTGCGGGCAGAGCTCATCCCACAGCCCCTGCTCCATGCACCGTGCACATCAGCACCGCTGCACCAAGCACCCGGGGCTGGCCCTGCTGCCAGGTGAGCTCCTCGGCACGATGCCAGCACGCGCTGCCTCGGAGATGGCCTGGTGCTTTTTGCACTTCAGCTGCAAGTTTTGCAAACAGAGGAACGCAGGGAATTTCAGCACCGATTTTCTAAGTTTTCCGTCTCTGTTTGTCAGCAGGTTCCAGCTGAGCGTGCCTTTTAACGAACAGCCTCTCCACGCAAAGGGCTGCGCTGTCTGCAGCCTCGTTTACCAAGCAGAGCGCAGTGCCGTGCGAGTGCAGCGATGAAGAAAAGCCCCAGTACGTGGGGCTCGCCGTTTCCCGAGTCGCTGATCTCCCTGGTTACAGCAACTCCCCTCAACACACAACGCAACCGCGCTGCCCGAGCTCAGGCTGCCAGCAGCAGCCCCTCAGCTGGAGAGCTGGGATCCCGGCTTTGTGGGGAGCTCCCCGCCTCGCCGCCAGCAGCTCCCTCAGTCTGGCACCGCCTCGCGGGGCTCCGGGGACGCGTGGCAGCACGGGAAGGCTGCTGTGTGCCGGGAGGGCTCCTGCAGGTGCTCGCAGCCGCTTTGCAGAGGCGTCGCTCAGCAGCTGTAGCGTTGGCACCGCTGTTGGGGCAGCGCTGACGAGCGCGATCCCAATTACCGCGAGCTGCTGGGGCAGGGTGCTGAGCCACAACCACTCCACGCCGTGTCAGGGATGAGGATGGCTTTGTGCAGCTGGCTGCTCCTTCACGCCTGGGGGTGCCAGCAGGGTGGCTGGGGGGCTGTGGGCTCAGCTCCCTGCCCCGGCAGGGCTGCAGCACCGTGCCCACACCACAAGGCTCCTGCAGGGCCCTGCAGCTGCCAGGGCATGGGCAGGGGGACCCAACAGCCTCCCCGGCACACAGCCTGGCCGCAGCACCCCAAACTGCCAGCTCTGTGTTCCTAACATCGCTTCTGCTTCTCCCCCCTTGGCTTGCTGGAGGGTGAAGTCTCTGCCAGACAGCAGCGGCTCTGAGGAGGAGCCTCCAAACCCCCGGCTTTTGCTGCAAACAAAGGGCTCGTTTCCACGCGCTGCCTGTGCGGGGAGATTTCCCCAGCCAAACCTGCTGTGCTGTGCAGGAGCCGTGCAGGATCCTCATCTGCAGGCTGGAGCAGGAGAGGAGGCAGACGCAGCACCAGGCAGGAGGGATCTCAGCGCAGAAGCCCGAAGGCAGAGCTCCTTCCCTCCAGCCTGCGCTGCTGGGCAGGGATTTAGGATAAGCCTGGCAGCAAGAGGAGCCAAGGGCTGTCCTGTGACGATTTCTTCAAGGTCTCAGCAGCAGCAGGAGGCTGCAGACCTGCAAAGTCAAAGTGGTCACCCCTGCACAGCTGCTGCTAATGCTCCTAATCGCTGTGAAATCCCGGGGATTTGCTGGCTGGGCACAGCCAGTGTGGTGCCTGTGGGGTCGGAGCAGCACCCATGCAGTCGGGGGGAGCCCTGTCCCGACCCCTACCCCGTGCTGCCCACCCCACCAGGGTGAGGGGCCGGCTGCTGCCCCCCTGCTGCTCCGTGCCCCATGGTCGCTGATGGTCGCATCGCTGCGGCCCAGCAGAAATATCAGCCTGCACAGAGGGCAGGAGGCTGTGGCCGTCAGGGATTTCTGTGCATGCTCCCCGGTTAATCTCTGTAAAAGTGAGAGCCAGGACTCGCCCTCACCCTCCCCTCCCACCCACTCCCCTGCCCCAGTGGTCCAGCTGTGTTAGCACCGGTTATGAAATCAGCTTGGGGCTGTGGAAACGTGGCTTGAGCGGCTCCCAGGGCACCCATACACCAAACAGGATCCTTCTGGAGCCAGGACTTGTCCCTGCTGGCACTGGCCATGCCCATCTCATAGCCCAGGCAGGGACAGATCCCATGCTTGGAGGCCCGGCACCACCCCAGGGGCTGGACGGGGCAGCTGGGTTTTCCAGGAGCATTAGGAGAGGCGGCCGGTCCTGCACAGGGTACCCAGGACCTCTGCTGGCTGCTGGCTGGAGGAAGGAGGGGGCATTTCTGGCAGGCCCTCCCCAGCAGCATCTCTCCCAGCAGCATCCTTCCCAGCAGCGAGGGCAGCAGCTCATCCCCCCCCGTGCAGCCGCACACAGCACGGGTGCGCGAGCTCCCCTCCGTGTCCCGCGTTTCCACTCGCCACGCTAATTATAATCACTACATAATTCCTGAGCAACCTCCCCGCTGTGCTGTATTATTCATCGGGAAGCAGACAGGCTCTCGCAGCCCAGACAAGCTGCTCTGTGGTATTAACAAGAAAAGGATTAATTGACTGTTGGGAGCTACCAAAGGCTTCATGGAGGATGCGCTGCCCCTCGCGCCTGGCACGGGACCAAGCAGGCGGGCAGAGGGCTTGATTTGCCTTAGCTCTTGCCCAGCACCTCCCCGTGCAGCACAGGGATTGCTGCCCCGTGCTCCCACATGCTGGGAAGGTGCAGTTTCAGCAGGACCACGTCGCAATGGTGCTGTGCAGACCAGCCACGTCTCTGCTCTGTCCCCTCGAGGCTGTGCAGCCTGGGCACGCTCTCGCTGAGCACTCCCAGTGCCCAAACCAGCAGCTCCCGTCCCCGCATCTCAGCGCGGCCACGGCAGCACCTGCTGGCTGGGAAGCGAGTGCAGGTCCTGGGGTCCCCCAGCCCCTTTGTAAGAACAGCCCCGACGAGAGGGGAGAGCAGCAGGCTGGGGCACCATGCCCAGCGGGGTGACCCTTGGGGTGTCCCTCATCCCTCATCCCTCATCCCTCATCCTTTGTCCCTTGCCCCTTGTCCCTCGTCCCCCGCTGCAGGGACAGGACAGCACACAGCCGACATGCGACAGACATCAGCCAGGCGAGCCGCTAGCTGGCCAAAGCCTCCTGTAGCTATGGTAATGAACTACCATAATTCACAATTATAATGTCAAATTTAAACCTAGGGCTTGAGCAAAAAGATAAAAATATCTCTTTGCTCGTGGGATCTCAGTATTATTTGCTTAGCTATATTGGGAGCGAAACGCACTCTCTAGCATCAAGCAATCTCTCTGAGATTAAACACTTTTCTTCCATTTATGCATGTTTCACCCTTTTATAGTTTTATTAAAACGCTGGCTGCACTTTCAATTAAGTGAATCCCTTTTGTAATTGTAAGCACATTTCATATGAATAAATAATTAAATTTGTGGGGTGTTTTGGGCTCAAAACCGCAATTGGCAACGTTAATGCGAAACCGCTTCAAGGGTGCAGAGCTCAGCCCCCGCGGAGGGGAGGGCCGGCTCCATCCCGGGGCTGCTGAGCACCACTCTGCTGAGCGTGGGGGCTGCTGCTGCTGCCCCGCTGCCTGGCCAGAGGTCAGAGATGTCCTATCAAAGCCCTCAGCACCTTTGCTGGATCCAGACCTCCCCACGGCTCTGCCACCCACCCCACGGCTCGGTGCCACCTGTGTCTTCCCGTCCCATGCACGCCCATCCTTGGGCGCTGTCACCAGCCATCCATCAGGTAATAGTGCTCCACACCTTCCATCTGAGGCACCCAAAGCCCTCTGTAAATATTAATTAATTATCAAAGCTGCACAGCTTGCACTCCGCGAAACTCGCAGTCATCTTTTCACTGAATTTCACACGAAAAAATCTGTTTTCTGCCATTTCTTTACCTCCAAATGTTGCTTTCCTGGCGCTTTCCATGAAGCACATGTCCACACTTTCAGCTCAGAGCCCCTTTGCCCTGGATGCTGACCTGTGCTCCCCCTGCCCAGGCTCCCTGCCCTGCCCAGGTCCCTGGGGGCTCCTGCACCCCCCTGCACAACCCCTCTCCTGCAGCTCCGTGCCCACCATCTCCGAGCAGACCCCACCTTGGCGAGAGGAGAGCTGGGGAACGTCTGCAGAGCAGAACAGTTTTGTCCTGTCGGATGATAGCTGACAAAGCTCGTGCTGCTGGGAAGTAATTAAAGTGGACAGGTACCAAGCCCCGCGATCTCTGTCTTCCAGTAACAAGACTTTGAGCTATTTTTAATGTGACAGCAAAACACAGCAGAAGTGTGATCGTCTCCTCTCACAGCTGCAGGGTACAGCGATCTCCACGGGGCCATCTCCCAAGGCACAGTTCTTCTTCCTCAGCCTCTCGAGCCAGCAGCCCCGCAGACGAGAACATTAATATTCATCTTAAAAAACATTTTCGGCATCAACAGTTTGCCCCAGTTTTGGATTTTGCAGTTGTTCCTATAAGTGATGTCTGGGTGGATTGAATTTGTATCGCAATGCTGACGCTCTGCAATAGGAATGCAAATGAACCTCGGGGTAGTTATTTTCTTCTGCTGTTTTTCTTCTTCCCTTTAAAAACCTCCATCTCTTCCAGGGCCCCCTAATGCCAGGACGTTACTCTGGAAAGGTTCCTATTGTGGAAACTTTTCTCACCAGCTGGTTTGCAATGTGCCGCACCAGCACAAGGACCTTTTGCTGTAATTAAGCTCTGGCTGTTCTTCCAGGGCTGCAACTCAAAGAAATACTGCACTTTCCACTCAGACGAGCAGCTTGACAGCAAGCCGTGGAAAAACAGCACGAGAACCATGGGCTGTGCTGGGAGCAGTGCCCCTCGGCTGTGCCACAAGCAGCACGGGGTCGGCAGGGTCCCCACTCGGGTCCCCGCTTGGTTTAGCAGTGGGGAGTCCAGCAACAGGGGCTGCCTCTGGCACTTCTTGCACTCACGCTTCTCACAGCTATGCCGTGTTCCTCGGTGAGCAGCCGGTAGGTGTGGGACCTGCTTTCAGGCTGGATCCTGGCACCAGCACTATCTGAAGCCCTGGGCATCCCTGCAGGGCGCAGGTCAGGGCGCTGCCCCTCTGACCCCCCAAAACCTCCCCCAGAGCTGTGCAAGCATCCCTCGCATCCCTCACCTCCTCCAGCCCCATCTGTGGCTCCCTCTGCTCCTGGGCACTGGAAGAGGGGCCATGCCCTGCTACCAGGCCTCACAGCATGAAGTAGTAAAGCAGCCACCACGTACATTCATTAGCACAGTACAAGTTATTAGGAGTGACCTCTAACTGCCTGGTGAAACATAATTGTATTGAGTTTGCCTTGCAGCCCGCAGTGATTTTGCTCAACGAGCAAGGAGGCACATCAGTGAGCGGCTGGTAAACATTCTCTCTGGGTACCCAGGGGAAAGTCCTGCATGGCACCACATTCAGAAAAATATAAATTAAAAAAAAAAAAAAATCAATTATAACAATAGCAGAGTTCAGGCAAAAATTGCCTTTAGTGAGAACTGGAAAATGGAGCGAAGATAATCACAGTGTGTTTTTCCTAATGTAGCAGTCCTCTGATGGCATACCAGGCACCTCTACAACGCACAGAGCTCATCATTCACTCAGTGCACACAGCACATTCTGGACCTTTCAAGTTGAGACACACACAGACAGACCCGGCCCCAGCCCGGAGGGAATTGCCCTCCTGCTTGCAGCCCGGCCAGCACGCACAGGGCAGCAGCATGCGAGCACGTGGCAGGGTTTAAATATTCCCCAAATGCCCCAAGAGCACTGGGCTCTGCCGGGAGCCCCTCTGGAGCTCCGTGCGCCGCTGCCACCAGCCCTGCAGGAGGGGTTGGGCTGGCTCACGCTGATGCAGCAGCTCTAGCAGGGCTTCGGGCAGGGTGACAGCCAGCCCTAGCCCTGGCACAACAAAACCAGTCTGACAGATGGCCCCAAATCTGCCGGCAGCTCGGCCCCGATGCAGGGAGCAAGGCGAGCAGCAGGGAGCCCTATGGGGTGTGTGCACCCTGCTGCCTCCAGACAGCCTCATCCTGGGTGTGGGGGGGTTCTGCAGGGACCAAGCCACCCTCAGAGCCCCACAAGGTGCATGGACATCATCCATAGGGTGATGTGGGGACACCATCCCCATGCTGCTGGGTGGATGCGTGCTCGGAGGAAGGATGGCCGCAGCCAACAGCTTTGGAGGGCCCAGGCCACACTTGTTTCCCATCCAGCTGTGCCACAGCAACCCAGCCGTGCCCCCACCTCATCGCAGGGTGAATTCCCAAGCCCGTTTGATGTTACCAATAGATTGCTGTAAGGGACGGGGGCTTGGCTGCTGCCAGAGCTGCCGAGGAGTGAGGCCCTGGAGCGCAAGACTGGCCACAATGGCAGACATTTAGGGTAGAAAGAGGAGGCTTCCATGCCTGTTGAACTGCCTGCAGGAGGAATAACTTCAATTATATCTCCCTTTTGGAAGGGACACGTTTAACTGGCAGAGAGGCTGTGTGCACACAGCAGTTTGGTATTAGCTCAGCGCATCCAATGGGCGTGAAATTGAATCTGGTGGCACGCGGGTAGGAGGCGGCGCTGGGCGAGCTGGCAGCCGCCCGGCCGGGGGGATGCCCCCAGCCCCTTCTCATGGCTCCTGGGGCCACCAGGAGCAGGACAAGCCTGGCAGCCCCAAGTGTTCCCTTCCCAGGCCCCGCGGCCATGGCAAGGCGAGGAGATGCCTCTTTGTGATCACATTAAGAGTGTTAGGAATCAAAGCGGAGAGATTTCAGTGGGGGCAGGATGCAGGCACGGGGAAAAGCAGCTTATTTGTTTGATCAGCAGCTTACACACTCTGCCCAGATATTAGCAAGAGTTAGAAATGTAGATCCCCACTTCCCTAAGAACATTAGAGGGGACCATGAAGCATCTCCCTGCACCCAGCGCCTGCTCCCTGCTGCCATGGCACAGAGGGGCACGCAGGGGCTGGGGGCTCGGGGGGCAGGGGGAGGACAGGGACTGAGGGGCCAGACCCAGCCAAGCTGGGTGCTGCATGGAGTGAGGCACAAGCCTACCCAGCCCTCCTGCTCTGGTGCTCATTTCCCTGATGGATGCTCGCAGGAAGCACATCCATTGGAAGCAAAGCGCGTGCTTTAATTATATTAATTAGAAACTTGGCGGCCTCTGCCGCTTGGCACTGCTCTGGCTGATGTGGAGCCATCTCCCCACGTCTGCCGTGCCGGGGGCTGGCAGTGCCCCCAGTGGGGCTGACAACACCGGGCAGTCCCGAGCCCTGGGGCAAAGAGGAGCCCTGCGCTGGGTGGCCCAAAGCAGCCCAGGGGGCTGCAATACAGGGGAAATGCGAACGGCTCCTGTCCTGCTGCGGGCCATAAACTGCTGCGCTGCTGACCCTGGCTGCTCCGGCCATCGGTTACTTGTCTCCTGTGCTATGGGAGCTGTGGCTGACAGGCGTTTTTACACCCCGTGCTGCACAGCGTGGTGTTTATTGCCGGCCGGAGCTGCCGGTCGCTCGTTCTCGCTGCCTCTCCTGCACCAGGCGTCTCAAGGACAAACAATTCTCAGGACTCAGCCTGAAAGGCTCCAGTCCAAACATCATTTTTTCCCTGTGAAAGGATGTGTGCAGCCATTTCAAGTGACAGAGCAATTTCCTTTGTGTCCTGCAAAGCGAAAGCAGAAGGAAAGAGAATAAAAAGAAAAGGTCTGTATGTTACTGCACACAAACCCGCTTCCCTTCTGCACATTTAAATAGGAACAGCTCCACGTCCAGCACCCCGCCGCAGCAGCGTGCTGTGGTAATTCCAGACACAAAGCTCAGTGTCAAAGGAATCATCTTTGCAGCTTCCACCAATAATGAGCCGTTTATGCAGCTCTTTCAGATTATTCAGTTATTTGCATGTACCAATTTTAGATTACAAATGAACTGTGAGCAGCTTCAGCCACCCAATACTGCAGGTCAGATGTCAGAGACGGGAGGCAGGATGGTGCTGGGTGCTCCTCACTTTGCAGTGGCTGCAGTGGCTGGATCCTGCATGAATGCACCGGGCTCACCAGGGCTGCTGCAGCACCTGGACCATGCCCAGGAGCGGGGGGCACTGCACGCACACCATGCCCAGGAGCAGCAGGGGGATGGGAAGCAGCAGCTCCGAGTCCCTCATTTCAGCAGTGTGAGCAGAGAGCCCCTGAGGCTGCGGGGCTGCCCCCAAATCCCCCAGCCTGCTGGTACTGTGGCGCTGGCTGGGGGTGAGAAACTGCTCGCAGCGCGCGCGAGGCTGAGTAAAGTGCTGACGTGAACCCGGAGACGGCGGCTTCACATTCATCTGTGACAAGGAAAGTGCTTCTTGCTGCAATGGCTTGGCTTAAATTAGAAAGAAATATGAGGAATCCAAAAGGCAAGGCAAAATGCTGAATCCTGCCCAATTCGCCTTAAAAATGCTGCTCCAAGGGGCGCACGGGGCTGTGCACCCTGGTGTGACCCTTCTAGCCAAGCGCTGATGGGGAGAGTCATGCATTTACCCGTATCGTGCCACAAACACCTGATAAATGAGGCTGTGGCTCATCTAGGAAAGAGGAGGCTTGGGTCAAAGAAGCAAATCCTTTATTGTGTAAAAACCAAGCAGACACGGGAACGCAGCCCCCCACCGCAACTGGCACCACGTCGCTGTCCTTGGTGTCGGGGGACGTGGGCAGGTGTCCCAGCAGGCAGGAGCTGGGGAACCTCGGCCATGCCCAGCTTCCAATACGAATGGAATTATAAAAGCTTCAGATACAGTCTCAGCTTCTGGAAACTAAAAATAGAAGAAAAACTTACACAGGGAGTGAGATCCTGCAACGTGCTCTTCAACACGCAGCTCGGTTTGACCAGCCCTCATGCTCCGCTCTGCTGGCACTGCATTTCACACCCAGCCCCAAAAGCATCCTTTGGCTGTTTTGCTTATCTCCGAGCACTGTACAGTGGGGTGAGACACCTCGGGCAGCCGAGCGACTGCAGGAGAAGAAAAGTGCTTCACCCCATGGCTGACCCCGAGCGCACCCGCAGTTACACAGAATAGACTGGGAGCGCATAGAAACCAGAACGCAATTAAACCCAAAAGGGTCTCATCAGGTATAAAACCATCTCCTGGCTTTTGGGGAGCCGCTTTCAGTCCCTGCTTAAATTACGTTTCCCATCTGATGCCCTTGCTAAGCGCGGGGCAGTGCTCTGCCTGGTGGCAGCTCCTCGCTCGGGTAAGGGGCCGGTGAGAGCAGCTCGCTGCGACAGGCTGCGCTGAGTGGGACACCGCATTATGCAAATTGTGCTTCCTGGAAAGAAATGCTTTATTAACACATGCTCCCTCCTTGTGTTGGCTTAGTCAATTTGGTCACAGCTTGACACCCAATAAGTTCATCTAAAGGCAACGGTTTTACAAAATGTTTTTCTAATCTATTTTAAACACTTAATTACAGTTGCGGTGCATTCATTAAGGACTTTGCTTTCAAACCTGGATTGCAGTAATAAATCCTGATTCTCCAAGTGTCAGTTGTAATCCAAAAATTGGATCCAAGTGGTTGTCAGAGACAATTGCTAACTACAAGATGTGAGCCTGACAAAGCCGAGCTGCCACCACTGGAGGGGGTGACCTTCGGTGTCGAGGCGAGGCAAATTTCAAGCTCAGCAGACAAGCACAGCCACAGGGCTGAGCTCCCAGACAGCGGGATGTGTCTGTGGGGCTGTGTGGCAGGAGCTAGGGGACGGTGTTTTTGGGAAGTCTGGGGGGGCACAGTGGGCACCCTGTGGTGTCGGGGCAGCGTGGGCTGGAGAGCAGTGGCTCAGGGGCGACCCTGCCATCGCTGCTCCATGCTCAGGGCACCCAGGGGCTGGGCACATCTCACAGATTCACGTGATTACCTCACTCTTTTCCGAGGTACTTCCTCATGATGCTGCTCACGTCATCCTCCTTCCCTTCTGCCTCTGCTCGGAGGCTCTCCACGTTGCTTTCGGCGGTGCCTTTGCCACTGCAGCCCTCCCCGTCCGGCCTCCGCGGCCGGCGCTTGATGCTGTCGGCGCTCCTGGAGGAGCGGACGGAGCCCGAGGAGGAGTCGGAGTCGGAGAGGGTGCCAGCATTCCCCCCGGGGGCCAGGCTGGGCTGCCCCACGCTCCTGCTCCTGGAGGAGGCCGAGCCACCCGCGATGGCCTCGTCCTCGAAGCGGACGGTCAGGGGCCGGTGGCCGTCCCGTCTGTCCCTGCCGGGCTTGGCCAGGCTGCTCGTGGAGCGGGATTTCCGGATGGCCGGGAGGAATTCGTCCAGGTCGGGGCCAGTTCTCCTCTCGAAGCTGAGGGTGGGCATCTTCCAGCCACTGGGGTCGCCCCCCTGCCCCTCGCCCAGCCCAGGGCTGGACCGTGCGCTCCGACAGCTCAAGGAGGCCCAGCCCGATGCCTCCCCTCCTTCCTCCGCCGACGGCTCCAGGCAGCTCCTCCACGGCCTCGTCCGGGGCACCCCGAGCGGCTCCATCCCCGCGGCTGCCGAGCTGAGGCCACGGCCGGAGCTGCCCAGGGAGAGCAGAAGGGAATCACAGGAGCCAAACTTGGAGGCTCTTCTCAGCACCGGGGAGCGTGCCGGCTCCCCTGTCTCCGCCGGCTCCCAGGCCATGCTCCGCAGGCTGCTGGAGCGCAGGAGGCTGCTGCCGGCTCCGCCGCTTGCCCCGGGCTGATCCGTGCTCAAGTCCCCCGGGGTCTCGGCCACCTCCGGGTGCACCCGGCAGCGCCGCAGGGCAGCGGCACCGGTGGTGCGGTAGATGGGGAGGGCAGAGGTGTCCTCCAGCTGCAGCGGGCCCTGCTCCCGCTCCGCTCCCCTTCTCCTGCGCAGCTCCCCCACGTAGTCAGAGAGCGCGGCCGAGGCGCTGGGCAGCGGGGAGCGCGCGCCCCTCGGCACCGGAGGAGATGCTGGGCTGGGGGTCCTCCCCTCCAGGGCAGGCGAGAGCCCCCGCCGCGGCACCAGGGGGGACCTCGCTCCTGCTTTATCCCCTGGCTGCTTTGGGCCTGCCAGCTCCTCTTCATCTGCAGGAGGCTTCACATACTCCCGTCTTCTAGCACCAAGCAAAGGACTCGCAGCCGTCCCCAGGTCCCCAGCATCGACGGACCTCGTGGTGCTCAGCGAAGAGCCCGGCCGGGTGGGTGCCGGCTCTGCCGTGTCTCTGCTCCCCCTAAACGACAGAGAGCCACGTGAGTTTAAGCAGCGTGGTTTCCGCGAAGCATAATGTCATTCAGCAAGGCCATGCGTGAGCGGCAAAAAGCTGACATTTGCACGGTAATCTCCAAATAAACTCTCATTGCAGCATCGAGAAGCTCAGCAGTGACCGAAGATTTTATCTTAAATAACTCTGAGCAAACCAAACCAGCTGACTCCATGGCACAAAGTGTACGGCATCACCGACTCAGCTCTGCCAAAGCAACAAACACCTCCAAAAATCCTTCCTTCCTGTCAGCTTATAGCAAAATAGAGGACTTATTTTATTCCTGCCCAAACCAAAGATTATTCTCAAAATCTGTGAAACCAACTCACAGAGCAGCTTAAGTACCTCTTAACATTACCGTAGGTCATGTTGCACCAGTGCTCCTCTGGGAAGGAAAAACCACCAGGAACTGCAGGAGCAGAACAAACACCCAGCCCCAGGCAGAGCACAAGCCGAGGGACGAGCTCCTTTCACGTGGGGACGGAGCAGGATTTGCTTTGCAAAGAGGGGCTCCGAGCATGAGCTGGGCAGGGGCTGGCAGAGCAGCATGGCAGCTCTCCGCCCAGCAGCACAGATTTCCTCTCCAAGCAAATGCAGTTTGGGGGAAAATCTGCTCTTTGAAGAGCAGCTGTCAGCAGTGAGCCTGATGGTGCGGGGCTGGAAGCTCACCCTGCAAGCAGTGGCACCGCGAATGGCAGGAACCGCGGGGGTGCTGTGCGCTCAGCGATCAGGAGCTGTTCTGCCCGTTCTGCCCCTGAAACACAGCCCTCACCCCGGCGGGCCCACGGGGTCGTAAGCGAGAGCGTGGTGCTACACTGGGGATGGCATCGGCACGGCACATATGGCTCCGGCAGCCTGCACTGAGCGCAGACGTCGAGCAGCAGAAAGGGCAACACCACCGCCCACCGCCACCGCCTCATGACACGGCACGGTGCTGGGGAACATCCCCACAGGCACCACGGGTGCTGAATTCCTTCTCAAGGGGCCAGATCCTGGTGCCTGCAGGCTGTGAAAGGGCTGTTCTGCACCAAGCCCGTCCCTGTCCTTGCAGACCTGATGCTCAGAGGTGGGGAGGGGGCTTCACTCACTGTCCTGGTGTCACCAGTGACACCAAGCCCCAGCTGTGACACTTTGCACGGTCACCCCATCACCTACATTGGCATGAAGGGCTGAAGAAATGGATTTCCTGCTTGTGCCACTGCAGGGAAAGGCAAAGGGCTGCTTTGCCAGGGCATGTCTGAAATAAAGCCGACGCTCTGCAGCGCTGCGCAGTGTGTAATTTTAGCTCAATGATAGCCAGTTACTATCTATAGGCTGCTCGCTCTCAGCCGCGTGCCGGTGAGACGAGGAGCGCGGGCGCCCACCAGCACCGCAGGTTGGCAGGGGCTGAGCCCGCTGCTGGGAGCCCCTCGGCACCACCTGGACCTCAGTCAGCCAGAAAGCACCCGGGGGGACCAGGACCTGGAAAGGCTTCCTGGGTCCAAGTGTGTCTGGCACCAAAAAGGAGAGAAAAAGAGAGGGAAGGATGGGGTGAAGCAGCAGAACCTAAATACAAACAGATCTCCGGGAGGTGAGCAGGCTCCGATGTGCAGGAGCTGCTGCCAGGTTTTCCATCAGCAGGAGAAAAGCATCCTGCCCAGGGAAAGGCTCGCGTCGCCATGGGAACGGGGTGAGAGTGGATAATCCCAGCGACAACGCGGGACAAGCTCAGCCCGGGCTCTGCTGACCCGTGAAATCATTTACACGCCGAGACAAACTCCGTGGCGGCCAAGGGGAAGGGACTGCAGCCACCGGAGGGGAACGGAGCCGCTGCGGGTCCCCTCGCTCCCCTGTGCCTGCTGGGCTGCGTGCCCACAGCTCGCCAGCGGCCCCACACTGCTCGGGTATCCCATGTGGAGAGAATTAAGCACAGGGCTGATCTCCTGCAAGGAATGCAGCAGCCTCCAGGACTCACCGCGCTTCTGCGCCCAACGCTGCTGAAGCGTCCGGCTGATTAACAGCAGGACACGTTTTGGTAACACTGGTTTTTAGCATCCTAAATTGCATCCCACCTAAATGACATGTGTAAACCTTCCGAGAGAAAATGGAAGTTGCTCCAGTCACTCCCCCTGTTTGCAAACAGCACCGTAAGCTACCTGCCGCATGGCCGGCTTTCATAAATTAAACGGTCAGCTCCGATATCTTCCTTTAAGACCGAGATAAAAGTGAAGTGAGGAGGGAAGGAGCTCTAATGGACTGTGAACACAGCCAGCTCACTCTCGGCAATTTATTGTCCTGCTCAGCGTGACGGGCAGTTCCTCGTTTTACGGAGATCTTTAGAGCCTGCAGTGGAGCGAAGGCAGCGAGCAGGAGCCCTGCGCCCAGCCCCAGCACCGTGCCAGGTCCCTGCACAAGGGGCCACATCCACCCCGTGCTCAGACCCCCCAGACCCCTGCCCCCAGCAGAAAGGCTGAAGCTGAAGACCCTCCCCAGGCAGTGAAGCACCGTGCGAGGGGAAGCGCTGCAGGATTTCTCAGCTTTTGGCACTTTTCCTCTTTCTTTCCAGCACCCACAACACTCGAGTCCTTCCAGCAGAAGCTGTTAACGCTTCCCTCACAGGAAGCAGTGCTGCCAAAACCGGGGGGTGCCACCAAAAAGTCCATCCTGGAGACCAGAATATCACGTTATTCTTCTCTCCAGGAGAACGTGAATGAGGCAGGGGGGCTGGGGGGCTGTTTTGCAGGGGCTGCCCAGCTTTGTGCCCACTGGAGACCCCCAAGCCCTGGGCACCCCCCCCTCAGTGCTTTGTCCCCAAGCTCCTGCCCTCAGCGTCCTGCTGCAGCCTCCACTGCTGCGTGCCCTGGGGCCGCAGGGGCACTGAAATTACACCTCATTTTCTGTTAATTGCCTTCTGCAAAATGAGGGGCACAAACGCAATCCAACCCCTTCCTGCAACAGCTCCCCTCCAGCCACGCATCCCAAACCAGGGGCTGATGTGCAACCAACAGCTCCTGGGGCTCAGGACAGCATCCCTGCACCCCCGGCCTTCGCTGCCTCACGTGGTGCTCCCCAATTCTTTTGGGGTGGTGGGGGATGCTGTGGGAGGTGGGATGGGTGAGCGTGCTGCAAAGCAAACACCGCTCGTCGCCCCGCTGCCGGGAAGACGGCTTTCCTAAGGCTCGGGGCCCAATGCAGAGCTCTGAAGGCATCTGCGAGCCAAAAGGAACTCTGTAATATGCCATTCACACCAAAGCAAATGACATACAACAATAATTAGTGAAGATTACACAGCAATTAACATGATTACAATTATGGTAGTTGAAATAATTTATACAATAAAATCCGCACATGCACTGCAACACATGACCAGGGATAAAAGTGGAGCTCGGATGCTTTTCCTGGGAGCTCATAAATAAAGCCAAGACAACTCCATTTCAGGGAGAGAGAAGAAATTGGCCTAATTTCTGACAGAAGAGGATTTTCTCATCGCGCCGTCATCTACAGAACAGCTCCCAGTTCTAATATAACAATTTGCTTTGACGCCCTACCGCTTCCAGACAAGCGTGGCACATCCCAGCAGCCGTGTACCTGGGATCCAGGTTTCGGGGATGAGGACAGAAGGGGAAATGCCTGGAGCCCACCAGCAGAGCTGCCACCTCTCCCCGGGCCATATCAGCCCCACAGAGCCCGGGCAGCCCCGCGAGGATAGCAGCAGTGCCAGGGCACGCCGGGGCTGTGGGTGCTGCGGGGTGCGAGCACCTAAAGGTGCCTGAGGGTCCTTCAGCTCCCCTGCCTGCACCTGGGACCGGCTGCCACGACCTGCCTGGCGAGAGGCAGGGTTAATGCATTAAGTTCTGAGTTTGCTTCCGAATAAAAAATGGAAGGTTTATCCATCTCTGCTGTGTGTCATATTTATTGAGGCTTAGCTCTGCTGTCCAACATTTTGTACAAGCATTTAAATAGCAGAGAATTAAAGAAAACGTTAATCAAATCTCTCGTTTCTGTGCACTACACTGACGATAATAGCCTTATATTCTTTCCTCTGGCTTTTGACAGCTGTTTGTTCAGGAAATATCCCATATGTACTACAGAGAAGCAAGTGCTAGGCAGATTCATTTTTCATTACTGGGTGCTTGTGTAAGACAAAGGAATCTTAATAAGGAAGAGCTCGTTTCGCTGATCTCGTTTTTATTACCTACCGGTCTCATCTTCTGTTTGTTTGCATTTCATCCAGCCTCCTCTCTAATGTTTCCATCTTAGATTAGCGAAGCCAAACACAGCTCCCACACTGGGATTTGCAATTTGCCTTTTCACTAACCCCAGGACAGAGCCAGATTGTCACATTATTTCCAGGTCTAGGTACAAATTTCCTTTCTCAATGGCCGTGGTCGGCCCAGCAAGTTATTTTTATTAATCCCCAAGCCTACAAACCTGCCCTTTCATTATAAATCCAGTGCACTTTAGCTCAGAGACATGATATAAGCCCTAACTCCTGACTCACTGCCACGCACTTACAATCACGGTTGGGTCACTCGGACCAGCAGACCCCAAAAGGTGCTGGGGGACGGGGAGGAAGCGCTGCTGGGGGGTGCTGGGGAGCAGCACGGCTGCCTCGGGGCTCCCAGCCACCTCCTGCCCTGCTCCCAGCCCTGCTCCCAGCCCTGCCTTCTCCCAGCACTGGGCAGGCTGCTCCAGCCTATGCAAGGTATCTGCTGCCAGGGGACTTGCTCTTCAGAAAATTAATTCTGGCAATAGTTAGCTATTTTACTGTACAAAGCCACAGCACGCAGCGAGGACAGACCTTTCCGGAATGAGAGCAGGGAGATTAATGCTAATGTCTGCAACGAGCGGCAGCCGGAGAGCTGCATCTGCCTGGATTTCCTACCCATAAAGCACACACTGACGGGGACTAGGTGGGCACCAGGAGGACACCAAGAGCCCTTGCAGTGGCTCCTGCCCAGCCCCTGCCACCACGTGTCCCTGCTGTGGCACAGCATGGAGCTGAGCCCCAGTGGTTTGGCCACGCGAGTGCTCAGGCCACTCTGCAGCTTGCTCAGAGCCCAGCAGCATCGCCACCAAAAATTAACATATTTCATATTAAAACTGTGTAAATGCAGACTGCTTCCTCGGTAGCGAAAAGTGAGCATATGGCATACAAATCCTCAAATAGGCTGCATCGCCTCTTTAAATTATCTCTAGAGAATACATCAAGGGATGTTTTACTGCTTGAAGCATGTTTTTGATGTAGTGGCTTTCATCTAGCGTTTCACTGATCCTGGCATGGCAGCGACTACCTTCCTTGATTTGATGCTGCGACCTCGAACCCCGCGGTTCCCCCGCTCCCTCCTGCCCACCACCGTGCTCCTCACTGTGCTGCAGGACCTGCCACACCAAACTGGGTTTGTTTCCCTCCCTTCTCCCTCCTCAGCCCCATACACACCGCACCAGGACACCCACAGAAGGGAGAACCCACGGCAGGGCCCGCGTGCTGCCCGGCAGTGCCTCTGCCATCTCACGGCGGACACCCGCGCTGCTCTCAGCCCTTGGGGCTCCTTTGCTGCCTCCCAAGCACCTTCACAATACACAAACTTGAAAAATGATTGCAAATGTCAGTCACGGAGCCTTGCAAGCCCTAAGCCACCCAAAGCCTTTCTTCAGCTGAAGTGGCCCAACCGCAGGCTGTGTGCGATGGCATATATTTTCCTCGCAGAGCAAGTATTAAAGAACTAATAACATAAGGCTCTTGCTAAACTGTTTGGGCTGATCCACCAGCAGTGTTTGCAAATCGATTTTTTTCTCCCTTAATATCCTTAAAGATATCTTAGCTGGAAGGGAAAATTACGGTGAAATCAACAGATGCCACCAGATGTGTGTGACCGCGAGGTTTACGGGGAGAGAAGATCAGCGCCAGCAGCCCCGGGGCCGGGCTGTGCTCTGCGTGGGGACGGAGCCGCAGGGGACACTGGTGGCACCAAGGGACCAGCCCTGGGGCTCCAACACCCAGCCCTGCTCCCCGGGCCCCCTCCAGCAGGGCTCTGCCGGCTGCACACCCCAGGCTCCGTGCCCATGCGCATGGCTCTGCAGGACGCTGCCCTCCCCAAAACCTGCCCTGGAGCTGCACCAGCCCAGCGAGCACCCAGAGCCCACGCCTCACCGCAGGGTGCTGGCTTCTCCTCCCCTCCCCACATTGCAATCCACTGGAGCTGACACCCAGAGCCAGTGGTTTCCCCGGAGGAGAGCTGCGTGGGGCTCCCCCCAGGCCACCGCTGCCCACCGTGCCTGTGACAGCCCCTTACCTCGGGCCCTGGGCGCTGCGGCTCCCCATGGACTGCACCGAGAGGCTCCCGGCCACGCTGGCACCCGTTGGGGATGACCAGCCTGCAGACGAGCCCAGCCAGGAGCGGATGCTTTCTGCAGGCTCCAGGCTCAGAACAGAGCCGACGCTGGAGCAGGCGTCCCTGCGGGGAGAGGAGAGAGGAGAGGAGAGCCCTTGTTAGTGCCAGGAAGGGGCTGGGGGTCCCTGACCGCTCCAGCTGGGGGCTGGATGGAGCCCTTTGGGGTCTCTGTTTCCCTCCCAGGCCGCAGAGCAGCCTAACGTGCCCCACTGCAGCCCAGCAGGCACAAGCAGAGTGCCCAGGGAGAGCACAACCGTCAGGGGCACATGGAGCTGGCACAGAAGCCAGTCTGTCCACATAGGGTGGGAGCATGGGGCACACAGTGACACGTGGTGGCATGAGGTGGCACATGGTGGCACACACACAGCCATCACCGACAGCCCTGTGTGGGCACCACGCCTGTGGCCAGCAGCTCCGAGGGCTTACTCACGTCTCCCTCCTGGAGCACAGCGTGTCCCGCGCCGTCTGCACACTGCAAACAAAGGGCAGTGGGGTCAGGCACAGATCAAAACCTTTCCAGAGGAACCACATCAGAGCTTGGTGCCAACACGGAGGAGCAGGGCTGTGCAGAGCCAGGGTACAGCCTCCTGTGCCGGGCAAACAGGCTGCAAGGCTCAAAGCCCATCCTGCTCCCTGCACCACCTCTGGGCTGCTGCAGGGACCCTGCAGACATCCCCAACACCCCACAGGGCTGGGGGCTGCTGCAGCAGGGCATGGGAGCTGCCTTGGGGGCCTGTGGTCAGGATGGGCAGGGAGCAACGGGGTCACCGAGCCACCCCCCGGGGAGGGGACAACCTTGGTGACAAGGGGACAATATCACCGGCCTCGGGCTGATGACATTGCAGAGACCCTGCCCAGGGCTCGTGGCTGCAGGACGTGCCATCAGGCATCGTGTGTGCTGCTGAAGGGTGAAGCAGAACCCATCGCTTTTCCCAAACGCAGCAGCTGAGGATGTCCCTGCCGGGAAGCGCTTCTCACCTCTGCAATGTGCCAATTGTATTGGAAATCTTTTTTTTTTTTTTTTTTTTTTTTTTTTTATGAAGAAGTGAATTTCTGAGCTCATGGTTTCTAGCTCACCCTTCCCCGGTTTAATCACTGCATAAAGAAAAATCTCTTCTCACAGCATGATGACAAGCACATCCCTGCCATTTTTTAAAAATGTATTTATCTACTTTGTCTCCATTTATCATGATGCCCCTTTATCAGTGTAGCAGAGGGGAAAATTGGAGGGCTGTGGACACAACAGCTGAAAAATTCAATAGAATACTTTTCCCATTTTTTCCTAGTAAATTCTTCCACCTCATGTGCCCAGCTGCATTGATTCCTCCCGGCCCCCCAGCTTCTGTGGCTGAACAAAGCCAGGTTTTCTGATCGATAAATGCAGCAACAGGGCACCTGCTGCATGGACACCCACACCATGGACACCCATCTGCAGCCTGGGGACACCCACGGGCCCTGCCGAGCCCAGGAAGGGGAAGGCACGAACCAGGGCCGGTTTCTGCACTGCAGCAAGGAGCCGTGGGCACTTCTGTGCCTCCCTGGCACGCCAAGCCCACAGGGAACAGGGGGCTGCTCTGTGATCAGGGCCTTCTCCATCCTTTCTGCTTCTCTTAAGCTGGGCCACACGAGATGATTTCAAGGGTGACACTTTTTCATGTGACCATTTATCAATGTCAAGTTACTTGTTCATAAACACGCTCTCAGCCAAAACGCTGCCTCTCCTGCAGGGGTGCAGCCGCAGCCACCCCAGCACCGCCCTGCTGTGCCCTCCCCACCGCCAGCACCCCGCCTGGCCCCGCAGCCTCACCTCTCGGCGTCGCTCTCGTCGCTGGCGCGCAGCTCCTCCAGGGCCAGCTGCAGGTCGGCGATGCGCCGGATGGCGGTGCCCAGGTCTGCCTGCAGCCCCTGCCGTGCTGCCGCCACCTCGGCCAGCTGCTGCTCCTGCGGGACCGCATGGGGTCAGTGCCAACCCCGACCCTGCACCCACCGCCAGACCCTGCTGCGTTGTGTTGCCGTGGCTTGCCAAGCCTCCAACGCGCCCGTGCCATCTTGCACATGGGGACGGGTGAGCGAAGTTGAAGGGACACCCCCAACACATCACTGACCCTAACCCCCACAACAGAAGGCTAAAGATGATGAGCAAACACTAATGAGCTTGGGGCAGAACGTAAGGAGCACCCAACAGTTAGTGTGCAGAAAGCTGCGGGTATCTCCACACGGAGGGCCCTTGGTTTTAGATGCACGGCAGCACCAGCGCAGCACCAGGTTGTACAGCCAGCAACAATCAGTGCAGGGGGATGTCTTTGCGAGCCACCAGAGCTGTGTGTGTACGTGCTGCAGCTCAGCGTTGAGAACAAAACCTGAACAAGAAATAAAACCATCTTTGAAGACACGTGTCCCCTCCCGGCAAGCGGGATGCTGGGCTCTGGCGGTGAGCGGGCACCAGGTCTGCACAGCGGTGCAGGCACACATCGTGGGAGCTGGGTTGTGCTCAGGTGGGGATCTCAGCACGGTGCTGTGTCACCCCAGATCCAAATGTAAGCCAAATATCTCAAATGGCCAAATGTGATATCAAAAGGTAACACCTCCCCCTGCGCAGAACATCCCAAAGGGCTGGGACGGGGAGCACCGGGCTCTGGGGACAGCTCGGGGGCAGAGACCGTGGGGGCACAGACTGCAGGAGGCTCCTGGGGCACCCCCTGCCCACACACACCACGCACCTGCTTAGAAACAAAGCCCTTCCCAGAAATGCAGCTGGTTTATAAGAAAGACAGGAGCTTCATTTATAATTCAAACTGCAGGAGGAGAAGCAGGGAAGCAGCACCGCCCGGGCAGCTCTGCAGGTTGGCAGCGCCCGCAGCCTCGTGGTGCACCAGGGATGCCCGACCCGGTGCTCACCGCTGAGCCTGCGGGGGCCGAGCTCCCCCTTCGATCTGACTGCCAGGCTTTTCTGAGCGCAGCCACGAGGAAGTCTTGGTGCCGTTTTCTAAAACCATCACACGGCAGAGAGAAAAAGAGAGAGAGCGCAAGCTGCAAATTCAACTTGATTGAAGCTGCCAGCTGTAAAATTGCCATCTCGGTGGTGACAAGGTGAGAGATGATTTGCAGCGCAGGCTGCGACAGGCCACGGTGCAGGAGCCAGCAGACTGTCAGAGTAAATAATGAAAGCCCTGGTATCACCGCACGCCCAGGCCCGGGGGGAAGAGCATTGCAGTTCATAAAAACATGCAAAGAAGGATCCCAGTTATGGTCGCACAGCATCACAGTTGCTTCTGGAAAGGCACCAATATTGGGAAAAACCTGAAGGCTGCCAAGAAGCTTTCTGAAATTCGGTGCTTCCAAGCCTTTTGCTTCCCTCCCTGCTCATGCAGTGCAGAGGCGTGGAAGGCCGAGTTCAGCCGCGGGAGCTGCTCCGAGGCAGTGGGGTTGGTCCTGCCCAGCAGGGACACTGCCGTGCTGGGGGCTCGGGAGGGGGCACACGGGGAAAGGCTGGCCCCTGAGCAGAGCCAGCTCCACACAGAACAAAACCCAAATTTTGGCTGGCGACGTGCCTGTGTTCAGCTATTTGCAACCGCAAGAGCCGGCAGTAAAACAACTGCTGGATAAAAAGCCCAAGTCTTCAGACACGCTGATAAGAGCCTCTATTGAACTAATTCCTCAGCTCCACGATACGGCTCCAATTAAATACAGTTCACTGCCTGCATTTAATTCCTCTCTCCCATTCTGCTGCCATTAACCTGAGGCTGCGTGGCACGGAGGCAGCCCTGCACACGCCGTGCCCCCAGCCCCGCTCCTGGGCTGGTGAGGGGCAAAACCCCACAGCCCTGCGGCTCCTGCCCATGGCCCCACCGGGGGCAATGTTAACATAGGGCTGAGAATTCCTGCTCCTAAACCAGAGCAGGCAGTGCTCGAGCACAGTGGTGTTGCTAAAACAGACTCCTTGCAGCAGCAGCGCTATCACCATCACCATCACCGTGGGTACACGGGCTGAGCACACACAAAGGGAAGCACCAGTCACAGTCAGAGAATAATTTGGGACTGCTCCGCTGCTGAGGGACTTGTACGGGTCTGTGCACATGGATCTGCAGCGAGACTACGTGGGGAGGAGAAACCACTGGATCTCCGTGCCCTGCCTTTCTGCAGGACTTTGCGCCTTGCAGAGAAGATGCTGGGGCTGGCAGGAGGCCACCAAGGGGACGAGGCAGTGTGGGGGGGCTGTGACCCCAGGACCACCTCCGCAGCTACCAGCACCCAGCGGGTGCCCAGCCCCGTGGCACCCATGGTGCTCACTGGCGCTCACCCCTACCCACTGTAACACGCTGTCAGCCAGCGTCAGCTGCAGAAAAAGGACCTTTTAACCCTTTTTTCTTAAAATCAAGCACAAAGTAGCTGTACCCTATGATTGTCTCAAGGAAGGGAATAATTATGTCAATATAATTACATTTCAAATGCAAAAAATTATCTTCATTATACAAACCGAGAATAAACGCCCCAGCGTCAGGCCGCAGTTATCCCAGCCAGCTATTAGACACCTCTGACATATGTTGTTTCAATCTAAATGGAAATTCGGGAAGCATTGCACTTTTCATACAGTGACTGGCCTGAATGCTAACGTTCAGGAAGAGCCTCTGAGCGCTGCTGCCTTTTTGCCTCCTCTCAGCAGAAAAAGGAAAAGAAAGGAAAAAAAAAGGGGGAACACATTTACTGAGAAAATCCCAGCCTGCTCGCCAGCCTCTGACAAAGCCCTGGCATTGCCCGGGAGAGAAAGCGCAGGAGAACCGAGCGAAAGCTGCGGGGAGACCTGGGGAGATGAAAGGCAGCGTGTGGCTGATCCTGCTGGTGTTCATCGCTCATGGCCCGTTATCCCAGCACCCTGCTGCTGGTGGCTGCGGATCCTGGGCAGGAGCAGTGCTGAGGAACACGAACGGGGCTGGGAGAGGAAGGGGAGCCACGGGCAGGGTCTGCATCTGGCTGGGCTGAAGGCTGGAGCAGCCTGCACTGGTGCCCGGCTGGGGAGTAAGGTGGTGATTTCCCAATTCTATGAGATTTGGGACCTATTGGATTTTTTCCCTGACTCTTTATGAGATTTGGTCCCTGTTGACTCTCTGGCAGCCGCAGGGATCTAACCCTCTGGCCCCTCCTCACACCGCAGGCTTTGCTTTCGTTGCGTCCCTGCATAAGGGTTTCCCAAACCTCCTTTCTCCAGGATTTCTTTTCCGTCTAAATTTGTCTCAGAGGCATTTGAAGGTAAGTTAAGAAGAGAGAAGCAACAACAGCACTGAAATATTTATGGGGCCGTGAAGGATGCCGAGCCTGGCACCAGCGAGCAGCAGGCCCTGCCGCCTGTGTTTGTGTTTGCGGTTTTGCTGTCACAACACAACCTTTGCGAGCTCCCATCCGCCTGAAGTGAAGTGTAATCTAATTAGCCCAATTTGGATGGCTGCTATCTGAATAACTTAGCGTACACCTGCAGTATTCATCAATCATTATTATTTTTAATTAAGCAATTAACTTTCGTCTTTTCGGAAAGTTCGATGCGACAAGGTTTCCGCGGCTGAGGTCTCAAGCAGGACGGGGTGCATCCTGCACCCAGCCACCAGCAGCACCTGGAAGTGCTGTGAGCAGCCACGAGTGCTGGTGATTTCCTGGACAATTTACTTCTTTAATGGCAAAACAGAAATCGCCCACCCGCTGCACGACACAGCTAATTAGCGCACGGCAGAGCTCTCGCTCCTCCATCACCCAGCCTCACCTCCAGGGGCCGGCTCCCTTTGATAATCTTCTCGTTGCACTTAGCCAAAGTGATCAGCACTTAAAGACAAGAGCAGCGCTGCGAGACCCCCAGTCTGGGTGCTGCTGGAGGCCCTGCTGAGAGCTCGGGGTTTGTCTGGGGCAGGCAGCGTTCTTGGCTGCTATCGCAAGCAGCTCCCATTTTCAGCTTCACTGGAAATGCCACAAACCAGCTAAAGGTTGCAAATAAAAAAATCATAAATATCAGGCTCTACTATGCTACACCACGCTGGACTGCGTGGCGATGGCAGGGCTGCAATTACAAAGGGTTTCTCCCATCAAAGGGACCATAAAAAGATTATTTACACTGCGACTCTCACCTTCAAAAAACGAACCAAAACCCCGTGCGAAGAATATTTTAACACCTGTACTTTGATTTTCAGTAGAAGTAGTTAATTATTATGCTGATGAATTTCACAGCTTCATTAAAGACACCTCCTTTAAGAGGAGGATGGGGGCACCCCCCTCCAGCTCTGGTGCTGTCTCCAGAGCACTGAAGCCACCAGGCACCATGCCCAGCACCCAGCACCCCCCTGCCCAAATCGTGGCCGCAGCAAGGGCAGCTGGTGCCTGTGCCAGCCCCTGCCCCATCCTTCCCTACACCACACAGGGCAGCTCACCAGGAGGCTCGTGTCAGGAAAAGCACAAATGCGTGTGCATTCGTGATGAGCAGAGAGAGCAGGGTTTGTTTTTACACTCCCCAGGACTTGGAAATCCATCCCCTGCCCCTTGCCACGGCTCAGGCTCTGCCAGCTGGGTGCAGCCGTGCACGCTCCGGGTGTCAGCACAGCAGCTGAGAGACCAGGAGCTGCTGCAGGCTCAGAGCCAGGCTGTGTAGGAAGAGGAGGTACAGCTCCACGGGAGAAATTCAGGACATGCAACTGAAGCAAAGACAGAGACAACCGGGGCCAAGTACTACCCCCTCCGTTAGAAAACATGCATCCCTCCCTGCGACGGCACAGGGCTTGGAAAGCATTCAAACCCCATTCTTCCTACAAAATTCATAAGGCAGAGCCATCTGCCTGGCAGCCAGCTCTCCAGCTCCCATCCCTGGGCTGTATTTTCCCTGCTGTCTGTGAATGTCGGGAGCACGAGGCAGCTTCTGCCTCCCAACTGCCCAAAGTGGGTCAAAAATGAGGGAGGAATGGGAACGGGAGTCCTGAGCCCAGCCGGAGGCGTGGGGGTGATGGGACAGCAACAGTCCTTGTGGTAGTAGGATTTAACATGCCTCCACCTCTGATAAATGCGAGCCATTAGAATAAAAACCCTACGTACAGACATCAGCTCTTGGGACCTGGGAAGCCAGACTAGTTCCTAATCCCACCTGAGTAACGAACCGTCCCGCCGGGTGTTTCTCAAGCCCTGGTAGTGCCTGGCAAGTGCACAGCCTCACCACTGCTTATTTAAATAAAAAAAAATCATTAGGTGCAGACCACGACTTAAGTAATGTTAAGTGAATAATTCATGCAGTATCTATAATAGATGGGGGATTTAGCAGGAGCAGGGCTGTAAGTGGCTCTGTATGAACTATTGATGCTCCCTGCCTGGCACAGCTGCAATCACAGCTCTCTGTGATGCTTTACAGGAGTGCTGGTAGGAGCGTGGGCTGAGCAATGCCTCCACTGCTGGGAACGTTGTGGGGCCACCAGAGCAGCCAGGGCTGGCCTGAGGCATCCCCAGGACCTCCTCTCCTGTGCCCTCCTTGCTCAGCTCCCTCCTCCCACAGCCAATGCCAGTAACCCCAGTTGCCTGCCTGCCTGGATTCAGCCAGCCCCCATTTGCCCCTGAGCAAGTCTGTTTGTGCCGTGCTCCTGGGAGCTCCCTCAGACACCCTGCAAACTTGGGGGACAGAAGCATAAGATGACCGAGCATCAAATACAGGGGGTCTCCAGCACGCCGGGCTCAGGCTGGCAGAGCAGGGACAAAGCCTGTCTGTGGTGTGTGCAGTGGCTGTGCAGCAATTCACTCCAAAGCAGTGCTTCCTTCAGAAGGGCTCGCAGCCTCGGGGAGAACTAAATGGCGAGCTCTCCTTGATTGTTAAATAAAAGATTATTGATAAAATAACTGCTTCTAATGCGGCTGTCTCGCTAGCAGAAATGCAATATCTTTCAATTACTGCTTGGAAGCAAGGCTTTCCTTTTGTTTACTGGAAAATACCAACATGAAAAGAGCTGCCGGGAGAGGACTGTACAGCGAAGGTGAAGCTATTTCTGCTGCACTCCCGCTCTGCCTGGGGCTTTGTGCAAGCAGAGCAGGCTCACTGCCTGTCCGTGGGCTCACTGTCTCCGTGCAGAGCAGCACAGCAGGGCTGGGCACCCCGAGGGGCACTGCCCCGTGCCGGGCGCTCCCCCTGCTGCAGCTCTCCCCCAGAAAAGCAGCAGGAGCTGGGCACCTGCTCAGCATTTGCTAGAGATGAGCAGGAGAAGCAGTTTGCCTCCTGGAACAAAATAGAGAGCAGAGAGACTGCCCAGCCCTGCCTGCCCAGCTGGGGAGAAATGGAAAGCGAGGAGCTGCGGTGACAGCTTTGGTTCGATGCTTTGGGGCTGTGGGGGATGAGAAGCCATCCTCTGCTCCCGCAGTGAGCCCGGAGCTCCCCAGCTCCACTCGCTGTAGCCCAGACCTGGCGTGCTCTGCATCCCTTGGAGGAATGGGACCACCACTTCCACAGCTCCCTGACCTCCCAGGGGAGCAGGGCTGGGAGGACACCGCTCGCTCTGCAGCAGCACATGGAGAAGTGCACGGCCCGGGTTTCCCTGAGCCCCCATCTCAAAGCAGCCAAGCTGGGACAAAAGCAGCCCTGGGCAAGCCCTGGTCTTGGGGGGTGCAGGAGGGCAGGGGGGCCGAGGAGGGCCTGGCAAAGCAAAGGCTGCCTGAAACTGTGCATTTTTGGCAGAACAAAGGGGCCCATGGGGCAGCACCCCCTTACCAGTTCCACACGCCGGCGGCTGGACTCCAGCTCCCTCTGCACCAGCTCGTTCATGTCCGCCTTCATCTCCTCCATCCTCCTCTGGTAGTACTTGGTGCTCTCCTTCTCCCGTGCCTCCGACTCGGCCGCCTTCTCCAGCTCCTCGCCCATCTTTATGATGCTGTCCCGCAAGCGCAGCACCAGTACCTGGGGAGGCAGCACGGGGTAGAGCCAGGGAGATGCAGGTGGGGAGCCAGGAAGCTCTCCGAGAGCACTCAGCGACGTGGGGAGCGCTCCCTGCCTGACCCTGATGCTGCTCTGGGGCACCGGAGCTGCTTCCTTCACCCCGAGTTTGTTTGGGCAGTGCAATCCGGGGAAGGAGTGACAGCAAAACCACCTCCTGGGGTGCCAGCACCCACACTGATTTATGGGCACAGTGAAATTTTTGGACAGAGCCTGATGCCCTGGGGTCCACCTGGTGCTCAGGGCAGGGGGTGGCTGTCAGGAGGGTGCTGGGATGGCATCTGGAGGCAGGGGCTGTATTCTCCTCCGGGTGTTTATAGCACGGGACCAGTGTTGCTTTTTAATAAACACCACAGCAGGTATGAACACTGACAGCAGCACGAAACCTGCGGGCCCTCAGCAAGCACAGAGCGCGGGGCAGGATGAGCCAAGACCCCAGCTACGAGCACCGCCGTCCCCTCACCCCTTCCCGGTGCGGGTGCCACCGCGTCCACCTCTCGTGCTGAACCACGTCCCCCGGGGCCCCGTGCCTGGCCGTACCTCGAAGCGCTTCATCTGCACGGCCTGGCAGTCCAGGCGGCTCTCCAGGTTGCGGATGTGGGCCTCCTGCCGGCTGATGACCGCGCGCTCGGCCGGGCGCTGCTCCAAGCGCGCTGCGCTCGCCTGCGCCGCCCGCAGCTGGGGGGACACGCGTCAAAACCACCCCTGCCGGCACCGTGCCCGTCCCCTCCCCTCAACATTACCCACACCGAGACCTCTGCGGCCACCCCCCAGCTCCCCTCTAAATACAAAATGAATGCCTGGGACCTGGCGTGCGCGGCCAGGCACGTCGGGAAAATATTGCCTGAAGCTCCCTGAAGGATTCCCTTGTGCTCGTACTGTGCAATAAATGCATGACACTAGCATGCACTTTTGAAAGAAAAATGTTCCAGCAGGATGGCGCTCGTCTGGGTTTCTTTTGCTTTTCTCTTCTCAGCAAATTCTTTGAGGACAGCAGGCATAAAAATTCACAATTTATGTGCAAAGCTGCCTGCACTGAGTTTTTTCTCCAGCCGTTACACCGAGATCTCCTAGGCAAGCTGCCCTCCTTTTAGCAGCCCTGGAACAAGCTTGGTTCAGATTTTATATTTGACCTAGAACCAGGGGAATTTGTCATCTGTTATCTGGCCTATCTTTACAGCACAATACTCTCCGCCTCGGAGTGAGCGAGTGCTATCTCCGATTCCTGGGCAGCTTAGCCACGCTCCAATAAAGCACTTAACTTAATGGGATTACTCATGTGTTGAAAATTAATGCATGCGCTCCAGGACAGCGGGGCAGCCGCAGCGCTGAGGCAGAGCAGCACCCAACCACACCACCCCAGGGCAGCCCTGGCCACAAGCCCGCTTCTCCCCCAGCCCCACGGAGGAGCTGAAGGTCCCTGTCCCGAGAGCCACGCAGTGAAAAACCTTCTCCACCCCCAGGCAGTGGCTGGCAGAGCCGTGCAGCCCCAGCACACGTGTGTGCCCCAGCCCCAGGGCTGCAGCAGGCAGGCAGCGGCTCTTGCACCTTGCAGGGCACACATGGGGCATTAGCAAGAGAAGAGGAACCGGCCTGTTTTATGGAGGAGAAATTGCTTTGTGACACCTCGGTGGAGACTTGGTCTGACTGTGGACATGGGGATGGCATCCCACTGCCTGGTGCCGTGCTGGGCGCAGGGATCTCGCTGCTGAGCTCAGTGCGGGATGGCTGGGGAGGAATTACCTTCTCCTGGAGGCTCTGCTTTTCCTTCTTTGCATCCTCCACCTGCGTCTGTAGCTCCTGGATCTGTGCGATGTCTGTTGCAGACTGGGGAAACAAAGAGCTCAGTGCTGGAAGCAGCCCCAGGGCCTGGAGCAGCGCGCAGGCACTGAGGTGTTGCAGGCACACTCATGCCACCTCCCTGCACAGCCCTGCCTGAATGCCTCTACCCTCATTTTCAGAGCAAATACTGCAGGTCAGGCCAGCACCCTCTTTTCTAGCCCATTTCTGCCCTCAAGGTGCTTCCAGACCCCATTCCCCAGCTCCGTAGCAGCCCTGCAGGGTACCGGGCTGTGCACTCTCAGCCTCGCCAGCCTGACCCCACGGCTGCCCCCCCGGGAGCCTTGGGGTCCCTCAGCTCCACTTACAACCCTTTGGGAGAGCCTGCCCGAGTCTGAGCGTTATGCAGAGAGCCACAGGGCTGTCTGTCAGCACTTTTTAAGCTCTGCATGAGAAAATGGCAAAGAAAGAATAGAAAAAGATCCAGAGAGCGATGCTCCAGGATTTCCTGGCTACTGAAACTACAGCCAAGCAACTTGAACAGAGTCAAAACGGGGGTGAGAGGAGATAGGGCTGTGAGCCACCCCTTCCTCTCACCCCAGCATCTGGTTCCTGAAGTCCTGAAGCCCCCACCCTGGGCACCCACAGGGACTGGCATTTGCTTTGAGCCACGCTGCGGGATTTTCCCTGCCAGGGAGGGGGATGCTGCAGAGCCCCCACCCCAGCAGCTCCTACCTGTGCGATCAGGGCCTTGTGCTTCGCCATGAGCTCGTTCAGATCCTCCTGGTCCTCGTCGACACGCCGCAGGAGGTCGGCTCTCTCGTGCTGCAGCTGGGACAGCTGCTCGTCCGCCTGCGGGAGCGGAGCGGGGCCTCGAGTCGTGGGGGGGACCCACCTCAAAACACACCCCACTGGGGGGTCCGCGACACCCCCTGCCCGGCTCCCCCAACCCAGTGGAGCTGCAGGGGGAGATGAGGGGATGCTGCATGCTTTTAGCCCTTTTATCCACCCATTAAGGGGCCCGGGGGCTGTTCACCAAGGAGGCCGGGTGATTTGGGGTTATTGCTACCAGGCATCCCGCGGGGGTGGGACCGCGCTGCTGCCCTGCCCCACGCACCAGGCTCTTGTTTCTGCTGAGGGTCTCCAGCTCCGCGTGCAGGTTCTCCAGCTGCAGGGCTGTCGCCTGCTGGCACCTCTGGGCCTCCGCACACCTCGCCTCGCTCTCTTCCAGCTGTGACAGGGGGAGGTGATGATTGCACAAACCCTCGGTGCGTGCCGAAACCCTGCCTGTTTGCACTGCATCCCCCAGAGCGTGTCCCCTGCTCGCACACGCCAAAATTCAGCCTTTTAAAATCTGTGCTGCTGCTCAGATCGCCCGGTTCTGCTTTACAATGGAAACTTTCCCCAGGCAGCAGCCGCAGTGCTGCGAGAGGAGAGCTCCCCGAGCGCCCGGCCGCACGCAGGCACCCTTCCTGCGGGTAGGGCACGCACCGCACACCCCCTCCGCCTTGGCAGGGTAGAGCTGGGATCATTAATTTGCAAAATTATGTGAATTACATGTAATTCCTGATTAGAGCAATTCACGACTGGGAGTTTTCAAATGGGCTTTTCACATAGCATAAATTGCATTTGCAAATACACACGAAATGCCACATTTATGAATGCGAACTTGCTCTCGGTTTTTATAGCTCAGCCATTAAAACTACAATGATCTTAAGTGGGCTGGAAACAGCTGGAAGATGCAGCATCATCCCCCAAACACACCGCTGAGACGGAGGAACTTACGTGGGTTGTACCTGAACATGCAGTTCCTTGCCTTGCTCACTCAGGTTCCTTTTGTTTATCAGAAGGGAAACTCAACCCCTCCGCCTGCTGCTCGCTTCCCCTGCCTGCTCCCCGTTTGTCCAGGGAATGCAGGGCTCAAGTGCAGCTGAGGACGCTGCCACAGTTTTAAGCCATTTTCTCAGGGAATGTTTCACCTGTCTTTTGCTATTCCCTCCCTTAAAAATAAATAAATAAATAAACGGGAAGATTATGAAGTTCTGGAGCAACCCTCAGTTCACTTCCCTCAACAGTCTGGGGCGAGACTTGTGTTTTGCATAAAGCTCGGGAGGCAGGGACTGAAATTACCCAAACGACAGCTTCTAGGAGACATTAACAGTCAGAGATTTCCAGGGAATGCTAGCTTGTGCCACAAAAGGAGCCCCGAGGCCAACAACAGCACCTGCCCCCAGCTCCCCTCCTGCAGGAATTTCATTCTCTCATTCACATCCTGCACACACGTGTCCTGCAGCACTCTGCCCTCGAGCTCGCCACGGGAAGACCAAAAACCACCAGCAGCATGGCCCTAAGTGCTTCAGCAAACAGAAACGCCTGAGATCATGCCCTGTGTCACCACGTGGTGAGCACAGGGAAATCCCACAGCGTGGGACAGCAGGCGCATCGCAGCCCCCCGCCACCCCGAGCCCCCGATGCCACCAGGTGCTCAACTCACACAGCAGCTCTGCATCCAGGGCTTTCCCACATTTTTCCAGCTTTTCCCTGAGCCTGGTCATTCCCCTGCCCCGATTCCACAAATGCTCCGGACAGTTTAATCAGAGAGAAACTCATCTCTGGACCTCCCATTGAATACCAGCTTCTCTTTCACTTCATGCAATGGAATTTTCCCACTTGGGAAGAATAAACTGAAACTCTCCCCAAAATGCATAATGTATGAATGGAACAACATTAGTTTGTTGTGCTACGCCATCTGTTAAATACCTGCGTAAAATGGGTGCTTCAGACTTATTAAGAAACAATGCTCTACTTTCAGACCATATGGGTTTTGATTAACGGAAATGTAGCATTTTAGCGACATTTTCGTTCTTGCAGAGCTTTGTGGGCTGGTGGTAGGATGTATCGGATTCTGAGAACCTCATCATGAATGCCATTAGGAAGCATTTAGATGTAAGGGACGGCATAATCATGAGGCACTGGTAATGCATGCGGAGCCTTGGCAGCATCACAGACACGAGAGGCTCCCAGTACCGAGGCTCTCCTCCATGCTCCCCAAACGCACGAGGCAGTGGGGCAGGTGCCACCAGGCAGGGACAGCACACGGCCTGCGAGGTGTCACAGCAGCAGACGGGGCCAGCGATGCCCTGGGAGCTGGAGCTGGCAGCAGAAGGGTGCCCTCGGCACCAGGCAGCCCTGGCACTGGGTGCTGCGTGGGGTCAGAGGGTGACAAATCGCCCAGCTGAGGGCACAGGGGAGGGCAAGGCAGGGGCTGCGCATCACATCCGAATCTGCAGTGGGATTCGGGAAATACTGAGGGCTTCGTTGTTAAGTGGAGTGTTACAACGGGCAAAACAGCTCAATAGTGACTGAGAGAGAACTCGTGAGTTCAAGCAAGGGACGTGCCCTGGTCGTGGCCACCCCCTGCCCCTGCTGTCCCGGTCAGTGGCACAGGCGTGGGCACGGCAGCAGCCCCAGCACCCAGCTCACCTTCCACGTCTCCCCGGTGCAGGTGGGAACAGCTGCAGCTCACAGCTGTTATTTATGCAGAACTATTATCTCAATTATATTCGTGTGTTGCTGGAATCGCTCATGCCTCCTGATTAGTTTGTTTCTAGGGGTAATGCACAATGGAGATTAATTGCTGTGCGGTTTCGGAGGACTGGCGTCAGTAGCTCAGCCCTGGCACTCTGCACGTGCCAGCCCGTGGCCGGCGAGCGCCGCCTGCCCTGCCGTCACCGAGAGCATGAGGACTTCTGTGCCACCTCCTCCCGGGCTGCACCACAGCCGTGTGTCTGTCCGTCCTGCGCAGGGCACAGCAGTGCCCCCCCTGCTCGCCCCAGCACGGGACCCGCGGTGTCCGCGCTTAAAGCCTGGCACGGGAGCCGCGGTCCCTGCTCTGGCAGCTTGTGCCTCCTTACAGCCATTTCTATGGCAACACGTCCTGCAAACAGGGCCTCCGGATCACGGTGTGAGAAGACAGAAAGCATGCTGAACAGAAGGTAATTAACAGGGCTGCCTAAGAAATGGAAAAAATACTTAACCGCTGTTGGCTTAATTACAGAGCTGTGCTCCCTGCAAGGCGACCCTGGCGGCACAAGGGGCACTCGTCGCGGCAGCACAGAGCGTGCACAGTGCCACAGGTCACTGCTTGCCTGAGCTGCTGTGGTCCCCGAGATCTGCCTCAGCTTCACCTGGGTCGAGGTACAACAGTGACATCCCCGGAGGGGCCGGGGCTGCTGTGAGCAAAAGCTCTGCACTGCTCACCATGGGGGCGAGGGACAGCGCAGGGCAGCCCTGACCAACGCTGGGGCCACTTTGCTGCCTCTTTTCCATAGTGGATCTGGTGAAAGCCAGCAGGAGAGGTCGTGCTCACTCACACCTCCCAGCCCACAGCACCCGCACACTCAGCTTGGCATTGGGACAACATCCCCACGCGGTACGCAGGCTTTGGTCGAACACCACCTGCGGCACCGCGGGGACGTGCTCAGGGGACAGCGATGATCGGGTGCCCTGGTGCCTCTGGAATCCTCCCCAGTGCCTACCTGCCTGTGCAGCCGCTCCAGCTCGGCAGCGCTGGCGGCACCGGGCTCCGTGGGGGCAGCCAGCAGCAGCTGCGCATCGGCCAGCAGCGCACGCGTCCGCCGCAGGTCTCGCCGCAGCCGCTTCTCCACATCAAGGTCACGGTGGCCGATCTGGAGGGAGAGGAGCAGCCTGAGGGTGAGCCCTGCGGTGCCAGGGCTTCAGTCCCCAACCAGAGCCACCCTCAGGCCTGCCCCACGTAATAAAACTTCCTAAAGCACCAGGTTGGGAACCAGGAGGGATTTGGGTAATCCATTTTGCAAGAGGATATTAAATATCTACGTGTAAATGGGGCAGTTTTCCATCTTTATCAAATAATACTTCAATACAAGGAAGAAAATAAATTACACAAACACCAGCACTGTCAGGTTACAGGAAAACACCACATTTTTTTCTACCAGAAAGCTGTTCCTCTGAAGGCGTTTGCTTGCCCCATCCTCCAGGAGCTGCATGTCCCCAGAGCACCAGCGCCCTGTCCCCACAGCCACTGAGCACCAGGGCTCTTCATGTGGCCAGGCTGCAGTGGCAGCAGCCCAAAATGTGGCCGTGCTGGGAGCACAGCCAGCAGCAGGGTTGCACCGTGGCTGCTCCTCCCACCCCACAGCCCCAGCAGCCGTGGATCTGGAGGAGGAAGACCCCGGAGTGTGCTGAGAGCTGCTGCAGGGAAAGGTGAAAGTCCCTGCAGGAGGGAAACAAAGACAGAAAAAAAAAAAAAAAACTGCAACTACGGGGAAAATGGTAGGTGGGAGAAACAATGACGAAGGCATGAGGAAGTCAGCCCACAGGGGAAGGGGAAAAAACCACCACATGCTGGTGGGGAAGGCTTCATCAGGAATTATTTACACCTCGCTAACGCAAAGCATCTGGAGCCTCCGTCAGCCGCGGAGGTGCGTAACCGATGCTGCAGCCTTCGGGGGGGGGGGGAGGCAGCGGCTCCTCGTGCGTGCATCTCCAGCAGTGCCAGCAGAAAATAACTGCTGGGTTATTTCCGAGGCTCATCGCCCAGCAATGCAGTGTCACTGCATCACTCGGAAGCCGTTTAAAGGAAAGAAGGAAGCACCTTAAAAAAAAAAACACAAAAAACAACCCTCCACGTTCCCCCCTCAAACAGAGAGCAACCATGGTTACAAGGATAAAAGAATCAGAAAAACACCAAACAAGCAAGGACATGGTTTCAGTGCTTGATTTCAGACTAATTGAAGTGTGGGAGCATTTTCCATTTACTCTGTTCCACAGCTCCTCTCGCTTCAGACCTGTTCTCCTATTTTATGTTCACTGGCTAAAATTAATTGTGCGGATTTGACCTTGCAGCCTGTTTCCGAGCTGGCTGGCATTTGCAGAAACCCGCAATCGTTGACATCTCCATTTCCTTAATTAGTTTTCTGGGACAGCTTTTTTTTTTTTCCTTTTTTAATAAACTGCTCTGAAGCATACTGTCCGCTGTAAGTCAGGCAGTATTTATAATAACACTACGGCAGAGCAGATTTGCTTTTATCCCTGCCATCCCTATAGACCATATCTTGGACGCCGTTCAGCATCATTTTCTGCATAGCTCAGTGTCTGCTGCCATTGCAGGCGATGGATTTTGTATCGTAAATGGGCACAGCAGGCACCCCAGCCTCTGCCTCGGCCTGCCACCATTCCAGCCTGCTGCTTTTTGAAGTTACAAGGCAGGGGCTTAATCCAATAGCTGCTTTCCAGGCGCTGGTTATATTCCACGTACACTCCAGCAACACCCAGGGTTTCTCTTCCCTCTCCCCTTCCCTTTGCAGGACACGGGGGGGCTGCAGGGGCAGTGATGTGTGTGTCCCGAGCCCCATGCTCTGCTCAAGCTTCCCACTGCAGGGCTCTGCTTCCTCCTCACTCAGCTCAGTTTTGCTCTACCGAGCAAGAGAAATGCGCTGCACAGAGCAGCAGCAGCAATGTGCCCTGCTGCAAGATTTATTGCGGCACCTCCCATAACATTTTACAAGCTCAGGATCAGTGGGACGTTACGGCCGGGCCCCATCACACCGCATGGTGTTTGCAGGGAGTGCCCTGCTCATTTCAGCTCCCACGTTCCCCCGTTTAATGAACGCCTGCAGGTGCCAGGCTCGGTGGCACCCAGCCCACCTGTGCCAGTGGCCAGCAGACACATTTCATCACTCCAGCCCCACACAACCAGCTCCTCCTATGCACGTGCAACGTGGCTCACGACGCGGCACAGAGAGGGGACACCAGCACGAAACCAGCCCCAGGGAGCCCCTGCGGGGGCAGGAGCAGCAAGAGGGCAGCGCTGACCCTGTCCCCATCCCCGTCCCCAAGCACTGCCTGTCCCCAGACACTTCCAGCCCGGCTGCTCAGCGATGCCAGGCGATGCCCAAGCTGGTAAATGCTGTCCCATGGAGCCGCGCTCGGTCCCTTGCTTTCTAATTTATCGTGCAGCAGCTGTGTGCGCTTTTCCCATTACATTCACTTCAATCACTGCCACGGACACATTAGAGAGTGAAAAGGGATTTGTTCAACAAATGCGTCTGGGGCAGAATTCCTCTGCAAATAGCAGACTCTGATAAGCTGTTTTTCTGGGCAGACGGAGCTGCTCCAGCACTAGTTCTGCTTAGCTTGACTCTGGCGAAAGCAGCAGCCCGGCCTCGTCCTTACCTGCTCACACAGGGTGCCGACCAGCCCTTCCAGGTCCTGCTTCTCATGCAGCACCGTCTGCTTCTCCTCGTACTCCTGCTCCAACTGCATCTCCAGCTGGCGGAGCTGTGCGGGGAGAGGGCCCCAGGCTCGGTCAGAGCAGCGTGCAGAAAGGGAGCGGGAGCAGGGAACAGTGACTGCTCTCCAGAGAGTCTCGGCCATTTACTCGTTTGGAAAATAATAGTCAGGCCATGCAGGGGAAGGCAGAGGAAGGGTGAGTGACACCCTGTCAGCCACGAGCAGCCCCGAGGGCTCCTGCTCTCCCTTAATGACGCTGGCAATAACTTGCCCCCTGCACAGGGTGATTAAAAGTCTGAGGGGAAGGGCAGAGGTGACCCCGGAGAGGAGCCCTGTGCAATGCACAGCCTGGAGCTCCAGTGAAAGCTGAAGAGGGGCAGGGGTAAGCACAGGAACCACAGCGAGGGCAGTGCCACGCAGACCAGGGGCAATCGCAGCCAGCCGCAGCCCCACGCAGCAGCACGGCCCCGCCAGGCCTTGGGGCTGGTGACACCTACGTGCTCACAGGAGCAGAGATCGCCTCATTTGCCTCCCGACTTGTTCTGCCCGCCTAAAATAGCACATGCAAAACCCCACGGACTGCTTCATTAAGCCTCAGCAACGTTAATTTGCTATCGACAGCCAGGTACGCCCCAGGCCTAATGGGAACTGGCTGCTGCCACGCAGCACGGCAGCCCCGAATCTGACACCCCAGGGATTTCGGAGAAATCAGAATGCATGTTTGCGAGCTACCGAACTAGCAGCTTTCTCAGACCTTGTCAAAAGGCTATTTTCTGTTCATTATCACAGAACACAAAGCCCTGGCTGTCTGCAGGAGGTGCCCTTGGTGTGATGCTGGTGTTGCTCACAGGGAACGTGGTGCCTGCGTGCGCTGCGTCCCACGGGGCCCTGCTCCATCCGCAGCGTGGGGGATCCCGGCTGCCCCAGCCCCTGGTTCTGCATCCTGGGCTGGTGCCGGGCTGGGAAAGCAGCAATCACTGCTCACCTGGGAGGAGGGAGCCCCCCAGCACCGACCTACCCTCCTTTGGCAGGACTGCCGCACGTCCTCCAGCTCCTCGTCCTTGTCCTCCAGCTCCTTCTGGTGGATCTGCTTCATCCGCTCTATCTCCAGTTCCAGCCGCTGGTGGAGCTGAAAGGCCCAAAGGCGAGCACGCCCGCGGTCGCACCCCACTCCGGAGCTCCAGCTCGACCCACCCACGTGGGGAGAAACATCCCCGGCACATCGAGCCCGGATAGGGGCCACGTTACCTGCTCCAGGTGATCGACGGCGGCCGTTTGCCGCTCCAGCTCCTTCTGCTGCTCGGCAGCGCTGGCCTCCAGGTCCCAGAGCTGCTGCCGGAGCGCGGGCACGGCGCGGGCATCCGGGGCACCGGGGGCACTGAGCTCCTGCAGCCTGGTGGCCAGCTGTGCCGCCCGCTGCTCCAGGCTGGCCCCCTCCGCCTGCTTCTGCTGCTCGGGGACAGAGTAGGGGTCAGCACGGGGGGCTCAGCACACAGGGAGGGGCTCACACATGCACCACTCTCAAAACCCCAACCATTTCCAGCTGTGGCATCAGGAACAGCCCGGCCAGCAGCGGGCAGCCCCGACCTCCCCAGCTCTCTGCGCAACCCCTTCCCTCTCCGTTTTGCTCCTGGTGTCGCTTTCCTCACCCCTGGGCTGCGACTTGTGCTGCCCGGGGTGGCCTCACAGCCCCCCAGCCCCATGGAATGGGGCTTGTGAGACATGACAGCCTCTCCTAGCAGAGGATAATGTTATTAAAGGCACCAGGTGCCTCCTATAACTGTGCTAAAAGAGACCAGAGTCACGTTGCTGGCTTTGCCTCTGCTGTGATTGCAAAGAGGATGGCCTTGCTCTGCGAGCTGCTCCTGGACTGGGATGCGAAGCAAGTGGGCCATCCCCCGCTTACCTCCAGGCTCTGCTGGAGCTTGCCCATCTCCCACCTGAGGGAAGAGTTCTCCTGGGTCACCTTCTCCCGGAGGCTCCTCTCAAACGCCGACTCCCCCAGGGCCTGAGCCAGCTGCAGGTCGAACCTGGGCGCAGAAGCGCACATCACCTCTGTGTGATGCCACGCCACCACCACCCCTCCTGGCCCTTCCGTGCTCCCCCCATCCCCTTCCCACCGGCCTTACTTCTTCTGCCTCTTCTCCAGCTCGTGGTTGCGGCTCTGCTGGCTCTCGGCGAGCGCCCGTGCGTCCTCCAGCTCGCAGGCCAGCCGCCTGCAGCGCCGCCGCAGCTGCTGCGCCGCCACCTGAGCCGCCTTGCACGCCGCCTGCGCCTCGCCCAGCTGCGGGAGAGGTGTGTGAGTGGGTCCCGGGGCTGGCACCACGACCAGAGCTGGAGCTGGACCCCCCCACCCCCAGGCACCTCTTCCCCAGGCGGTTGTTTTGGGATGAAACGCTCCCGTGCAGAAGGGGAGCTTCCCCTAGGGGCTGGTGCGCAGGGCAGGGAGAGGCACAGAGCTCTCGCCAGCCAGGGAACGAGGTCATTAAGGAATGACTTTAAATAAGCAAAATCTTGCAGTAATGAAGCCTGTAATTCCAAACTAACTATCTGAAAGCAAATGGGATGTTTTGCTTTACCCGAGATCCTAAGGCTGGGCGGCTTCTCTCATTACTTTTTAATGTAGCATGAACAATTCTCATTTCTTTATTTTACCCCTATGGGATCCCAGCCACTGCTCAGGGAAGCACACCGCCTTTTTGTCTCCTCACCACAACGCTCAGGAATTGCCATCTCTTCACATTAACAGCTCTTTGTGCGACAGGTCATGCAAGCACAACCCCATCCCATACCGAGGAGCTGCATCAGCATCAGGACCCATGGCTCAGCCCCCCAACACCCAGCCCAGCAGCAGCCCTGCTCCGAGGTACGACCCTGAGAGCCCCAAATTCCCCCAGAGAGCTGGGGCTGGCCGAGCAGCACTTGCCTTTTGCTCGAGCCCCGTCCGGGCGCTGAGCTCGGCGCCCAGCCGCTCCTCCAGCTGTGCCAGCCGCTTCTGGAGGAAGGCGATCTCGGTCTGCGCGCAGTCAAAGCGCACGTGCCACGCGTCCTCTGCAAACACAGCCCCGGGTGCCACTGCTCAGGGCCGAGCATGGCTCCCATGGGGCACAGACAGGGCTCCATCCCATCCCATCCCATCCCATCCCATCCCATCCCATCCCATCCCATCCCATCCCATCCCATCCCATCCCCACTGGGGTGGCAGTGCTGTCCCCGTGGCCCTGGCTGGCCCCCTGAAGCATGCATGGCCCCAGAGGGACACCCTACCTCCTTCAGAGCCACTGATCTTCATCTCACGCAACTGCACCAGCTGCTGGGCCTCCTCCAGCTGCTTCTGCACTGACTCCAGTTTCTTCTGCACTTGGTCGTGTTTGTTCTGGGGAAGCCCGGGGAAGGAGGGAGCAGCTCAACCTGCTCCTGGGGCACTCGGGCAGAGCAAGGCTGTGCCAGGATCGTGGTGCTGGGGTCTCCTACCTGCAGCTCCTGCAGCTCCCGAGCACCCCGCAGCCTCTCTGCCCGTTCCCCGTCCAACACCTGGCAGGCGACATCGCCCTTGTGCCGCTCGTCCGACAGCTCCATGGTCAGGTCGATGATCTGGGGGGGGCAACACAGCTCTGGGCTGGGCAGCACCAGGCACACTGCCTGGGGGGCACCCGCTGCCCACTGACCCGGCGTCCTGACAGCTCTCACTTGGCTGCTGCCTCTCCTTCAGGGAGATGGGAGATGTGGAGATGGGGTGCACCCTGTCCAGTGCCACCCGTGTGAACCCAGCCCTGCCGTCGGATGAGGAAAGGGCAACAGCCAACAAAGTGTGCTCAGCGCTGCCTGCACTGCGCTGCCTGCGTGGCTCACCAGATTTTTGCACTGTTCCAGCTGATTAACGTTAAATTTCGCTCGAAACAAAAAGCACACCAATAAAAGAGTGATTTATTAATCGGGAGGATGAGCTGCACTTTCTGCAAGCAGCCGTGAGCATGGCCTGCCCCGCTAGCCCAGCTCTGCGCGTCCATCCCTGAGAGAGGCAGGGCAGGGGGAAACCCGCAGGCTTCAAATGCTCTTTTCCCCGCATCTAACAGCATTTTAAGGCATTTCACAATGCAGGCATGCTACACGAGCTCTCCAGAGGTCCAGCAAGTTTAATTTGGGTAAGTACACACAATAGGCTTGCTTTCCCCGGGGAGCTGGTGTTTTCTAGGTCTGCCACAAAGCGTTAGCCTCCCATGGCAGCCCCAGCCCCAGGGGTGCAATTGCATCTCTAACGCAGAGCAACAGAGAAATCATCGTTAGCCGCTCCCCCTTGAAGAAGAGGGCACTCGGTGAGGGCTGTTCCTGTTGCTGAGCAGAGCACTGCACCTCAGCTCAGAGAAACAAGTAAATCCAAAGGGGACCAAGGCTGTTACGCTGCAATGTAACCTGAGACACGCGGGATGTTTCTCCCGCGCACTTTCCCCTCGTTATCAGCATTCGTCCCATTGAACAGAGCCACTTCTGGTGGCTGCAGAGGTCACCGAGACTGCTGCCTGGAGAGCATAATGAGAACGTGATACATCTGGGCATGATTTCCTATTCTAATTATAGCCTTTTGTCAGCAGAAGGGATGGCTTTTGCACGGCAGCTCCTCGGTTCCGATGCCTGCGGCTGTGCCAGGTGCCGAGGGTTCCCCCGGGACATGCTGGGATGGGGCTCGGGGTGCAGCAGGGGGGTGGCAGCTCCTGATCTCCTCCTGCACTGCTCTCCCCTGCTGCAGCTCCACAGCCCTCGGCTGCAGAAGCATTAAAAAACAGCCCCTGAGCAACTTCTGCAGCCATGAGGAGCGAGGAACGAGGAGCGCTGCTGTGCCAGGAACAGCCACCCTGCCTCCACCAGGAGCTGCTGGCTTCACACATGAACAAACCAGCACCTTTCACACGTGTGGCTGGAAGAAATCCATGGCTGTGTAATGTTTTTGTCAATTAGAAACAAGAAAGAGCTCTTCATGAAGCACTAAGGCATGTCCAGAGCCACCATGGCACCAGCCGAATGCCGACAACCCAGTGCTGGGGAGCCCAGCCTGCGGCATTTCCCTGAGCTGTGCGGACAGCAGCAGCATTTGGCACCTGCACTGTTGGTTATATTCATCCTGCTAAGTCTGAACTTGCAATGCCAGAAAGCTGGGGTGCTGCAGAGGACCTTCTCAGCTCTACCTTGCTTTCCAGCTTCTCCGTGTTCTGCCTGAGCTCGCTGCAGGACTGCTCCGATTTCTCCAGCTTTCTTCTGAGCGCCGCCAGCTCCTCCTAGGTAAGATTGCAAGGAAACACACACTGAGAGCTCCAGCAGCCTCAGTTCAGTTATGAATGTCTTGTTTTCTGTTAAAAATAAGTGGGAGAGACATAGCTGCCTTATTAAGAAAATTTACCAGGCAGCTTTGAAGGCTGCACACTGCAAATCGCTGGGACTACAGCTCCTGACACGAATTTCGTTGGAGGGAATGTCAGCTTTGGTCTCCGTACAGAGCACATTTCATGAGAAAGGAGCCAGCCTCAAAAGCTTGGACAAGCATCCAAACGTCTGAATCTTGCTCATCAAGTGCTCCTGCAGCCCTGGCAGGCTATCAGAGGCAGCAACTGCCGAGGCACAGCGTTCGCTGCGGGTCCTTTTCAGGCAGCCCGGCCGTAACCGCTGGGATCGCCGCTCGTGGCAGCGCTGCCCTGCTTGGATGGCCGGGGCTGTGCAGAGATGTGATAAACCCGAGGTGAGCGGGCAGTGGGGCCTGGGGGCTACCAGGTGGGTTTGAACCTTCAGAAGATGCCCAGGGAGGTCTCCCAGCACCATTTCCATCCCAGATGGAAGCAGGCACAGCTCTGCTGCTAGCACAGAGCACAATCCCCTGCATCGAGCTTGGGTGCTCAGCTCATCCATCATCTCCAGGCGCTCAGCTCAGCAGACCCAGCCCCAGCAAGCTGTCCGAGATCACGAGGCAGAGCTCCTAAAGCATCCCACCCAACCCTGTCCCATCGCACCTATCCTGCCCCATCCCCTCCCTTTCCATCCCGTCCCACCGCGTGGTGCTTACCTCTTTTGCCCGGAGCTGCTGCTCCGCCAGGCTGACGCTGAGCAAGGGCCGCACGCGGCTCAGGAGCTGCCACCAGGGCCAGTGCCTGACGGCCTGGAAGAGCTGCAGGTTCTTGTGGATGCAGCGGGCAGCGAGGCGCTGGACCTGCGGGGGACACAGCCAGCAGTGACCCCCCCGAGCCACAGCAGGCACGGGGAAGGGCCAGGCTGGGGCACAGGGACGAGGGGCTCGGATCCCTAAGGGACAGCATCAGGGCAGGGAACGGTATCAAAGGAGCAGCCTGCTGAGCTCCCAGGGCTGTGCACAGCCCCGCCGGGATGCCCTGGGCCGTGGCACAGCAGCACTGCACACAGGCAGAGGTCCGAGCCTGGGTTTTGGTGGGCACGGGGTGTGACAGCCCAGGGGATGGATACCTTCAGCCTCTTGAACTTCTGGCGGCTGAGGAAGCCCTTGCAGGCGGCCTGGAGGAGGATTATCTTCTGGGCTATCAGCTTGTCGCGCTGCTTCTCCAGCCTGGGCATCACACCCGCCTTCAGGAACACCTAACAGCAAGCAGAGGATGTTGTGCACCCAGCAGGGGCTCCGAGACCCCCGCAGGCAGCAGCAGAGCACAGCGCTGGGGGACCTGGCTGCCCAGCACCCTTCAGGACTGGGCCTTGCTCTCTCCGTCCCTGCCTCTTCTCTGCCCTGCTTTGACATCAGCATCCAGCACGGCAAGGTGCTGCAAGCCCCCGAAGCTTTTCCTCTGGGACACGGCACTTCTCCCACGTGCTGCGTGGGTGACATCCGTTCCTCTGCTGCGACGCTGTTCCCAACACGTGCACTTGTGCACACAAATAACAGCAAAGGTGGCGGTGTACAACGGGAAAAACAAAACTAGCCACGTCATTTTCTTTATCTGAACTTGTTGGAAACTCAGCACAAACAACGCGGATTTGCTGATGCCACTGAATTTAGTCCGCTACAGATCTCCCAGAGCCTACGATGCTTCTCGGTCGTTGCCTGGCGAAGCTCTCGGGGTGTGTGAGCAGCCACTGCCAAACCCTGTGAGCCATTTGCATAACGCAGCTTCGATAAAAATGAACTGCATTTGGGAACCTGGTGGCACACCTAAAGAGCTGCATTTTAGAGACACCAAATTGAATCAAAGAACAATCCCAAGGAAGCTCACTTTTTTGAGATAATGCTATGATTGCTTCACCACCTATTTGATTGCCTCATTAATGTCTGTATTAACTTCACAAGCCAGTGAGTTTTAGAAGCTAGTACAAAATCAATGCTCAAAGTGATGGCAAAACCAACTCCTATATAACAAGATGTGACTGGAGCTGCTATCGTGCTATTGATTAAGTACAAGGGATTCATAGAAGAGATAATTGCAAACTGCACCATGTAGGATAAAAGCAAGTTATTTTGCTCCACAGAACCGTTTCATGAATTCCTTCTTTATAGACTCCGAGAGCTGAAGGCAAGCATGCATACAAAATTAATTTTGCTCTGAGATTATCAATTTTAAGTTCAAACACTGTTGCTGTGACAACTCCTGCACCTGCAGCTGCCCAGTTTTAACCCAACCCACCAACGACCAGGAGCTGCCCAAGCCCCGTTTAACTCCGTGAGACATCAGAGGTAGTTAGGTACTGAAATGCCAGGAGGGGCTGGGATTTGGGAACCAGGCACAGAATTTACCCAGGTAATGCCATCAAATTAGGAGCCTCCCGCTCCGTTTTTTGTCAGGGCTTTGTTTCCCAGCCCACAGGGGCTCGGAGGGAAGCTCTGCAGCACAGAAATGTTTTTTCTCCACCTCGGGAGGCTGCAGGTAGCCAGCAGTGCCTGGCCCAGGGCTGGCTGCATTGCACACCCTGACAGCGAGGGAGGAGGAGCGGGTGGCCACCGTACCTGGCTGCGTCCTATTGCCACGCTTTTCTTCTCCAGATCCAGCGCCTGGAAGAGCTCCTCTATGGCCTGTGGGGAAGGAACAGGTCATGGAGCTGCACGCAAGCACCCCGTCCTGCAGCAAGCAGCCATGGGACAGGGCAAGTCTGTGGGGCCCAGAGCATCCACCCTCACCTCCTGCCGTGTTTAATAACAATATTGACCTTTTCCATCTGTCAGACTCGTCTTATTAAATCCTGAGATCTTTACTGAATTTGCACACGCTCTGTAGCCGTTTGCACAACGGAGCACGTGCCCATGTAGAATTCATCTCCTCTCAGCTCTGCCTGGCGCTGGGCGCTCAGCAGCTCACCCGGAGGCTGTTACAGGGCAGGGTCAGTTCTCCCAAGACTTTGCTACAAGTTCGTTATGGAACTCGTAACTCTGGCAGATCTTCCCCTTCATTCCCGAGCTACTTTGGCTTTCAGGTTTCATGGGCAGCAAGGAGCCACCGCGAGCAGGTACACGTAGCCAGGTGATGCCCAGTCCCAGGGAACCTCATGTGCCCCAAGCTCCGCTGGGTCCCCAGGGATAATGCCCAGCTTGTCCTCAGCCATCCAGTTTTGGGGGACCAGGGTGAGGGATGGAGTGCAGCCACATGGGGCCACTGAAACGCACTCATCCTGCCCTCTGCACATGCCTCTAGTCCCACAGCTCGTGCCCTGCCCTGCAAAATAAGATCTACCAGGCACGCAGCCAGGGCAGGAGACAACCAAGGCACCCACCAGCCCTGAGCCAGCAGGATTTTCAAAGCCGTTTGCTCCTGGGTATTAAAAAGAAGCAATAATAGGCTTCATTTCCAGGCTGATTTCTCCAAGTCCTCTCCACGGTGCAATAACCCTGGCAAATGCAGCCCACGCTAGGAATGATTACGGCTGCTGCAGAAACCTGGCCCTGGGGGGGAGCAAGGCTGGGACCGAGAGCGGAGCGAGGCTCACAGCCCCTGCCTGCAGCCACACGAGGAAGGGTGCTGGGGAGCAGGGAGCTCTGCAGCCCCCCAGCCCCCTCACTGCCCCCTGCCCACAGAGCTTGGTCCTGGCCGCAGGCAGCCCTGGCAGCCCCCAGGTGAATGCACAGGTTCTTTCCTCGTGTTTCCAGACCTTGAGACCATTTCTCAGCAGCATGGCAAAAGCTGGCAAGCTGCCCTGAGCCCTGCTGAAGGCGGCTTTGCTCCATCCCCAGCTCCTGGGGACAGTCTTATGGGTAAGAACCCTCTGGTGTGCTCTGCATGTGGCAGCTCCCCAGCAGCTCCAGGTGGGTGCCCCCACCCCAGCGGGTCCTGCAGTGCTGGCTGGGGACTAAAGGACCAACACCCATGGCTGTGGGGAGAGCCGGAGCTCAGCAGACCTGTAGGCAGTGACCCTACAGCCCCAACAGCAGCCCAAGGCACAATATCAGCCCCAAGGAGTGGCTGAGCCAGGCAGGGAACTGCGAAACAGCCCCTGCCCCAGGGCAGGGAGACACTGCCCTGACCCATCCTGCCTGGAGAGAGCTGCGAGCTCCAGGGATGGCTCCTGGGGGCAGACACAGCCCTGGCAGCACCAGGGAGAACTCGGAGAGCTCCGACAGAGCCCGGGATGGGGCTCTCAGCCCCATGCCCCCAGCCCAGGACGCACCTTGCTCTCATCCGGCACCTCGTAGGCAGACGTGTGCTTCTTCATCACGGCCGGAGCCAGCACCTGGAAGCGCCGTCGGAACTGGGTGAGGAGCATGCGGTCCGCGTACCCTGGGGACAGGCAGACACCGCTGGGGGGGACGCACGAGCCGGGGGAGGTTTGTAGGGTTGGCGAGGGAACGGGCTGCAGGGGCTCTGCGGCACAGCAAACGGGGGGCTCCCGGTGGGGACTGGGACTGGGGGAGCTGCCCTGAGCACAGCAAAACCCTCACGGGGAGGGCAGGGTGGAGGCAGTGGGAAAAGTGCCACAGATGTGCTTAAGGGGGTACAAATATGGGATCTGACGGAGTGTCCCCCCCGCACGGAGCAGGACAGGGCCGTACCGGTGCGGCGGAGGCGCAGGGCATCCAGGAGCTGGGTGCCCCCCAGCTGGGCTCGCAGGGACGGCATGTCCAGGGCCAACGGGTCCCCCCCGTCCGCTGCCGCTCCCGGGACAAGGCAGTGGATGAAGTGCAGCTGGGAGCGCCGCAGCAGGCTGGTGAGCGCGTCCTGGGGGACAAGCAGAGGTCAGTGGGGCTGGGGGGGGGCACGGGGTGAAGGGGCAGCACGTGTGTCAGTGGGTGATTGCTCCTGTGCACCCGCTGCAGGGTGTCCGGGCAGCTCAGGGAGTTATCTCAGTGCCAAAAGTTGTGTGCGTACTGGTGGCAGCAGCTCCAGGCACAGAGGCTGAGTGGGACCCTTCCTCCCCATGCCTCAAGTTTTCGGCTGACGGGCTACAAAAAGTTACTAAAGGTCTAATTGCTGCCAGGGCTGGGGTTTTCCAGGCAGAGTCAGGACACTCGAGAGAGTTTAGGCACCCAGTTATGGCTGAGATCAACAGGAGCCTGGTGTGTGACCAGCTCGTGGGGCCAGTCTGCCCGCCTGAGCCCTTAACAGGATTAAGCAGTGGCACAGCAAGGTGTGCCTGTAATCTGCTTTACAATTCGCTTCCCTCTCCGAGCAGCAGCGGTGCTGGGGGGCTCGCTGGCCACCTGAGACTAGAGCAGCATCCCTGGCCAAGAGCCCAGCGGGGCACGGAGCTCGTGGCACCCTTTTCCCTGTGTGTTTGGGTCTCAGTGCGGCAAAGCCCCCAGCCCACAAGCCCCGTGGTGCCCCCGTGCCCCACTCACCGCCTGCAGCTTGAGCTGGGCGCACACCGACCTCTTCCTCACGGCCGCCAAGCTGCTGGCGAAGGTCTTCCTGATGCAGGCGCTGCGCTGCAGGGCCGCCTGCGAGCATCCCTCCAGCCCCGCCACCGCACGGCAGCCCCGGGGCGCCCGGCGGCGCGGCAGGACCAGCTCCTGCACCGCGCTCCTGGGGGGCAAGAGAGGAGAGGAGGTGCTGGGGCTGCAGCAGGGCCATGCACGGGGCTCCTCTGCTGCCAATGTGCTCATGGGGGAGGCAGCACCCAGCAACCAAGTGGCGAATTTGGCATCGGTGCACCCGGCTGCAGAGGAAAGCCGGGCTGCGGGGACACCTCCCACCCCTCTGCTTCTCCCTGGCTCAAGCACCGAGCTGCTCACCGCTATCAAAACTTCCCTGAACTGAAGCCCAGAGCAAAATGAGCTGGAAGGGTTTAAGCAGAAGGTTAAAATCATCGTGTGTGTGGAGACACCTGTAGCAGCCCGGTTACATTTCAGTCCCGGTGTAGTTTGCAGCCTTGCTCCATGCAGCAGGGGAAAGGAGAGCGGCTGCTGCACGGGAGGGAAGCTGTGCAGGGCTGGTGGTGCCTCGCTGCCCTGCCCCTGGGGTGCTGCAGAGCTGAGGACATCGTGGGGTCCCCAGGGCTGTGGGACAGCAGCACCCGATGTCCCCCCCGGCCTGCCTCCCCCATGGACGGAGGGGAGCTCCGCTGAATGTGCCAGTGACATAGATTCAAGCAGTTTTGGTGGAAAGCTCTTCACCACGGTGCTATTCCGAGCTCTGTTCAGCACCTACCACGATCAGAACACGTACTTCTGGCTGCCAGTCACTCTGCACCCACCCCCCACACCCTAACTGAACCCTCTGGGCTCCCTCAAAGCCGAGCTAAGCAGCCTTTTCCTGGGTTCCCCCCAACCCAGGCTGCTCCCGCGGGGCTGCTGGCAGTGCCGTGGTACTTACAGCCTGGACTGCTGCAGCAGCTGGCTGGCGTTCTCTGCCGACAGGTTCAGCTTGGCTTTGCCCACCCAGCCCGCCAGGTCGTAGCGCACGGGGTCTGTGCCCAGCTGGTGGGGGATCTCAAAATGCAGCTCCTGCTCGCACCTGCGCACACAGCCAGGCCCTGCGAGAGCAACAGCACCCCGAGGGGGTCACCAATGCCCTGGGGGGGTCACCAGCACCCCGAGGGTGTCACCGGCCAGTTCCCATGGGGCTGCCACCACCAGTGGGGCCGCAAGACAGCGGGCACCAGCAGAGCATTTTGTCTCCCCCCGACCATTCTTTAATTCCCCAAACTAAATGGTGATGCTGGAGGGAAAGCAGCTGGGGGTAGGGGAGCATCTGGACTGCCCCCAACTTACCGTCCTGGTCGGGGCCCTTCGGGGCGAAGTAGGAGCAGAGGCGGTCGAAGGCAGCGCTGTCCCCAGAGCCCGGGACCAGCACCTCCTCGTCCAGGATCCACAGCAGCCCCCTGCGGTCAGCCCCCAGGCTGCCGGGCAGCACCTGCAGCTGCCAAAGGGTGGAGATGTCCCCAGGGCCACCGGGAATGGGGCAGGAGCCAGCTCCAGCCAGCGCCTGCCCCGCTCCACACCACTGCTGCCCGAAGCTGGGAAGCGCAGGCAGAGCAACTAATTGCACGGGGCCACGGGGAGAGGTTACCTGTGAGGAGTTCAGGTCGATGATGGACAGCGTGGCCAGCGGAGAGTGCTCTGGAAGATCAAAAGACACCTCAACATTTTCCTGTAAAACATCATTTAAAAGCTTGCTTGAGTCATGGTCTGGCGTCAGGATCCAGGAGCAGGCACATCTGCACAGCAGGGAGGAAGACGGAGCGGAGCTGCCACCGAGGGCACCTCTGAGGCTCAGGACACCGTGCTGAAAGGGCTCCTGCAGCACTCGGGGAATGTCAGACATGTCACATCAATAATGGACATGATAATAATTGAGGACTTAACACGAAAGCACCAAGGAAAGGATCAATTATTTAATGTGCAGCTTGCAGGCGTTGCTTCCATTCATTTTCACTCCTGTGCGTGTCGGAGCTGTGTGAGCAACGTGCCACCAGGGCCTGGGCTCACAGCCACTGCCCTGGCCACAAAGCCACCGTGCCCCCGTCCCAGCCAGCAGGCAGCACAAGGCGAGCCCAGCCTGCCGAGCCCTCCTCCATTTCATGCTCGGTTGGAAACCAGCAAAGGGCACAAATGCACTCGGTGCAAGTGAGGTGTGAATATTAAGTCACGGCAATTCGACCGTTCTTCCAGAGCTAGAGGTATTAAAGTAACTGCTGCAAAGCTGATAAGTTCATCTTTGCCAGTAGATTTTTCAGCCCCGTATTTCTGCAATAATTTATCATTTTCCTTCCTATTCTCTATTATTCAGCACCTGAGGTAATTTAGGAAAAAACCCAGCTGTGTCATCAGAAGGCACAGAGCCTCCTGAGCGGGAAGAAGCATGCCCAGGAGGACACCCGGCCCTGCCTGGCATTTCCCTCGTGTCACAAACATCCAAGAGGACCTGTGATGGGGACAGTGGGGGGACAAGAGGCTTCATGCCACCACTCCACATGGAGCACTCCGGCCATCGCAGCTCTTGGGCACTCACTGTCTCACCACGTTGGGGCGCAGGGAGCCGTACCCAGGGGCTGGGAGGCAGCTCCACGGCCGCAGCCCTCGCGCTCACCTCCTTGTACCTCTCCATTTCCGACACGAAGGTTTTCTCGTAGAAGAGGGCCTGCAGCCGCTCGTGCACGTAGTTGTGGCAGAGCTCCTCAAAAGTGGCCGCGCGCTCCCCGCCGTGGTGCCGCGGGTTGTGGAAGCCGGGGGTGTCCACCACCGCGATGGAGCCCATGGAGAGGTGCTGGGACGAGAAGGACCTGGGGGAGGTCGCACACAGCACGGGGCTTTACCCAGGGGCACGCCGTGCTGCGCCCAGGGGTGACACAGCTTTTCCCCCAGCTGTGCACATCCCTTCGTTAGCATCATCCCACGTGGCAGCCGCAGCGCTGATTTCCCCTGCTCGTGTCTCCAGCCAGGAGCACCAACAGCCTTCATCTCCTTGTCCTGTTCAGTCCGAGTCTCACCCACCTCCTCCTTCATCTACTGCAGCTGAACAGCTTCTGCCAGCCTAGGTGGAGATGCTGCCCTTCCCACACTGCTCCCCACCCTGACACTCTGGTTGTTTAAAGCACTGAATCCTAACCCAAACATGCAAAGTTTGATGCAGAAGTGGTTATGCTGACACCCACACTGAGGAGCTTCCAAACTCCTGAGCACTGCTGCAGGAGGAGACCATTGCTCCTGAGGGAATCCCTGACTGGAACTGATCTGAGAAGCAACATCCAGAGGGTTCCTTGGAGAAACAGAGATGTTTACTTCTCCGAATGTCGCTTGCAGCCATTTCCAGTATTTCAGATAAGGACAGCAGGGGAGCATGACACTGAGAAGTCTCTGGGATTGTTTTTAAGGCACATTATGCTTTGGTGCTCTCAGTGCTTTGCTCGCTGCCGTGCTCCCTGTCCCCAGCCCCTTTGCCGGGCAGCCTGCCCTGATTAGGGAAGATTAGAGGAGCTGCATTGCTCCTCGATAGCACAGGGTGCTGAGGGTGCAGCACCCGATGAAAGCACAGGTTGGATGACAAAACCCAGGTGTATTTACAAGGCAATGCTCGCAGAACTGCACAGCAGCACCAGCACATGCTCTGCATTGGGGCTGAGGGAGCTGGAAGGGCTCAGGCTCACCCCCAGCTCGTGCAGTAAAGGCACATCCCCACGACTGCACCGCAACCTGGCACTGCTCTTGGATCGCCGTGGCAATGGTTTAACAGGGCCTGATGGGCTGCTGTGGGAAAGGGAATAGGGGACGTGGGACACATCCTGATTTAACGCTGTTTTTCAAGAGAGCCTTCTGCAAGGTCTTAGAGTACCATCAGCAATTTCCCTTCGGAATGTGGTTGCTAGGAATTAGAATAAAAATATTCGACTGCAGGTAAAAATAACCCTGCTGCAACAATACGGAGTATTTTCAAACACCAGCTTTTTGTGGATGCTGACTTCAACAATTTGAGCTGAACACTGGAACCGAGGAAACTGAATGCTCTGGGGGTCTGATCCCTACCCCAGTGTAAACTATTGAAATTATCTCAGGAGATCCTTTCAGATTTACACTGGCACGTGGAGGATGTCCTTCCCACCCTGGCTCTCAGATGGAAATGGGCAGAGGAAGGGTGCTGGGGACAGGCAGGTGCCTGGTGCCTGCCTGGCTCCCACAGCAGCTGGCAGTGGGATGGGAGCACAGAGCACAGCCTCCCCCTGTGCCTTGGCAGCTGCCCTGGTGCCAGCCCCTCTCGTTCCTGACATTTCGATCCTCGCTTGCCATCAAGCTTCCAGCAAGAAGCGATTCCTTCCCTGCACTGCCATGGCTCTATGTGGGATGCCCTGGCTGTCTCACTGCTCCACACCCCCTGGTAACCTCAGCTCCTGCCTGCAAAGCCACATCTGCCATGGATAAGCGAGCAGCAGCTCCTCGGTGCACAGTGCCCAGGGCTCAGCACCTCTGTACCTGTTGATGAGGGAGACGAGCGCAGCAAAGAGCTCCTCGTAGAGACCCGCAGCCATCCCCTCCACGCACTCCACGCCCGTCATCTTCGGCCCTGCCAGAGGAGCAAAGACACAACGTTTATTGCCGCCTGGTTGCCCCGTGAAGCAGAGCTGGCAGCAGGCGTTCCCCTTGCTGGCAGGGTCAGGCAACCTGCCCTGCTCCCAGCTTCTGCCTGCCAGACACGGCACCGCTCCGCTCACACGGGCTGTGCGCATCCACCTGCACACCCCCAGCACCCCGTGCCTGCTGCGTGTGCAGGAGGTGGAAGCATTGCAAGCACTCGTTTTTATCATGGTAACTTGCAGAGCCCTGGCTGTAACAGGGCTGCTGAGGATGCGCCAGGCATGGCAGCATGACCTTAAAGCCAGGCTGTATCTCATCCCCTCCCCGTGCAGGCTGGATCTGCCTCCATGAATCAGACCGTACGCTAACGTGAAGTTTATGGTGGCTCAGCAGCAATTTGTCAGGCACTAGCACGGCACACACACCGCTGGAGCTGCTCACAGTGTGGGCACACACAGCGTGGTGCTGTGTCCTCAGCAGGCAGGGGGGGAAGCCCACCTGGCTCCCCCTGGGCATTTTTTTCCTTTTTTCCCTTCTCATTTCTAGGGAGAGCTCCCACAGCATTTATCCCCGTCGCTTATCTTCCAGTGGCATTACTGAATTCCCTGACCTTCAGGAGTCCTTACCAAGCGACACGTGGGGTCAGCTCTAGAGCTGAGGACAGTGACATGGCAAGGCAGGGTTAATAATTTGATTAATATGAATGCATTTACATGGACCTCACTGCCTGAAAAGGAAAAGGCACACTGCCTGTCCCCACAGCAGAGGCAGGAGCAGTGCATAGCACAGAATTTCCATAGATAAATAGAAATACCCCGTATGGAAGTAGGAATTCCGTAAGTAAAGGGAAAAAGAACATAGCACTGGGGCACCTGAGGGGCTGTCCTCCTCCGGGGGCAGCCGGCCACCCCGTGCCGTGGCCTGGGCGATGATCTGCTTGAGGTGGTGCTTGAAGACAGCGGTGGTGAGCTCCTCCAGCTCGCAGCCCAGCACGTCGGCCGCGCGGTTCGCCCACTCGAACTTCATGAACTGCTTGCGGCCGACTGGCAGGAGGAGAAATGAGGAGGAACAAGGTAAATTAGAACCTGCTGAATTAGAAGAGCCTGCTAAATTAGAGGCACTGCTCCCAGTGTCCCAGTGGCTCCCAGCGCTCAGCACCCAGCAGTGAGCACAGCTCCAGCCCCCAACACCAACCCACACTGCTGGCAGCAACCTGCATGGAAACTCAGGGGACTGCCAGCGTGCTCCTTGAGGCTTACAGCTGGTTTACCAGCTCTCAGTTACTGCAGCACACCTTCAGTAAGTCAGCAGCCACGTACTTCACCAACTCCTTTTACTGTCGTGCTACTCAGCTTCGTGCCGTTCGTTACAGCCTGCTCTTGTAATTTCCCACAGTGGATGGGGGTGCCCTCCGTTACCCCCTGCACGTTTGCTAACAGCAGCTGCGGTGATGTGCCCAGCTTTGCAAGATGCTCAGCATGTCAGCAGAAGGCTGGGTGACTCGAGAAAGGTTGACAGACTTGGCCCCTGGGTAATCATGCAGATAAGAGGACTCATTTTTTGCTCGGAGGATAGCTGAGAACTTGGGGGGTCTCAGAGCAATGCCTTTGGGTCTGCCTGCCCCGCGCAGGGCTCCCCACGTGCTGCTGCCCCCATGGTGCTCAGTGCACCACATTCAAGCAGTGGGGCTGGGCAGAGACCTGCCAGAGTCCTGCAGAGATGTCCAGAGGCAGCCCAGGGGGGCTGGGAGCAGGCTGAGCCTGCTGCTGCCAGCCAGGCATCGGTAGCACCGCCTGTGCACAGTAAGAGCTTCAGCAGGCCAGCCTGGCAGATGTGGTTATGGAAGCTGATGGGATTACGAGCCAATCCCTCAAAATCCAGGATCACCTTACTGAGCCCCGGCGATGTTTGCTGTCCCTGTAACCCCGAGAGCAGCACAGCTCGCAGCATCCCCCGCAAGCAGAGCTGGTGTACGCTGGCAGAGGAAATTATTTATATCCAGCAATAGTGGCTCCAGCTTAATGATTAAAATCAATAGGGAAACAAGCTGCGGGATAAATCCTTTTACAAATCTAGGAATGAGAGATGCTGCAGCAGCAGCCAGCTGGCACAGCAGCACGGTGGGAATGAGCAGAAATGGAACAAAGTCATCCAGAGACCTCTGAGTGGTGTCTTTGGGCAGAGGCAGTGAGGAGCCAGCCCTGGGGCTTGCAGCCCCTCCCTGGGCACAGCTACCAGCAGCAAAGGCTCTGCTGGTGAGGAGATGTGAGATGCTCCTCGGGCAGCAGCCCCTGGGGTCAGCCCTGACGCTGGTGGCTCGGCTCTGCCCCACGCAGCAGCCCCCGGTGCCACGAGAGGCCCGCAGTGCCTCACACCTCATAAAATATGAATAGCAGCAGCCCTCCTGCTCCTGATGTGACCGCTGTAAAACACGCCAGCTTTAACACCTGACAGGTAATTACTCTGGCCCATTTAATATTTAAAAGGAGCAGCGGGGCCGTGCAGGGCGAGCACCAGCTCCTTCCAGCTCTCAGAGGCACCAGATTCATCTCCCTCAGGGCAAGAGCAGCAAAGGAGGTGATGCCAATGAGCCCACCCCGATGCTCAGGGAGTCCATGGGAGCTGGGCACCCTGCTAAGAGAAATAGGGCTGGAGCCCTCCCAAAATCACCCCGGGCACATCCCGCAGCTGCCGGCACTGCCCCTGCAGCAGGCAGAGCCCAGCAGCCCCGCTCAGCCGCCTCCCCTGCTCTGGGCACAAGTTGCCAGCCCGGCCTTTCTCTTCCACTTATTTTGTCATGAAGACATTTGCGCTGCTAATGGGACAAATAAAAAAGCCTGCTTGTTCCTCTTTATTACCCTGGGTGGGGAAGCAGGCAGAGAGGAGGCTCCTCCTGGCTTGAATGGCTAATTTATTTGTCCTGCACTAAATCCTGCAGTCTATTCTCCATTGACCCATTGCCTGATGTATGACATATTAAAGCCTATATATAACAAAGGGAAGAGCTGTGTAATAGCATGATTAAAGAAATCTGCCATTCTGGCTGCATTTCCCCGACTGTTTGTAATAAAGATGTCAGGGCTCTGAACAGATAGTGCCATAACTCGCCGCGCGCAGACACAGCCCGCCCGGGGCGGGAGCCGCCTGAGGATGCCACGGCCCCACAAAGGAGAGGCAATGTCAGGGTATGGCCCTGGGCTGGATCCGCTCATGGCACCGTCCTGCCTGCCACAAAACATCTGGCAAAGCAGGGACCTGCTGCTGGTGATGCCCATGGCCTCGCTGCTGGCACAGGAGGGCTCATGGCACATCCGTCCCGGCACAGGCTGCGAGGTCCCGGCTCCGCTCTGGAGGTCAGAGGAGCCTGAAAACATCCCCCTGCACTCTGCAGGGCATGGTCACTGAGCCAAGATGCAGACCCTAGAGACTGTTTGTCCTGTTTGAGGCCTTTCCCATGAAGGCTGGTGGCTCTGTCAAAACAGAATCATTGCTCCGGAGGGTCACAGCTTATTAAATGCACAGAGCCACCAGCCTGCCGGGAACACGACGTGCCAAACCAGCGCTGCTTCTCCCTGCAGCAGGAAAACCCAGGTGCTGCAGAGCAAAAGGCTCTAACAGAGAGAGAGAAAAATTGGCAGCATGCAGAGGCCAGCCCTCATGCAATCTTTTCCAAGAATCGTTTTGATGAACGAGGCAAGGCAGCAGAGGAGCGCTCCCCTGCACGCTTCGCTCAGGCAGCACGGAGCCGCGGCAGAGCGAACCCAAACGCTGCCCCTCAGCCTCAGCCCCGGGCCGTGCATGGGGCAAGGACACGCACAGCCGAGGGAGAGGGAATTCACCCCCGAGCTGCAGTCTGCAGGTGCAGAGTAGGTTTTACGAGGGATTAATGAGGAGCACATGCTCTGCCTGAAGCACCCCCGGGTATGGAAAAGCGCTTCTCGCGTGCCGCAGGAGGCTCACATCTCCCCCTGCTCCTGGCATGCTGCTGGGAAAGCCACGCTGGCACTGCCACTGGCTCTGCTGCATGCCCCGAGCACAGGCACGCAGGGGCACGCTGCTCTGGCTCAGCCAGCACCACTCTGCCCAAACAGCAGCATCTAATGGAAGCAACAGCTGAAAAGTGGCTGTAGAAGAGCCCGAGCTCTCCTCTTTGCCCCTGACACCAACACAGCCCTTGCAGCCTGGTCAGGGGAACACGCGAGCAGCTCCATGAACCCAAACAACGCGTGCTCAGCTTCCCCTGCAAACCTGCATCCTCCACGTCCTGTGCACCTACAGAAATCCAGGGGAAAGGGCTGCAACAGACCTCGGACCAAATGGCGAGGACTTGCCCACAGGTGTGTGAGGGCTCTGCGAGGAGGCGCAGCACGCCGGCAGCCCCGTGGCATGGATTTATGCTGGAGGCCGCCCGTCAGCCTCGTGCTGGCAGCGCTGCAGCTCCATCACCTGCTGCGCCAGAGCTGCCAGCTCATTTTTCCCTCGGCAGCAGTGGGAAATCCACCCCAGGACAGGTATATTTGTCATAGAAGGGAAGCTCTGACTCAGTGCTAATTACGGGTGTGCTGCTCCCTCATCCTTTTAGCAACAGGCAGTAATGAAAAATTAGGATAAATCTGGGCGTCGAGCTCGGCTGGCATTAAGAACAATGCCATTTCCACATCAATTCGGGAAAGGTCACTACGTCTCAGGGGCTGTAAAACAGCAGCGATAATGCAGGTCAAGGTTTTTTTCACAGCTCTGGCTAGAAGGCAGAAGGTCGCTGCCATCCACGCTTGCAGGAGGCACACGGTGAATGCCCACGGCTCCTGCCTGCTGCCCTCCCCCTGCATTTGGTGGATATCCCCGTTATTTCACGTGGCTAAACAGCTCCCGGTCCTCCTGGAAACTCTCAGGCAGATGGCCCTGAGTGGGCTTGTGCCCCCTGCACCCCCACAAGCAACCACAGCCCTGGGACGCAGATGCGACGCTCGGCACCGCTGAGGCACAGCTCACCCTGCTCCTCCTCCCCAGCACCACCCGAAAGCAATCCAAGGCTTTGTGAGCCACCACAGCAAGGAAAACCTGACCCGCACCGACTGCCTGGGCTCCCGGCCACCGCGTGCACCCGCCGGCTGCTCCGGGAGGGCTTTGGGAACTTGCAGCCACCGGGAACACCCTCGGCTCTATGAAAGCCTCGCGGTGGGAAGCCTGCACAAAGCACAGAGCTGTGATGCTTTATTTCTGTAGCAGTCAGCAAAACAGGCAGCTTGAGAGGGAGCTGAATGCTGACCCCCAGCTGCGCCCGAAACCTCCTTCCCGGTTAAAGAGCTAATGAATAAATGAAAATATGTAATATTCTGCAGCACACAAAGGGGACTGAAAGCACTCCGGTGAATTGGTACCTAAGGTGCCCCGCTGGCCTCTGGATGTCAGGCTGGTTTCTCACAAAAAGAGCTGCTTTAACGTGTTTCAAAAGCAAGGGGCAATGCTGACACCGGGACAGAGCGAGCTTTTGAAATTCAACCTTTTCTTCCCAGTGTTTTTCTATCTGCAAATGTATTTTCTCCTCTCAGCCAGGGAGAGATGATGCTTTCCCCTCCTGTTTCATTCCTGGACAAACAGAGCTTGTGACAAGGCGATAGCAATCAGCAGAAAGGGAAAAAAAACACCTCTAAGGTGTGCTCAGGGCTCCACGGCCACGGCGTGCCGGGGGCTGCTGCCGTGGGGTGGGGGTGGCTGCAGCGCCTGCCCACGCTCCCCAACACGAGCAAAGAGACGAGGCGTCCTTTGGTGAGATCTCGGGGAGAGGATTCTGAATATAAAACTTCAAAGCGCATAAAAGGGGAAGGGAAGAGATGGCTATCAGGAGACAGGTTTAACCACATTAAAAGAGTCATTGCCCCCACTGAGACTTTTGCTCCATCCGGCTTTGATCCATTTTTTATCCATATTTCCTTTCATTTCTCCCCTTTTGTTGACACACGATGGGGGAATCAATACCAGAGCGAGTGATGCTGAGACATGCTCTGGTTGTTAATCCTCCACCCGAGCCAGCTCCGGAGCCCCAAGCCCTGCCCGGGCCCATTAAAAAACATTCCCAGCCCTGCCGAAATAATTGCTGCAAGGCTTTGGGACACAGCGTCTTTCAGGATGCCTGGGACAGAAAGACCCTGCTGAACCCGTGTTGGAGTAAACCTGCTCAGGTAATTATGAGAGCAGGTTTAAAAGCCTTGCCCATCATTAAGGAAGGGGGTCACCCCCCCAGCACAGCCACACAGCGCCCGGCACCAAGGGGACCCGTGGGCACAGCAAAGCCCCCTGCCAGCTCTGGGGGATTTCAAAAAGAGACACAGCTCCAAAATCTGCTCTCCTGAAAACTCTCGAGGCAGAAGGATTCCATTTTTTACTAAAAGCCTCATCGCAACACTCCAGCCTGAGACAGCAGGGTCATTTTTAAACAGCTGGAAAAGTGTCAGGGGAGCTGGGGAAAGAAAATGCCAGAGAGGAGAAAGAGAGAACACACTTTAAGTGACGATAGCATTCATCCTTTTAAAATAATTAATAAATGATTAATGGCATAAATTACCATAAGATGTGTTATGACATGTTGCGGAGACATTTATAAATGTCTACGGCTGAGTTTATAGCAGCCTTTATGCAGCCCTCATAAATTGAAGTGTGTAAATCAATGTGGCTGTCTCTAAAACGGGTTAGAGCACATCTTAAAATAATTTATAAGGGATAAGGCAATTTCTATATGCCTGTATTAATAAAGTCTTTATAAATACAATCTTCATCCAGAATCATCCTAATATAATTCGGTTACTGCATTAGACACTCAGGAGATGATGACATTACGGCTACCTGAAGCTGCCCCTTTGCCGTGCCCCTGGGGACACGGTGGGCCGGCGGCACAAACCAGAGGCACTCCCCAAGGAGCCACCAACCCCGGACCTCCCCGGAGAGCTGGCAGGAGGTGAAGCCTCACAGACCCCGTCCTGTCTGCAGGCAGCCAGGGGACAGACCCTGCTCCTGCCCCCCCGGAGCAGCACACGGCATCACCCAGCCCAAAACGTGCGAGTAAATCTCTTGTGCAGCAGCCCCGCTGCAGGCATCACACCTCAACACCTCCAGGGTGCAACGCGCCAGCAAGACCCCGCCACACCGGGACCCGCTCCGTCTCCCACCCTCGATCCCAGGCCCCAATGAGGGGTGCAGGGAAATGAGGCACGAGCCCCCCTCACCTTTGCAGGCCCCAGCGGCTCCCAGGTGGTAGATGCCGGCCAGCACACGCCACACGGCCGCCTGCTCCTCCGCCGTGATGCCCAGCGTGCCCATGGCAGCCTGCAGCTGGGCGAACGCCGCTGAGGCTCTCTGCTTCTCCTCGGGCTGTGGGAGGAAAGGAACAGGAGGGGGAGCATCACCAGGAGCACCACGGGGTGGCACGGGGATGGGGAACCCTGCTCGGCACCATCAGGGGCTTGTTTGGGTGGGATTATGGAAAAAGAGCACCTGGGCACCCCAGCCAGGCAGAGGAGCTCCCTGTGTCCTGGCTAATATGATTTTTTCATTATTTATTTCTTGCAGGTGCAGCCCCTCAGCAAGATTAGGCTTTTTCCCCCTAAGCTGAGGGCTGTCGCTGCAGACACCCAGCCCCGAGGCGAGGCACAGCACACGGGGCTGGCAGGCAGCGTTCCCCCCCTCGGCACAGCCAGCCCCCCTCATCTGAAGGATTCCTCCTCCTGCAGGGGCCCAGGAGGCGGCTGCTAATGAGGGAACCCAGCTGAGCCCGCAATTCCTCCAGACTCAAATACCCCAATACTTGCTGATACACCCATGTCATGGCAGGGGATCAGTCGGCGCAGAGTTATCCCCACAAGCCATGAGGACAAAGGCCGGGAAGCCACCAATTAGATTTCCAGGTCAAAAATCCAGAGCAGAGATCAGAAAGGAAAATGGCATTTCAAGGAAATGTATTCCGACCTAAAACTGTCCTTCCCTTGTGCCGGAATGACCCCGCCAGCACCAGCCAAGGTGACCCTGCCCCGGGAAGGGACCAGGCTCTCAGCCAGGCGGCCCCAAGGTGCCATCTGCTCGCCCTGGCGCAGGATGCTCTGCGCCCTTCCCAAGCCACACGGCCGAGCCTGGCTGCCCAGAGACATGTGTGTGCCATGGGGGGACAGGGAACAGTGGCCAAGGGGCTGCTGTTTCAGAGGATGGTGTAAAACCCCATCTCTGAACCCAAATCTGACCGCGTTCCTGTGGCACCAGCAGCGCAAGGACCTTGCAAACGGCTCAGACTAATAAGGAGCCGGTTCTGGAAACCAAACGCCACCTTTTTAGCCCCTAAAAGTAGTATTCTGAGCAGGGGCTCAGCAACCAGCATGCCCTGGGGAGCTGCAGGGGCGACCCAGCAGCTGGGTGCAGAGGGATGCGAGCAGGGGGGGCAGGAGGCTCTGTCACTGCTCCCTACCTTTGAGAACGGCTTGATCCCGAAGGAGTTGCTCTCAGCCACCTGGTGCAAGTGCAGTGTGGTCCTGGAAGGGGTTGGAAAACAAGGACTTAGCCCTGCTCGGTGCCACGCAGTGCTGTGAGCCACACCAGAGCTCAGTGCACGGGAAGGTATTTGGAAACAAAACCTTAGCCCAATTGTAGTTTTAGTGGGGGGCACCAGAAAATGCCCCTGCACTATGGAAAATCTCTAAAATCCGGGGTGCTGGGCTCACACAGCCCCTGCACCCTGCAGCCCCGTGGCCACACGCTCACCTCTGCGCCGCATCCAGGCCCGCCAGCATCAGAGGGAAGACGTTGAAGTTGCTCTCCCCAAGGGGCTGCTGGGCGACTCGGCCCCTCTCCAGCAGCATGGTCTGGGGGGGAGCAGAGGGGGGCGTAAGCGGCAGCCCCCAGCCCCAGTGCCCAGCACGAGGGGCTCAGTGCAGGCAGGGTGTCCAGGCAAGCCGGGCACGCAGGGGACAGGGGGGACAGGGGCACCCAGGGGTGGGGATATGCCACCAGGAGCTACCGAGGAAGCACCAGGCTCCTACTTGCAGGGCTGCGGGTGGCCCTGGGGGGTGCTGCAGCCACCCAGGGCTGTGCACAGGGGGTCGTGCAGGCAGAAGCACCCCAGGCACGCATCAAGGGGCCAAATTCCTGCGGGGGCACCCTTGGTGCAGAGGAAGCAGAGCAGAGCACCGCTCCTCCTCCCCTCCCTGGCACCGCAGCAGCTCCTGCCTGGCTTCACCACGAAGCACGGCACCGGCTCTGTCCCCGTCCCTGCTGGATGCAGCAGGGCCCGCGGGTACCTGGAGGTGCGCGGCGGTTATCCGGCCGGTGGCGCTGAAATCCAGCGAGAGGACCATGGAGAAGCGCGTGGAGCTGCTGCTGTGGCTGGTGGTCACCGACCCGAAGGCTCCCAGGACCGTGAACATCGCCTGGATCTTCTCCACTGAAACCCAGCACCAGCAGCCGCTCAGCAGGCGCCGGGGGCAGCTTCTCCTGCTGGCTGCACCCCCAGCTCCACCCGCACACACCACGACCCGTCCTGCCTCGGGGCAGCTCTTGTGCCGGCAGGAGGGGCTGTGCCAGCCCTTGGCAGGAGCGTGCCGTGCCCTCAGCCCACCCGGACCTCGAAGCCCAGAGCTGCTCTCCAGCTGATCGCTTCCCAGCGCTTCCCCTCACCTCATCGGTAACCTGATCGCAGGGGAGCAGTGCTGCCCATAGCGGGCAAGTCACCCCCTCCTGCTGCTTACTCTGGGGTTTATCAAAATAGCAAACCTGGAGGCTCCGGGAGCCAAAGGGCACGCGCAGCCCCGGGGGTCTCCTGCCCACCGGCCCCGTACCTGAGACCGTGCCGTCCAGGCTGCCCGCCGTGCCCACCAGGTACTCCAGGGCGCCCTGGCAGCACGCCGTCCTCCCCGCGCCGCTGCGCCCCAGGGGCAGGATGGCCTGGTCCTGCCGCTGCGTGAGCAGGGCCCCGTAGGCTCGCTGCGCCATGGAGCAGAGGTGCGGGGGCATCCCGTCCCTGCGGCCCTTCAGCACCTGCGGGCAGGGAGAGCGTGGGGGGAGCGTCCGGCACAGCTCAGGGGGCTCCTTGGGGACGGAGGCACGGAGGCGTTTCACATGGGGGGGCGATGATTTCTCCCCCCAGGGTGCAGGACTCCCGTGGGACTCCCCGTGCACTGCAAACACCGTGCCCTGACCTGCTCCTGGCTGCAGTGACAGCGAGGCAGAGCTTTGCTCCTGGCTGCTGGGAGAGCTTCTGGGCTGGCAGCGGCGCGTCCCCAGCATCCCCGGCCCCAAACACTCCCCGGAGGACCCCCAGCCCCGCACACCCCAGGAGCATCCCCAACCCCTCACACCCCCCTAGCATCCCCAAACCCACAAACCTCCAGCATCACCCGGGCCCTGCAAACCCCCCAGAGCATCCCCAACCCTCACACCCCTCCGGAGGACCCCCAGCCCCTCACACCCCCCGCAGCCCCCCAGCCGTGCGGCTGCGGCGGTGCCACGGTGCCCTCTGCCGGTACCGGAGCTCCCGGCTCCTCCACCACCATCCCCGAGGGGGGGCCGGTGCCCGCCTCCCCTCACAGCCCCCCCGAGGGATGCGGACCCCTTTGGGCCCCCCCTCACCTTCGCCGCCCGGCTGGCAGCGTTGTGCCCCCCCCCGAGGGCCAGCAGGCTGGGCCCGGCGTAGGTGTAGGGGAGCTGGGCACGGAGCCGCTGCCGCAGCGTGTTGAGGGCACTGCACTCGTTGAGGCTGATGAGCGAGGCCAGGTCCTCCGCCAGGTCCAGGCCGGGGGGGTTGCTCTGTAGGGAAGGGGCCAGAGAACCGTCGGGGAGCAGCCGGCGACCGGGGCCACCGTCCTGGTGGCCACCGGCACCGCGCCCTCGCCATCCTGCGAGCGGGATGGCGGCTTCCACGGTGGCATCCTGCCCCGTGCCCGGGGCTTTGGACGGGGTTCCCAGCCCCGTGCCAGCCCCCGCAGAGGCCGTGCTCACCCGCTGCACGCTGTCCTCGTCCACCTCGGCCACGCTGCCGTCCGCCTCCAGGCGCAGCCTCACCCTGCCCGCCGGCAGCTCCGGCGTCCCCACGTCCGGCTTCAGCTGCGTGGCTGCAACGAGACGAGTGTGAGCCCGTGGGTGATGGGGCTGTCAAGGGGTCACCCGGCTCCCGTCCCGTGGCCAGACCCCAAAGTGCCCCTGGAGCTGGCCACAGGAAAGGAAAGGTGTTACCGAGCGTGAAGCCGTCCCGCTGGAGGAGCCAGACCTTCTCCGCCTCGTACCAAACGTCCCTGGGAGCCTGCGAGGAGGAGAGAGGGGAAATGTGCAGGAACAGGCAGGAAACTGAGCAGGAAAAGCTGCGTCCCCATCCACGGAAACACTTCCAACCCTTGGCACTGCCCCCCTCTGCCATCCTGCCTCCCCCACAGCCCCCAGATGAGGGCACACGAACGGGAGGAGCTGCACAGAGCTGCACCCACACCCCCAAAATAAGGGACAAAATCTGCAAAAGGCATTACCTGGTCCTGGTCTGTGCTGTCTGCCGTCTCCTCTTTGCTCTCCATGCTTGCTTCTTTGCTCTCTCCCGGTGCCTCCTTGTTTCTTTCCGGTGCCTCTTTACTCTTCCCTGACTTGTCCTTTGCCTTCCCTGCCTCCTTTGCCCCATCCTCTGCCTTTCCTTGGATGCCTCCCGGCTCCCCCTTCGGTCCCTCAGCCTTGTTGGTAGTTTTTCCAGGCCCTTTAATTTCCCTCGCCTCCTTCTTGCCACCTCCCGCATCTTTCTTCATCTTCTCCGGCTCCTTCTTGGCCAGCGCCAGCTCCTTCTTGGTCCTCCCCTTGGCTGTGGGCCCCTCGCGGATCGCAGATTCCCCCTTCTCCTTCGTACTGCTCTCAGGTGCCCCCTTCTCCTTGCTTCTCTCAGGTTCCCCCTTCTTCTTGTTGCTCTCAGGTACCCCTTTCTCCTTCTTGCTGCCCTCGGGACCCTTCCCCTTGAGCGCGTCCCCCTCCTTCACCGGGCCTTTGCTGCAGCTCTTGCTGGGCGCGGGGGCTGGAGCTGGGGGGCTCCCCCCAGGGTGGGCGTCCTTGGGGCTCTTCTCAGGGCACGACGACGGCTTTGCTGCCTCGGGAGCCCCCGGGTGAGGGGTCTCTGCTGGACTGGGGGTGGGGGCCGGGGCTTTGCAGGGGCCAGGACCCGGTGCAGCCCTCCCGGGTGGCAGCGCCGTGTTTGGGGGGGCCGGGGCTCCCTCGCCCCCCTGCCCCTCCACGTGCAGCCCGTTCTGCAGCGGCTGCCCCTTGCTGGCCGCGGCTCCTCCAGCAGCTGGGGGGTCCCCGGTGCGGCCCCCACCGGCCTCCCCCACGGGCTGCCAAGAGAAGGAGAGGAGCCTCAGGAGGGTCCGACAGGGAAGGGGCAGGATCCGGCCTGGCCAGGGGGTGCGCACAAACCCCTGCAGTGCCCTGCGAGCCTGAACCTCCCCATCTGAGGGGTGACACCAGGGCAGCCCCCACCCGAGTGCTGCAGGGAGGGCACACAGTCGTGATTTGCTCAGTACTCACGTCCTCTTTCGCAGTGGCCTTGGCTTTCTTCTTCAGCCTCGCCTCCTTGGACTCCTTCTCGGTCTCGCGGACGAGCTGCTTGATGAACCCCCCAGGGATGACAGAGAGGAGCAGGGGGGGTGCAGACGGCGGGGGGGCCCGGTCCTCCTCCCGGATCTGTTTGCAGGAGCAGAAGCTGGGTTACGGGAGCAGTGTGGGGACACCAGCCCAGCCCAGCCAGCCCCACGGGGACAGCAGCAGCAGGAGCACATAGGGGCGGCTGAGCTGAGCACCCAGCCCCGCTCTGCCCCTGCAGGAGCTGTGCATGTTGCCAGCAGACCCTCAGGCTGGCACGGGGAGGCTGCACCCAACAGGAGGCCAAGTGCTGGGAAGAAAAGTCCCTCGTGCAGCTCCAGCCTGGCCACCCAGGGGGGGCTGCAGGGGGCCAAGGAGCTGCTGAGAGCGCGGGGACCTGCAGGGCCCTGCTGGCCCCGACCCCAGCCCCTCGCAGCACAGGGCCCCCCACAGCACAGGGCCCCCCCAGCCGCTCGCCTTCTGCCATGCCACCCCGCAGCAGCACCCAGCACCAAACCCCGTGGGCTCCCCCAAAACTCAGCCCTGCAGAGAGCCGCCAGCAGCAGGGGAATTGCTCAGGATGGACAATTCAGGCTGCGAAGTGCCCCGAGCTGTAAGGCTTGGAAGCAGCGTGAGCGCAGCGACGTGCAGGGCAGGGGGACGTGGCCGCAGGGCGTCCCCTCCCGCCGGCCCCCACCAACACTTCCCTTCTGCTCCCAGAGCGCGAGGCGCGAGGAGATGGCCATGGTGGCAGCGAGACCGGACGGAGCCTTACAGAGAGCCAGGGGAGAGAGAGGAGAGAGTTAGCGAGGGGGGCTGCCAGCCAGGGCCAGGCCTGGGCCGGGGGGACCCTCCTGGGACATCACTGGCCCCGGTGGGCACGGGGACAGGAGCCTGGAGCCGGCCATGTGGGGTCCGGGTCATTTTACAGCCTCGAGGAGCGCTTGGCCACGTGCGGCCACCTCCGTTCCTGGCGTGGAGCGGGGCCAGGGGGTGCCGGGAGGAGGCGTCACGGGTGGCGGTGGCACCGGGGCGGTGCAGGGTGCAACCGTGCCCGTGCCCCGCTGAGGGCTGATCCCGGCTTCACCTGTCGGGATCATTCAGGCCCCGAGCGGGTCGGGGCTCGCCGGGCCCGCCTCGCCTTGTACAGTAAAGGGCAGGAGCACCGCAGCGGCCCAGGAGCCCGGCTGAGGAATGTCATTTGCCTTCTTGGGCGACAGCCCCAGGCGCCACGTGTCCCGGCTGCCACCTGCCCCACAGACCCCCTGGGGAATGGAGCTGCCCCCTCACCGACCCCACAGCAGGGCTCTGCAGCCCCGGGGGGAGCAGCCCCCTAGGTTGTGTGGAGCCCCCAGCCCACACGGTGCCCGTAGCAGGGACCCCATGTCTGAATCCACAGGGAAACTGAGGCACGGAGGGGGACATGCCTCAACCAAGCCCACAAACCCAGGCCAGGACCACCATCAACACCTCTTTTTCTCCCCAAGCTGGGGCACAGGACGCGGCCCCACTTGGGCCACAGCCACGTGGGTCTGGTCCCCACGCTGGAGCTGCCCGGGGGCTCGCTCCCACCCCTCTGCCTCCCAGGACCTGGTGGGAGCTGAGGCCACCGAGGGGTCCCCCCCACCCTCCAGCACAGGGCAGGGTGCTCCCCATCCCCATCCCCATCCCCACTCCCACCGCAGCCCCCCGGCACTGACCGGCTGCTGGAGGCCACCCCCGGAGCCGGGGCTGCTGCTATCGCCCTTCATTCCCACCTAAAAATAGCCCTCCCCACCGAGGGGCCCAGTGTCGGGCTAAAAGCGTGGCCAAAACTCTCCGTTTGGGCCCTGACCTGCCCCCCGACCCCGAAGACCACCCCGGGGTGCCCCTTACCTGCGTGCGGTGCCGGGGGCGCGGGGGCTGCTGGCCCACGCCAGTGGCACCGGGCGCTGCGGCGGTGCTGGACCCCGGCGAGCCGGAGAGCAAAGGCAGCAGCAGGCGTGGCGGGGGGGCTGCCTGCGCCTCCCCCTCCGCCCCTCGCCGCGGTGGCAGCTGAGGTGACACATGTCACTGCTAAAAATACCCCGCCGAGGCGGCTGGAGGCACCGGGGCCTTGGCTGGGAGAGGCAAGGGAGGGGGTCTGGGGCCCTGCCGACCCCACTGCGCCCACCCCGCATGCGTCTCCGTGCCCGCATTGCCCCGCTCTGTGCCACCGCGGTGATGACACCAAAGGGTCCAACCCTGGGGCACCCAAGGAGGTGCAGGGAGCCCTGGCAGAGAGCCCCAGGATTTCAGCCTCCCTGTGCCCCCCGTGAAAGTGGCCCCACGGCCCCAGCTCCCCAGGGCAGGGGCACCCCAGCACCGCTGGCACATCCCAGTGCTGTGCCCAGGGGTCACTGGGGGGCATGGGGTGGGTTTCCAGGCTGCTGCAGCACACCTGAGCTGAGGATCACGCTCAGAGCCCCCCAGGCGGTGGCTGGGGGGGCATCGGGGACCCTCACACGCAGGTCCTGCTGCCTCCCACCCCACAGGGAGCAGCGCCTTGTGGAAAAAGCCTGAAAAAATACTGTGCCTGCAAGTGATGTCTTCTCTGGTCAGAGAAGGGACTCACCTCTGTGATGGGGGTGCTGTGGGAAACAGAGGCACAGCTTTGGAGAAAAATTCAGAGAAATCCATCAAAAGCACCCGGCCTCTCCACGGGGTCCAGGCAGCAGCAGCAGGGGCCGGCAGAGCATGGAGCTGCCACCATGCCCTGTCCTGTGCAATGTGCAAACCCCATGCCCAAGGCTCTCACCACGACATGGTGCTCCCTAAACTCTTCCCACCTTTTTTAACCCCAAGACTGTCGGGAAGAACTGCGGTCACCTTCGTTCAGCTCCATGGAGGCTCCGGGAACAGCCACGAAACGGAAAAGGACGAAGCGGCAGCACACGCTCAAATGACATTTTTTATTGGGGTTCTCTTTGTATGAGAGCAGTTGACCAACACACAAAAGCAGCTTAGCTGTTCCAAAATAATCCTTTAAAAAAATAATGGCAGAATTAACTAAGTGTGGCACGTCACAAGTTGCGGAGGACTGTAAACTCTGAACATAGTCTCTGTGAAAGTACTACCTCACACGTGCAGTAGTAAATACCAATAAGGGGCAAACCCTCCTCTGCACAATAAATATGAAAAGAGCCAAGTACATAAAACAAATGATGATTCTCATAGATACAATATCTAAAGTTATTTACAGATACTGGCTTTTCTTACCATTAAATTACACATTGAAAACAGGTTCTCTTTCAATATATTTCTTTAAATCACTAGTAGCTATTCATGTGAATCTGCTCCTTTTTTTTTTTTTTTGAAGGACTGAATTTAGTCACTGAAACAGTGCTCATGAAAACACCTCTCAGAGGATCCTCTCACTTTATTCTGTTTTTCAGACCCATTTCTTTGTTGTCTCACCTGCTCTCTCCCTGTCCTCAACACAAAGCAGCCGGGAAGCCTCCTGCACCGACCGGCAGCTACAGCCCGCGTCCGCCTCCCTTCCCAGCCTGGCAAAGCAGCGAGTCACACCGATCCCAGGCACTCCCCCCCTGCTTTCTGAGCTCATCCTCAGGTTTCCTAAAGGCACATGGCTTTGGCACCTACCAAGCCCACAGCAGCTGCCCCATGAGAGCACCCCAGGTAGTCCCAGTGCAGGAGCCAGGGGGGACCCGGTGGGCATGGGGTGGGAAGGGGAAGCAGGGCAAGAGGCAGGGTGGGGGAGAGCAGCCCCCTCGTCCTGCTGCGGGTCCCCCCGGCACCAATGCCGTGTGTCAGCAAGGAGGTGGCTTCGCCAGCAGGGCAGACACAGCAGCTCACCCTCGAGATGTCGTCCTTACACCCAAACAGGGACATGCTCCAAGCGCCACAGCGGGTGGAAGTGAGCAGCGCGTACTTCAACACCTAAACGCACTCCTCAACCCGCAGAGACCACAATGGGAAAGCAGAATTATTTTTAGCAAATGAGTTATCTGATGAATTTAGTGCTATTTTCGTACCCTGCCTGGGAAGGGGTGTCTGGCTTTGTTACCTACAGATCTGCAGCAGCGCTCCAGCAAAGGTTTTTGGCTCTGGCGCTGCCCCAAATCACTCGCATGCCCCGACCACGGCTCAGGAGCCCCAGGTGAGCTGCTCCCCATGGACTTCCAGGGCTGCTGCCCACGGGGACCATCCCAGCCACATCCACAACCACCTCTGCCAGACGCCAGCTCGCCCATCCCTGCCCTACAACCCAACTGCTCTGCACAAGCTGCTCGACACAAAGGGCTCGGAGCTGACGGCTTCCTGCCCTATCCCGGGGCTCAAGGTCTACGGCCTCTCCAGGCTCCCTCTTCCATTAGTTCGTCAACTTCACAATTAAAGAGCGTTTTTAACATCTGAGCTGACTCTTCCCTGCCCCGATTTAAGGTCATTCATTCTTGTTCCACCCACCGCAGACTGTGCATAAAACGTCACTCACCGGAACACAGGAACAAAGGGGGATTTACAGCGCCCAGACCCAGGGGTTATTTGCAAGGATTTTTCAGATGTTTCTGCATTCATAAACCATTGCACCTAGAGATGGTCCTGATAACGCATGAAATTCTGTATGCCTGTAACAGACGGGTTACCGGGACAGACTGAAACTATTCCAATTTTATTCTGAAAAACAGAATAAAGCTGACTGATCCTGTTTGAAAGGAACTGCCGTTTCTTCAGACAAGCTATACATATATGGAGCAGAAATTCTGTGGAATGTCAGAAGTTGGAGAAACATGTATTTAATAAATAATATAAAATGCTTTTTGTTAAAATAGAATTCTTGGTTTTATACCTACATAGCATAGCGACCTTTACATAAACAAAATAAAGCTGAGTCTGTGATGATTAGTTTAACACAAAATAAAAATACAATTTAACAATAGTATTAAAACAGCCAATGTTCAATCCACACAATATGTACACCATGGAATAGAAATCAACAGAAAACAAAAGTAGATTATCTTGAAATTCCTCAGACATTTGGATATACATATGTTCTCTGTATATTTTAGATATTTTCCTTTTCTTTTTTTTTTTTTTTTTACAATATTAAAATTAATACTATGCTTTTTCAAAATACGCTTTTCAGGTTTCTCATTTGTAGAACTGACTCATTCCTTATATTAATCAACACAACTAGAACTATTTACTTTCTACTGTACACTTCAAAATAGTCCTTCCTCCATATATACTTAAAGTGTGAGCATTTCAGAGTTAAAGTAACTGTGTCATTGCCATCTGCTGCATGGGGAACAGTAAAAGCAGTATGCGACTTGCTACGTAGACAGGTAAGTGATATGCAAGAAGAATCTCGTCCTTAAGCTGATCAGCTGCCAAGAAGAGCAAGGCGCAGAGCTCCAGGGCCTCCCCTGTCCCCAGACACATCTCCTGCCACCTGAGGCTGAAGCCCACAGTAACTCCGCAGCACACAGCTCCTTGCGGACAGGAGCTGCAGAGCCACGGCGGCATCACCAGCATCACAACTCGGATTTGTTTAGCACCAAATTCACAATACTTCTATTATCTAAACACTGGGCTGCAAACACCCGCGTTTATTGTGAAACCAAACCCAACCTGGTGATCCTATTCATTTTTTTTTTTTTTTCAGCCTCAGCAGAAGGAGAAGAAAACTGCTGCTGCTTTTCTGAAGGAGAGCTGCTGGACTCGAGGGGCATCTGACCGGAGGCGCACGTCCCAGCCCTGCACCATGCAGCAGAGCGCTGCCCACGTCCCCCAGCCACGTCCTGCAGCCACCAGCGTGCTCAGAGCCTTTGCTCCAAAGCCCGGTGGGGGCACCACACTGGGAACATCACGACCAACTGCATCGGCTCCAGATCTGTGCCACCAGGCTCATCCCCAAGTGGCACAACAGGACGGCAGCCTTAGACCTCACCAGACCAAGTTGGAGCATAAATAACACCAAGAGGCTGTAAAACTTAGAGAAGTGGATAGCCTACAGTTGAATGAAGGATTTTATATAAATACGTTCCTTTAACAGTTGCATAAGTATGCAAAATAATCACCAAATTTGAACAGAATTGCCAAATTTATGCTGGCAATGACGGGACGTCTCAGCTGGCACGCAGGGAACACTTGGCAGGGAACACCGTGCTCGTGCCCCTGGGGACACACTGCTTGCAGCCTGAGTAACTGGTGGGGGGCTCCTCCTGCACTTACATGGCAATCTGTCAAAGTCTGAACCTGGCAAGATTCTGCTGTATCCCCATCTTTAAATGAGCCACTAAATTACAGCAAGTCCCACACATCAGAACTGCCCCCCTACCTCACAGTGGGGAAAAAAAAAAAAAAAAAAAAGGAATAGAAAAGAACACCAAGCAGAGCCCCAGCTCTTCTGGAAGGTACTGCGAAGCCCCTGAGTCCAGCTCCCACAGAAATCACACATCTTTGACAGTCACGTCACCCACGCACTTGCTTTCCAGGATCTAGCCTTCCTGCGTGTATCAGCTCATTCATCGGACACAAGGAATAACTCGAAAATAATCCCTGCAACGCAGACGGCATGTGGATACATCAGGGGAGTATTCGATATGGCTTTATCTAGCATCTCGTCTCCTATTTTGAAATGTAAGAAACAATTTCCCTATGTGCATAAATCTTCGGTACAGAAGCATTTTTTATAGGACTTTTAGAAGATTTGTTTAAAAACCTGTGCTTAATCATTCACTTGGTTCTGTTGATGCCTGAAGCTCTAATTTCTTTTATCTTTACTTCCCTGAACTTTAAAACAAGCCCTACCATTGTGGTCAACATGCATAAAATTCATGCCGTGCCTTACTTTCTCAATGTTCAACAACATTTTCTACGCGTACACCTGAAGACCCTCATGTAAAATAAGACCATCAAGCATCTTTGTCCAAGAAAAACCTTTGGAGAATGTAGTACCTAGACCGGGAACGACCAGCTAGGGGTAGCACGGCACCCCGTGCTTTGAATGGCCAAATTCCAGACCTCTCCCCACACCACGAGACCCGGATCTTTCCGCAGAGTTTCCCTCGTTGCTGGGGCCATAACGTGGGCAACGCGTGCGGGGTTCTTGCTCTGGTAACCTCTCCTCCCGTACCAGCACGGCCGTGTGAGTGAGCAGTACAGGTCTTCTATATGTCACTGATAAATCAGACTACAGGACAGGAATGCTGCCCTCCTGTCCTGGCCGGTGCTGTGGATGGCACTCGGCTGCCAGCCAGCCCCAGCCACCGCTGACGCAGGCGAGGCAATCAGCCCCAGGTTAACGAGCGTGTCCGACGGCCACCCCAACTCCACTGCCCTTCAAATACGCCTATTCCTGTAAGTCATGCACAGCCGTTGTTTTGTCTAATACCTGTGGTTTTGAGGCACCATTTCCCAGCTGCAGATCTACCCCGCCTTACGGAGCCCAGAGCTACGGTGTGCTGCATCACAAACTGCCAGCCTCTGCCAACAGGGACCTATCGTACAAAGCAGCCGTGGAAAACAACTAAAGAGGAAAACAGAACCAGTAAGGAACTAAGGAAATATGAACAAGTTACAAGAGAGCTAAGAGAAGAGTTGATCGTAACTGGAGTTTTCTTCCCAAATCCACAAGAAAAATAAAAGCATTGCATGGTATTGCAGGAGAACCTTAATGACACCCCGTGCACAGTCAACACCAGTAAGATGAGACATTTTGTATTCAACTCCAGTAAATACCACAACTTCTCCTTACAGAGGATGCTGAGGCACTGAACATCACTTACCAGCAAGAAGGACAGAGACGTCAGCACTCTTTTTACAGAGTAAATGAAAAAATAAATGGGATAAACTCACAAAAAGATATCGCCTGACTCACATGGGGTATCTCCCAAAACACATTTTTCCTTTTATGCTGCACCAGCTTGTACCAAAGAGTTTGCACACTTGTGAAAGCACACGCTATGCAGTTAAGCCACTCTCACTTTTAGAAGCAAATACATCCGATTTTATCACTAGAGTGTTCAATAAACAAATACTTTCAAAACAGCTCTCCTACTTACGCCAATTTGTAATTTTGTCTACAAAGGACATAAGTCTACAACTCTGTGGTTATCTGCTAGCAACACAAGCGAGACAAACTGTGCACACCAGGTGGAGAGAGTATGCTGTTGGTGCAGCTTCTGTTCCCACTTACAGGGATGCAGTTCTCACCTTCTTCAGGGACTATGAGAGCTGTACCACTGTAACTGGGCAGAAAATGTTCTCTAAGGCATTCACAGAATCAGAAAAAAAGCTTAAATTCGGCCCTGACAGAACTCTTATAAAACATCACAATGACTAGGGAGAGGCTGACATCACATGCTTAAAGTTGTCTACCAGTTAGGGATTATATCGTTACTTTTGCAAAGAGTTTCCACATGACAGGAATGATGTCTCAGGCAGAATTAATATAAATCTGGCATTTGATCAGCTCATTTTGTGAGTTCCATCCTCAGTATTCTCAGACTGTTTTCAATGTGGACATTTTGAATTCTCTAGAAAAGAAAATTAAAAATCCTTTTGCAAGCCGAGCCATGTGATGTAAGCACGACCTCCAGAGCTCAGCTACAGTGAAAGTCTGGGATAGCTATGCTATGAGAACACACTTGCTTATGTTTTGTGTACAACAGACAAGGATCCACAAGTCCCGTAACTGAAGAGTGATCCAGAATACGTACCGAGGTACCCAGACATCTTAACCCAGTACATGCACTAGAATGCATTGGATTTGAATAATTTCTTTTTAATTTTTAAAAAGTGCAGTTGACCTGAAATGGAAAAGAACTGTCTTTATATTCACTGTAAACTTGTCAAAAGGAATCTGCTCTTTAAAAACTGTGCTAAAATAGTCAATTTATACAACAGAGCACTAGATGAAGCTACCATAAATTCCTCTTCACCAGTTATTACTCTATTGTGTCAGTTATAGTACTGCATATACGTAGAAGAAGCAAAACGGTGGTAGCTACTATTACCGAGTACAACAAACCAAGTGAATAACTTGAGTTCAATGCTTCCATGAAGTAGCAATAACATTTAAACCACAGGACAGTTAGAATTCAGTACTTTGAAGTGCATAAGAGTCACACTGTTGATCATCAGCAGTATGGAGAAAGGTTATTATAAAGTCAGCAGTAATGGTCGGAAAGAACATGGCAACACGACAGATTAAAGGTTATCCAACATGGCAAGTCTGCAGCTCCTTCCAAAGTTGAGGGATTTGTCGGTATCACACACAAGTGTAATTCTAGCCAGCAGTAACCACTTCAGTTTCCAGGCTTGGTATGCACCAAACAAGGGTATTGCAGAGAAAACAGCATCTTCCTTCCATCAGTAGTTCTAGAGTAACGGACCGTTTCCAGACACCGCCAGGGTGCAGGAATGCATGGGAGCAATATGCAGCCTCTACATGTGATAGTTTCCACCACTGCTAGGAGCATGAATTCACTTGCCATTGTTCCAGTCTTCACCACCTCCAGAGACAGAGTTCTGACATTATCCCATGCTGTAAACATCTAATTCTTCCTCTCCTAAGCACATCCCGCTTCCAGGACTGCACAAAGTAATTCATAAGGATTCTGTGAAACTCAACATGTTCACGCAGTAGCTTTCCCTAAGTGAACTTTGTTCTCCTACAGACCATTGCTATTCCTGTGGCTGAGCGGTGGCTTTGAAAGCTCTACAACTGTTGAGCGAGATTTATTGAGAAACTTTGGAGCCCGACGCAGCAACCTCTGTGCCTCAGTAAAAGCTTCTGTCAGCTCTTTTTTCCACTGAACAAATTCTGGGTCACTCTGAAAGAGATACAGAAGTAGTTTGGCACTTCGTAGTAAAACTGCCAATAGTGTCTTCTCCTTTCAATAGCACTTAGAGCAACTTATTTTAATTTCCTGAGGGAACTAGTAGCTCTGGATGTTGAAAACACACAGCCCTTTGCTTCTCCATCGCCCTGCCAAAGTCAGGCACAGCAGCATCAGCAAGTACAGATGGTCCAAATCGTTTGAGGAGTTGTGTGCTTCCTCCCTTGCACACACATCAACTACCATGTACCAGCTGCAGTGAGTTGCGTGTGCCAACACAGCCTTAGAAGCTCATGTAGGTTGAGAAGTTTTGAAGTTTTTACTTAATAAACTCAGTTCATTTTGGCCCAAATGCCATTGAAATCCATGACACAAAGTGGCACGCCTGCAGGTCTCCTGCTTTCAGAACTACAGTGTGATAAGAACTTCCTAGTTTCACTTAGGTTAAGGTTAGCTACATAAAGTGCACTGGTCAACATACACTGGGAGGTCCTGAAAAAATGCTCAATTGTTCTATCACATGTAAAATGTCTGATTAAGAGTTATGGAAAAACAAGCGTCTTACCTCACACTGTAGGACAAACTGTTTTCCTCCTTTAATTCTCAGTAAGATGCATTTCTTATCTTTAATTTGTGTTTCTTCAACAGATACTATTTGTTCCATTGTCAACAGGTTTTGCTGTAGTATTTACAAAAATAAAGCAGAGAAATGATATGAAAAAAACCTGTTGCCCATCAAATAAAACCAATGGCTATTTTTTTCTGGATTAGACACATGAATGAAGTTACAAACATTAACTGTCATTTACCAACTTAACAGCATTGTCATATCAAACATTCTTTACTTCTGAAGGGTGAGTAGTGAACTAAAAATAGATTATAAGGTAAGAGAGATTTAGCAAGGGGCTTGGTTACTTAAACAGAGACAACAAAATATAAGCTAAAAGAGCCAATGATGACAGTATGAAATAAGAATCTACCAATAGGTGTGTCTACATACAAAATATTCACTATCTTCCCTCAAGAGAATTGCATATAATTTTATATATTTTCCAAACATTACTGCTGTTTAAAAAAAAAAACAAGACCGCCTTACTGACTATACCAAAAAGCTGAAAGGGAATACTTAAGCACTATACACTGACGCAGAAGCAAACATATATAGCAGTTTGCAGCAAAGGTTTCCCTGCAGACCATAAGATGAGAACATTTCAGAACTCCAAACCCTTACTTAACTAAACATACAAGTGATCTGCCAACTACATGATCACAGCTGGACTAAACTAAGGTTACTATAGCATTTTCTTTGAAACAAAATGCTATAGCATTTATGACCTTACCAGTTTATGTTTTTTTGTATAAATAGTCCAGCGGTCCTAAATGAAAAATGACACCATGAACTACCAAATTACTTTAAAAGCACAATAAAACAAAGTAAACAGGTTTCTCAAGACAATTTTATGTTTCCTCAATGCAGTGTAGCTATCCATTAACTAAGGCAAAACTTGAGATAAGTTTCCTTGAGTAGTGACTCAAATCCACTGGGTGATTACTCAGACAAAATTCTCCTTCGTGGAAGGTATATCTGAGTATGAATTCTCAGATTTGCCTCAAGAGACACCTGTCTCTCACGCCCCTGGAAGCTGCTGCTCCCTGGAGTAACCTGACTTACCCGTGACTCTCCTTCTCCTCGCCATTCAAGTCTGTTTGGGAAGAGGTAAAAGTAACGACGTTGCCACTGAGTCAAGAATGGGTTCCCCAATTTCAGCATGTATCCATGCATGATACAATCCTTCCCAAGTGCATAATCTGTAATGACAGGAAACATCAGTGTGGAAAACAAGGCACAGCCTAAAAACATGCCGCAGATGTGATATGTTGATGAAGGATGTAGCCCCGAACGTGTGACTCAGTGTGCTACCAACAGGCGTGCAGTAAGGGTTCTGTGTGCAAAGGCACAATTCTGCCGATTCTGCCTTAATTACGTGAGCTGATGAGACTGCAGTGGAGTAACTAAGAACTGAATTTGGTTCTTAAAACCTGGCTTACTATTAAAAGAATGATATACTGCTATCCAAAGTTCAGTTTGCAGTGCAACATTCCTGTGCACACCAGTGAAGTGTGCTGCGAAGGACCTCGTGTTATATTCCCTGTCTTCTTTGTAATGATAACAAATCCCACATACCCTTTTCTGAGCACGCACAATAAACAAAAACGATGAAAGGTTGTACATAATAATCTTTACAAGACACTACAAAAGACTTTCCAAAACATTATGCCATCATACAGCATTTCAAAACATTAAGAAACATCTTAAGAAACACAATAGTGACTAAATGAATTCTAACAATTACTGGTGAGTGACAGTAATATGAGAGTCTGTTGTGTGGAACTTCAAACACATGAATTACTACTATCTAGCAGTAAAAGATGAAGAGAAGTGTATTTGAAAGATTACCTTCCTCATGGCCAAGCTGCTTATTTTTAGCCCTTTTTCTGGCCTCAATTTTATCTGTGTCTGCATTTACTGCATCATAAACAGTTTCTGCTACTTCTTGCTGCCAACGCTCCGATATTACCAGAGGGAAGTTCTTATATAATTCCTGGTCACTATCAAGCAGCTTGCAAGAGAAAAACAACATAAAAAACAGCATTTTAGTAAGTTCTACTATTCTTGTCCCCAGAAGTTTTCCATATAACAGGATTATTGTAAAAGATGCACTGAACTCTAACCTTACCTGAACCAACAGGTGCCCACAAGAGAAAGCAGAGATACTAATTTAAGCATAGATATTAATTTATATGGCAAGAACAAACCACCTGTTCAAAACTTGTTTAGTCTGAAAGCTCTAAAAGCCTTACTCAACCTTGTCCCATTATGTTCTCTAGTTTTTACGTTTGGTAATTATTTAAAATGCAAGAAGTGGATTCTTAACTTTGTTGCATAATCAATGTTAACAAAATGCCTAATAGTATTAAAAAGTTTGTCTGCACAAAAATTCCAGTACGACAAATTAAGTATAAATAGATTATGCAGTATTAGGACTCTAAATTAAACCGTACCTTTTAAACAATGATGCCTTCCATGCTTTCAGAACTTAATTGTACATTCCTAATGATAAACCTCTAGAATTCAGTAACGAATGCTGCAGGCCTCATTATTTTCCTGTTGTTTGGCTTCTTTCTCCCTTCACCCTTACCTACGTACAGTACTTGCACTGACTTGCACTGAAGGGACCGAAGTCCAGGGTCTTCAGAAGGGGCACTGCTTGGTACCACAGAACACTGGGTTTAGCCACAAGGCATAAAAAGCGATCAATGTTTTCAATCCACAATTATTGAAGATTTTCATGTGGGGATGAGTCAACAGAGAACTGGACTTTTGTTCACAGTGCTGTGCCAAGGGAAGAGCCAGCCCCCAGGCCACATCAGCCTCCATCCACCGCTGTCCCCCTCAGCCTGCCACCTCCAGGGCACGCGTCCCTCGGGGTGTCACGGGACGCACCGCGGGGTAAATATAACCTGCAGCAGGAGCGAGGGGAGCCCAGCACCCAGCACTGACGCTGTCATGCTAAGGAACGCCCGGTGGCAGCTGAGTGGGAGGGATGGGGTTACCGAGCCCCCTCCCGGGGGTGGCGGTGTCCCCGTGAACCTGCACGGCCAGCAGCTGTGCACCGTGTCCCCATCCACTTGGGGCTAAGGACAGGTTTACCGTATGGGCAGCCCAAGTAAAGGTTACACAAAGAGATCTGGCTGTACAACTGACAGGTACAAGCCTTGAGGAGAACATCGGATCGATCATCCTAAGGGAATACAAAGACCACCCGGCTTCTCCTTGCGAGGTGTTCTTCTGGAATTGAATTTACAAATTCTGGGATTACAGCACTGCAGAGCTTCAGGGAGCTGGTATCCTGTTAGACCCACGCTGACAGTGAAGATGTGAAATTTTCTGGGATAAAGAACATCTTGGGATCTCTGCATTTCTCTTTAAACACGTAAAATCCTTTCTATGCCAACTTCTGTAATCACAGCAGGTGACACTGACAGGCAAGTTCCTTTTTTAGGCACAGTGAGTAGCTCACATGTTTTTTTGCTTATCAAGCTTAGAGCAATTAGTTTCTCTCCTGACTCACTTCTGTAATAACAAGAATAAAGCTTGATTTGTTGAGGAAATACATCATAAAAGCAGCAAATGGGACAGACCTAAGAGAAGCACTGGTCCAACTGCTGTCCCAAAGCCTCCAGGGAAGGTGCAGGAGAGGGGATGTACCACATGGGTTGGGAATAGGTCAGCAGCTATAGCTCCTTTTTTTTTTTTTTTTTTTTTTTTTTCCTTTGTATGGTTTTCCTTAGATTTTTCAATAGTATCAGGACTTGGTAGTTACTCTCATTACTTTTCTAACTTACAAAGATGCTACATTAATATACAGTTTGTTATTTCAAGAATTTTCCACTGTACTAGCTGAACATAAGGAAGCACTATAAAAATATGATTTAGCATAATTTATCCAAGCTTTCACTAGTATTTTTCTCCAAAATAGGTTTTCAGATGACTGGACATTCCTCTGATAATACACAGCACTGTGGGTACAAGGTTTCAGCTGCAACCTGTACAAGAACTTATTCAAAAACACTGCATTTACACAATGAGAAGTCATTTCCAAAAATAACATCTAGAAATCCTAGACAACTCTCAAATTATCAACTGCATGTTCTCCAGAATTAAAAAAGAAAAGAAAAAAAAAAAGACCTCCTTCAGAATATCAAGAGGATTCACATTCCTAATGTGTTTTGCAGTCGGAATATGCAACAGGAAGATAATGTTAGTCACATAAACTAAGAGGATATTTTTTTCTCCTTAATTCATTGCGTGAGAGCTGTGTTATACATTCCGTCTTCATGTGCTATTCTCATTTGCTACTGATACCCAAGGTGTACATATAACTAATCCAACAAAGAACTTCACCAGCAATAAAAATGTTACTGTGAGTCCCAAAAGCATCACCCTAAAAATGTAAGAAATTACAAAATTATTTGGGATTTCTACTGAACGTACATTTAAGTCAAACAATGTTTTGGGAACAGCAGTTTTTTTTCCACTCCCCATACCAGGAACTAGATACAATTTTTAAAACTGCAAACTATTAAGTACTCCTGAAAATGAAGGATTTCCCAGAATTTGTCTGGCCATTTGAAATATTTATTTTTGTCATATAAACATTTGGATAGGAAAGTAGACTTCAGTCAAACTAAAAATAAAGATTTGACAAGTGAAAAAAAACACTATCACCAACAAAAAACAGCCAACTAGGCCAAACTACCACTTCATAAGGGCACAGATTAAGTTCACAAACCTGAAAACAGTTCCTTGCCCCTGAAGCAAAGGAATGGCATGCCACACATGAAGGGATGAGTACAAGTGTCAAATTGCCATTCTTTACATATTGTTTAAAGTTGTATACCTTAATTCCTTTAGTGTCCTCTTCATCAAATGACCCAATATCAAAAGCGTCTGCTGCATTTACTTCTCCCCGGGGAGGGATCAATGGTGGAGGATACTAGAAATTCAAAGCAGCATAATTACAAAAAAATTAATGGACATTATTTAGATACATTCTGTAGATAAATAAATTCTCACTAATTCAGTAAAAGCTTTCAAAAAACTCTGTTGGAAAAAAAATAATGCATTTTTGAGACGGCCAAGCAGAAGAATCCACATTGTCATTTAACCCTGATAACAAATAATTCAGTACTACTGATCAGGAAGACTTCTAGCAATGAATGCCCAATAGTTCTCATCAACCATTCACCGTGCTTTCGTACAAGTGAGTATCTGTTCTGGGGACAGGAACACACAACTTTTCCATCCATCACCTGTTCAGGCATACTTTATTTTTACTGCTTTACCAAGTAAGTTATGGTTACTCTCTTAGTCCTTTACCTTTTGTAAATACACTTGCTGCCAATCAATCCCTTTGAAGAAAGGATGTTCTTTTACTTCTTGTGCACTGCAAAATGAAAGTAACTGAAGTCAACAAAACAAAAGGGCCTTCAAACCAAATTATCTTTGAGAAATCTAAAGCTTTCAAAGGTCAAGCATTTGTATCACTTGAAAGCATCAGTAAAATGACTTCTCTTTAAAAAAAAAAAGTATTCCTAAGTAAACAACAAAAGAGAAGACTTTAATGTGGAAACATTGGAAAAAGCTGTAACTCTGGCAAACAATCACCCTCATTTTTTTATGGTATTCCATCATTTCTAACAATAAACAGTTCTCTTCCATTGTCAGATCCCATACATTGCTTCTAAATAACAAACTTACTCTACTCCATTTGATATTATACCTCATTTATGGCAAAGTAAACAACTGCTCTCAATAGGCCCAAGGCTGAAAAGCAATTTCAGACAGGCCATTATCATTGAAGGCTCCATGATACAAAAACGATCAGAGCACCTCACTGGAATTACAGCCAGCCTCAGTAGGGACTACTAATTACAGGTAGCATACATTGCCAATGATTTCTCTACAGTTCTTTACTCTTCTCATAATTTTCTTTCCCAGTCTCAGAAGAAATGCACTAGGTTTTTAAATAGGTGATAACAACAATTTTAGTTAACAGCTATAAATAAGATAAGCACAGCAGAAGCAAATAGTACTTTGTGACCAGTTAAAAAAAAGTCTTTTTTTCTTAGACTCATTAAATGAAACATTTATATCTGGCAAAAGGCAACCCAAAATGAAAAGGAAGTATCCGTGGCTTTCCATGCTTGTTTTGTTGTATTTTTTTTTCCTTTATAAAAGCAAGGAATTTTAGCAATTAATATGACCGAATGAAGTATTACAACTTCATCCCAATATGGCAAAAACAAAAAACAATAAAGGGACAAAAATATGAACATCCATAATCAAATATATATAAACACCATCTGATATGAGCATGATTGCAGAGAACTTGGGTGGAGAAAAAAGTGCCTTTAATGACAAAAATTGTCCAAAGATTTGTGCAAACCAAAGGAAGCTGAAATGTAATTCCATGCAACTGCACTTTTTAATGTTTTCTTAAAAAAATATATAAAATAAAATCCTCATAACAGGAAGCTGGTTTTTACTCAAAACTAATTCATTCACTTACAAAGAAGTGGTGATCTTTAAAGGCAGTGGTCCAAGAAGATAACACCTACCTTCTTCCTTGGCACCCAAGTCTCTTGCTAACATCCCGTTGCAGGAGCCCTTCCAAAAGGGATTTTAGTTCAGGAGAAAATGAATCTGGTAACTCCACATTCTGTGAAAAAAAGATGTACAAAAAGAGACATTTCATTACAGAAGTACTGTGACCTGCCTTCTCCACATAGCAAAGCAACATTCTTCGACAGCATTTGTAAACAACTCTTTCATGTGTAAATACAGCTTGCTCAGAAAGCAGGCTATTTCCCACTTTTTAGAGGAAATGGGAGTTTAGTAAACAAGAGGAATGTAACTGCAACTGCCACCATGATCCTTACCACGGTGAGCGTCATCCGGTCGATCTCATGCTTATCTTTGGTTTTGTGCTGTCTGAAAGGACTGTGACTGTAGAAATAAGAAAATGCACTAATAAATGTAAAGCCATAACATATCAGGTTATTTCAGCTGTGGCAACCCCAGGAAAGAGTGTAGCATCCTTTTAGTCCCATTCTTCCACCTCATCAATCCTGTCCTGCAGAACAATAAAACAAGTAGTTTTAAAGATGGTGTTTCAAACCCCTTTCCAATTATATCTGTGTCTCCTAAAACACAGAACAGCTCCACCTAACCAAAGAACCCTCAACAGCTATTTTAATAGAGATATTTAAGCACACTGATCTATACAACCTACAGTCTTACTGCTGATCTATATGGGGAAAATGAAGTAAGATCTTAAAGTGGATGAAACAGAAGATAATAATGAACACCACTACATTATTGACTGGGAATATATTTGATGAGGTATGGTAAATTACCAGCTTTATCCCTTTAATGTTTTGTTATTCTGTTTTTGAGAGTTTGAATGTTTTGTTTTAGCCACAGAAGACCTTAAAATATTATAGATTTAACCATGCAGTACTTAAACAGCAGCATGAAAGAAAGCAGTAACTTTTTCATTTTTCAAACTGAGATATTTTTATTGGATTGAGAGTATATTCCTTATTTCCTCGTTGTCTTCAAAACCTTATGCGAATGCTGTTTTTCAAAATTGAAATGTTATTTACCTATTAATACACTCATTAGCTATTAAAAATCATTCTATGTTGCCACCTGGCAGTGTGTTCTAGCTCATTTCAACTGAGGACCGGCTACTCAAGAGTTACTTCCCATTTATCTTCAAAGTCACTACTAAGGAATGGATCTGATGGACTGAGCAGACCTTCAGTTTTGTTTTTAGCCATGACAGGTAACAAGGCAAGAGAAAACGGCTTAATACGAGGCCGGATAGCCTCATATATTTTGACAACAAGGTTCTGAGCAGATCAGGGAAACAAATGATTCACGGCGGACTTATGGGCTGGATTTTCTGCCAGATTTAACTTATTAAACACCAAGAAATGGCACCATGTGCCCAATCCTTGTTTGGGGATGCAAGTTGCTTAATTGGCTTCAGAACAGATTAAGGAGGATAGTTCTCAGTGAATAATGCTCTGGCTCCCAGCCAAGCACTGACAGCACCCTGCACATCCCTGTCAGGAAGAACCGCAGCCCACAGACTGAGCTATCCCACCCTGCAAGCACCAGTGTTCATGGTAAACTGGATCACTTATCTCTAGGTGCTATTACGTGAAGGAAGAATCCTGCCGGGGTCAGCCAAATGCTGTGCCTAGCCCCTTTTCAAAAGGAAGGCTGAGAAGACAAGCTGAGGAGTCCACAGTGGTCCTCTGCATGACACGCTCTCCTTTCTTCTCCCAGCAAACCCAAACTGTTCTGTGTCTTGCTGCCTACAGAATTCTTCAGTGAGTGACTGCAGAGATGGATATTGCTCACAGCTGCGTGATGCCATCTAGACTTCTAAATGCTTTATTTTCCAACTTAGATACCGTTGCTTTATTTATTTGCACACTTACATTTAACCTATTTTGTGAACAATTAACATTAACTGATAAGGCCTACTTCTCTTCGGCAGTCACAAACTTATTTTCCTTTATACAGTGTCTGGAATGTATAGAGGTAAAAACCTTATAATTAACTATGTGCAAGGGCACAGTAAAATTTAACTGATGAACAATCTTTATAAAGAAGCACTTGGAAAATTTTTAAAGATTATTTCTGCTTTGCCATTAACACTGAGGATGTGATTTTCAACACATACCTGCCAATCACTGCTTATTGAGTGTTCAGATAAATCCCTTAAATTCTACATAGACACAAAGTTACTGAGAAAGTAACAGTTGACAAAGCTGTAATTATCTTAACTTTTGTATACCAACATGGCCAAATTCAGAAACTGAAAGCATCCACACAATACAACGTATCCAAAAACTAAAGAAGGAAAGGTTGAGTATCATGCCAGAAAGGGAACAATGTAGCGAGGATTTTCACCTTAAAGGAAGGTCTTAAGACTGTGATGAAGTCCCCAACTCAACAGGGCTGCTAAGTACATTTAAGCAATGAATCACATATTCATCTAAAATGCTTAGTTATTGTCAACAGATGAGTAAATTGCTATCAGTAGAAGTCAAATCAGATCATCTACCTTCCTCACTGCCCCAAACCTGTACATACTAAAGCAAGCAGGGCTTAAATTTTGTTGGCTTTGGAAGCAAAAAAAGCCTACTTTAATCTCATGTGAAGATGTGGTCTAATGTGCAGGGACGGCAGTAAAATATTGTTTTAGATAAAATATACTATATGCACTATATGCATGTTAGTATTTCAGGGGACAGACAGTGATGGGGCCCACGCAATTAAAAAAAAAAAAAGAGAGAAAGAAAAAAGCAGATGTGACATGAAACTTCACTCACCCTCTCAGAAGTTTGAAAAGCATGCAGCCTAACGAGAACCAGTCTGCACTGCTGTCATATGCTGTTCCCTTCTGAAGCACCTCTGGAGCCATGTACCCGTGGGTACCTCTGAGAAGTAGAAAGGAGAATTTTGATTACAAACAAATCTACCATTGTAAAAAAAATAAATGTATTTTTTCAATAAGATAGTCTCATTTAAAAAAATATTATAAAACATGATTTTATTTTGCTTTGGCCATACATACATATGCATGCTTTCTGTTTATATCAATCTCTTGAGGAAATATCTTGAAACAAAACAACAGAAAACAGAAATGACAAGACAAACTGAAGCAGCTACAGTGAGATGCAAATCTTTTAAGACATGACAGGATGAAGCTTTCCTTTTTGCATAACTCCTGAAACTAAACTGGGGCAAATGAGGACCTAAGAATAAGATATGCCAGATAATCCACACACAACACAAGAAATTCAGTTCCCAGTTACAATCTGATGCCAAGAGGCAGACAGGAACACAATTTGCCTTCAGCTCTAACAAAAACCCAGAAAGAGAATGGCAAAACAAGTCTTGTTTTTTAGTCGGTTTCAGAATATTTAATTATCCATTTAGGACAATTAAAACAATCTGGTACTTTAACTCAGTCAGGTTCTTATCTCCTCTGAACAATGATTCATCTCGAAATAATGTGTCATCTTCCAGCCATGCCTACACATCAGCTGCTACAACTGTGCAGGAAAACAGAAAGAGGAGTCTGAAAAACCCTATCAGAGTATCCTGCGTAGCCGCCTTACAGAGAAGCCTGTGCCACACAAATGTTATTTTTTTTCCTTTAGGCAAAGCTAAATAATGACGACACATCAAGGATTTATTTAGCAATGATTATATGTGCAGCAAAGCCCCCATACATACTACTTACACACTAGCATGTGGCTTCTTTTTGGAAAAATCACAGGCCAAGCCAAGATCTGATATCCTTACATGCCCATGTTCATCCAACAAGATATTTGCAGGCTAGAAATGCATAAACACAGAAAGGTTACTACTTGATATTTTTCAGACATCAATACGTGTTGGTTATTGCTTCTAAAAAAAAAACAAAAAACAACACAGATCTTACAAAGTGAACACCACAGACACTTTCTACATAAAATCTACATTCTAACAGAGTACTACCAGCAGCTTCATAGGGATATTACAAAATACTGAAGAGTAACAGAAGAGGAAAAAAAATTAGACAAGGCTTGAAACAGAAGGCACTTGAAAGAATAAAACCAATTTGGCTTCAAGTCTACACTGCTTTTGGTTCTTGACAGAAAGGTCTGTGTGCAGCTCTCACATCCTTTATTGGCAATCCACATTCTGCTCTTTCTGTGCAAACTTTTTCCAGGCTTTCCTTGCCAACTGTCCCACGTGCACCTGTCCCAGAAGTCTTCAACTACCCATTTGCCAGTAAAATGCTCCCCAGCCACTGTCCCCCTAATCTTCTCCCATCACACACACTCCTTTTTCTGGGGTTTTACAAATTGATATGCCTCTAAATTAATAGCATCATTAAGATGGTAAGTGAGATCAATAACAGGGCATGGCATTTATTTTGGCATGAAGAAGCATCTCCCAGGCCAGTTACACCAAATGAGAGCATGGATTAAAACTTTGTTGAGGAATTATTAGAAAATTTAGCTAAAGGTATGCAAATAATTAATATTCTTCCCAAGAACAGATTTCAGGTAAGATACTTCACTTCTCAGCAGTCTGGGCTGTTTGCTGCTATCCAGCTACAACCTGTGTGGATGCAGTCCCTGTGTTAACCATTACCTTTAGGTCTCTGTATACAACAAAGCGATTGTGCATATGTTCTAAACCCAGGATGATTTCAGTAGCATAAAACCTCATTTCTTTTTCAGAAAATACTCCGTGCTGGGAGAGGTGGTAGTGCAAATCTCCTCCTAAAATTAGGAAGAATTGAGATGCAATTAGAAGAACTATAAAACCTTGTTTCACTAGCAGACAGCATGATATGGAGGGAGCAGCTCAGCATTTGTAGGTTCTAATACCCCATGGAACAAAGAGACCAGACCTACATGTGGTGACAAAATACCCAAGAAATTTAGTAAATAAACTGGATTAATCTGAAGCTCCATTTTAGAAGTGCATTTGCTTCATCCATATTTGCTGTCAGTGACTAATCTAGCAACTGAGTCTTAAGGCAAGGGATTTCCACTGCAAGTAAAATGCAGTCACATATACAGGTTTCTGGAGAACTGAATAAATTAGCATAAACAAACATTCATGCTGGGATGTTTTCACACTTTCCTCATCAAAGAACAGGCACAACGCAACGTCACTCTGTGAGCTAATCCACACCATCAACACATCAAACAGACAATATTCCTAGAAAACTGTTTCCAATCAAGCTACTGATTTAAAACAATCAACTGGAATTTGACCCACTCTTTTGATTTTAGTGAGAATCTTCACTGCAGAACACCAAAGCCAGTCTATTACTTGCAGGATCGGAGCTCTATTTCTTAGTTAAATTTCCATCCTTGCAACACGGTAGGTGTGGAGGTGCTCCATCTTCAGGTGTTCACCACAGGCCCACAGCCACAGTTCGAGCGCAAGTCCCACAGCAACTCCTCTCTCTCTCTCAACACTGCCAATTACTCTCCCTGGGTCTTCTCATAACAGTTATGCTAAAGCTTTTAGATATCTTTTTCCTTTGAGATGAATGCTTCTCCCATCTATCTTCTTTGCAGAGCTCCTTACAACAGTCCTTTTATTTTTATTCCGAAAGTGGCGTCCCTGATCTCCTCATACATTTCTACACATGACCGTCATTTCCTCAAGCTTCCAACCTTCTAGTTTCTCTGATATCTTCATTTAAATCTGTTAATGCCATAAAGTAACAGATTTTTCAGTCTACTCTATACATGCCCTGGTTTAGATCAATTTATGCCTCCAGCTCGCAGGCTGATGCTGTGCACCTCGGTTTATTTTCCCCTCATTCTCCTCACGACCTCAGCGAGCCCTCCTGCCAATATTTCTGTAATGCTGTCATCACCTTCATTAGCCTTGCTTACCGTTCATCAGGTCCAGAATGAAACAGAGTTTGTCAGGGGTGTGGAAGGCATAGGTCATACACACTATAAAAGGACAGTCCTAGAAGAAAAGGAGCAAAGAGTTTTTATCAGATAATAAGCAAATTACTACTTACAGAAGCTAAAAGTAAACGTGATATTTTAGCTATGGTTTTTGCATATATTCATAATAATAGAGCCATTTGTTTACTAATCTGGGTACTGTGATGTTTCACTTACAGTTCAGAGATCTTAAGATTTTGCTATCTCATTTCAATAAGAAAGTAAAAAGGCTATGAGGAGGCAAAGACTTACAAACTGCAGGTAGCATCATCATCTTCCGAAGATTTCCAACTACAGAAGCTAGGGGTATTCTGGAAGCATTTACCACAGTTTGTGCTAGACACTCATGAAATATACATTAAAGCTAGCAAGCTTCAGACCATGAAGTGTAAAGGACACGAACTATTTCCCGTGATGGCATGGAGAACGCTCAACCATTGGAATGCTGATGGAGAATCTGAGTCGCATCACGCACAAAATCCCCAAGGAAAGAGAACTTTGTCCTTGCCTATACATGAAACGCAGCGATGCTGGTAACACCCTGTCCACTCTGCTGAACCTCCCTGAGAGCTGCACAGACGTGACCGTCAGCCTCCTGCCTCCCTCTGCTGCCCTTCAGCTCTCCAGCAGAGTTTGCAGCAGATGATTAAAAGGAACGTAAACACACGAGGAAGGAAATCACAGCTCTGCTTCGTATATAACGCGAGGGAAGCAAGAACAGCAAGGCTTGCACTGTGCACAGAAAGAAAGCGAGTAAAGGGGGGTGCAGATTTAAGAACATCCCTGAAGATCAGCCAGGCACAGGGAGGGATGGCATGGATTACAGTTCCACTTCTTGATGCTTTTTAGTCCAAGTTCACACAGATGTTTAACACAAGCAGCCTTAAAAAAATATAGCTGGATAAACATCTCTACTGCAAATCATCTGCTCAGCAAGCTGTGCAGCTATAATGAAGGCACACTGCAAGAAACCACTGCAGGAAGCTGGCAGACCCTCCTCTCTTCATTAGGTCCATATTTGATTCAAGTGGCTAATTAATAGTGATGGCTATTACCTTGTTGATCCCTTCTCTGAAGCCCTAAGAAACCAGGGCTGGTCCAATATTCTACAACAAAAACTTCAAGGAAGCTGTGCTGTCCAGGCAAACTGTACCATAAAACTGATATTTGAAGGTCTGACCCCAAACCACAGAAGTTGACAGGAAGACGAGCTTAACTGCTGACGAGCCAGAATGCCACGCAGGAAGCACGAATTTGACCTAACATAACTTAGACAATGTGTTAATTATTGCAGTATTGATAGTGAAAGCTCTGGGAGTCTCGAACAGGAACTCGCTTCCTTCCAGCTGAGCAGCAGCACAGCGCAGTGGCCTTGGGCTGCTGATAACAGAGCCGGGCAGCAGGATCCTCACCAGCCCCAGGACGGTTCACCTCGGTTCATCCTTTCGCAAGATAACATCCAGTATACTTAAATAGAAAGCTTTACACGCTTGTCTTTAATCCCCAGGATTCCCAGATCTTGTGGGCTGACCCCGCGGTTACGTTCAAACCAAACTTCGTATCGCTGTGATTTATTGTTGGCTGTGCAAATCCTCATCCCAAGTACAACGCTGCTGAGCATGAGTGTGCATTTAAGAAGCCCTCCAGAAAAGTGTATGTAAAATGCCCGAACTGCTAAATGGTCCTAGAAACAAGCAGACTACAGGCAAGACAACATGGCATCTAATAAAAGATATTACTTCTCGTTGTAAACGTTGTATTGCTCATATCTGTGGACTAGCAGTGTTATGACTTAAGTTTGGAGCAAAAGCTTTAGCAGAATTATTGTTAGCTTTCTGAATTAACCGGATAATTCAGACACATCCCCAAGCAGGCCTCCTAAAACCCTCAGAGCAATCGAATCATCCAAAAGGATTTAGTATTATAATCTCAACAACATAAAACAAAAATAAATAAATATATAACTAAAAGAATGTTCCCGTCCCTGAAGACAATATGCCTAGATTTTTATGGAATCCATTTTTTTAAAAAAAGATATCTGCAAGCATAAATGCGAAGCATAACTCATTTTTTCTGTAAGCTTTCCTAATTTAATCACTACTCTCCCACTGTTTAACAGAGAAAAAATTGCGGTAGTGCCATATTTTTCTGACAGAAAAGCCACTGCAAAAGAGTATATCCCAGCAGAAAAAATAAAAAACCTGTATTTTTAAAAAATGAAACCTAATGCAGTAAAGGATATTTCCCAATAAAATGATATTTCAAAGCAGCACTCAAGCTTCCGTTGTGAAAAAATGTAAATGACAGTATGACAACGTTGTGTGGATTAAAAATAGCGTGGAAACGGTTCTTTACATCTAAACAATTCTGGATTAAAGTCCAAAAACCACAAATGAGAAATTTCTGGTAATAAATCACAGGGAAGGGGAAAAAAAATAAATTAAGAGTGTGTATCTTAGACTGTAGGTATGTAATCTCTGACAGACCTTAGCGTACTACTTCAGTAGGTCCCCTTTGGTTCTGACTCCGCAGCCCGGTCAGCAGCAGCGGCTCCGTGCCGTGCCGGCTGCTCTCTCTCAGAGATGTGCAGTCGGTGCCTCTGGTGTGGGGAGAAGACCTGCCTCTCTGACAGGCGGCCCTTCAAGTGGCTAACAGGATTTTGGGGTAGATTCCACACGTTGAGCATAATTCAGAGTCCTATAAATCTCAGTACATACAGAAACAAGGTACCTCCCCTCACAGGGGGAAAAAAAGACTCTCAATCTCAGCTGTTCTATTACTCAGCCTGTCCACTTTTGCCGTAAGTACCTTATCTTTACCATCCCTTTAACACCATCTTGAATCCAGCCTTCTTTTTGTCAAATGATCCCCAACAGAGCTGAAAAAGCTTCACTGCCCCACAGCAGCGCAGCCCTGCGAGGCTGCTGGTGGTGCCCTGGGCTGCCCACACGAAAACCTTGTGCCCTCTTGGTCAAGGATTTCCTGAACAACCCCCTGCTTCCACAAACAGCTCCTCTGGCAGGTGGTTTCCTACAGCAGCAGTGGTCTCAACAACTTCAATGTTCCTGTTTTTGAATGTTACGTAAATACTGGGTATTTCAGAAAATATTTTTTCCTTAAAACAGGAAGTAAAATATTTTCCTTATTATGCTGTCTTCTAAGAATTTCAACGTGCTTTTCGCACCTCCAGACTGAAAGTCAATACGGGAGAGGAAGACAGGGCCAGTGTCTTGCAGAATAGGAACGAGAAGCCTGGGCAGTTCATCCGCATTACACCACGGGTCGGTGACAAAGGAAATACACCCACGGAGAATCCAAGCAAGGCAGAGCCCCCGTTTTGTGCTGCTAGACAGCTCCTGTGCCCCACAGAGGCGTCCGTCATGATTCTGGCCGCACAGTTTGAACCATCTCTGTGAGCAGCCACTGTCACAACACGGCCACGATGGACTCGGCTTTGGGAGCTCCCTGTTCAAGAAGTAGTTGTGAATGCCAAAATCTTAGGTGGGTTAACAAAAATGATTACACAGACGTATGTGTCATCTGCACAGCTGCTATTATGTATTTTGCAAAGACATCTGGATTCCCAGTTACGTGACTAATTGTGCTAAAATGAACTTCCCCGTTCCCCGGCTGCTCTGGGCAGCTCTAGCTCCTGCTGCTGGGGAAGGCAGGCGCCACGCGAACCCGACGGCCTGTGCCTGGGAGCAGAATGAATCATCTTCTTCCACCGTTTTCATAGCTGTTTAATTCTGCAAATCCAAAACGCTACGGCATTTCTTGCAAGGGCAGGTGTATCTAATCTGAATTGATGGCATTCTGTATAAAATCTCTTTGCAAGCTCTCTTTCTGAGAATGTAAAAGAAGTCACTAACGAGCTGATGATGCTTACCCGAACAACAAGCTGCTCCTTTTGCTTTTCTGTTGCTAAATGCCTTGCAAACGAGCTCCACCATTATCAGCTTTGCAAACCTTCTTTGTGAATCGTTAGAGATGGAAATTTATATTCGGTACTAGAGCAGAGTCACAAACTGAAGTAAGATGATTATTATTAATTTGCCTGGATTTCTTTTCTCCACCACAGAATTCCTTCCACCCCACTGGCTCTCAGGGCTGCCAACACCTCTGTACAAGCTGCAATTTATCCTCGGTGACAAAAGTTAACTGGACTAAAAAGTCAGACTGATAAACCCAGCACAGCTCTTACGAGATTGTTCCAATGCTTAATTGCAGAGATAAAAGAACAAAGAAACACTCTCCAGTCCTTCTTCTGTCTCCATTCCCAAACAAAACCTAAATGCCATTCTATGTGGAAGGAAATGCCGTTTAATGTCAGCGCATGCCTGGCCTTCTCCAGAGCAAGGCCAAGGCAGGGGAGGAGGTTCTGATGTGGGGCACGCAATGAACCACCTCGTCCTTCCTTCAGAGCTCTGCAGTCAGGACAAAGCTAACCTCACCATGACACCTTGATGTGTACCTTCCCTAATTTCTGTTTTAGGATGTGCTGTACCAGAGTGTTTCTAACAGTAGAGGAAAATTATCTGACAGGTGGCAAGAAAAGTTCAGAAGCTAACCTTCCAGGGACAAGAATGCCATGAGCTCTGTCAGTCTGCACCACAAAGGACCTCAGGTGGGTACCGCAGGCTGAGAAGCACCAAGTGGTGTCAGATGCGCAGTGCTTTTACTTGACAATAAAAAGGCACTGTTTAGTGACTAGAATTCCATATTGATACGCAAACCCAGAAAAACAAGTCTCCATTTTTCAATGCCGGGTCTGTAGAAGACCAGGGCCACCAGGCCAGCGCTCCCTCTGCAGCCACAGGCCCAGGCTCCTGCTGGGGAAGGCACCCATAGGCCCCACGGGGCCGACGGGTTCCCTCAGCTTCACAGGACCCCAAGGATGCCGAGCATGCACAAAGGTGGACGTAAAGGACAACATCAAACTAAGCACACCACAAGTGAGATTTCTAAAAGAAGGAATCAACATTTACTAATCCTTTGGATAATGCAGAACCCAAATCAGGATTTATATAATCTCCACAAGATACAGATCGTGTCGCTGTGAGTAAAGCAGAATGTTTTCTCTCTGCTGTCTCGCAAAGCAAAGCAGTAATCCTCCTGCACTGCAGACACTATGCCGACTGCACACTTGTTGTCCAGCAAGTCTAGAACAAAATCACATGCAATTCCTTCTTGTGCCTCAACTGGGCTGGGAAGGGGATGTGTTTGCATTTAGCTGCAAACGCGGAATTCGTACACCACGATAGTTATAAGGAAAATTAACCTTTTTACCAACTTCACACGTAACCATGGTGATACGAGTTGGTTGCAAATTTTGTTTAATGAGACCAGTGTACTCAGAAGGCTCTGGCACTTCAAAGCCCGCTCCAAAGCTGTCTGAGCACTCTGCTGAACTCCTCTTCTGCGGGCAGCGAGGCGCAGTCTGCTGAAGCTACAGCCAGTGGGGTTGCTTTTTATGCACGCTAGTAACACTTCAAATTTTAAATAGACTTGTATGCTAGATGGGCAGACTTACTTTTTACATCTTGATAGCTACTTGGCTGAAGTAGATAAAAACAGAATGGGCAAACTGGGTAAGATAACATCAGAGACACAGGAAAAGGAGGAAGAACTTTAACTGAAGCTTTTTAGTGAAATAGCATCTCATGTTCTCCAAAAGCGTTATCTAACTATAGCAGAAAAGGAAATTTTATTTACAGACAGAATAATGTTTTGGAAAAGTTCCAAATATAAAGACTTGCAAAAGGAATGTTAATAGATTCAGAAAACTAAGTGATGGAGAAATGGGAACCTCCTCAAGCCTTCTTCACCTGAGATGCTCATTTCTGCGAGCACCCAACAGAAGCTTGCTCTTTCATCCTTACTTCAGACACACTGCTACAATCATTGGGAAGGTTTCCAGGGGGAGGTTAACTTTTGCATGTCACAAAGCTGAATTGATCAAATATGTTTCATATATAACAGTTTTAATATCATATGCAAAAAAAATAAGAATAATGAGTACTTACTCCTGTACTGACAAGAGACAGCATAATTCTTTCATTTAAGGCTAATGTTTCTCCTTGCTTCATCTTGATTCTCTTCTTATCTAAACATTTCATTGCATACCTGAAAATATTAACCATTCAGAAAAAGCACCACAAAATAAATTCCTCCTATACTCAGTATTATTCACTAGAAATTATGCAATGCTTATTTTAAGTATCCTGCAAGCAGGCTCTTTAAACACTTCAACATTGTACTAAAAACACATCATTACATGGCTAAACAAAAAAAGCTCCAAAATCTCACAGAATTAAAACATTTTCAACAGAAGCCTCCTTGCAGACAAATGTGCTCTGACAAATAGTTCTGTGTCCAAACAACCACAGTGATAAAGGAATTACATATGAAATACCCATTTTTCAATACCTACAAGCAAGGATTTGCAGCAGGAATTAAGTAACAGAGACCCTATCACGGTTCTATTTAATTCTTACAATTTAAACTCTACCAGGAAAGTAGTATCTTGAGTACACACAGAGTTTTTTTAATAGGTTTATGTTTTTTAAGTTTGTTTTCTACTCCCAAGAATGTTAGATATAAGAAAGCAAGCTTTTTAATCTTCTACAATCTATAACAAAAAAAAAATACAATTTTGCTAAAAAACGAATGTTACCCTAACAACTGTCAAACAAGTAGGATGCAATACAGTCTGTGGGTATTTTTTCAAAACGTCAGGTGAACCTACTATCAGCCAACAGCACAGGACAGGTATGTTCCTCCACAGAAGAGTTCTAGACAGGGACAGCCAGGATTTTTAGGGCAGGGCCATTCATTTTAAAATAAGCTCAGGAGAATACCACATTGCAGCACTGCATCAGTGCTACCGACTGCCTACGCTGCGACAGCTCTGCTCAGAACCAGGGCCTCGTATCACCTTCGCTCTGCACTTCGCCACCAGCACTCCCAAAAAAGCCACATCAGTACTTGCCATGCATGTGTTGTGAGTGGGGAAGAGTGAGAGTACTGGAATCTGGAGTTTCTAAAACAGGGAATTTATTCACAGCACGTGCTCTTGCTGAGAAGTCAGTAGACGAGGACTATAAATAACATTTCACACGCTACCCTTTACTTAGCTTTGACGTCACTGCTCCAAGTGAATGACTGGGGCCGTTTCAGGCTGATTGAAATCAAGTATCTCATTCTTTATCAAGTTACACGCTCACAAAGCGCTGCTGTCCCTCTCCCTCTGGACTGCTTTCTGAATTGTATCTCTGGCCCCTATCTACATGTCCTTGAAGGAGGTGATGTGAAAGAAGCCTCAGGTGTATCTTTGTGGGTTAGTGAAACACCGATGGCATTTACCTTGGAGGGGTGGCTTCCCAAGCTCCTTGCAGGCAGTAAGTGCAGCAGAGGCAGCCATCTAGAGTGGACGGGATCTGGATTAGGGATGGGTAAACAGGTTTGGATTAAGAAAGAACTAAACCAAACCTCTACCCAGAAACCTAATCTAAGGTTTCACTTCAGATTTGAAAAAGGTCGGCTTTCCCACATTTCACTTTCCTTTACTCTATTTATACCTAAGAAAAACTGTCCTTTGCTTCCCCTGCTAGTCCCAAGGTTTATCCACCTCCTGCCATACCAAACTTGGCATGAAAATGGCTGGGAACCTGAGAACTACCTCTTCAGGGTGGATGCCTACTCAGTGTGGCTCAAGCTGAATAAGATGTTTATTTTTGTACATAGACAAATTAATGAATTATACATGGACCAAAATAAAAAGTACCAAAGCAAGAATAGAGACAGTATTGTTAGTACTAGTATTAAGATAAATACTTGAGAGATCACTGCAAAAATATGATAGCAACATTAAGATGTTCTCCACTGGTTAATAGCTCAAAACTGTATTATTACCAAGGATGCTAAGCACACACAATTGCCAGTGAAGCCAGCTGTAACTGCAGAGATTTGGTGCTTCAAACATACCATGCTTACATAGAATAGTAAAGGTGTAAGGATGGTCCCTGGACTAAAATTGTTAGGAGAAGAGCAAGATGAAAGAAAAAAAAAACAAAAACAAAAACAAACAAACATCAAGAACAATTTGTTAAATCAATGCCCAGATGTTCAGAATAGGACAATAATGTCTAGAAATTGAAATCTGTTGATAAGGAAAAGTGTGTGAATGGTAAGACCAGAAAAAGAAAAAAATTAAACACAGAGTTGATCTTGGAGTTCCCACCAAGATCTCTATTAAACAAAATCCAACACTGGAACTATGTTCTTCCAAATGTAATCAAGCATCACTGCTATTGCCAGTGAAACAAGTGCTCATCAGGGCATAAACTTATGCACTTACTGAAGTACCATATTCAGTCTCTGCCCAGACAAGACCCTACAGACTGACCAACACAGAGGTCATATTCCTATGTCATCCCCTAACACTATGTTAGCACCAACGAGGTGATGGGATTTGCTACAAGAACAGCAGCCTTCAGCAGAAGGGAGATAACACCTCACAGTCACCACGGTTTCCACAAAAATATCATTCAGCACCGTTAGGCTCTGGTCCAGGAAATCATTTAAGCACATACTTAATTTTAAACACATGTGCAGTCTCCATTAATTTTGACAAGACCATTTAAATGAAGGACATGCTTAAGAACTCCACCAGACTGAAGCCCTGCTGCATGACACATAACGGGATCAAATATCAAACAAAGCTTAAAGATGATCCAGAAATCTGAACCTCTTGGGATAAAACTTAATTAGGAGGAAACATACAGTAATTTGACACTGCTTTGCAGTGATTTTGTAAGCAATGACTGGAAGGATTTCCTTACATAGTTCAGAGTTTACAGCTATCTTTAAAATAAAATGTGTATGTACTCACATTTTTCCAGTGTCTGCTTTTCTGCAACCATACACTTCACCAAATCCCCCTCTTCCAATTATTCTATGTACACTAAAATCATTCATGGTCAGCTGTAAGCAAAAAAAGAAATAAACAGACCAGTTTTTCAGTAAGAGGCTTAACTACAGACATTTATATTACATTTATTGTTTAGGGAAAAGAAGCTCTATTGTTTTTATTTCAACATACTTGCAAGCAATACTGTGTGGAGTACAACAAACAGCAAGGCAAACAAGACTGCTCTTGCTTAAGACTGACAATCTTATAATGAAGCCTGCAGAAGAGGAGGGCTATTCTTATGCAGTTGTACAAGAGCAGTGCATAGGGACAAAAGCAGAGGCTGAGGTAAGGCAAGCTGGGGACAATGCTGGAGCTGTGGGAAACAGGAGACAGGTGGCGTGCTGCTGTGAAGAAGCAATTCAAGCAGTTCAGCTTCTTCCAGCTATTATAAAAATCATACAGCTATTAACCAAGAGAGGCAGAAGGGTTGTCCAGAAAGGAACTGTGAGGACTGCACAACTAAGAATAGAACAGCGGATCAGTAACATTCACTGTACTTCTTGATAAGGCCTTTTAAGCAGCAGTATTCAAAACTGATCATTTTCTTTCTTATATCTGCCTTTGACAAGATAAATATATGTGTAAGTACTTACATGAATATTTAGCTCCACATTTTTCCATTGACAGAATCTAGTAAACTTGTCACTGTAGAAAAAAAAAGGTTTAAAAGTTAGAAAAAGTCAGTACTCTGATATTGAAAATAAAATTTGCAATTACATATGTTGTTATCTTTACCAAATGACAGCCTTCCTTTTTAAGGACTGCAATCTTACCCCACCAAAAAAAGGCAGCACAGATTTAATACTTCACATCCTTATAAGAGAAAGCTATCAGATAAGATCATTGCTGTAAGTGCTCAGTATGTTCTTAATCTCTCCATCAGCATGTTTATTTGTTTTTTAAAAATTAAAAACTAACTTTGGAACTTACAATCAAATTACATAAAGAGACACGTAATTATAGGAATTGGACATAACAAACATTTACATTATATAAAGACAAAGATAATTATAAGAAAACAGAGGCAGGTCTGTTTATGTTAATGAACCTTCGCATACTTTGAGAAATGTTTTAAACCCATATTTATCTTAAAATGGGGGGAAAAAATCCCACAAGGTGTCACCAAAATAGTTTCCTGTTTCTACATAAATAATTAAGTCTTTATTTTGAAAGTAATAAATAATAGTTCCATGGAGACATTTTTACAGTTACTTCCATCTGACTGCAGACGACCACCACATCATTTTACACTGTGTATTTGGCTGCAGTTGGATGAGAGCTGCACTACAGACCCTGCACACACACTCAGCTCCACCAGCATTAGAGGGCTGACCAAGGTCTATGCCTCTTTTCCTTACTAGACTTTTCCTGCTGAATTGCAAGGTGCTCCAGCACCAAACAGAAACACTGGGTCTTTCGGTCACACGCAGGAGATGGCTACCCCTGAGATCGTCCCATAACAACACAGTTCTGTGCTTTTAAATCCTTAAGTTCAAACTGCAATCCATTATTACTGCTACACGGAGCAACAGAATTATCTACAAATAAAATTTTGCCTCTGATACATCCTGACATTAATCTTGATATACAACAAAGCCAGTCATTTGCAAAGCCTACTGATAATACACTAAGCAACCATTACATGAAGGTTACTAAACATTTTTAGCTTTATTTTACAGCAATACTTAAGGGACCTGACTGCCTGCTACAGTAGGTAGAAAGTTCACATAATAGGTCACGTTCATACCTTTCCATGAATTTTTGAAATATTTTTCCTCGGAGGCTATCACAAATTTCTTCTATATATGGCTAAAAAAGGATTAAGAAACACATTTAATATTAAGTAGACGATAAGCTGATTATGCAACCCTACCCAACACACACAATTCATATGCCAAGTTTTGGGAACCTCTGAAGTTCACAAGCCAATGTCTAGCTTGGAAATCTGCAGTGACTTTAACTCTATGTGCTATTAAGATTTCTTCCACGCTGTACATCAGCACTGTGTAACTACAGCATTTACTGTGTTTGCCTTGAATAAGGCTAAGTGAAGCATTTAGCCTTCATTTAGCTTTCTGAGCCTAAGCAGGTGCTCTGAAGTCAAACACAAAATATTTTCATGAGCCAGAAAACCTTAAACATCTCCCTTGTGGGGAGCTGTGTGAACCCTTTGTACAGCACCTATCTACTGACAACAGTGTCACAAAGCAATCCTGGTACAATTCTTTCAGGTATTTGAGCAGAACACCTGGTCGCTCCTGTGCAGCCTGTGCTTCCCAGAGCTGCTGCCACCCTTCATCTTTCTGGTGCTTCTCTCCTCTCAGACCTCAGAACAAAGTCAGCACCTTCTGTTCACAAGTGACTTTTTCTAAGGAGAAATACTTTCTCTTGATGCGTGATGGCACGCAGTGATCTCAAATCCCAACCCAATTAGCAGTGAGAGATAACTCAACCAATGTAGTCGTCAATTTGTCAGTTCACCTAATTGCAACATTAAAAACAGTTCACTGAGCAGTAGGAAAAATCAGGCAGGGGCAATCTGCACATTTTTGCAATATATAAGAATATTTAGGATCTACATCAAGGAAATTGAAGCTTATATGCATCCCATGATTGATGAGGTTCATTATCTGCACAAACAAACTGGTTTAAGGCAACTAACTATAAAAGTTAGCAGAAATCTGAACTTCCTGTTTTGTACCAATCTGTATTAGAGCTACAACAATGAAAAAGTGCGCTTTTCATTTATTTCCTAAAGTAAATAAAATCATAAAACATGAATAATTTTGCAAATAAGCCAGGATAGCACTTCTTATATTCAAATAGAGGATATGCAAATCTTATACTCTCTTAACAATTCAAAATTTTAGAAAGATTTTTTTTTTAAAGCACCAAAAATTTAATGGTACAGAAACTCCTGTTTAAAAAGGTAACTTTTGATTGGATTTTGTATTGTGGAAAGACAAAAATGAGCAAGTTAGTAGGAATGCTTAATTCCTCACCTTAATCAACTATAAATAAATACATCTTTAAATCAAAGAAAAAGGAAAAACGTTTTCAAAGATTTTACATTACCGTAACATTAAGGCAGAATCTCCACTAAACAGCTTGGTTTATGCTAACAAGAGGTGTATCTTCCTGATGTAAAGTGATTTACTCTAAACCATTTAATGGCTTAAAATTACAGAATTTTGAAAACTATTCTGTTCATACACCAAGGCATAGTAAGCTTTCGTAACTGTGCTTACAAATGTTTTAGACACAAAGAAGAGTAATTTATAATTTATATTCAACGTACCAGTATCACTATTACAGAGAATATTTACCAGCACCATTTTATTCTGTCTCCTGAAGTATTATGCACAAAGTCACTTACTGTCAAATAAGTGAAGAAAACTTCAACAGACTGTCTTAACCTCACCTGAAAAAGGCTGGCTGGCACTTGTTTCTTGGCTAAATGTGTTTGTACGTGATCTACAGCTTGTTTTGAGAAAGGCTTTTGGAAAAAGAAAAACAAAGATTATCAACACAGTTGGAAATGTTTCATTTATGGTTTACAGCACTGTTCTTTTAACCATATGAAAAGATAAATATACATAATTTAGAATGAGTGCAATATAGCTCCTCTGAAGTATATTATTGTAACATTTGTAAAATGACGCAGGAAAACAATTAGTCTAAAGCTGGAAAGCAGGAGTGGGGAAGATGAGAAGAAGGGAGATAACGCTAGATGATGCTATTTTGACAAATTCATTAAAAAAGAAAAAAAAACATATACAGGGACAGTTCTAGATAAAAGAGACGAGGTGGACTTTTCACTACTACAGAGACAAAAATGCATGCTTGACAACAGAACTGCTTAAACCCTTCATCCAAAGAAACCATGCAACTAGAGTAAAACACACTGCAAGTTTGTCTTTTAGACAAGAGCAAGTCGAAGTGTTAAATACAGCTCAGTGGGCCAAAGCTTCAGCTGGAGGAAATGCGTGCTTTCATTGACTCTGTCAAAGCTGGATCTGTCACAACACAGCCCCATGTCTTTAACTTGCCATATTGCAGCTAAAAAGTGCATTGTCTCTAGTTCAGCATGAAAGACTGCTTATCAAACAAATTCAAAGAGAAAAAGCTCGTGTGATCGGTTTCAGACACAATATAAAACTTTGCTCTGAGCTTCCAGGGTTATTGGAGATTAACATCTCCACTGCTCAGTAGAGCCTCGCCGCTCACATTTCTTTGAGCTTTGGGGGGCACAGGGATGTTGTGGGTTGGGAGGGACAGGTTAATGCACACTAAGTGTGCATAGACACACACCTATACCCACGAACCGTCTGCACTCATTTTACCATATTTTACAATAGAGATTTAGTTTAAAGAAATACAGATCTGCAACTATTTCCTTTGCGTACCACCAAATTTAACCAACCTTGGTGGCACACACCACCACTTTACACTTCATTGCTGAAAAAAACAACAAAAACCCACGCTGAATTCAGCCAAGCCCAGATCCATGGGTTTCAAACCGAAATCCACAGCATTACCAGCACTTGCAGAAACAATTCATTCTGCAGCAGTTTTAGTTGTTTTCTGAATGAACTAGCAGTTATTTTGTACTTTCACTGCTGTCAAGCTCCTCCAGCAAGGCAAACAGCAGTGTGAAATTTGGGGATACGCACATGTGAACAGGACAGGAGCTCTTTCATGATGTAAGTGTCGTAAATCTGCCGACTTCTGGTCAAACGCTCATCCTCAGAATCCAGTTTCTCATATTCTTTTATCTGCAATACCAGAGAGAAGGAGCCGTCAGATGAGTACATTTTTAATACTTTTCACTCATTTGGTAAAAACAGGAGTTTGCTTTGGCTGAAGTTTTATTTCACTTCATTGTCTTCTTAGGTGAGACTCATAGGAAAAAGCCACATGCAATACCATAGCTACGAGTGACGTTACATTTCCTTTCTAATTCTTTCTTTTATACAAGGAAACTAATTTGCCTAAAACTCCTACGAAGCTCTGTGTTCTCCACCTGAGAAGGGCCACCCTGAAGCAGTGACTTCCCCCTGCTTTGAGTTTTCCCTGCACACCCCATGCAGCTGGGCTGAGCAGGCGGCACACACCAAGCAATCAGGCGCAGCAGCAGCACTGCAGGTCTTCTTCCAGCTGCTCAGCCCATGGATGGAGGGCACTGGCCTTGCCCCTGTAACACTCGAGAGCATTGACTCCTCGAATTACTTCTCTGGATGCTCTGAATATCCACCACACAGCAGCATGAGCCCTTCCCAGCTGCGCCCTGCTCCAGGTGCCCATGGCACGCCGGGTGCCGATGTCCGAGAGCAGACCCAGCGTGCTTCAGAGCCTCCTGCAGCTCAGCCACGGGCTGCACCTGAGCCCTGCGTGCAGGGAGCAAGATGACTTCAGAAGATACACCAGGATTCTGCAGGTGTGAGCAGTGCTCAGTGTGCCCATGGGAAGCAGCAGCAGTCCCACAGGGCCAGCTCGCACAGTAAGGCGGCTGGGGCACCGCCACGCTCCCCGGTGCCAGGGTTTCCTAGGGTCAGTAAGGATTTAAAAAATGTGTTCTGCCTCCGTTCCACAATAAACTTTTGTTGTTGCTGTTCTACCATTCAGAAGCTGCTCCACTTACAGGATGAGCTGTACTTTATAGCTCTTGAACAGGTCTCCATGTGACAAACTCACAGCGATCTATCTTTGAAGGTGGAACACCGTAATTAAGCCCGTATTTTTCCAGCTGTAGGCCTCTTGTTTGCTGACAACGATAAGGCAACAGTTCTACCACAATTCACCATCTGTGACTACTTCCCCCTTGGGATCATTTTATAATTAAAATGATTCAAAACATCTTTGCCAAAGAAATGTTTTTTTAATTAATGCAATGCCTCAAAATAATTAAAAGTACCGGAGAAACCCTGATGCATTTCACGTGAACGCAACCTGCTGCCCTCCAGACTTCAGCTTTAAGCCGACAGCACCTAAAGGCTCCTACCAGCACCTACCAGCACCCTGCAGCCCCGCTGACACCATCAGGTTTTCCAAGAACAAGCTGCCTCTGCTCGCTGCAGCTCCCTCGGCACCGCTCAACCCAGAGGTACCGTACAATGCCATCAGGGATTTCAGTGCCTCCCCAGCGAACTTCAGCTCACCTTCAAGAAGCATCTGACAAACTATCTTCTGAAATCAGAACATGTTGGTTTTCAAGCACCTTGAAGCTCTTTTTTTTTTCCTTTTTTTTTTTTTGAAACCGATCTGGATGAATCACTCATCCACTTAAATGCCTGATCGTGACTTAAGCTGCAGTGATGTGAAATCCCTGGAGTACGGAGCCCTTCTACATCAAGTGATTTTTAATGTAGCAATGTACTCAAATTATTTTACATGTAATAAATGCAGTAAGTAAATCAAATATATAAAAAAAAAAAAAGAGAAAAGGTTCTGAATCCAGTATGTCACAGTAGAAAACACAATGAGCCTCTCTTTAAATATCTTTAATGGGATTTTTCTAAAAGTGCATGACAAAGCATTTAAAATCTTTTTAGGCAACACTTCGCTAATAACCTAAAAATACAATTTCAAATTGTTTCAGAGATAAAGAGGTAGCTAAAAATATCTTGCTAAACAATCTGTTACAACTTGCCTCTTTGATTACTTATGACAGTGACATCTTCAGCGTATAAAAAGATGGAAACGAAGAAAAAAAAATCCCCCTTTACTGAAAGCAAGTATCTAATTTGAGTGGGGGAACAGCGTATTGCTAAGGATTTATCTCCAAACTGATACCAGCTTACCCTATTTTGTGCTGTTAGCCCACTAGCAAGAGGTATTTTAAACTCATCAGCTTGATAGTAATCCAGACAAAAGGTTATCTCAGGCGGCACTTCTAATTAACACAGAGCAATACGGGCTGTATTTTAACAGCACGCGTGTGTGTTAACCAGGACCAGCACCTGTGATAGTGTTAGTGACAGCCCTGTACCACACGTGCCACACAGCCAGCGGGGATTGAATGGGCTGGGAGTACATCGCCAGCACCCTGCGTGCCCCTCAGGGTGCCCTCTCCCACCTGCAGAACTCCACAGGGCGTTTGTGCTGCGAGGAAGATGCCCAAGAAATGCCAGGAGTTGGCACCAGCCCCCTCAAGCAATGCCATGGGCAGCTGTAGTTTGGTTTCTTTTCTATATCCAGAGGAAAGCGTGAAGCACTTGAGAGTGCACTCCAGTTGCACTGCCTTCTCTACAAGCCCCAGCAGCCTCTCAAAATCAGCTCCAGACAACAGGGCATCATCCTCCGTCCGGAGAGATGCTGCAAAGAAAGAGGCGCACCGTGGCTGGGCACTGGGGAAGGCTTTGGCAGGTCCAGTCCGACTGCAACTATTCTGGTCTAAAAACTCAAGCAGTAGCTTTTAAAATGCCTTGCTAACTTGAGTTTAATACAAAGATAAAGTTTCAGAATATGCAAATAAAACCACTGCCAGAAGTTGAGCAATTTTTTTCCTGCAAATATTTCATTTTCTAAATCTTAACCATTTGCCCAATAGAAGGCAAAAAAATCACCTGCACCACTCTCATAACATAAGGTCGACAGATCAACTGGATGAAAGTTACATTACTACTTGTAAGCCTCTTGTACTTGCTTAGAATGATAGTTTTGCTCCTTTCCAAGTGTTACCATACAGGACATTGTCTCTTGCACATCGACCATCCCACCATGAAGCTGGACAGCCCAGGGCACCGTGCAGCCTCGTGTGCCCCTCCTGCCCTGTGAGCAGCCCCCCTGCCTCCCTCCCAGCCCCGCAGCTCAGCCAAAGGCAGCTTACCTCCTCATAAAACTTCAGCTGAGGGACAGCTTCATCGATTTCATTCATGCAATAGTCTTTAAAAAGCAAAAAGCCTGAAAAAAAAAAAAAAAAAAAAGATTTTTTTTTTTCCCCCCAGAGGAAAATGTAACATTACCATGAAAACCTGTAAAAAAGGATACAGAAAACCTCTGGTGACTTGATGGACTGCGTATACCTGTGTAAATATCCCTAATTGCCACAGCTCAGGGATATTAATTATCAAGCGAGTCTACAGCACTCCGAACAGAAAAGGATGGTAAAGCTCACTCGTCTCCCAGAGGTATATTAAGCACATTCCAATTTCCACCTGCTGAGGACTTTATGAGATGTTTACATAACGCACGGAAATATGCCATTCCTCTTCACCCGTCAGATCCTGGAGGTTTTTTCAGAGCAAAAGCAGGTATTACCCACGGTGGCTTTTTTGTTTGTTTGTTTTTAACTAGAATTGCCTACTTTAGTGATAAAAACCAGCCACTTCTCCGTTCTCGTTTTACAATTGCTGGTTAATATTACCGCTAATGGATTTTATAGCCCAGTAAGCTACATCAGAATCTTTATAGCTCCTTCGCAGGGACTTCACCGCACGACCTCCGCAGCCTGCTGATGAATACTTTCCATCAGGAGCATTTTAGGCTCTGTCCCCTGGAAGCACTGCCCTTCTGCTGCCCCTGCTCTGCTCCTTTCACTGCAGATGGGGGCTGCAGTCACCGCTGCCTGCATGGGGCATCTGCGAGCCCCCTGGAGCTGTAACTGCACGCTTTCAGCCCATTTCACAGGCAATACTTTTCCTTATTTAGCATTACTATTTGCTCTCTCAAGTCGCACCCAACTTTTGGGGTAAGGCCATGAAGCTGTCAGCCAGGGCACCAGGCAGCAGCAAGATGCGACCGGAGCCGGGCTGGGTGCTGCCGGCCACATCCTGCTGCCCCTTTCCCACTTACAGAGTTATACCCAACAGATTTTTTTATTTTTTTAATTAAACATCATTGCAATTTAAACTTACGGCAAAATGGTTCTACCAAAAAAGCAGCACATCATTGTGTGGTCAGCTACAAAATACTCCAGCCACCTACCAAGCCTCGTGTTTTCCACAGCGTACCATCTTTTAAAAAAATGCAGAGCCCACTTCAGCACTATGCAGCAGCTCTGCTGCAGCGCACAGGAGGGCACTTAAGGGCCAGCCACAAATTCTGTGCCCTTTTTTTCCACTCGCTGCCATCTGATGCTGTCAGAGACCCAAGTAAAACAAATAACAAACTGCTCAGGAGCATCAGTCACAGAGGACAAAGCAACACTGATCAGGCAAACAAAAGGTCTAATTTATGCATAATTAAAAGATTTATCGGCTTCTTGGTAGCCCCTCTAGCTATATCTGGATCCCAGGTTAAATTTCCTATTAGCAGAGCTTCTTTTCCTGGGGACCCCTTGGTTTAGTCATAATTAGATACCAAACAAGGGATTATGGCCATACAACTCCAATACTCATTAAGGTGATTAGGATGATATTTTGAAGATCATACAAACTGGGTTTTCTTCTCTAAATAAGGAAAGAAATCCAATTAAGGGATTCCCTTATAAGATTTTGCAAACTTTCTAATTATTCCCACCAAAAAGAATCATACTTGAAATATTTTATAAACAACTGGGTACTCCTAAAAACCCAAACCGAAGCAGTTTGCTATTCCTTGACAGCCATTTGCAGTGACAGTGCCTGTGTTGTTTGTTTGCTCTCAGCGCCTGTCTGGGTTGCAGCTTGGCTGGCAGAGCTCTCAGTGAAGCTGCCCAGTGCCCGCAGAGTCCCAGAGCATCCCCGCCGCCCGTCTGGAAACCAAGCACACCCCGACCCGCTCGTCGCCAGAGGATGACACATACTGCCCCGAAATGCACGCAAGTTGTTCTCGCTGGAGAGCACAAATTTTCTGGCATCCCATTGTCGGCACTGGAAACACGGCATAAACCCGATCTGGTGCAAATCCGAGACAGAAATTGTGTATTTCTGGATCACGCAACGGTGCCACTCATGGACCTAAACCTAACTCATTAACTCTTATTTTACACATGATCGAAACACAAGCAGCACAGAGCAAAATAGTGCTGAATAGACCGAACTTTTATTTGGACAATGAACCAAAGAAGATTACAGTCGGGTAATTAAGAGACCGAAGAGTGGCACAAACAGCAATGAATGCAGTGAAAGAAAAATCCCTGGCGTGTTCCCAGCTACTGGCTCCTTACCAAAAAAACCCACAAACAAAATAAACCCACAAAGACAACTGTGGGAGGGGTGTGAAAATATAGCAACACACATTTTCAACAATGCCATTCCAAACATTTTGGCCCTGTTCAATTGGACAGAGAACAAGGAACAATGACAGGCTTACGCTGGCTGCATTAGACAGACCTCTTCTCACTAAGATACTTATTTTTTTTAATTGCACTTCTGTCTTAAAAAAAAAAAAAAGAGACATCCAAAAGAAGAAGTTAGAAACCTTTATAGATCATTAATGTATCAGCTACTCACCATTATCTTTGTAGGAAAATGAAATAAGTTCACTCCCAGTAAAGAAATACTGTTTGATAACAGGTTGACATAAAAAATTGATGTTTCTTCCTTTCAAAAACCGATTGACTAGGAGCGTTTACACACATACATATTAAAGCACACTGTACACACAGATGCACACACACGTTACACAGTCACTAAGAAGTATTTCCCAAGACGTGTCTCTCACAAAGCGAGGAATGCCGAATGCCACCACGTACGAGTGGCAAACCCAAAGCCAGAGCCTTTCTCTGGGGGCCATCAGATAGCAGCAGAACAGGCGCTGCGTCACAGAACCACATCCCTTCAAAGAAAGGTTGCTGGTTTTTGGAAGATCTGCTGTAGCCAAACCAGGAGGAGGATCGGGTACCGTAAGCTTGTGACACGCACGGCTGTGTAGCTGTGGAGGCAGCTGGAGGAGGCGAACCCACGGGATGGGATGGGATGGGATGGGATGGGGTTTGGGATGGGATGGGAGCAGGAAAACTTCACTTCCAGGGATAACGGGTCAGAGGCTGATGGTTAGGCACAAAGAAGGATCTGTAAAAGACAGACCCCATCCTGATGGAAACCTTGTGGAGCCTGGAGGACAGGGATACTAAGGAAAAGTCTTTGGGGAAGCCTAGAAGCAAACAGATTGCCAAGCCAGGAGAGCAATTTGTACTGACAGAGAAAAAAACAATCGGAACCTGCACCACCCAGTCATGAGCACTGCTCAAAGGAGTCTAAACCTCCAAATGTTATACACAATTCAACAGATTGTGGGTAAATTCTTCATGCAAGAAGCCCTATTCCCTGATTTCTATCCCTTCTGAACAATTGACCTTAAAATATGAACTCTTTCATGGCATGACTTCAAACACCAATGTGCTCCTCCTGCCCGTCCCCACAGCCCCGCTCTGCGTCCCCCTGCTGCCCCGAGCCCAGGCAATCCCAGTGACAGCTCCACGCTCAACACTACCAGCATTTCTGCTTCTCCTCCTGTCATATCCGTGGATCCTGCACTTCCACTGCAGCATAAAGGATACCTATCTCTTCTTTCACTGATGTTCTGAGATTGAGTGAAAAATTATTAGCCAGAAACCGTCGCTCTCAGATAATAGCAAAACTAATTGACAGAAGCAGCACTGAATAAGTGACAGTAGTTCTAAGAAGTTCAAGCAGAACTGACGAAAAGCACAATAAGCACAGTTAACTACACACGTAAAAATAAGAACAGAAAGCAGGAATTAAAAAAATGATAGCGTTAAGTAACAGATAAAAGGAACCAGCAATTATTTATGAAATAAAGATGTTGACAGCTTTTGGCTTTAAAGATTTCTTCTATACTATATAATTTCTGCAACAACCAGATCGCTAGTAGTAAAGGAAAAATAAATACATTTTTTAAAGCTCTTTCTGGTAACACCGAGGTGATGGATGAAATCAGCAATACAGACATGAGAACAAGGCAGCACCCGGCTCCCACCCAGCTCCAGGCCTCTGCCCTCCCAGGCTCTGGACAGGAATTTTTTCACATTTTCTTCTTACGGACGATCCTGTACAGCTAAGTGTGCCAGATGCCATCATCTGTAGTAAATCTGGCAACAGACAAGACGTCTTTCAGGGAGGGATAAGGACAATGGCTGAGGTTTACAGCTCGGCCTTGGCTCGTGAGCCATGCACTGTGAAGCTGCAATGTGGCCCTCTCCTCTACAGTTTTAATTGGGAAACGCTGCCCTCTCGGCTGGTTGGGGTTAAAGCTGCCCTCCGGTGTTACACGGCTGCTTGTAGTTTTCCTGCCCTGCTATCACTGTGCTAAAGCAGGGCGCACTGATACATCCCATGGGCACCGGGACGGCCGCGGTGGCAGCACCAGCAAAGGGCTGCTCTGCCCGAGGGCTCCTTCCAGCTTCTGCCGTTTGCCACGGTCTAAAGGTCACCTCTGCATTCCTGATCTTCACCAGAATGTCAATTAATTGAGAGCACAGAATAATAATAATAAAATTAATGAGGAACTCTGTAATAAAACAGCCTTGGAAAAAAACTACTTATCTAATCCTAGCTGGAATTTCATTAGCATCTGATTCAAATACCCTTTTAACAGGAGTAAACAAAAATCTTATTAAAACAAACAGAAGTGACTAGGTAGGACAGCAGGGCTAAAAATAGGTACTTTTAGCCCTGATGTAAGTATTCAATATGCCACTGACTGCAAGGAAGCTGCATCTATTTACAGCGGACCTGAACGTGGTCCAAAGTGCTGATGCAGACTCTTTCTAGTAAGCAAACTTGCAAATTAGAAAACAAAAATACCAAGCTGTTCCCAAACCCTGGCTAAACGTGCTGTGTATAAATACAGCATAATGAAAGACAAATGGGCAGTGACACGGGCACTGTGCTCGGTGAGGGCTCGCTGCCCGTCAGCTCTGCCCCAGACAGGAGCAGCTCCCACCCGAGCCTTACCAGGCTCCCAGGGAGCACACATGGACACTGCTCATCACAGCATAGAACATGCAGGTTTGTCCCTCATTTGGGGCACTTTCCAAAGGTCCCTCCCTCCAAGAACCCTCCTGATCGTTGTCCTTTGGCTGAATTTGCACTGCAGACCCAAGGAGCCCGAGGAAGGCAACCAGAGGGCCAGAGCCACGCCGCGCAACTGCCAAGGGCACCTGCTGCAGGGCAGCACCCAGGAACAGCAAAACCCAACTAATGCAGCAAAAACACTGCAGGTTTGTTTGTTCTGTAACCACCTGAAATCACCTTCAGCTGGCAGCGGGTCCCCGTTAGGCCCCAAGGCCGTGATGTACACCCACTGGGTAGGAGCCATGCTCCAGCCGCTGCCCAGCCCCACGCCTGCCCTTCCTGCTGGCAACCACCAGCTCGTCCTTCAGCTCCACCTGGATTCTTCAATTTGTCTCAAATAATGCAACCAGCCCACCACCAGATCTGGGTTTCAGGCACAGAAAGTTAGGGACAGAGGTCAACTGTCAAAGCACACAAAAATAGTGACTTGAACCTGCCTGCAGTTGTTACCGAAGATCCAGTCAAGTTCAAAATCTTGTTCTGTGTGGTACCTGCGCTCAGTTGCCATAGCACAGGATAATTAAGACCACCTAAAAGCTCCAGAATTGAGGCAACCAACGATTTCCTTGTTCAGGAACAAAGAGGCTTGCTACTACCCAGGAAAACTCATCTGCGTAGGAATCACAGCTTTGGCTAGGTACAAAGCCACAAAAAATCTCACAGCCCAGAAGGCACCACAGATTTCTCTACTATTTTTTCCACTTATGAGCTATTTGCCTTTAACCTATTTTTTCTATTAGAGCCTAATGTACATTCACTTTTCATTAACAATAATAGATCACAAATTAAAACATAACTGCGCATAAAATGCAGGGTAAAGGAACAAATTATATTTTACAAGACAGCACTTGCATACAACGGTGACGAGCACGGAACAATTTTCCTAGAACAGAAGCTAACCGAGCTGAAATGAGTCTGCAAGTTGCCAGGTAGCTTGTTTAATAACTTCAAAAATCAGCACAGGAAAATAAATTTTGGCTAAAAAGTTCCAAGTGTCCCTAAAGTCTATCCTTACTTCTGGGCATGTTTTCCAATGGCCTTAAATCCTGCATGAGCGCAGCACCGCCTCGCTATCCCTCCAGCACGCCCGTTTCAGACACTGAGCAGTATTCCCAGCCTGTCAAACCTCTGTCAATATTGGCTTACAAGGTAGAGGGGCTCTTGAAGCGCTAATACAGCAACTTATTGGGAGCATTCAGCTCTTATTCTGCTTCAGCCCCAGCAGAGCAGGTCGCAGCACAGCCCTGGATTGCAGAATCTGCATTTCAAATGAGGCCGCCGCAGTCTGCCCTGGCTCCTGGCAGCAGCCCTGAGTTCAGCGCATCCAAAGGGCAGGACCAGCAGCTGTCAGGACGTCAAGTGGTGGCACGCCAATTCAAACGATGAAAGGAATTGTAAGGAGAAGGGGAAAATGCTTTATTTTTAACACATAGCTGCAAATCATTTTTAGAAATTGATGTCTATGCTTCACTCGCTGCGATTGCCTCTGATCTTTGCCTCAATAAAAAAAAAAAAAAAGGCACACATCATCTTGGTAAGAGCTTTGTGAAATGCACCTCTGAATTTCTGAGCATACAATAGATCACTTTTCAAAGCCAAGAAGAGAACAGAATGGGCAGAAACCACCTCTGAACCACATTTATTATGTATGGTTCGTACTCCGGTCTCCCCAACATGCAGAATCCCAGCTGACAAAAGGAGACTGACACGTACATTGGAAGTGGGGTATCAAAGGCACTGAACGCATCAGAGGTGGGGGACAAAATATGGGTGCACATAACAAGTATCTATCTCTGTAAGACCTCAAACTAAGATCCCTAAACAAAGATATGTAAAAACATTCTGATTTTTAACAGGACCACGAAATACAGCATGAAGCATTTCATTTCAGTCAGTTATTACAAAGAACATGCTTCAATTCCTTTACTAGAGCTCATCAAGAAACAGAGGACTTGAGTTTTGTTCTTTTTTCACTTGCAAATACAAGAAACTCCCACCACTTTCACAAGTATGTGGTATTAGCAGCTACCAGCAAGCTATTAGCAGGCTAACAAGTATCAGCAGCTTTAAAATGCCGTGGTGGTTGTTATTTATCCCCTCGTTCCCCACATCACAAGAATACTCAGTCCCTGTGAAGGATGTGACAGCTATGTTCTGGATCAATATTTTTCCGTGGTCCAACTTTTAACCATGCTGTAGGCAATGCAAGCCAGTGGCCTCTGGTTACCGAAGAGCACACCGCTGCTTTTGAAGCATTCAAAGCCATGCCCAGGTCGCTGCTGTTAATTATTCAACACACAAAGCAGGCTGGGGGTGCTTCTGAGAATGGGCGATAGGATCATTTCATGTAGATATGGAATAATTGTAGTATAGAATAATACGGAACAACAGCAGCAGAAGGGTTTTGTCACGTCTCTGGTGCCGATGTTCCCCTTTGCAAGCCCTGTTCAGGAGCTAAACCACTGTAAAGAAGCAAACCGCTCCACAACAACATCTAGGGGGACTTACACTGTGGCTGGTATCAAAACACCACACCAGTGGTATTTAGTTAGTAAATACAGACAGTGCTTGGTGAGGTAAAGAGGAGCAAAGCCACCCAAATGACAGCGACAGGGCGCAGATGACTCTCCTGCATGAATTTCAGAGCCTTCCTCGGCTTTGCCCTGTGCACTCAGAGAGGAAAGCTGCTGAGAGCTGGGGAGCCAGAAACAGATGGCTTTCCTTCTCTTCAGACCTTCCCCTTCGAATCAAAGAAGTTACTGAAACGCTCAGAAGTGCTCTGTGCACGTCTGACCCCAGCTCCCCAGCACCCAGCCAGGCGTGCATCGCAGAGCAGGGTATTTCGGCGGCACTGGCTGGACATAATGCTGTCAGTGGAAACGGGCCAGGAAACAGAGAAGCAACTACCCTATAAGGTTACTGTGCTGCTCCCCTCCAGCCTGAGGATTCGGAGGTCTGACGGTGCTCATTACTCACCCCTGACACTGCACCAGTGACGTCCTGCAGCAAGAACCTCGCGGCTCTGGACGAATTCCCTGGGGGCTGCAGGCTGTACTACACACCGTTCTTTTATAGGGCAGATATTCGTATGGAACCATGGAAGCATTTGAAAGGCTTATAGCAAATACCCGTGTCTGTTCCCTCATCCACAAATGAATTCCTAGGGCAACCGATAGCCACAGCTCTGCGACTTTCTGACTGCTGTAACTCTTAAAACCACTGCTGAAAGTTAGAAAACTTAACAGCTTCAGTAATTTATATTCCACTTACTGTACTCTTGGTACCCGAGCTTTTCTCCCCTTACTAATGAGTTATCCCACTGAGATGAATGAGTATTGCTGGCAGGACCAGAGAACCTGCTTCATTATTTGTACAGAGCTATGCAGGTAAATCTCATTAAAGTTGTTATTATGCCACGTTAAAGATGTGGAAAACTAATATTTACCTATTTCACAGTGGTGTTCTGAGGCTTAATTAGTCTGTGAATTGTTTCAAGACACATGGATAAAAACTCCACAGGAGTGCAACTGCTTCTGATTGACTGAGAAATTGCAGGGGGGAGGGAAATTGGGGTTGTGCGGTGTCACCGCGTTCTGCACAAGTAGGATATTGCATCAGAAGGGGGATATGGAAGCTTAAGCGAGTGCAAGCAAATAGAAAAAAAGGTATTTAGAAAACACTATCTTTGGTGTGGAAGCAAGCCACAAGGATGGGTTTGTAACATCCAAGTTCAAAGCTCTCTACATGGGTCTTTGATGGAGCCCAGTGCCCTGCAGACACCTCCCCATCAGCTTGGGGTTTACTCTCTGATACGTGTTTTTGCTGAAAACTTTGAACAACCAAGTGAAATTTCTTGGATAAAATTCAGATAACTTGTAATTTGTCATCTATACATATCTACACCCATATATGTACACATTACGCTCATCACCTATCCCCTGCAATACTACTTCTGGAGTTCCAAGTTTCTAGAGCGCTTTGAATTCTTAAAAACCGAACCCCAAAACTGTGTAATTGCACTGCTCTCCTGAGATGAAGCCTGTTTGACCCCATGACTGTAATTTTCCCAGAATCGTACTGTATATAAACATTAATATGTACCAGCATGTGTACATCATCTATTATGTGAAGTTCCAGAGGACAATATATATTTTTTTTCCTATTCTAAAGCTCTAACTTAACCTACAGTTCCACCAGGAATCAGACAACTGAGTATCTTCAACACCTCCAAAAAGAAAGCCATGGGAGCATATCAGGCTGCATCCCAACAAAGAAATGCTCAATTATTTATAATCAGAAGAAAAAGAAAAACAAACACATACATTTTTTATATGGCTTTGGATACTATTTGTCCCTGACACACAAGGCAGACACCTCTGCCTGCAGGCAAAACACAAATAAAGTCTGCAGCAGGAAGCTTCATCAGCATCCCTCTCAACGATCCTTCAACGTAATTCATGCAAGTGTCATGCTTATTTTACAATAAAATAAAACAAAAAGTACACTGAGAGAAACGTAGCTTCCAGTAGCATTTAAATTATGAGAGAGGAACTAGATCTTAAACCCAGCACTGATTCTGTGAAGGGTACACATGCAGCAAGCAGAGGGGCTTGCAGCGCGCACTTTTTCTCCCTTCGCATTCCCGCTCCAGTCCGATGCAAGTGGAGCATCGCTGCGAAAGACCAGCTCCAGCGTGAAACATCTTACACGGACAGTTTCTGTTTCGGTTTACAATCGCACCGTTTCCGATATTTACTTGCGGTTTGGATTTTGCGTTGCTTTTAACCGATCACATGAAGTGTCCAAGGAAAGCATGTGCTCAACAGGCTCGTAAAAGAATCCCGCGGACCATCCACCATCCAGGTTTTAGTCTAAACTTGAATTGAAAATAAGAAGTAACAGCAGAAAGAAGAAGATCGGTCTTAACAGTGTTTTAAATATCCCTTTTTTGTTCGCCAGCTACTTCCTGATTTTGATGGAGCCCACTTCTGCACGGTGGCCGTCCTCCCCAGGTCCGAAATGGAACCCCAGAAGAAAACCACTTGAATAAACAATCTCCCTTCTCGCTCCTGCAGAAACCCCTGCCAAGCACACAACTGCTTTCCCTATTACATGGCTGCCCGTTATTTAATATCAATAAACCAGACCAGAGTAAAATAATCACCACGATACAGGTCTGGCGTGCACCACTGAGCACAAGTCCGAGGCCAAGACACTCTCAGCCAGACAAGGCTCTCCCGCAGCCCGTGCATGCCCCTCGATGCTCTGGAAATGCTCCCGGTTTCCCCAGGCGGCTCCACCAGCCCAGGGCCTGGAGCAGGGTCTGGGAGCAGCAGCGGCATCCCCAGCCCGTCCAGCAGCCAAAAGCTGAAGTGACTTGCTGTCCCCTCTGCATAGTTTTATTGCTTTTGTTGTTATTTCCTCGGAGGACTATTTAATTAGTTCAAAATGCCAACGGCACATAGATCTTATGCTTAAATTAAACAATAGCCTAAATAATGCTCCAGGGAGGTACTTTTCCCAGCCCGTTATTTTTAGGCATGGCGGGGAGCGCAGTGCGCCGTGCTGCCACGCTGCGCCGCAGAAAGAGGAAGAGCAAGAATGTTTTTCTCAACAGATTTTAACTCAAGATCCATCTAATCATTAGCATCAAAACTCTGAAATAATGAAATATGATGGGTCTCTAACTAGAGAAACAAGCAACAGAAAGCATGATTCATTGCACTAAAAAAAATCTTTAGCTGTTCTCACCCTATTTTTTTATTTTTTTTTTTCAACAGAAAGTTGTCACTGACAAAGCCAGAGGAAACACAAGCCAGAACGGTCAGGAGCGCATTTCCCTCTAACCGCAGAGGGCAGGCAGAAAAGTCCCTCCCCGCAGTTGCAGGTTGTCTGTGCAGAAGTGACTCTAAAATAGACCAAACGCTCATCTGCTCTGAAAACTCAGCTAAAAAGCCACCAAGATACACGCTGGCTGTACTTGGCTGCAGCAGCACAAAGGGAGCAGATAAGATGCCGAGGGCCCTGCCAGGAGCGGGATGTGCAGGAAGCGGCACCGACACAGACGTGGAGCGCTCGCCCGGGGCTGGGAAGACCTCCAGCTTGGAGCCTGCCAATTCACGGGGACAGAAGAGAAAGTTAAGATCATTTCTCGCTCTACAACAGCGGATGGCACAGAGGAAAAAAAATTAAAACTCATTTTGTCAACCATAGGGTTCTATCAATCAGTTCTTTCTGCAAGTATTTTATTTCAAGACAATAAAACAGAAATTAGGAGGAGCTTCACAGGGGGGAAACAGCAAGTTATTTACTAAACAAGGTGAAAAGTTTGTACTTGTACATACTGTAGCATGACCAGCTGCTGGGACAGCTAAAATATGTTCTGCTCTCATCCTTCCCCAGACCCAAAGCCCACACTCTGTGTAATGGAGGAGAAGCTGGGAACGGTGCAGGTGAAGGTGCCACGTCCCACCAGCCTGCGAAGGGTCACGAGAGAAGCTCTGGCCAAGCCCAGGGCAGGACCCAAAGCTGCAGGATGCCCCGTGCCTCCCTGCCAGCCCTGCCCATCGCCTGCTGGGTCGGTGCAATGCGTCAGAAGGGCCACCACCAGTCACCAAACTATAACTGGCCAGAGGTTTGCTCCAAGGGATTCCACTTTAATGACCACAACGATCCTAAAGTGGTAGGCTGACCTAATTCCCTACGTTTGACACTTGGCAGTTACACGTGCAGCAGCTCCACCCCCCACAGCTCATCCCCAAACTGCCCCAAAAGCAGCGTTTTACATCCCCCCCCCTCCGCAGCGTAACCCACGGAGAATTTCACATACACTTTAACACGGCCGAGACGCCGAGTAGCTTCCACATGTAAATTACACATACTGGGATAGCAGAAAATGTCTTTTTTTTTTTTTTTTTTTTTTTCTGAAGCAAACACATAATCTGGTGTTGTAGCAAACAGGATGTGGTAAGAAGAGAGGCAGCTCGAGGTGGTTACGCACCCCGCTCCGAGACGCGCTGTACTTCCCCATGCAGCCTCTGCTGGGGAGGAAGCAGCTTCTGCAGGAGCAGCCGGTGCCGGGCCATTAAGCGCTGCCAGAGCGTTTTGCTGGGTGGCTCTGTTATCTCCGGGGCCTCTGACTCATTTGGCGATTCTTAGAGAGTTCAAGATCATTCTGGAGAATCGCTCCTGCACGGCCGGGCCACCTCCCGGGGATGGGAGCGACCCCGTGGCCCTCGTGCAGAGAAAGGGGCACACGGAGGAGAGTTGGCTGGGCAAATCCTCTGAAGGCAGCCCCAGCCCCGCAGGGGGGCTGCCACCAATTTCCCTGCTCTCCCTTTGGTGCTGGAGGGCACAGCCCAGGTTTCGGTGCCAAAGCCCCTGCGATTCCCTGGGGGGGTGGCAGGGAACGTGGGCACAGCTTGTACAGCAGAAGCGTGGATCCCACCAGGATTTGGGGTTCTCACGAAGGATAAACGCCTGCAGCGGTAAGCCCAGCACAAGCAGGCTTGTTAGCAGCAAAGCATCCCCCAGGAACGACTCCCTGCTCGGTATCAGGCAGACTCACACCAGACAGCTGATCAAAGCCCTGTGCTGGTTTTTTTTTTTTTTTTACATCCGAAAGGCCACTGAAAAACCAGAACAAACAAGGAACTGGAGCCGTAAGAACGAACTGTGGTCTGGAAAAAAAACACAGCAGTCCTCACCCACGTCGCACTCGCCAAAGAAAAAATGAGGTAGTTTGATGAAGTTTTGTATTTAGTTTATGACCAATGCTGCAGCGGGGCCAGCAGGACGGCTGCGGCTCGCGGGGTGATCTCAGCCCCCACCTGCCCCCTGCACGTCCCCACCATGAAGAGACAGCAGCAAGAGGGAAAAGGTGATTAGACTTTTAATTACCACACCGTATTGATTCTCGCAGCATTTTGCATAATGCCTGCCTAAAATTGAAGGTACTTTACCACAAGCAATTATGCTAATGTCTGGAAACAGAACCAATTTAATGGCAAAGAACAAGCTAGAAAACGCAATAAAATTTAAATGAACAACCACAGTAAGGAAATATAATATTTTCAAGTGCAATGCAAAGTCTTCTGTTAAAAACAGTCAAATGTTATCTTTTTTCTTCCCTCCTAAATCCTTCCTCAGAAGAAGCCAGCTTCAGAAGCGACCCGGGCTGCAGCCCAGCGAGCACAGCAAACCTCCCCGTGTCCGGGCAATGGAGCGTGAGGACAAGGAGAGAGGGGAAAAGCTCTCTGCACATCTATGAGCTGGGCACCCCAGGATCTGGGAAAAAACAAACCCAGTAATGAAACCCTAGGCTCTACAATTCTAGGTTTGATAGCTACCGAAGTAGGGAAAATAAGAAGATAAAATCTTTCATTTCTTCCAGAGTCACTGTAATTGCTGTAACTTATCAGAGTAACTGCAAGTCTTCACTGTTCTTTGGAACCAACTATTAATGAAAAGTATCCAATTACATAAATACAAATGTGCGTTACATATAAGCTGTTCCATCCAACTTCACTTTTTATTTTCAAAAAGACTTCTTCATTTCATTGCCACCACACAGAAACAAACAGCTCAAGTCAACCTTTATGTGGTTGCTTAAAATTCCACTTATTTTGCAACTGCTGTGCTACAGCAATACATCAGTGATTCAGCACAGACCGCTAAACTGAAGTGCGTGCTGAAAGATGTCAGCACAAGCAAACAAGATATCTACATATGTACAATACAGAACCTGTGGCCAGAACAAGAAGTCAGTTTTTAGGCACAAAGATACAGACTGCCCTTCAATTACCGTAATACGCTGGAAATCTTCATGAGATTTTTATGTACACGTACTTCAGACCCAAGCTTCCACACCCATCCATATAAAAAGCTGAGAAACTATCAATGACAAGCTACGAAACCATAAAAGAAGAGCATTGACTTTACTTTGGCAATACTCTAATCTCGTTCCACAATACTCTCATACCTACCCAGCCACATATCTCCAGCTGACCAAGTCCTCGACATTTCTGCTTCTGCCAGAAATAGAGACTGGCCCAAAGGGCACCGGCTTCCCTAGGAGCAGGGAGCAGCGACACCCTGCTCTTGGGCATTTGCTTCCACTGCTCGTTATGGTCTCAGTGTCCTTCAGACCAAAGTAGATCCACTGACCTCCTCGAGTCTTTCCAGCCTGTTTTATGATTTTGTCCCCATTTCGCAAGACAAGAGCTGGTGTACTATCCTAGCAGAAGCATGGCAACCCACTCCTAAAATCCACTGGACAAAGATTTCACAAGCCCCTCACAAAATCCTTTCCACTGCTTTACTGCCTATCCCATTATTCAAATACTAAATATTAAGAAAATTATATATATTTTTTTTAATTAGAGGCAAAACCTCTGGAAAACCTCACCATTTCTGCAACAACTTTTCTGGTTTTTATGACTGTTCGGCCTCACTTCTCTCTTTCATAGCCTACATAATGCCCTATTTCAGTACTTCCTCATGGGTCGCTCCCCGCAGATGCTAAGTAAGGTCTGCTCGCTGCCGCTGCTCGGTCCTGGACTCTTTCCAGCAGGTCCATGTACGTTCTGTAGCCTGGTGCCAGGACTGGCCACAGCCTTCTGCCAAGGAGGATTACTTTACATGCCTCATGGGCTGCAATCCTGGTTTTATATTTAGTTGTGTGATCGAGCTGAGACGTCACAGCTTACTGTAACAACCCGGCCTGGTAGAAATGCCAGCCCCATCAGTGGTTTTCCACCCTGCGTTCGTGTCTTTGCTCCTGCACAGGTGGAGAGCAGTACCTCTAGTTCATGGAGATCTTTTGTAGCCCTGTCCTGGTCCTCAGTGTGGTTACAGTCCTTCTCAGCATGCAAGCTGAACACGGAGGCTCCTCACCCCAGCACTGCCCTGTTAACTACGGCACTGTGCAGAAGCTGATCTCTGGCACTGGCCACTGCTGTGCAAATTCACTGGATCCAGCCCCCCGTCCTCACCCCAAACCACTGGAACTGTTCCTCGGGCCAGCTCTCCCAGCAGCTGTGCCCCACACGCAGCAGTTTCACCCAGGCTCCCCTTCCCTGCTGACAGCAAGAGCACATGTCAGCCAGGCAGGACAACATGCGTGGTATTTCTGCACAGCCGCTCCCTGACCAGCAAGGCTTATTACCCTGTAAAAAAAAGTCAAACTGATGTGACACATTATATTGTTGACAAGCCCATACCAAGTAATATAATTTTCTCCTACATGTTTCCAAGTAATTCGATTATTTTTCCAGTAGTTTTCCAGAACATGAAGTTAAGTTGACAAATTGCCTTGCTTCACCTTCTACCCTTTCACAACATTTCATTCTCCTGAAGGCCTCTGCTTTACCCAGTCCTGTCCATATTCCTGTATTCTTCAGACCACCTACCATACAAATTTTCTGCAACCGTTACAAAGAAGTGGCAGACAAGTCAACCTTAAAATTTTACAGGAGTAGCACTTGAAACACGACTTACCAATTTTCTGGTGAAAGATCTTGTCAAAGGTTAATTCACCCCTTTCCTCGAGGTACTTCTGCATAACACTGCGGATGCTGAAAGGAAAAAAATAAAAAAGTTGCTTGAAACTGCTTCTTTCAAACACAACAGTTAACATTCTCTGGGAAAAGGGATCACTGCAAGGAAATGCCCACGTAGGAGACCCACACCAAAAGCCGTGCCGCTACCCCAAGCTGCAGCCCAGTTGCTGCTGGACTGAGTTCAACGCTGCCAATGACTTTATGACAATTCAACCTTTGCCTATAAATACCTTTCCAAACATCACCTTGCTAGCCTGAAATTAGAAATGGATTCTCAATACTATGATTTTATTAATTTTTTTTAAAGGTTCTTGAAGTTTGAGGTATGCACACGGAAAAGCACTTTGCGCCCGCTGTAAATATTCGCACCAGCACTTACCAATTGCCAAAGGGACACAGCCTACATCACGCAGCGTGGTGTTCCTGGAATCCCAATTCAGCAATCTATATTACTTAGGAAGGTTTGAAAACACCACAAGTGACCGCAAACTGGACAAAAACAGCCATCAGAGGCTGCTGCACGTAGTTCCTGTGCTGCGTGCCACCACACCAGTGGGAGCACAGCAGCTAAGGAGCATTCCCCAGCTTTCCCTGGGTTTGCTTTTATCCCGGTGAGGAACTTGTGGCCAAATGGGATGGGAACACGGGACTGCCCCGGGGACGGAGCACCAAAACTGGCTGATTTGCCTCAAAAAGCACGAGGTGAGCCCGGGACACGGCGTGCAGAAGGCAGGGGCTCGCTGCACGGCCCGGGGACCTGCTGGGCGCCGCTTCCCCTTGGTTCTCGCACCAAGTTTTGGCTTGCACCACGTAAAATGAATGTTCAAGTCAATCGAATCCACATCGGGCCGTTAACGCTGCTATTGCCATCTATCATTTAGAAAATTAGCCAACAGGCTCCATTAGGGCCCCAGCTTGGCTGCAGTGCACTTAACATCTACTTTGCCTAATTTATAATGTCACCATCACTCATTTAAACCACATTAAAGATGATTTTCTTTATTTGTCAAGAAACGTCAATATTCATTTTAATATAATGGCCATAAAAATTTCATATGGGCAACGATACAGGTACACAAATCCTAAAATCAATGCAGCACAGCAGCACTGTGTCTTGATAAAACAACTACAGTGTGACAGCACTCAGCCCAAAGCACCCAACATTTCTGTTCCCCATTTTAAATTTGATATTTTCATTTATACTTGGTATTTGTATAAAACTAACCACCAATAGCCTGCACAACGTGCTCATGCCCTAAATAACATTATCAAAATCACTCGCATTTCTACAAAAGTCAGGCTGAGCACCCACTCCTTGTGAAATGCAGATTCTGAAGCTGACCGAGGGCCAGCAAAAGCCTCCAGTAAAAGGCAATGAACTCCGAGGCCCTAAACCCCAGCCTAGGAAATTATTCTAATAGCTCTCATGCATACCTCGAAGCCCCACATGAAACACAGGCCCATGAGCACCCTGACCCCAGAGGCTGACCTCCACACCACGCTAACCAAGGGCTGGGAGGGTTAAGCCCCATTCATCGGCTCTGAGATTATAAATTACCCCACAAGGGACTCCCTACCCTTCTTATTTGTTCAGAAAAAAAAAACTAGGACTGCTTTCTGAGTATTTTCACAACATATAGAAAATACCGACTTCAAGTGAACCCCATTCCATGCTCAGAAAAGACAAGGTAGTAAAAGAAAACATATCATTGGCAGAACTACGGTGTTTGCCTGTTCCATAGGTCAATTTTTGGAACACAGGTCCCAGCTTAGGATGTTTATATGGACAACCATCAACCTGCCATCCCAGCCCGCCCGGCCCCAGCTGCAGCCCCAGGCGCCTCTCCCGGCACAGTGCCATCGCTCAGCCCCAAGGCGCTGTTCCCAGCTGATCGCCAGACCGTCCCTAACAGATTGAGCCCTTCCCATAACAAGGGCATCGGGAAGGCTTTCCTCCAGCACAACAAGCGCACGGCGAGAGATCACACCAGCATAGCTGAGTCTAGACAGCGTGAGTGAAGTGTCCGGGAAAACAGCGCGTAACGAGCAAACCGCTCCAGCACCTCTCCTTCTCTCCTTTGCCATCCCGTGCTTCTGCTCTGATGGGTGTCACAGCAAAGGAACACGACGTTTCCTCAACTAAAAAAATCGGAACAGATCTGCAAAGCGCTCGCAGGCTGCAGGAGCCCGCGCCGCATTTCAGCTTCTAAACACCAGACGCTCACCCCCTCAGAAGCATTCCTCCCTCTCCATATGCATAAATATGAATAAATTACATGGAATTGATTACGGTGATCCAAAACAATGACCTTCTAATTCTCTCGCAGAAATTCAAAGTAAAAATCTTAACGAGGTCAAGAGAAATGAAGCAGAGCCCGTACATCCTTCGGAGGGATGGAAAGTTTTAAAATAGAGCCGAGCCCACTCCACAGACAGGAAGGAAGGTGAAGGTTCCTTCTCTGCATTGCGTATTGACCCCTTAGTTGCCCTACGGGTAAACAAGCTGGGATTAAAAGCCGCATTTCACAGAAAAGCAGCCATTTCTAAAAGGCTTTCCAGATCCAAATATGCTTTCAGCGCAAGCAGAGCACTAATGCCACGAGTCGACCTTCTTCAGTTCATCCCAGCTCCCCGCACTGCCTTCACTGCAATACTCAAAAAAAGCAGAAACAAAAGCTGGCTAAAAATGAAATCCAGGGAGACTCCGAAAAACAAAAGCATATCCGACTCTACTGGAGAAAACCCTTTGGTCCATATATATATATATATAATTCATTTATTTTCAGAAAAGAAGAAAACAACACAACAAAAAAAGATCAGGACTGCTCAGTTTGCTGTCCACACGCCACGAGAAAGCTGGAATAACAGGACAAGTACAAGGGGAAATTGAAAGATGGGCTTGAAGTGCAGTGAGAAATGCCACCCTGGACACCTCAGCCCCAGCACCAGGACCCAGCACTGCAGCTTCTGTGCCAAACTGTGCGCCTGGGGCACAACCTGCCCTGCCCCACGGCACGCAGCCCGAGGAGCCACACCAGGGCCTAGTATGAGATAGCATGGGGTGGGGAGGACATCTGGGGAGGTTTTTTTTAATTATTATAAATCCATTTTTCATCTTGATTGCTGGCAATGCAAATGGTCCCACATGTGCCGGCGGGCGTTCCACAGCAGGACCGCATGCTCGCGGCAGAAAGCTGCGCTCACAGAGGGGCACGCAGACAGCCCGCTCAGTTCTGCACAGCGCCCCAGGGAGCAGTGGCTGCCCAGAGGCAGGCAGTACGATGGCCATATGCAGGTGACCAAGCTGCAAGCTCAATGAGCAGAACAGGTCGGCCTAACCCAGCTGCTCCCCGGCCTCCCCGGCAAGGCACGAGCTGAGGAACCCGGTGCGAGGAGCCCCAGGAGGCACCCGGGAGCCCTGGCACCACGGCCAGCATCCCGGCCTGTCACAGCTGGATCAAAGACATCCACTGAAAGGCAATCTCCGCCGTTCAAATATCTTCTGTAATTAAAGAGCTCTCCCTGCCTATAGACTGGCGGGGTGGCGAGCTGAACGGGTGCGCTCAAAGCGCAGCGCCAGGGCAGCGGCACGGCACAGAACACCCACTGGGAAACACACCTGGAAAACTCAGCAGAACAAGAAAAAAAAAAAAAGAAATGATGTGCTTTTTAACACAGAAAAGCCAGCATCTGCCCAGCCCCAAGGGCAATGAGCAGAGCCCTGCAGCAGGGCCAGCCAGCCGGGGGCACGACCGCCACAGGTGCGGGCGTAGGCAGAAACTGGAAGCTCCAGAGCAGAGTAAAATAAACAGCATTCACTTTGATATTTCCTAAAAGTTCTGCTATTAATTTCAAAGCTGCATGGATTCTGTCCCCGCAGGTTTGTCGCACTAAATTATGCAGGAGTTCTTCTGAAAGCATCTCGCGCCTCGGAAATGGAAAGGGTGAAGAAGGATGCGGTGGTATGTACACACGGGCACACTCCTTCTGTTGGAACTAGATCAAGAAGCTACTTACTGTTGACCTTCTTACTACTGTGTCTTACAGGAGCTTTTAATTATTTATCATAAAAGCACATTATTTTTTCTTGCAAATCAATAAGAGTTCAGATCGGTGGGATGTTATCCAGTGCAGAGATGCCCACACCAGAGCTTGAAAAATAATTAAAAAAAAAAAAAATCCGCCTTACTGCAAGCATTAAAGAATCATACCGACATTAAGAATGCAGTTATACTCCCTAATACATTCACTTATGAGGTGAAACAGAAAAAGGAGAACAAGAAACCAAAACAAGATGAAATGGCAGCTCTACAGGGACTGCCCTGTGGAGAGCACAGCTCAGTGCTGAACTCTGCCAACATTTCCTGTATCATCTCGGGCAAGTCGTAAACATCATCTGCCTCAGTTCCCCAGCCCGTCAAATGAAGCAGTGTTTCCTTTGCCCCTCTCTTTGCCAGTGCAAAGCGTGCATTCCTCAGGGCAGGTATCATCCCTCGGCCAGGTGCCCCGGCACACCAAGAAGTGCCCAAACGCTACTAAATGCTGCAGGAAAAGCACTCAGTACTCAGCAGCTGAGCTCCCACTGCAGTCACCAACCTGCTGCACGCTCCCTTAGCACCCTCCTGCTCCCCTTTCAGCTCCCCACAATGCCCCCGAGCCCACCCTAGAGCCAGGTTTGCTCAGACCTCACTGCAGGCGAGAAGAAAGTCTGGAAGCCCCAAGTGTAAGGCTACCAGTGCATCACAAGAAACAGCTTCTCCTTAAACAGCTTTGTACCAGTGTTCTGCAGAGTGGGCAGGAAAAAAAAGTCACGTAAGAGAGGGCAACAGGGAGAAGGAAGGAGGCATCCCAACATAAAACCTGCGCGACGGATTGCTGATGGGGCTTGGATCTCCTCGTCGCATGCGCACCCCAAAGCAGCCCCCAGCACTGAGCAGCCCCCAGAGAGCCCAGGGCGGCCACCACCCCGAGCTGGGGGCAGGCAGGGGGGGCAGGCAGTGCCTGCTGCCCACGGGAGAGCTGTGAAGGCAGCAGGGTCACACAGCCCACTCCGTGTCCCTCTCAGACCTGCACCCAGCACAAGGCTCGTTACAGGGTAATGCTGCTCCAAACGGTTTTGTCCCCAGTCCCTGTCCAACGTGCTCTGCACATCGCAGCCTCTGGTCAAGCCGTTCACCAGGCGAAGTACATTCCCAGCCGATAATGCCAGCAGAGACTGTTACAGCATCTAATCTGATCTACTGATCTATTACTTGTAAAATTCCCTATTTGAGGAGGAAACAAATCATTAGAGGACCACGAAGACGTTTTTGGACAACAATGAAATAACACGGAAAATATACGTTCCTTTCATTCCTTCCCTTCCTAGCATCCACTGCTACAATAACCCTGGCAGCAACGCAACATCCAATTGACTTAATTATTCCAACAGAGAAATCAAAGTGATCATTGGTACTAAATTAATTAGCGCACATGCTCGTCCCATTCTTCATCTCCTCGGCTGACGAGCAGAGCAGCAAGGAGCGAAAGGAAAGCCTCTCCCCACGCACCCACCGCCCCAGACGTGGCACGGGGCTAGGGCTGGGCTCTGCCTGTTGCTGCCCCACTGGGAGCTCCCCTCCCATTCCCCATCTCCGCACACCCTGCGAGGTCCACGCTAAGCACGCTCCTGAATCACTGCGCACCACGGCTCTTACAATTGTCAGGGGTGATTAACAACACTTCCTACCCAAGGAGCCTGTTTGCAGGGGAAGGGATTGGAGCACAGAACATTCTGCCACCACCCCCCTCTGGTGCGTGCATCTCATCCAAGAGCCGAGGCAGCTTCACTTATGCAAATGGTATTAATGGAGAAAGTTTACAACCAGGGAGCCAAGAGCAAGAGCTGCGTAGCTCTGATTTCAAATTACACACTCGTGTTCCTTGAGGATCATCTGCATTATCACTGCTGAAATCTGAAACTAATATAAAAGCTTCTAAGCACATGCATTTTTCAGGAATAATTACACTGAATTGTAATGTCAAGGACTTGCCCTTCCACCAGAACGCTGCTACTGAGAGACTGAGAGAGAGAGAGATTGGAATGGAATCACATCTCGCTCCGACAGCAATTAAGCCATTTGTCAATCACAATGTTTGGCTTTTTTCAAAAAAAAATACAAAATTATTCATGTGCCAATTTTTTTTTAAAAAACTTTTCCATGCCTGTAAAATGTTTTAAATTTTCTTTAGAAGTAGCATTCAAGCATACAGACTGACTGACCTACCTGAACTACAGCCCTTGCTGGCTGAAACACACTGCACCTGACAGATTTATTTATTTATCATCTCAGGACGTGATTTTAGAGGCTCAAATGTTTATCTGTGCACCCAAAATTCATCCAGAAGCTGCCAAAATTGACCCAAAGATGCCAACCCGAAGGCCTTGAACTATGATCATGCCAGAGTCAGCACGGACAACGTGAAGCAATGACAGAAGGGCACAAGGTCATTATGGACAACTGTTTTTTCTGTAATAAGTGCATTTGAAAAATTCAGCACTGTGAGACTCATCAAAGGTGAAGAGGTCAAGATATTTCTGGTGCAAGAATGAGATCTTTCAAGAACTTTTTAAAACCAGGTAAAACTAACAGAAACGCTGTTTCTCCCCCAGAGGAAACAACCCCCTTTAAACCAGCAGGCATTGCTCCACAGTCCTGCATCCCAAGCAGCACAGCAAAACAGAACAAAAAGGTGTTAAATAGTCTTCACCGAGTTCTTGCACTTCGTCATGTGTCTGAAGCTCACAGTTATTCTTAGGCTGCAAAAGTAAGGGAGATGCAAGGGAAGGAGCCACGTTAGAAGTGATCATTGGAACTAAGAAAGGAGACTGGAAAAAGCTGGGGTGACAACACGGGGACGGAGAGGTGCAGGAGCAGTTCGGTAAGAACACAAATGGAATCTGAAGGAGAAGACGTGGGGAAGCCAAGCTGGGATTTAAGAAAACAGCAGGCATAAGAAGGCTCAGAAAGGAAAGTCACCTCCCCAGCATGAACTCGGACAGCCTGATAATCCAACCGACCGCTGCCCCGCAGCACGCAGCTGAACGCGGCCGCTCCTGACCGTGCCCCGAGCACACAGCAGGGCCCTTCCAGCAGGCCCTCACGCTCAGGAGCATCAAAACCAAGACCCACATTCCTCACACAGCTCCCCCAAAACCCAGCCTGGCGTTCCTCAGCACCTTCCCTTCAGGAGCGAGGGCAGGGATGCGATAACCGCTGTGCCACCGCAGAGCTGCAGGCTGCGTGTTGTGCTCCAGGTGTCTCCTCCGAGGTCTGCAGCGTTTGGGATTTTGGATTTCAGGGCAGGGGAAGGATGCTGGGGGCTCCTCGCTCAGCGGTGCCGCAGGCTGAGGTAGCAGCTCCTGGAGGGGAACCAGCAGCACTCACCCCGCACAGCACCACTGAGCCCCGTGGCCAGGCACCCGGCCCCTTCCCATCCTTTCCGACAGGACACAACACACTGGGAGGGCAAATTCCTGCACACAGGAACAGACAGGGGGCTCTGCATGGAAGCAGCTTCTCCTAATGCTCTCAGAATTGTTTTATGTCTTTCTGCAAGGTGTGTTTGTATGGGTGGTTATTTGGTTCTGGAACGATTTCCTCGGAGAAACCAGTGGGCATGGGGTGAAGCTCTTCACGTGGAAAGCAGCTGTGTTTTGTAAGGCTGGAGGCTGCTGCTGTTACGTCAATTTAATTCAGCTAAATTATGTGATTCGGTTAATGCACCCGACAGGTTCTGATAGGCTTTTTTCTAATTTTATTAATCACCCAGAAAACATTATTATTGATAAGAAGCTTAATCCAGCCCATTCCACATGACTTCACCAGAACAGAAGCTACGTTAGGGCCGCACACGTTCACGTCCTGATGCCAACGTCCCAGCACTTCGCTGAGAGCACCCCATGAAAGGGCCCGGTACAGCACCGACAGGGCAGCAGGACCCACGGCCAGCCCTCCGCTCATCCCTCGGGTTTCAGGGAGCAGGAGGCTCTGATCTCCTCCCACATTGCCCTCGTTTACCTTGTTTCTTAATTAAAGCACCGATACCCGAGGGAGGGTCTTTAATTGCAGCAGCCCTGCAGGGGACGAAGCCAGAACAGCTCCGGGCAGGTCCCTGCGCTGAGCCCACCGGGGCCCCCCCGTCTGCCTGAGCCTCGTGAAACCAGCCTGCAGCTCCTGTACCTGCTGCACAGGCTCTGTGTGAGCACAGGACCGACAATGCCGTCTTTTCACTGCCTTCCCCACCGAGCTTCTTCTGACAATAAAGTTCGGAGGTCGAATTTCTGAGCAGAACAGTTTTTAGCTGCCCTCACCCTGCGCAGGACTGCATATTCCACAACAAACACACATTCAGCCTTTCTCATAACTCTACCTCAGCACAGCCCCAGATTTCCCCCTCCTCAAACAGTCACCTATGAATATTCAAGCACGCCTTTTCGCCCAAGCAGAACACAGATTCCAAGACAGAAGATAAGCTCCAGCCTATTTCATCCTTTCTGGCGATGTGAACTAGCCTTTCAAATACATCCATTACCGTGAATTGCACTAGACTAAATGCAAAATGGCTCTCTCCATCGTAACCAGCAATAGTAAGTCAATGCTTTAAGAAAATAAGGAGATAAAGAACAGCGGGATAATCCAGGATACAACACAAGCCTGAGGGGCAAGCGCCGTGCACGCACTGCTCTCTGAAATCCTGCTGGACCGCGCGGGCACCTGGGGGCTGGGGCACGACAGGCACGAAAGTACCTCAAAAGCAACAGGTATTTTTAGCACCTAAAAGCCAAGCAGATGCTGTGCTGTCCTACTGAGATCAGACACAGAAATACCACGCTCCGACCGAGCATGGGATGCTCCAACCTTGGCACGTACAAACCCACAGCGCTCCTCCCAGGTCCACGCTCACGCTGGGACCACCTCCAGCACCCATCCTCACTCCCCAAACACTCCCCTGCCATACACCTTGTATTCAGGTATCAGCTCTGAGCCATTTTTACTTCCTTTGTGCCTTGCTCAAACGTTCGGTTCAAATGGTGGGGTACAGCACAGCTGCTAAACATTAAACTGCTTTACAGCTGGAATATAAAACCATTTAGTTCAAATCCCTGTTCCTCTACAGTTTCACAAATTACACCTCAATGAGGCTACTTTGAGCAGTTTACGTGTCCTGCATGCCCTTTTAATTTCTTACTTCAGCTTCAAATTTTTCAATTACATGTTTAGGAAGTATTGGAAACGGTGTAACGATACCAAGCAACAACCTTGCTCAACAATAAAAAAAATAAATAAATAAAAAACGCAGGCATCAAGCAAGAGCCTGAGCTGTTTTGAAATTTTAGAGAACCAAGCTTCAGAAGTGCTAGCGAAATGAATCACAGCCATCACTGCTACGAGCAGATGGAGCCAGCCTCGGCGCAGCACCACCGCCTCGCGCAGCCCCAGCCACCGTGGCACAAAGTCATCCGAATCCACCACCAGGCCCCCGAGCCTCCCCACCACCAACCATTCAACTCTGCGTTCAGCAGCAGCGTTTCAGTGCACAGACCAAACGCAGGAGCCTTTGCAAAGCCTGGGCCTAGCCGTGCTGTGAGAACAGGAAAGCAGCACTTCTGGAGGCTGCGCTCACACGGCCAGGGAGACACCCGGCACTTCCTGGCAGCGCCGCGGCTCTGCACAACCCACGTGCGAGGCAGGGTTTGTCTGGCATCAGCAGCACCCAGGGCAGGCTGTGAGCCCCCCGCGTGGTATAGCACAGCAAGGAGGTCCCATGCACACCATCCTCCTGGCTGAGAGAACGCAAACGGATGGAGAAAGGCGGACGGAAACAACACCGGTGCGACACCAACACGCCAGGCACCGGTAGATTAATCACAGTCGGGTTTCATCAGCTTCACAGCACACGAGTGTTTTCGTGAGGGATGCAGGGGAGAAGTTTGGCAGGCCCGACACAAATGGGCAGCGTGGACCGCAGCAGGAGCGAGGGGAGGGGGCAGCACCCGGCCGCTGCAGCCCTCGGACCCCCTGGTGGGGAGCTGGAGACACCGGGTGATCCAGGCGCTACCTGCAGAGCCCCAGCACCCAACGCACGCAGCTGGTGCTTGAAGCACCACAAAGCAGCACCTAAAAAGATGCAAACAAAGGGATGAGACGAGCGTAGTAGCAACAAATGCGAAAATTACATGAACAATTGTCAGGAAAATTTTCCCAGAGACAGCACTCCAAATGAATAAGCATAACAAGAAGGCGTCAGACAAAGCCGGGGAAAATAACGTCAAAGTAACCGAGACTGACAGCGGGGAGACAGAGAGGAGCTCCAGCCTCTGACTTGGAGATGCTGCAGAAGTTTGAGGAGGCCCAAGAATACGCTGAAGGACACATCAAGGAAGCAACTGAAATCCAGAGAAAGACGATGGCAACGCCAGGAGAACAAAACTGGAAGAGCAGCAGCAGTACAGGGCCGAGCGACGACTCCGCACTCCTAGCGGGAAGGCACCGCTTGGGTTTTGGTAACACTCAGCACTGCAACAGGAAGAAAGCAAATCACAAACAGCTCAGGGTGGAATTGGAAAAGGAAAAACAACCACTGTGCATTCAATAAACCTCCACAACAAGGTAGTTGGAATAACACTAGGTAAGAAAGCAAAGAGCACAGGGGTCCCATTCTTTGGTGCGGAAAGTACCTCTAGAGATAAACTGAAGATAGGACGGTAATGAGGAAAAATATCACAGCTAGAAGCGTGACTTCAGAGAAGGAAGCATCTGCAACGTGTTTTTTTTTCTCCTTTTCCCAGAGGGGCAGGATTCAGAGGAAGGTAGGAGACCAAATAAGAGATCCGTGAGAAAAATAAGAATTCACGGGAAGAAGCGGTAATTACCGAAGCAGCAGGTTAGGAGAGGAGAGACGAGATGAGAAACATCTACAACACAGCGAGACAAGTGGGAGAGAAGCCTGGAGAGATGCATGGTCTGTTTTGTTACCATGCCCTTGGTATTTGTACACCGAAAGCACCCGAAGCTCAAGTGACGTTTATAACGAGGAAGCTTTTAACGTTAACTATCTAATTTCCTGGACTATTTTTCTCTACCTCCCCATATGCAAATCCTTTTTTCAGAACAAAGAAGCCGTTGGCAAATAAGAAGAGCTATTAAAGTCTTCTTCCACACCCTTTGACCAAAATAAGGGAAATCAAAAACGTACACTGAAAAGGGAAAGAGTTCAGGAGGCTGCTGAAGAACCTAAAAAATAAGAGCGCAGTTCATGGGCTCCTTTCCTCCCGAACCTAAAATGTTTGACAGCAACTCTGCAGAGAAAGATTAAAGCTTGATATTTGCTTGCGTTTCAGTATCTATGTCCTCTTTCTCATTTTAGGTCCCGTTGCTGCAGGTCACTCTGCCTTTGAGAGTCCTTCTGTCCATCCATGCAAATCCAAGAGGATCTCACAGGAATGTGCAATGAAAAAGACACCGCAGCTCCTCCAGCTCCTGGCAGGGCTCTTAAGAAGGAAAGGAGGAAACACAGAAAGGAAGGAAAAGCAGATGACAGAGGATGGAAAAGGGCTTGTTTTGGTGCTTAAAAACAAAACAACAAAAAAAGAAACAGAAAAAACACCACCACTAAGCCTCTTCCTAGGCATGCTGGTCTCATTAGCGTTTTTGCCCTCCTTCTTCCCAAGCCACCACATTTAACAGTTTCGGTGCACAAACAGCTGAGGATGCCTCGTGTCACCTCACCACCAACCAGCCCCTCGGCCAATAAACTCTTCACCCCCGGAGTTTATTTGCTGCTAAGCCTTGGCCTGCAGCCTCGCAATTTATTCCGCCTGCACCGCAGTTCCTTCCTTCGGAAGGGAAGGACCCCCCAAATCACCCCAGGGAGCTCCCTTACTTCATCCAGCCTCTCGGCGAGACAGAACGGTGCCAGCAGGTGCACCGGGCTCCAGCAAAACAACGGGCTGCAAAACCTGTGCACGGCTGCTGGAGGATAAACCACCCAGGATAAACCACCCCTCGCATTCCTGCGAGGCGAGCGCTGCCCTGGGGCCCAGACCTTTACCTGCACGCTGTCCGCAGCAGGGCAGGGCCCCCCCGTGTCCCACCACAGCCCCCAGCCCCAGCTCCCAGCCCAGTGCTACGAGCGGCTCTCCCACGGGCAGGGAGAAATGAAAAATCTACTTGGAGGAAGCGTCTGACTTCAAACCCGTGCGAGAGGAGACCTTGTGTGCGTGGTGGTGCTTCTCTGCTGTTACTATATCAACCTGCACTTAAGCAGCTGATTTATATAATTTTAAGAGGATCCGTTTGCCAGCAATACACAACATTTAAGTATACCCAACACGCCACGTCTTTTTTAATGAGAGATTGAGGGGAAAAAGAAAAAAAAAAGAAAAAAACAAGCAGAAAGCAGCCCGAAGACATCTGACACCAGAATAACGGTCACAATTTCCTACTGTATGAGGAAATCCCTGCTTTCAGTTAGAGGCTGAGAAGTTCAGTCATTTCAAGCAACCTCGAGCCGTTTGTGGTCCCAGGCTTAGGTAAGGCTCTGTTCTCATTTCTGCTGCCTCTTCCTCCTGCTCGGCAGCCGGGGGGCCTGGAGCAGCCCCCGCCCCAGCTCCACGCACAGCTCCGAGCCCCCCCCCGGCTCCAGGCTCCCGCATCCCTCACGACACACACCAGTCCAGGGGGACTGCGAGCAATCCTTTTCTTCCAATATTTCCCATAATTTGCAAACTGGTTCTCCCACACGCGGCTCTGGGCACTGCCATATGAACGTTTCAGCCCCACAACCCCTCGCCTTTCTCCTGCTCCACAAAACTTCCCGGTGCACCCGGCTGCCGCTGCCCTCCCCATGGAGCCCAACACCACCGAGGCACCTCATGGGGTGCGGGGAAACCGCCTGGCCTCTCCCAAATGCAGACCCCGAGGAAGGAGAGCAGCAGGGTGCAGGCTCCCCAGGCCTCATGCTGTGCCACGAGGCTGTGCCCGGGCAGCCGGGTACCTGCTGTGACAGGCAGCACCCCCAGCACCACCAGCACCAAGCAAAGCACCGGCACTCGGAGAGCTGCGAGCTGCACCTAGGGTTAACTGCCGAGGTTATGTTACCCAGATATCGATTATCTTCATCAATATTTACACACGCCAGGGGAAAAACAGGCACCTTCACCTGCCCAGGAAGCCGCCTCTAACTGGGCTTTGCAAACCCAACTTCCTCAGCCGAGGTTTCGGAGCCTTTTTGCAAGCACCACGGACCCTGCATGCCTCCGGCCGCCCCTGCCCCTCCGCTGCCCCCCGGCACCGCCGGGAATTCAAACAGCAAGGCAGGAAAAGGAGCGAACAAGTGGGAAGAGGGCTTCAGCAATCCCTCGCCCGCGGCAGGCAGCTAGGCCACCGCCAGGCTTGCGAGCTGCCCACACACCCTGCAGTGAATTTTCTTTTAGGATTTTTCTGTTGTAGCGCTGTGCTTGCTGACCAAATATTGATTTTCAATGCATCCACGGCCGTGCACACACACACACACACACACACACAGAGCCACAACGCGGGGAGAAAGCCTCCCTTCAGCCTCGGGAACGACCAGGCGAGGCTCAGGTGATTTTATAACGCGTGGAGACCAGGGGCTGCCGCGCAGAAGGGAGGCTGGGGCTGGTTTCACCACCAGACCCCCCAAGCCCCAGGGACATTTGTGGAGCCCTGGGGATGGCACCGGCCACGAGCCAAGCCCCGTGCCTGCCGCCACCTCTGCTCCGTGAGCTGCTTGCTAAGAGCCCTGCCCGTCCTTCCCCGCGCCCCGCTGCTGTCAGCCCTGGTGGAGCATCACGAATGATAGCTCTGCAGAGCACAGCGGCCACAGCCGCTCGCTTCGGCTCCCGTTTCCCTCGGCCCAGCCGCCGGACGAGGCGCGGGGAGCGAATAAACCCCAAAATTTGTTTTTTTTTTGGGGGGTGGGAAGCAGGATTCCGCACACCCTCACATCCACGGACCGAAATACATCAACAAGCGGCCGGACAGGGAGGCAAACCCACAAATAACCCCCTGCACAGCGGGTCCCTGTGCGGCCCCTGACCCTGACCCCAAGGCGGGGGCTGCGCTGCCGACCCCGGGCACGGTGCGGCCGGGATCGGTCCCGGGGGCTCCCCACGGGCTGCGAGCGGCACCGGGACCCCCGGAGGGACCGGCACCGGGGGTGGGGGGGGGTCCTTGAGGGAGAGAGAGGGAGGAGGGGGGTAAAAAATCCGCGACCGGGACCCCTCCAGCCCCGTGTGCGGGGTGTGTGCGGGCGGTACCTGGGCTCGGGCAGGGTGATCTTCTTGCTGGCCCTGGCCGCCGGGGTGCTCTTGCTCTTCTCCATCGCCATCAGGTAGCTGACATCGGCCAGCACCGCCTCCAGGTCCGCCATGTTCCCGCTCCCGCCGCCGGGCTGCAGATGGAGGCTCCGCCGGGGGCAGCAGCCGCCCCCGGGGCGGGGGGGGGGACGGGGACGGGGACGGGGACGGCTTGGTGGCGGTGGCGGCGGCTCCGCCGAGCGCCTCCCGTGTGCGAGCGGCTGCGTGCGAGCTGCGAGCGCTTTGGGGAGGGGGGGGGGGGGGGGGGAGCGCCGCGGCCCCGCTCCCCGCCCTGCAGCACCCGGGGCTCAGCCGCCGGCCCCGCTCGCCCTCAACCCCCCCCCACAACCCCTCCACCCCCCCCCCCACCCCCCCCCCGTCCGCCGTCCGCCGTCCGCCGGGGCCGAGCCGAGCCGCAGCGCCCCCCCCCCGGCCCCCGCTGCGGCCGCGGAGGCCCCCTCAGCGCCCGCCCGCCCCCGCCGAGCCCATGGCGGCCGCGGGGAGCTCTCCCGTGTGCGGCCGCCCCGTCGCCGCTCGCTGCCTTACGCGGCCGCCGGGCCCCCCCGGCTGGGCCCCGCGGCGCCGTGCGGGCAGCTCGGGGCCATGGGGCTGCGGCGGAGCTGGGGGGGGGTGGGTGGAGGGGGGGGGGCTGCGGCGGCGGCGCCTGCGAAAATCCGGACCTGGAACCGGCGGCCGAGGGAGGGGAGGGGATGGGGGGGGACGGGGGGGGGCAGCGCCGACCGAGGGGGGGCGCAGGGAGCGGGGTTGGGGGGGCTGCGGGCACGGCCGGGGTGGGGCAGCCCCTGAGGGGATGCAAAGCGCTGCTCTGGGGGTGTGGGGGTCCCAAGGGGGTCCTGGGGGTCTCAAAGGGGTCCTGGGGGGGTCCAAGGGCAGGCCGTGCCCCGGTAGGGCCTGCAGCCCCCCCCCCGGCCGAGACGTGGTGTGAGGGGGAGCCGAGGGGGCAGCGGGGGGCTCCCAGCGCCGCCGGGCACGGCCCCCCCCCCCGGCTGGGTACCTCGGCTGCAGGCAGGCAGATGTATGCAGATCCGCACTCCTCTCCCTCCTGACTTTCCTCAAATATGTCAGAAATAATTGGCTCAATGAAAGGCGAAGTCAATGACAAGTCTGAAGTTTAGAGCTCCGCTTGTTTTGAGCTCTTTTCAAGTGCCGCCACTCCTCCTTCCTACAGCTTTGTGAAAGTTAATGATCTGATTAAAGCAAGGTAAAGTATACAGCCGGCAGGATTTCGCCGTGCGCCTCGTTACGAACCGTCTGGGAACGGCTTTTTGTTGGGAACGGTAATTTACGCCGGCACTTTTCACCAGAGCTGAACCACAGGGGAGAGTTCTGCTCGGCTGGGCACGGCACGGGGCAACGAGCAGCATCTGGGGCATGGCACGGCCCTCCTGTGCCCCCCGTGTCCCCCACGTCCCCATCCCTCTGCTGCCCAGGAGCTGATCGAGCCCAGCATCCTATTTTCTCCTCGCCCAGATGCAGGACAAGGAGGTGTGCATCTCTCCTTGTCACTGCACGCGGCTGGGGGCTTCGTGCCAGGCTCTCCGCACAGGAGCAGCCCCGTGGCTGTGAAGCCATCCAGGCATGGGAGCTGCACGCCCTCATTGATGCTTGCAGAACACTGTCGAGTTGTAAATGTACAAGTATACGCAAGGCCCCGTACTGCAAGGCATCGATCTACCAAGCAGGGCAAAAAACACAGCCCACGCCTCGTGCGTGGAGTCACTTCATAGCTTCAAGTGTTGGAGCTGTGATGGGAAAGGCTGGCGCTGTCCAGTGGTGCAAAGCAGCTTGGATCTGCGGCCATGAGGAGCGTCCTGGTTTCCCCAGGCAAGAGCAAGCCCAGGTGCCCCTCACCGTGCCCGCACCCATGGGTGCGGGTGGCTCCTGATGGCTGGCGGCCCCGCTGCAGCCCCGACATGCAGCCAGCTGCGGAGGCAGCCCGGGGCAGAGCGGTTCTGGCTCCCTGCAACGGGAGCGTGCGAAAGCAGCAGGAGAAGCGCAGCGAGTTGCCGTCGCTGACCTGATCGTGTTGCTAAACAGCACCAGCGCCACGCAGTCACTCGGAGGGGAGGCAGAGCAAACCGAAACCCATTAACGCCGGCCTCGCGCTGCCGACCAAGAAGGCCCTTCTGTTTCCTAAAATATTTAAATGACTCTGCAGCGATGATGATTGCAGTAATGGGCAAGAAAACGCCACTTAGGCTTCATAATGCTCTCCTTTTCATTTCTGAACCATGTTTTTGCCGTTATTATCTGGGTATTATTCTAATGTACGCTTCAAAGCCATTCCTTGTGACAATTTCCAGGAAGTTACATTGGAGAAGGGCTACTACAGAAACCCAGCGAAGAAGCTGCTCTCCTCGTGCTGCTTGGTGCTAGCCAGCAGGGTAGCAGCAGCTGGAACCGAAATGTTGTAAGAAATAGCGTTCTCTTCAATACTTGCTTAAAAAAGTGTATTTCTTACTCATCATTCTCTAGCAGCATGTACAACGCTTACATTTTGCAGTGTAATGTTCAGCGGTTTTGAAGGTCACTGGGATGTGCGTTTTTTTGGTAGCAGACTGGAAATAAAGCTAATTATTTCCTGAAGCTGAAGAACAGGCAGCAGAATGTGCAGCGCTAACAGGCATCGCAGGGATATTCAATTCCCCAGCTCCCCAGGTGCGAGGCTGCAGCCCCTCTGGGCATCCGTGTGACTCCTGGGTTCGTGTTTGCGTGTGTCCTACGTGGGTTTGGTGGTGCTCAGTGTTATGTGTGTGCTGCCTTCGGTATCATCCGTAGTGTTTTTGTGTTTATAAACAGCGCGCTGTGTATTCCCCTGGCTGAGGGAAACCCTGAATTAATCAATGCCACAGTTAACAGAGGTCAGAATATGATACACTCATGCATGGCCTGAATGTGCTAAAGTACCTCCTGACATTTCTGTGGATGCTGACTGATATCGTTCAATCAATTTAACGTGCCACGGGGCCGCCGGGCTGGAGCGCAGGGCCCTGCGTGCATCCCCTGCCGCAGCCAAGAAAGCCCGGCTCGTGTCTGGTGCTCCTTCCTCCCGAGCAGCCAGTTTCTCCTGCCATCTGTGTAAGATTTAAATGTTTAATTTTGCACAGCTCTGCCGCGCAGGATGATGGATGATATCACAGAGAGTAACAAGTCGAAAGCAGATTTATCGGTGTGTCCTACGCTAACTCCATCACTTGGAGATAATGGTGCAAAACGGCACAACGGGATGGAGGCTGTCCTGCTGTCCTTCAGCCTGTGGAAAACCTGGTAATTGCAGGATCTCTGCTGGTATGCATGGCCAGCACTTGCTATGTACCCCTTGAGGGGAATGCTCACACAGATGATTATTAAACTCGTTTTTTTAATTAAAAAAAATATATTTCCAGAAACACACATCGTCTGGGAATTAGGAATATTAGGCATTGATTACCTTAGTTGCCTCCATGGGATGCAAACAACCACAAAACGTCCTCGTTCCTCGCAGTGCTGGTAGGGGATAATGCATGTGCTGGGGATGGATCCAGCTGGGCTCCGACTCTTGGCAGTTTGCTTGTGTAATAGCCAAGCAGCGAGCTTGTCTCCTGCTGCTTGCTCTGTTGGCAGCGTTACCTGGAGTGTGATTGCTCGTGTGGCTGCAAGGGGGGAGAGGAAATCTGTGCCCCACCTGCGCTCACCGCCCTCCGCTCTCCCAAATGTCTTCAGATGTCTTCCTGCAGCAGGGCTACCTGGAGGTAAATCGGGAACAGGAGCATCGCCCTAATGAGGTTGTGCGGGGATTCATTGGTGAGCAACCGTAAGGCGCCCAAAGGACCACAAGGGATAAATAAATGCAAGCAGTTCTCACCATAAATTAAGAAAACTGGAGCTGACAAGGCGGGCGTTCTCCCAGCACGATGTGCTGGCAGGGGATGTTCTCTGCCCCCTGGGCCACCACCACTCTCAGCCTAGGGTCAGCGCTTTGGGGACACCAGCACGGGTGAGACAAGACCTCTCGTTGTCAGCTCCCATTTGCTTTTCTTACACTAAAAGACCCCCCCTTAGCAAACAGTAAGTTCAGAGTTGCACAGCAGGTGAAGCGTGCTGGGAAGTATTTAGGGAACCGGACTCGTACCTGCACTAGTTCTCTCCTCTGGGTGTACCAAGTTTGCAAAAGCTTGCCACACCTCTCCAGGAACAGGATGAGCTTTGGGGGGGGGGCTCTGGGGCATCTTTGCCCCTCTGCCCCCCACACTGGTACCGGTCTGAGCAGCGGCACAGCCAGGCAGGGTGCCCTGGGCATTCCCTTGCAGCACCCACACCGAGGCTGGAGATGCACCCCTGCTCCTTAATGCACTTCTTCAAGCTGCACTAGTAAGCAGCAAGAGGCAATGTGGAAAACAACCAGAATGATTAATGGCCATCCCTGCTGCCGCTTGTGTTCACCAACTGCACCAGAAGGAGCAATTCCGGAGACCATCGCTCTTCCTTCACTGTGCTGCTGCTTCGGGCACCTGAGCCATGGGATGGGGTCACCCTGCCCGGCTGGGGATGCACGAGGGCTCCTCCGCAGCTCTGCTGGCTCCCCCAGCTTTCTCCTGAACACTTAAAAAGGTGCTGCGACCACTTCTGCCAGGGAAAGCACTCGATGGAATTCACCATCACCATGTTCCCTTCTGAAACCGGCTGACATTATGACGAGGCCAAGTTTTAATTAAGAAACAAAAGGTAATTAAACTATCAAAAATATTATTCACCATCAAACATTTGTGCTTGAATAGTCTGAGCAGAAATAATGACGTCCTCTGGGGACAGAGATAAGAAGGGAATGGAAAGTCACGCCGTGTCTTCAGTCTTGCATGAGGGAGCACAGGCAAGAGAGGTGGGCGCTGCGGTGTTCCCGTACATCATGGTGTTTCTGTAAGCAGCAGAAACACCCGTTAGACACTGTCCTCTCCAGATTGTCTTGAACTGACACCCCCCACGCAAACATCCTGCTTCCAGCCTCTCTTTGCTCTGCTGGTCCCACCTGGGCTGGGGGCTCCTCACCCACACCCACCGCCCACGAGAGGTGCAGGTGAGGCTGCAAACCTCTGCCCCAGGGCTCTGTGCAGCCTCCCCCAAAGGGGACCTTGACTTCTCCTGGTCCCATGGAGAGGCTTGGAAGAGCCCAGCAGCCCGGGGCCGGGGCAGCAGCTCGGGGAGGCTGTGCTGAGGACAGCAGGAAATCCAGTCCTTTCTGCTTTGTTCAGCGGCAGTGCCTGGCTGGACTCCTGGCTCTGCTTAATTCTCCAGGAGGAAATATTTGTTCCTTTGAAATTGACTGGAATGATTTAAGCCGTATTTTTTATCAAAATAAATTGTAAAGAAATAATGAATCTAATTCAGATGATGGCAACATCAGAATGCATTCTTCTGGCCCCTCGCTAATTAGATTGCCAACCACACAGGACATTCTCCAGTACAGATCGTCTCCGAAGAACTGGGCCCCGCAGCCGGAGCAGATGCCGTACGTGAGGCTGCGCTGGGCACAAACCTGCACCCACACTGGGTACCCACACCTCGTGCCATGCTGGTTGTACTGGGCTGGCTCCCCAAGACCTGGAGCTGGTGGCTTGTGATGGTGCAGCCGGACTTGGTGACTGCTGCTCCCGTTCCTCGTCCTTCCCACTCATGGGAACAGAAAGAAACCAGAAAGCATCTCTGCACATTCCCTTTTTCCCCCCAAAGAAGAGCGGTCTGTGTACATCAGCACCAGTTAAGCTCAGGAGTAATTTCTTAATTCCGAGTGATAAAAGCTTTCCCCTCCCAGCGTCAGCTGGCGGGCAGCTCAGCTCAGGGAGAGGCAGGAGACAGCGAGTAAATTTTTCAGCTGTCTTCCTCTCCATGCAGCTATTTAAAAGTGAACTTTCTACAAAGCCTAAATAAACTGTCATGTGATGCAGGAATTCCTGCATTATTAGGATATTTTGAAACATGGCTGAATATGAAGTCATCAAATTTAAGCAGTTCAAAATATAAAGTTCAAAGATGCTTCTTTTTTTTTTTTTCAATAAAAAAGGACACTCTCTCTCTCTTTCATTAAATAAGCATTCTGTTCCCTCCTTTGGGATGACTCTAGATCTTTAAGACAGTCTCCACTATTTATTTCCTTCCACTTCCTTTCAGTGAAGGAATGGAAACACACATGAATGAACCCCAAACACTGAGAAGAAAATGCAGAGTTTTAAATACAGAAGGGAGCTGCTGGCAGGTGCCCGCTGACCATCACTGCACCTCCCTGCACAGCACCAGGTAACCGGGAGGATTGCTCAGGCTCAGGTGCAATTTGGTGTCAAATGAGTACGGGGGGAGCAGGGCTCCTGCTTCCCTCCTGCCTCGGTTCAGCTTCCTCTGTGCTGCAATTCCGACCAGCGCTGGGCTGCAATTTCCCGCAGCTCACACAAGTATCTCAATTACTGCCTAATGAGATCAGCCCTTCCTCTGCCTAGCAAATCGAGTGCGCCAGCCCCAGCGAGGCACAGAGGAAACCAAAACACCAGGCACGGCTGGGCAGCCAGCACCGTCCCGTGGGTCCCTCCTGCGTGTTTCTGTGAGCGGCTGAATGGGAAAAAGGCAGCCCGAGGGATGGGGAAGGCAGCCAGAGGGCCATGGCTCTGCCATCCCCAGGTGGGACAGGGGCTGGGAAGGAGCTGGCCCATGCCAGGATCTCCACGGCATGAGCTCACCACTGCCCACTTCTAGCTGGAACAAGAAGGCCTTCAAATGGCTTCTCAGCAGAGCTCAGGTCCAAGCATCATGGCTGAGCTACATCTTTAGGGGCAGAAAGGTAATTAAAGAACTTACCTGTTCCTTACAAATGGGGATTTAGCTGGGACATCTGTGCGCTGAAAGATTCCCTCACCTGAGGTTGCTGCAGAGCTCAGGCATAACCACAACCTCAGGACCCAAAAAACCACTGGAGCACAGCAAGCATGGACAAAACCCAAAGCTCTTCCCTGGAGGAGCAGCACCAGCAGCCTCTCCCTGTGGGCTTCATCCCCTGCATAGCCCAGGCTGGATGTGACCTCCCAGCCGTACACGCAACAACGGTGCTAAAACCAAGCACGGTGGTGGAACAGCTTTCTTCCCACCGCACACATCTACAGAGAGAAGTGTGCCCACAGCCAGCACAAGCCCACTGTCATGGAGCAGAGCAAGAAGCCTGAGCTGATGTGATGTGAGATCCCCCCGTGGTCCCCCCTGCAGCCCCAAAATGCTGCGGGCACAGCACCCTGCCCAGACCCAGCAGCACATCATCACAGCCCCAAGGGTCCCTCTGCCTGTGCCCTACCAGGGCATCCTCAGAAATGGCAGGGTTTACAAACCGCAGTTATTACCAACAATCAGTAGCAGGTGAGGACTGTAACAGCAAACACCTTCCAACTGTCAGAAGAATCCCTCTCCAGCACCCTGAGAGCTCATCTCAGCCGGCACTAAAGGAGCTCTTCCCCTGCGCGGGCTGATTAGGCAAACAGATGCCAGGAGGGAACCGAGGAGCATTCGCTGCTCCACGGTCTGGTTTGAATGTAACTTGATAAAGAAAACCAAAATCAATAACTGGCTAATTCAGCTATAAATTTTGAGGGATAGAAGGAGGAAACCAACAATCACTCAGATGATAGCGAAACAGCACAAGTTAATTTAGATTCTGTCACAACATCGTATGGAAGGTAAGCCATGCAATGCTGAAAAAAAGAGGCAGGGTCTGCGGGGTGCCTTGACCACCCAGGGCTGTGTCCATCGCAGGGATGGGATGGGTCCTGGTGGGGATGGGACGTGCTCGGGGCACTGCAGGCAGGAGCCAGCTGGGCACGGGGCTCCGAGCCGCCCCACAGCGCCAGCAAGGCTGCAGGCAGCCAGCCCGCCTGCTGGAAAACCTTCCCAATATGCTCCTTGGAAACAATTCTAGCTACGTGTGAAACGCTTTCTAGTTATTTCTCTTCCCTGGCTCTTCATACTCAGAGCCTATTTGCACAGAAATTGGCGTTCACCGCCCTGGCTGATCATTCACCCGAATCCAATATCGTGCATCTGGCCACCGCCACCCGCGGGTGCCCGACGTCAGCTGCAGGCAAACAGCAGCCGGAGCTGGGGCTGGGCAGAGCACACCCCGTGGGACTGTCCCTGCCTCCCTCCTGGGTGCTGCCAGCTGCCTGCCCCCTGTCCCACAGGCTGCAGACACGAACACCTGCCCCTGCAGCACCCAAAAATTAGGGAAGCCTCCTAGCCGGGCTTTGTGTTGGAGCCTTACGTGGGAGAAGCCCTCCCGCTGAGGCTGCTCTCAGCATATGAAGGAACATCCTGCCGTTCCTTTTTCTACGTGGCTGCATCGTGCTCTCTTGTAGTGAAAGAAATCTCAGCAAAATGCAGCCTGGTGCTGCCTGTGTCCCCAGGAAGCCATGGTTGGGATCGCGGGCTGCCCTTTGCCTCGGCCACCCCGTCCCAGGGCACGCCGGCAGCTCCGAGCCCTCACACAGGCACAGCAGCAGGAACCCGCTGCCAGCTCGGGAACAAAACGGCACGGCGTTTATTTGCACTTCCATCACATCAAAGGGGCCCTTGTCTGAATCCGTCTGTCTTTAGCCTAGAGGAGAAGGGGAAAGATTGGTTCCTATTAATAGCCTCGCATCCCACAAGATCCAAGCCTTGCAAGAAGCCATGAAAGACGGCGGCATCTGATCCTCTCAATAAATGAGGTAATTTTGGAAGAAATGTGTGCGCTCGGCAGCCTTAATTACTGCCTTCTCCAGTGGGGTAGCAGACGACAGTGATGACTCCTTTCTGTGTTGGTGGCACCCGGGTCCCAGAGGTGCTCAGTGCCAGGAGAGCTGTCGGCACACGGGCAGGCGTGCTGCACCCCCCCAGTTCTCATCTTGCAGCAAAACATTGCCAGGACTTCCACGGAGCAAGGGGCAGGAGCCCCAGCAAGGGGATGGCCGGCAATGGGGCAAAGAGAGACAGAAGTGGCTTTACACCAACCTGAGGAGGGGTCCCAGCTGGACTGAGGGGTCCCCTCCATCGCACCCCGATGGGCACCAACCTGGCCGGCAGCGATGCTGCAGGAAGGGCCCGGGGCCATGGGGCAAAGCAGGGCACTGCAGCTGAGCACGAGGCTCTGCAGGAGCACAGCCCGCCCGACCTGCCGGCCCCATGTGCCAAACGACTCGCCTACCCTCTCGGTGCCCTTGGAAAATGATCCAGTAAATTATCTTCATTTCACAGCTGAGGAAGCGCAGCTCCAGAGCAGCCGCCGTGCCCGGGGGCCTGCCGGTCAGGAACACTGCACAGAGAGGTCCGTGGGTCAAAGACAGCAAATACACGGGCATGGGCCTCAGAAGCATCGTTCCTCTAAAACACATCTGGCACCTTCCCACGCTGAAACCGAAGTGAGCACTTGACATGGATTTAGCATCTTTGGCTCAGCTTCACCTGCGGTGCTGCTGAAAGCATCTCCCCTAGAGGACAGCTCAGCTCGCCCTCCAGAAGAACCTGGCATTGTCGTGCACGGTACTAAGAGCAAATCAGCCCCAGCTGGGATGCAGAAATGGTATTTGTTTCAATTAATCACCAAAGCAGCTCGCTCCTTTCTGCTCGGGCAGGGCAGGAAGGGACTGCATGCCTCCGACCCGTACAGGGTATTGATTATGGCACTGGGTAGGTGCATGCAGCACACATAGCACACAACACCTCACATCTCGCTTGCTCTGGGTGAGCATTTCGGCGTGGTGGGCATGTGGCACACAACAGGTGCTCGGCACCAAAGCAAAGCATCCCAGACACACGTGTTCATATCCCTTGTGCCATGATAAGAGAATCAGCCTTAACTCAGGTACTGCAATGTCACTGCCATGGTCCAGCACGGAGGGTGACCGAGGAGCTCTGCAGAGGAAGCTGATAAAGGTACAGAAGACGTGGCAGTGAGAAGCTGCTGTTTATCTCCTATCACACATGGCTGCGTGACATTAACCAGCTGCAGGATTGTGTCACCGACTCTGAAGAGCCAGGAACCTGACTGAAGTGACTCCCGTGACCCTCTCCTGCTCTGTTCCCCTGGTGCCACTCTTGGGGCACTCCTGCAGGTGCCCTGCACCCCCGCTGCAGAGGCTGGGACAGATCCCAGGTGCTTCCAGAGGCCAGAGAGAGACGTGAGCTGCTCCTGGAGGCGCTGGAGCAGGGCAGGAGCAGGGCCTGGCCCCAGCACGGCCCCTGAGATGCCAGAGGGAGAGGAACCCAAGCCCTTGGTGTGCCCCTTCCCAGACTGGCCCCAGTTCCTGACCCCCTGTGCCTCCCTGCAGCCCAGGCAGGAGCACACTGCCCCTAGGTACGATCAGGATGGGCTCCAGCAGCCAAAACGCCCTGCCCCCAGCCACAGGTCTCTTCACTGGAGCTCCTCTGGGCAGATAATGGACTTTGCCTTCGGACTTAATCTGCTGTAAATCTCTCTCTCTTAATTGCTTATCATCCGGAAACCTCGGAGTGAGCCAGGGCAGACGCTCCCCCTCATGTGATGGGCTGTCCTCTCCCTCCCTGCCATGGTCCTGGTGCTGGTGCACCCCCAGGGCACCTAGTGCAGCCCCAGCACACCCCCAGCGCCCGCACAGCCCCAATCCACAGCAGCACAAGCTGGCAGGGAGCAGGGGCTGCCTTTCCATCTGCTTCTCTGCAGACACGCCTCACAAACAAAATGCCAGGAGAGTTTTACAGCCGCGCTTCCCATCAGCAGTGCCGCTGGGTTTGCCATCAGCCATTTTAATGCTGTCAGATGCCTTAGCAGATCTCGGCAGGATCTGAAAGCACTGCTCCCCCTCCAGCCCCCCAGGTGGGAGCACCATGAGCAGCACATCACAAGGCTCCCCCAGGGACCCCACACCCCGGTGGCACTGCCCTCGCAGCCCCACCAAGCAGCCGCAGCGGGCACTGCAAAGGTCACCCAGGGGCTAACCCGGGGCACAATTTGAGTCAAAGATTTGATTTCAGGGGGAGCTGGTCAGCATCTTTCCACTGAGAACGGCTCCTAAGGCAGAGCGAGCAGTGCTCTGTCCTCCTGCCTGCCGAAGGAGCAATCCCGTCCTGCAGAGGGAAGACGTCATGCGACGGGAAGGTTGCTAAGCGAGCGGCTCCCTCCTTGTGATGCACAACTTCATTACTCGGCTCCCTAAATGGATGTTACATACATACGACATTTGCCTTGGAGCATATGAGCATCCCAAAATAGCACGCGTTTCAGCTCTGTTTGTACGGTTTCCTGAAAATGTCCCTGTGTTTGCTGGGCTCGCCACGTGTGCTGCCCGCACAGACCCACGGGGGCACAGGGCATCGGGGGGTGCAAACACCACGAGATGCAGGTTTCCCTTCAGTCAGGTCATTTCTCTCCCTGCCTTGCATCGCTGCTTTCTCAGTGTTATTCAGCACTTCTTGGTGTTGTGCTACAGGCCAAATGTTATGCACTGGGGGCAAACCCCACGGGGAGAAGCCCTCAGACTCAGCCCAGCTCAGGCGGTTCCTTTAGATGCACTGAGCTGTGCAGACACCAGGTACGGCAGCAGCTCCCGCACCTCATGTAAGGTACAAATTAAGAAATAAAATAAATGGACTGTCCTGAGGAGAGAAACAAAGAAATTTGTTTTTCATTTTCCCCCTGATTTCATAAGAACTTCCCCAGCAGCTGATCTCTGCGGCGCTAACACAATCCGCTGCTATATTTTAATCCCATTACGTTGCCATGCGGCTGCTCGCAGGCCGCCTGGCCCACGAGGAACAGATGTTTCCTAATTGGCACTTCTGCTGCCCAGGAGTTTACATCACTGCGAATAGTTTCTTTGCCTTTTGTGTTGACATTGAAAGCGAGACCCCCACCGCCGCTTCTTACAGCCTAGGATTACACAACGGCGCTGGCTGCTCGCGCCCCAGTTACCCACCTGGAGCTGCTATTTGCTGCACAAAAGCAGCCGCGATAATGCCAGGTCGGGGCGCTTCGGCACAGCAGCTGGGTCAGGCAGGGGTTGCTGGCGATCGCCGGGGTTTAATTGCCGGCTGCGGTGGCCGAGGAAGCAATCCGGGCTGGCTGCCTGCCCGCAGGGAGCGGCGACGTTGTCTCCTTGCAGATGCCTTTGGGTAGAGCTGCTCGAGGCGAAGCCCCAGCTAGCAGCAGAAGGCAGCACGGGGGCGTTTGGAGGGGTTCCAGCGGGGCTCCTGGCCCTGGGGCAAGTAACAGTCAGAGCTGCTCTGAAAAGGGAGCCCCAGCAGGGTCCCAGCCCACCCAAATGTGGGCTGGGGGCACTGAGCGATGGCTGCTGGCCAGCCTGGGGTCATGGGCTCTCAGCACAACCCACCACACCACGCAGCACCCCTGCCCCTCAACACCAAAAGGAAGCAATTTCAGGCAAAGCCAGGCTCCCCCCCACACGCACAGCTGCAGACAGGTGCCTGCTCCTGCAGCCAAACCCTGGCTTTGCCCCTTCCCCCAAAATATCCCCCCCGCCCCAGCACAGCTGCCTCTGATTTGGCCAGGGCTGGGTCGTGCACAGGATGCTCCTCACCCGTGGGCACAGCCTGCCTGCTGTTCCCCAGCCCACACTTTTGGCTTTTCAGCTCAGCGGTGGCTTGGTCTCGTCCCGGGTGTTTCATAATCGAGCCCTGGGAGTGCCACCCTGAGAGCCTGACTCCAGAGCGCGGGGCAGGAGCAGCGCCGCTAAATCCTCACCGCTGTTATAATCCCCTGATACATTTTAATCCCATTATGTCTCCATGTGGCTGTTTCCAATTCTGGCCTTTGAAGAAGTGATGTTTCTTAATTAGCATTTCAGCTGGACGGGACTTTTATTTGCTGGAGGAAGCCTAGGAAGCTGTAAAGCTTTCATTTCTCCCTTTTATCTCCCTCTTTGCTCTAACGCTAGGAATAAAGAGGAGCAGAACACAAGCAAATGAGCGCCCAGGGCTCTGCGCGAGAGCGCTGACCGGCTCCGGCACTGGGGGCACCGGGGGCTGGCCAGGGCGTGTGTGCTGGCTGGCTGCGGGCAGGGCAAGCAGCTGCCACTTGGCCCCGGGCATTTCCCTCTCCAGAGCATGGGAATAACCCAGGGGACCACCAGCCCCTGGCCCCGCTGTGCGCCCACATCCCCAGGAGGGCAGTAGGAGCCGGCATCGCCTCCATGCGCACGGAGCCTCACCAGCAGGGAGGGAGGCTGGAGGAAAAACTGCAGGTGGTTTCCTTCTTGCACCAGCCGGGGCAGGGGCAGCACCTTCTTATCCCACATGCTGAAGCTAAGTACTGAAAAATCACTAATCTGCCCTGAAAACCACAACGTTTCAATAATGCATGCTGGGTTCCTTCATATTTTTCCTTTCTTCCTTCAGCCTTTGTTATTTGTGGCTGGGGTTTGTGTGTGTGCACGCAAACATGAGGCTAGAGGCTCAATGTAATTTAAAGGGGAAAAAAAATCAAAGCTAAGATCTCATGTAATCATGTGGTTCCAGAAGCTGGAGAATTAAACAAAATAGTCATTAGAATTTTAAAAGGACAAAAATCTGTGAAACCCGCAGTACACCCCTAGAAGTTGGCAAGGCGCGCCGAATGCCCAAAGCACCCAGGCTGCAGACAAGATAAAATTCACCCCGCTATGATGGAGAACAAACATTTCATATTTCCGAGACTCTTGGTTCGTAGCCAATTATTTCCCTGCCCTTGGCACGTCTCCCAGCGCCTCAGCACAATGGGCACGGGGGGAGCCGCGCGCAGCCGCCGCCGAAGACAATGGGAAGGCAAACGAAAGGCAGTGCCGGCACGCTGGCGGTTCCACATCGCTCCTCGTTGCACTTGCCTCCTCACCAACAGGCAGCCCATCCTGCCTCGGATGAGATCCCGCATGAATGCACATCTCAGGGACAGACAATGGCTGATCTCGGGTGGAAAAGGAAAAGAAAACAGGGAACAAGCGAGGGGACGGTGCCCCCTGTGAGGGCGCAGTCGCTTTGGTGCACCAGGCTCTGCCCCATCTTGTGGGGTTTGGGGTGGTGGGGCCACTGCCTCCCTATGGCACCGTTGCAGAGAGCTCCCCAAAACACCAAACGTGCTTCAGCAACCACAGGAACCAGAGGAAATGTCCGTCTGATGGAGAGGGAGCCAGCTCCCGGGGGTGGCAGTGGGTTTGCAGTCCCCCCTGCTATTCGCCTGGTGGAGAAAAAAAAAAAAAAAAAGAAAAAAAAAATTAGTTTGACAGCCTGGAGAACAGCTTTAGCTCCAGTCTATTGGCATGGCAGCAAAACCACCCACTAGCAGGGAGAGCCGTGGGACCGCTGAAATATCACCAGCCAGCGCCGCTGACAAGCGCCTGTTGTTCTCCGGCGGCCGCCGCGCGGGTGGGCAGCGGGCGGGGAGCGGGCGCAGGGGACAGGGGACAGCGCCCGCGGGAGGGGACGGAGGCACCCCCTCACCAGGATGGGATGGGGGTGATCTCATAAAAGGGGGCTTTTTGATAAAGTTCAGTTAAAATAAAAGAAAGCTGCGGTGCCGCAGTCCTGCCTGGCGCACCCAGCGCTGGCAGCGGCACGGGGAGGGCAGCGCCTGCCATCCGCACACCCCAGGCCCCATCTCCCTCGCGGTGCCTCGTGCTGCTCTGGAGCAGATGTTTCGGAGAGATGCTCAGCTCAGCAGCGGGGGTTCCCGTGGTGGCAAGCCCACCAGAAGCCGAGGGAGCCTGCTGCAAAGACAAATTGCCCTCAGCCTTCAAAGGCAGCACACGCTCCCCACCTCAGCCGGGCTCCACGCGCCAATCGGCAGCTCCTGCTCCTTGGTCTCCTGCCGAACCACGCAGCCTCCAGCCGCAGCTCTGCTCCCCCCGGGCCTGGCATTTCTACGGTTACACCAGCAGGAACAGAGGAAGGAGCAGGGGGAGGAAGCATCCCGGGGGAAGATGGGACCGGACGGCACGGCCCACACGGCCTCCTCCCACCCTGTGTTCCGCGCTCTGGATCCAAATTTCTGGGAAAGCTGCAAACAGCTGAAAAGCAAGCCTCGGGTGAGGAGGACCTGCGACCTGCCAGCAGCATGCCCCGGTGCCTGGCCCCGTGAAACTGCCCGGCTGCTGGCCCCATGGGGAGCAGGGGACGGGGCACTCTGCTCCCTGCACGGCCCCTCTCCCACCAGGCCAGGACGCGATGGGATGCGACGTTTTTTTAGCAAACACAGGTGATGGGGCCGGGGTTACCGACAAGCAACAGTGAGTCAGAACAGGAGCAACTGCAAAATAACAGAACCACTTGCTCAGCGCGTTGCACTCAGCCAGGAAAACACATCTCCTCCTACGTGAGCCCCCGCGGGAACCGCCAGCTCCGATGCGCTGCTGCAGCTCTGCAGCAAGCGGGGTGCAGCCCACCCCGAAGGAGCAGAGCACCCGGCTGGGGGCTGGTCCTGCTCGCACCCTGGCTGCTCCATGTCCTCCCACCTCTGGCTCAGGCCACAAAACCTTGGGGCCAGTCACCAGAGGGGACAAGTCCAGCACAAGTCCCTGTGCCATTGGTACCTGGGGCAGCCTGGTGGCTCCTGACGCCCCAGGGTGCTCGGACCCATCTCCCCACCCAGCTGGGCTAGGGGAGGGCAATGCTCACCACAAGCAGCGGTCCAGGGTGCAGCCTGGGGTGGGCTGTGTGAAGCTGCTGTTTCTGCCATGGGGGGTGTGAGAGCGGGGGCCAGTGGAAAACCTGACCTCAGCGGAGCCAAATTGTGTCTGAGTCACCCCAGGGCGCCCACCTGAGCGCAGCCGGCTGCCGGCGAGGGAAATTCCCTTGACAAGTCAAGGGTGAACCTCCTCTGAGCTCATTCACATTTTCCCCTTCTGCTTTTGTCGCTTCTCCCCCGAGACCCCCTGCCCCTCCTCGTGCCCGTCTCAAGGCCCCAGCCACGTGGCCGCTGTGAACCCGGGGACAACAACCGCGGGTCCCCGCGCGCCCCCCGCCTCGCGTGGTGCCACTTCCCCCCCCAGGAGCTGCGGTTTGCCACTGACAGCTCAAACCCAAATGCCAAGGCGAGGCAGCCTTCCCTCAGCAGCAGCAGACAGGCGGGTGTCACTACTCTCATTAAAACCCCATTTTTTCACAGCTTTTCTCGGGCAGAAACGTTCAGGTCTGGGACCGTTTGGGATTTTTCCCTCCGAGGAAGAGGCACAGATTTTCACAGGAAGCCGGCTCCATTGAGCCGATGCGGCGAAGCGCTGCCAAGGCACGACTCGCAGAAGGGCTGACATTTCGGAGCAGCATTTGGCGAATGATTAATTCAGAATATCGCCCCGCTGCGCTGGGCTTTGCCAAAACCGGGGATTGATGCGGGGCACAGTCACTCGGAGCGAGAGGCTCTGCAACACGCAGGATTCGCGGGGCTAAAATCCACCCGTGGGGGCCCTCGTGCGTGGGAGCCGAGGGGGGGGTACGGACGGTGGGAACATGTATCCAGATCTCCCCACAGGTCCTGATTTGGTTGGCATCTGTGCCAACAAGCCCAGCACCTTTCTGCTCTCCAGGTGCGTGGCAAAGGGGTGCAGCAGGAGTTGGGGTGGGGGCAACCAGGGTGCCCCCATCCCACCACCAAACTCCAGCGGTGCCCACCTTTGGGTGCCAGCCCTGCATGGGCACAAAACACAGCACAGCCCCACACGGCTGCCCTGACCCACAGCGGCTGCTGCCAGCCGCATCCTGCAGGGAGGGAGCGGGGCGGCAGCAGCTCAGCACCAGCCCCACAAAGCCCCCCGGAGCCGTGCTGCAGCCCCCAGACCCTCAGACGGCTCAGCCAGGAGCAGAACCTTCCCCTGCTGGAGCCATCACTTGAGAGCTTCATTTGCTCAACGTAGAGTGCAAATAATTAAAGCATTATTTAGCGTTATTAATGCTAAATTAAAGCATTGTTGCTGGTTGGAGCAGTTATTAAGCAATGCTGTTGAGCACTGACAGTGCTTAATAATTGCTTTATTAAGCTCTAAGGTGTCTGCCCCGACACCAGGCCCTCTGGGGACACCTTTGCTGCGCACCCCCCCAGCTGTGCCCCCCGCAGGGGCAGTGTCCAGGCCCCTGGTGCCCAGGCTTTGGGGGCACGGACATCTCCATCCCTGCTGCCCAAACCCACTGCACACCTCCCTCGCAGTGCAGCAGTTTTGGGATTTATCAGTGCTGGCTGCGAGCACCACGATGCCGCTGGTGAGGGGCACTTGGGTGCGGGACGGCGATGCCCACCCCCTCCCCGATGGGTGCTGGAGGTCAGGGTGGGCTGAGCCCCGCCGGGAAGGAAGGGGCCAGACCGGGGACTTTGAAACTCCAAGCTTTATTCGGTTGCGTTGGCGGCGGCGTGGCTCACACGGAGGGAGGAGGGAGGCGAGGCCGTGGGGGCAGCGGCGGGCGAGGGGAGCCTGCTGGGCTCCCTGCTCCCGGGGGGGCCGGGGGCTCTAGTTGGAGGGGTGGTAGGCGCCGCGCTGGTGCCACTGCATGTCCCGGATGCGCCTGACCGACTGGATCTGGGGGTGCTGGGCGCCGAACTCTGAGCTGTCTTTGTAGTCCCCCTTCTCAAACAGGTACTGGTAGCCCCTGTAGCCGGGGTACTGGTAGCCCACCCACCTGCAAGGCAAGCACGGGGGGGGGGTCACGGCTGTGCAGGGGGCGAGGTGGGCTCAGCGCCCCCTCCCACGGCCCCGTACTCACGTGCCGCTCTGCACCCGCACGGACGAGACCTTCTCCTGGTAGCCGTGCGCGTGGAAGCTGGGCACGTCGTCGTCGATGATTTCGATCTTCTTGCCGGTGAAGCTGGGGTTCTCGTACAGCACGATCTTGTGCTCCTGGCTGTCCTGCAGCGGGGCGAGCAGAGGCCTGGGGTCAGCGCCCGCTGGTCCTGGGGCTGGCCGAGGGGCAAAGCCCCCCGGGGGCTGCGGGGAAACCGAGGCAAGGGAGCAGCACCGCGCGCCGGGCCTCCCCCTGATGTGTCCTCCCGCTCTGTGTCCCCCCAGCTCAGAGATCCGGCACCCCCCAAGGGCACTCCCGGACTTACCAGCAGACGTCCTGAGCTCCTGGGCCACCTCTCCCCATCCCCGTGCTCCCACCGACCCCCCCCCCCGGGGGCTCCCCTGGGTCCCCGTGGAGCTGGGGCAGGGTGCACGGGAGGGGTCCTCCTCCGCCCGCGGGGCTGGGGGCCCGGGGGAAGGCGGGGGAAGAGTTGTGGCTGCAGACCTTGGTCTGGCGGGTGGGTAGTGGCTGTCTGGGTGCTCTCACCACTTTGATGGGTCTCAGGGAGGTGATGCTGTCGCTTCTCCGGCTGTTGGTCCAGGAGTCCCAGCGGGGGTACTCCCCCTTCTCAAACACAAACTGCTCCCCCTTGCAGCTGGCCTGCTCGTAGCCCACCCAGCTGCGAGAGAGCAGAGGACGAGCTTCAGGCAGGGCAGACCCCCCTTCCCACAGCAGGGGTGCCCCCGACGCGGTGGCCGCCCGACCCCTCTCCGAGAGCACACTTTGGGGAAAAAGGCAGCACCGAGCAACGGGCACCATCCCTGCCTGGCCCTGCTCAGGAGAGGAAGGCAGCCAAAGGGTGGGCGATGCCACGATCAGTGTCCAAGCCCCCCCCCAGCTCCCCTCCCAGCGAGCAGGGGCTGGCAGCAGCTCAGGATTCACCCCAGGGACAGAAATTCTGGAGGCCGCTCGCTGCCCTCCCCAGCACTGCGATACAGCCCTGGGTGAGCCAGGCTGGCTGCTGGGGCTCAGCACCGCGGGGACCCCAAAACCTCGTGCCCTGACCCCTCAACACCAGCTGTGGGGAACCCAGGGGGTGCCAGCAGTTGGGGGGGCTCCCCAGGACCCTCTCCCCGCCGAGACGTACGGTCCGGAGTGCACGAGGATGGAGCCCACTTTGTCCACGCCGGCATCCTTCAGGTTGGGGCAGGCGCCGTTGAGCTCATGGCAGCGGCCCTGGAAGTTCTCCTGCTCGAAGATGGCAATCTGCAGGAGAGCGGGGCCGTGAGCAGGGCACAGCAACACCCTGAACTGCATCCCAAAACTTCCAAAACATCCCAAAACAGCCCGCGAGCACCACCCCAGCATCTCCCACTCCCAAGGGCTGCGAGTCCCTGCCGGTGCCTCTCGCAGAGGGATGCCTGCACTGACACCGTGCTGAGCAGCCCTGGCTCTTGCCTGGGCATCGTGGCACAGCTGGGACACAGATCCCACAGACCCCACAGACCCCACAGCACAAATGGGGCCAAGCCGTGGTGGGTGCATCCGTGCAGCCCCATGAGCCAAGCGCTGTCAGCTCAGCGCGGATTTCACGGCTCAGTGGGGCGGAGGGAGGGAAACGTGTTGTGTCTGCACCAAGGCTGGGCTGGGAGCCGATCCCTTCCAGACAGGCCCCCGGGTGGCTGCAGCAGCAGAGGGGGCCGAGGGGGCACAGCCAGGGGGTGATTTGGGTGCTGGGTGAGGCTGAGGCGGCCCCGGCCCCGCTGCGCACTGACCTTGGAGCTGGCTGGCTGCTGCTTGGAGGCTGGCATCTGGTGTTCGGAAGCCATCCTCAGCTGGGCCGTCTGCTTCTGCAGGAGGAGAGCTCAGGAATTAAAACTGCCACCGAGGATACTCCTGGCACTGAGCCCATGGCCCTGGGGCCGTGCCCCATGCCCGCACCCTGTACCCACTGCTGCTGAACCGCACCAGGGGGCACGCCAAATGGAGCAGCGCAGCCCCAGGCTCCCGCACATCTCCCCAGGTTCTGCAGCAGCCCCAAGCCCCAGCCTGGCTTTGCATGGCCCAGGTCCCTGCTCCGAGCTGTTCATGGGACAGAGCCCCCCCGTGCCCCATGGAGGGGTCCCGGTGACAGTCCCAGCACAGAGCCACCTGCGGTGGAGCTGCGGAGGGGCTCAGCCTGGAGCGAGGGCACGAGTGAGCTTGGGGTGTTCCCAGGACGCTCTCAGAGCATCCCAACTGCTGCTTGTGAGGCTTTTCCCTCAGTTCCTACTCAGTGAGCTACAGCCGAGGCATCCCAGCTCCGAGCTGCGTGCAGGTGGGAGCAGCGCTGCTGCAGGCCGGGGTGGAAACAAAAACAAAAAGGCGAGGACAAAAAGAGAGAGCTCTTACCAGTTGTACCAGTACCCGCTTGAGCCAGTGAAGGGCTGGGACCGAGAGGGGCAATTTATACTGCGCCGCAGGAGAGCGGTGCCCGAGCTATTTACAGCACGATTCAAAGCGGGAATGCAGGATTAAACACAATGAAAACCGGGGTCAGCTGACGCGCCGTGGCCATTGTCTCCCCAAAACCCCAAGTCGCGGAGTTATTTCATTAGCTTTCACATTCGAGTCGCCCGCTTTGTTGGGTTTATTGGCAAGGAGATTTGGAGTTTGCCTGCATCAGCCGAATGCATGCCAAGACCCAGCCCGGCCCTTGCAAACAAAGCCCCCGCCAGCCCCGCTTCAGGAGTTTTGGAGCCAGGGACTTGATCCCTCCAACCAGCCGGCGCTGCCCCAGCGCTGGAAGCACCGAAATCTGCTGAGCTCGGCTCTTTCCTTGCGCAATAAAACTGCCCGGAGCTCTCAAACAGCCCCAAAACACCTGGCTCTGCCCAGCTGCGCCTCCCCAGCCAGGGAGAGCCCCCGGCACAGCGCTGGGGTCCTGCGGGGTCCCTGGGTCTGGGGGCACAACGGGAGGGAACAGGGGAGCAGGGCAGCACCGGGACCCTGGGGGCACAGCACCAGTGCCAGGTATCGGGGGCCCCTGCCATTAGTCCCCTGCCCTTTTTGGGCCCCCCATGCAGTGCCTACAGCCACCCCCGAGGAGGGGACCTTCCCTTGTCACCCCAGCAGGTGTCACACAGCATTAGAGGGGCCCAGCCCCGCTCCCTTCCGCACACGGCATGTCCTGGGGGGCCAGACCCAGCCAAGTGCCGCAGCCCCCAGCGGTATCTCCAGCCTCTCCTCCTGCCCCAGGATCCCGGGGTGACCGCGGGGCTCCTCCACCAGGTGATTCCCATCACAGCCTGCCCCGATGCACGCCCAGCCCGAGGGCAGCATCACACAGGGGTCGGTCCCCACAGTCTGCAGCTGCTGTGGGTGCCCAGGGAGCCCCAGCCACGCACAGCAGGGCCACACAGAGCTGCAGATGCTGCAGGTAAGAGTGCAGCTCTGCAAGAAATTGCTTCACACCACAGCCTGGTTTTGGCAGGTCTGCTTTGTGACCGAGTGCCCACCACATTTGCCAGCCCTGCTGCAGGACCCTGCTCCATCCCTGGTGCCTGGGGGCTGCACAGCCTCACGTCCACCACCACCCCCAGCTCTGTGCCCAGCTCTGTTCATGGGCCCAGCACAGGGCACTCACAGCCCCACGGCTGCCCCTGTGCCCCTCGAGCCCATCTCCTGTCCCTGCCAACAGCCCCAGAAGGTGCCCGTCTCCCAGCCCCATCCAGGGGGGACACAGACCCAGGGACAAAGCTCGGGCTGCAGCTCCCACCCCGTTCCCAAATGCCAGGGCTCGTGGCAGGGACTGCCCCGAGGCTCTGTCCCGCTGCCTGGCCCAGCCCATGGCAGCCCCATCCCAGCCAACTGGGACCAGTACGGGGGGAAGCTGGGGGTGCCCCGGTAGAGCCCCAACTGTTCCTGGCTGGCCTTGGGGCCACGTGTGCCCCCACAGCCGAGGCTGCTCAAGGCTGTGCCATGCCCGGCTCCCTGCTGGCACCACGGGGACTGCGCTGGGGCCACGTGTGAAAAGCTGCAAGTTGTGGGTGCGAGGTGCTGGGGCAGCCCCAGGCTGGGTTAGGGACTGTGCAGGGTGCGGGGCTCAGCCCTGCCTGCAGGACAAGCCACCCTCGGGGGTGTGTGGGGGCCTGGCACCATCCAGGGACGGGCGATCCCATCCCTGGTGCGCCCCAGGACCCCCAGACCCCGCCGTGCCTCTCATTTGGAGGCGAGCCTGCAGCCAGAGGCAGCAGGGAAGGAGCCTTCACCCCATGCCCAACGCACATGAGCAGCACTCCCACGGCCCAGGCAGATGTTTGGAGAAGGGGAGAAAAAAAAAAATCCCAGCAGCAGCCCTTGGCAAGCCCCAGAGGACGGGCTCGGGGCACTGCAGCTGCCCCTGGCGCGGGGCCGGCTCTGCGCTGCCCTGCACACCCCGCACCCCGAGCCGCAGCACCAGGGGCTGTTGGTTTTGGAAGGCAGCAGCCTTTACGCAACGCCGAGCGCTCGCACTTTGCACACTCCTGCTTTGTGCACAGAGGCTGGGCACTGCCACGGCCCCCTCCTCGCCCCGCTGGAGCAGAGGGCTCAAAATACTGCACACACACACCCCCACCCCACATCCAGCCCCCACCAGGCAGGCTCCCAGCAGCCTCCAGCTCAGAGCTTTATTGAGGTTTTTGCACAAAATAAACACCAAGGTCACGGCGCCGGCTGCAGCACACGTCAGCCTGCCCCCGGTGTGCTGGGCGGTGCTGGGGGCGTGGGGCCGGGGGGGGGCCCTCAGCTGTTCTCGAAGCAGCCCCGCTGGTGCCACTGCTGGTCGCGCACGCGGCGCACGGACTGGATCAGGGGCTGGTTGGCGTCCCACTCGTTCCAGTGCCGGTACTCGCCCTTCTCAAAGACGTGCTGGCGGCCCCGGTACCCCGGGTACTCGTAGCCCACCCACCTGCAGGACACGGGGCAGCGCTCAGTGGCACCGTGGGGTGGGGAAGGGCCCCCCATGCCCTGGCTCTGATGCTTCTACAGAGCCCCAGACCAGGAGCCAGGAGCCTTCATTCAGCCCCAGGGACGCTGCCCCAGTCCCCAGACCAGGGGACGATGGCAGGGTGGAGGGGGCTGCCCCACCCTGCTGCAGCACCTGCACCGAGCACCGCCACAGCCACCCGTGCACCCCCCGGTGCCGCGGTCCTTACGTTCCGTTCAGGGCCCTGACGCTGGCCACGCGGTCCTGGAAGCCGTGGGCCCAGAGGCTGGGGACATCGTCGTCCACGATCTCCATCTTCCGCCCGGTGTAGCCCACGTTCTCAAAGAGGTGGATCTTGTGGTCGGGGCTGTCCTGGGGGACACGCTGTGAGGGGCGGCCCTGGGACTCCCCCCCCCCCCCCCCCAAGCCCCGCAGACCCCATCGCCGCCCCTACTCACAATCTGGAGGCGGCGGATGGACATCAGGCTGTCACTGCTGTGGCTGTTGGACCAGGAGTCCCAGCGCGGGTAGTCCCCCTTCTCCAGCACAAACTGCTCCCCGGCGAAGGCTTGGCGCTCGAAGCCCAGCCACCTGCGGGATGAAGGGGTCACGGCCACCCCTGCACGGGGACTGCACCCCAGCACGAGGTGGGGACCCCCAACCCTGGGGCTGCTCTGGCCTCTGCCTCCCCGACTTACGGGCCGGACTCCACCTGGATGGAGCCAACCTTCTCCAGCTCCTTCTCAGCCATGTTGGGGAGCTCCTCCGTCAGCTCGCACCTCCTGCCCTGGAAGTTCTCCAGCTCGTAGATGGTGACCTGGGAGGGGGCAGAGATGGCAGCAGGCAGGGAAGGACACATCCTGCAATGCTGCAGGACCGCACACCCATGGCAAATGCGTGCACGGCAAAGCCAGGCTCTCAGCTGGCCTCGCAGCAAGGCGCTGGGGGTCTCAGCACCACGTCCCCTTGCTGGGGACTTGGTGCAGGGACATTGCTCCTCTCATGCTCGTGGGCAATGCTTGGCAGCCAGGCCCCAGCTGCGGGTGCTTGCTGTGTTTCAGCCATGCCAGGCTGGAGCCCAGCTCCCCAGCAGCCCCGCAGGCACCGAGGGTTTGTGCCCTCAGGGCTCCGGGGCTGCTTGGCTGCGGTTTCCTGCCCTGGGGCCGGGTTCACAGCACGTCGCTTCCTCCTCAGGCTCTCACCGATCCTATCGCCTCCTGTGGCCTGCTCCGGCCCTGGGAACCAGCTCATTTTTTGGTATTTTCATCTCAAGCCCCAACGGGGCCATGGCTGGAAACCCCTGAGCCTAGGATGGGCGTTGTGGGGACGGCAGAGGATGGAGATGACACCCGTGGTCCTCGGGAACTTCTTCCAGCCCAAACCAGGAGGCAGCACAAGCTCCTGGTACCTCTCTGCCCTCTGGCAGCCGAGAGCCCCGTCTGCAGGATCCGCTCCCCTCCCAGCTACCACGGCCAGGAGCGGCTGTGCCCTCGTCCCCCGCTGGGGAAGGGCTGCAGCCCCTGCAGAGCTCCCGACTCGTTTACCTCCTTCCCAAGCCCCCAGCATTAGTCCTGCTGGCTGTCACACCTCTGCCCGTACAGAGACACAGACGACAGCTTCCCCAGTGGTTTCTCAGGCCGCCCTTCGAGCTGCGGGGCTCGGTGGCACAGCCCGGCCCTGCCAACCTGTGGCAGTGGTGCAGATGCTGGACCACAGCTTCTCACAGACCCAGCCCAGCCTTCCGCGAACCCATGGGCGTGAGAATTGCAACCAGAAAAAAACACACGGGGAAGGACGCTGCTGCTCGCGCCGCCAGCCGTGACAGTGCTCCATCTCCTGGAGCGAAGCGCTGTGCAGAGTCGCTGGGAAGCCACAAACGCACGAGGAGGCGTCTCCTCCTGCAGGCAGCCGTAAGGCAGTGGGGCAGAGCTGCCGGCAGCATGGACACGCTTGTCCCAGCAGTGGCATCGCCACCCTGCTGCGTTAGGAGGCCGCTTGCTTCGCCAGCCCGCAGCGCAGCTTTGCCACGGGTGAGACTTCGGCTCCTGCGGTGCTGCAGGGTGAGCGGCAGCACCGAGCGAAGCCAGCCCGCGCTCGGTCGCCACCCCGTACCTTGTAGGTGCCACCGTACTCGCCAGCGCCCTCCCCAGTCGCCATCTGCTCGGGGGAACTTTGCTGCTCGGTCATCGCGCCTGGAAAACCGAATGGTAGGAGGTCAACGCGGCACCGGCTTTATGCGAGGCGTGAGTCGTTAAACCAGGCAGTGCTTAGTAAAGAGGCTGAAGAACAGGTAGCAGAAAATAATGCAGCCTGTGCTGAGTGGGGCAGCTGCAGGCTCCGGCACTTCACAGGGATGCCCAGGGCAGAAGCACTCCTGTGTTTGCCATCCTCTCCCCCCTGCACCCAGTGCTGCTGCCCACAGCAGCCTGGGCTGGCCCCAGCCACGCTCCAGGTGAGCAGGGATCCTGCTCCCACCCCGGGAAGCCGCCCCAGGTGCTCATTGAGCTCATGTCTAAAAGCCTGGCCTGTTTCCAGCAGGGATTTGCCTGCTCTCAGCTCCCAGTGGCTGATAGCCTCCCCCGACCCCATCAGGCTGAGCAGCCCCTGGGGCAGGAGATGCCCCCAGCCCACATGGGGCTGCGCCAGGCGGTGGGACAGCAGCAGGACCCCCTCTGAGCTCTGCCAGCAGCACCTGGGTCCTGCCTGAATGGAAACCCCAACTGAGCCCTCCTCCTCCTGCCATGCTAACGCAAGGGTGTCTGGAGATGTTAACAGGAGTAAAAGGCGCAGAGCTCAACAAGTGCCCTTGTTATCGGCACCCCTGCAGCATCACGTCTTGCCCAGCGCTAGCACACTCGCCACCACACACTGGAGGCACCGGTGCCCCCCTAAAACCCCGTCCGGTCCCACGAGCAGGTCGCTACCTCTCCCGGCGAGCTCCTGCACTGGTGGCAGTGCAGCAGCCGCGCTATTTATGCGCTGCGGCTGAACAGGGCAGCACTTTGCCCGGACGCTGATGCAGCAGCCGCGTCCACCCGATTGCGTCCGTGGGATTTCATCTCAATAGCGTGGGCTCGCGGCGCACCATGGAAGCGTTGTTCAGATTTCTCCCGGCTGTCCCTTAAAAATGCGCCGCCCGATCTGCAGCAGATTAACGTGGAAACTCGCATCAGCACACTCACGCTGCTTCTTGCCAGGTTCTCTGGAAAACTCTCCCATCAGCAGTAAAGGGGAGGGTTTAGCCTAGAAACAGGCGCAGCGCAAAGCCAAAAAAAAAAAAAAAAAAAAAAAAAAAAAGAAAAACATTTCCAGTTTGTTTGGGCTGGAGCACAACAGGGCTGTGCTGGTGCCCGATGCAGGCCCTGACCCCGCAGCAGCATCGCCACCGCGTCCCCTCTCCCTCGCTGTGCCCCGCTGAGCCTCCTGCCCCTGAGCTCGAGGAGGTGAACGGGGCTCTGGGGCCTCATACGTGGATGGATTCATCTGCACAGGCAAAGCACGATCAGAGACGGGAAAAATGGGCAGCTGCTCTGCACAATGCCAAGCTGAGGAGCCTGTGCTAGGAGAAGCAGGCCCCATGCCCCACGCTCCAGGCTTTGTTCCACCTCCAGCAGTGCTGAAAAACTGGAGACCATTGACCCGGTGGCTGCGGGGTGCCCTGCCCCAGGGCTCACTGAGATCCAGGTGGAATCCCAGTGTTGGGGTTATCATCGTCTGACCTGCTTTTAGTGGGCCTTTTGAAACGAAGAGCTGGACCCGAAGCATTTAACGAAATTGCCAAAAAGCTACAGCCCTGCTTGGCCAGATCGGCCAGCCTGGAGTCTGTCCCGCTGCCCCAGGATGCCTGCCCCTCTGCAGCCTTGCCCAGGGGGGCCCGCCCCAAACCAGGCACTCTGCTGCAATTCCTGCATCGCGCCCGCACATTTGAGACATTTATGGAACCCCCTTGTGCCCACGGACAGCAGTTGAATGCAGTTTGGTTTTATCATTTTTTTTTCCCATTTTTGTCTTTGAACACAAAACCTCTTGGCTGTGAAAAATAAACCGATTTCTATACAGAAGGAGGACTCAAAGGAGGGAGTGGAAGGTGTCGATTTGTCTCTTTCACCAAACAGAAATGTTTCAGCAGCTGACAAACACGCAGCTCTCCTCACCAGTGTCCCCCTGCACACCGGGCTCTGCAGTGCCCACGACTCTCCCTTACCCAGACGCCTGGAGCTTGCACAGGGGTGAGGCAGTTGCAAAGGGGACAGAAGGGACACGGGATCTCATTGATTTTTCTTCCTAATAGACCTGTTTCCTTTTGCTGTCAGTCTTTTAAGTCCCTTTGAGAAATCCTTACAGTGCATTGTTAGAAAATACTAATTGTACCATGCAATATACAACAGACAGAATAACTTTTATTACTTAGGAAATTATGTTGTACAAAATATTTTTTATAGCACAATATATTTACTGTGTGACCCTTATTTACATATTCTATAAGGCTACGTGGGACATAGAAAAAAATTATCTGTACAATAGCTCCTTTTTAAACAGGCTCAATACTGTCTTCACGTTTAATATGGAAAAAGAAAATCCATAAACCATTAGACCTCACCTCTCCTCCTCTTCCAAATCCCACCAGTCAAGTCAGCAGTTATTGCAGGTGGTATTTTTGAGAAAACGTGGAGCTGAGAGGACGCCTGCCGGGTAGGGAGAGGTGCTGACCCCCAGGAGCCATCTCCAGCCTCCCCCACAGGGACGCCCACCACGCACGGCCCCACTCGCACCAGCACAAGGCAGACCCAGGCTGGACCAGAGGCTCCCGGACTTGGCGGCCCCAGGGAAGGAGCCTCCGAGCACCAGGTCCCCAAATCCATGCTAAAGCTCCATGGAGCCTTGTTTCTGCCACAAAAGCCCCGTCCTCCCTAAAATGCCACCCCCCCTCTTTTCCCATCACCCACGTGAGGGGTCACATTCGCTCTTCCTTCCCAGCACGTACTCGAGCAGACGCAGGGCGCAGAGCAGGACGTTGCTGTGGACGCGTCTCACACACCCCATCCTCCTCACACCCCATCCTCCAGCAAAACGAGCTGCCCCCAAGAAAGGGGCATTGTGCTGTCTGAGTTTGATATCTGCAGAAAATCATCAAACTCTTCACCCCACCACATGCATGGAGCACACTTGCTTTCTACAAGCAGTAGAAAGGGCAACAATACCGTAGGAGCAGCCACAGATACTTTCCAGGGTAAGCAATAGAGAGGTAAGTTCCTTTTATTGGGGCACAGATTTTAAAAGCATTGTGTTTGTAACTATTTGCCTTAGAACAGCCCTGATCCCACTAAGGTATTTTGGTGTATCAGGTCTCCATGTAACGCCTTGACATCAAGCCATGGCCTCAGTTAACACCTAAGGCAGGAGGCATTATTTCAGGATTTTTTCACAAATACTTAAGGTTATAAATGGCTGCTGCTGCTCCAGATGAAATGGCTGATCAGCTGTTTGCACATCCAGACTTTACACGTAGCCCATTTAACAGTTTGTCAGTGATAGCTACAAGTAATGGAGTAAAGCAAACTTCTGTGCAAGCAACCAGATGGGAGCCTTAATTCTGACAGAGCCACATTACAGAAAGGTTTCAGACTTCAAAGGCTGAAGAGCTGAGAGATTGCACCTTTCTCTGCAGGAAGTAAAACCAAAGCAGCAAAACTTTGAACAGCTAAGTACCCAAAACTATGTTGACTTTTAAAATGTGACTTTTCAAACAGAAAAGTGGAAAAAAAAATCCACAACGGGGGTTCCAATAAAAAGGAACAGAAAGGCTGTGAAAATCCCAAAGCGATGACTAAAACGGAGGAAGGGTTTCTGTTACTAGTAAGAAGAAACTGCAATCAGAAAAAGTATTTCTGAATTCCACAAACCACGTGCTTTCATCTTTTAAAGTGATGCATACGCTACTGATGCAGCTCTTTAAGGAAGCAGAAAAAAGCCTACCAGCTGCAAAGGAAGGGAAGAGGGCACTGCCTTCCACTGGGAGTGCTGGGCTCTTGTGTTTATTGGTACTCAGACACTCAGGACAAGAGCTGGCACCTGCTCCAAGGCAGGTTCCTCTAATTAAAAAAAGCATACCTGAACAACGTGCTGCAGCTGAGGGCTCGTCCCACTTCATATGATCAGCAAACAGTACGTGGCAGGAAGTACAAGTGCAAGAAATTCAACAAGCATTACTTAGAATTAAAATAAGGTGTATGACGTGTATTACAGTATGTTCTATCATTTATGGAGTAGTAACATGTTCATAAATCTTTTATTACACAGTGAGAACCCGAAAAGAATAAAGTAGATATTTGATTTTTATACAACATAAAGAAACGATAAAGCAGAAAAAACACTTTCCCATTCAACATTCTAAAGTTGCTTTTTAATTAGACATTTAAGCATTAAACATTTCTCAGTAGTAGGTTAAACTACTAAATACAGTAAGTTTCAGTGCATTGTCCAAGCAGATGTGGAAATGCATACACATTCAAAGGGCTTTGTGGACACCTAGCATTAATCCCCTCAGTTTCCTCATACACAGAGCAAATACTGCAGTTCAAGAATTCCTGGCCTTCATTTATCAGACCAAGAAACAGGAAATCCTCCAACTACTGGTAACGCAACACTGCCAGCTTGCTGAATTCTACACTTAAGCCTGTGTAAATATTCTTGTAAGCAGGGGAAATTTACCTGATTTCTAGATACTTTTTAAAGTAAGCCCCACTTCATCTGCATAACAAGAGGAAAGCATCGTTCTTCTCTTCTCTCACACACGAGAGGCTGCTGCTCAGAGCTGTGATGTGCCTGCGTCACACAGGATAGACCTGGTGGTACGCCTTGAATGCTGCCTTAAAAAATCCCAAAAGACATGTGTGCAAAGTTCAACTTAAAGATTTGCCTTTTCAGGGAAGGCAAGAAAATACGTGCAACTTTTAAACATTTAGCTACGAGAAGCTCTTTTGCAGTCTGGTTGACTGCACTCAAAGGGAAGTCCATCTCCCATGGTCCAGGGCTAAAGCCACATGGAATGAAACACTGGGCAGAAATCTTGGGGGGCAATTTCTTAGTTGGTAGCAGAAGAGGATGTAAAATTGCAATGGTGGCAACAGCTCTGATATGAAATAGGGCAAAGCAGCAAGTAATTTTTTTTTTTTTTTTTTTACATAAGAGAATCATCCTTATTTCATCTCCATGAAGTACAGGGAGCTGCGACTGAAACCGAATCTGGGAGAGAGATGTGCATATGGGACTCGCCTCTTGACACACTGCTGTTATTTCCTGCGAGCAGACTGGGACTAAAAATCACCTCATCTGCATCTCCTCCGCGAGAAGAATTGGCACATGGTTTTGGCAGCGACAGGCTCGATAGACAGCAGACCAGGCATGCCACTCTGGCTAGCAGATGCACCGTTGTGGCAACCCCACACGAATCCAGCTTTCTGAAAAGCTGATCATAAGAAAAAGGACAAAGAGTTCAAGTGCTGGTGCTTTATCTGTAGTCGTTAGAGGACCCGCCAGCAGGGCTGAGGAAGCAGGGAGCGGCTGCAGGAGGGCCCGGAGGGGAGCGCAGAGGAGCGGAGCGGAGCAGAGCTCGTTTCTTAGCTCACCATTCCCTGCTGCGTCGTGAGAACACTGACACGAGAGAATAACCTCCCTTCCGGGGCTACATTTTTACAGGTTTACTGAAAAGAGCACTTATTTGGGGAAAGAATAAAGTGTGTCTTAAATGGAAATCTCAGTTGATATTCCAGAATCTGTATTCAAAGATGTTAACGTATTTGAGATATTAGTGATACTCATAACACTCGTGTTATGCATGAGACTACCTATACAGCTATTGGGACATCGGTCTTATCAAAAGAAGAAAAGTAAATCTGAGAAACTGAAGATCACATTTAGGTTATCCCACAAAATCAGCATAAAAATAAAAACTTAAAACTGGTATTTACAGGTTAACGAATAAAAATATGAAGTGGGACTATCCAAACTGCTATTAAAGTGACATTCAACAATTAACTGGAACCCTGATATGAGTAGAACATCCTCCCTCTTCCCTTCCTTTTTGTTATAAAAAACAGTATTTACATTTTATATATATATATATATATATATGTATTTTTTTTTAAAGAGAACTGGTTGACATTATTGCTTGATCCTTTTAGGAAAGACATTCCAATGAAGCAATTATTCCACATGCTGACAAAACACAGAATATACCACTTCAAGAGTGACAAAAATTAACAATTTGTTCATCTAAAAATTATATCGATCTGCTAGATCAGCAGATCACATGTAAATATAAGCCAATCAAAAATACATTTTACAAAAAATAATCAAGTCTCCTTTTTCAGTATGGCAGTAAACATAATTTGTTCTTTCACTCTCACCTTCCACAAATTTCATTCTAAATAGGAGCTTACTATATTTTCACAAAAAAGATAAATCTGATTAAAATTGTTATTTTCATAAACAAACACAAAGCCCAGCCTTACACCTAACACATCTACCAAAAGTCATACTTTTGAGTTGCTGAACGTATAGGTAGAAATGGAGTCTCTGTTCAACAATGAGGGGGACTTCTCCAGTGCACAGCACTCCTAGATCAAATATTACAATCTTCCAAGACTTTCTGAAGTGCTAACTATGAACCACAGGTTCTTCTTCCAGGTAGGTCTAAAGTGACTATCCTTCCATACCTGAAAAGATACAGCTTTGTATTTGACTATGAATATTAAGCAGCTTTCTCCACAAAACAGGAAGGCACCATGCACATAGCAGTTGAGGCAGGAAGCAAACAGCAGCAACATGACGTGAATTTTAAGTTCAGATGAGTTAAGGCTTCTGTTAAACTTCTTTATCTTCTTCTAGTTAGAATCACTATCTGCAAAGAAAGAAAGACACAAACTACTGAAGTAACTGTATGAGATGGTCAAGAAAGCAGTCAGACACTTCTCAGTATTTGAAACAGGAAAGCCCCAACAAATGTGTATTGCATCTTGGTCTTTTCCCATCTGACACACTAGATGTCCAAAAACTGTCCAGAATGCTGCTGAAACAGCATACTCCAAAGATTTCAAAATGTGTACAGGCCTCACTTATTCCGTGACAGGCTCGTTCTTGTTTGATGGAAGCACTATGAAATGGCAGCAGAAATGGACTGAGGGTTGTTAAAATAAAATTGCCTGCAGAGAATCAGTGAAAATGAAATCACCTGTGCATTTACCTTGTAGGAACACTGCTCTGCCTCAGCACAGATTTGCTTTACATTCCTGGATGCACATTTCATAGTAAGAGTCTGCTTTAATATTTATGCTTACAGAGTTGTCACAGCAACACATTAAGGAAACATTTTCTACTTTTCTTTTAATCATTACATGCTTTCATTCAGCAAAGCCCCTCTTTCCGTGTCAGAAGGTACCTTTTTCAAACCTGATTCTCATAATGGCTCTGTCTCTTCTTTGATTTCAGCTCCTTCAGCCACTGAGGAGATTTTTCTTCTGACCTAAAATATACAAAAACACTCTCCTTACTCTCTCATTATGAAAACTCATCACAGAAACAAACAACAAAAAAAAAGAGAAATACACGATTTTCTCTAAGGCCTCAGGAAGCCTGCTTGCATTATTTCTCTTCCACCAAAGCATTAGCATCTTTCTGGCTCATGGAAGTCTCTCACCTGTCCTCCTTCTCTACACTGGAGGGCAGTATTCTGCTACCAGGAGTTCCAAGCTGTGATTTAGGGGATTTGAACGGCTGAGCAGAACCTGTTTCACCAGGACTCTCTGACTCGTGTCTTTTTCGCAGTTGGGCCTGAAAAATAAGAAGAAAAAGGGTCCTTTTTATTTAAGGCAGCATTCAGACTTTCTTCGCAATGCAAAACAAATCACTCAGCTTTGTAAGAACAAAAAAATCCATGCCTGAAAGCGGTGAAGGGATTCCCTATAAATCTATGCGGTTTTGAATGCATGTTTACTATTGCAAAGCTGTTTATTTTTCCAAATCACTTAAAATTTCTATCCAACAGTTAAAGAGCAAGGAAGTACAAAAGTGAGAAAGATACCACACACACACACACCAAGCTGCACGGTCATCTTCAGCAGCATTCCTACTGCTATTCTTAGAGAGCATCTGCAGCTACTGAAACAGTAAGCCTGATCTGACGCGTTCTGCCTTTGCTCACCTTGAGAACAGAATGGTCCATTCCCGGAAATATGGGAAGTCTCTGAGAGGGTACAGAAGACAATCTCCCAGTACGCTGTGTCTTTTCTTCCTCATCAGAATCTTCCTGTTGCATAGTTTTCTTCTCTTCTAATCAATTGTTAAAAAAAAATCAGAGGGAAAAAATTAGTCAGCAAGCTTTTCAACTCTATCTTGCTCTAGACCTCTGCCTCTATTCAAAAACTTATTAAGAGTAGTACCAGTACACCACAGAAATGGGTTTAACACTCTGATCGAGATCAGTGCAACAAACACACTAAATACTCAGCAATAGAAAGGTTTCTTGCTGGCAGACAGGAGGGAGCAGAAGAAGGTACTCCTGAGCTAACAAATGTTTCTGCTTCTGAACATCTCAGTTGATCACAGAACGTGAGATCAACTTAGACTGGAAGAGACAGCTGAAAGTTATCCGTCCTACCCCCTGCCCAAAGCAGGGCTTTGGGCTGAGCTCGGTCTGCATGCAGCAGACATGCAGTGGTACGGTTGCCTTTACATGTACCAGGCCCTTTAGTTGATAATTATATTCCAACTTCCTGTGCAGCACATATCAAGGTTACGTCTTCAGAATATTTTAGGTCTGTTAGATCTGCACCAAAGCAACTTGCACATGCCTAACAGCATTTCCACTGATTAGGAGGCCACAGGAGAGATCGGTTTGACCACACGTTCTTCCATATATTCATAGGCTTTAAGGGAAAGCAGAAGTGGGAGGTCACAAAACTGACTTTTTTTAATAGGACCCCACAGTTACAAAAACATCTCCAGCTTCTCAAAAGAACACGCTACAAGACACAAAATATTTCTTTGGTCAGGGAAATATCAAAGAATATCTGCAGCGTGTATCACCGTAGCACCAAAGTGATACAGGTATGAAGTCATGGATCTGAGTGCGTGCACTGAACCTTTCAATCACTTCCATAAGCAAGGATTTTCAATGCCTGATGCATTTCTTCATTGCATCCTAAATAATAGGACAGGCCATGAGGGAGGCGCTTTTAATAGAATGGATTCACAGGAGGTGATTTTTCCTCAGCTAGGCTTCTTTAGTCCTGTAGTACTTAAAGATGCCAGAAAGAAAGAACATTTCTGAGATATCCACAGAACATGACAAATTACAATTGCTCTCATCAAAACCATGCAGGTTTAGATGTAAAGAACAGGTCAGAGAATGCATCCAACCATAACAGTTTCTAAACTCCAAATTTTCTCCATGAACAAACTTATATCAGCTGCAAGAAGCTAAAGATTACATCCTGGTCTTTTGTAGCTCTGGCTAGCAGGGCTTCCTTCAGTCTGCAGACCCCAAGGCTTGATTCGGAGAATGACCCAGAGGTGGGAAGCAGCAGCTGTTGTTAGACCTTGATGCAACTTCAGGTATGTTACATCATTCAAAGAAAATCCCACCCTTACAGCCAAGCCAATTACAAACAAGTATTTCAGATAGTTGAGCCATACCTGTAGAATCTTTAAACATCCAGGTATTATCTGATTCTTCTGTCAAAGAAAATCTATTTTCAAACTCCAGCCCTCTGCTTCTTCTAAGAGAGTGGGAAATAGGAGCCCGATGGCGCCTCTTCTTGCTGAGCTGCACACGAGTTTTCAGAGCACTGGAGTCCAGAATAGTGGTTTGCTATAAAAAGAAACAAAAACCCTTATTTTCAACCAGACTGGAAATAAAAGTCATGTCCCTCCATAATGACTTCCTTCCCTACTTTAAAGCATTAAACCATTCAGTTTAATATATATATATATATAATTGTTTGATTACTATTATTGTAGTTACTTAAAACTATATTAAAGAGAATTTATGATGAGGATATGCTACATTGTGGCTAACTGGGTGCAATGCTGGTTCTTTGATCTCTCTTGACTGGATGTCTAATCCGCATGAATTAGTTTCACTGAATGAATTCATAAAACAGTAAGTGCAATAAATAGGATTTTGGTTCCGAAAGTGTTTTATGAATGCAGGCCTTGCTAGCTACCAGCAGCTGAAGGCCCATCAGAAGACTGGCATCGAAAGAGAGCGACTGTACTAAATTCTGCTACAGTCGAGGGCTATGATTTAATTGTTTGAGCGGGTTGCCAGCCACAGAAATTTCAAGCCAGCTCACCAGGAGCAGGCAGACCACAAGGCAGTGTCACGGCATTCAGAAAATGTTTGTGATCAGTCATTTCAAAAAGCTTTGTGCACAACAGAAATGCAATTACATTTACAAAGCAAAAGGAGGAGCTGTATTTTTCAGTTTCTTAAAGGCAAGTTGTTAGAGACATGCCTGCATTCAGCAAACATCACTCAGCCTCCTTCTCTTCAGAAGGTACGTTCTGTTTGTTTTTAAGACATTTCAGGTCAGGAATAAGCTACGCACTAAAACAGCCATACATTAAGCTGTTAATGTTTTTAACAGGACACCTTACGCTGCCCAGATTACTGCATGACATAGGGCCACCTCTACTACCTGCAGAAGCACTGACGGTCAGACAAAACGCCAGCCATTTGTGCTGCTACGCTTCCTTTCCAGAGCAGGGGGCCCTCAGGGTCTCCTGCCCAAGGGTTACTGACACCAAGGCCGAGGCGTTTGCAGTGAGGGAGCTCACAGCAGGGGGCTACCAAACGCAGCCTGCTCCTGAGCCTGGCTCCGTTTCACAGCCCAAGTGGGCTGGAAGATGAGAGCAGCACCTGCTTTGGCAGAACACGGGCTGCTGCAGGTCCCCATGGATGGCACACCAGAGGAGAAGGGAGCTGGCTGGAGGCGCTTTCTGACGGCCCACGCAGGAAGCAGCTGTGATTTTAACAGCCAGTTCTGCTGCACCAGACCAAACTGCCTCCAGCACAAGCCTGCTTGCATCCCTCAAACGTTTTGCAGAGCAGTCTACTCATCAATTCAGAAGGCGTTGTGACGCTTCAACAGGCATGGCAGTGTTTCTGAGACCTTCCTAGCACCCGCATGATCCATTTAAGCTGGGAGCCTTGCCCTTACCAATGTATCTGTCATCAGACATTATATAATAAAAAACAAGTGCACAAACTCTTATTCGAGAAAAAACATAACTTCCTAGATGCTATACTGAATCTGAGAAATTAACAGTTGCATTAGTGAGCACATCAGAGAACACTAAACTTCATCTAACTGCATTGCAGAAACTGCTGTTTCTATACTAGCTGCAAGATTCTTAATTATGAAAATTCTTAATTATGAAAAAGCCTTTAAAAATGCAATTCTAAGCTTCTACAGAAACAGCCCAATTGTAAATAAGAAAAATATTCATAAACATCTTTATAGCCTTAAGTCTGCATGTCCCACAGCACAGCAATCACTAGCTATCTGGGTTATTTAATTACGCTTCTGGTGTTCATGGAGCCATTTAACTCTTCTGTTACAGCTCACTGAGGAGCAGACAGAGAAGCAGCAACGTTATTAAGCCATGGGCAGACATTACCAAGGCCAATAACTCACTGGAATCTCTCAAAACCTAAACCTTAGAGAAACTCAAAGTACTCCGCAGCTTCACTCAAACTTTTCAAGCGGGAAGTCAGCTGAGAAAATTCGATGTGATAAAGAAAAGGCAGAGGAAGACTGAGTGCACTTTGTGGAAAATATTTTGCAATGGCTAGTGCCAGAAACAGCCCGGTTAACAGAAGGAGAATGTCTCCTTTCCCATTCCGGTGACTCACATCAATGAAGGAGAAGTCAGTGGTCTTCTCATCAGGGTAGGTGTCTCCTGGAGGAGGTAAATCAGTCCCATCAGTAGAGTCCATGTCAGTGCTTGAGCGGTCCAAACTTGTGCTCCTTTGGTCTTTGGAGAAGTCATGGTGATCAACCAGGGAGGCAGGTTCTGTTTGGGAGGACAGTGACGATGGCTGGCTATTTGGTGGTTGCTTTCTTGTTGAAATGACATCGTTTTCTGATGACGGCGATTCAGGCACAAAGCTGCAAATTAAGAAAACAAAACCCATGAGACTTCAGGGTGAATAAATACAAGCAAGGCTATTTTGGATCACGTGTCAACAATCACAAGGGAACCCAACATGCTGAACCATTTATGAACTGCTCCAAAATAGGGTCAGATCACGCAGGGTCAGACATGCAGCAATCAGAGGGGCAGGCCCCCCACCACGCTGAAGGCAGACACCCTTCCCTCTGGCTGCAGAAGGACCAGGCGCTCAGCCACCCTGTGCCCCTGGTGCAGTGCTCAGTGCTGGGGAAGGGCAGGTGACAAAGCCACTGTCACATCCTTGCCATCTCCCCACTCCAGGTGGTCACAGAGCAGCAAACCCAGCATGGTTTCTGCAAAGGGTCCACAGCAATGGATTTGTTCAGGACACAAAGATGGCAGTGATGATGAACAAAGGCCAGAACTGGACCTATCGCTGCCAGTAGCAAAGCCATCTCTGGAGGTATCAGCGGCAAGGCTGCGAATCCTTTTCATCATCACGACTTTTTCACCCACGTGGATTTACAACGTCGTAGATAACACATGTATGCAGATAAACTGCAATAATTCAACCGCAGTGCATTTTTATTGCTTGGGGGTTCTTTTCCCCCAGCACAAAGGCCCCTTCAAACACACACACAGACAAGACCAGCGAAATGGCAAGCTGCTGAAGAGCCCCCAGCAATTTGCCTGTGATGTACAGCAGCCGCAGACCGTCCACTTCGGCGCTGCGCACGTCTGAGAGCATCCTGAAGAATAACATCCTGTCTGCAGGCCTCAGGCAGAGCGAAGCTGCTAAAAGATTCTTCTCCTTGCTCTTCCAAGCCCATCTGAATGTTTATCAACACACACTTTATCTCACACAATCACCACTGGATCACACAGCAGCGTTAGGGGCTCGTCCATGCGCTCCGCTGGGGATGCTCGCCCTGTTCTGTCCCAGTGCCAGACTGGGTGGTTTTTTAGCAGGGCTGCTAAAGGAGACTCCAGTTTAAAACCAAAATCTAAAGCGTTTAGGGAGTTCAGCTTTTTTCTCTGCTCAGTAAGAGTCTTTTGTTGCTGAGCACCTTTTCTTGAGGCAAGTATTTAGGAAAACTGTTCTAAAAACACAACATCTGAATGCACCTGTATGAATAGATGCCCGTTTTAAAGAACAGACCTTAGTGCTTGATACAGCCCGCAGCGACGGCAGTCCTGGGAGGAGGAAAGCACTCGGGAGCCTTTGCTGAATAACAGCTCTCTACCGAGCAGCAGGACATGATATAATTTCCAGCCTGGCACAGAGGATACCGCACAGAGGGTTCCAGTACATGAGTCGGGCAAATGCCTCTTCCCTCCTCCAGCAGTGGGCCCCGAGATAATTAAGAAATGGTACTAATGAGCTCCAGGGGAAGTTTTTGTCTCGCGTTCTTTACCTCGAATGATATTTGGTTTCTGCAGCATTAGGCTCTAGATCCTCTGAAATATGGGAGAATGTAGAGAGAGGAAAAAAGTGGCAATCTGGAGATTTAGCACCTTTAGGGGAAATTAAAATGTATGATGGTGATGTTACAGGATCCGCTCGGATTTGTGCATCTCCAGAAAGCCCCTTCTGCAGCCCGGGACTTAGCTAGTACAACTCAGTGCAGTTTTTCAAAAACTGAAAATATTTGGGAGAAAAAAATTTCTCACTGAACTTACTCTGTCTGGTGGTTTCTAATTCACAAATCTAATGGCTTCTCCTTCAGAGCTCCTGCACAGTCACAGCAGCGCCGCATGCTAACCACCGTGGCACAGCTAATCACCACACATGGCAAGGATAACTCGAGCACAAACAATCTGCTATGCACAGTGGATTCTCCCATCTGAATAGCAAATTAGGGGGAAAAATCCTTTCAGAATACCAGTCAAATATAGACATTTAAAACATGCTTTCAGCTCTCATTGCTGAGATGCATTATCCATCTTCTCTCTATTGCTTAAGGCTTCTGATTTTATGAGTATGCCTTTCTATATTGTACCTATTAAGCTACCAACACTGCTCAACAGGTTTCACTTACAGGTAGTTGCACTCTGAAAAATTATCTTTCACGTAGTTCACAGAGATATCAGCAGAATGGTTATGACACACATGCAATGGGTTGAGATCAATCTTCACTTTCAATTGCAATTGAATTTGATTAGTTCTAGCAGGAGAGTGCTGAGACCACAGAGAACGCGTTGCTCCATCGTGCGAACTAAGAACCAAGAAGCAAAGGAATGCTACTTTGCACAAGAAATTGGAAGTGCCTCCAAAGCAGGGGGCTGGTGACACTGTTGTGACCCTCCTGTCCCCAGAGCAGCTCGAGGGCAGCACTGCCCCTGCAGCACTGCTCTCACAGCCGCCAGCCTAACGCAGGGCTAAAGCAGAGCAAGGGCATGGCAAAGTGCTGGGGCATCACTGCAGGCATCAATATGCTATAAAACAGTTGGAAACTAAACATTTACTACCAAGGAAACAAAATTCTAGGCCATGGTGATTAAGAGTTCGATGCTTTAATAACACTGATTTTTTATGTGGTATTTTTCTTAACAGGAAAAGTCTCCCAGGTTTGAAATAGCTGTCTGCTTTGGAGCTGAGACAAGCACCTTGGTGAGGAAACTGATGTCAGAAAATGTCCATAAATTACTAAAATCACAGTTAATTTTACAGAAGAGTTAGATTTTGGCATGTCACTGTCAGCTTGCTGAACTTCGAGCTGAAAGCTACCCTGCCTTCACATGCAATAAAATATTTATAACCCACAGCTCTCAAGTGTAAAACACACCAAGCATAACTGACATTAATATCTGCTATAAGATTTCAACAAGTATAGCGTTAAGGAGAGCAAGGAAAATGCTATTTTCAAACTACATTGAGCAGATAAGACATTGGCTCAAGCAGGGCAGATCAAGCAGAATGCACAACAGCTGAAGGAGAAGAAAAGAAAAAAATTCACATGAGTGCTCTAGGTTGATTCCACTGAGTGGTTTTAACACCAGAAAAGCATCACTGATGCAACCTCTCATTCAGCTGGTACCCCATTTCAGCCTCCACTTCACACCAACACGCTTCCAAGCAGCTGGGATGTGGGCATTGCATCCTAACACTTAGCAGGGGGACTGCAGGTGCACTGTGATGCCACCCTGGGGCCTGACCCTGTGCCCGGCATTTGGGGCACCAGTTTCAAACTGGTTCTGGCCCTCAGCCTGCCAGTAGCACAGGTTTTAAGGCAACGCTAACTGGTATGGGAGAGATCAAATTTATAATAGTAAAAACCAGTAAAACAACTCCCCCAGCTGTTAGGGCACCCTGCCTGACCACAATCAGACCACTTCCTTACCTACCTGAGAGGGAAAAGTCAGACAACTTTAGCAAAACCTTTGCACAACCCTGGTTCTACCTGTGTAGACTCACCTATCACACAAGCAGGTAACTACTTTCTAGATGTGAAAACATACATTTTGAGTTATAGTTACTAAAACAAACACAAATACAAAGCATACAGAAGTTACACTACCTATGTTAATTTAGTCAAAGCCATTTCATGTATTTAAACTCAAGAAAATTTATTTTTCTCCATATATTCTACCATTTTAGCACTAAAAAATAACATTTAGCTGGTGTTTCACACACCAACAGACTTGTTAAATCTATTCCAGTCCAAGCTTTTTTCAGCATTGCCTACAATTTGGTGATACTGCATTCTCCCTGGGGGATGGAGTTTAAATTTCCAACCTCATTGCTGTTTGCAGGTAGTAAAGAAATTTTTCTTCACCTACAGACTAAAGAAACTTTACAGTTTTGTGCTCCTGTTTCAGTGACTGCAAAAATCCATACATGCATGTAGGCACACTGGAGTGTTTTGTGTGAAAACCAGAAGAACAATTTCTTCTCATTAACCAGCTGAGGAAAAATTTGTGTGTATGACGAAGGGACCTTGCTTCTTACCTGTCCCCGCTGTGCCGCTGCTCGTTCCAGGTACCATACTGGCTGTCGGGCTCCTGCACAAGCGTGTCTGTGTCCTTCGCTTCAGGGGGCTGTCTGGAGAAGCACTGCTTCAGCTGATCCTGCAACAAAGCAATGGAAACAGTTCCTCATTCCTTTATCCCTTGGCTAACTTGACTTACTGACTTTAATTAAAATGCCATTTTTGAATCTAGCAGTTAAAACTTGGACAAGAGAAAAGTGAATGAATTTAAACATGGAAAATAACTGTGAACCCAGAACAATGACTGTATATACAGTGAGCAGTTTTCCTGGGCAAACCACCAGGCAGGAACCAACTAGCTAGTTTTAAAATTCCACATTGCTTTAAGATTGTTCTTATCTCAGGTTGCACAAAGGCTTTAGAAGCACCTATACAAACAGAGAATTCTGCTGGGACTACACGTAATCTCCCTCAAACATTTAGGTGAAGCGTCAACTCGCTTCCTGGGTTTAATGAAAGTCTTTTTTTTTTTTTTAAGCTCTTTCTTTGGAAGACCTTCAAAATAAAAATCATAAATAAATAAATAAGCATAAGGCCAGCTCCTAGAAAGCCTTTGACAAATTGAAGTGTGTTAATGTAAAGTTTAAATACAACACACAAAGTAGGACAGACTGCAGTGCTTTTTTTCTTGTGTTCTACTCTGACCTTTCATGTCTCAAGTAATTATTTTATGAAGGCAGCAGATCTATGAAATAAAAAGGGAATCAGTGCATCTAAGGGCCCTTCCCTTCCAGGGGAGAGAAATGGGTCGGCTGCTGCTGGCACCCTAGATTTGCAGCAGACCAATGTTCATTTGCTCCAAAACATAACACCGCTGTACTTTTTTCTTGCAGTTGTATTGAGTTAAGAACCAAAGTTATATAGTTACTGAAATAATACATTGTGTGGATAATTAAACATGTTGGATCCTTTTGCATCCCTGAACACAGGCACAGCTTTTAATGACATATCAACTGCTGTCAGATGAGGTCTTTGTAAGCAAAGATGACATTGTTTTCTACCTGTACCAGGCCTTTTCTCCCTTTAGAGGGCAAAACAAACAAAAAAAAAACAAACACCCAGCAGAACGTGCTGTGGAAGCTACCAACACAACTGCTTCAGCTGATGGCAGCCACGTCTGCTTCTCTGAACAAGAGCAGCGTGGCCATTCAAAAAGAAGAGTGGCAGCACCTCTTAGCACATCAGGGACATTTCTGCAGCACTGTGGGTTATCACTTCTCCTTCAGGTGCTGAGTCTAAAGCTCAGTAATTCCCTTTGCTCTCTCTTACAATCCAGCCATGCTATTTCTAGGCATCATGCACATTTATGTCGAGCAGACTGGCAGAGCTCGGTGTCTTTATATTTGGAGCCTCGATCATCATCAGGCTCGTCACAGACACTGCAGAAGGGGCGGCACAGGCTCTGAAGGGAGCCCCCCCCCCAGCAGCACAGCGCCCACGCCGGGGCTGACGCAGGCGGCGGGCACGGAGCCAGCACCGGGCACTGCGCGAGCACCTCCAGGCCCCGAGCTGCTGCGTGTCCTGCTCCCAGCACGGCGTGCTGAGCTCAGCCACCAGCATGTTCCAACCAGAAGGTGCTGAGCACTGTTACCTGTCCACGAATCTGTACCTGCCCACAAATCGGTGGCCTGATGCTAGAAAAGGGCACCGAGAGGAAGGCTCTCGCCGCACACAGCCAGCCGGCACTGAGAAAGAAAGCCTCAGGCAACACACGTGAAGCAATGAGAGATGAGAGCACTCGAGGAAGGAGGATTCCTTAATGCTAAAAGGTTCTGGGAAAGAGACTGCCTCTTTTCTTGTGTCTTTAGTTTTGTTAACCTGAAGAATGCTGCTTTAACATTATAAAATACTGATGACTCAGGGTAACTACCCACACCCTGCTGGCTACTCAAATTCTAACAAACTGATTACTTCCCCAGCCCTACCATCAGCAGTTGCCATTTCCTAGTTGTATCATACCCTTTGCTATTGACAAAGCTGTCTATTTTAATGCCAGGTGAAATAAAACAATAAAAGGCTCTACTAGTTATTCCAATGTGCTGTTACTACACAAAGTCAAACGTTCAGTTTGTAAGACTCGAGTAAATGCTCATTTTGTGAGTTACATGGAATGGATTTCCTGCTTTTTGCCTTCCAGATGTTCCCACAGCCTCATAACTCCCTGGAAGCAATCATTACCCTTCACGTGTACAAGGAATCACAGAACATCCTCAGCTGGAAGGGACCCCCAAGGTTCATCGAGTCCAGCGGCTCCATATGCCCAGCTGTAAGCTGAGTTCTGAGATTTTTCAGCCCATTCTGGGTACAAGCCCTCAATGCTGAGCAAGGCGGCTGCTTCCCCTAGCAGCCAGCTCAGGGGGCTGGGAAATGGCCCTGTGCTTCTTGGAAGCCGCGGGCATTTCCTCGTACTTGGCTGGGGCACGTGTTTGGGTTCCCACACGTCCCCTGTAGCTTCACACTTTACTCCAGGGGCTCCACCAACACTCCTGGGCTCAGCTTTCTTTTTTGAATTTGGCAAATTCAGTCTTAGGGAAGGCTCTAGCGAGTTCCAATTGTTATTCTCTGTCCTTCCTGCTTTCCATGCTAGCTCAGCTTTTTTCAATTGGGTGCGTGTTATGAAATCTTTTTAATCCTAATTTCGCGTTACGTGATACCTGATTCTTGTAATTAATGCGTGCAGACAATTGATCAGTTTCTGCCCCTTTCTGCACAGCAGCTGCGTCTATAGCAAGAGCTGTGCCTGCAGCATGGGACAGCCTCGGTGGCAGCACAAACAACTGCACAGGGCCCTGCCTGATACCCCCAGCTCTTACGGCCACAAACTGCAGACGAGCCAACAGATGCAAGCACGTTAGCCTTTTGGACAGGGAGAGAGTATTTCCCCCATGCCACAGCTAAAGTGCATTATCTCTATGCACAACATCCACTGTATTGCTGGCAATTCCTCACATTGTTCCCAACTAAAAACATCATCTAAAAAGCTCAAAAACAGGAATGGGAGCAGCAGAAAAAGAGCTACATGTACTGTGCTTGGGGCACATTGTTTATAAAAGTGTAGTGTTATCAAGAAAATTATGGTTGTAAGGAGAAAATATGCACGACCCAGATAATAATACCATTCCAGCTGCAACAGGAAAGAAATGCAGACACAAATGTATTGCTCATCTGAAGTTTCAATAATTCTTATTAAATTTTACACTGCAAACAAACCTGGCATATATTCTTCAGTTTGTGGTAGCGTTTTACTCGCCATTATACAGATTTGAACTTTCGGATGTTTTGGATGTGGTCTCATAACCGAAATGACAGCTAACTCTCAGACAGGAATTCTCCATGCTATAACGAAAAGGAGTCTGAAATAATTTTACTTCTTCTGTAGAATTGTGAGTTTGAATTTGATAAAACAAACTGAGAAATGCAAATGTAAGGCGTTAGATGCTCCAACTTCTAGGAAGTTGTGACTGGACGTAACAAAACATCACCACACGTGGCTCCTGGAGGAAGGCGCCTCTTTCAGAACAGGGTCGGACATCCCTCCCCGCAGCCCCATTCCAGGGCAGGGGTTAAAACATGATTGAATGGTTTACGATGCTCTTTTATGACTCATTGTCCCACGCAGCCCCTGATGATGTCTGGAAGCATCACTGCCTGACACAATACCCACCTTAGCAAGCAGTGATTCCAAGAAGCTGATTTCCTTCCAGTAAAAGCATCGTTACAGGGTTTGGGGAGCTAACTTTCTATCAGGCTAAAGAAGTAACTAGAAAAAATAAGCATTCCAGCAAGTCTACAGATCCCTCCTCAGGCCTCAGCTCAGTAACTACAAGTTTACTTTTAATAAGAACAGTAGAGTTTTTTTGTTGGTAGTTGTTTGTTGTTTGTTTTTTTTAAAAGGCTGATTTTCACTACTTCCATCCTCTTTCAGCATCCATCCTCTCTGCATACTTAATAGCTGCTATCTTTTTTTTTAATGCCAGTCAAAATTGCACACATTCTCTGAGAACTGTACATAAGCACTGTATTGTTTTGTAGCTGAAATGCTTTTAGACACAAGCAACTCAAAATTAGATTATACAGATACATTTGCTGGCATTAACATTTTGGTTGGAACAACTTGGCGTTGCTGACAAAGAGCATGAATGAAGAACAAACTGCAATTACAAATTGAAGGCTTTAAAACATGACAGTCTAGGGAAAATAATGCAACTTGCTGAATGCATTGTGAGGTTTTCCAGGTCTGCCATGAGGCCGCTCCACCCCACGCCATGGTATTGTAGGCGGTCTCGTGCCCTAAGGCTGGCTCTGCCCCAAGTACAGGGGAAGAAAAGGAGGAAATACTTCCAGTATGTCCTGCTCCTAAACACGGGCAATTTCTGCTTCATTCTTTGCTCTGTAGCCTAAATCTTGATTTTAAAGATCATGTCTTCAGACGGATGAAAATCTGTTTTGTTTAACCCATAAGCTCCACAGAAACAGAGATCCTGCGAGATGGAGAACTGACACGTTTGGCTTTGACTTCTGTTGCCCTTCACAGATCTGCTCTGAGCATGGATTTTATCTTATCTTTTTTCTGTAAGAGAGAATTACCCATTATTAACTCAAACTTCTGTAAATATCTGGGCCCCATCCTCTTTCCTCATCTATCCCTTGGAAGAAGAGACCAAGTCTGAAAGACAAGGTGTCCGACACGTGGAGCTAGGCCAGATGCAGCCATTTCCCTGATGAACAGAATGTGTCTGAAACAGGAAAAACAGACGTTTCAGAAGGAAAAGACATTTCAAAATTAAAAAATGGGGCCTGCTCTCATCTTGGCACACAAGATAAACCCAAATTAAGAACCATCTTATTTATAGTCACAGAAGGCATACAAGAAAATGCATCCCCAGTCAAATAAATACTACTCCCCATCCAGTAATGCAGTAATTCTCCGAGATTTGATCTTTAACTTCATAATTCTTACAATAGCAGCCAGGATAAAATCAACTTAATTTTCACACGAAATAAAACAGCAGAGCAGTGCAACCAATTCACATTGAGCTCTGCTGCTTCTAAAACGAGACATGATGGTTATGGCTCTTTCAGCACTTACTCCCTTGGAATTAAGCTGCTTTGGGCAATAGTCCAGGATTGATTATTCCTGTAACTTCCCATTCCTGACAATGATGCACACACAATATTGCTCCTGCCAGTGCAAAAATGATCCGTAACTAAGAATGAAAGCATATATTTATGTGAAACACTCTTTTCACACCGATGTGAAATAAAGACCTGGCACATGAGGAATGCCAGTTGAAAGAGATCTCACGAGTCAGAATCTGCACAGACAGTTTCAAATATAATCTTTGTTTGCAAAACAGACTGAGATATCAGACAGCCAAAATGACACCCCACAGCTTGAAGTGCAAAAACGAGAAGTTAAAATCTACTGGCGCAGAAGGAATATGAATAGGTAATTGCACAAAGGGATGAAGTTCTGACCATCTGCCTCATTAACACTAAATTCAAAGAGATTTTTTTGCCTTTTTTTAAGAAAGCTAATATATATATAATATAGAGATGTATATATAATTATATATATGTATTTTTTAATTTTAGTAAAAGGAGTCAGAAGTTTGGTCAAGTTGCCCATATTCAGAACACCCCCACCCTCTAGGTGTGTCACTGCACTCAAGGATAGTTTACAAGTCCCAACAAATCCAGGAAACTACCCCAATTGTTCCCCAGCAACATGCAAGGAAGGTGCCGATTATACCTTATTCTATGAAGATTTTAATCTATTATTTCACAGTTGACCCAGGATGGTGGGCTAGATGACCTCCAGAGGTCCTTTCCAACCTGTATTGTTATACGACTATTTTAATGATTCTAAGGCTTATCACTAGAAGGTAAACTATATATTTTGGATTGCTAATGAAATTAACAGAAACATCAAGAATATAATACCATATATTAAAAAAAAAGCACCAGGTGGGCCTTAGGAAGTACACAATATATTTGCAATGTGTGTTTTTTCTTTCTAAGCATCTAAACACCGACAGAGGAGTAGTAAAGCCAGCCTCAGTGGAATCAGCACCCCGTCGTTTCCATGGGTACTTACTATCCGGCGAATGAGTGCTGCCCACAAGGAGTAAGTCATGGCTCGAGACCAGCGCTCCGGTGCTTCCTGGCAATCAGGCAGAGGATTTACCAGCTCGGGCTGAAATAGCTTCTGAAGGGAGCAGCTGCTGCAGGGCAGCACCCAGCACGCTGCTGCCTCCCACCCCACCCCACCCCGCGTCCTGCGGCCACAGATAGCGGTTCCAGGAATCGTGCGCTTTCCTTCTGACCTCACCGAGGAGGGAGGTTAAAGGACCTCCAGCGCAGGCTCCACCCAGGCGAGGACAGCCTCCCCAGCACCATCAGCACCCTACAGATACCCTCAAAGTGAGGGAGACCTGGAGAGCAGGGCTAGGAGCAGTCCCAGATGTAATGGGATGAATCAGTATCATAACCTTGAGGTCTTTACATTACTGCACCAGGCACGTCCTCTGCCTCCAGGCAGGGAGACCACCACGGGCAGCCTCACCGTTGCCCCTGTCCCTTCCCAGGTGGAGAGGCTGGCCAGGACACAGGGGTGCTGCATGGCCCCTGCTGCTGCTGCTGCTCCTGCCCCAGCCTCCAAGGCACCCAACAGACTCGCACACTGCTGACAGATTCAGGACTTGAAAGGCAGCGGTACCAAGGAGACCAAAAGTCAACTCAGAGTTGACTCCAGCCACAAGAGAGAAGGTGGCCAAATGCACCCAGCTGCTATTAGTTCTGCTAGGAGCCTGGGTACCTTCATGCAATGCAATCTCTCGTAGTGACTCCCACTTAAGCCAACCTGCTCGCTCCATTGAGGATTTCAAAGACCTCTCAGAGCCTGTCATGTTTTGTACCCCCAAAATAGCGTGGCTGGGACTTGCTGCGAACACTCACCACGCGCCCATCGTGTGGTTTCAGCGCGAGGCTGAAGATAGAGCAGAGGTTGACTTTATGTGCAAGAAGCAGACAAGAACCAAACTCTAAATATATACCTTGCTAGGGGTACGTGAACCATTGCAGTACTTCCTCTGAGAGGAGGAAAGAAAAAAAAAAAAAAAACAAAACTAGTTGGGAACACCTTTGAAATCCTTCACATGTTACCACATTAAGTTTTCCTCACAGCCTCACACAGAAACCAAACCCAGCAGGATCAGAGCCACGGGCACCCCAGCCTGAGCAGAGCGGTGCTGCACTGTTCAGGGATGCAGGAACTTCCTCACGCCCAGAGGCCATCTGCAACTCTCATCAGATTAATAAAAGCTGGCAGTGAGAGCTGAATAGGCTCCCTCGTCTTCAGCGCTGCAAGAGACACAAGCCAGAACAAGACAATTTTATACTGGTATGGTAGGAAGTGAATATATTTGCTTTTTTTGAAAAGCTGCATGCTTGAAATCAACACCTCCTACTTGAAATATTTTATTTCACAGCTCTTCTGCACAGATAACATTTTTCCACGCAAGACACAGGTTAAACCTCAAACAAACATTCCTGGGAAAAAGGGCTCTTTAGTTTAAAGTCTGGATTCTAAGATGCACAGAAAGCGATAGGATTTCTTGACACCTAATGAATACCAAACGAGCAGACTCTGGAAATTGCGCCTTGCTTGTTTAAATGACAATTCCAAACAACTTCAAAGATGTTTTGGAAGGGTGCAGTCAAAATACACATGCACACATACAGACACCCCTGATCCCTGAAACAAATACAAATATTTCATGAAATTAGAGCGAAGTTACAAAATTTCAATAAAAACGCATTGGCAGAGTTGAGAGCTGCATTCAGTGATGTTTTTGTTGAGGAATTTATTTCCCTCTGAAAACTGCCTCTCACTTACAGCTTTAAAAAATGAGAAAACGAGGTCAATGCGCAAAAAATGACCAGCTCCAAACATATTTGTCTTTTCTACTCTCAGAGCATTGTAAAAATCAACTCCTTGCAGCAAGCCTAAGGAAATTCATAGTGCAAAGCCACTGAAGTGATTATTCCTGACAAAATAACTAGGGAACAAAGGGAGTCTACTAAACCCCCATCACCGTGGCTTTATGGCCCAGATTTGCACTGCCAGCTCTGCTCATGGCCTGTTGAACCAAAGCGAAGTTATTAAAATGAAGCAGCACAAACTGTTTCAGCACTGGCCCTTGTACCTTCATTAATTAAACCAAACAGCTCACTCCTCCCCCCACCCCAAACAAGACAAACAGCTCGTTTTTAAAAGCGTTCTTTCTACAAACCCACTTCTCACTGCCCTAACAGCTCCCTGGGCATGTAGAGATAAATTGACAATGCATGAGGTATTTTGGGGAGCAATTCCTCGTGCTCCCAGTGAATATTAGTGCAAATCAGTTCGGCAGCTATTTGCCATAGGGTCTGTAGCAAGCCAGCCAAGCTAGAACAAAACATCAACATGCATTCATGAAGGACGATCCCCATAAGGGACATGCATTTCCAGACAGACCCTGGTAAAATCCAGTGGCTAACACAGACGAAGGCTCCTCCACAAGCCAAGCTGGAGCCAAGGTGAGGCACAGGTGAGCAGATGCCCGATGCTCAGCCTGACCCCAGCAGCACGGGGCTCCTGGTCCCACCAGCAGGGATCTACCTGAATGAGGGTGTGGTGCTCCACCAGCATCCCAAGAAACAAGCTGATGGCACACGCTTGCGTTGGCCAAACCAGCCTAGAAAAAAAAACATCTGGGAAGACTAAAAACTGAGATGGGAGCTCCAGCCTTTGGAAGTGTGGATGGATGCTCCTGGAAGGGCTGCGGGATGCGACATGAAATCTCTGAAGGACTGGGGGCAGTCCCAGCACACGGGATGTGCAGGCAAACAGCGCACAACTTCCATCTATTGTGGAACTGCAGTGAAACCGAAACCAAACAAAGTCACTGGGATGCTGCCTGATCCAGCCTGAATGAAAAGACCTGGTTTTATCAACCCACCAGGCCGGCAGAAAGCAAAGAGCAGCCCCACGCACCCGGCTGCTATTTTAGCACACCCCAGAGCGCCTCCGGTATCAGACACACGCCTCCAACACAGTGAGTGCTCACAGCCCAAGCAACCACAGAATTAACTTTCTGTTCTGGCTCTAAATCTTCTCCCAGAGAATCTCAAACACATCTGAGAATGTGAAACACCCCGGAGCTTTTTTTTTCTTGTGAGCCATCTGAGTAGTTCAGTATCTTACCAAGAAACAAATTGCCATCATTCTTCTGTAACAGCAACAGGGATGGGTGAGGAACCAGGCTTTTTGTACGAGACAGATACAGGATGGCAACATTTATATAATGCCACCAAAGTTAGAGATCTAGAACTAATGGTGCTGGATGTGAAACAAGGTGTCAGACCTAAGCTGGGAATGTGACTGTTGTTACCGTGATTAAAACTAAATTAAAGCACTGTTCAACAGCAGCATCCCTCCTCCTGTTACAGCAAAGGCACAGCTGGTGACAAAAAAAAAAAAAAAAGAAAAGAAAAAAAGGGAAAAAAAGCCTCAATAAAAGCACCTAGGAGAAAAATCAAGTTTAAAAGGGTGGTAAGTTCTGCAGCTGAGGTGCAGCCCCCAGAAGCGATGTTAGCACACCAGAATAACGCTGCACCCTGAACCAGCCCCGTGGCATTACGTGAGCATGGCACGCAGCGGCAGCGCCCAGCCCATCTTGGATGCAGCAGCCAAGGAGCTTCTTCAGGCAGTGGTGACACCTTTTTTCCTCAAATTAAACATGAGGACACCATATAACAGCTATTTAAAGGAAATGATCTAAGCCCAGTTTGGTTTCAGTGCAAACAAAACCAACAGATGACTGGCTGTGAAGATAAGGCCACACGAACAGGCTACCCCAAGGCCAAAGGGAAGGAAAAGCCTGCTGGCAAGCAGGCATTGATGAGAGGGAGGAAAAAAAAAAATGTGTTCAGGGGTTTCTGCTATGAATGAAACCAGGGCAAGCAGAACATTCAGTTTCAGTGAACAAATTGATAGGAGTACTACAGCGAAAATAATTTTAAAATCTTTTCCTGAACAGTCTGCCATTGAGTACACCAAGGAAGCTATTTAAAATAAAAATTATCCCTGCACTTCTGCTTGTGGTTAATAGATTTGTGTACATTACACTGTGACTGCTCAGCTGTTGGTTTGAGAACCACCAGATAAATTGGTTTAATAGCTCTCAGGCTCCATCCTTTGACTGTCCCAGCTTTTACACAGTTCCTAAAAGCCTGGCTGCGCTTTCTCTACGTTCAAAAATGGATGGCAGTGTTAGACATTTATTTACCTAGGTGTAATTTAAGGCAGATGGATTCAAATTTACAGAAGGTCTTCTAATCCCCACCACCACCTTTTTTTTAAGGCACACACTACACTTCTGATGTCCTGTGTACAAGGTCTGGTTCTCACCCAAAAACTAGAGGACTACGCTGTACGTAACGCTTATCCGCCCGCCCAGCCTTCCTTCCTGAGGACTCTGCTGCAGAACCTCCTCCGTGCCGAGCTGCAGAGAAGCACTGAGCATCGCCAGACATCCAGTAGGAAAATGTGACAAGGTATGAGCAGAATAACAACGTGAGTACGTAATCCTTGGGCTGCTGAAACAAAGTGTTGGAGAATAAAACTATTTCCTCTCTCTTGCAGCCTGATTTTGACTTTTATGACCTCCAGCAAGGAAATAACTAATTACATCAAATCCCTTCCACTCCAATCCTGAAACTTCCCTGTAGTGCATAAAAACCTCTCGTATAGCCCAGAAATGTTGCAGTGATTTATCCATGAGCCCTTTCCCAGCTTCCCAGCTTGCAGGAGCTACCAGCTAAGGTATGTTATATCCGTAACAAGGCACCAACCTGCCTGTTCCCCTACGTTTAGGGAAATTAGGGCACCCACACCTCCTTTCCCAGCACAGGCTCCAGCAGCCAGCACACAAAGCACCAGCCCCTCGCCAGCAGAGCTGCTGCCAAGGCAGGATGGCAGCCCGAGCGTGGAACAGCGCCCGAGACAAGGTGGTTTTGAGCCTAAGCATTTAAGTTACAGACACCCAAACAAATGGATGACTGCTTTAAGGCACACAGTTCGTCCAGAACATATCTGGAGCAGCGACAGGAGGGCCTCACACAAACTGCCATCTATTATTTCCATAGGTGCTTCATCTGGAAGTCTACCAGCGCTGTAAGAAAGAAGGACAAACAGACAGCTAAGTTTACACAGACAAATGCACCCTCACACCTCCTCTACCTCCAAACTCCACAGGAAGGTGCTTGCAGCTATGAGTAAGTCGTGCCATTTGACCTGGGTGCAGTGACCGCAGCAGTTCAGCATTCGGCCCATGGGCAGTAACCCCACAGCGCTGTGCCTAAAAATCTCACTGCCGGAGCATCAGCACCACACAACTGCCATGCAGTGCTGCCTTAAAGCCAATAAACAGGCCCCCACATGATGAAGTGTGTGCTTTATACTAATCCCAATGTTGGTGGGTTTTTGTAGAAAATGTCAGCCGTTCCCAGGTCTAGGCACAACCAGGACCCTGTTCCAGACAGACAGAAAAAGAACAGTTCAAGGTCTGCGTTCACAAGTTGTCCTGTGCAAGATGGCAATGGCACGAGCTATGCACTTGCACAAGAGCTGAGTAACCTTAAACTTGAGCACAGGAGCTCAGCACAAGTCAAACTAAGTTCATGCACAAAGCTAAGCCCGTGCAAAATTACTGCTGAAACAGGAATGGCAGCTCCACTGCTGTCACCAGTGAATTAACCGAAAAGGTCACCCTCCGTCTCGAGATTTTCTGCTCTGTAAGCAGTACAAAGTGCAGAGAAAGTAGTACAGATGCCCTCTGCAGTTTCCAATTTCCATTTTTTTAGTTCCATTAATTTCACTTTTTTAAACATCTTTTAATTCAGATGATTCTAATAAATCTAAAGAATTGACTTCAAAAAAATCACCACGCTAACAGCGTAACAATGGTTACCAAATATTTTCCTCATTCTTTTGTGCTCGCTTGACTACATTTTCTTTTCCAGTACAGCCAAAGAGGAGATTAACAGAAAGCTAGGCCAAAAATGCTGTAGACCATAGCTGATAAAAATAATACTGGAAAGAGCCCGTACACAAACGCCACACCTGCCCAAGGAATGCAGCCTTGTTCAGTACATGATTCAAGGCGAGCCTCCATGAGCTCACACCAGAACTTCCCGTGTATGTATGCCCTATAGATATATAATATATATATATATATATATCCCTCATTCACACAGGTCTTGTAACTTCTGCTTCAGAACACAATAGCAAAAAAGCCTCTTTTTCAATAGAAAATGAAAATAACCGTCATTTACTGCTGACTGCAGAGTGACAGCGCTCAACTCTCCACAAATACAACTTGAGGCATTTTCTGCAGAGGAATTACAAATACTGAGGTACACTCAAAGTCACGCTGACCCGTAGCGTTTTGAAATGACTGACACGAGTGCACTTTCAGATGAACGTTCTCATTTTAGACAAATATTTGTCCTACCTTCCTGCGTTGCTTGAAAAAAAAAAAAAATCAACAACATGTTTCCCCATTCCCAAACCTTGGCTAGGTGTGTTCCCCGACAAGGGAGATTTCCGTTTGTGCTAGAAGAAGAAAGCAGCTGGGAGCAGACAGACATTGCTACCTGGAAGTGTTTGGGGGAATATTTCTAGAGGAAAAGCAGACAAGATAGGGGTTTTGGCACTAGACACAATGCTGCCACGAAGCCAAGGCTTTGGCATCACGTTATCTACCTCCAGAGGCTCAAGAAGGTGCATAGCTTACAAGGTCAGGCGGCTCTGAACTCGTCTGCCTCTTCCTCAGAGAGGAAAACCTCTGCTGGCTCCGCACGGAAAACCTCCGGAAGGACTCTCTGCTGCGGGACGCAAAGTGCCTGAAGGAGGAGGTTCGCTTGAAGGGAGTCCTGCTGCCACCTTCCCCGCTAGTCCGCTCATGAGCGACCGCAGTAGTGACTAAATTTAGTGCTTCCTGTAAAGATCTCCGCACTGTACCCATCCACTGGGTCATGTGAGTTTGTGCCACTGACAGTTTGTCTCCAAGGTAATCCATTTTTCCAGCAGCAACGAGGAATCGATAGTCAGTAGCAGTTACTGTAAAATACGTTCTCCTTAACGACCCTGATTTTATTTTGCAAAAGAGATTCCACTCAAAATATTTCCAGCTAATGCAAATCGCACTACACTACCAGCACATTTCTATATTTAAGGTATGTGAAGCCGCAGATCGGGTTTTGTCAAGTAGGAAAAAAAAACACTTCTCCTACTTAAAATCAGATTTCCAGAGTTCTATCAAAATATCTTTAATTCAGCCATGTTAAAGAGAAATCAAGGTTTAAATCCTAGCAGTCACTTGAAATCCGTCCATTTACAAGCACAGAATTAGTCTCTTACTTTCTCATTTCAGAGCCGGAAAAGCAAACTCCCTTTTCAAGCCAAGTTTGTGATTTTCTGTAAATATCAGCAGGATAAAAAGAATCCTATTCTTCTGGCTCGGCAGCTTTGCAGGTAGCAGTCCATCGCACAAAGTTCTGCCGCGTCTACACAATCCATCGGGCAGCAGAAGGGGCGGCTCTCCTCAGCGACACATCCAAGTTATTTTCCCCGAAAGGCTCCGGGGAAGGCATCAGCAGCGGCCGGCTCACGGAGCCACCTCACCCGGCTCTCCCTGGCGGTGCAGCCCAGGGTTTGGGGACGCAGCCCACGTCCAGCCCTGACCCGTGGGCTGCCGAAATCCCTTCAGGAGGACAGCGGCTCTGCTGGCGGGGCTCCGTGGCGTGGCGATGCTCGCCGAGCGGCCGGCACGGAGGCTTTCTCCACGCCGATGAAAGCTGTGCCACGCGATGGGGAGACGCCGCTGAGGCGATGCTGGATGCCAGGGCTGCCGGCCCGGCCTCACCGAGCGCCCGCTGGGCGAGGGGTGCCGCGGGCGGCCTCCACGCTCGGCTCCCTCCTCGCCTCCGCTCCGTGGAGGGAACAATGAGCGAGGTGACACAGGCGCAGCGCCGGAGGAAGGATCTGGGCTGGGCTCTACCCTAGCGCAGGCAGCGTTGCCATGGCGACCGAGGGACCAGCATCTGCCCGCTGCCACACGGGCAGGAGCTGCCCAGATCCCCGGGATCCATCCCCGGGGTGTTGGGGCCTCGCGGGAGGCCGGGCCCGATCCTCACCTGCGGCTCGGCGGAGCGGGTGGTGTCCGGGTGGCGGCCGCAGGGAGCGGCCACGTACAGCCTCCCGCTGACGCAAACTGGAGCCAGGCGCTGAAGTTAGAGAGCGAGAGCGGCGCAAGTCAATGATTACCCCGGGGGCGGCGAGCTCCAAGCCCCACACGCTCCCACGCCAGCTGCAGTGGGGGGTCCCTACCCCGCTCCCTGCGCCCCTCGAGCACCCCACACCTCAGGGGCACGGGCAGGTGGCACCAGACCCCGCAGCTCCCCAGCCACAGATTTCTGGGAGCAGCCCAGTTGGAGGAAAGCAGAAATAAAAACCCGAGGCTTAAAGCAAGAAGCACCGCTGTCCGGTGCAAAAGGGGGGGACAGAAATAGGTGTTGGGGTGCGAAAGGCATGTAGAGAGCTGCCTGCTTTCCTGTGCATTCAGGGCTTTTCTTTGTTGCTTAACTTGCAATCCTAAATCACTGGGCATTGCATCATTCTCCTCCCACCCCCTCTGAGATTTTCAGGAAGAGATTTAATGGAATGAAGAGTTTCTAGACAATACTTCATGAAATGGTGCTCGTGTAAGGTTTCGCTTTATCTGAGGTGCTATCTGCAAACATGCACAGAAGCACATGGGAGTTTCTTCTCTTTTAAGTTTTTTTTTTTTTTCCTTCAAGTTCAACTCGATCAACCCAGAACCTATCCCCAAGGAAAACTTCAGTGACAACACATAGCATTCCATACCCTGTTCTTCATTTCTGAACACATTTGTTTTGAACATTCTCAAATTAGCAGTCTAATAAAAACCCTCAGTGGTGAAAGGGAATCCAACCAATAGAGAAAAACCTGTTTTTCCTTACAGAGCTCTTCCTTTTAAAGAGCTACTGAGCTGTTTTATGGAAAGAGGTATCTTTGATCAGATATCCCAAGAACAGGGCTTTCCTTATTTATTTTTTTAAAGTAACAAACATGTAAAAAAATATATTCTGACTCAGTTAAGAGTAATGCTTCACCAATGATGGAGAACCTGCATCATGGAGACCCTGCATCCAAGGTTGAAATTTAACACTTACTACCCATTTTTATGCTGTTTAATCTAAGCTTTATATTTCAAACATTCATGCATGTGCAAGCACAGCTCTGAGCGTGCTGCAGTGCAGGGATTCTTCACGAGGCAGCTTGCTATTTCAGGGGGCGATGGAATCGGAGCCTGAAACCATCTAAAATAGCTATGGGAGAGCTGGAAGTAGCTGCTGCACAAGTTGGTCAGCAGCCCCTTCACCCCAAGAGGAGGCACGGGGTTTAAGCAGTCCCCTGGCACAGCACCATCCCCAGCTGCAGAGATGCATGGCCAGGTTCAGCCCAACATCCACAGGCGGCTTTCTTACAGCCTGCTGCAAGAACACCCTGCATGGGTATGCAACTTGAAGGATCTGAACATCTTGCTAGAGAATATATTTCACTTTTGGTTTTTGGACCTCCCTTGAAGAGGTGTTATGTCCGCTTCACCATTTACATCCTTAGAAGATTCGAATCAGCAGTTTTGCAGGCTATGTACAACACTAAATTTAATATCTTCTGGCTACCACATGAACATATTGCCAGATATCCAAGTATACTCAGCAGCTACGTTATTGCTTAGCTTTACATTTCGATTACCATCTTGGCAAAGAGCTTCAGGAGATAGCAAGATGTGCTTTCACCATCAGATTCCAATGGTTCCAAATTTCCCCACCCTCCGGCTGAACTGCAGTAACTGACGGCGCAGTCTCCTGCTGAGCCCTGCACCAAAGCCAGCCGAGGTCAGAAGCTGCAGGGAGGCTGACTGGCAAAGTCAAACTTGGTTTCCTTAGACAACCCATCTAAAAATAAGTGAGGTATGAAAAGATGGACTGTCACGTGCAAGCTCTTTGGGGTTTGTTTCAGGAATGTTACTTTACTAAAATGCATCTACATAGCCATTGCATGGAAGAAACACATCCTGAAAAATACCTCTCAACTGGAAAGATTGTCTCACAAAATAACCCACCAAAACCTCAGAGGACTCCGTCACATCACCCTCCCAAAACTAAAGAGCACTTGAGAAGCCTAAAGGATGGAGTTTTCAAAAGCTATAGGAAACTGAGCAGCAAATCACATCCAGGGGCTTTCCTAATTGAAGTGAGATTTCAGCTGTGTGAGACGTACATGCTACTACTAAAAAATAATTTTAAGATATAGATCTGTTTCATGGTAGATTAACAACTATTAGCATAGAACAGCGCAGATATCCGTGAGCAGGCTGACACGAAGACCTCCTGCACATGGGTGCTCACACCACAGACCAAGCAAGCCCACCTGCCCAGGGCATGCTAATTTGTTCTCTTTTCTTCTCCAGGGCTCCCCAGAATACGATGCTCTGCAGCACTCCTCACCAACTTCCCAGCTGGCAAAAGCTCGCGAGTAGACTTTAATTAAATAACAGCATGTGGGTTACACACAGGCTCTATTTACTTCTTCTCTGGCGAATCCACACATCTCCCTATAAACATCAGCCTACAGAACATCGCTCAGAGCCACACAGATGTTCCCTAACTGTCGCCCAGCCACTTCAGGCCAGCAGCAGTGCTTCTGGCTGAGTAAGGTTTGTTCTGCAGCGAGCATGGCAGCAGCAGATCTCCCAACGCCACCCGCTGCCTCGCACTGCAGCCGCCCCGGGTCTGCCACGGGCCTGCAGCTCCAGGAGCAGGCCTCATGCACGCCTGCACTGCCTGACTAATTACCGCAGTAGTGAACGGGACCTCGTTACTCAAACATTGCTGGATGCTTTCATTATTAACATCTATTCCACCTACAACTCAAAAATACATTCCTGCACAAAGACATAACAACCCCTGCTTTTCCCCTCGTTCAGCAGAAAACAAAATTCTACCGCTAAATTATATTTTCCACAAGCTTCCTTCAGCTCTGCTGGAGCTTTACTTGTTCTCACACACATACAATTATGCTAGCGACTCTACGGGACTGGAAGGACAAGTTAAAAGCAGGCCCACACACAGCACACTGTGTGAGGCCATGGCAGTGCGGCCCCGCCATGTGCCGCCCACCACCACCCTCCTGTCAGCAGCAGCCTGCATGGGGTGGGGAGCCCACCCGGCCCAAGGCCTGACCCCCCCAAAGGGGCTGACCCCGACTGGGGAAGTCTCCACTTTGCTCTCATGGGACCCTAAATCAGGAAGCTGTTCTCCTGATGCTCACCTCCCTTACAACCCGTCAGAACACTTGGCAGCAGTTATTGATCATTTGTACTGTTCTCAAGTATTTTACATTAACAAATATCGTGATCAAGTACTTGCAGAGGAAAGGACAGCTCCAGCTCCACCCGGGGTCTGTCTGGCTGTCCATCTCTGTTAAGGTTACTCTTCAGAAACCACCTAGGAGCAATGCCTGTGCTGGTACGGCTGTTCTGGCCTTGCACTGCACACTGACTCATTTGGTTTCATTAGTGAGAGAACTTAATTTCACCTGTTGTGTTTTACATTACAGGCTAGATAAGGACACAGCACTGTGCTGAGCCTAGCTGCGTGGCTCCAGGCTCAATTACTCCTTGGGTTCCTCAGGCACTACAAAACAACTTTTTCTGATATGCTCCTTATTCTTGCCTCAGTACCCTCTGTTTTGCCAATGAACTGTTATGCTCAAAGAAGGATATGCCACGATAACAACAAGTCTCTGGTCAAGTACCAAAAAATGAAATGTTGAATGAAGCCTATGTTTTAGCACAAGGACTTTGTACAGGGTCTACAAACAGTGAAATCTCTTGCGTAAGCTGAAACATCAGGTATTTCATTAATATTTACCCTAATATTTGTTTTCTACTCTAGCTTTCATTTCCTTCTGAAACTGAGCAATTTAAGTTTACATGTACAGTGTTAATTAATGCTTATTCAGGATTTAAGACAGCTTGCATTAGAATTTGACATTAAAGCCATCCCCTCATATACATAGACAACAAAAAGAGACAGAAAATCCATTTCCAGCCCATTCTTTCTTACATTTGTTACATTAGCTGAGGAGCCCACAGAGGCCCTACAAACTGGGGGACAGGGGGAGACAGCAGCAGCAACAGGTTCTGGGTCAATGTTTGGAAAGCTTACACAAGCACCCATTAATACAAGAGACTTTTAAAGAAAGGTGCTGAAGTACTTCATAAAACATCTCATCCATGCAGTCCATGGGTATTTTCGTGATCTTTATTTTAAACAGAGGCAATAATAACCTCAGAGCAGCACAAATTTCTCAAAGTAATGCATTTCAGCTGTGGGTAAACAACCACAATTTGGAATTCAGTGCTGGTAGTTTTACAGAGAAATACGTCAATGTTCGTCCAGACCGAAGGGAAAAAATGAAATTTCTTGATACTAATGAATCACAACTAAAAAGAGGCCGGTGTAACAGAACACCAGCTTTGCAACTGGCCTCAGAAATGTGAGTCTCGTCTGATCTGTTATAAGGCAGCAGGCCTCTGTAGTCATCACTCAGCCAAATTAGCTCCTTAGCAAAGTTTGTCCTGAAGCTAATTTGTGTTCTGCCGAAGACATCACATTCCTTAGTACAGGTGCCCACACAGAATACGCCACTTGAGGACAAATACTGGCCATGATCTCACCTGCTGCCCCACAGCAGAACGGCATGGTGGCAGTGCATGGTGACATACCCACACTGCACACCTTTCTGCCACAGGTACCTGTGCTGGAAGCTCACCCAATTTATATCATTTGTATTGACTGAGGGCATTTTAGCCTCCTCTCTCTGCCCATGGTCATCACAGGTAAGGATGATTTGGAGTTTGCAGCATGAAAAGAAGCAGAAAAATTTCTGATGCTCCAGAAGCAGAGGCTGAAACAGCCAACTCCAAAGAGAACTAAAATGAGAGGATTCAGAAGTACGAGGGCAGTCCTTGACAGTCTACAACCCCAACCAGACAGCAACAATACTAGAAGGGTAAGCATCTCATACCTCCCTAGCAATAATTTCTTAAAGCTAAAGGTAACGCCTGAACTTGTATTCCCATCTCACCCATGTGTTCTGAAAAACAAAATATTCTGTGCAGCATAGTTGAGAATTGTCGCACAGCATGAAACAACAACAAAAAGCTGAAGTGATATACATGATTAAACTTCAGTATGCTATGATTTGAACCTTTTTTTAAAAAATATGTATATAAAAATCTACTACTTCTAATATCTTCAATTCTTTAATCTTTTAAAAATAGAATGATTCAATCTGATCAATGAATTTGGAACACAGATTAGACAACCACACTCTTCCAAAAAGACAAAGATTAGAAATGTTGGTAAAACATCTTTGTCCTCTCACGCAAAAAGCACGTTAGTGCATATGAAATGAAGCTTTATACCACTGGGGAACGTTTTGCAATGTTTGCTAAAGAAGGCCAGATACTGGATACATTTAATCTGCCTGGAAGTCTGCCCCATAGGAACACGCGGTCCTGAGCTGTCAGCACGCGCTGCCTGCCTTTGTAAGCTCTCGTCCACGTTCCCCTCTCTGCGACCACCGCCCTTCCTACCGCATTTCATGATCCCATGCGACTTCAATCCATTGTTTCAATTACAAGTTGATGAGGGAAGGTTCATTTTACTGTTTCTGTAAAGCACATGCAACACTTGTGAACATCAGAACAACAAAATCAGAGCACTATCAGCTCAGTAAGATAAACTCTGTACCTTACGTTCTCGTTTAAGAGGAGTCACATTTAAAGTACGATACTTACACTTCTTAAGAACTCCAATACAAAAATGATAACAGAAGGGGAGAGAACAGGGGAAGGCAAAGGTACAAAGTAAATCTTACTAGGTTCCAACTGCATTTGAAAGCTGCACTTTCCTCCAACTTAATCAGTATTAGAAAATCCAGATAAGAAAAAAATTAAATTTGCATTTGTTATTTTCCTTACAGAACTACTCTTGTGATAGAAGGAAAACATTAGTAACATTAATAATTTTCATGACAATACACTTGTTTTTACCTCACAAAATAATGTACAAGATTATTGCTGTAAAGTGCATTTATTCCTGTATGTTTTGCATTCATTTAACAAAGGTGTGAACTTATTAATCTATTCTCTCTCTCAAAAACACTACGTCTATAATAAATTGCAGTTAGATGAAATAAAAGAGGAACAGCAGCATTAGGCTAAAAACAACATGCTTAATACACCTTATCTCTATCCATGCTAAGTTTAGATTCCAACAGGATGTTTAATCACTCTGAAAAGGCAGTCTTGCTACCATGGTCATCTTTGAAGGGATAAGGGAAAAACTGCAGGTTCACATTTTATTTATAATCAAAGCAGAAAGTTGGGAACTCATTTCTCTTTAAAAATAATTCTGTGCATTTTGATCAATAGTACATAATTATTGCAATTATTTAAAATATGTAAACAAGTTAATTGTGAGAATAACTTTTAATGTATGCTTTTAAGCAATTTAAGTTTAAAATGCAACAATAAGAATGCTAAAACAGTTCTTCTGAAAATGTTAATTCTTTTTGTCCCCCAAGCTTTGTTTCTCTTGAACTTAAGAAAGGCCCAGCTAAACATCCTGAACACACACAGCTTTTGTACCTTGAATTGTTTCAGTGTAAAACAAAGATATCAATGTTAAAGCTTAGGGAATGAGCTAAAAATACACTATGATGTTTGAAAGCTCATGTACATAATCATTCAGCACTTCCCTTCTATCTCAGCTGAGGAGGAAAATCTGAAAAAACAAAGGAGAAACAGGAAACTCCTACAGCACAACTATTCTGGAAAGTACTTAAAACATTTTCTTTACATTTACTTACGTCAAAAGGAACAAGTCAAGCAAAAGAGGGATAAATAGGATTTTTTTTCCCCATTTTCACCAATAAAAAAAAAAATCTACTATTAAGAAAAAAAAAAAATGTTGATAAGCATCAGCATACAAATAATAGACTTTTCATCCAACGTGGGCTGAAAATTACAAATTAGCTAGACACTTAGCAATTAGCTAAGCATTAGCTTTTGTATCACCTAAGAAAGATGCTAAGGAAAACCAGGAAAGCTGTCTCATAGGGCACAAAAGGTAAACAATGATGAGGAAAAAAAAAAAACAAAACAAAAAAAAAAAAAAAAAAAAACAAAAAACAAAACAAAACAAAACAAAACAAAACAAAACAAAAAAAAAAAAAAAAAAAAAAAAACAACAAGAGTATGGTTAGGTTGTCCACCTCCTTCTGATTTTGCCTGCAGGAGCAGCTCTTCCCTTGTGCACAGCTGAGCTTTTGGGGGAGCAGGGTTTGTCCCTGTTGCAGTTATGAAGCAGACTGAGCACTTGGAAGACATCTCAAACCTACCAGGACATTCTAGTGCTCCTTGGCAATGCCACACCTGAAGGTTTGCTTCAGGGGGTCAGGAAGCACAGGCAAGGCAAAACACAAGGGCCTATTTCAGGAAGACAGACCACACACTAAAAGAGAACAGTATGTTCTCGGAAAAGTTAGATGTGTCTCAGAGCATACTGCTCTTTAAAGGCAGTTAATGCCAGGGTTATCATTTCTTAAGTGATGTATTTCCATCACCCTTTCAGAAAGGATAAAATACGGAACTTTTTATTACTTCCTGGCTAGAGAGATTTGGTATTATTTTCTCCCTTACAGAATGTGCTCAGGTAATCTCCAGCTATTGAAGATATAAATGTGACTTTGTGCATTCAGAACACACTCTAAGGGAAAAACACTCTTTCGTGCAAGGCGTTACCTTCGTCAAAGAGCAGGAACAAGAAGCTGGAAAGTAAAACTGCATCTGAAATCACTGCAGCTGTTCTCAGCATAATCCCACGCCTGCCTAACAAGTGCCTGAGCCACCTTCCCTCCGCACAGCTGGAAGCACTGCACACCTCGCTGCTCTTGCTGCTTTCGCCCTGCAAAACCCGACTCCATGCATCTCTCATTTACATCACCCACTTCTAGATCACAGCGAGTAGAACAAACATTACGAATAAGTTTGTACAATATGTCCTTCATCCATTTTACCTTGCAACGTGCCATTTTTAATGAAAAAAGCAATAGCATTTACAAGCCACTGCTGTGTAACAAGCACCCTGGGTGCGCACACTTCCATTATTTCCTGCTCCACGCTCTCCCTGCCTCCTCTTCCCCATGGCCCAGCCATGCTCAGCGTCACCTCCATGTCCCCAGGACGTGGCTAGGGCAGAACCTACTCCTTCCCCCAGCCACCACCCCAGTGCTGGCCGGGCATTAAAATGCCTCCCGGCTGCAAAAGGCTGCATCAAACTGCTCATCAGTCCATTGCTACAGGCAGGGCCTTCACATTTTTTAGACGAAGGGCATTGTCCTCACTAGGCCTGGGGCTCCGTGGAGTTTAAGTGGCTGATTTGCTGCAATCTCTCCTGCGTTTGCAACCAGATCTGCCGCATTTCCTGCCCTGACCTGCAGAGTGCCATAGAATTGTGAAACAAATCCAGAATTAGATCCAGCCTCATCTGACATCTGCAATCTCCAACTCCAGCAATCAAAACTTGCCAAATATGTGGATAGCAAATAACCTATACTGCCTCCATAACACTGCGTGTATTTACCAGCCCCAGCCATGAATCACTAAACCAAATACTACATTTTTCCAAGCTTTATTCATGTTTAAGATTTACCTTAAGTTAATTTTTAAGAGAAGCCTTGCACTACAGTACAAAGTCCCCTCATATCTGGAGGAAAGCCTGCTACAAAGAACTACTTTCTCTGTGCTCAAGCTCCTCTCTGAAATGCCGTTTCCTTTCAGTACAGTAAACACGCACTGGCTGTATTAACAAGTCCCAACTGCTGAAAGAACAGAAACAATAGTGGGAACTTGGCTGTCGCCCAGCGGTAATGGCACGGACAACAGCATGGGAAAGCAGGAACTGAGTCAAAACAACTTTATATCAAAATATTAGTAGAGAGGCAGCGAGGTTACCTCTGGTCTGTGTGTGTTGATGCTATTTAACAGCCTCCCTCAGCCCTGCATAAGAAGGGCACTCTACTTTGGGTGCCCAGAGCCTGACACGCTGATGGTGCAGGCAGGTCCCCAGCCTCGGCTGCTCTGAGCCCACAGCAGCAGGGTCCTTTCCAAAAAATCACCAGGTCTACAAGTGGCTGCATCTTTGAGCACAATCCTTACTGCGCCACGTTAACCTAGAACGCATTATTTCATAAAAGCATTTCATGGTAAATTAAACTTAATCCCATTCCTAATTGCAACAGGCTGCCGGGGATGCTGTGCGTGCAGCGGCGTGCACAACAGCTCTCCCTCGCGTTCCTGGGGGGAACGGGCTGCCCCGGCCAGCTCTGCTTGCTCACAGCAGTGACTCAGAAGCCAGGATTCCTCTCCTACGACAACATTCAGGAATTAGGAGAATGGCTATCTAAACAGGTTTTCCCCTGTAGCAGAGCTTCGCTCACTCTTAGATGCCCAATTTGCTGCCGGCATCAGCACAGCAGGCACACCTCGACCACCACCCGGCTGGGAGGGGTTTGTACCTCTGTAAAAAGGCATACCCGAAACGCAACCACCCAGTCACCAGAATTAAAAGCAGTGAGCTTCATCCCTAGGGAACCCCAAGGCAGAAGCCACCAAGGGCAGGCCGGGGCAGCCAGCACATGGAGCTCGGACCGGTGCTCGCAGGCTCCTGCCATCGCCATGCCGCTGCAGTGACACGCAGTGGCAGCACGCTGAGCAACGACCCGCCGCCTCCTTTGCAATCAGCTGATGAAGAGATATCAAAACAGTTTTAAAAGGCAGCAACTGATACCTTGTCAAAACAAACTCGAAATCTGGTTCCTTCCTGCAATAACCTCATCTTCTTTCAATTTTATAATTACTGTTTAATGGCTGGCAATAATGAATGAGGTCTTTTTCAACCATCACAGTGCTGCAGCATAATGTTTTATTTAAAACATGCCATTTTCCTTTGAATGCTTTTGGGATGTGTTCACCACTCAGACAGGTGCCAGACTGAGAAGCAAACTCCTCAAGAAGAGCACGAGCACATCCCGTAACCTCACTCTCACCAGACATACCGAAAGGCCCAACCTCGGCCACCTCCACTTCAGCAGCACACATGTGGCAGAGCAACGCGATTTAACAGAGGTCTCTGGTGCCAACAGGATTTCATCTCAGTGATCTGAGCTAAAAAATTGCTCTGGGTAAGACACATGGAATCAGAAGACATCGAGCAGAAGGAAACCCAGCACCCTTCTAACCCACATTTTGACCATGTGGCTAGGATATTTTTAAAGTTTAACTGGGAAAGTTAAATCAAACACCACTTAACTAACTGAAAAGAACAGTGGGTAAATGTACTTATTGGAGATAGCCCTATCCCACTCCACAAAAAAAAAAAAAAAAAAAAAAAAAAAAAGTGGAAGAACGAACACTGGTCTCCTGCAGGCTTTTGGGAACAACAGCAAACTTCATTTTGTTAAAAGTGGAGCCAAGGGCACACTTACACCATACCAATTGTCTTTTCATGTTCTTAGCATCTTCAGCCACTCGCCTGCCCTACGTGATTTTCCTGTCACCCTCAGCAGATGCTAACGAAGTACCAGTTTTAGGAGATGACCATCTCCTATGTGGGCCGGGGGCATCCAGAAGAGGCAACATCCAGCTCTCCTGAGGGACCACGGTGCTCCCTCTGGTAGCTGCTCTCATCTTGCTGACATTACCAGTCTCATCTGGCTCGACCGGCAGCCATGAGGCTCGATTTGGGTTTCTGATCACCTCAGGCACCGCGGCCGTGCAGCTGCAGGCCCAGGAGCCCTCTGAAGGGCCCAGTCAGGCCCCTCAGCAACCGTCCGACCGGCCAGGATGTTCTGTGGGTGGCTCAGCAGAAGCAGACAAGGTCACAGCTGGCTCCTGCCCAGGGCACTAAAATCGCATCTAACATGGCTCGCATCCCAACAGTGACCCTGCTCCCCCTGCAAGCACAGCAGCGTCTGTTCGCTGTCAGCCAGGGCTCCGATTCTTCTCCTTCACCATCTATTCTGGAGCAGATCCAGAGCGTTATCTCTTCTCAGATCTGTCCCCACTGCAAGAAGTCTGGCCTCTGCACGCTGACCTGGCTTATATTACCCAGTGCTACTTGTAACTGATAAATTGTTTATCAGTGTGCTCCTGCAGTAGCCTCAGATATATTAAAAAGACATTACATCATGAAATTGCAACAGCCCACCAAAAAAAAAAAACAAAACCCTGGGGCAGAGCAAGAATTGCTCATAACTCTGAGATGGCTACAGACAGGAACAGAAGCCACCAGGAGCACTCCCCAGTGGCTGGGCCCGCAAGCAACCCAAAAACGCTGGTTCCTGGACCGAGGGCATTACGAAGGCACAGGAAGCCTCGGCGCTGTGGCTGCATACCTGATGCACTGCCAGGCCTGACCGATGCGAGCAGCTGGGCAGACTGCTGAGCAGCTCTTAAAGGATTTCTTATGCAAGCCAGACCTAAAGATGTCTCGTATCAGCTGCAGCAAAGCTCCTTGCCAGCTGTAAAAGGGATGGTGGATACCCAATGTACCCTGGAAAACACTCAAATGTAATAGCACAGGTCACTGAATGACTGGCACTTGAATGCATAATTACAATAATCAGCCAATTAAGGATGATGAACAGATCAGAGCTAGGAGGAACTTACACGACAGAGCAGGGAAGGAAATGATGATGTGGTGAATACCGAGAGCTATGACTCAGTCCCTGAACCTCCGCTGCTGATCTAGAGACCACCACAGAGTTTGGTGAGTAAGAGTCCTGCTCTTCCCCCTCTCCAACAGGCATCAGCTCATTTGACCAAAACCAGGCTCTTATGTCATCAGCCAGGAACTTCTGGATTCTTAAACCACCATGCTAAGGATTCATAAAAGCCTTATGTAGCCATCTTCAAGGCTCCCTCACCACTTCACTTTCCTTTCATTTATGTATTTTTAGCTAGCTGGTACAGATGCAGCAATAGTTCTCAAACTTTTGCAGGTCCATCTCTTGTCACCAAAAATCCAACACTCCCTCTTCCCCAGGAACCTGCTTTTCAGCAATCCCTGTTTGAACATTACGGATCACGAGTAAAGGCACCAACCAACAGCTGCAGTATTTCACCGTCCCGCAGCATGCCTCATTAACACTGCAACGATCCAGGTTTGATAAGCTTGCTTTTCTCCTGATTATTACAACTCTAATTGAAAAGCAAGCTCAAGATTGAATTACTGTACAGAGAGCTACTGAACAAAGCCTTTTGCCCTGGACACAAAGGCTACTTTTCAGAAAAGCAGAGCTCTCACTGCACACCCTGAGCACAGCACACAGACTTCGTGGTCAGTGATCATTTCCTATGTACTCGGCTGACCACAAACACCCTCATGCTCAAAAAAACACTACTAAGCTGTTCTTTCAAAAACTTTCCTACACATCACAACAATATACTATTTAAAGCTAAGAAGAGGCAACAGCAAGTAATTATCTGATGGTTGGTACTGAGTGGGTCTAACAACTGCACCACTGCGTAGGAGTGAAACAAATACACGGCTGAGGAGATGGAATTATCAACAGCTTGAAACATTAACTATAGAAATGGATTTTCATTATAATATTTTTAATTAAGTTACAGCTTCTTCAGGCATGTCTAACTAATGAATAAAGCATTTTAGCTCCCTAAGATAGATTAAATAACACAAAGCTTGACAACTAACCCCAGCGTCTCCAGTTACTCCTGATTACAGAGAGAACTGATAAATATCTCCTTAGCATCCTCCAGCTGTGACACCAACACAAAAAAGTGGCTGCTGTGCTTTTCCCTAAAAATGTTATTTTTTATTATTATTCTTTTGTTTTTTGTTTGTGTTTTTTTGTTTGTTTGTTTGTTTGTTTTTAATATTTTATGAATATCATAATTGTTCTCCAATAGGTTCTTGCACAATAGCAGGAGAGCGTGCACTAACTCAAATGCCAGGGGAATACTTGAGGGCCTCTAGGAGAGCGTGTACACCCACACAGCACACATACCGAACCTGTCCTGTTACACACGAGTACCACACAATAACAAGATGCTTCCTGGTGATCTCCTGGACCAATATAAAACGTTTTTATTCCCTGACCACATGGAAAATTACCAGACATGTGATGGCAAAAGCACTCAGAGACCTTTCAGACTCCTCACACTGGCAAACCACAAAGAATGTCCACTGGCTGACAGTGCTACCGCAGCGAGGTGTATCAGACAGATCCACATATAAAAGTGAGCTTCCATCCTAAAAATTGAGCTAATCAAATTAAAAATAAAATAAAAAAAAAAAAGTAATCAGGAAGATTCCAAAGAGTTCCATGTTTTACAATACTACAGTCTCCATTGGAAATAGATATTAAGTGCCCAGTTCAAGCACTAATCTCTCTCCCAGCCACAAAGAACTTATAGCAGACAATCTCGCTACCGATCAAAGCGCGTACATGGCAAGGTTTGCAGAATTAAACGCTAAGAGAGGGAAACTGACTCTCTGCTAGTTTCACAATGAGCTAGCAAACAGCTAGCATTAAAAAGGTTTAAATGTCAGTGTGTGTTACATGCTCAATTCACAGCCGAAAAGTTTACTGCTTCAATGCAGACAGTACCACAAACAAACAAATACCGATATCTGATCAGCACAGAAGAAATTAAAACATATTACAGTGGACCCAACTACTTTAATTTAAGTTTTTATGAATAGAAATGTATCTCTTACAAACGTGAATCTATCTGACAAGAAGCCGCCGTGCAGCAGTAACCCCGCACAGCTGGCGGGCGAGCGGTGAAAGCAGCATACTAAAAAGCTTTTCATTGACACGGAGCCTAAGAGTTGTTAGAAGAGGAAGCGCACACGGAGAAAGGGAAACCTACCAAAAGAGTCAGATTAAAAATAAGAGAGGAATTGTAAAGATAGACCACTCTAAAGGCAGTAGCACTGGCTGCTTCACTTAAACAGCAGGCAGCAGGGGAAGGAAAGCCTTTGGGAGCAGCCATCTCCAGAGCCCAAGGATCGCTTCTAAACAAATGGAGAAGGATGTCTCAAACGGGCAGTCTGCAAACTACAACTTAGACATAAACAAGAATGAAATTGCAATTAAGTGTTTTCTGAGGGACATTTAAGCAGTCTGCAGTCCCCTCGTTTACACAAGCATTAGACAAAATAGCCTCTCACCCCAAATAAATGTTAAAATCAGAAAGATCAGGAAGAAAGCGCACGGCAACGCCATTTCTACATATGAACTACCTCAGGATTTTTGAAAGCAGTTAAAAACGTCCAACTCGTATGTGCACTTACCCACAAATATTGCAAAAACTTCAACAACCGCGGGCAGTAGTAATACTCCATTCTTCCAGAGCACAAAGTTAGCACAAGACCATCCTCGTTAGACTCCGGCTCCCCCCTCTCGCCTCCTCCAGCAGAAGTTAAAAGCACACCGGGGCAATTACAGGCAGCACGGGCAGCGAGCGATGTTTATCAGCATCCACATCCCCGCCGAGCTCTGCGCCTTTAACAGATGCTGTGGCTACTTACGAGCAGGAGCTGAGCTCTGGCAGCATGTGACTTAACCTCTTGTTATTTAGCATCTCGCCGCGCGGAGTTTGCCCGTCTCGTTAATCCCTAACGCGTTAGGCTAGAATTAATAATAGCACTTGGGGCTGCGTGCTGAAAAGCCCTTCATCTGGAAGGAAAAAGAAGCTTCTAAAACCACTCTGTTTTTTGCAGGCTGGGGTTACGAAACGCTATTAACGCCACCGCCGTGGTCTAGATTGCGAGCTGACCTTATTTGTTCTGTAATGTACAAGAAAAAAAAAAAAAAAAAAAAAAAACCAGACATGAAAGAAAAGCTCCTGCTTTTAATATAAAAATGCCTTTGGTGAAGAGGAAGCAATAGACACAACAAGTGTCTTTTTATATACGGCTGGAATGCTCCCAAGAAGCGAATGCTACCAAAAAAGGCAAAATCCCGGCCAAAGGAGGCTGACAACCAGCACCGGCCTCCGTGGGCACCGCTCGCAACAGGGCACAACTGGGAACAGCAGAGCTTCCCACTGCCTCTTCCTTTTTGAGCTCTGCCCTTTATTTTACACAGAAATGAAGGGGAAGCGACAGAAGGTGGCCAAGGAGAACCCCGGTGACCCCCAGGGTGACACAGCCGAGCTGCTTCCCACAGCCCCGCGTCCTCCTGCTGGAAACACTGGCTCGGGGCGTTATGGGGAGCGCTCCCGCTGTCCTAATCACACCTACGAGCTCTCCTGCAGCCAACAAGCTCGTCTGATTTTTTTTTCCTAGGCTGATTCAGTTTTTAGGATAGCAAAACAACTTGAACATGATGGTGTGGGTTTTTTTTTAGTACATCTGTTTCCATCCAGGAAAGAGTGAAGATGTAATATCAGAGGCTTTATCTCACTGGAAGTCAGGAGATGAGAACGGTCGCGTTTCACTGGGCAGGAGAGACCTGCTGTGGCCATGCTGGGACAAGCCAAGCAATGAATTCATCTGTGTATGTTTAGAAAATATTTATCTTCTCTCCCCTGCAGTTCATTTCCAAAACAGTTTTAAAAGTTAGCTCATGGTTTCCTTAAACCAATCCTTTCCCACCCACACATCAGTCTCAAATAGTGTGTTTTGATACCACGCCATTATGGAGACCAGATTGTCTCAAAGAAAAAACAAAGTTAAACATGGAGAAAAAAAAAAAAAAAAAAAAAAAAAGCCACCACACAAGATACCTAAGCAGAGGCTTCCAAAGAAGCCAAGCTTCTGGCCATTCTGTTCCCAGATGAAGGCACAGTTCCCTCAGCCCCACCGAGGGTGAGAAATCCTTCGATCCAGGGGCGAGCCACATCACAAATTCCGCAGTTTTTAGTTCATGAGACTCCTATCAGTCTTGATGACCTCATCAGGAACTGAGGTTGGTGACCAAACACCAGAATTAGAGACCTGTGTCAGCTGAGACGGAACAAGTTGTGAAAGACAATACTTGAAAACCTCTTCTGCAATTCTCGTGGCTTACCACAACACGTCGAAGCTGCAGGTCTCGGCAGGAGCACAGAGCACCTCCAACAGCCTACAAACACCACTTTTGTTTGACAGGCAGTGACACCCCGGGTCTCAAGGAAAGGCACCCTACCACAGGCTGGGGCAGGCAGCCCTGCAGACCCTCTGGCATCCAGCAGGCTCACAGCCCGTTCTGTGAGCTCCAGTCCCAGCTCTGAAGAGCAAAGAGCTGGAGGAAAACAGCTTCATGTCTACACTGAGACACGGGCAGGGCCAAAGCACAAGATATAAACCGAGTGTTTGACTTGATGAAACAGTAAATATTTTTAAACAGGCAGGGAAAAGTTTTGTTCTCTTAAATATTCCTGTATTTAGAGATGCAAAAAGAAAGTAACTTATTCAAATCAACTCTATTCTTTTCCTTAATTACCTGTTAGGTGAATGTTTTACACCTGAACCACCTTCCTTCTTTACTCGAATTAGCATGTATCAAAGGGCAGAAAGGGGAAAAAATCTTATGTTGGAATACATTTAAGGAAGGAAGACTATCAGTAACACATGACATGTCCCATAGCACAGCTACAAAAGAAAAAGCAGGTAACTTTGCAACTAAACAGGCAGGCTAGAAATCATTCACACAAAACAAGGTCAGTGTTGCTTGCTTCTAACCTTATTTGAAAGGCATGCTGAGCAAAACACAGATTGCATTCAAACTGAGAGGAAATGTGTCACTGGTTTCTCATTCTCCAGGGGGTATGTCCGGACATCCCATGTTCCCTGAAACCCGACCTCAGTGTGGTTTTGGTGGCATCCCCATCCCTGGGGTATTGGTGGATGTGGCACTAAGGGACACGGCTCGGTGATGGGACTCAGGATAGGACTGGATGATGTTGAAGGTGTTTTCCAACCGAGATGATTCTGACTCTATTCCTCCACCAGAGGGAGGCATTGCAATGCACAGACAGCAAACACCACTGTATTTTCTCCAGAAGAGCACAAAGGTGTTATTAACCTCAGCGCCAGAAGAAACAGCTCTGCTCTACAGTGTCCCTGCACTACTCACGTGGGGCTATGGCACACACAGACGTGTGGCGAGGCTTCCACCTTGCAAACACCAGTTAGAATCTCCTCCCTACCACCTGCTTGCCCGCAGTCCATACACAGAGGACTGTGCTCTTTTTGCTAGCACTGCACTGAAGAACAACAGACAAACCGCTTCTGGGCTTTGCAAAGCAATACAGGGGAGGAACTTGCTCGGGGCCTGCTGGATTCCAAAGGATGCCGGACACTTGAGCGTGAGTAATCACAAAAAGAGGCTCTCTGAAGAGAGCAATACATCCCGTCACCACACGAGTGTGCTAGCAGACTAAGAGGACAAATTAGATTTGACCTTGGGATGGGTAAGAGCAGTGACCTCTTTCAGTCATCCTCTCCATAACAGTAGAAGAATTTTGCAAAGATGCAGCATGGACAGATTTTCAAAAACTACAAATGTGTATTTAGAATCAGAGTGCACTCTGAAGCAACTGCGGTATTCTAGCATATCAGAACCATTTCTATGCACAAGGTGAAAAAAAGGCACAGCACTTGCAGTGAATTAAAGTCCTTCCAATAAGGAAGGATTTCTTTGGCAGCAGCAATGTCTCTCTCAGAATGATGGAATTCTGTGGTGTTGATATGCTATTCAAATCCTTTATTTTCCATAGAAAATACCGATGTTTCATTTCTTGTGCAACTTTTTGAAAGGTTCAGATCTTTGCTCTGTATTTCAGAACAACAGGACATAGAATGTCAACTGTCTCCTAATGTAAAATGCACCCGTGGGCTAACATCAGGAAGTCCTGCTGCAACTTAGCAGAATATTGCCTAACAACTGAAGAGGGAATTTACCCCAAAGGATGCACAAAAGAGACAAATCAAATTACTGGAGAAAAAAGTCAGCCATGATTCTTCACATAATTAGTTGTCTACTGCCTACAGAGAAAATTAAACCCATCATTTTCCCACATTATGACATGATTTTATCTGCAGTTTTCCAGAAAAGATCACAATAAGCAATTTTCATTATCTAAGCTGAGAAAAACAAAAAGCATTTGTGACCCAGTCCCATGCCTTAGGAGTTCAAGATGAACAATTCTTGTTTAGAAAGAACCATCAACAGGCTGCACAGTTTATGCTTATGTTTGAAGACACAGTATAGACCAGTGTGGTAGATGCATTCTCTACCAGAGAAACTTCACAGGAACCACATCTGCTCCTCCTGCTAGGAAGGCACATACTTTCCTTCACAGCTATTTGCAAAAAGGAAAACAGTTCTGAATGGAGTAAGCCAAGCTGCGATTTCCTTATGTCTCCCCTATCCCAAGAACCTCCTCCAAAACAACATACCATTACGTTCTCCGTCCTTCTGTCTTTATGAAAAAAGCTTTGACTTCTTCTCTGAGTAGAAACCAGCGAAACCTCTGTTCTGTCTGCTTTTTCTGAACTCTGCTTGGTCCATTCTTTCCTAGAAGCCTGTTAAAATAAAGTTATAGATATTGTTAATAAAACATGCACACACATACGTACATATATAAAATGCCTTTTGAATGAAAACAGAAAATTTTCAAAATAAACTGCAAAACAGAAGAACATCATAGCCATCAATATCCAACAGGTTATGAATTAAAAGAATTGGCCTGTCACTGCTAGGGGCAATCACTTGCATTTCACCAACATCAATACCAGCAAGTGAAGTTTCAAATGAGGGCAACTCAAAGAAAAAAGCTCCCCTCAGAAGAGCAAAATGAATACAAGAACTCCAAAAAGATCAGCACTGACAACTTACAAACCCAAGCTACTTCTTTTCGAACAAAGCTTTGCAATTTAACATCCTAGTGTTCAAAGCATTAATAAAACATGTACGCATTTTAAAGCTCTTTCAAGCTCTCCATAGAAATATCCATAAATATTTGTGCATTTGAAAGAGAACCTAGTACAATACAGATTCTACATGAAAATATACCCCAAAAGAAAATTAGATCTATCAAAAAGTACACATCTGCTCGCTTGCAACAAAGTCACACCTAGCACTCAGAAGCTATATAGAGACATAATTAAATCTTCTCCTTGCTTTCATTTTTAGTTTCAGGGAACGCTTAGATACCATTTGGCAATACCTTTTTATCCTCATGGAAGAAAGCTTCTGACTGCGGTGACAGCTTGTTTTTCCACCCATTATCCCCACTTTCCAAGGGGAAGCTTTGCCTGGAGTGGTATAGATCCTTTCTTCCCCTTACTTCTTGCGTGAGCAGCAGATTGTCTTTTCCTTGGTGGCTCTTTTCTGAATAGGATCGTCTCAAGTCTGGGGGTGCACTTCCTAAACCAGAGGTATAGTTCTTCCAATCTTTTGTTTTGCTTTTCACCTTGGAAGAGTCATTGTCACACACCACCTTATTTGCGTCATCTTTGTCCTTTGCTATAGAGATTCTTGCTACGTTTTTGCTCCAATCACCTTCTGGAGATGCCTCCGAGAGCTGTTCTTTCACAACCAACCTCTTCTGTAACAGCCCGTCATCGGTCTTTAAGGACAGCTTGGAAGCAAAATTAACTTCCAACTTCTGGTCTACAACTGCACTTACAGGCTGTACCTTGTCAACTACAAATTTTGAACTTTCGTTCCTGGAAGTTAAGTTCATGTCTTGATCTTCATCAATGATGAATGTTTTCTTTGCAGTGAACTCCGCAGGAGAATTCAGAAACTTATCCGAAAACATGCTGCTTGTATTTCCCCAGTACGGGGGGCTGAACTTTCTGTCTTTGGACTTCTGTTTATCAAACTCTGGGCCACTGGAATCCACTTTTTCTTTGTTCCTTTCATTTGGAATTAATTTCTCTGGCCTGTGGAACTCTTCTGCACTGTCACCTTGCTTGTTACTAACAGAATACTGATCCTTCCACTCTTTCCAGTGATAAAAAGTTGTCTTATCTGAGACATTTCTTTTGTTCTTTGCTTTGTTCCTACTGAATGAACTGTGCTCTTCAGAGAACTTGTCTTGAAGATTACCGGCCCTCTTGCTTACTGATTCTTCTTTATATTCTGCCATAAGGGCATCAATATCAAGAATCGTGGATCTGTAACCATCCTCAGCCTTCCTTCCAGATAAACCATAATTATTTTCACTGCTCTTCTGTGTGTCTAGTTCACCATCTTTGTGTAACTGTGCAAAATGCAGAGGGGATCTGAGTTCATGATAAGAGGAGACTTTTCCTCTGCTACTTTTGAGATCAGTTTGAGCTGTACTTCCCAGTTCCTGTTTTAAAAGCAAAGTATCAACATTGATGATTTTCTCCTTAGAGTGATCCAGGCCTTTTTCATAATACTTTTGGTTATCCTTCCCAGATACATCTAAGTTACCAAACGCACTGTTTTTGGAAGAAGCATCATCTTTGTCTTCCTCTTTGATCCAATCCTTTTTGACATACACTTCTCGTGACTCCTCCCTACAATTTGTACTTGTTGTATTTTTATCTGGTTGCTGTAATGAAGATTTGGACCTTCCAGAAAAAACAGGATCCAGATTAATTGCTCCTCCATCACTCGAGCTAGAAATTTTACTAGTTACACTTGCACTAGGAGTACCCACAAAGCTTTTCTCTTTTTTGATACCAGGAATCTGATAAGTTACTGCAAAATAAGTTGCCTTTGGTTCAGAGCTAGAACTCTGTTTTTTCAAGTACTCATCAGAACTGCCAACAACAGTCTTGTTTGCCTCATTTCCTTCCATCTGTTCTTTGCTACTTTTCTTTTTAACTGAACCTTCTTCCAAGTGCAATGGATCTGTCCGACTCAGCTTGTTTATATTTTCAGGTGTGAGCCAGCCAACTTCTTCTGCCTTGGTAGAATCATGAGGCAAGGTCCTCCTTCTCCATCTTTCAGAAATCTTCAAGTCAGAAACACTACTTCTGGTTCTCCTGACTTTTTCTTCTGGATCCGCTGCTTTTATTACTTTGCTTTTTTCTCTGTTTTCAGGAGCTGTAATATCTAAGCTAAAGTCTTGTTCTTTATGGTTTGAGTCCAGACTTCTCCTTAAAGCAAAGGCTCTAGATTCCTCTTTCACATTGGGACTGTGGCTACTGGAAGACCTACAGAATTGTCCACTTAAAAGCACTGAGGAAGACTGGACCCCATACTTATTTACATTGGTTGAAATAACTTCATGACCAAAGCTGGTTCCAAATTCATAGTCTGTTCCTCCTCGTCTAAAACTCCTTTGCTCAGAAGAGCGTTTGATCATCTCAGACCTCCCTGTTTCATCCATGGAGGAGACTTCACTCTTTTCATTTTTAATTTCAGAATGTAGCTTGCTTATTTTTTCATTTGTTCCCAAGCACTTACTTTTGTTTATAGAACAAGGTATTTTCTCAGCTATTAATACTGGATTGGTTTCAGTTTTATCAGAGTCTTTTTTCTGTTCAGATAAAGTGCATTCACTGGAGAAATAATCGTTATGTTCTCTAAAAGCAGACCTGCTCGGAAAAGCTTTTACATCTTTAGAATCTGAAATAACGTTACCTTCTTTCAAGTAGTCACTTGTTCTTTTTACCCTAGCTGACTGATCAGTGTGTAAAACATCCCCTTCATTTCTCTGCTCTTTCACAGATGATTTTCTAGTTCTAAGTGTCATGGCCTTTTTTTCAGGAGCCATTATAATGGCTTCACTAAGAGCTCTCTCACCACACATCTGAAAGACTTCATATCTCGGCTCAATCCTCTGGAAAACAAAAGACTCCTCTGCATTTTTTGGAGTGGATTTTTCGCTTTTCTCAACTGAAGGTTTTTCTAGTAAAATTCCAGGAGTGATCTTCTTGCCATCACTTGAACAAGCTGGTTTTCCACCTTTTTCTAGGTCAGCTATATGCTTTGATGAATCAGGCTGACTGTAATGATCCTTCTTTACACTAGTGGTCTCCTCTGCTTCTCCCATCCACGACCTCCTGTTATGCCCCACCACATCATACTTTGCTTCGAGTTCATGATTCATTTTCAGTGAAGGACCAGTTCCAGGACGATCATCAGCGACGTTGTGCCTCTGGACATTATGGTCAAACATGGTGGCTCGGACAGTTTTAATGTAGGTCTTTTCCATAACTGTGGTTGGTTTTAATTTTTTTTCAAAGCTGCTTGTGAACGAGACAGAATTTTCATTTTGCTGAGAAAAATGCTGGCTGTCTCCAAGGAAGCTTCCCTTTGTCTCTGCCTGATCAGTTTTGTTTGTTATTTTTAAAATCTGCCGGGGTTTCCATGGGTTTCCAGTAGCATGTGCCTCGGTGAAATCTATGCTATGAGCAAGCGTGATCTCCTTAGTCTGGAACAAGAAAAACCCAACAGTTAAGATTGTTATACATCTTTTAAATAAAATAACACCTACTCTGTGCAACACAGTTAACCACATCCCTGTTCTCTAAACACAAAATTCATTGAGATACAAGGGATCCAAGCAGCAATGTGCAGCTCCAGTCTGAATTTAGATTACAATCACCTCAATGCTCTACTTTCACTTTTAAATCAAGAAATGAAAGAACGTATGAAGCATCAATACATGAGACATGCATGATTCCGAGTTCCTGAGCTCAGATTTCTCAAGACATTTTAATCCGCAGTAAATGCATACCCACACCACACTCCAGAGAAGACAACACATGCAAAACTAGTACAAGACTTTAAAAGGTTCATAACCCCAACTACCACAGAATCAGTTATGTTGCAAGCCCTACAGAAATTCAGGTCTGGAAGCAAAGCACAGAACAGCACCGCAGGACACAGGCACCTTGAGAGGAAGTCTGAATTCCTGGCAGAGAGCAAATGTACTTTTACTACATTTTGTTGAAACTGTCTTTTCAGATATAGGTATTCACTAAGTAGTGATACAGTCAGTAACTGCAAGGGATATGAAGAGCTGAGTAACTACAACTGGAGCTGCTTAGGTGTGATGAGGCAGGAAAGAGTTAAAGGGAAAGAAATATAACTAGCATCCTGAAATCTGTTTCTCTTAATAAGAGAAAACAATGTTATTCTCTTAATAACATTCACTGAAGAAACAGCACACAAATAATAAAGATGATCAAAAAACACTGCCTGATCCTACAAGGGTTCAATCCTTTTTCAAATTAAAAATTATAAAATATGGAATTGACTTAAGAGTCTCTTAAAAAAGCACATCCCACAACTGAAGAATGACAGAAAATTAACATGAAATAAATTTACAAATAATGACTTATTCTAAATCTGATCTGTATTCCTGTAGGCAGAGCAAGGGAATGTTTTAGTCCTACTTTAATAGTCTGATTCTGAAAACAGTACTTCCACCATTAATGGAAGATTTTCTTTTTAAAATAAATTTACCCTATTTAAAATTAAAAAAAAATAATCTACAGAGACTTTCTGATCAAGCTGCTAGTTTCTTTATCACTCCTGTCTTAAACCTCGGCAGAAGAAAAAACACAGCCATGGGAACTCACAAGAGATATCCACAAAACAACATTAAATCTCTGATACTACGAAGCCTTAGCAGAGAAATTGTTTTGAAACACCAAAGTGTTCCTTGGAAACAGGAACAGCCTCACAGCTTTTACAGCAAATGGAACTTTCTGTACAGTACTTTATTGTCAAAACTTCTAAGTTAAATGTTACTTAGGAGATTGACATGAAACATACAGCATATAACAAGGAACTGTGACTGGGATGTGGAAATTCACTATGCTAATGCTACACTTAGAGAAAATAATCACTGCACAGAACCACAACAGCCATAGTCTATTCACTACAGGTTTTCATGTGTTATAAGTCCCACTGAAATAGCATACAAAATATTTTTCACTCTATACTATTGCATGCATTTGTTCTGGATCTGGCTGGGATGGAGTTAATTTTCCCTGCAGCATGCACGTTTAACTTTTTAAATACTCAACACAGACAGAATACTCCCGTTCTTTAGCAACCTGTCTCCTCAAGTGCCTAAAGATAGAATTACACAGATAAACCTATTAGGATTATGCCATTCTTAATACTCTCCATGCCCACTTTAAAGTCATCAATTGGTAAAGACAGAATGGGACACAAGGTATAGTGCTCTCTGCATTCAAAAGGCGAGCCTAACTGGAAACTACGTTGGCTGATGCCATTTTCTTACTTTTTGATGTTCTTGAGTTTCATTCGCAGAGCCATTTCTGGTATCAGCGGGTTTCTCAGTCTTCACTTCACTGCTTGATGTCGGACTTGAAAACCTAAGAGAAAAGACTTTTAGTTCCAGCTAAAATGCACTCCTCCTACCAAATGAGATGATGTATCATCAGTCTGCTGTCAATAAAAATCATCCAATAAATGATATTTCTTAAAGGAGAAACATTGCTATTTCGTGTTACAACGGTATTCAGTGGTTTTACTGTAAATAGACCAAAGGATTATTGCTTCTGAAAAAATTGTTAGTAACGTAGCTTACTGTATACTGCAAGAATTGAGATGCATGACGAGGCAAAATAGTGGAAAAGTTATTAACATTCTCATGCCTCAGTTATATTCCCCTTATTTCCATCCAGCAAAAGCACTAGGATTTGCTGAACAATTACTCTACTCCACTGTTCAAAAATCAGGTCCTTTCAGCCAAACACCTGCCGTGTTCATTACATAGAGCACACCCTGACACACTACCCAAAGCAGCAACCCTCCCTCCTTTCCCCCTTCCCATTGTGTACGAAACATGAGCTATCCAGACTAGCACCAGGCACTGCAGCATGGCCTCAGATTGTGCTTTATGCACTTTGCAGTACCATCCATAGCTCTTATCCATATCAAAAAAACAAATTCTCCTGATTTGGAATAATCAGTTACCCTACTTTGCACTGAAAGAACACGTTTTATCTTGGCCAAAGTCTCTTTCTACAGGCAAACATTTTTTGTTGGTATGGGTATGTCAAAGTTAACAGATCTCATGTTACACTAACAGGGCTCTAAAAACTGCAAATTTGCAGAAATACAGGTTGCAGGATTGACTTACATCAGAGGAAGCAGAGAGCTTTCTATGTTATTGGTAGAGCAAGTCTTGAAATCCAAGATGTTCCCCTAGTTCATTGCCACAGTTAGGCAGAATGCACATCATAGATCTCTAGGCCTTAACTGATACTGAAATAAGGTTTCAGCCTGGCCAAAAATGTAGTATTCTATACCACTGTCAGAGACACAGTAAGCATTTCTGTCTCTCCTGTGTCAACTGAAATAAAATTCAGAATTATTTTGAAGAAAAACTACTGTGATGGCAACAGGACGGACATCAACACAGCATAGTTAGAACAGGGAATCTCAGTCATTGCTTACTCACAAATGTGTAAGCCTACAGCCTACAAGGCACACCTCAAGATTTCAAAATGCATGCAGTTTTAATAGATGTACTGTTACAGTAACATGCAAGAGTTACAATATTGACAGCATGTTTTGTCAGTGTATATTTCATTACATTCTTTTTTGGCATGGTGGATGTAAAGGGGTTTGAGAACAGTATTACAAAGAATAATTACACTGAGTAGAACCAAAATGTGCAGACATTGTACTGTACTGATAGAGAAAGTTTTAAGGAATATGATGAAGATGATTAAATAGGACTTTTCTGAAACTTACATCTTTGTCAAGTCTGCAGAAAGCGGTCGTGACTGAAGAGATCTGCGTAGAGTCCCTGGCTTAGCATCGGTATTTTCTGTTGTCAGTTCTTTGATTCTCTGCTGGATGTTCATACATCTGTTTTCCCTCTCAGCAGCTGAAGGGAGAGGCTCTGTATCTATTGAGCTATTGGGATTTTCTGAAGTAAACAAACTGATGTGTTTTTTAACACTGCCTCTTTTGATACTGTTCTCTTTTTCTGAGGAAGCTGCAGGGCTTTCACTGCCTGGAAAGACACTTGTCTCCTTTTGATCAAATTTTTTCCCATCCCTATTAGCTCTGCTTTCACTAGTTGTTTCAAAGGATTTTTCAGAACCATGCAAGTTGGTGACTATTCCTGGTTTTGTCTCAATTTGCTCACTTTTAGATTTGTGTTTTGTTTCCCATATGTATTTTCCATTATTTAGGACACCAGTGTCCTGACTACTGCACTTCAAATTTATCTTTGAAGAACTGCCTTTATTAAATTCCATTTCTTCAGGTTTGGGCCCCATTTCAGATGGATCATGACAGCCCTTGTCAGTAAAAGAAGTTAAAAACACATTCTCCTTGCTCTCATGGGATGAGCATGTCTTCTTGCAAGAAGAAAGATCTTTAAGTTCAAATTTAGCTGTCAGGTCCATGGACAAAGGCCTGGGTTTTCTGACCAATGATTTCTCTGTAGGAGACTTTTCCTCAGGAGCTTCCACAGGACGATGCTTTTGATCTTTTAACGATTCCAGAAAAATAGCAGATACTGGTCTATGTTTTGGCCTTTGCTGCAAATCAGTAGAGAAATCAACTTTATTGTTGATATTACTTGCATCATTGTTTTTCTCCCCTGGATGATCTTCATAAGCATCTTTCTTTGCACCGGTTTTGAGGGAGTTCCAAGAGACCAGTCTAATACTAGAGGAAACCGATGTCTGCCTAGGAAGAGACCCTTCAGGATTCCTGGATGTCTCAGGTGGCTGAAATGGTTTCTCCAGCTTGGCATTGCTCTGAAGCTCCCTTGTTTGCATAGTACTAAACACTCTGCGGTCATCAGCAGCCGTTTTTTCTTGGGCCAGGCTCACCTTTGATTGCTCTGCTCCTGGTGCCTCAAAAAGAATGACAGTATTTGCACTGGGACCAGTGTAGAATGTCATGTTTGTGACGACCTCACTGCCAGCCTTACTTTCATTTTCAATTACTTTTTGATCCACTAATGGAGGAACATTTCCACCTAACACCTTGACAGATGTTGTCTCATCATTGGGCTTTCTAATAAGACTACTTGATCTGAAAGCTGTAACAGGTGGTTTTACATTAGCAAAAGTATCTGAAGATGTATCTTTAGAAAAAGGCTTTGGGAAAAGTCTTGGCCTGGATCCTAGCGAGGGCATTGTTGCAGATCTTGAAGTACTCCCAAATTTGTTCTTCTCTTCAAGTGTTAGTGATGCTGAAGACTCCTTTTTCTTGCTAGTTACATCTGAAAGCACGCTTACATACACACGCTGTGATTTATCTTCGTTTCTGATCTCTTTTAAGTCAGGTACTGTCGTCAAAGACGCCAAAGTGGAATTTATTTCTACTCTTGTTGCCATAGTTGTAATTACACATTCAACAGAATTGAAAAAATCCAGCACAGAAGAAAAACCTACACAGAAAGAAAATGAAAGCATTGATGTAAAGTCAGCATGAACATCAAATAAACTCATTCTAATTTTAATTCGGAAGGTGGCTAAATTCAAATTAAGATGCATCTCAGATTTGCTCTTTACAGAGCATGTGTATCACATAATGAAAAGCTTACTTCTCCTCTGAAAAAAACAAACAACAAAATGCACCATTACTCAGTGATTAGGCCTAACAACCAAGTAATATGACAAAACCTGCAACAGCATCTGCACAGCACTGAGTTACCGTTAGCCAAACAGATTTCAATTGCTGAGTTACTTTAAAAAAATAAATTTATTTATTTTTGAAGCAGGCTTCCCGGTGTTGATATAAAAACCTCAACTTATAATATAAATAGCTGCTGAGATGCATTGCCTATATTCTTTCATACTAACAAAAGTATGGAGATGACTGTGACTGAAAATGTCATTTACTACTTATTAGTTAAGGCCTACAACTAAACAGAAATAAATGCATATTCCACAAATTTCCAAAAGCTTTGCTGCTACTTACCATAATTTGCATTTTCTGCTGCAACTGATCTATCCGAGCCGATCCACTTGTCATAGTGAACAGCAGAGCTTGCCAAGATCACATTAACGACAGGGGACAGCGATCACTTCAGCAACACTGATCAGACATCTCCTGCAAATAAACAAAGAGCATTCAGGTTCTGGTATGGCACACACCCAGACCTACATGGGTAATACCACAGGAGACAAAAATCCCGGGTATTTCAAGGAAAAAAGCTGACTCTTGTTTTGAAACAAAGCCACCAGATTTAACTGTACAGAGTATCAGACCGTTTAACTTCCAGTTACTAAAGAATCAACAAGAAATTATCACTTAAAGCCTGGCATAACTGTAAAGGGTAAATAATTTGGTCTGTGTGATAGACAGATGTTAAATTTGAACACAGTTAAATCCGCATTTCACTGAGTACTGTTTGCAAATTCAAGTGTTGTCAATCACTGGTTAAACACTGAGCTCTGTGTTACTGTAATCTCAATTACTGTAATTTACTTTCTATTGTAAAGCTCCTTTTTGTGACAACATTACGTGAAGGACTACCTGAAGGCTGACCTTCAAGTGGCTGATTTTCAGCCTAAACACGGCTTTTACCATGACAAAGCAGTTTTTCTAATAACTCCCGAACAATGGCAGGAGATTAGCTTTGGCTTTAAATACATTCTTACTGCAGAGGTGAGGGAAAACCAGCAGCAATTAAGATTTCAGCAGTAACCGATAAATGTTTTCTGTTTAAATTTTTCCCTAATAAAAATAATATTTAAACTTTGTAGCCAATGCACGTGGATACGAGGTTAGATGCGTTATTTTTTCTTTTAAAAGCTATCATATTCCTAGTCTTTAGGAAAAACTCAGGCTGTATTTCATCATCGTTCACTCAGGGTCTCTATTTTGTGTTGTCCACTTCTGGGTGGTCTCTGAAGAAGCATCACACAGTGTCACTCTCCCGATCCATTTCTCTGTGCATTTACTTTACAAATATCAGTACTTTCGGGTCTTGTGGAATGTGGATCTTCTGTGCATGTGAATATTTAAAAGACCGGACTGGTGCCTTCCTGCGCCTGCCACCTAGAGCAGTTGTTTCACCTTCAGCTTCCCTTGAAGCTGAGCAGCACCACAACTGCACCACAAACTGCAGAGATTTATTTTTGTCCCTTGCGTTTGTGCCTTCATCTCCCAGGCAGGCCAGCGAACTCCGCTCACCTTGCCAGGGCCCTTTCATCTTTCAATCCCCTTGAATTTCTGTCTCAACTACTTACACACACGCTGCGATAGTCCCCTCGAGTCCACGACCTCTTCTTTCCAAAATAGTTGCTAACCCCATCAGCTTATCCGAATCAATCTGTTCCTTCCACGATCTCACAGATCTTAATGAAATCTTCCTCCCGCTCCCACTCCTTATTCTAAGAAACACCATCAAAATCCGATTAAAATGCTCTCGCATTCCAAGGATGAAAAAGCTTTGCGAGGAGCAGTCGTGCTCTAAACATAGCCCAGTAACTCTTGCTGAAACACGGACGATGCTAACAGAAAATACTGCAAAGCAAAAACTCAAGGTGCAGGACTCGAGTGTGCTTGTTTGTGTCAGAGCACAGTTCTTTTCTTTGGAAAAGAAGGAGGCGGCACAGAGCTTCTTAAATGGAATAAAACTTGATCCTCAACGGAACGCAAGGCGGCAAATATACAACGTGGGACTTAATCCTTGCTAACAGCATGCGACACGGCTCTCCAGCCACCATGCCTACAGCATGATTTACCCTTTCTGGTTATACTTCTTCTGTAGTTTTATTGCACAACACTTCAGCTTCACAGCTGAAATCCCATTTCTCTACATGACCTCATGAAGGCTGTTTCCAGGCTTTCAATTTGTATTACTCAGATACCCCACAACAAAAACACGACCCCAAACAGGCAAGCATTCAGAAAGGCACAACAAAATATTCTGGGGAAAACATATATAAAAACATACCCCATTTTGCAAGTTATGAAGCTCCCAGAACTTCAAGAAACTGTACAACAGATAAAGGGGAATCGTGCCATCAGCGTGTCGCGTGTAACATACACTACTCATCACACCTCTGTTTTGAGGCACGCACCTTGGTTTAGATAAATTTGCTTCTCTCTAGCAACATACTAGCTAGTCAATGTGACCACTCACAGAATTTGAGGAAATTTAAAAAAAAATCAACTGTAGCCAACTCACATGAGAATCTCAAACTCTGCCAGCATCCATGACACCACGTGGGTGCCTGCTGTCACCGCGCACCCCTCGCTGCCACAGCCACCAGTGTGTCCCCGGCGTGGGGACAGGTTGTGTCCCGCGCCCCCCTGCCCATGCCCACCCTTCCCTTTCCTCCCCTTCCCTGCTGCCACATTCTGCCCACACACACGAACGTACCCGCGGCACCAAGATGACTTCTAATGTTTTGCCTGCTCGCAACAAGAAGAGTGTGTGCCGGCCGGTCTCCTCCCTTGCTCCACTTCATCTGTCTCAAACCGAAATGCGTTCCCAAAAGCAAGTATTTGGGAACCTTCCCTGGCTCCAGTGACCACAGCGGACACACGTGGACCCCTCTGTGCTCAGTCTTAAACCCTCAGCGCCCCGAGGTGCTGCCTTTCATTAAGCAGCTGGTCTTCCCTAGTAACATTGCTCAGCAGAAATCAGAGTGGATTCCTCTCCTCACGGCATTATTCGGGTGATATTGGTGAGGGAAGGGCTCCACACATCACCCCTCGCTCCAGCCTGCCCGGCGCGCCGTGCCCAGTGGCGCACGCAGCGCTGTTATTTACACCCACGGTAATTCCCCTAAGCCTCTTAGGACAACGGGAGCAGCGGCCTGCAGATAATTTTTCCACCCACCACAAATCACGTGATTCCTGCCAAGTTCCTCACTCACAAGTAAGGATGTTTTACATGATACAAAGCAATATCGTCTGCAATGGGTCCCGGAGCCTCCCAGCAGATAAACAAATTCATCTGTCTTGTGTAGGGATGGAAAGCACAAATTCCACAGGGAAAGCTTCCCTGCTCTGAAAGAAATAAATCTAGTTTAGAGAATTGAAAGCAATCAGAAAGCTGGGCTCTAATCAGTGACCATGGCTGTTTCCACTAAGAATGCTCCATCAGAAACCCACCAAAGCAACACGACGTTTTCCTTCTTCAGGCACAACTGCACCAGCCAACAGCGATGGCTCGTCTGCTTGGCAGGGTTTTACCCACACAGCAAGCCACACAGGCTACTGGCAACAAATCCAAGTACCCTCTGTACAATGTACATTTATTTCACTCCTTCTACAGAAGATTTCTCCATTATTTGTTTGGGCCTTAAAAAAAATAATCACTTTTTCTCTCCCTCAATGGCTACATATTGGAATCAAAGCCTACAGCAATTCAAGGCAGCTTTTTTAAGCAGCCATCCTTCTGTTGCTTCCTGCAACACTTGGAGAGTCGCTGATAGGATCTACCCAGCTAATTATTTAATCCCATCACTTACTGTGCATGTATTAAAAAAGAAATGGCTTAGCAGTGTGCGTGCACGCTGTCCAGAACATAAGGCTTACTATAGCACAAAAAAATGCACAGAGGAAAACAACTTTTCTGAAACTTTGATAACTAAGTAAATTGGGCAACTAATTCGGCCAAAAAGTCTCCTCCTATTCTTGGATTTAAGCCTGACTCGTGCTAGTAGCACCACCTTGCACTGAAATGGGAACCATCGGTTATATTTAAGAGGACGGACAGGGTCTCTCGTAAAGAAGTATTAATGACAACACTGCCAAAGTGGCTTTATTTTTTAAAAAGTACTCCTGGACATATTTATTGACAAAGTAAGAACAAGCAGTAACATCCAGCAAAATTATCCTGCCCCTGACTCACAAGAAGAGGTTCAACAAAACAAGGAGCTTTTATTTACAGGTTGAGATCTGGAAATAAGAATTCCACATCTCACAAGACAGACCTGACCCACAAAGCCCCATAGATATTCAATATTAATATCTGAAAGTATTGCACAGTTTAAAACATTCCTTCTCCATTCCTCATGTGCAAGGCTGCTTAAAGCCCTTGGTTTAAACAAAGGGCAGAGCACTGTTCTTTTGGCTGCTACAGTCCAGTCCCAACACAAGACCGAACTACTCCACCCTGACATTTTCTTCCACTGCAGAGAAAGATTAGTGTTTTGTTAAAGAGAGTGCCATCCTATAAATAGCTGCGTTTACAAGCACTTATAAATCTCTAATTGCTATTGCCAGTACAATTGCATAACTATCATCACTTGCTAAAGCTTCCCTGAGATGTAGACATGCAGCAAAGAACAGAAATATTTTCAACTGTCCTTTCGATTATGTGCTAGCAGCTCAGTGCTAGAGGGACAACTTTACACCTTATATTTTAATAGTTTACATATTTTAACGTATGCTACAAAGGAAGGTAGTTAAGCAGGTAGCAAATCACCAAGAACTCCAAGCATGTAACAGGCAATTACATAGGAAATAGCATTTATATAACGAAATCATAAATTTAAAGTTAAATAATTGGTATATCCATGTAATGGACAACATAAATCTAAGACTACATTCTTGGTGTAGCAGGGCAATTAATTGATATAGACAATCAGGTAAACACAATGTTAAAATGGGATTCAAAGGGAAAATGCAACCGTCCATAGCTGAGTCAAACTGCATGGGAAGGGTGGTAGGGCAGGGGCAGCCACCCTTGAGTGTGCTGAATTTGGGAGACAAAAAGATTGGTCTGGAGGGGATGACTTGTGTAAAAAAATATTATTCTAATTGTCCTCTTCCAAAGCTGTCAGTCCCATATAATTTTTTTTTTAACACTGTTTGCACATCACATATTAAGAGTGGCTAGACAAGGTGTATCTATACAAATCACAACACCCACTAATGAGCAGCGATGCTTCAGGCATTAGTCTGCTTCCAGCATGTGCATATTCTGTTCAGAAAGAAAAGAACAGGGGGCAGAACAGACCTGGAACTAGAGGATTTCGCCTCCAGTTATTTCTCAAAAGCAGTTTCAGAATCTCACCCTTCAAAACTATTTAATGTGCCTCTGGATGATCACCTGCTCGTTCTGCTGTTCCTCCCCCCATGCAGCATCCACCACCGCTCCTCTCCACCAGGAGGCTTTTCCCCCCAGTAGGGTCAAACGATTTTGAATGAAGAATCTGTTATTATTCCCAGCAGAAAGATACCTCGGAACATTAAGTGTGACCATATGGCCCTGCAGACAGTTATGGACAACATCTTCGCTGCCATGATCAACTCTGTCAAAGCAAGAGTCTTGCAGCAGGAGGAAAAGCCCTGATCATCTTTGCCGGTTTGTTCTCTTTGAAAACAGATCAGCCAAGGGCACACAGGCTGAAAGAGCACGCTAGGCATTTCCTCTGACCCACACAAGCACCTCATTACACCTCATTCTTCCATAATTTCATCCTCCACAACCATCTCATTGAGAGTTTCAGAGCAAATTCTTCCCTTCCAAGTTCCACCGAGCTAATTTGCTATGAGAGTCTCACGAGACCCATCGAGAACAAACCTTATCCAAAGGCAAAACGCTTTGAATTTGTGGTGAATCATTATTTTTTGGTATCAGATGCTGTGCATCCTTACCCTCCCGAGTGAGTCATCTCTCATTTCCAGCTAGCATTCTGCATGAGGGACTCCACCTGGCTCATTAGTGGGTGGGTATTTTCAGAAACTCCAATTCTTTCAGCAGTTGAAATAGAGAACAAAAACAAAATCTTGATTTCTGCCAACACAAGATGACATTCAGCAGGAACAACGTGAATTACTGGTAAGGCTGAAGCTAGGCTAGGAGCATGTTTGTGCGGAAGGTCGGTATTCCCAGCAGGTCTCAGAAAGTGCTGCTTTGTTTGCTTAAGTCATCAAACATTTGTTTTTGTGGTCTGCTTCGACTCCTGTTAATATTCGCTTAGGTTTCATCCTTGTAAATGCGTTTCACCCACAACCAAGGCCTGCAAATGACTTCCCCAACATTAGATGCAGTTTAGCATGTAAAGACATTCCAGAAGCAATTGCATTGCATACCAGATGAAATATTAATGATCAGGTTTTGCTACAAGCAAGACAAATTGACCGTGGAACTGATGAAACAATAGTCAAAGCAATGCTCTTACAGGAGCATGGTCAGTTGTTTCAGGTCTCTATTCTGCCTGCAGCCCCCAAAGGCAGTGAGGGTTACAGCCCCGGCACACAGAGGGCAAAGAGTTAAGTTTGTGACCTGGCACTTCTCAAACCTGTTCAGAATCATTATTATCCAGAAGGAAGTTACATATTAATTTGTAGGAACAACACAGTCTCTGTGCTTGAAGCTGAACTCCACGTTTAATTGTATTTAAAACAAACTTTGTTTGGGATAACTTTTTCTGCACAGATTCTAGAGGAAGAGGGTTAAATCCTCAGATTTGTCTTATTTGTCATCTGACCATGCTGCATACCACAACGAAATTAATCACATGCTAATGTATTCACCACTTTGGAGCCTCTGTGACCTTGCTTGGAAGGGAGGAGATTTGGCCTGAACTGTTTCAGAACCGCATCCAGCGTGACACCATCAGCAGCAGGACCCACGGCCCCGGGGCATGAGGCAGGGCCACGCTGGGTTGGGTTCTCAGCCTCCAGCCCCGAGCTGGTCCCATGGACGTGGCTGAAAGAGGATGAGCAGGGAACCGAGCTGGCCACAGCACGGGGCTGTGTGGGATGGGGAAGAGGCCGGAGAAGAGGCCGGCATCCTTCCAGCTGAGCCTCCCTCCGGGAAGCCGCCCTCCACACCGAGTTCCGACAGTAAAAGGAGCTCGGAGACCACCCACACCTGACCAGATTTACTCCAGCTGTCCACACTTCTCGTCCTCCTGGTAGTGAGGGAGGACAAAGGGCAAGGGTATCCAATCCCAGTGCCAACAGACATGGGTCTGAGCCCCGAATTCTCCATCTCGTTCACAGCATCGCTGCCTTCAGAGCCATCAGCTGCTGCAAGCACCTTACAGACAACAGCCAGACTGCTGGGACAGGTTCCTCCAAAACTACACAGACACTGCCATTGACACTGCTTACTTCATGGAGCAAATATCCCTCAGAAAATCCCCGCAGTAAAACACTGGCTGTTTGCCACCCAGTATGCAAACAGGCAAAACTAATGAGACCTTCAAAAGGTGCCACGCTCGCCGTGCTCATGAGACGGATCCGTGCAGGCCCCTTTGGGTCACACAGGTCAGTGGTCCGAGCACAACAGATCTGTGGGCTTTGGATTATTAAGAAAAAAAAATCCACCCACTTGTTACAAAAATAGGCAAGTGCCTTCACAGAGCTACCCCTTGCAAGCAAAGGCTACGGAGCCTTCAGAAATAAACCCGACACATCGCCCTGTGCGCCCAGGAAGGAATCCGAGGGAACAGATCGTTTTGTACAAATTGAGCCTCTGAGGGTCACTGCATTACAGAAATAGCACGATGTGAGAAGACATTTCCTGCTTGCCTCTGCACGGGGCAGGTGCCTGTGTCAGAGGAGTTGCTAGGAGAGGACAAGCCCATAATCCTCGGATCTTCCTCCTCAAGTTCTAACAGGATTTCCAGTGCTGCAGAACACATCTGTGACCCTGCCCAGGAAACCACCTTCAGAAAGGATAACCAACTTGGCCTGTTCTGTGATTAACCTGGAGTTTCCAGTACTGATTTATGAATGCTGTGTGTTTTATACGTTCACACGATTCCTGAAAAGGGGATTAAGGTATTAGCATACAGAGAAAAGCACGAAGGAGTTTCATCCGGCGTTTAACATTAAGAAAACCTGAAGCTACCTGCCTTGAAGCACTGCCTTCATCAACCTAGGAGGTCATTCAACACTTTAATCATCTGAAGAAAACCTACACCCATAAAAACAGAGGACAAAGGAAAAAGTAATGGGAGAGAATACCATAAAGAAATAATGACAGATTAGAAAATATATATATAAATGCAGAACACCTGGGCAAAGCTAAAATACACTTTCCACAAGGAAGAGAGCTCTTCCTTTTCTAATCCCCATGATTTGTCCTTACTGTGAAGGTTCAAAGCCAGCTGTTTCGGGTCACTCTACAGCTACTGTCAATGTTTATTAAAGAGGGGAAACCACTTGACCCCGGGAAAAGGTCTTTGGGGCAGACCTGGCTGGCGGGACAGGACCTGACCATGGCAGGGGAACGTCACGGCCCTGACCAGCGGAGCCAGCAGGAGGCCAGGCCCCGTCCTGCACATGTACAGCAGGGGGTGACCGACTCCTAGATTTGAGGTCTGAGCAGTAAGGGTCCTATGCTTCAGTGAAAAGAAGGAACGTTTACACTTAGTTCATATCTGCACTTGTCCTGAAGGATGAATTTTGAGGCTGAACCACCACCAGCTGAAAGACTCCTGCCCAAACCACACAAAAGACTTGGAGCCGAGATGCCGTAACACGTTGTGCTACTTCTAAAGCTTTCACCCAGCAAAAGCGAAACCTGCCACTGCATATTTTTGCTAGGTATATACCACTCAATGCTTTCACTTGCTGGTGTTCTGCTATTTTTTTTTTCCTTAAAATCACACACCAAAAAGCTCTGTGTTCAACAGCTGTGGATTTTGCTTCTAACACCACATTCTCCTTCGACTCTGACAGCCAGGACTGCCTAGCAGCAATTTCACCATTACACCTTTCGAATATTTGCGTAACTCATGACAGAACCACGTAGCCCAGCTGGGCCAACAAGCCACCACACTCAAGCCCCAAATATTTGTCCTGGACATTACCTGAGGAACAAGCAGCAGAACCACGGCGCTGGCCCCGCTGGAAGCAGGGCTGGGCCTGGAGGCCTGAAGAGGAGCCCGGGTTGCTCTGTTCTGTGAGCAAACGAGCAGCTTCCAAGGCTGCTCCTGTAACTCGTAGGAATTTGTCTTAAAGATCAAGCTTGCCACAGAACTGTACCACAACTGTACCCATGTGAAGCAGACGGGAATGATACCTCATTGTTAGAGACAGAGAAGACAAAGAGCTGGCATTAAGGAACGCCACAGCCTGACCTCGCTGCCCTCGTTGGGATACCAGGGCAGGCAGCAGGTCCCGAGCACACATTTGGAGGCTCAGCAGCAGGGCAACTGCGTGTTTACAGCTCCTCGCACCGAGCTCTGGTTCTCCAGGATTCATCTCAATTATCACAGGATGCAGCTGAGCTGTCTGCAAACATTAAAGGAGAAAAGCCGTAGGCACCACCTAGCAAATTTCGACTCGCAGCATTCCTGGTGGCTGACAGCGAGGAGTCGCAGCACACGTCCAGAACCAGCCTCCCCCCTCGGCAGGAGCCGAGCCAATGTGGGCACTTCTGAGAGTGGGAACGCAGGGGAGTTTCTGTGGCTGCCCTTTTTTTTTTATGCATGGACCCCAGAGTCCAAAAATGCTCAAGACAAAATGGAAGGAGCAGTAGAATTAAAGTTGGATTTATTTTATCAGGTATCGGCATCACCTCCGAGTGAAGTTTTCCAGCACACTCAGCAATGGCCCAAGACCATGTTGAAAATCCAGCTTCAGCGTGAGTCCTGGCAGGGCAGGGCAGCAGCACACAGCCCCAAAACACCAGTCTCCTGCCCAGCACTATGGACAATGCAGGAAAGGCTGCCTGATAAAGTCCTCCTTCTCCCAGGTTGTTGATCCTATAGCAGCAATTCAAATGCTGTACTTAAAAGATGACCTGATTTTGAACAAGGCAGTTATTAAAAATATCTTCAACCGGATTAATTTTGCACTTGTTATGCCTTTCAGTATATAGACAGAGCCATTAAAACTCAAATAGACATGAGCATCAGATTTAGATTTTTCCACTCATGTCCAGTAAAAATCAAAAATAAATTTAGACCAGAGAGAGAGGGGTGGATCTATTTTGAGTCAAAATAAAATACTGTTATAAAAGTTAAACTCTCAATAACAGATTTTGGCCGAGAGAATGTTAAATGCTATGTCAGCATCTGCTCTACTGAAAATTTCAAAGTACTGAATTGCTTTGATAGTTCTTTGACCTCTGCCCCACATATTCAACACAGCGTTAATTTGGGAAGGAATTATTACCGCAGCAGGGTGCCGCTTCCTATCCAGCATCTGTAACCTGCCCCAAGCTGTGTACCACAAAAAGGCTGCCAAGCAAAGAACATTTGTGTCAGGGGAGCCACTGCTGCTCCATCGATAAGGCTCCCACTGTCACACACGGTCACATCTAGCTGTCCACATCCACCAATTGCCTAAGCTTCCCCACCACCACCAGTGCAATTACCCATTGCAGAAATACTGGGAGTTTTGCTTCTTTCATTACCTGGTAGCAAGTCCTCGTTAGCAGCAGCCCACAAAGGAGTTTCCTCCTCCACCAGCAGCCACAAATTTAACAGGGCACTGCAGTTTTGCATGACTGTGAGGACTCAGACCTGTTTTTTTCTCATTTGTGAACAAAAGCACATTTAAGCCAAGAACTCTGACAGCACAAAACCTACACATTGGCCATTGTTTACTGCCTCGTTCTTCAGACACACGATGCTACGCAGGAAAATCAAGGCCTGTAATGAATTACTGGTCAGCACGCTATCTGGAAGCTTTGTGACTACAACAACTCCCTCCATCTCCTTATATGCTCAAGAAAGCACAGACAGGGAAAAATAGCCAATTAACTGAAAGTCAACAGTTCAGTCTCATAAAGCCTTACACATTTGGGAGGGGGGCAGAAAGCAGAGCAGCAGCACACAGAACACAGCACGGGTGTCTGAGCACAGTCCCACCAGGATGGGGAGCACGGGTATTTTTGTGCCACAACCCCACAGCACTCCTTTACGCTTTCTGATAGGTTTTAAGCACAGGAGCCGCAGAACGTAACACATCAGAATGAAGATAAAACAGAGAAACCTTTAATAAAAGGTGCAGACTGTCAAACAACACACGTACAATGCAGAGATTTATGGCTGGTACCAGTGACTGGCTGACACACGCACAGGAAGGCTGGCAGGAAGGCTCTCACCAGCCCACCCCTCTCCAGATGCTAACCTGCCATCTGCTTCGTTGCCACCTTCCCCTACACCCTTTAAAGATCTTCTCAAAAATGCTGAGTTTGGGTGCCCCTCCCACACTTACAGGTTTTTCTGTGCTCTGATCAGCAACTGGGTCCTGCTGGAACCAGTGCAATTACCAGGATGCTGAGACATGGCCTTCCAGAAGAGTTGTCTCAGTACTTCATGGAGCCAACACAAGCAGGATGGTGTAGGTCAACCTTTACAAAGGTTTTAAAGCAATAATTAACACCCAGAATGAAATGAGCAGGAGGCAGGCAGAAAAGTAAAAGAAGTCTTGCCCCAAAAGCACACGTAAAGGCTCCAGCCATCGCAAGGTATAACGATGCTTCTCCTTCACTGGGAGCAACGCCACCGAGTCCAGGTTTCTCACACCGTTAGAAAAGATGCAACAGGCATAAGAGCACAGTCATTCATAGAGCAAAGCTAAACAGAGAAGAAGAAAGGATTTTTAACTTTAAAATAACCATTTTTAACACCCATAAACGCAGCAACTTGAAAGACCGCTAACCTGGAATTGAAGCCATCACCTTCCAAAACGAAGAAACCTAAAATAACCTAACCTGCTCCACATAGAGCCAGGCTTGTGCAAAACCCATCCCAGTCAGCCATGCATCCACAGTGCAGAAAAGTGGATTCAAAATCAACTCTCTTTTACTTTGTGTCACAGCCCAACACCAGCAAAGACAGCAGCATACACGATCATTACATTAAACACTTATCTCAAATGCTTTAAGGTATCACCAAGTCTCTAAAGGTACTTACTGCACACACTGTTAGGAATCGGTATTAATACATGCTCCTAGACTCAAGACCAAACACAAGAGAAAAGGCTCCGCGTTGTTCGCAGGAGGCAGTCAGTAACTGGACCAAACTTACACATCTGCTTCCAGACACAATCTCATTTCATTTTTGTCTGCACATAATCCATGAATTCAATCATCACAGGTGCCCTGTATCCCAAAATAAAGTCCTTTCCTCCAGAAAAAATAAAAATAAAAACGAAAAAAATTTAAAAAAATTACATTTCATCCTAAGCAAGGCTCCTGCCTCTCCTAGCTCTCATCTCCAGGTGTCAGACTGGCCTGGCAGCGGCACTGTTTAAGTGCACATCTCAAGTGAGGACCTCAGTACAAACCAGCCCCGTGGTCGTGCTTCCCGCAGCCGATGGCAGCACCAGGCACAAGACGGCTTCTCCCTGCCCAGAGCTAACCCTCAGCACCCCGAGCGCCGAGCAGAGGCTCTGATGGAATCTGCAAGCACTGCAGAAGCCAAAGGAAGCGCAATTCCAATACGTTTAACAACCGAATTAGCATAATGCTCAGCATGCAGAAACCAGCTTCCCTGACCTTCCCAAAACGCTGATCCGCAACTATCGATGAGCCTCTCCTATGTGTGCTGTGATTCAAGTACAGCTAAGAAAGGAAACCAGAAAACATCCATTGCCCCGTCAAGTTTAGCAAGAACAGCTCAGAGACGTGGAAACCTCTCCTGCAACCACACACAACCTCGGAGCAATACCCAGAACCTCTCAGTACTATGCAAAATTGCATTTGAGGGTGACAGGATCAGAACTAGTACCAGAAACCCTCCTGCAGTCATACCAGTCCATTTAATCTCTTCTTCATTACAAGTGGTAACCACAGAGATGGAATACTCTTAAAAACCTTTCTATTGTAAAGAAGAAACTGAATGCTGACTAGTAAGAATTACAAGACACGCACATTCAAGCATGATTTAGAAATACTTCACATTAATTGCATAAATCACAAAGTCTACTTTCTCAAACACAACTGCTATCGTAGGCTGAAATATAACATGCAAGAAAAAAAAAACTCTATACTGTTCATAGATGCATACTGCAAGGATAGGATGATATTTAAGGTAACCATTAGGGTGCTTAAAATATTCTAAGGGCGAATTATACTAATATCTGCCATTTGAAAGCATCGACACAGTCAGAGCACTGTTTGACAACAAGCAACAAAAATGACATTTCTTGTAAGGTCGCTAAGTAAAGGAACAAACCAGCTGCACTGCACAGCTCGGGCCTCAATGCCCGTTTTAGAAAGGCATCCCTGCTCGTCCTGCTCAATGAGGAATTCAGAGCGTTCTCATGAAAATCAAACGCAATTATGGTGGCCAGAAATTCCAGCCCTGTTTAAAACATACGACTTTGCTGGGCCAAATGCTTTCGTTACGGATGAGAGGGCTTTGTCCATCGAAAGCCTTGTATGGCTGAACGTACGCGCGGCAGATAAACATCCCTCTGCGGCTTTGGCACCACTCGCTCCCTACCAAGAGTTACTGATACTGGAGCTGAATTCAGAAGGCAGCCAGACTCCAATCCAAGCTGGAGTCTGAGCTCATTAAAAGAAAGGAATAAACACCGGCTTAAATTCCATTCCTGTTTGTGTCTTCCAAGCGCTAACCAACATTGATCACCCCACGTTTGCATCGGCAGGAATACCAGAGCTGCCCAGTTATTAGCGCCACTCGATGAGAGGCACAGAAGGCACGTGCTTAACCAACACCACCACCAGAAAAACAGCCACTGCAAAAACATAAACAGTGGCTGATGTGTATGGAGACAACATGGTTTGCACCAAAAGCACACACAAACACTCATTTTCATGCATTTCACTAAAATACCAGCAGCTTTTTACCCGTAGAAAGGAAGGATAACGTTTTTTGGCTTTAACTCTTAGACTTAGAGAAAAACCAACAAAACAAAACCATCATCACCATCACTTCTTCACCTCTTCTCCTCTCCACTGTGCAAACCCAAGCATTTCAAACTCCAAAACACAGCTAATTTCTTTTTCTTCCGTCTTGCCATTCATCTTACGTGCACCCAAGCCGCCCCCGCGGCCAAGCTGAAGCTGCCTGCTCTCGGGCTGGCCTCGCTCGGGGGCACACACACACTTCCAGGCAACGCCAGCACGCTGTGGACCGCGCTGCCGAGCGGTAACTGGGTCAGGCACGCAGCCGAGACCACAGCAGAGCCCCGTCCTCACCTCCCACCCAGCTCCCCCCAGCTCCGTACAGCTGGGCAACTACAAGATTGCTCTGATTAAAGAAACTTCTGGAGCGCACACGCAGGATTTTTTTTCCCCCTCCAAGTGAAAACCATGCAGATAACTCATTGCTGCAGGTTTGGTTATCTTTTTCTACTTGTTACAGCAAGCTAATGGCCATCCTGACTCATAATTATTACAACAGCGAGAAGCTTTCGGTTCTCACACTGTTGCGAGTCCAACATTCGTTTTATTTCAGGCATGCCACGGCTTTATTATAGCTCAAAATGGAAAGTTCGGGCATTTAATACTGATAAGAACTTCTACGGAACAGCTCTGTAACTGGCTTGAAGGCTGCCCAGATTTTCCCCCAGAGGCTTCAGCGCACATTCACAGGACAGGACCCGAAACGCCAACAAGCAGCAATTTCAGCTCACAATCCCCCGCAGCCCCACACCGCCCAAATCGCAGCACCACAATCACACCAGCCTAAAAAAGTGTTACGTTTCCCTTCCTGTCCTCAAGCATATTTGTAGAAGTGAAGAATACAAAAAAAAGTTCGACCCCCATCGTTTCCATGTAATTGTAAAGTACCAAAAACTGCCAAAGTACGTATTAACAATTTGGAAATTTCTCCTACTTAAGCAGATGTATTGAAAAATAACCCCACCCAGCCCTGAAAGCCGTTTGAGAGCTTTCTTGCTGTAGTTCCAGCATCACACATTTCCAAAACAAACCAAGGACAGTTGGAAGCAAGAAAATAAGCCATGTGGGTTTGGGGAAGGAGCCTAAAAATGATCAAGCTGTTTACAGAGTCGCTTCTAGGCCTGACAAAAACCCTCACCCCCTGAGTAGACCTTTCCCATGAGCCGTTCAGCTCCTACCAGCTGAGTTTCACCAAGAATTTCACTCGAAGCCAGCGGGCAGAGCACGCCCTTGGCACCGCGGGAAGCACAGGGGGCAGCCCAACAGCACACTGCTCGGACATTTTGGGAGCAGGCAGTGCCCTCGGCTGCAGGGGCATCCAGAATTTACCAAGCACGAGGGCTTCTAGCTGTGCTGCTAGATCTATGACACCTGTGCTGCAAACTGGGGACAGCCACCGCACGGTGCCAAAGGCCACTCCTGCACCAGGGAGTCCTCGTTTAAATAGGTCCCGAGGCCAAAGCAAGAAGGTCGTGGCTTTTTCCCACATGATGCCTTTGGATGATTCCTACACAGAAAACAAAAAACACACCTAAAACGTTGCAACACCCCCAGCTTCTCATCACCCTTGCACGCCAAGCACAAAGAGGTGATACAGAGCGCTCACAGCATCGCTGCAGCGTCGTGCCCGGACTTGCAGGATTAAACACTTCACTTCAGGCTCCCTTTTACAACAGCCCACTGAACACAATGTGATCTGCTCCGTGAACAGCACCTTAAAGTTCTGAATAGACACAGCACGTTCCTCCCCAAAGCTGCTTGCTGCTTAAGAATCGAAAAAGGAGACCCAAAAGATTGTGGCTACGTTAAAGAATGATATAAACTAGCAGAAAAGCTGAACACTGAGCATCTCCCTGCCACCAACAGCATCACGTGAAAATCTACCAAACTCTGGAAGAGAAAGACTTCCAACCAGCATTATTCATACCCTCCTGCGGGAAAACATCCTATAAAAAGAAAGCTTGGAAGTACGAAAAGGACAGCGGCACTGCATGTAACTGGATGCCAAGGATTTGAAACTTGCAGCGAGACAGGCACGCACACACCCCTTTCACTAGTCACATCTTTAAATACCTCCACAGCACGCAGCTCGGCGTGACAAACCCACCGGCAGCAGAAACTTCCCCTGGCAAGGGAGCAGCACCCAGTCACCGGTTTCGGTGGAGCATCGAGGTGAGGAAACCTTCCAGCTCAGGGAGAAAAACGGGGATAGACGGGACTCCTCGGTAAGGAACCAACACGTCCAAGCACACAGGCAGCACCAGGTCCAAGCCCCGTGCCACCAACCTGTAGGGCATCCCCACAAGCACTGCTGTGCTGAAGTTTTCGAGCCTGTGGGAAGCTTTTTTACCACTATTTAGAAACTCATAGACAGGAGAAAAATCACCAGGAGCTGTGTCAGCTTTGTTCAGATGGCTCTTGGAAGAGCAGCCCGAGGAGAGACGGCTCCGAGAGCAGAGGGAAAGCAAAGACCGAGCCCATGGAAAGGAGCAGGCAGCGAGCGCAGCAACGCATTCCTCTCCAAGGAGAAAGAGCTCGTTTTTTACTTCACCGTAACCAAGCCCATGTGAAGAGGAAAGGAGGCAACAAGGCGGGCTGCAGAATTACCTAGTAGCCAGGGAAACAAGGCACTGACCGGAGCAGGGCCCGGGACAACGCCGGAGCCGCGCGGGGAACGCGTGCTCCTTGTGGCACAGTCTCCATTCTGCGCTCAGCCTGCACAGCACCAGGGCTGGAGAGCTTCTTAAATACCGTCCTTGGAGGCTGAAATTCTTGCAGCCAAGTCTCTTCCCCAGCCGTAACTCATTTTTCCCCTCTTCTGAGGAACTCAGGCCTGCAGGAAGCCCGCGGACACCCGAGGGGCTCAGCTCGCATCGCAGGCAGCAGCGCTGCTGCACGTGGTTGGAAACAGCATTAAAACAGGAAAATCAAAGCTACGTGCAGCTGGCAGCACGGCGCTGAACGGAGGCAATAAACCACTCAATTACCAGACATTAAAGCCTTCCCAGGACCTTGCTATCTGCTCGGCCAGAGCCCAGATGCGGAGCGGCGGCGATGGGCACGCGCCGACCTTTCTCCCCCAGCCCAATGGCACCGCGAGCACCAACCTTGGACCGCAGTCACATCATTTACTGCCGCGTATAAAGCGGGACGGGAAAAATGACAAGCTGGCGAATTTCAGGGGGAGGGCAGCCCTGGGCTTCTGCTGCTTCCAGGGAGCGGCAGCGCTATGGCGAGAGTCATTTTGTTCTTGGGGATGTTTTGGGGAAAGGAGCGATATTCAGAGCAGAGACGTGCAGAGGAGCTGCACGACCATCACCATAAAGCTGCTGATGGGTGGCTGCTCCCCTCCGCTCCCAGAGGGGGGGATCAGACCCAACCCTGGATCCTCACTGGGGGAATTCCTTTGGTGTCCAACCGGGCACCCACCGGGGTGGGTTAGGGGCAGCCTCCACCGTCAGCCCCATTCCTGCCTCTCGCCTATCGCGAAGCAAAACCCACCGCAGACTGACTCCCCAGTACACCCCATGGCTATTTTTACAGGAAAAAGCACAAAACACAATGACAAAAACCCTATAAAACAGCACGAAAAGTTGATAACCACTCGAATGGAAGATTTTGGGGAAAAACACCCGTGCCGAGCCCCCCGCCAGCCCCCCCCCCACTGCCAGCACCCCGGAACACCCCGAGGTGGCACGGGGAGGTAACACGAAGGGCGGTGAGGGAGGGGGGGGCTCCTCCTGCCGAGGCTCTCCCCGGCCCCGCCGTTACCGGGGGCACCCGGCTGCCCCCCCCCACCCACGGGGGGAACCCAGCGGCCCCCCCCCACCCCCGATGGCCGCCCCGGGGCCGTTCCTCGCCGGCAGCACCCTGCGGCACCGGGGGGGCACCGGGGGGTACCGGGGGGGCTCCGGCTCCGACCCCTGCCCGGCCGTGCCCCCTGCAGGACCCCCCCGGGACCCCCCCCAACCCACCCCAAACCCCCCCCCCCGGTGCTTCCCCGCCCCGCCGGTACCGGCCGTGCCGCAGCGACAGGCGGCGCTGCCCGGGGGTGCCCCGGGGTGTGGGGGGGGAGCCCCGGGGTGGGGGCAGCGCCCCCCGCGCCCCCCGCGCCCCCCGCGCCCCCCGCCCGCTCTCACCTCCCGGCCCCGCCGCGCTCCGCGCCCCGCCGGGCAGGCGCCGACCGGGCCGGGCACGGCCCGGGGTGGGCGTGGCCAGGGCGGAGGGCGGGGCGGAGTGGGCGGGGCCTCGCCGAGCCACGCCCCCACGCAGTGCCCGGCCGCGGGGGGAAGCGGCTCTGTTGTCAAGGCGACCGCGCGGCGCCGCTGGGGTGGGCGGGGCCGAGCCCCCCCTACCACCGCGCGGCCCCCACCCCTCGGGGAGAGGGAGGCCACGCCCCTTCCACCTGCCCCCCCCCCCCCTCCCTCCCGATGGCGGCGCGGGGGCCGCGGGTTCGAGTCCCGCCCCGGGAGCGAGGCCGGCGGCAGCCCTGAGGGAAGCACAGCCCCGTGTCCCTTCGTCCTTCTAGAGCCCCCGTGCCAGGCAGTGGCTGGGAAGCTCGGTCACCAGCGCTGGGGACAGAGCTTTAGGCTGTGAAGGGGACGTGTGTCCTCAGTACGGAGCCATTCCTCCTCAGTCTGGGGCAATTTCTCCTCAGTCTGGGGGCATTCCGCCTCAGATAGGGCTGTTTCTCCTCAGATAGGGCTGTTTCTCCTCAGATAGGGGTGTTTCTCCTCAGATGAGGGTGTTTCTCCTCAGACCAGGCGGGTTTCTCCTCATCATGAGGCAGCTCCATGCCCGCCAGGAGCCCCCCAGCCTGCCTGCGGGCACCTCAGCCGTGCTGCCCCCCAGGCTGTGTGGTGGTGTCAGCGCTGACTCTGCTCCTTGCCACCTTGCCAAGGTGTGGTTTGTGTGCTGGAGGAGTCCAAAGTCAGCTCCGGGGCCGGTGACTCACTGGGCAGGCAGTGCCCAGGCCATGGCCGGGGCGAGCGGTGGCAGCGAGGGCGGCTCCACGCCCTCAGCCAGCTCCCAGCAGGGCCGCGGGGCGCCCGGCAGCATCCCCACGTCAGCAGGGAGCCCACCAGTCACTGCCCACCCACACCTCGCTTCTACTTCAGATTGTAGGGCTCCTGGGCAGATCAGGCTGATTTATCTTTCCGTGCCCCATGCCTGCACTGCCGGAGGGAGGTGATGCTTCCTTGGTGCGCCTCAGCTACGAGCAGGAGCTGCCCGGTGGCTGCTCCAGGCAGGTGTGTGGCTGGGGGCCAGGGGAGAGCTCTCAGCAGAAGCACCCAGCTGCACGATAGCTGTGCGAATAAAAGAGAGCCTCACCTCCTCTTTCCCCACCCTTGTTGTATACACCCACATCCCATTTAAATCAAGATCCCTTTCCCACAGACCCCCTTGCTTCCAAATCAGGCTAATATATGTATTTCCCCCACCTTAGCAATGCTTTTATCTTCACCACATACAAACACAAAGGGATCCCAGCTCCGTGACTCATTCACCTTCCCCTTTTCCAGAAACGAAGGCACAATCCTGTCCCCTCATCCTCCTGTCCCCCCACCCCAGCACCCTCCCCACATGGCCAGCACAGTCACCTCCATGCCAGCACCCATCCCGCAGCCCGGGCCATTGCTGGGACTGACGCATGCCCGCACGGCGAGGGCGATCCACGGCTCAGATTAGTGCCTCTGCAAACAGGGTGTTACTGCTTTTTCCCTCTTTGAAGTGGTTCTCGGTCCACCCATCGCTTGGGAACCACTGCTCAAGCACACGGGGCTTTCAGAAAGGAATGGGAAACAATGAAATCGCCTGATCAGTTATTCAGGTGCCGCTCTAATGGCATCACCCTCCACAAAAACTCCTACATACCACGACGCAGCCAGAGATGAGAGAACTGGCCGAGCCAGGCTCCGGAGGCTGCGTAGCCTTTGGGAAGGCTGCATTCAAATGGGCGACTTCAAGAAGAGCAGACGCCTTCCCAAGAAGCTGCTGCCTCGTTTCCCACTGTCTGAGGAGGAACCTCAGCGTGTGCCTTTGCAAATACCCAGGGCGATGAGACTTGGGAAGTTCAAAGGAGCCAGAGCAGCTCTCAATGCTTCAAGCCCCAGCAGGCCAGGGGCGGCAGCTGCACCTGCGGGACCGCAGAGCTGCGGGGTGGATGCAGGCCCGGTCTCGAAAAGCCTCCAGTGTAGAGCTGGAGGGGCCGTATCCTAACCCTCACTCAGCCTCTGCTGCCCTGGGGAGATCCCAGCCCTATGGGAACGGGAATGGCTGCGGTGTGGGGCCAGTACAGTGGGAACCACGGGACCCACAGCGCTGCTGCAGAGAGCTGGGATCCCCCGGCACCGGGCACAGCAGGCGGCACCGCGGCCGTGGTGGCTCCTTGGGGACAGACCCATGGGACCTGATGGGGGGAGGGCTCCTTCCCCGTGCCCTCTCCCTGCTACGACCCTGCCCGACCCCTTCTCCCACTGTTTATCAGCAGGTATTTGACTGGAGTTAACCGCAATCTAGGGGCAGCGTTAAACGCAGAGCCCTGTTTCGTCGCCCCATGTACATAAATTAGAGCTGTAATTCCACCCCACGGTGTGGATGGCAATAGCAAACAGACGCTGCCAGCCCCATCGCACGCAGACGTTTGAGCTTTGAACCTTTGGTTTATGATTTCACCAGTACTGTCAGTGCAATGATATGCAAGCAATATACAATGAAGCAGTGCTCGCACTTGGACAAAAATGGCAGGCCTCATCCCTGAGAAGTTTTCATTTTTAAACACAAATGCTCTTTGCCATCACACCGACAAAAGGCTCTGCCAGGCTGATGCACCCGTTCACTAGCAGCTCTGCTTCTTCCCAGGTGGGCACTGCCTCCCTTTCTCCTCTCTACACTACAGTTAACTTCCAGGGCCGGCGCATTTCACAATTCGACTACGAACTGCACAAAAGCAATGAATAAAAACAAACATCGCATGTACCAGCGGGGCTGCTCCGGCGATCTGCTTCCTCTCGCACAGTCTGTCAGTGCCCTGTAGTGGAGAAATGGGTTAATTGCAAATGCCACACGGAGCCACTGCCAAGCTGCCGGGCTGTGCTCCTGCAAACCTGGGTCAGGCCCTGGCAGCCGGTGGAGAGGCTCCAGCACCGCGGCTGCGTGGAGATTTCGGCTGGCTGCTGCCTCGGTGGGACAGCACTCTGCTCCCCGTCACCTCTGCCTGTCCCTGCCCGGCCCCAAAACAGCCCCTGGGCACACGGGCAAGATTCCTTCCTCTGCCCCAGTTACTGACAGCCTTGTCTCTTCCCTCTGAGCAAGTGACTCCTATTACACGGAGGTGGAGATGCATGCGAAAACACCTCAGCTGGGCCCGGGGAGCAAGCGCCTGCTCTTCGCAGGCTGGCGTGGCTTTGGAAGGCTCTGGCCCCAAGCGGTAAAGCACTTCGGTGTCCAGACTTGCAACCGTCCACAAAGGGCATGCTCCCACAAAGGTCAAAACTTCTGCTGAAGGTGAGAGGTGAGGCCCCAGAGGAGCCGGCCGGGAACGCCCTGCACGTCTCGGGCATGAAGTGCTGCAGGAAGGTGTTCTACTGCCAAATGGCATAATTCACAAAAAGGAAACAGAAAGCAAAGTTTCCCTCCTGCTCCCCATCCCCACTACAGCAGGGGTCTTTCACAGCTCCTTTCCCACCTCTCCGTGTTCAGCCACCCTGAAAGTCAGCTCAGAGAGCTCTGAGTGCCAGGCACGGAGCCCCACTGCCCTCCGGACCCCCCTTGCCTGCTGCAGGCTCCTCTGCAGCCCCCAGGTTTCAGGCATGGAAGAGAGAGTCCTGATTTCACAGGGAGGGTTTGTAAAACACTTCCGAATGCCAGCTCTGGCCAAGAACCATTCCTGCCCCGGAGGGCTCTGCAGGGCTCCAAGCAGGTCTCTGATCGGAGCCGGGCTCTCCCTCTTCCAGAAGGGAGCTCAGCCAGGCAGAGGATGCCAGGCCTTCATCACCCTGCAGCTGCTGCAGGCAGCACCAGACAGAAATCCAGAAAGGAAGGATAATTGAGCATCAAATTTGTATGTATAATGCTCTCCAGGAGGAAAGAGTTGTTAAGGATCACACCGTAGTGGAGGTTTTGTTGCATCAGAGTGAAAATTGGTGGGTGTGGAGTTTTTGCAATTATATAATCTCTGGCGGTTTTGGCATCCCTGCTTTGGGTGAGGACGCAGCAGCCCCGGCCCGTCTGCGGCCCGCCCTGCGCTATCAGCAAATGGCACATGGTCCGACTGCGTGGGGGCTGTGGCGAGAACAAAGGAAAGCAGATTTCCTGGGAGTCTGTTTTTGTTTTCCCAAGCAGAAGAGTGACTCAGATTTCAGCTCGCGCTCCTGTAACTCGGCCAACAACAACACGCTGCTAGTCGAAGTGATAAAGGCAAGTATCTTTGTGCCGTTTGCTGAACTCATAAAAGCTCTCATAAACTTGTCCACCCCAGGGCCGACTCGGTGACCCGTTCAGAGACCAGGCACGGAGCCCCCAGCCCCTCTCAGGGACGGTCTCTCCCTGAGCAGCCTCGCAGCTCTCCAGCAAACTGCCCAGCACGTATCCTGCTGTAAAACACTGCAGGTGATCCCAGCTTGTGCGCTGTCTTAGCTGAGAGCTTCGTGATGAATAGCAGTGAGCACCTCCATGTCATCCTAACGCAGCTGCTATAAGTGCCACAGAAATGCTTTCGCTTTCTGGGAAATGTTCCAGGAAAAAAGCACCCTGCTTCCTGGTGCTTAAAAAGTGGCTTGACACATCCCTGCTCTTTTGTCCTCTGTATCCGAGCTTGTTTTTCATGGCTGTGAGGTGCCTTCCCAACCCCTTGGAGTGCCCACAGCGTGCATTGCTCACCACAGCCACTGCACACCAGTCTAGCAAAGAAGACTGCAGCTGACAGGGGCTGTCCCCAGCGCCATCAGCATGGTGCTAGAGCTCCTTTGGGGGGATCAGCCTGAAGCAACCACCGCCTGCACAAACTCTGCTGCACTGGTGCAAAACGGGGCTCGCCAAAGGATTTGCTGAGGAATTGCTACACACAGCTGTGGGTAAGCCCTTGTGCAATGGCTGTGCTTTCTCTGGAAAAGGAGCAGCTCCAAAGCACGTGTTAGAACACCTTGAACAAGTCAGACACAGCTAGAGGTGCTAACAGGGCAGAGCAGACCTCAGCAGAGGCAGATGTTGAGACTGGAGACACTTTGCATTGACATTTTAACGTGTTGGTTCACGCACGTTAGCAGCGTGCTATAAATACGCCTGGTTCGTCCCTACTGCTGCAGCCGGGGCAGCGTGGGGGTGCCACCACGTTGGGGCTCACGGCCACATGGACGGGCTCACCAAGTCACTGCCCCTCGGCTGCTCCCCCGTCCCCATCACACCCAAGCTCCCCAAGGAGCCTCCGGCAGGCTCTGAGCTTGACACCACTTGACCGAGCTGGTGAGGAAACCTGCACAGGCTCCTTGCTCTGGAGTGAACCGAGTTTCCTTCCATGCAGTCATCCGGCAGCAGGATTTTTGCCCGTCTCTCTCTGCTCCACGCACGCAGAACATTTCTGCTGTTGCACATCGGGGACCTGGCCTCTAGTAATTAGCTTGCCAATTAATATCAGGTAATTAACACATTCATAAGGGCTGGTGGAATCCCACCCTGACATTTTCCGAGCTATGCATGTTTGGGGAGCGTCTTCATCAGCCTTTTGAAGTTCTTCGCTGTGAATTCACCGGCAATCAATTAAACCTGCACTAAAAACTGGTGCTGTGCCATTAGAGCAAACATGCCCCAAGAAGCAAACATATTAAGGATTAATTAAATACCAGGTTTTATTTAATTAAGCCTCTTCTCATAAGTATGTAAAGGCAGGAATCTGGAGCGAGCACCTGATCTCGTGTTCTCGTCTATCCCATTTGTAGAAGTGCATTTAAACTTGGTTGTTTGAAACACGCAGACCTGCTGGGAGCATGGGGAGACAGCACCAGCCCCGTGCACCAGCAGGGACCCACGGGCACTCGTCCTCCAGTTTAAAGGTCCCACGATAGAGCTGGGAAACACCAAGGCAAGCTCAGGAGGTGAAGTCCAAGGCCATTTTCCAGGCTGCTGCTGAGCGCTGCCCGGCTGTGCTGCAGGGGAGGCAGGCGGACAGAAGGCACCGCTGTGCCTTCTCCTCCTCAGCCTGGAGCTGGGAGGAGGTTAGAGAAGGAGCACGCTCTGCGAGACCTCAGCCTGCCTCCAACTCTTGCACTGAAAAATTCCTTGTCAGCAGCTTAGAGAGCACAGGAATAGCTTGGTGCAGATTAAGTGGAATTACTGTTCATTAAGAGCACCGGTGAGCATTTACTGACACACATGCAGTGACGACAGGAGCTTGTTCCAGACTGAAAATTGTTCCAGGGCCATTTTGCCGTGGCTTTTCCTAGCAGTTTTCTGGCCAGGAGCAGCAGGCGGCTGTGGCCACACGGCACTAAGGTGGAACTGGGACATGGGGGCTGCAGCTCCAAAGGCGCACCAAGCTGCAGCCTCGGTAGTTTGCCAATGCTGTGGTGGTTCCCAGAGAAATGACAACAGGAGCCAGCCCCTGCCCTGAGTGGCCAGGCAGAAAGGAAGGAGGTGGAAGGGATGGAGGCGCTGCCCTGCTGGGCTCCCCCAGGTGCCCGCTGCCACCCATCACACCCCGGCTGCTCAGATCTGGGCCAGGGACTGGACCACGAGCACATAGTGGCACAGGACAAATCCCCTTCCATTGCAGCAGAGAGGAGCTGGTCTTCACCAGCTTTGGGCCAACTCTGTACAGGATTCCCCCATCTGTCCTGAAAACAAAAGTAAAAGCTGCAGGGTACCCCCAGGCCCCGATGGTTTGGGTGCAGCACCGCCAGCCCCATCCCTTCGGGAGCAGCTGCTCGGATCCCGACAGCGCGGCTCCATCAGGGACCCCCCGGCCGCTGTCTGAGCAGGGACTGCACAGCCAGAAAGAACAACCAGGGTTTTATTGATCTGAAAATACATCAACCATAGAGAATAGAGCTTTAATTTTTTTCTTTCTGAACAACGATAAAGAACGGTTTACATTAAAAAAAAAAAAAAAAGCATGAATAAAATAATAAAAAACATACCACAGTGTGGAGTTCAAATCTAAGAACAGTAGCAGCACTTCTACAAATAGAGTAAAAGCCATAGTGCTCGTTCACCTCAGGCTGAGCAACTCCCAGAGACCAAAATGGCATCCAACATAGAAAAGCAGCAATTCAGTGTAGGGCAACATAAAAGTCTAACACCAGAACATCGAATACATTCAGCACCCCGCTGTTGAGAGGCAAACCCTCGTCCCCCAGAGCTCGGTTCCTGACCTGGTGCTGCCACCACAGCTGCAGCAGGTGACGGCCCAACAGCACCCGCGCACCCTGCCCAGCTCTCCGGAACACATTTTAGCACGAGGGAAGTGACAATCGTGGGTCTAAGGTTACATCTGAGATGGATTTTCAACAATTTTTACTTAATTCTGTTTCTGAAATACAGCTTTCTCCTTCCCTGGCGCCTGGAAATTGTACTCAAAGAGGAGACTGAATTTCTGAGAATTTAAGTAGATTTGCTTATGCGTTCACAAAAATGACATTTTTAGTATCTCAGTATCCAGTGTCAGGATTTTTATTTCTTTACCTTCCTTAGCAGCGAAGCCACACCGATTCGTAAAATTCCAGGGACTTTCAGAGGTCTTGTGCATAGTTCAAACTTTAGCATTGATTTATGAAAAACAAACAAATAAAAACCCACCCTGATAAGTGGAGCTTTTTACCCAGGAGTTTCTCTGTTGAGCATTTTCCCATTCCTACAGAGAAGTTGATGGGAAGCAGCCCCCATCCGACCCCTCCTGCTGCAGTGGCCATCCACAACCAGCCCCGTGCAGGGAGCGGAGGGGCGTGGGGGGCTCTGATGAGGGGGAGCTGCAGAGCCCCCGGGGCCTGCTTGGGGTCTGGCTCCACGCAGCATCACCCACAGCTCCACCATCACACTCCCTGCTCGGCCTCCGTGTGCAAGATCAGTTTTTAAGAGGAAGCTGTTCAACTACTGAGCCAGAATTTAAGGTTGAATATGCTTATTGGTAAACTAAACCTAGCAGGATATTGAAAGAACGATATGGCTATTCCACCCGCATACATTCTCCAGGAAATTCAAGATTCAAAGTTCAGAAGAAATCCAAGCACTCCAAGCTGTAGGAAAGCGTGGCTACGGCACCAAAACGATGGTGGCGTTGGCCCATGGCCACCATAAGCATAAATGAGGTGAGTGCAGCTCACCAAGACCTCAGGTGCCTTAATCAGCAATGTGTGTTTACTTCACGGCAGGCCATGAGGATAATGACCTTGAGTGAAGATCATTTGAGTGCCTGAAACAGCACGCAGCAGTAAGTGGCATTTTATCTACTTCAGGGTGTCTGAAAATGCTTATAAGGAATCTGAAAAGTGGTTCTGGTGAGAGTTACGGCACGGCCCTACTGCTGGAAATTGTCACTTCATCTGTAAATTGTGCTCTTTCACTTCCAATTTGTGCTCACGCAATACTAAAATGCAGAAAATGTGCCCAGAAGTGAAAAGTCCCAAATGGAGTTGACAAGTGTTTGATGAAATGACAATCACTGTGGTCCCACTGAGGAACGGGCTCAGAGGCCACCAGGAGCCAGCAGTGCCCCGGCATTTAGAATATTGGAAGGTGTTTTTTAAAGCAAGCTTACACAATGAGAACCTAGAACTGGTCCCGTATCTGTTTTGAGGACTGTGTGCCACAGCGGCTCCCAGTGCAGAGACTTAGCCAACTACTCAAAAGAAATGGGGGAAGAAAGGCAAACTACCCATCCAGATTTTAAAAAACAAATAAAAGTAATAAGGAAGAAGGAGTAAGAAGAATCTCATCCCATACATTTGTTCCTGGCCACAAGCCTGCCACAAGGCTTGTGTCTGTCTCCAAGGGGGGATTTAGGCACGGGCTCACAGCTTGCCCAGAGCAGAACTACGATTCCAAGCGACCACATCAAGAGCAGTCACCTGTCTTGATATGTTTTTTATTTATCAGTGAGAAGCATTGCTGATACCTGCATGCGTGTTGCTGGCTCTGGTTACAACACGAGCTGTGTTTGGCTGTGTTCAGGGATGTTCAGAAAGGGGCTGGATGAGAGCAGCACAGGGTGGCAGCAGGAAGTTCCCAGGCAAAAACCCCTCTCCATCTTCATGAAAAGTGTCAGTACCTAAGCAATCCAGAGAACCAACATGGTAAGAAAAACTCCTATAAAAATCACACATTTAGGAACAAAGACAACTTGTAAGGTGTTTACATTAGCAACACTGAAAGAGATGGGTACCGAGAGTTATTTGGCAGCTTGCACCAGCAGAAAGCTCAAATGCAGCAAGGATCCATCAGTGACTCCCTCGGGGAAAAGCAGGGCCGGGATTCAAACCCTGACGGCGTTTAAACACACCGAGACGATCTGAGAAGATCTGAGAGCTGAGCAGCTCCAGCACAGGGGCTTGAAGGAGCAGGGAGATGCCAGCGGTGCGGAGCCAGGCAGCGAGCAGCTCGGGCCCTGGTCCCGCAGAGCTCACAAGGGGTGAATCGCAGCTGCAGGGCTGCGAGGATGAAGCATTCCCTCTCCTGGAGCCGGACAAGATTACTCTATATGGGCAGGCTTCTCCCCCAGCACGAGCAGGAAACCTCTGGCTGCACAGCCACGCTGAGCAGGGCAGAGCGAGGCTTTATCTTCATCTCGTGGCACCGAGCAGAGGGGCAGGGTGGCAGAGGCTGAGTCCTGTGACCAGGTGGACAGCAAGAGCCTTTCCGTAGACCTTGGTCACTTTTAACCTTGGAACAGACCTCGAGTGCCAGACTCCTGGTGCTCAGACCCTTCAGTGCACACCTCCACAAAAAAGCAAAGCTCCTGGCGGGACAGCCTCCGTGCCAGAGGGGTCACCAAGGGCAGAGCTGCCGTGGGGAGAAGCTGTGACTCCTGAAGCTCAAAACTGAGCCCAGAAGGTCAGACCTGGCTGCAGGAGAGCCAGGCACAGAATATAATCCCAAACTGACCCAGGGTCAGCACAAAACCCCGCACAGCTTGGGCACGGCTCTGCCCACGTGGACCCCGCTCAGCGCTGTGCTGGAACAAAGCTTCCCCCTCCACACTCCACTCCTTTTTTCCTTCTTTTCCACAGTTTTAAAGTCAGAACTAAAATCAAGCTGAGCTGAGGTCACGACGGTTCTGCTCCGAGCCTCCTGCTGCCGTGCAGCACACGCGGCCCAGCACGGGGCAGGGACAGATTGGCACATCATGGAACGGGTGCTAGAGAAACCACGCGGTCCTTGAAGCAATAGATTTCTTCTCCCCCCCTCAAAAAATAACCCGCTTAATTCACATATTTCTCTCTATACTGTATATATATATATACTATATATAGACACAATTTTCTGGTAAACATTTACAAGATATGTTTGCAACATTGAAAAGAGATATCTCCATTTGCATAACAACGCACACTCACGTACTCCAGTATACAGGGACACACGGTAATGTACAATCAATAAATAAATACTTTTTTCCCCCCAAGAAGTTATTCAAAAAACACTGCTATTGAGCGGCCCAAAGACACTCTCAGTTAATACAGACAGCAAATATTGTGCAGATTTTCTTGGCTGTTTTTGTTTAAAAACCAAGAAAAGAAAAACAGAAGCTTAAAAGATAAAAGTGTCAGCGATGTTGCTTGTTAGGACTGTGTTTTAGCTAACCCATTGGTGCTCGTCCCTCTGAGAGGGAAGGGCAGAGCACTTTCCCTTCCCCTTTGGAAGAGGTTACGCAGGCAGATGTTTGCCTGCCCCAAGACCTACACAGAGGAGGAACAGGCTGGCAGGGAGGGCACGAGCTGCCCACTTTATGGAAAAAGGAGAGAATCACACGGAAACGTGCAGATTCAAAGCTCAAATGCTTTTGTTTCCTGTGCTACCGCAGACTGCAGACCAAGCACTCTTTGGAGGTTTCATGTAGAAAATTTCTTCAAATAATTTCCTACCTAGACTGCTGGTAACACCTTCCGCCTGTTGGCTTTGTAAGAAATGAAAGGCTCCCCATCACTCACCCCCTGCTGCAGCCCCGCTCCCTGCAGATGTTGGGATGCACCGTTCCCTACGTTTATAGCTGGGAGCCCCGCGTCCCAGCGCTGCAGGAGGAGTAGCTGACTTACTCACACTGCTTCACCGCAGACTGCAGGACTTCTGAAGCAAGTTTTCTCTTCTGCAGCTTTGTATCTTTTCTGTTCAAGCAACATCTAACACACCACAAGTAAATACAGAGTACAGCAGCATGGACAGGCGTCCCATGGAAGGGAAGGGAAGGGAAGGGCAGGGCCCCTCTGCCCTGCTGGCGAGCAGTGCTCCATCGGCGAGAGGAGAGCAGGCCCTTATCCTGCAGAGGGGAGGAGGACAGCACGCACACATCACACGTTGCATGGAGGGGGAACACAGATTTTTGCAGCAAAACTTGAGAGAAAGTACCCTTACAGAGAGCCACAGACCAGCATCTTCCCTGCTGCTGAAAGCACACCTTCAGGGCAGCTTTCTGTGGCCATGGCGAATCTCCCTCTGGCTGAACTGGGCCTGCCACTAACCCACACTTCTCCTTTTCCTTTTTTTTTTTTTTTAATTACCTGAGTTGAAAAATGAATCCAAACCCTCCGTAACACAGCCACAGCACGGCACAGCAGCTCAGCTCTCACGCTGGTAGTGCTGGAGAGGCACTTCATGCAGCGTGCTCCAGGGGTGCAATGCTGGAGAGCCGCTGCAGGAAAGGTGGCCACAGAAGTGCATCTTCCAAAAGCAAAGACCACTCAGGGACCTTGGCCTATTTGGTCCTTCGCAGGTAAAAGCAGCCCACCAGGACCTAACAGGAGACTTTCAGTGAACTTAGAGGGCTTTGCAACCAGCCCCGTAAGCACACAGAAAACCTGCAGGCACCAAGGGATTGTTTGCACTGTTTGGATGTAAGCAGCTGGTCTTTTGATTACCAGAGGAAGAGACAGGCACCTTCAGAGGGAAAAGTCAGGACAGTCACTTAAGTCAGGAGCTCTGACTTGCCTTCCAAGGTGCTCTCCCCTAACATGGGTTGCAGAAGAACGATCAGGAGACCAGACTGCTAACACAAGCAGCTAGAGTAAGGCAGGTACAAAAACCTCAAGACTAGAGCTCCCAGATGAGGCTAGGACCAGATTTTTCAGTGTTCAGAGTGTGTTACAGAGGCTGGATTTTGAAAGAGAAACCCAATGCTGACCTTGGAGCTCTTCCGAAAATCCATTCCCAAACAAAACTCTTGTGTGCTCAGATACTGTAGTAACAAACAATGTAAAAATCCCAAGGAGAGAACGGAGCCCTAAAAACACTGAAGGAAATGCTATGCATCGAGGGACAAGACCAAAAGAAGAGTAGTTTCTGTGATCAAAGTCCCTCTGTTACTGGCAGAGCCTCATAACACATGTAAGAAACCAAGTACTGGCAGCATCCCTGCCCTGCCTGGGCCTGCAGGGCTGCCCAGCTTCCCCCTGCCACGGTAAGGGCTGCCGAAGGAAGCAGCTCGATTTCCTCCCAACAAAGTGAGCCCCCCAGGGGGCTGGCAGCCCAGCTCTCCCAGCCCCCCAGCTCCGACCTGGGATGCTGCTGGCAGCTGCCTCTGCAGCCGTGGTGGTTACCCACGTGCCGCACCTCCGCTGCAGCAAGGCAAGGAAGCAACTGCCCGGTCCTGCTTCCAAAGAAGTCTTTAGCAATAAAACGTGATTGTACAGATCTTTGGTTAAGTCACTGGAGAATGCTGCGAAGATCTGAGCCAGGGCCCCCAGACCTACCACTGCACACAGCACTGGGAGAGCTGGGGCTACCTGCGGCTTACACAGCAGCCTGTGTCCAACCACCTTCCTTCCACAGGCGCGGCACGGCACGAAAAAGGAGAGGGAGAGGAAGCATTGAAGAGGAGTCCTGGCTCTTTGTCTGGATGCCTCGTCTTCTCCACGTCCTTCACTTGTTCTCGATCAAAGTCTGGACTTTGTACACCAGGTCCCGAGCCAGCTTCAGGATCTGCTTGGTGTTGTGCCGCTCGGCCATTTCTGGAACACAGACAGAAGGAGCCCACAGAGAGGCGATACCTGAGCAGCCCAGCATCTCGAGGAGCCCCCCCCAGGCCTCACCGCTCTCTGCTTCACAGCCAAGCTTCAGGCAGCAGCTGGAGCTGTGAACTCACATCCGAGTCCCTAAGCACCAGCCCTTGCAGACACCTGACGCTGAAGGGCCATCATTAAGGAGCTTATCTCAGCACGATTACAACCTGCAGGAAGCACCACCTACACTCACAGCTCCCCTCAAGCACAGATAAGGCAGGCTGTGACCAAGGACGGTCCCCCAGGCATCGTCTGAACCCTTCAGAGGCAGGAGATCTCTTTAACATCACGTTCCAAGCCCCAGCGTAGCACAACCATGCTGCTCTGTTCAACATTTACCAGCGTGTTCGAGACGTGACTGCCTACAGCCAGACGCACCGCCTGCACCTGTGCAGTGCCACACATTCAGCCCAACAGAACACAAGCCGTACCATTGAAAAATTTGATGATGTCTGTAAAATCCATGTTGTTCTCCAAGATTATGTCCCGGTACATTTCCACCAAAGCCAGGGCTATGAAGAGCACGTAGTGTGTGGAGGAAACGTGTGCAGCTGCCCAGATGGTCTCCCAGACGGCGAACACATCATCGTACACCAGCTCTGTTAAGGGAGGAAAGAAAAGCAGCAGTCACTGCGCCAGCCTCTGCTTACAACCACCCTGACTCACAGCATCCACGGCAGCGCTGGGGAAGACACGCTGGTGGTTTCTTCCCACAGGAACCTGTTCCAAGGAATAAGTCAGCCATCTACAGAGACAAATATTCTGGCCTGCAGCAGGTGGTACAGACTTCAGGACATAAAGCTGCTGGAAGCTCACCAGCAGCTCTGGAGCAACAGGTTCTGGAACTAGACAGAAAAGTCAGCCACAAACCTACCAAGGAAAAGCAAAACAGGAGCACATAGCAAAAAAAAAATGAAGTTAAACAACTGAAGTTGCAGAGCATACTGAGAAGCATGGAAGCGTGGCAGACCCTGACTTCACCCCCCTTCGTTGGTCTCATCTTCCTCCCTCCCTGCACACACCTCTCTTGAAGTCGAGGAGAAACCATCGGTAGCAGAAGTAGAAATGAGTGTAATCACCATTCTGGTGCATCAGCTCGAAGAGCTCAGAGTCCAGAATCTGCCAAGAAAAGCAAAAAGAAACTCATCAGTGCACACCCGAGGCACCAACCACTCCTCTGTTTGCTTCCTTCCCTCTGCTCACCTCCTGCACCATCATTCACCCAGCTTCACCCTCCCTTGCAGCCCTGCCACACGTTACTCCCAAGCTCTCTTTACGGCCCCTCTGCCACAGAAAGCTCCTCTCAGCCCACCCCACAGAGACCCCCATCCCAAGAACAGCTCCCCCTCACTGCCCTGAGAGGCTGCTGCCCCTGCACTGGCACCCTACCTGGATCAGGGACCTCATGTTAGCGAAGTGGGTGTCCATGGCTCCCCCGTGGGGGAAATTCTGATTCATCCTTTTCATCAGCTCCGTGAAACAGCTGAAAGCCAGAGCCTCTGCACGGGGAACACAGAGAGTTGGTGCTCTGCTGCACGGGCACCGCAGCATCTGCACCCAACGTGTGACCACGCCAGCAACACACACACACAGCAGCCCTCCCCACTGCACCAGGGGTGCACGGCAGGGACGGGCCTTGGAAGCACCCCAAGGCTCCCCCCCTTGGGTGTGGGACCCCGCAGATCCCCCCTACTACTACAGCACTGGAGAGCAGGGCAGAGCCACCCACTCACCATCATCCAGGATGACCAGGAGAGGGGCCAGCAGGTCACACATCCCCTGCACGTAGCCAATCTCAATGTGCTGCCAGATGTAGCTGTGAAGGAGGGCAGGAAAGCCGTGAGCCCCCTCCCCATGGCCAGGACTAAGCCCCTGCCCCGTGTCTCAGCGCCACAGCCCCCTGGCACGTGCCCTGCCTTCACCCCTGTGATGCTGGCGTGCCCTACAAGCTGCCCTCAGCGCACAGCCGGGGCCATCGGGGCACTTCAGACCTCTTTATTCCATCACGCCCGTGCCCCGTTGCTCCACAGCTGGCCTGTAAATGATTAAGTCCCAGCGCTGACTTCCAGGTGAGCCACGCACGGCACAGCCCGAGATTAACGCCGTGCAAGGTCTGCTGCCTGGAGATCTGAGCAGGGAAAAGGGAAATCAGAGAGCACAGCAAGGTGCAGGAGGTTGGGCAAAGGGCAGGGACCGATGGAGTTTGTTCCTTTGCCTCTCTCATTCTCACCCTTCCCCTTGATTCATCCCCGGCACGGCGCTGCCTGCTTCGCCTCCCTGCACCCAGCGTCCCAGGAAGCGATCGGCCCTGCACAGATCTTCCCATATTTGGTAGCAAGTCAAAAGTGTTCAGAAAGGGCTCCAACCCGCTGCTGGCACAAGGAAGCGATCCTTTCCATCCTGCCCACTAGTTTTCCAAATTCTGCTGCATCGTAGGTCTCGTCTCAGCAGAGATCTCCAACTGCGGCTGCCAGATAAAGTGACAGCTCTAACGAGATAGCAGCTTCTCCTCATATTTGCAAGATGAGTAATGGTGTTTTAGCCTCCCCTGCCCCTGCAGCAGCCACAGCTGCTGAGCTGGAGCTGCTCGGGGTCGGTGAATGTCACACAGCAACCTCTTAGTCACAGGGCAAGCAAGGAGACTCAGAAAGGCACCCAGGTACTCCTGTCCCCGGGCTCCTGTGCAGGCACTAACCACTAGGTTGTTTCAGTATTGCTCATGAGTACCAGACCTCGTTAAACACTTTTCCAGGCACGTTCCAAGAGCAGCTGGGCTACACTGTGCTCACACCCGGGCAGCCCCAGGGAGCCCTCTGCCTCGGCCCAGCCCTGCCACGCAGCAGGCACAGGGTAAAGCAGCACGGGGCAGGGCTGCTGGGCTCCTCCTCAGCCAGACCCTGCTTCTGTGCAAAGAGATTTGGAGGAGGAAGCCAAGGAGCCAAACCCAGCAGCCAGAACAAGCTTTGAGGCTCCGGTCTGATGACAAATTCAGGGGAGCCCTGCCAGAAGCCTGCCCCAGCACCCTGCAGGAGGGCCCCGCGGCTCCCACCTGCACATGATGTTGCGCAGCTTCTCCAGGTTGGCGGGGGTGAAGTACCAGTAGTTGCGGTCGCACCGCTGCACGTCCTTCTCAATGCGGTGCAGGTTCACCGTGTACATGTCCAGTAGCTCCGGCTGCCCAAAATGAAAGCAAAGTTGATTTGTTTTCAAATAAAAAATAATAAAAAAAAAATTGCAAGGGCAAAGGAGCAACAGGGCAGAGTTTGGGTTGACATAGATGCAGGATTAGCACAGGGCAAACACAGGGAAGTGGTGAGAGACTCCCAAAAAACCCACTCAGGGAAGAAACAAAGACTTACAGAGTAGGTGACACCCGTCGAGGAGACAGGAGATGCTTCGCTGTTGGCCAGATCGGCCACAGCCAGGGAATCCAGCTGCGGGTACAAGCTTTCCATCTCTGGCTCCTCAGAGAGGTTGTCCTCACTCTCCACCAAGCTTTGCTTTTCGGCCTCACTGTCTGCCCAGCTCTCTACCACAGTCAGGGCCACGGCATCACGCCCACGCAGGACCCCTGCTGAGCTCTCCCCCACAGGAACGAAGTCCAGGCTTCCACCGCTGGGAAATTCACCTTCCAGGCTGTCCTGACCCTGCAGCTTTTCCTCCTGCGCAGCCCCATCCAGGTCCTGCGGGGCCGTGGTGTCGGACCCGCCAGCCTTCCCCTGCGAGCTGGCTGAGGACTTGTTGGTTTCCAGGGCGCTGTCCTCGTTGCTGAAGCTGCGCTCCGAGAATCCCGACGCAATGGAGAAGTTCTGGGAAGAGGGATGGCCAGAATCAGGCGAACACGTGCCGTTGGGAACGTTCCCGTTGGGGATCTTGCTTTGTTTTCCATCTTCCAGCTGAGCATCTGCTTCGGTCTGTTCCACCTCGTCCACCGACTCAAACACCTGCGCAGGGCAAGCAGAGCCCCGTCAGAGCGAGCAAGCCCTATGCACCTGACAGCTCTTGGGGATGTAATACCCACGTTCCCAATGGCAGGGAGGGAGGAAGATCTGCTCTAAAGAGGTCATTTCCCTAGATGCTTGCTCCAAATGCATTGACAATGCTGCCAAGTACACAGCGAGCTGCTCTTACTGCTCTTTAGTGCTCCAGCCCCATCGTGGGAAGCCAGAAAGCACCCAAGAGCCCACAAGTCCCAGAGCGAGGCACCTTGCTTCACAAGCAAGGTGTGGTGCAGACCACAGCAGCCCACATTCACGGTCTGTGCAGGGCTCGTGTAAGCAACCAGTGCAGAAAGGCTCAGAGGACCCGAAGGCATGGTCACTGGCTGATGCTGTGCCTGGCTGGGGCTCCACGTCTTCACTAAAGTCACGGTCAGCTTCAGCTGAGCACCGAGCTCTCATTTTAACCAGCCTCTGGAAGGATTTCTGGGCACAGCGATGGGACAGCTCTGCTGCCCCCAGCCTTCAGGCTCCCCTGCTTTCATCTGGCAGGGCAGTGCTGAGGCCTTTGCACATCCCAGAGCCCCCAGTCCATGCTCCAAAGGACTACGCTTTACTCAGCACAATACATTGGGCAGGATGCCATTTAAATTGGTTGATTAAGCACATGGTTACTACCATATGGAGCAGCCAAAGGCCCTCATGTGTGAAGGCCACGTGTGGGTTGGTCCTTTGAGCCCGGGCAGAGCGGGCAGGTGAATATTAAACATCACCACACAGTGCCCAGCCCTGACCTTGGTGACTCCAGAGGCAGGTTTGTGAGTCATGTACTTCCTCCAACTACAGCTCTGTTTGACAGAAGCCATTCTGGCTAGCAAGCAGCCCAAGGCAGGGGAGAGAGCCTCGTGCAGTAGAGCAGCCAGTGTGAACGGGCAGGAGGGGACAAAGCACCGCCGCTCACCTGCGTGCTGGAGCTGGAGTCGCTCTGCAGCCGGGCGTGATTCTGTCGGCCGGAGCTGCAGCTCTGTGAGGACTGCAAGAGAGAGAAAAGGCCACTGAAAAGGCAAAGAGCACGGTGTTTGCAGCGGGGGCACGCTCAGAGGTGGGCACATCTGTATATGAAGCGGAAAATGCATCCAATAAATTCTCCTATTTGACCCACGAAACCCAGTCACGTCACATCAGCTCTGCTGTGCTGGTTTGTCACTCAGAGCAGCACCCTCCCTCAGCCTGCCGCTGACATTTACCACTGGAGATGATAAAAAAAAAAAAACAAAGTCCCGGGCCAATTCAGTTGTTCAAACACTGTTTGTTTGGGTATGCAATGAGCTGCTTTCTTGTAGCCTTCAGAGAGGTCACGCTGTCTCCCCAGAGTGCAAATTTCTACTAATTTCAGTCCTAATTTGGCAGCAAAGTGACTCACCCCATCTTAGTTTACATAAACGATGAAGTCACAGGCTATAAAACAATCCCTCTAAGCATATTAATGTTTTTTTCCTTTTCTTAAAGGACGAACATTGATGCTTTAAGCCAGGCTGTGTCAAGGCAGCCCCTCTAAAAGCCAGCAGCACCATACAGCCGAGGCACAGAAGGGGCTTTGCAGCAGCCAGTTTGGTGCCGTGCCTCGTGGGTTCCCTCTGAGCAGCGAGTCGTCATATAAGAGCGAGTCCTCCCTGCCATCTGAGCCGCCCCTGCGCAGGGCTTATCACGGCACAAGAGCCTGCAGCTGCTCCCGCTGCACGCAAAGCTGGATGCAGGGAGCACTGCAATGACATCACGCAGAAACAATAGGGTTTTAAGAAAACACAGCACTTTCAGAGCGGCAGCAGGAGCTGTCCCCACCCTAGCATTGTGGGTGTTTGCTGGGCAGGGCTCCGCTGGAGAGAGGAAGGGCGACAGTTTTCCTCCATCACCATGGGAGCATTTTATAACAGGAAATTTCAGGTTAAGATGGGAAAAGGGTGAAACTTTGCATGTATTAACTCTGCCGGCGCATGTTCCCCGACCAGGCAGTGAATACAAAACAGGAATAACAAAACAACAGAGATGCTGCAGGGATGGGAATGATTCACACAGCTACGACCGAGCAGCCCGCTTCTCCTCGTCTGTGTCACCTCCACTCCTGCGCAGCCCGGCTCTGGCTCACCCTCCCCGCTGTGTTGATGGCAAAGAGCAGGTAAGAAGCCCATGGGCTCGTTTCACAGCCCCATGGCACCAAAAACATGGTCTTCCTGCTAGGAACCACGTGCCCAGTACCCCACGCTGGGTGATGGCTCCCAAGCACAGAGCTGTGGGCACAGAAATGGGAGAACCTAAACGAAACCAACTCCTCACACCTCTAAGAGACCTCTCAGGCTTCAGTCAAACCCTCTGAGTCAGTGCAGCCCAACGCAGCATGGAAACTGAGGTCACACTGCAGGAGGTGCCCTCTCCAACTTCTAAACACTCTGGAAGAGCAGATGAAAGAGAACAGATAAAAAAGCTCCAATCCCACCTGCACAGACTACGAGTAGCAAGGCACGGAGGCAGGCAGAGGTCAGGGAAGGAGGACAAGCAAGAGTTGTCCCCGTTTCACCCCGTTCTTCCCTGCAGCACAGGCTGACACGGAGCCCACATCCCTGCGTGGGGACAGTCCTCCTGAGCCCCCCGCACCCTCACCTCGTTGCTGATGGTGGAATCTCTGTGCATCATCCTCTGAATGTGGGAGTCCAGGCTGGCCCCAGAGGAGCACTTGGCCAGGGCTGCCGCGTGCGACTCCTTCTCCCTCTGGCGGACGATGGCCTCGCAGCCCAGCCACTCCGCCATGGTGTGCTCGTAGCACGTGCGGATCTGGTCGTCGGCCTGCGGCGGTGAGACACAAACAAGGTCTTTGAGCAGCTTTCCCAAAGGGCCCAGAAAACCGTGCCTCCTCCACCCCCCTGCACAGGGGAGCCAAGTGCACGCTTGCATTAGCTATGGCTCAACGGGACATGAAATCACCTCATCTCCTGCACTGTGCCAATCACAGCCTGACCCAGGAAACCGCACAAAAATTAGGATGGAAAAATGATTGTCTGCCTCCTTCCTGCCTTCCAGAGGCACTCAGGGCACTCTCTGACGTAAGCAGCCAGCAGCTGCACAGGGTAACATCGAGCTTGGTCCTATCAATTCCTGCTTATCTGGCCCTTCTCCCACTTCCTAAGTACAGCTACAGTACAAAGGGGACAAAACGGCCAGTGGACTCCAGCACACTGTGAGCTGGGAAACGTCCAGGGTACACCAATGCCATGCTCATACCGACCTCTTTCCTTTCTGCTTCTGTCATCCCAAACTGATAGTGGCCCAAGAGGAAGGGCCAGACAGCCTTCCTGATCTCGTGCTGGATCCCACCATAGTAGATCAGCCGCAGCAGCTCCTGGTCCTCATAGCTCTGTGGGAAGGATCCAAGTCAGCATGCACAAACAGCCAGGACTGCAGCCCATCGGCTGGCAGTGCCAGCCCAGCCTGGCCACAGCACCTTCCAGTACCCGGAGTGCTGCCAGAGCCCCACCACCCACAGGCTCATTCTCTACAGATGCTCTCTCAGACCTCCACCTGGAGTTAAGTTCAGCCAGAGCCCCCTGCAGATGGACATTTGGGGAAATGTTGGCTCTCTACGGCCAGAAAGCGTCCCACCAAAGTTACCCAAGGTCACTGCCGTGCCCCTGTGCCCCAGAAGAGTGTCCAAACAGTGCTGTTCCTACCGTGCTGTCCTCCAGGTACTTCTGCCATATGTCCACAGTCAGTCCCGAGCTAGCGTTGCAGGGCACGTCAGGAGACACGATGTTGTGGTTAACCAGGGCCGAGAGGTGGGTTCGCACCGTGGAGAGGTGCCTGCAATAGGCCAGCCCTGCGTCAGACAGAAGCAAATGCTCATCTGGGGAACTCAGGGAGTCACAAGGGCAGAGTGCTGGGGACAGCTCTGATCAGTCTGGTCCCTGGAGGAGATTCTCTCAAGCCACATCCAGCCTAAGCAGCAAAGCAGGGAGCATAGCAGGACCAGCTGGCATCTCACTGTCCTGTACCCACCAACACTGCTGCTTGCTGGGCTGAAGTCTGAAACTCAGAGCAGAGTTCATCTGGCTGCTGCCAGTCCTGAGCAAGTGTTCCTGGGGCCCTGCATGCAACAAATGGATCCAGTCCCCCTAGCCACTGTCCTGTTGTTTCTGCACCACTCCTAGCTCTGAGCCCAGGACCTTATCCCTTGCCCATCACACATCTCAAGGCATCGTGGATGTGACAAGTACTCACAGCCATAGAAAGCCCGGGAGAGGATCTGGTACTTCATATTGTCACACAGGAGCTTCAGTGGAGCTCTGCCAAGAGAAACACACTAAATGTGAGCACAGAAATGCTCCCATGCCCTCAAGTGTCTCGGCTTTGATCTAACTGTGCAAGCTTTGCTTTTACAGATGCACCGGAGGACCTCTGCTCAGCTTGGGAGCAGTGGAGCTGTCGTACCTTTCGTGGCTGCAGCCGTTGGACGGCCCGCCGTCAGAGGAGCCGCTCTGAGAGCAGGAGGAGCAGGAGGACTTGCGGGTGTTGGGTTGCCACATGGGAGGCAGGCCAGCACCCTGCGCGTCCATCAGGTCCTGGGGCACTGTAAGAGGGCAGAGAGGAGCATCAGCCGCTGCCCCCCAGCCAGGTGGGCCACGGGAGATGGACAGAGGAGAGTGTTGATCAGCAAACGCAGCACCCCGCACTCTTTCCAAGGAGATGCTGGCAACCAGGTAGGACCCAACACCAGCTGATCACAGCACCAGCACTGATGAGTGCTGGAGAAAGGAAAGGTAACAGAGCATTGATGAGAGAGCATAAAAATCATCTGCTAATTAACTGCAGTGCCTTCAGCAAGCTAATCTCAAATCACTGAGTGCTGACTGAGGCAGAGAACAAACACCCAATCCAGAAAGACTTGAGACAAGGCGCTGCAACAGACTGTCACAAAACTAATTAAAAACGTGATTGAAAACAACCATTGTCCCAGGAAGAGCAGATCACTGGAAAGGAAAAGCCCCCATCTCAAACACAGGATCTTATCCAAGCTTCAGGGAAAGATGAAAACATCCAAATCACAAGACAGGACATAGACTTTGATGAAGAGGTTGAGAGGGGCAGCAGGAGCAAGCACCAATTCTTGTTGTCATTTGCTAAATCCCTGCTTAAACTCAGAAGTGCTATTGCACTGCCCTTCGGTCTTGGGCCTCTCTAGGAAAAGGCCGACATGATGAAGGTGAAATGTGGGATGCAGACAATGATTAACGAAGAAAAATCCTGTTGGGTCTTCCTTGGAAATTAAATCAGATCTCACTAACCCTACCTGCTTGTGAGACTGCTGATACTGGTAAGAAAAATGCTGAAGTGTTCTCATTAGGAGCCCCTTCCTTCCCTTTCCCTCATACCGAGCAGGTGCTGATGGGTCAGTGGCAGACACCTCTGCAGGAATTGTCAAGTGACAACAAAGGCAAGCACGTGTACCAGACAAATGACAGCTGCATTACACTGATGCTGAGTGGCCCCCAGAGCCACAAGCCGGGGTCGGGATGCGGTGGAGAGATTCGGAGACCGTTTGTGGATCACCACCGTCCTGCCTGCAGCCGGAGTCCTTGCAGTCTTCCTTCTCCCAGCAGAGATGGAGATCACAGACGCAAGGAATGGGTGAAAAGTACCATTAATGGTAACTAGAGACACAGAGACGGGACAAGGGCACAAATGAATGGGGGAAGGAAGAATCTGTAGAGAAGAACGAACCGCTGCAGTTCCACCCCCCTTTGGGAAAATCTATAGGAACTGCACAGACTGCGATGACGCCAGCTGAAGAGATTGCAGCAATTCATTTAACAGAAAATTTGGCCCCCAGCGCAGAATTTTAAGGGGTAGATCAAAAGGAAGCTACAGAAAGGAGCGTCTCCCCTCAGCTATTTTGGCCTCAATCAGATTTTTATCTGACTCACTGGGCTGTGTTAGTCAGCTAAAGGCAGAGAGAACCAAGTATAATCTTTAGTGATGCTATGGAGGAGTCACAGGAGATATAATTGTCCCCCTTCTAGCCTCAAAAGTATAGGAACAGGTTTTTGATCAAATTTCATAGCTTTTCAGAAGCACGCTATGAGTTTTATATTACACTCCTGGTTTGCCCCTTTACAAAGCCATCTGCAATGCTTCCAGAGGTCAAAGAAGTGTTCTTGGTGTCCCACAGAAGAACAAAGAGAAATGTGCAGGCACTTCAGCCAAGGACATTGCTCTGATCATTCACAAATGGATATCAAGAGAGATCTCTGGCTTGGTGAATCCAGTAGCATTGTCTCCCTGCCCTGAGTGGTAGGAGGTGGAAATATGTGGGTCAAACCTGGTAATACCCAGCGAGGGCTCCTGCTACCTGCGCTTTGTGCTGCAGAGCAGCGCTGACAGGCTGTAGCTGGATTTAATACAGAACCTGCTGAGTTGGCCTGGTGATAGCAAGAGGAAGAATACCAAGGGACACGACCAAAGGGAAGCTTGCTACTGAAATAATGTGCAGTTCTCCAACCACACAGGCACTCAAGGCCTGTTCTGCGGTTGTGGAAATGAAGTTTTCAATGGCAAGTGAGAGATAAAAAACCATGTTTAGTAAGAGGCAGTACTGTTATAGCAAAGCCTGTTCCTCTGGAACCACTCCCCAGGCACCATTTGCAGTGTGCCCATCAGTGCCGTGTCCCTGGTCACTCACACACCTGTAACAGCCACCTGAAACGGTCTCTGCCAATGCACTTACCGAATTCAGACTGCGTCCCTGGGTAGATTATTCTGAAAACATAATCTGTGGCTTCATCATCTTCCTTGTCGGATGCAGACTCAGAGGAGCCCTGGGGACTTCGCTTCCTCAGCTTGGGAAACACCTTCCCCTGGTGAACAAAACCTGCTCTTCACAACGGCCCCACCAAAGCCCTGCCCAGCAAGAGCACGTGCTTTGTCAGCCTGGATGTCTGCACGTTCCCTGTGCTGGAGCAGGCCTTTGGAGCAAGGCTTTGAGTACAACGAGAAGACGTAGCCCTATTTATGCACGCAGTGCCATCTGCCCCCTCCGTGCTGCCTACCTTTCCCCGCTGTGACCAGAGGGGTGGGTCCAGCTGCCCGTGGGGCAGGAGGCCGTTCTCCAGGCAGGACAGGAACTGCAGCAAGTGCCCTCCTTTGGGGAACCGCAGCGGAGGCCTCTGGATCCCATCCTGGCTCACCAAGACAACCGTTCCGCCGCTGTCTACTATTAGCAGCAGTGACAGCAGAGAGAAGACAAACACACATCAACGAGGGAAACATTACCACACAAAGATGCAGAGGGCAGGCAAAAAGCTTAGGGAATTGTTTTTCTGGCATGCTAAACAGATTTTCTCCCTTGTTTGGATTCTTTCATAAGTCCATTGTGAGTCTGGGGCCCTGGAGAATGCATGCCTGCTAAATTGCACCCCTGAAACCCCAGAGCAGTGCTCCACAGGGAGCCCTCTGCAGCCAACACCACAGCCAGGAGCTGGCTTAAAGGATTTCCTTGATGCAGTTACACAGCAGTGACCACCCAGAGCTCTGGAAATCTGCCCTAGAGCTGAATCACAACATCCCATCCCCATACAGGCACACCCCAGGGATCCAACCATGCCAGTGTCAGGGTAACACCCTCCCCTCCAGCAGCCCCCAGCCTGGCCTTACCTTGCTGGTGGCAGTGCAAATAGACGATCTCCTCCAGGCGAATAGTCATGGCATAGTCCCAGTACACGCTGGAACAGAGAGAGGAAGTCCTGAAGTTCTGGGGTGCACCAGGCTCTGCTTCTCTTCACATCAGCTCCCCTCCAGCTGTCCTGACACCAAGGGAAGCTACAGAAAGGCTGAAGCCCCACAAGGCCAGCCAGAGTAAGTGACAGCATCCCTCCAGAGCCAGATACTGTCCCTTCTACTGGAGGGGGAAATAAACCCTGGCCATCTGTGTTACTTCAGAGCTGAGAACAGATTTGGTTTGCACTGCTTCTGTTCTGGGGCTGCACTCCCTCAGCACAGACACCGCCAGATGGCCGAGCAAATCAGTGACGTGCTGGGAGAGATGCTGGTCAGGATGGGACTGGGGGTGACACAGACCCCAGGAGGGAGCTGGGGATCACCCCAGCAGACACGAGGCCTCACCCTGGGTTTCATTTCTGCAAGAGGACTGCTCTGTGAGGGTGTCAGTATTTAACACCTTCCTATTGCTTTCCAACAAAGCAAATTTCCAGTTTCTGAGCAGCACATCTGTCACTTTACAAAAATAGTGCTTAAAATGAAGGCATCACAAAATGGCTCATAAAGCCAGGTAAGGATGGGAAGGGGTGCACAGAAGTCACTCCCTGTAGGTTCATACTTACTTTGTCATCCGAATCCTCTCTTCCTTGGTCACTTCTTGACACTGGGAAGTTTTAGAGCTTAGGCTGATGCCCAAGTCAAGAACTCAGAAAAGTAGAGGTGAGATGAGAATAGCATTTTAGGGGGAGGGTACAGGCATAATGGAATGGCCCAGGAGCCAAGAAGAGAGGGGAAATGAAAAGAACACAGGTAAACAAAACCCAAAAAACTAAAATTGAGAATAAACAAAACTGACAGCAAGTTTTTTTGAAGATGATCTTGGTCATAGGCCAAAGGAATGGAGTGCTAAATGTTCCAGTTTTCCTGGACTATTTGCTGATGGATGGGGATTTTGTTTGCTTTGTTTTTTCCCTCAGGCAAATTAGGACCTGGCATGACTCAGTAGTTTGTTAAAAGGATTGCAGCTATGGAGAGAAATGCCAGCAGCCCATAAGGCAATCCCAGACAAAGGGGCATGGCAAAACACCCTGCTGAACAAACGACTCCTAAGCAAACTTCAGTCCCATTAGAGGAACGAACTCCAAGAACTCCGTTAAATTAGAGGGACTTTGATCACCTGCACATAGAACCAGCTGCAGAGTGTGCTGAGACAGCACTATGAAATGGAACCCACTGTTACTGAGGTGGTGATATCTGGGAACTGCTCACGTTCTCTCTCTGCAGATATCCTTCCCCTGGTTATAGACTCCTCGCTTTCCCAGCTTAACCATAATAACAATGTAATACTGATGACAAGCCTAGAAGCACTGTTCCATGTGTAGAGAGGGCAACCCCCTGAGAAGATCACAGAGCAATAAATCACCCCGCTTTGCACCTTTCAGAATAAGCACCCTCTCCAGTTCCCTTGCTGAAATCTTCAGGCATAGATGGCTACACCACAGCATCTCCCACCAGCTGCTGCAGCCCCCCTCTCCCTTCCTCTGATACAAACTCAGAGCTGTTCAGCTCTGTAGTGTCAATGGGAAAGCTCACTGATGGCACTGGATGCCAGATACCACCTCCGAACCCACGGGAATGTTTGCCTCCCCTCCTCCCTGCGTGAGCATGCACTGGGAGCCAGTCACCTCTTCTCGTAGTCCAGATCCCCCACGGAGCCATTCATCAGCTGGTTGGGAGTCCACTTCAATGCCATGATGTCGGCAGTCTGGTGAAGGGACAGGTATCCCGGGATCGCCTCCATGTCGTCTCGCTTTAGGAAATAAAGGTGAGGAGAGAGTGAGCTGCTGAGAGCAGCCTGGAAGACATCAGAAGCAAGCAGCACCACTTCCTGCTACCCAAGGCTGATGCATGCCCCATAGCACAGTCCTGGACCACAACGCAGCCCAGATGTCCCAGCAGGTACTTACTGGCTGCACCAGGACATTGTTTTTGCCATACAGGAGCGTGGCCCGGGAATTCTGGTGCAGTGACTCCACGTAGTCCCTGGCGGACAGCGATGGCCGGTCATCCATACTGCCACTTGAATGCCTTTTCTGAATCTGGAAGAGATCCACCTACAAACGTGAGGTGAGCATGGACACCTTCTGCTTTCTGAAAGCATCACTTCAAAGCTCATTTCCTCCTCACATATACTTAAAAAACCCAGTACTAGAAACCTCCTCCTTTGTGTCCTCTAAGAGGATCCCTGGCTCTGCCCAAGCTTGATTCTGTACTTACAGAAGCCCCAGGAGTGTGCTTTGTTTGCAATAAACTGAGCAGACTTCAGCTGCCTTCACTTTTAGTCCATACATGCTGTTCCTAAACAGCAGAGACCCTTTAGGGATGCGGTGCCACACGGGTCCAGCACACTCACAGTCTCCACGCCCATGTTCCCAGCACTTCTGGCTTGAAGACGTGAAGTAATCTCACTTTTCTACCTTCTCTTACCCGAGGGCTTCACAGCCCTTTTCAAACAAGGGGAGCTCCAGACCCCGGTGAGTGCTGCGAGGAGCTGCCCCCCTCCCAGCCTGCCCCCACTCACACAGAGCGCCGGGCGCTTGGTGGGCGAGTCCTGCCGGCAGTGCGAGCTGTGGATCCGGTGCCTCTGAACCAGCTCGTCGGCTGAGGGGTCTGTCCAGAAGTGGTCGGCTGTCTTCATCTTGGTGTACTCCAGTGCACAGGGACCCACTGCACAGAGAGGAAAAGCACAGACAGTGAGCATGGCCAGCTCTCAGAGCCCCAGAGCAGGGGCGGTGGGACTGCAGGCAGCAAGCACCAGGCTCAGCACAAGGTTGCTGCACCGTGTAACAGCAGCAAAGAACTCAGAAGCAGTCTGTTGGCCCTGGCAGCAAGTAAATAACCCAGCACCTGCAGAGCCCCGCGTGTACTGCTTTCAAGGGCCAGGCATCAGCCCTGGTTTACACCTGTTGGTATTACCAAAGCCTGTGCAGGAAAAGGAAACCCCTGAGCTCAGCCTTGCAAATTCCCATCTTGACTCACTGCTCAGCAGCTGGGCATCATCTGTTCTTTAGGAGAGCCCCACAGATTTACCTGGCCAGGGCTATTAAGTTTTCTGAAGCTCTTACTAAAAAACAATTGAATTGGGATCGCAGGACTGTGAGCACAGGTTTGGAAAGCAAGCTATCAAAGCGGGGTAAGAGGAAAGCGTTACCCAATAAAGATGCGAGAATCGGTCCATCCACAGGATCCATCAGGAGAGCTTCTTTCTCGTAGTACTTACTAGAAGAGATTAAAAGAACAGAATGCTGTAGCATTTCAGCCCCCTGGAACTGGAACTGCAAAATGATAGAGATTGTTGTTTGAAACCACTGTAATGCCCTTCTCTGTCTGTATCCTTCCATGACAGCGAGAGGCCAAGGAGCCTGTTACCAGCTGTTCCTGCTAGCCTCAAAAGTCCTGGGGGGTTGATGCCCTCATGCAGCACACTGCCAGCATCACCATCTCCTGTCAAAGCTTTCCTGGGGCTGGGGATGACACCTCCCCAGGATGGGAGGCCTCAGCATGCAGTTCCCAGGAGACAAGGACAAGTTGGTCCTCAACAACTCAGCCATCAGCAGAGCAAGCATGGCCTGTCCTTATTTTAGGGAGTGTACAGGGACTGCCAGGAGCAGCGTATCAGCTCCTTGCTCTGCACCACTTGGACACAGCTCAAGCAGCAATATCCCCAGCACCCCTGGAAGGGGCAGATGCTGGTAGTGAGTTGTGAGGGGAAAACGGTTGGGTTGTGCCAGCACTCACCTGCTGTTCTCTACTAAGTAATGCACGATTTTATCCAAGACCTTTTCAAAGAGGGCTGTGCGGATCCAGAGGTGTTTGATGGCCTGAGGAGACAGGTTGGGCAGCTTCGGCACCTTGCGCACGTTCTCTGGGATGCTCTGAACTTGATTTCGTCTTTAGAGGTAAAAGGCAAAAAGACAACATCATCACTGAGCACTGCAGGCCCAGAGCATTCATGGCTCCTGGTGGGGCAAATGCCCTGTCCCCCAGAAACCCTGGGGACAGGGCTCCAGAGACTGCTCCCTTCACCTATCCTAACCCCTATTCCAGAAGGCCCACATCCGCATTTGAAAACTGAGTTCACCGAATCTGTTTCCAATTGTAAAGGCACCCTAGGACAAAGTCTCTACCTCAGCAGTCCTCAAACCCACACCTGTTCCACTAGAGCCTGAGGACTGAATTTCATAGGCAGAGCAGCTTATCTCAGGACAACTGGAAGATTCCTGCCCCCAGGTAGCTGCTCCATCCATCTCCCTGTTTCTTGTCCATGGCTGAGTAAGCCACACTTAAACAGAAGCTGAATTACTGCAGGTTACAGCCCTACACATTGAAGCAAACCAGATTTGGTTCCAGTTGGCTTAGTGCACTGGTCCATAAACTGTGACAGCTCAGGAGCAAATTTGTGCAGCTCTCTCAGCAGCATAAGACAAGGGGCAGAGGAAGAAATAACTTGTCCACTCTAGCTTAATCCACAACTGCAACTCATAGGTGCAGAGAAGCAACCAGTTCACTGAAGATACTAAAAGCCCAATAGAGGACTCTGCTCTTCTGGAAGAGCAAATCCTCCTATGTGTGCTTGGACATTTCAATCCACAGTGACACCCAAATGACACGCTTCCACACCAAAATGCAAGTGGTTTGTAGGACAATAGCCACGCTGGCGCCTTACGCATTCTCGATGAGCTGCTCCAGGTCCTGCACCTTCTTGCAGAGCTCCTCTGCCAGAGGAAAGCTCTTGCCCACCTTCATGAAGAGAGCTGCTATCTTGTTGCTGCGCAGGAACCCTGCCGCCCTCCGCTTCAAGCCGTACAGGACACAGGCTTCCACAGCAGCTGCAACAAAGCAAAGTCGTTACTGATGTGGCAGGAGAGCTCGCAGCCGGGCTGCTCTCATGTCACCGCTGCATCCATGACCTTACTCTACAGCAAAAACGTTTCCCAAGAGAAATCACCGTCATGTTCTGTTTCTGCCTAAGCAGACAGAACGTTAAGGTACCCAGCTGTTACGTGACCCAAAGCAGCACAGTTTATGCCTGTAGAGCTATCAGTTTTGCTGGCTGTACAGATATGATTTTAGTTCTACAAGAAGGGAAAATTGACACTGGCAAAGTTCAGCTAGTCTGGTCAGAAGGACTCGTGTGGTGCAAGTAAACCTGAACCGTGTGTGTGCTAAAATACAAGTACTGCAAAAAAAAGTTAGCTTGTGCCTGCTACAGTAGGTCCAGTAAATCACTAGAGAGGAGTAGGAGAACAGACTAACTCCTCTTGGACTTGCTTTGTGTGACCAACAGCCTCAGGAGACCTCACAGACCTGTGATGAGATGAGACACACAGTTTGCAAACCAGCGGTGGTTCTGTGCCCCCAGCAGCGATCAGCCCGCACTGACGTGCCAAGCTAGCAGCCTGGATTAGGATTCTTTGGAGCACGTTGTTCATTCATAAAGCAGCAGGAGGAAGGACCTGAACCTCCACGCTCGCAGCCCTTTGTTCCAAAAATGTCAAGATCCAGCTCTGCTACATAATATGCTGAATGCAAACAAATCAATGCTAACACTGGGAGATCTCAGCAGCGGGGTCATTTCCTGCTCCAGGCCCGTGCCAGCACCACCACTGGTAGTGGAGCCGTGATTTTCTCAGCAGAGCAGAGCCCAGCTCACGGTGCGGCTGTAATCACAAGGCTCAGGAGCTGCCAAGAGCCTGCCCATGCAGAGTCAGGCAGGTTAAGCCTGTGGGAGTAAACACTCCTGTGGTTTAACCACGCCAAGCTCAGTGCTGCTGCACTGCACAGAAATGCAGCTGGCTGCGCTTCCCCGGCTAAATGCCTCTGAAAGCGTTTTGGGTGCCCGCTGTGTCTGCAGGGCCAGAAGTCACAGCCAAATGTGGGACAGCACAGGCTTCCCCTGCCTCGGGCACTCCCCAGGCCCATGGGATCAAGGAGCCCGGGACAGGCACGGCTGCCCAGGGAGCCCAGCAGGCACCGCACGGGAAGGTGCCGCACGTACAGGCTGTGCCGGCAGGATGCTTGCCGGAGTCCCCTGGGAGGGCTGAGGATGGATGTCTAGTGTCAAACTCAGACCTATTAAACAGGCTGATCAAAGCACTGGAAAATTACACGGGCACGCAGCTCCACAGGCGATTGATCGGGGTCTGCCAAGAAGCTTTCTGGCACGCCAGCACCCTCCTCGCCCAGGAGCGCAGCGCCGCAGCAGCCCAGCAGATGCTGCTGAGCCTCTCGCTCGGAAAGGCATCTTCTCCAGCTGAACAACTCGGCGGAGACATTTAAAAAGACATTTCATGCAGGCCCGTACACATCAGCTCCCTGGGCTGCGAGATGCTCTCATTATCTCTGCCCTGTTTAGCACCGTGCCCGAGTTCACCGCGGGGCGGGCAGGGTGGGCACACAGCACTGGGTCTCCGAGGAGCTGTGAGAGACATCCTGTGCTCACAGCACCCCTGAGCCAGCCGAGTCCTGCTCACCCAGAAGCCAGAGCAGTTAGCTGGACAGCTGGATTTTCAATAAAGCCCTGCACAACCCCTCCTGCAGCCTAGACACGCTGCACATAGCGTGGCCCACACGTGGATGGGATTTCCCACCTGTCCCAGACTTTGGTTTTGGAGCATAAGGCGATGCTGACACACAGCTGAACACACAAATCACAGCAGCACCTCCAAAACTGGGGAGAAGTCCTCCCTCTCCCCTGAGCCTGAACCGAGAGCGAGGTCTCTACAGAGCCACGCTGCCCGTGGCAGCTCTCTGCCTCGCTGGGCAGTGCGCCACCACCCCCCTTCTCCAGTTTGGGCTTTCCAAGATTTCCCCATTCTCAGGCAGCTGTTTGCAGCCCTCCGTGCAATGTCCACAGCCTCGCACCCATGCTGGAACAGCAGAGAAAAGTCAGGCCAGAAGCGCAGGGCAGGTGGGTGAGGTCTCCCTGCCCCTGCTGCCCAGCAAGGTGCCGGAGTGAAGCAGGTGCCCCTCTGCCAGCCCCCGGGGTGCCATATGAGGATAAGCCAGGAGAGAGCAGCCTCGGACACAGGCAAGGGCTGGGGCTCGGGCTGTCCTGCAGCCCCTGGGACAGAGCCCGCTTGGCACCACGCTCTTGGTGTGTGGTCAGTGCTGCTCTCCATTTCCAGCAAGAGAGGAGAGCGCTCGAGCCTGCCCAGGAAACCCAGCTGATTGCTCTGCTCACGTCACGGCCAATGCAAGGCACGCTGCTGCCAGCTAGGGAGCAGCACCCAGGAGAAAACCTGGAGAGAAGAACGGCCTCCCAGTGTGCTCCAGCAGCACGGAGCAGCCACCAGTACCTGTCCTCAACGCCGTACCCAAACCTCTCCAAACGCTACCCCTGCTGGCAAAGCCACACACGAATGCGCTCTGCTCAGGAAAACCTTTCTGTGCTCTGCCAAGGTCTCAGAAGCATGAGCACACAAACTAAGAGCACCTTGTCCACGCTAAATCCAGGGGAAATGGTGCATTCTTTTTTAACCTTATGTTTTTTTGAGCCCAGTTCATCATTTACTTACTGTCAGCACTGCAGATGGACACTGCCCACCCCTAAAGGTAGAAGCAATAGCAGGGAGCACACGGTGTGGGGGCTCTGTCCAGCTGCAACCAAGCAAAGTGGGAGTTTTATTTCTTAGCAAGACACTAAAGAGGTTTCTGAGATCCTGAGCACGCTCTGGCCTGGCACAGCTCAGCCCAGCAGCGGCTGAGCACTAAGGCAACCTGAGCACTGACGTGGGCAAACAGCCCCGGGCACGGGCAGGCCCCCAGCCCTGCCGAGGGGGCTCCGTCAGCCTCCCAGGGCAGCACGAAGTGACAGATGCCAACTCGTGTTTGTCTGCTTCCAGCCCTCCCCTCGTGGGCAAATCGGAGCGGCTGGGGGCAGCTGCCCTTTCCTGCCAGCCCACTGGTTTCATCGGAAGGGCTTTGCGGTACGCTGGGCACGCAGAGCAGCGGGAGGATGAGGAGGGCTCGGCGAGGAAGGCAGCTCTCCCCTGAGAAAAGGGCAGCTCTGCCTAGCCAGAGCCAGGCTTGCAGCACGCTCTGCTTGTCAGCAGAAGAGGTTATTTATAAGCTCAGCCGGCACACGGGGAGCTGCAGCACTCAGGAAGGTGCACGTACCGGCCAAATTAGAGAGCAGCAGCCTAGGTGTAGAGCCCAGAAGCCAGTGAAAGAGCAGTGGCATCATTAAGAAGCCAGAAGGAACCAACAAGTCCTTCGTGCCTGGATGCCTCAGCTCCGTGTCGCAGCAAGCTATAAATAATTCCGGGCTGCGAAGCCTCGTGCTGTACAGAGCAGCAGAGAATGAGTCACACCTTGAAGTCTGTTCTGCTCTTTCGATGCCGTTCAGTCGACAGAGCACAAAGGCACACAGGCCTGAAACAAGCACCTGCACGTATTTCATCCAGGAGCCTTGGAAAAAAAGGAGGAAGGCAGCCTCTTTGCTCTCCAAAGAGAAAGGGAGACCTCACAGCTCCCTTCTTTCTCTTCCGTGCATATGTCTGTGGGTGCTCCAGTCTCATTCAGTGGTAACAGCACTACGCGAGCCTTATCGGAGCAACTCCTCCGAAAGCTGGCTGTCATCACTGCTGTCATTTTCCTCCCAGCCTCCAAATTAGCAAGCTGCCCTTCAGCTATTTGTAAACGGAGGAGGGCTGCTCCCCCTCCGCACGCTGCCTGCAGCATTTGCTCAGCAGCAGCCACATGGCCCCAGCACGGGCGTGCTGGAAGCGCAGGGACTGCGGCTCTGCAAACATCTCTGCGGGGAGCCGACAGCCACAGCAAGCAAACCAGGCACCCAACGGGCACAGGCTGCCCCCCTTACCTGGAGCCAGAGCTCATGGTGCTGGTGCTGAGCGGCGCTTTCAGCTCCCTCGGCATCCTTTGAAGTGGAGGAGCTTGTCCTGAGCTAGAGCCACGGGGAGGAGTGGAATCTCTACCCGAGAAATGGTCAGAACTCAAGGGACGCCGAGCAACCCGGTCTGCCCCTCAAAGTGGTAAAAGACCCAACGTCAGGGCACAGCCTCCTCCCTTAACACCGCTTCTCTTCCAAAGGCAGGAGAGGTCTGTGAGCAGCCCTGAGCCTGCAGGCAGAGGGAACCCTCCCTGCTCTGCCTCCCGGAGCCAGCACCCATCGCTCGGGCAGCTGCCAGCGAGGAGCCGAGGCAGGTGGAGGGCAGCAGGCACCCTGCCAAAGCACACTCTCGAGCTGTGGGTGAGTGGGTAAACACTCCACGCTGACAGGCTGCTGGTGCCCCATTAACGCTGCCTCTTTGTGTGCTTGAAGCCCCCTCTGGTCCCGTCCCCATCCTACCTGCAGCCCCCAGAGCTGAGAGCTTTCCTCACCCACACCCAGCGCAGAGGGGCTGGTTCCAGGCCCGGGGCTCCCTGGGCTACAAGAAACTCACCCAGCTGACAGCCTGAGGTGCTTCCCTCGTTATCAGCACAGACTAATTGGTGTCTGCATAGGTTTGGGACTCCTCCACACCCACCCCAGCCACCAGCCAGGTTTCTCCACTTCCACGAACTCCGTGCCTGGTAGCACTCTGCAGACCGAACGCCTGATGGTGCTCGAGGAGCTGCTCCACCTGGGGCTCTACCCGTGTCCCAGGCACCTCCCAGTCTGAAGGGAGAAGGAAGTTACACAGAAGGGCCAGAACAACAGAAAAAAAGTTAATTTTGCCCCCTTGATTGCACAGTCTCCCCTGATGATCAGCTGTGATCAGAAGCTGAAGCCCTGTTTTCTTCCACCAGCTGCTCTTCAGGGAGGTTTTGAAGCAAAGGCTTTGCCAAGACTTCGATGAATGAATTCTGAAACGCTTCCACATTTACAAAATTGTCACACCAGCAGAGGGAAAAAAAAAAAGTGAGAAAAGCAGGTTAAGTGAAAAGCACAGCTGCCAGAAAACAAGACCCGCAGCGGCACAGTGTCAGAGCTGATCTTCCACAAGCCCCAGTAGGTGCTTTAACAGCCTCCAGACCGAATCCTCCCTTCCACAAACTCCTCTTCCACAATAGCAAAGGAATATTTACAGGCTTTGTTGAATTGATTCTCAAGGGGCTTAAAAAACAAAGATTATTTCTAGTATTTCTTAAGCGACCGTATGCACTGCCAGCATCCTTCTGACACGTGTCGATCTATTTCGGGCACAAAGCGAAGACCTCAGGGATCCAGATTGCTGCCAGAAGAGCTCACCCTATGGCACCAGCCACCTCCCCAGCGGGGACATCCCTGGGAGCACACACACAGCACAGCCGGGCCACGAGGCAGGAGACCCCGCGTGAGGGTGCTGCAGCCCCGGGTCACGTTGGCATCCCACCACCAGAGACTCACCGCAGAAGGAGATGATGTGGCTGCTGTCCTCATGCACGAACTTCCTCGTCACCGCCTCCTCCATGATCTGCTTCACCTGTCGAACAGAGGTCCCGTTAGAGAAACTGGGAGATTTCACCCCAAGATCAGAGTGAGGAGAGCCGTGGTGGTGCCTCCACGGGGAGGAGGCACAGGGCTGGGCAGGGAGCGGGCCACCAGCATGAATGTGGTTGTGCCATAAGGAACCCTCCTTGATCCTGACTTCTCTGACTGCCTCCAACAGCACAAGAGGTCTCACGGAGAATCACATCATCTCTGCTTGCCACTCATCACGGGCTATTTCAAAAAGTAACGACAAAAAGGATGCTTTGGTTTTTGAGAAACTTCAAAGTCAGAAAACAAGGAGCAGAGAATCAGCTGCAGGCACCAAGCACTGTTTAGATCAAAGGCATCTAAAGAAGGGTAACCAAACCTCGCTTTGAATGCTTTCATAGCATCGTGCTCTTTCACTGTGTGGGGCTTTGACAAATTTCATTAGGATCGCAGCTGCTCCAAATGACCGACAACTGTGGCGGTGCCAAAGCCATCGCCTGGCACCGAGTGCGCCCAGGAATGCGACCTGCGTGGCACTAGAAAAGAAAATAACGGGTAACCCACATAAATCAGGAGCGTGAGGAGACAGGAGGGAGGTCAGACCCTCCGGGGAAGCAGGCTGCTGCGCCTCCTACAGCCGGCCTTATCCTGCTCAGAGCCGTGGTGACTTCCATCCTCAGCCATCGGCCTCCCTACTCCTGCTGACACCAGCAAAAGCCCCGCTGAATGTTTGGTCCTGAAACATTCAGTTCCTAACAGTTCTTCCTTTTAAATACCGAGCTACCGGCATACCCAGATCTCATCTTCCACTGCCCCTCAAGCATCCTGCTTTTCTCTCTTTGGTTGCAGAAAACGCAGGGGAAAGGGTTCACAGTGCGGAGACGTGGGCGTAAGAGAGGCTCTGCTTATCAAGATGTTCTCTGTAAAGGCACAGAGAAGAGAAAAAAAACAGCAGGTCAAGACTTGGCCAAGCAAACCTTGCATGTACGAGACCTTTAATGGAATTGTTTGGGGAACTGAACTCCTTCGGAAGCCGTAATCAAGGTCAGTTATGCACAACCGATGGCTCAATAAAGGAGGGCTTTTTATGAATATGGATTAAGAAAATAGCCCTATCTAAAGCCAGAAGTGTCTGTCCGCACGTCGAAGCAAACAGGTCAGCTCCCCGTGCTGCTCCACGCCGCTGTGCTGGGCAACAAACAGAGCTGCTGGAGAGCCCAGCAGGGAGCAGGGCTGGCGGTGACTTCACCTGCGGCCCCGGCTGCTCCGCTGAGCTGGCAGTGAGTCAGGGGCTGCAGCAGGGGATGGAACCGAGGTGTGGATGGTGAATGTTCATGGACCTTAAACTTAAAGTGAGGGGGATGCTTCTGTGTGTGCGGGAGGCTGGGAAGAGCAGGGCTGGGGAGAAAACAACACACAAAAAAAAAAAAATCACTTGGGAATCGATGCACACAGTTTGTTACCGGCTTGTGATTAAAATCAGGAGCAGATTCAAATTAAAGCAGTATATCCAAATATTTGGCAGCCACCCCTTGTGCAAGCCACCGCCTTGCTGCCCCGGTGCCGTGCTGTGCTCTCAACCCCCGTGATGGTTGTGTGGGGCAGGCACCATCTGCATGCATGGCGGGACTCCCGCTCCGGCCGGGCATCTTGGCACGAGCACGGCACAGACAACCTGAGCTTGAGAGGCCCAGAAGATCTCCTTCCGAGAGATGCAGCTTAGTGGAAAACTACCCGTTAAAGGAAAAAAAAAATACACGGTATTGACTGAGGTTATCACCCTAAACAGCATAAAGCAAAGATATTTAAAGAAAGTGGGAAGGGCGCTGCAAGAAGGGCACCCACCTGACGCGAAGGGATGGAGCAGAACGAGGGCAGCCGTACGATAAAAAAGACGCCCTGATAGCTAGGGAGACAGATGGGGTCTCATAAACACCACAAAATCTCACATTTGCCCCAAAGTGGAGGAGGCTGGCATCCCTAGGATGGCTGAGCAGGACACTGCCCCACCCCAGAGCACCCCCAAATCCTGCCCTTCTCCTGCGGCTGCTGCCTGCTGATGCCAAATCAATCCCCTGCTGAGCCCCTGGGGATCACAACCCCCCAGCAGCGACCCTACAGCATGCTCCCAAATCCTCCCTGGCAGCCGAGCGTGCCCACGGTGCTGCCAGGCTGCAGAGCGCCAGCTCGCCCGGGCTTGGCTGGTGCTGCAGGGAGGACTGGGGCTGCCTCATCCCGGCTTTTTCATGCTAATCCTCACATTGTAGCCAGAACAATCCCAGCCAATGAAGCTGCCCACTCTGCGTCTAAAGGCAGACTACGGAAAATGAGATATTTACTCTTCGTTTATTAGAACGGAAATTAAAACGGCAACCAGTAATTTAGCTGGAGGTAAACTCCAGAGGAACGCTGTGAGTTCTCTCCTGGAGAACAAAACGCCCTTCCCAGCACAGCCACGAGCCCAGGAGAGGCGATCCCCTGCCCTGAGAGCACGGGTGCAGACACCCCACAGGGAGATGGCCACGCAAACCCAGCCCCAGAGGTCCCAGAAGGCAGCCAGGCTCCACAGCCCTGCCTGAATTGCTGGCTTAAAGCAAGCCAGCGAGCCCTTCTTTGCTACCCAGCCATGAATTACAGGATAAATGCTATTTGTTCCTCCTCATCCCGTCTCCAAAACAAGACCCAAAAGCCCAGGACGCTGAGAGGAGCGCTGGGCACACAGGGACCAGAGGTGTCTCTGCTACAAAAGCCCCAGGGTTATGCCTCACCCCAAAGGGGAATTCTCCCCGTGCCCATACACAGTCTCAGATGGAGCAAGCCAAAAATGACAGCAGTTAAAATAACCACCAAGGTGCAGAGACCAGCAGCGAGCCACAAACCCTGGCTTTCTTTAGGCTCTCTTTGCTGGTAACTCCATCTTTTTACCCCAAGGAGGTCACTCCACAACCCGTCCTGCAGACTATTCAGTCACGTTAACAGTCACAGCTTCCCCTGCCATGCTTTTTGCAAAGACTTTCACTGCTTATCAAGGCACTCCTGGTGGAGCAGGCTACCTCCCGTATGTTTGTCCACGCTCATAACTCTTACTGTTTGCTCTAAGCCAGATGCAAACAGGCTGCAAAAGAAATCCTGCCAGCAGCTCCTCTCTTCCAAGAACTTATTTCATCTGCTCTTCTACCTGTTCAAGAAAATGGGAAGCCAGAAAAACCTCACGTTGATGATACAGCCTCTAAACCTGGTTTACTTTTCCATGTTCACTTTTCATATTTTTCTGAGCTTGCATCTTCTTATTCTCATCGCAGACAAAGTTCTGCTTTCATTATGCGTGTGGAAGTTAATGGCAGCACTGAAAACTCCCATTTTACCTGTTAGTTCTGATGCAACAAGTCCATGTGGGAAATCCTTGACATAATCCGAGCATTTCTTTAATTGCTTCTCTGAATCAAGGTCTCTTTCCAAGAACAAGCTCTGGTTAAGCTCTGCAGCAGACAGTTTCCCGGACACTGTGCAAGACTTGTCCATGCGGTGCCGCAGTATTATCACTTCTCAGGTATTATAAAATGCTAGGGGAGCACTTAGCGAAACAGACGCAATATTAACACAATCACAGGCGTGCTTGTGCTTGCAAGGACAAACACAGTTTGCTTGCGTTGCAGCTCAGCCAGCCCCACGGCAGGGCTTTGCCACCGGGTCACCCAGCTAAGATTTCCCAGCAGAGCACGGCTGATTTTCGTCCCTGGCTCTTGGGTTGGTTTGTTCCAAAGGAGGCTCAGCGGGCAAGGCAAAGCAGGTGAAGAATCCCTGTTCGGCTCTAGGACACAGAAATATTATGCAAACCCCACTGTGGACTCGTGCGCTGTCAGCCAGTGTCCATCCAAATCCCCGTGGAGCAAAGTGTGCTGGGGACGGCAGACAAAAAATGGCACAGTTGGTTGCACTGGCTGTGCTGCAGCTCAAAAGCTGCTCTACAGCAGAACTTTCCAGTCCAATACCTCTCGCAAACTAGATTCATCTTCTCATTTGAAAATGAAATGTCTGCCTGCTGACAGCCTTGTTGCTTCTGCTGACAAAGACACAACATCCTCGTTTTAGCAGGCTTCTTTCTAAAACTCGCACTGTCAAATTCAGCGCTGCGAGATACATCTCCCTATCTCCTCAGCCCCGAGCACCCTCATTATTCCAAAAGCAGGTGCCAGACAGACTTTTCCAGCACCATCACAGGTTGCAGCCCAGCTCTGCCACTTGTCTAAGACTCTACTAGCTGCCTCCTAAATAATTCCAATTAACCACGCTCCCACCAGCTAAAATAACACCCATTGCAGAGCACACGCGCTATTTCTGCCCAGAGGCTCCAGGGGCTCTCACCAGCCACCCGGTGGCCCAGGGGACTGCTCCTGGTGTGCTTGGCAGACACGCAGCTGCTCAGCTCCTGCCCCATGGCAGCTGGCCTTGCAGTGGGACATCGCCGTGCGGTGCACAGCCCCGTGCTCCACTAACACCTCCATCACCATTACCTACACCAGCACTAAAAGCTCTTCGGCAGCTCCATCTCCTTGCTGCCACAGAGACATCGATTGCAACCCTACTGGCTGAGACCTCTGGCTTCTCTAAAAGTCACGTTTAATTATTTATCATCACCTACTAACTCAGGCACGAGGCAGGATCCCCGTGATGGGCAGCCTCCAGCCCAGCCGTGTGCGGGCACCTCGTGTCCTCCCCGGCAGGAGCCGGCTGAGCCTGGGTGCTGAGCAGGAAGAAGGCATTGATGCAGACGAGTAAAACATCAGAACACTCCAACAGTTTGCTGGAAAGAAATCAAAAAGACATGAAATGGAAAGGTCCACACTACAACACCGTTTCCTGGGGGAAAACAGGAACAATCCCAGTGATCTGTGTTCACAGACGGCATTTTGCACCAGGCTCTCTTCACAGGGCATCAACTTCTGGCCAGAAACCCGTACGTGCAACACTAATTTAAGACTGCTGAAGATCACGTTATAGCCATTTCTATTCCTGTTGTGCTCGTCAAATGCAAATTTCCACGCCATCTGTTGGCACTGCTGGTACCGCTATTTGCGACACGCTCGGTACAGACACCACAACATTTTGGGAAAAACTTTAGTCATTTCTCCATTCTCGGTGCCTGACCTTGAAGCTTTACCCTCCGGTTTTGTTCTGCGCCCATCACCCCATAAAGCCCGTGGTTTCTGAGTTACACCGACAGGGGTTTGGGATTCTATGAGCGGAACCTGAAGACCCCAGGTGGGATTTGCAGCCCCCGCCTGTGTTGAAGTCTGTGGCTCTGTTGGCTCTGTGCAAAGGCAGGTATTTCTATGGCAACTGCCAGGACGCCGCGAAGAGGAGAGGATGACATTTTGGCAGCGCAAAGAAGCTGGGTGGGGAGGAAGGAGCCTTCTCCAAAACACCGAGCTCGCCTCCCCAGACATGACAGAGGAAGATGAAGGGAGAAGGAAAGCAGCACGAGACTTGCACTGGGTATGAGAGAGCTGGCCAGCGGTTTTGGAGGATGAGACACGAGCGCTTTTATCTTCAAAAGGAGAGAAAATGGCCCCCAGTGATTAATAATGCTTTTTTTCAGAGGAGATCAATGCAGGCAATCAAGAAATGCTGCATTAAAGCTTTCTGTTTACTTTTGATATAGGAACATTTGAAAAAGGCTGACTGGGGTGCTCGAGAGCTGTCAGAAGGTCCCTCTGCAAACAGGGACTTTCATTACAGAGCTGCTGCTTATCATCCTCATCTTCATTTCACCTGAACAGTTTTGACAGCTACACAAAGCCTCGGTTTTTTAATTTGGCCTCGAGAACATATAAAGCTATCAACATTAATCTTTCAAATCCTAATAACGTTCAATTCATTTCCAGTGCTCTACCCATCCAGAATGAAGCAGCTCGCGTGGACAGCCACAGCCTGGCGTTGAGGACCCACGGACACAGGCACAGAGGCAGAACAAACCCAAGCTGCAGTCGTGGCTCTCCCCGGTCACTCTGCACTGCTCAGCCTGGCAGCAGGCAGCACGGCTGTGTCCTGGGGCACCGATCTGAAGGGTGGAAGTAGAGGCTGACTGATGAGGCTATGATATGGGATAGAATTAGTGAACAGCCACAGAGCAACACCCGTTCAAGCTGTTAACAAGAACCAACGTACCCAATGCAGACAGAATGCCACGGGACATCAGTAAGCGAGCAGCCTGTGCTCAGTCAACAACTGTTTAAAAAAATATCTAAGAACAAGCAGCAAAACGTTCAATACATGCAGATCAGTGACTTGCTATTAAAAGACTCAGCGCTACTTGCTGAGTGGCAAGTTAAATAAAAACTAAGTTTTCACAGAGGAATAAGCAAGACAACTGTTTACTTTCATGTTCCATTCAGCTTTTCACGCAACTGATTTTCCAGGCACAGCACAAACAGCCTGTATTTCACGGGTAACACCTGCTTCCCCACCTATTCTCGTATGCACTGCAATTAACCTGGAGGTACTCAGAAGACTCTACCAGAAGACTCTCTTAAAAGACTTAAAAATTAAACTTCTTTTTTTAAGAAAGGTGGGGGGGAGGATGGGTTGCAAGGAGAATATTTTTTATCTGAAAATATCCAACCCTCTTTTAACCTGGGATGTTTCGGGGTCTGGATTTTTAAATAAGCCTCATTCCATCTGATAAGGGCTGTAAAAAAAAAAAAAAAAAAAAAAAGAGAGAGAGAGAGAGAGAGAGATAAGATTGGGTTATGCTTCTTTTCCTGTATAACAAGGAACAGGATTCCTCAGAAAATCATACTGCCACTTCTTCCCTAACAGTCTGCTGACAAATAGCCAATTTTGCAGCTTTCAAGATTTGTTTGATTTATTATAAACACATGGACCAAAAAAAAAAAAAGACAACGACAGAGACAGCCCCAGCTCCACGCATTTCAATCCACAGATCTACTGCGGAGCAGGTCTTCTTAAAAATAAAAATGCGTTAACCATGGCAACAACCAAATACTGAAGTCCATTTGCTCACTGTGGTACTTTGGACAGTTTCCATCTACTGTTTATCTATCTCTTCTAATCAGACCTTGTCTACACAGTATTTTTATGCCTTCAGCTATTGCACTAGGATGACAGATGTGGTACGGCTTCCCCAGTTTGATCTGTGGACATTCCTCAATCCAGCGGAGCTCACCTACATGCGAGAACCCCCCCAGACCACAAAAAGCCACAGCTGAGGCCCTGCAAACCAGGTATGGTCTAATGGAATGAGAACATGGAGTTTTGTGAAAGGTGAAAATTCCAGAGGTGGAAAAAAATAAAAAGATTTCTGCTGCTGGCCTTTTCTACTCCTGCTTCAAAGTCTGCACAAGCTCCTGACTTAACCTGCAGTCAGTCTAGAAGAGGGAAAAAAAAATAGGCAAAATAGGCCTTTTGAGCAGGGATCGTATTTCTTTTTTTTATCCTAACAAAGTGCAGAGCCTGGGTCTGACATGGAATCCACGCACCTGTGTAGCTGTGTGCAAACAGCCCCATCCTGCTGGGCCAAGGACACAGGCAGCAGGCACTGAGCTAGGAGAAACCTCAGGGCGAGCGCAGCCGCCCGCTGCCTGCGTGGGCAAAGAACCAGCAGCACACAGCCATCCCCAGGCAGAGCCCAGAGCGATGGAACTGCCAGAGAAACATCTCTGCTCAGCATCAGCGCTGCCCTTGCTAAAGGGCTGCTGAAGAGGAATTAGCCTGTGTCAAACACTGATGTCATGAAACCACAGCACACGGACAGCTGGCGTTTTATCAGGGCAGAAAGGCTTTTCCCATACCCTGCCTCACTCCTTCACCTTCACCTGCGTTCACCACCCCTCTGTACAGCAGGGTTATTCTACAAAAACCCAGCAGGCAGCTTCCCCACGTTATCAGAAGGGCACGCCACAACCCTCAGCTCCCCTCCTCCAGGCACAAGCTGCACTTTCCTCAAGCACACAGCCCTGCAGAAAGAGCAGAGAGAGAGAAGTCCAGGACCGACTGCTGGTGCAGAAGATGCTCGTGTAAATGACAGCCTGCAGAGGCCCCGTCCAGCGGCCGAGCCATGTAACTGGCAGGCCGAGGGGCAATCCTCAGCGCCGATCCCGCAGCGGCAGCCAAAGCACAGTCTGCTGGTTTGTCTCTCTCGGCTCAGGAGGAGCCGCAGACAGACGACAGTAATGAGATGTCAGCGTTATCTACAACGCTAAATAAATGCCGTACCTCTCTCCTGGTTTAATAGCCGTTGCCAGGGCAACAGGTAGTATGCCTCGCCGCCACACCCGGCACAGGATTAGAGGTGTGGAAGTGGTCTGGATGGATGGATGGCCAAACCGTGCCGTCAGCCTCCCCAAACCTACCAGCCAGAGGTCTCATTCAGGGCTGCATTTCCAGCAGGGACATCCTGCTTTCTTGTGCCCCTAAGGCACGTTACCAAGATGCTCATAAGACCAGAAACCAAACGCCACACATCACGCCCTCCAAAATCCCAGCTGGCCGACCTGTGGGGGCACAGCCCAGGCAGGAGATGCTCCTGGTAACCCAGGGCTGCAGCACAGGGCAAGGCAAGCTCGGGTCACCCCTCAGCAGGTACCACAAAGCTCAGATGCTCAGAGCAGCCCTGCAGGCCCCCCGTTACCCCCACACCATGCACTACGTGGCAGCGCCGTGGGGCTCCCAGCTCGGTGCTGGGATGCGCTGCCGGCTCCCAGCCTTAACGCCAAACCCAGAACCACACCGAGCCCGGCACCGACAGCACCGGAGGCAGCTCGGCACAGCTCCCAGCACACCAGCAGCGGGTTCAGGATGCCTGGGAGGGAACCAGACCCACACCACCACCGCTCCACACCACACGAGCCCACACGTGTGCACGGTCCCCATCCCCTCACCGTCCCCACAGGGCCCTCAGCTTGCCCCGGGCTCCCCGGGGCTTTCTGCACCCCGTCGGTCGTGCCCCCAGCACCCACCTCCTTCTTGACGGTGCGCAGCAGCCGCTGCCGGGTCTCGGCTTCTGTGGGGAGAAGGGGGAGAGCCCCGTTAATGCGGCCCCGTTAATGCCTGCGGCCCCGTTAGCACGGCCCGCTGCCCCCCGGCCCGTTGCCCGCCCCTACCCGCCGGGGCCGCCGCCATGGCCGCGCTCCTCCGCCCCGCTCCGCCCGGCCCCGCAGCGCCCGCAGCCCTGGCGGCGGGGCCGGCCCGGGCCGCACCGCACCGCCCAGCCGCGCCTGCCGGGGTGGGGCCTCCGCCACCGTCGCCAATCCGTGAACGGAGCCGGGCACCGGGCACCGAGCACCGGGCACCGGGCACCGGGCGCTCGGTGGGGCCGCGAGCGGGCCCGGCTCCTCAGTGGGGCGGCCCCCGGCCCCTCAGGCGCGGCGCCGCCGGGCTCTGTCCCCTCAGCGGGGGCATAACCGGGCTCAAATCCGCTGTGGGGTGACACCAAACTGTCCCCAGCCCCTCAGTGGGGACACAACCGGGCTCAAACCCTCACATGGGGGCATAACTGGGTTTATCCCTTCAGTGGGGTGACCCCAAACCGTCCCCAGCACCTCAGTGGGGACACAACCAGGCTCAATCCCTCAGTGAGATCACCCCAAAGCATCTCCAGACCCTCAGCAGGAACCACAGCCAGGACCATCCCCTCACATGGGGCCACGGTCGGGTTCATCCCCTCAGTGGAGTTACCCCAAACCATCCCCAGCCCCTCAGTGGGAGCACAACCAGGCTCATCCCCTCAGCGTGGTGACCCCAAACCATCCCCAGCCCCTCAGTGGGAACCACAGTTGGGACCATCCTCTTGGATGTGGTCACAACCAGGCTCATCCCCTCAGGGGCTGACCCCAGCCAGGCCCTGTTCCTGCAGCTACCAGGGGTTCACCATCACCGGGCACCCCCCGGCAGGGAACCCCCCAAACCAGGCACCGGCAGCACCCCTAAACCCCAAGGCCGATGTGCCCCGAGCACCCTGGGCTGGCAGCCCCCAGGACCGGGTGACACGGGGACAGGCAGCCCCCCGGATTGTGTCCTGTGCTTCTCAGCCGTGCGGGTCCGCTGGAAGGTGCCCGCGGTACCAAGTGACAAAATCTTCTCCCAGCGCAGCCCTGCAGAGCTGTGCCAACCCCTCACGCTCCTCCTGGCTTTTCTGCACCAGGAAGGTGATAATGAGCCGAAAAGACCTAGTCACAGGAGACCCAGCGATGCCTGGTATCAAAATCACAAACACTTCAGAGAAAGCCCTGCCTCGCAGCTCTCATTAACATATTTTTCTGTTTTTCTGTTCCCTCATTTGATGTTCCAGGACATTTCCATAGAAACGGGCTCCTGGTTCCTTAGCAGTCCAGTTTCCAATAACTACAAACCACATTAGCGCCGGGGCAGCTGCGCCCGGCCCCTCTGCACGCAGGCACGCGGCCGCCACCAGCGACACGGCCCCAGCCGGGCCTCGGTCCCCACGCTTGGCAAGGGGCTGAATTTGGGTGCTGTACCCCCAGATACCCGCTGGCCCCGCAGGACACCCCCATCCCAGGGGCTCCAGCCCCTTTTGCATCAGGGCACGGTCCTGCGGGGACAACAAGGCAGCTTATTATTCGGGGTAACTCCGAATTCATCCCCTCCTGCAGTTTGTGCAGGCACCAGGAGGATGCCTGTGCGATGCTGACTGCAGAGGAAACCCATTTCCTTGTCTGTTGTTTGCTTCCACTGTTTGTTTGCTCGCCGAGTGTCCTGCTAATAAAGGTGGTGACAGTGCAGATGTGAGCGAGCTGCAGCAGCAGGGCTGCCTGCTGAGGGCTGCCTGCGGATCCAGGGGGATCCCAGGAAGAAGGGGCTGGGATGGGGACTCCCGTTAGTGATCCCTGGTTTTTATCAGCACCTCGGGGTGCTGCTCTTGACCTGGGAGCTCCTGCAAGTGGTGCAGGACCCAGCCCTCCACACCAGGGCTGTCAGGCCTGCTTTGCCCGTCCAGCCCCAGCTCTGCTGCTCCCCACCACCGCTCGCTGCAGACCCCCAGGGCCCCCAGCCCCGGCTGCTCGGTGTCACCAGATGGCACCATTGCATCTGCTTTACCTCCAGCACTGGGGCTGTGCGAGCAGGGTGGGAGCAGGTGGGCTCCTCTTCTGCTGGACAGGCTGCACCATGAGGGCTTGGGGTTAGATGAGGCAGCAGCCCGGGGCTTTTTGGGTCTCAGCTGAGACCAGGCGAGTGCTGCACGGGGACAGAAGGGGGTGTCCAAGCACTGACTTTGTGCTGATTGTGCCAAGCGTGCACAGTGAAATAAATGTTCTCTGCATTAAGGTGGCTTCTGCTGGTCATGCTGCACCTTCTCCATCTGGCCGGGACGGAGCAGGCACTCTGCAGCACAGCACAGCCGCAGGAGCTGCGATGGTTTGGCCCCAGGCTGGTTTTGGGCTCCTGTAGCTGGCCCCATGTGGCTCCGTGATGTCCAGGAAGGAGCACGGGTTGTGTTCAGCACAAGCCCGCTCAGCTCGTGCCTCTCTTTGCTGCTCTGCCACCCTGCCTGTCACTTATTTATGACCACAGGTCCTACAGTGCTGAACAGGCAATTAAGACAGGCTAATAAACAATCATTATGAAGGCATTACAGCCTCATAAAACACCATGTGGGAGTGCCATCAGATATCAACAGTGAATGAAATCATCAGGGCAGAGACAGCCTAACTGCGCCTGTGGCCCTGAGCTGGAGCCGGGGCAGAGCAGAGCCACGGCTCTGCACAAACGCCCAGTGCCCAAATGGAAAATGTGCCAGGTCCCAAGGAGCCAGGGCACAGCACGGCCGTGCTGATTCCTGCAGAGCTTCTCAAGCCCATGAGCTTGATTTGACCATTGCAGCCTGTGCAGTGTGAGAGCGCGCTGGCAGGGAGAAGCCCAGAGGAGCAAGAAGATCATCTCGGCTCCTGCTAATGAACCGTGCTGGTTCCTGCAATCTTCAGTCCTGTCAATCTCTCTGCAGCGCTCCAGGAGAACTACCCCTGGGTGTGCTGCGTCCCTCACACGCTGAAGCAGCCCAGGAAGGACCCATCTCCTCCCACTGTGCGCTGTGGACAAATTTGTGCCACCGGAGAAATGCCGTCTTTGGGGGAAGGCGCAGAGCAGCTCACAGGGATGGATGCTGGCACTGCTGTGGGACCACACACCAAGCAAAGCAACGCTTAGGCTGTCGTCTGGTGGCACTGCCACGGGATGTCCTGCTCCCAGAAAGTTCTTATCCCGTGATAAAGAGGGGAATAACTTACATTACTTTGGGTCCTGGAGGAGGTGAAAGACAAAAGTCACATCTGCACACGCCGTGCACAGCCACGTACACGTCATGCAAGCAGCTGCTCCCCTCTGCACCTCGGCTCAACATAAACTCTGTTCTTTTTGCCTGGCTCCTTCCTTCCCCAGAACAACGGTGCCATGCAGTGGGGTGGCAGCTATTATTGTTTTATTACCTCCTTTGGGGAGAAATCCACCGAAACTAGCACACAGACCAGATCTCTGTACGTCTCGCTGGTTTCTTTTCCCTGGAAAATGCTGCTCTCACTGGATTAAAGAGGGGTGGGATGCAAGTGGCCCCTGTTTTCTGAAGTCTGGAGAGCTTAACTGAGAGCACATTGATGTATACTTAATGTGATTAAGTTACATCTCTGAGTATCATGCTAATTAAATTAAACTTCCCACTGCTGCCTCTGCGGCTCAACCAGGAGAGCTGTTTTAAGACCACAGTTCACGTCTCTGCATTTCATTGCACGGATGAGCAGGTAGGATAAAAGCAACCTGCTAATCAGATAATCACACTGTTTAGAAACATCATCCGACTCGATGGAAATTCAAAGTTAAAGCTGATTTGAACTAAATTTAAACTGAACATTTGAAATCTAAAGCGATTGGTGCTTTGTGTAAGGAAAACAATGGAAAACGTGGCAGTAAGGGCACCAGGGAGTGCACAGGGTGCATCTGAGTGTGATGCTGCAGAGTTCAGGCACCGTGAGGCTGGCCCAGGAGACCTGAGCAGCACAAAGCAAATTGTGGGGTCCCCCCGGCTGCCCCCTGCTCTCCATGGACCAAAGTTTGGCTCCAGCAGGGCAGGAAAGGAGCCAGCTGTGCGTTGTTCCAGCCGCCACGTGCTCTCCGTAGCCTCCTCCGTTGAAATGCCTCTCATTCTGTGTCAGACGATGGCCAGAGATGTTTGGCTACGATGGGCAAAATGACAGCACTTCAGGCAGAAGCCCCCATCTGGTGTGGGACACCTGCCAACACCGGGACCAGAAAATTGTGACCAGAGTAAAGAAAACTCTGCAGAGAGCCCATCTGCACAGCGGCACCGCAGGTCGCACAGCGGGGACACCCAGCGATGCCTGGGCCATGGACCCCCCCAAAAACACCTCTCCCTCTGCCCTGCTCCCATCTCCAGCCGTGGGTTTTCCAGCTTGGGGCTTCTGAAGGCAATTGAGCCCTCAAAGCTCGCTCCTCATTGACTTGACAGCAGCAGCCCGGCCCCAACGCCGGAGGGGAGGCAGTAGCATCGGTGGGTTGTGGCTGCACGGGTGGGCGACGGGGTGTCCCCGGGGGCAGGTGGGGACTGGGGGAGCTGGGGAGGGGGTGCTGGGCGCAGTCATGGCTCGTTGGGCTGGGAGCAGGGGGGATCTGGCAGGGATGGGGGCATCAGCATCGCACCGACGGCACAGGCGTGTTGGGAAACCGAAGCCGATTTGTGCTGCAGTGAGCTGGAGCCTTGTGTTGAAACTACCTGGAGAAAAGAAGGGTCAGCTGCAGAAAAAAAATACCTTTTCTTTTTTTTTTTTTTGAATTATTAATTTTGTAATTATTCAGTTGCTACGGCAGCAGCTGTCTCTCTGCTGTCACTTATGCCCCGAAGATTGTCCTCAACCCAGTGGGATTAAACTGTACTTCCCCAGCCCCCTGCTCCGACAGCGAAGGGGATTTCTCACCTTCATCCCTAGGGAAGGCACAAAAGCTGCTCTGCCAGCCACCTGCAGTACCCTGCCGGTAATGCACAGTCCCGGCTTTAATTTCTGATGGATTTAATTTCCACACCTGCATTATAAGGACTGCTGTTGAAATTCGCAGCTTTGCCAAAGCCGAGGAGTGACACAAATCCTGGATAAACCCCCAGGGGATTAACTGACCCTCACCTGAGTGCTGAGCCTCAGGCTCAGGAGCCTCCAGCAGGGCTTTGCAGCTCCACGTGCTCGTGGGCTCCTGGAGGGGAGGCTCAGCACCCCAAAACCTCCCCAAAACCTCCGCTCCATCCCTCCAGTGCGGAGGACCAGCCTGCCACCTCCAGCCAAACCCCTGGCAGCAGCAGCAGATCAATAACCCACTACGGGGGGCATCACGGCTCAGCTGTCCTCTGGGGGACAAGGAGGTGGCTGGCTGGGAGAGAAAACCTCCCCTTCCCAGGATTTTCATGCTCAGGGGAGCTGGAGGGCAATGTCCCCTGGCAGAGCTGTGCCACCGCAGCCTGGACATCAAACGTGCCAAGGCACAGCCACTGGGAGCACTGGGATGAGCACTGGCACCCCGAGCTGCTCCGGTCTGACAGCCAGAGCAGCCAGGGCCAGCCTTAAAACAAAAGAAAACAGAAAGAAAAAAGTTTTTTTACACTGGACATTTCTTGCGGGTCCCCGTGCACGCGGCATTGACAGCATCCAGAGGTGTCCTGCGGTGGGCGGCTGGCGTCACGTCGTCACAGCAACTGCTACGTGCCCCTAGGAGCCACGTGTCCCGTTTTGATCTCTTTTGTAGTTTCCTTTAATTACAGATGAGGGGCACCTGGAAAAGCTGGTGCCACAGCCCCGGGTTAGGGCTCCCTGTGCCCCAGCCCCGTGCTGTGGCCAGGGCAGGGTGCCGGGCTGTAGATGCACAGGGACAAGCTCCATTTGCGATGCAATTTGCTGTTAAGCTGCAAACCAGAAGAGAGCAACAGCTTTTGGTACCCTGCCATCCCCTCCCTGGCAGGACCTGAGCTGCAGAAGTTATTTCACTTTCAGGTTCTTCGATTGCAGCCGCTTGCACCCTGGTACCACAAGCAGACACGGCACATCCCCAAAGTGATGAGGGCGGCTGGAAGTGGCAGCTCTAAGCGCCCTGCACTGACCCTAGCAGCAAACAGAGACACCCCTGGCCCACGGGAGCTCATGCCCTGCACCTGCCCCTGTGAGCACGAACTGCATCCCTGTGTGGGCCGCTGTCACCGTTCGCAGAGCTGCAATAATCACAGAACACACCAAGGACAAAAAATAACCAGTCGTCGGGAGGAAAGGGCACAGAACCAGGCCACCACGCCTGGCTTGAGGCCACATCTGTGTGCAAACACCGTCACCGTGTCACCAAACCAGCCACACGGCCAAGTGTGCTCCCCAGGGTGCAGAATCTGGGAGCAGAGGGGATGGGGACGGGGGCGGTGGGCTCGGTCCCCAAGCTGCAGCCCCCCGGGGGGACGCGCTCCCTCCACCCCTCCTGCCTCTGATCAAAGCAGAGGTTTCTCTCCCGGCGCTCTCGGTGCTGTGGGTTTCCAGCTGGAGGTGGGGACGCACAGGCAGCCTGACCCTCCCCTCCTCGGATCTGTCATCAGCCACGGAAAAAATCCTTCCCTTCCCCAAGTTGCTCAGCCCGAGTCCTGCAGGGCTCGCCGGGGTGGCAGCATGGGGGAGCAGCCCTGCCCGGCACCCGCCAGCCCCCCCGGGCAGGACGGGGGTCCTGGGGCCAGCCCCATGCCCCCGGTGCACCCCCGGGACAAGTGGAGCAAAAAAATGGATTTCCTCCTCTCGGTCGTTGGATTTGCCGTCGATCTGGGCAACGTGTGGCGGTTCCCTTACATCTGCTACCAGAACGGAGGGGGTAAGGATGCTGCGAGGGCTGCTTACATCTGGTTTTGGGGGAAAAGAAACCTGTCTGTCCTCTGTCGGATGCTGAAAACTCGCTGTTTCTTTGCTTTGTTGGGCTCTCGCTGCTCCTCTTCGGGGAGGGCAGCTCAGAGACCGACCCAACTTCTCCTCGCATCTCTCTCCTTCCTGCTCTGTGTTTTTCTCCCTGCAAATCCCTCTTCCATTCATCCCTTTCCCGATGTCATTCACACCCTTCCCAATGGGATCAGCGGTGTCAGCTCCCTGCTGCGGGACAGCCACAGGCACCGGGCACTTTGCAGCACCAGGGGCAGCGAGAGCAAAGTGCCCCTGCCCAACCTGATGAAGCTGTAAATTTGGGGTGGGAGGCTCATGCACTTGCTGATCCGATCGTGTGACCTGGTGCAAGCAACCCTTCTGCTGGCTGGTGTTTTACAATAATCCTGCTGCCATCCCCTGCCCGAGCTGTGCTGGACCCTGGGGTGAGCCCTGGTTTTGCAAGCACACAGCCCGGGAAGTTTAGGTACAAAAGTTCCATGCAGGAACAACATTGAGTAAGTGACAACTAAATAAATTGGTCTAAACAGACTGGAAATACGCTAAGTCTGCTTTAAACAGCCTGGAATGACAATAATTTCCCCTTGCATAGAAATTACAAATGAGGAGTGAAAATTTTGTGCTATTTGCCAAAGCACAGTGGATTTCGTTGCCAAAGTCGGCACTCGGGTAGCATCCTCTGGCGCCTGGGAAAACGAGAAGGAGATAATTAGTACCACACTCAGGGCTACAGCGTGGATGGCAGGCGCCCCCCTGGAAGCACAGCTAGTTGGGATTTGCTCCTCTGGGGCTGGGGGCAAACTTCAGCCACTTGTCGGTGGTGTGGCTGGCGAGATGCCGTCCCTGGGCACGCGGGAAGGTGAGGAGCAGGCAGCACACCCAGGGCAGAGCAGTGCTCACCGCCAGGTCTGGGCTCCAGCGCCCACTGGGGAATCTCCCAGAGCCCCTGGCAGTGCCCTGCTGGAACAGGGGGGCTGCAGAGAGAGCAGCTGTGGGGGCTCAATTAACTAATCCCGGCCGGGCGCTCCTGACGAGCACAGCTCCAGCTCCTAAAAGTCCACCGGGTGCACGCACAGCCCTGGTATGGATGGCGTTGGTATGAATAATGCAGATGACAGCATTAATTACTTGTATCTCGGGGTGACAATGCATATTCAGCAGGATTTCTCCCAAACTCTTTGAGGTTTGGGGTGCCCCATCCCCTGTGCCCCACTGGCACCACAGGGTGACCTGTGCATCCCCGCTACCACCCAGGAGCTGCTCTCTGTGGGTGTCCCAGAGGGGTTGCAGAGCCCCCGAGAGACGTGTGTCCAAACCACACATCCAGGATCCCCCATACACGTCCCCACACACACTCTCCGGCTGGCACGGGGCCGTGGTGTTCACCCCGCTCCCCCTCCTCGCCCCGCAGGCGCCTTCCTCATCCCCTACACGCTGATGGCTGTTTTCGGGGGGGTGCCCCTCTTCTACATGGAGCTGGCCCTGGGGCAGTTCCACCGGACGGGCGCCATCCCCATCTGGAGGCGCATCTGCCCCATCTTCAAAGGTGAGAGGTGGTCACGCAGACAGCACGGGGCCAGCCCGGCTCTGCCCCGGGCACAGGCAGCGGGATCCCGTCCCCCTCTCTCCCCAGGCATCGGCTTTGCCATCTGCATCATCGGCCTCTACGTCTCCTTCTACTACAACACCATCATCGCCTGGGCTCTCTATTACTTCTACTCGTCCTTCTCGGGCACCCTGCCCTGGGCGAGCTGCGACAACCCCTGGAACACCCCCAACTGCACCAACTACTTCGGGAGGAGCAACGTGACTTGGACCAACTCCTCCAGGTCCCCCGCCGAGGAGTTTTATACGTAAGTGTGATGCAGGGATGATGGGTTTGGGCTGGAGGCACTCGGCTCTGCTGCGTGGGGTCCAGGAGCAGGGTGCCCACCCAGACCATCACATGGGGATGCTCTTGGGGTGCTCACGACCCCTGCTGCGGGGTAGAGGGGGATGTGGGGCCACCTGCCTGCTGCCAGCGCACCCACACGTGGGGCCAGCAGCACCTGAGCCCCTGCCCGGCCGCAGGAGGAAGGTGCTGGAGATCCAGAAGTCCGGCGGTCTGTACGATGTGGGGGGGATCCGCTGGCAGCTGCTCCTCTGCCTCTTCCTCATCTTCACCATCGTCTACTTCAGCCTGTGGAAAGGGGTGAAAACCTCCGGCAAGGTGAGAGGACCCCTCAGTGCCAGGGCCACGCGGTGCCCGGTAGCTGCCCGGTGATCCAGCTCACCTGGCTGCCAAAATTCGGGGCATGGCCTTCGGGGAAGTGCTCGATGCAAGCAGTGTGGGTGCTGGCGTGCTGACGGCCACCTCTGCTGCAGGTGGTGTGGGTGACGGCCACGCTGCCCTACCTCGTCCTCCTCATCCTGCTGGTCCGCGGGGCCACCCTGCCCGGTGCCTGGCGAGGGGTGCTCTTCTACCTGCGCCCGGACTGGGGCAAGCTCCTGAGCACGGCGGTGAGTGCAGGGGGGGACACGCGACGAAACGCAGCCCCCCTCCTGCCGTGAGGTGCTCTTGGAAATGTAAATCTCTGATTGAATCACCCATCTCATTGCCAACACCGTTTGTTCGTGCTGTGTTCTCGCCCCGGCTCGACAATAGGCTTCCTGTGGGTAATTACCAGGCAGCACTTGAAAGTCCTCATTAAAGATAATCAGGGCTGTGCTGCCGGCGCTGAAGCTGCCTGGACTGGGCACGGGGGGCTTGGGGGCTCCCCCAGCTTCATCTCCCCTTGGGATTTGGGGAACCGCTGGTGCTGCTGCCTCATCCTGAGGCTGTGTGGGTCCCAGGGGAAAGCTGCTGCCTCTGAGCTGGGCACCCCAGGGGACGGGGCAGGGGAAGGAGCCAAGGGCACGAAGCACCCCATCCATATGCTGTGGGGTGGGTAACACGGGGCCATGGGGCCCCTGCCTGGCCTCCAGCCCAGTGTTGTTTCTCCTGCCAGGTCTGGGTGGATGCTGCTGCGCAGATTTTCTTCTCCCTGGGCCCCGGATTCGGCGTCCTTCTGGCTCTGGCCAGTTACAACCACTTCCACAACAACTGCTACCGGTGAGCACCCGCTGCGGGATGCGGCACGGGCATGGGGCTCGCCAGCCCCTGGCCCCACTGGAGCATTTCTGCCCATTTCACCACCAATTTGGGTGTGGGGCTGGGACAGGGGCATTGCAGGAGGGTCCTGCTGCGGGACGTCTCCCTGCTTTCTGCCTTCCAGGGACGCGCTCGTCACCAGCGCGGTGAACTGCCTCACCAGCTTCCTCTCGGGCTTCGTCATCTTCACCGTGCTGGGCTACATGGCCGAGATGAGGGACGTGGAGGTGGAGGACGTAGCCAGAGACAAAGGTTTGCCTCCTCCAGCTCCAGTGTCCCGTCCTGCCCAGCCCTGCAGTGCCCAGGGCTCCGTGTGCCCACCAGGGCTGGGGGTTCCCGAGCACCTGGAGGTGCTGGGGCTTGGCATGGAGGACAGCGAGGTGCTTTGGGGCATCCCCCCACATCCATTCCCACCACTACCAGCACCCAGGGCTGTGCCAGAGCAGCTGGGGGAACGGCAAAGCAAACCTGTCTCCCCTCCTAGGTCCCAGCCTGCTTTTCATCACCTACCCTGAAGCCATCGCCAACATGGTGGGCTCCACCTTCTTCGCCGTCATCTTCTTCCTGATGATGATAACGCTGGGGCTGGACAGCACGGTATGATGCACCTCCACGACGCACCGGTGGTGGCAGGGGGAGCAGATTTGCTGTGTCTCATTCCCCCACCTCACCCTGGTGTTTCCCGGGGCAGTTTGGGGGCCTGGAGGCAGTGATCACGGCCGTGATGGACGAGTACCCCCAGGTCCTGGCCAAGCGCAGGGAGCTCTTTGTCCTCGGCCTCATCACAGTCTGCTTCCTGGGCTCCCTGAGCACCCTCACCTACGTGAGTACGGCTGGGGGCAGGCTGGGGGCTGTTTGCTTTTCGATCAGCCAGGTTTGTCCCTGTAACCGAGCTTGGGGACGTGCCCATCGCTGCCCGTTTGGGGCGAGCTGCCACCCCTGGTGTTGCTGCAGGGCGGCGCCTACGTGGTGAAGCTGCTGGAGGAGTTTGGCGCGGGCTGCTCGATCCTGGCCGTGGTGCTGCTGGAAACGATAGCCGTGTCCTGGTTTTATGGTGAGAGCCTTTCTCTGCTACGAAGCACCTGGAAACCCCACAGGCACCACACTGGTGCTTGGCCTTACACACCCAAGGGGGCAGCAGGCATGCGTGCGGCTCCTGGCGAGGCTGCGACGGGGCCGAGCACCGTGCCAGGGTCTGGGCCCCCTCGCTGCAGCCACCTCACCCAGAGATGGCTCCATCCTCCGGCAGGGATCCAGAGGTTCTCCCACGACGTGAAAGCCATGCTGGGCTTCGCCCCGGGGCTGTTCTGGAAGGTGTGCTGGGCTGCCATCAGCCCGGCCTTGCTGGCGGTAAGTACTCATGGCCTGAGCGTGGTGCTGAGCTGCCACCTCCCCTGCTGCTCCCAGTGAAGGAGATGCTCTCCTCGTGCTGCTGCTCCGGCCGTGGCACTGCGGGTGAGACATCAGGCTGCCCACAGTGGGTTCAGCTAAAAAAAAAAGGAGATAAAAGTACATTTTCCAGCCTCTTCTGCTGCTGTGCTCCCAGGCAAAGCTCAGAGCTGGCAGCTGGGTGCTCCCATGGGTGCTGGATGTGGCCCTGTTTCATCCTCATGAAAAAGGTGACTGCTGGCAGCATGGTCCACAGTGTCCCACCCGGGCACGGCCTCGCTGACGGCACCGCAGCACCCGGCCGGATCCATCCCGTTTGAACGCCAGCCCCCGCACTTCAAAGGCTGCTGCCGGCGAGGCACAGAGGGGTCTGATCTGCCAGATCTGCAGGAGGAGAGGCTTTGCAGGGATTAATTACGGCTCTGAGTGCTTTGCCTAGGTTATTAAGAGAAAACTATTGCAGTCGGAGCAGACAGCAAATGGCTCCATTTCAGCACGGGGACGTGCAGCCCCTGACGGCTGCAGTCCCAGCAGGGTTTGTTGGACGGAGGGTGCTCAGCCCCGGTGCTTGTGCTGGGGTTGGGGACCTGCCAGGGCTGCTCAGGTGCTGTGGGACATCCAGCCCTGCTCCAGCCCTGCTCCAGCCCTGAGCATCGCTCCCGAACAGGCTTTTTTTGGCTGTTGCAGTTCATCGTCGTCAGCTCCCTGCTGGAGCAGCCTCCCCTGGTGCTCTTTGGCTACCAGTACCCGGCATGGAGCACCTCGGTGGGGCACCTGGTGGGAGCATCCTCCTTCGTCTGCATCCCCGTCTACATGGTGTACAAGCTGGTCTGGACGCCCGGCTCTCTCAAGCAGGTCAGAGCTACATCAGCGTGGCCCTGGGGGCAGGACGCTGTCCCCAGGTGTCTCCCCTTTTGTGGGACATCCCCAGCCTGGGGCCGTGGGGGCTGCCAGGAGCACAAAGGGGCTGTGCAGGGCATGGGGTCCTGCTGCAGGAAGGAAACCCGTTCCCTTTTCTCTCTGCCCTTTTCCACCCTGCAGCGCCTCGCCGTCTGCATTCGGCCGGAGAAAACAGCACGAGACGCCCAGGCCGAGGCGCTGCGCATGTCACCGGTCCCATAACCCGGTGGCACGACCAGGGGGCACAGAGGCTGCTCTTCGGCTTTGGTTTGGTGCCACAAAGCCACCGGGCAGACAGAAGAGAAGCCGCCAGCGCCGTCCTCGCAGCAAACCGGCCCCGTGCCTGCCCCCAGCTGCGTCGCCTCCGGAGCCAGCGCGGCGTGGCGGGCGCTCTGCTGCTGCCCGCTGTGTCTGTCCCCTTCCAAAGAGAAAAGAAAGCCCTGGCTGTGAGCGAGGCTGAGTGGTTTTGGGGTCTGTGGGGCCCATTCCTTCCCCAAACTCCATTTTAGGGGTGAACTGTGGCTCTCTGTGGTGTATATCATTGCTGACCATGCACCTCCTCTTGAGCAGACCCCTTGGTCTGACCCCTCACTGGGACCCCTGGCTCCCTGCAGCACCCCAGGGACCCCACCACACATCATGGTTTAACTGGAGCGGTGCTGGTGGGGCCGCCTGGCTCTGCCCTGGCCACCAGCCCCCGGGTCTTGCCCCCCCACTGCTCTGGGCACCCTTTGGAGGCTTCTGGGGCCCGTGTCCAACCTGGGCAGGGAGAATTCACCCCCAGGGACTGCGGCCAAGAGCTGGAGGCATATAGGGTCGGGGGGGGGGGCACAAGGGGATAGGGACAAACGGGGCTGGGGGCGCACGGGATGGGGGGGCACTGGACCAGAGCACATGGGGCTGGGGGGCACGGGGCTGGGGATAAACGGGGGAAAGGGAAAGGAGGAAAAGGGCTGGGGACAAAGGGGGCTGAGGGGCACGGGACAAAGGGGGGGGGGCACGGCCCTGACCCGCCCCGCTCCGGTCCCCCCCCGGCAGGAAGAGGCGGAGCAGGGCGGATGCACAAAGGCGGGGCCGTTTGGGGCCGTTCCGTTCCTTTTGGGTCCGTTTGGGTCCATTTGGGGCCGTTTGGGGCCGGGGGGGGGGTGTCTCAGGATGCCGCTGTCGGCGCTGCGGGGCTGGGCGCTGGCCGTGCTGGCGGCCCTGACCCCGGCGGAGCGCAGCCGGCCCTACGCCGTGCTGCAGAAGCAGAACCTGGGTAAGGAGCGGGCGGCAGGCGGAGAAACAACGAAATTCAAGGGCTGGGAGGGGAAAAAAAAAAAAAAAAAGCGATAAAAGGGTAAATGGGAGCGAGCGGGGCCGGGGGGGGGCTCGGAGCCTAACGTGTGGCCTCCCTCGCAGTGCTGCTGGGCAGCATCCTCAGCGCGCTGCTGCTCACCATCGTGCTCGTGGCCGTCTGCGTCTACAAACCCGTCCGCAGGCGGTAGCGGCCCCGGCGTCGTGTGTGCGGCCTTGCCCGGCTCTGGGATTCACACCTTGGGATTCAGCACAACCTCTGGAGCCAGTGGTGGAGCGCCTGCGTCTCCTGGTGGTGTCTGGTGAAGGATGGATGCCCTGCGCCCACGTCCCGGGGCTCCCCGCTGCGATCGCTGCCTTGGAGGGCACCGCTTGGCATCGCCGCCCGGCCGTCAGCTCACGCTGCATCAGGTTGTTTTGTCCGGTGAACTCGGCTCCTTGCTTGGAGGCTGCACTGGAAGGGGCTCGGTGCAGCCTTCCAGAAGCCTCGAGGACCGAAGCCGAGTGAGTGCTGCTGGCTGCATGGGGCAGGAGCGCGCCCACCTCCAGGCAGCAGCACTGAGGCACGAGCAGAGGCCAGCCCGGCCGCTCACACCAGGTTTGTCCTAGCCTCGAGCAGCCCTGCAGCAGCCTCGGTGAACCCACGGCTCCCCAGCCCTCACCCCCCATGGGAGATGCGCTCCTGGGTGTTGGCTGGGGGTCGGGGAGCCCCCGGTGTTTGCAGCAAGAGGGGCCGAAGCATGAGGCTGCTGGGCTCTGACTGGCTGGGTGCATTTCGTGCTTAGGCTGCCCAGAGCCATTCTATGCATTTCTGGCAACAAATTCAAGTGTTTACACTGAAATCTCACGTGCATATGGATGCTGCTATTTTGTTTTGCACTGCTGTGGGTAGTAACTGGATTTTGCTTATGAAGTATTACTTTGATATTTAACATAGGGGGTTTGGGGCTAGTAATTTATTTCAGTATTTTAAAACTTTACTTCCAGAGCAAATGTGTTGACCAACTCTCTAAAACCTTGTGCTGCATCTGATGTTTTCTGCTGTTAGTCTCAAAGGACACTGGCTCCTCTTGGAACCGGGGATTTTCTTTGCTGCTGTTACTAAATGAGGCCAGCCTAGGACAGATCTCATTTCTAATCCAAGTGAAACAAGAGTGAGGGAGCAAGCTAACTGTAATATTTCTTTCTCATCTTTTCCTTTCTCGGTTGCAGAATCCTTTATCACTGTTTTTCCCCTCAGTCCTTCAGTTGTTGTAGAGCTCTGTCTGTAGTCATGTGCTGCTCACGGGTGGAGGAGGATGGTGTAGCTCGTAGCTACAGCTCCTCTTCCCCGCAGCAGTGTTCCTGTTTGCATTCATTCTTCGCTCCCTGCTGTGTGTCTCTGTACAAATAAAAAGCTAAGTAAACAATCCAGGACTCCTTTATTTATTCACAGCTGTTCTGCTTGTTATTAACTCTGCTGTAGCTGGATGAAAGGCTGAGGCAGTCCCGCTTCCCAGCCTCTGCTGAACTTGCAGTTAACAGAGGGGTAAGAACTGTAAGGAAACAGCAGTGATTCTCGGAGCTGTGTGAAGCCCCTGGCTTGTGGATGCTCAGTGGTGAGGAACTGAGGAAGTGAATTGAAAGTGAAAGCTCATCCTGCAGCCTTAGTGCAGTTAACTGGACCTTACCTGTTAGCAACGTCTACTGCAGCTCTGAGGACTGTATTCTGAATCAAAACCCAGCCCACGCTCTGAGAAGGATTGCCAAATTAAGCACATTATGAATTTGTCCAAAAGCACAAAAGTGTTTTACTTCCAGACAAACAGCACAGACAGTGTGGAAAGTGTCAATTTGAAGACCTTCAAATTATGGTATGTAAAAGCTTGTTATAGGTTCAGAACAAAACTACAGCTATTTGTAACAGTTTCTGCTTTCCTAAAAGTCTGAGTGTCCTTGGAAAAAGGAAGTTGGCAGACGGGGTTGTTGTGTGGCAGTCTCGATATTATTATTAGATATACTGCGCAGTCCTCTGCTGATCTTTTCCTGTCTCTAGTTCCTGTATGTACTTTTTTTTTGTGAGTAATAATCATGAACCACCCCACCTTTCATCTACTTAAAATATTTTATTGACCCCTGTAGTCAAATATTGGCTGAAAACATCAGAAAACTTGTTCCAGGGGCTGCCTGTTTTAAACTAACTGGTTTTTATAGTCATCTTTAAAGTAGAGAAACAATAACAAAAAGGCAAATAAGGATAATTATTAAAACAGTCTCCAGCTACCAGGGTAGAAAAAAGTACTATTGTGTGTATTGTAGCATTATATACCCTGGAAGTAATGCAGAGATACTGCACAGAGGCTCAGGGGATGATTTTTACCCGTGCTGTAAGATGCGAGGCAGGGTTTCAGAAAAACAGTACCTATACTGAGAAAGAAGAACCTTCTGTTTTAGAAGAAAGGGTGAAAATGTCAGGTTTTTTTTAATTTTTAATACAATGCCAGCCGGAAAATGAATGTAACAAAACCTAAACTGAAACAGCTCGGTCTTCAGTTTACGACACAGAGAACAAAGGAAATCAGCTTGAAATATTACTTTTTCCTTGTAGCCTTTGAAATGCTTCAGAGAAAAAAAGCAACATCAGACAGATGCTCTTACAAAGGCAACAGCACTCTTTATTTCCGCTGAAGGAAAAAAAAAAAAAAACAAAACATAATTTCACCTTCTACCTCACGACTTTGTCAAGAGCTTACTGCAAGGCTTTTTCCCTTTTTTGCAATTGAGAAAGTCACAGTAATCCTCTTTGTAAAGAAGGATGCGGTTCCAACACAGACCACTGCCCCCGTGCAGGACAGTGACATTCAGCATTCCTGCAGACACCAAGTAAGCTATTTATGGTTGCAAGCTGTATCATTAAACAAATATGGTGCAGATATACCAGTTCTACTGTACAATTTTAGTTGCCCGCTACATAAAACAATGGATTATTGGTTTAAAATAGAGTTCTAAGTTACCAACCATCTCACTGGTTAAGATCAAGTCTATTTGAGAGTGATTTTAAACTAGTTAATCGTTGGTGACACAGAACTGCCCTGTTTTGCTCAAGGAGTAAGTGCAGGATTAGGTAGCAAGATCAGACCATATGTACCATAGGTTCTTCACCCTTCTGCCAGCCAGAACTGAGGAGTATTGCTCACATTTAACTACTATAAGGCTTTCCTGTGGACGTACATACATTGTGTACTTGTGGAGTGCACTCGAGAGTCACAGTGTAAGTACTGTAAACACTGACAGAAGTGCAGATAAAATACCTACAAATATACCCTATGTCTAAAGACCTGAGGAAAGCTGGTTAAAATGTGTTTTGGAACTGTTACAATACCATTTCAATGAGCGTAGTCATATTGGCTTGTTCTAAAATCAATAAAAAGATTCAGATAAAAAAATATATGTATTCACATGAAGGATAAGCATTTGGATTTTAAAAAGCAATACACATTTCCCTTTCAGATGACAAAACTAAAATTCATCTTCCAATAAGTATACATTAAAATTTCACCTGAAGTTTCTCCTATTTGAAGTTAGCACCCATATACAGGCACGCACACATGCACATGCACACACACCGAGTGATCTCAAGAAGCACCTGGATCTATCACTTATTTTCTTGCTGCCCTCTGACTATGGGAACTAGCTGGTTTTGAATCACTGCAGAAACTGCTACTTTACTAGGCAGATGGTCCCATTTTAGGATCTAAAGTTTTACTGGCTACTTGTTTTGTCCTATTTCAGAAAGCACTGGTTTAATCTTGAGCTTGGATTAGCTGTTCAAGTATAAAATTATTCCTCTTAAGCAGGAGCACATGATAAAAATCTCGGTAACTACAGAAGAAAAAAAAATCACATATAAACAAAACTAACAGAAAATATCTGTCAGCATGGTATACCGTCAGCATGAAAAACTACTGTAGGTGTATATGTGTGAAAATGCATATAGATAACTCTTCCACATAACGACTGGAAGGAAGAGACAATGGCTTTGAATTATTCAGAAATGACTAAGCAGATGAGTATTTCTTTGGTAAGTAATGAAGTTTCCCTCTTGAACTCCCCATAAATCACGTTTTCAAACTTTACTGCAATCTTAAATCCTGATGCTAAGCAAAATTTCCACCTGCTCTTCAATAAATATGCATAGGTAACTTACTTGACAGCTAAGGCTGCACAGATGGGCAGCCAAATACAGATGCCCATGTTCTGAAACTCCCTCAAAAATAATAATAATAAACAGCCGTTGTAGCTGATGATGATAACTAAGAAGGCAGGTGAAATCTTTACTTAAGCAATCGAGGAGTGGTCTTCAGACTGAGAGCTCTGAAAGCCTTCAGTTTTACACAAATTTGGTCATCCTTATTTTAGGAGATCACTAAGGAGTTACTTTTCCACGAGAGAAAGCTGTAAAACTTGCTGAAGCTCTGCATCTTCCTCTTCACGGCGTTGCTTCTCCCGTTCTTCCTGCTCTCGGACAGACAGCTCCATGGCAAGCTGCAAGTCTTTTTCAAAACTGTTTGGTTCACTGGGGGTGCTGCAGCATGAATTACCTGTGCTTGTTAGATAGCTCTCCTGCAGTGCCCTGAGGAAAGAAAAAGAAATTCAAGTAGAAAGAGAGAGAGAGAGCTTATTTCATGTTTCCTCCTGCAATGATCCTCCCTAGCAACTGTATTCAAACTGCAAACCCAAACTGCTCTCTGAAAGGGCAGAAAGCAGAACAACTGCTCTCTTATCCTGAGAGCTAACAGACACAGAGTTCCCAATGTAAAACCTGTTCTTTGAAGCTTCCTCAGAATCTTTCATACATACTAACAGTTTTCAACAGGCTTCTAGAAGTATTCCCTCATGGTTTAAAGGTAACAATTTCCATACACAAAAGAGCCAGGAGGATGCAGTTCTTCACCTGCACATAGATTTCTTCACACTTAGCTGCAGGAAGACCCCACGGATACTGTAGCACTCGAGGGTCTAAATATAGGTTACCACATTTTTAAGGATTACATAATGATTTTGAAAATAAGAGCCACCTTGAAGAGGCAGTATTTAGTATACAAACACTTGAGCCAGAGGGACCAATTCCAGTTTTAAGAGCAGAGCAGAGGGGATGTGTTTACTGGGTGGGTGAAGAATCAATTGTGTGTGCAGGCCAGTCCTGGAGCTGAGCTAAAGGGACACAGAATATAAACTAGGGAAGCCCAGTCTGGAGTTCTCACTTCTTGAAAAAGTAAAAATTAGAAGCAGCACAGGAAAAGAGACCTTGAATTCTAAACATCTGTTACCTGTGTCCAGGGAAAAAAAAAAAAAGTAGAAGTGCAGAATTGCTTCATACTAATGTTAGAAGTATTTTTGCTCCACCACAGCATTTTTGACATGAAAACAAAAACAAAAACAAATAGTTACCTCTGATACTGTATATTGAAGTCCTGTGAATATGCAACTGCTCCATTGGAATGCATCCCCACTTCCTAGAAACGGAAAGAGGGACAATGCCACAGGAGTTAACAGATTTGTAGTGCAAATCACTGAAGAGGAAAGCTTTAAATCACTCATTTCTTCTTTGAAATGCATTTCTGTATTTTTTCCTTCTCTGAAGTTCTTGGAAAAATCCATCCTACACAACGCTTTCCACACATTGGTTCAGTTCAGAGATACAGCTATTGCTGCATTGTGAAAACTCAAATCTGCACGGAGCAGATTACAGCATACTTACTTTATTTCCACTGGATTCCAACAAACTCTGCTGAATAGCAAACTGCATGATCTCGTTATCTTCATCCTGCACGTGTATGTTCCTGCCATCATCTTGGACATGGTAAGATTTGGGGATCTCAAACACCGACTGGTCAACCTCAAAATTAGCACCTACAGAAGCCAAATACACTTCAGAAACACAGCACAGTATGTTTTTGCAAGTTGTTAATCAAAAAAAATTCTGAAGGATGTTTATAAATGCTTAATTTAGCTCAAAAAAATAAAATCATATAAACCCCTTGGCTACATATACACAGAGGCTTTGAAAGACTTAAGTGTCAAACAAGCACAATGGTAAGACATGATACAGCCTTTCTTACCTAAGGTGGCTGAACTCTGACAAAACCATATGGGAAGGAAAAGGGTGCAAAAGCTAAATTCTGAAAGAGATAGATGCTGCAGTGGCTCTGAATTCTCTGAGGTTATTCCTAACGAATGGGTCTGTAAAAGCTCCTAGGACAGAGCATCACTTGATGCATGCAGTCACAAGCACCCTACTCAAGTGTAATCCACGCTCTTCTCAAAGACTGAGCTGTAACAAGTTTGTATTCTACTTCCCATAACAATAGCTTTCATTCTAGCAGCATCACTAATCTAATGCACCAGAATTTAGACCTCAAAAAACTTGAGAAAACTTGCAACAGCTCAGTTTAGTCAGGCAGGTTATGAAGGGGGCAGAGTGGAATGATACGATAAGTATCACACGGTCAGGATCAGCTGCTGTACACCGCAGCTTCCTCTTGTGTTTGATTCTCTGCAGTTAAACCATCTCTGCTGTGCACTCCACTGACAGAAATGTAAGAAGATGTGATCACTGCACATTTCCATTCCTTACCTGAATCGCACTGTGCACCTCCAGCCATCTGTGATGTTTTCTCAGCTGTCCTGCAGCCATTGACATTTTCAAAAGTAATTCGGGCATTGAGCACATGAAATAGGGGAATTTCTATTAAAAAAAAGTAGAAGACTTCTATCAAAAAGAGAGTTCTGACATTCACTTTCACACCTGCAGCCATATCAAACCCTTACAGGTTTATGGAATACATTGTCATCATGTCATGTTGCTTGTGGAAAGTGTAACTCACTTCACCAAGAAGTTGCCCTTACTCATTCGCACTCTGCCTCTGTATCTCAGATTAATGTAAAAATACCAAATCAAAGACGTTCAAGCCAATAGGAAAGGGTTAAAACTAGCTCATTTGTACTGAAATGATACTATCTTTAAAATTATACTTCTGTACTGGCTATAACTTGGATTCAATGATCACAAACATACAAGATAACATACCTGGGTTTTTGGTTCTAGACATGGGCAAGATGACTAGTAAGAAACTAAAATTGTTTTCGTAAATATATATTGCAAAACCCATAAAAAGAATGGAAATGAAGATGCTAGAATAAAAATTGCTACAGGTTACCAATTTTGACAGGGAATCCTGGTGGAAATTCCAGAGTGATGAAATCCTTAAGCCTGGCAAAATGAGCACTAGTTCTGGCCATCAGATCAATGATCGGAGTGACTTGTTCCATAAGGGACAAGGGAAACTCTTCACTCATCCACAGGGTTGCTTTAAACCTGAAAGAGTAAGTTGTATAAAAGCATCCTGAGTTTACAGTTCTGGAAACTGCAGAAGCAAAGTACACAGCATTTTCACCTCCTTCATACAAAGAGTAAGGACAGTTACTGCTTGGAGAAACCAAACCACACTCCTGGCAAGGCTAAAGGCAAGGCATAGGAGCCTACTGACATACAGCAATATGTAAGGGATGGATTTTTTAAAAGTTACAGAGCTAGCCTGAATGCTTTCTTCTGCTTAATGGAAGAAGAATTAAACCATGGCTGAATGCTCTAAGATCTCTTTTGATTAATTTTGCAAGGGAGATAAAACTGTACTGGAAATTTGTAAAATATGGTTTCCAGAGATCAGGTGAGTGGGAAAAAGGAAATAGGGAAAAGTTAAAATTTTACTTCTCACTTCTGTGTTCGAATGGTGACTTCTTTCGGTCTTCCTATATCTCTACCTTTCAAATCAAAGTTTGGGTCCAAGTATTCCTCCAGAGTAATAGCAGTAGGGTTGTTACTTGCAGCATACTCTGTTGTCTTGACTGTACTCTGGAAGGAAAGACAGAAAAAAGACTGAAGTAGCATAGAATTAATAGGTATTTTAAATACCCCATCAAAGCCCAGCCCTTACTTTGCTAACAGATTCTACATTGTTTTCATGGGAGTGTTCAGAAGGAAGTACCAGCTACTCATACAGGAACATCTGACAAACAAACAAAAGACTCCTCAGGGAACATTCAAACCTCATTATCAAAACTGCTGCTGAACTAAGGAAACAGGAAGAGGGATTCACCATGCACACAACTCTTATTGGTACAGATCTCAGCACTATAGTGACCTGTTACGAGGTCAAAGACACTCACCTGAGCACCATACTCATGCTCCACTGTACCCAGAAATGATTCCAGAGGGTTCCTGTCAGCTTCAGAAAACAGAAGGAAGAGTTTTCTATTATTACTAAATAGCAGTAAACTTTAAGTACACACCAGGCTAACAAGCAAGGCTTTTAACCCAAAGTGAGGTAAGCCAAAGACAGTCAGGAGAGAGCCCAAGTTCCCTGTAAGCTTTACCAGACAAACCCAGGACCTAAAGGTGACAGAGTAAGACAGAACAGAGGCAAGAATCTTCAGTGGTTTCTATCTTGAACAAATAGCTTTACTGTTCACAGTACCTCCCCTCCTAGCCCCCAAGATAGGCCAAGGAAGGGCAGTGCTGCCATACGAGGTTACCAGCTACCCATCCTTCCTCCAGTTTAAGTTCCAGAAAAAATCATAGGACCAGAAATGAAGAAAAACAACAAGAAAACAAAGCTCACGTGAACCTTGTAATCATGGCCAAAATGAAGTAAAGGCATCAACACATTTCAGAGCACAAGATTGCATGGAAAAGTGCAGCTTTTTAAAGCTTTCAATAAAATTTCAATAGTTTTGAAGGGCTCTTTCCTCTACATACAACTAGGATAAATATTTGGTCATTTGTAGGCTGGGAGTCAAATAACAAGCTACCTCAGACAAACAGCACGTGAAACTAAAGCAGGGCAAGGTCAGCAAGAAAAGTATTTCACTTCTTATCTGCCCACTTCTTCTGCAGTCACACAGAGATTATCAGAGAGCCAAGATGTTGTGCTTAATTCCAGTTATATCACAGAAAAACTACCTTTATATCTTTTCTTTTCCTCTTCTGTTAGATGTTCTGTTCTGATTTTTGTGACCACATTCACGTTGTTTGCAATGTACACCTTTAAAAACAAAAGTATGAAGACAAAAATCACCACGGGTTAAAAAAACAAAGTTCTTTCTAGAAACACCATGAACACAAACCTAAAGGAAGACAGAATAAAGTGATGTGAATCTGCTCCTTACAAAGATCTCTAACATACTGGTGACCAACAGGGAGTGCCGCACTTTGATTTTTCTGACCCCTTTGGCATGATGGAAATCCCACATACTATTTGCTTGGTAGACCAGTGCTAAGGCTGAAACTACGCAGCCACCTGCTGGGCAAACTGATAAACTATGAAACCCCACAAATAATACAGCTTAGCATCTCCAGACAGCATTAATCTCGCAAGCATCCTATGCTGAGAGAAAAGCCAAGGAGCTTGGTCATTGGCTTCAACGGGAGCGGAATTCAGCCTTTCAACCGTATTCTTGGAAAGCAGGCTGACACATTTTAAGGAGACTTTTGTAGATAACTAACCCATCCAAATTCAAAACTAGATGGGCACTTCCAAGCTTGCTGAAAAGGATCTCCACCTCGATAAAGATCTTGAGAGAACAAAGAAGGAAAGCCTTAGAAACAGAGGTCACTTGCAAGACCTTCCAAATGAAATTCAGCCATGGTTTAATTCTGCAGGAGTGCTGGTGAACCCCAACATCCCACTAAATAGTCCCACAGCCTTGTGAGAAAAGTCCTTGCATAAGCGTACAAAGCTTCTGCATTTATTTCTCTGTTAGATGAAATTACAAAACTTATTTTTAATTGCACAAATTCCAAAATCTGGAGTAAACACAGACTTGAGGAAGTTAAATTTTGTGATACCTAAATTCCTGAAACTGCAAGGCTGTAAAGCCATCTTCAAAATTATCTCAAAGGCATATCTGGGGAGGGAACCTGTTACAGGGACCAAAGTGACTGTATTGCTCAGAAACACGGTCAGGGTCTTTAGTTTACCATCAGTCTCTTACTACTTGAATTCCTGATGCAACTCATGGCATCAAGAAGCTGTTACTTCCTTCAACACTTACTACAGAGCACTCACGACACTTTGCCAGTGGGTTCCTTGTCTGTTAAACAGACAAAGGATGACAACACACAAGAAGGAGTTCAACTCTAGTTTTTGAAAGGGAGTTCCAACAGTTGCGGTGAATCTTTTGCCCCTCTGCTGCCGAAATGCTTCGATCCTCCCTCTCCCCCAAAGCCCCTGCTGATGTGCCTGCACACAGGCACCACCCTTCCCATGAACCGGGCACCCTTAAAGTTCCTTGCTCCTGGCCATTTCTGCTGGCAACACAATAAAGCTCTTGATGGGAAACTGAGGACCTGAAATACTCAGGAAATAAAGGCAAAACAATCATATTTCAGATGGCCATAAGATTTCTTAGTTGTGTGTAACAGGCTTTACCTTTGCTTCGTAACCATTTACGCCTTCTGCTTTTTCTGTCCTCCATACCCAGAATCCAGTGGTGGTTCTGCCAAAAAGTGAATACCACAGGTGTCTAGACAGTTGCATTTCTATACAATCCCCAGCCCATTTTTACTAAAAGTGCCTTGAACAAACAAAATGTGATAAGCCATAATCATAGAACCATGTATCTATGATAGATGATCAAGTCATTTGATTATTAACCCCAGACATAAGCACAGGACAATCTGTCCTCGCACACCCCACGACAGAGCTGAGAGAGTCACACTGCTTCTGTTCTTAGTGCATGGCCAAAGCTCTGAGGCTTAGTCACGGATTTTAATTTCAGATGTGGATACCTGAGCCACAGAGGAAGACAACCTAAGAAGTGAATCATTTTGCCTGGCAGCTTGGGCACAGCAGCCTTTAATGCACACAGCTTAATTTCAAAGTAATCTGACACGACAATTTGGGAAACAGAGTGCTAGGAATATTACTGTCTAGGAAATCTTTGTTTCTGGATGTGTAGATGCTGCAGTTACTAAGGCTCACTGAACATCACGAGGACTAATTCTGGGAAGCTCTGAGAGAGTACCAAGTATTCAGGAGAAAGGGGCTGCATTTACACATCTCACTTTGACAACACTTGTTGACAGTGTGATCACGGGGTTGTTTTACTGCATCTCAGAACACTCCAAGAGGAGCTGCAGAAAAAGGGTGGTTTGAAGTAAGCTGACAGATACCTGGATAAGCATGTGTAGGGAACAAAAGATAAATGTGGTAGAAGGTACTATGGAAAGACACACTAGGCAGATTTTAATTTAAACTATTAACGTGGGATTTGACTCATTTGGCTGCAAGTTCTTGCCCATTAGTTTCAGTACTGGCACATTTTGCCAAGCAACAGCAGCTGACAAAGCATAGTTTTTTTTGCTTAATGGTACATGAAGTTTAAAGTAATTTCAGATCTAGCCATAAAATACTTTATGAGTTTGAGATTTTTTGTCTTTAAAACATTATTGTAGGTGTGACCATCAATAAACTTGCAGTGTTTGTTTAAGAGCAACTTTGCATCTTACCTTTCAAAAGCAATATTTTTAGTATCAAGGCACGTATTAATAATAGGAGAGGTAAGGCGTCTTTCCACATCTTTCCTTTTTGGGGTCATAGATCCCAGCGTCAAACGCTTCATGTGTTGGGAAATCTCAAAGCGCTCAGTTGTAACGAACTTATCATCATGATTTATCTCAATTAGTTCTGCCCAACCTCCGGTATCTGTTGGAACATCACATCTCATTTTAAAAGAAAAAAAAAACACCTTCCCAGCAGCAATCCACAATGAAAAAACTGAGCACATACTGTACAGCAAATCACAACAGTTGTTAGTTCACTGATTTTATTTGGGGGCAGATGAAAAGCAAATAAGAAATTGAAGTAAACTTTTAGCCCTATTACCAAATTTTGACCTTAAATTTACTCAAAAAAAAACCCACAAACAAACAAAAACCCAAGCCATTACGTTAAAGCACAAAAACACTATCTTCAAGACACAAATGGAATATACATACAAATCTTTCCTAAAATTCAGTGCTCATCCTCAACGGGTCTTTTTAAGCAAAATTGGGGTTTCTCATTGTGGTTCACACATTATTTGGTGATCAACAGTGCAGACACACTAAAACATTTACCTTCGCCCTTGAAAATTAAACTACGCCTTCCCCTCTCCCAGCTCATATTTTCAAATCCCAGCAACGTGATATCAACTCGCAACTTGGCACCACTTTTCCAGATGCGACAGACATCACTTGGACAAACCCTAGAAACCAGTGGAACTACAAAAGAAAACAAGGAACATGTAAATATAAAATATTCAAGATACAGAGCATACAAGAAGCCTGAACTGAAGCAGAAACCATATCCCTGATATACGAATTACTTAGTACTGCGAGCATCATTCCACAGGAAACAAGCAAGATTGTTCTCAAAGCTAGACAGGGTCACTACCAGCTGGGGGACAAAACCCATCGATTCCAATTTAAAGATTAACATGAAAAGGAATGAAGCATCGGGTCAGACGTGAAATGGGTTAAAACCGGTCTCCTAGCAGCCTGATAGATAGCTGCTTGGAAAATGAAGTCAGCTCTAAGTCCTAGCATTCATTTCTTTAAAAAACAAAACAAAGCACTTCCAAGTAGTCTGTGCATCTGTATATCAGACACGTATCTGTCTTAGTCATCGATAGCCAAAGATACACAAACAAAATCCCAATAAAAGTCTTCAGCAATTCCGACAATGGTTAAAGCCTCCATTAAAAAAAAAAAAAAAAGAGAAAGAAACAAAGAACAATTGTGCAACAGAAATACAAGAGGTTGTTTTGAGAACTGAAGATAAGTATTCTGGGGAGCAGGAAATGAAGATTCCAGTAAATATACATCTCTGCTTATCTTTTGCCATTTATACGTGAGCAGGATCTTTTGTCTACTGCTTAGAAGAGAGAACAATGACCAGGACTCTTACCCCAGCTAGTAAACTCCCATTTCATTTCCACATAAAAGTCAGGAGTCTGGAAAAAAAAAAACATCCGATGAATATTTCGCAAAATAGTTTTAATCTAACGTTCAGAATAGCACTTCCCATGAATGTTTTAGATAAAGGAAAACTAAAAAAAGAACAGAACTTCAGACATAAATGAACATTAGAACAATTAAATTGAAGATAACAGGCATAAAACATATTAGCTTACTGCTGATTTATAACAAGATATTTTGCTTTGTTTTACTGTAGAAGCAGTAACACCTTCAACAGCCATCCTCAAATGCTGGGCTTTGTGACTATGGATTTCAAAATCAGAGTCAAGAAAAAGTCTCCACCTCCCACAGATCTATGCAATATGCACATTGAAAGGAAGGAGACAATTGCCCACCTTCAGATCAACGGGGCTCTGATCTCTGTTCCTGATTTGAGTGTACTTAAATGAACAACTTGAGTCAGACTTCCAGTCTGGAGGAAGAGGCTGAAACTAAATAGCTACCTCATTAATCTTTTGGAGTAATTCAGGAACTCCTCCAAGCGTCCTAGAGGTCTGCTGATAGTCTCGATGCTGCAGAATCATCTGTACCATCTCCGGATCTCCTGTGCTGACAGCTTCATGTAAAACTGAAGGAAATCCAGACACAAGCTAGTTTTAGGTTGCTTTCTGAGCAAAACACACAGCGTAGAAGCAGCCAAAACACAACATCTGCACTGAAAAGCATTAACACACAGTTTCTGTTTTTAAGGTTATCTTTACCTGTCCATCCCTGGGCGTTCTCTTTAGTTACATCTGCCTTGTGTTGAAGAAGAACTTTGGCAGATTCTATGTAACCCAGGGAAACGGCAAGGTGCAACAAGGTCCGGCCTCGTGGATCACGCTGATCAACATCCTGTTGAGTACCCAAGAGATAAGCAATGCTGACGCTGTTAAATCAAACGCAGTTAATCACAGCACAACGAGGAGGTCACATAAACAAAGCCTGCCAGTAATAATCGAGTCTGGGCCTAGTGATCTAGTAATACATGGCTCTAGGAGTCAATGCTCCCTAGGTAGCCCCACGTATCAGTTTGAGTTGACTACACAGCACGGTTTTCAAACACTGCTTTATGGCCCTTCTGCCCTCAGCACGCTGCAACCTAACTTCCCCCCGAAAGAAAAAGAGAAGCAGAACAGGGCCTGTACACTGACATGGTAGGAAATGGGACCTGCAGAACAGGACTGAGCTCTCACTGATGCTTCTCATTTCTTTTCCTGCAATTACTTCCCCTTCTGCCTCCCTTCAGAAGCAGTCTCTTCCTGGAAGACGGGCGTTCCACCCTGCGTGCACTGCACCAGTGACAGGCAACACCTTGAGTGGAGGATTTCACGTCATACAGCAGAACAGGAAGAAAACCAAAATAAAGCAAACAAACGAACAAGAAAACTGGCCATACAACACCGATTTTGTATAGCACTTTTTGAAAGCAGAGAAGCAAATGTTAAGTTACAAAGCGCCCATTTGACACACACAGCACAATGAAGCCCGAGTGCATTCTGCACGAGTTACTAAAAAACAAAAGTAAAAAGATACACAGGCATAAATATCCAAAACATGCAAGCACAACATACTCATACCTTACTTATTTTTCACTATTAGCTTAGAGATTTGAAACAGAAGAGCATCTACAACTAAAGGAAAAGGGGAAAGTCAATAGCAGAACAAGGAAGGAAAGTTATTATGCAAGTTACCGCGGTTATCTGACAGCACTCAGTTTGAAAGACCACACGCAGCTGGGAAAGCTTCGTTTTAAAGGGCTCTGCTTTCGCTTCAGTGCTCCAATACCAACCAATTTGCTTCCCCCCTTCCTGCAGGTAAATGCCTACTGCACTGACAGGCGGAGGACTCCCAACAGGCCCTCTCGGTGTTTTTTTTTGCTGTTGTTAACCGGTAACCAGGTATTTCACCCATCGTTTGCCATCCCAAGTGCAGCTGGCAAGTGTCTTCCGATCCCCTCACGCACCCTCCGCCAGCAAGAAGCTTATCCCAAGGAAGCAGGGGGGGGAAACACATCTTTGGAATACTCAAATAAAGCCATTTAAGAGCAGATGAGGGAAGTCAGAGACAGCCACAGCCCACCTTAATATGCTGCTGGCTTCCTGAAGGCGTTTTGGGCGCTGGCACTGCACAGAGGTGGGCGCCTCAGGGGAAGGAGCTGCAGAAGGCTGCTTATTGAGGGGTGCTCTCAGCTCAAAACTTTATCGAAATAGAAATAGAAGCAACGTGCCAGCAAGGTGAAGGACTTTAAGGAGGAGGAATTAGAAAGTTACAGACCTCGTAAGGCCTCACATTACACAAATTACTGAGAATTAGAAGGTTGCAGACTTCGCTAGGGACTCAGCTTACAGGAATTGGACAGAAAACAGCCGCATTCCAAAGATTCTCCCCCAAAAAAACCCCGGCAGGGCAGCATGCTGCGGGCAAGCGTTAGTGAACCGCGGGGGCGCCGCACACGGCGAGGAGCAGGACGGCAGCCGCGGGCCCTGCCTCTGCCCGAGCTCTGCGGCGTTTTTACGCCTCACGGGGCCGCTACCGGAGGGCCCGGGCCCACGGGCAGGCCCCGGGGCCTCCGCGCAGCCTCTCCCCACAGCTCCCGGCCCCCCTCCCGGTTCCCGGTAGCGGCTCCCGGCCCCCCCCCGTACCTGGCCGTGCAGCTCCTGGTCCAGCCGCCGGTGGTCGTTGTCCCAGACGAGGGCGTGCAGGGGGAAGGCCCCGCCGGGGGAGCTCATGGCGGCGCCGCCCCCCCCCCCCCCCCGCCTCCCCGCCCCGGTCCCCTCAGCCCCGGTCCCCTCACGGCAGCCCCGCCCCCTCCCTCCGGGGAAGCGGCCGGGATGAACCACAGGGCAGAAAGAGGGGGGGGGGATCGCCCCGCGGCTCCTCTCAGCGCTCACGGAAGGAGGAAGTCGGTGATAAAATGGAGCCTCCGCCCCATCGAGTTGCGGTGGAAGGGGCGGGCTGGCGGTAAGAGGCAGGAGGATGTCGGCGCGCACCGGGTTCCTCCCCCCCCGCTTTAGGGAGGAGTTGGTTTCGCCCGCCCGGCCTGCTGTAGGATGGGGAGTGGGGGAGAGCCCGCCCTGCGGCGCCATTGTGGGTGAGGGCAACCGCGGGCACTGATGCCCCCGGCCGCCATCTTGAGCCCGGGCAATGCCTGCGGCCGCCATGTTGAGTGAGGGCAGGGCTTCCTGCAGGCTCCCCCTTCCACCAGCCGTCCCTCCGGCCTTCTCCACGTCCGCCTCTCCCTAATCCTCACCTTTCCTTCTACCACCCCGCCCGCCCTCGCTGCGCGCTGCCACCACCAAACCCAGCAACGCCTCTCCCCCTCCCCCTTAACGCCAGCAACCAAGATGGCGGCTCCGCCCCTCCCCTCACCCCGCGCGTGCGCGCTGCGGCTCGGCCCGGCCCGGCCCGGCTCGGCTCGGCTCGGCGCGGAGCGGGGGCCCCGTGAGCGCGGCAGGAAGCGGCGGCCCCGCGGGGCGCCATGGCCAAACGGCTGCGGAGCAGCGAGCTGTGCGCCGACTGCAGCGCCCAGGGTGCGCCGGGGGGCACCGGGAGGCACCGGGAGAGGGACCGGGGGGCACCGGGAGCGGGGCCGGAGGGCACCGGGCGGCACTGGGGGGTGTTGGAGGGGGCCGCGGGGCTGCCGGTGACAGGGGCGGGCTGAGGGCTGGGGGGGTCCCGGGGTCTCCACAGCGCTGTGGGCACCCGGAGCTGCGTTATTCCGCCTCTTTTCCTCCTTTTTTTTTTGTGTCACGAAGCCGATCGTGCCTCGCTCGCGGAGCCCGGCGCTGCTTTGTGAGGTGCGGCCAGCGCTGGGTGCCCCCACCCCGGGGCTGAGGGGAGCTCAGGGGGATCCCGGCCCTGCAGCCCCGGGGCTCGCTCGGTTTGCACAAGAGCAGGGCTTGCGAAAGGCGGGCCGAGAGCCTCGTCCAGGCTGGGTGCTTGCAAGCCCCGCTGGTGCTATGAGGCGCTGGCGTGGCCCCACGGCTGGGTTATTCTCATTTTGGATTTGCCAGGCTCCTCGGGGCTGTGCCAGGACCCGGCCCCCTCGCTGTGTTGTGTCGTGACATAACGGCACTGCCCGACAGCAGCTGGGCCGAGTGGAGAGCTCCCCAACAGAGAGCTGAGCGACTTAATTGTCTCCGCAGAGAAACCTTGATCCTTTCTTTAGATAAAAGTCACCCCTCTCATAAAGCAGAGGGCGACGGGCCCTCAGGGAGCAGCTGTGGGTGCAGCAGCATCGGGGACCTGCAGGGACCACAACCTGTGAACCCACAGGAGCAGCAGCTGGCTGCTGCGGTAGCGGCTGCCCGCCTGCTGCTGCTTTGTTGCTGCTGTGAAGCACGAGCCGTGCTCTGGGCCGGGCGGTGATTTTACGTGAGCTCTTCTGGTCGTTTCCTATTCTCAGGCAGGAGCTCAGGCTGACGGCTCGGGCTGCCTGCACACACTTCCTGTTTTCAGTCACGCTGCCATGTTCCTGAAAGCAAACTTGGCCGAGCCTTTTAGCTTCTCCCCTGTTGAGCTTTGCTATCAGCTTAGGCATATCTTGAGCGGCATCTCTTTCAAAAGAGGACTAAAACAGAGCCCAGCACGGACACTTCAGTGTAAACCTGAACTGTCAGTGGCCTGTACCTGCCAGCTCTGTAATGCTGCTCCCTTTCCATGGTACGAAACTGTATGAACTGAGTTGAGACTCCACAAATCTTTGTGCAATTTAATTAATAAAACACTTGGAATAAGCCGGTGTGACTTTGGGAACAGGTTGCAGCACTAAGCTTCCCAACGCTTTTTGATCTTCCCTGATCATGATGTCAAATCTGCTGCCTCCTCATCACCCGGGCTTCTCAACCAGCCTGAGCCGCTCTCCGTCCTCTCAGCCCCCCAGAAGTTCTCAGTCCCCTTGCCAACTCTGCCTGCTGCCTCTCCCATCTTTCTGTTTTTGCCTTATTTTTTTCCCCCATCCACGCTTCCAGTGGTGCTGGTTTGGGGCAGATTCTAGGCATACACACGGACTCTTTCATGAATGTTATTTCTTGTAAGCAGAATGCATGAGCTCCAACTACAAGCAAAGCCTCTGCTTTGTCTTCAAAAGAATTTTGAAGCCTCATTTCTGCTATGAAATGACCAGATGAACAGTAGCTTACTTTATTGTGGCTAAATGGCCAAGCTTTGGAGCCAGTTACGCTGAGAGAAACCTGCTGTTGACTGTTAGTCAGAACAGAGCAGTGAGGTTCAGCAGCAGCTTGTAACGAGTGACTGAAACAAGCAATGTAGTGGCTTTCAGAAGAGTCTTATTAGTTTATGAATGAGTGTATGGTGAGGTTGTCTGTAATAAAAAGGGACGAGACTCATTAGTCTGGAAGGCTGCCTCCAGTCTTAGGTTGTTAGGTTGGAGTTAGCACAGCTCATTTCATTGTTATTTTTCCCCCTCTTAGAAGTTAAAGCAGTTAAAATAATGGAGTGATTTAATAAGAAGGTTGCGTGCTTGTTGTTACTTTGTTTTTTTAATTAGATTAGATTTTTTTTTCTCTAAAACATGCATTTTAATTTGGCTCTGGGCTATGTGATAGTTATCATCTGTGAATAGGTGCTGCTTTCCCTCCTCAGCCCTGCTTCGAACAGGTTTGCCTGCATTGCCTTCCGCACACACACAGCATCAGCTCTGCTTAAAAACCACAAAGGCGATGAGATCTCATTTCGGGGATCCAGTAAATTTATTGCATGGGTTAGAGCAGGATTTTTATGATGCACAATTGCTTAGATGTATTCTGACACGGTGCAGGAGATCTCTCATCAGATACCAGGCTTGTGTGGTATTCAGTCAGCCTCAGACCTGTCTCTGGATTTGGAAGTAAGTAGAGTTTTTCAAAATGGATGAGATCTTCAACTCCTTTTTCTTCCTGGGATGGATCTGAAGATCTGTCTTGCTACTCGATTGTAACATTTACAGGCTCATGTAAAGACCAAGCAGTAAAGCTCAGGTTAGAATGCAGAGCTTCCTGTTTCGGTCTCTGTGTTTGAAGTAGAGTCATATTGCCTTCCGTGTTGTAATAAAAGTATTCTTTTTCAGATCCTTGTTGGGCATCTATAAACAGGGGAATTCTGATTTGCGACGAGTGCTGCAGTGTTCATCGAAGTCTGGGGCGTCATATCTCTCAAGTGAGACATCTCAAGCACACACCATGGCCTCCAACATTGCTGCAGGTAGAGAGTAAAAACGTGTCTTCCTTTATATAAATAAATATATTTAGTGGTTTTGTAGAATTTAAATTGCTAAGCATTTGAGAGGGGCTGGTCGTTTGCTTTTTTTTTTTTTTTTTGGGGGGGTAATCTTTTATTTCTCTTGTTTTTGCCATGGAAGATCACTAAAATCAGAATTCTGTCTTTTAAATTTGATACCTTTGTTTTGGAAAGTGACTTTCAGTTTTTCTTTCAGACTTCCATTGTGCATTTACTTCAATCTAATTTTTCAATATGTAGCAAGCCTCTTCTTTTGGTAGAGCTGCTGTTGTGATGAGTAGAGAATTTAAAGGGGGTTCTGATTGCATTCCATGCAATAACCTCCTAAACATGTGCCTGCTTCCGATATCCCAGTAGGTTATGGATGCTGGCACACAGAATAGGAATCCAAGTCAGCATGCTGCCTGCTTGAGAATAATGACAGCTATTTGATTAGTCAGTCTGTGCAGCCAGCAACAAAAATCCTGCATTGACTGTTTATGTACATTCTGGATTTCAGATGGTTGAAACACTGTACAATAATGGTGCTAACTCCATATGGGAACATTCATTGCTGGACCCTGCCTCTGTTATGAGTGGAAGGCGCAAAGCTAACCCGCAGGATAAAGTGCAGTAAGTGGAACATTACAGAATTCTTACGTTTGGAGAAGCATGATTATTTTAGTTAGCAGTGACAGAGGCAAAGGTATACGTGGGAACCTAAATCTGCTTTGTTTCTGGAAGATAAGGAGGAACAAAGTAGACATTTGTTCGCTTTAATGTTTGTTCATACCTTCATGTTTGTAACAGAGGTATGCTTTGTATAGTGATGAAATCTGTACTTTCTTGTTTTCATAACGAAAACATTTCTCTAACTTTGCTCCTAGTAATGTGCAAAGGCCTAGTGCTCTCGAGAAAGGAAAATTGGTGTCATTTTGAAAGCACTAATATTTGTTTTCTTTCGGTTTTGTTGTTTGGGTTTCTCCTTGCAGTCCCAATAAAGCTGAATTCATTAGAGCTAAATATCAAATGTTAGCATTTGTTCATCGCCTGCCATGTCGTGAAGATGACAGTGTGACTGCCAAAGATCTTAGTAAGGTTAGTAGTTTTTTCTGGTAACATACAGAAGCTAGTTTGTGTGTAACAGAACACTGAAATCTGACTGAACTTTGTTGGTTTTGACTTAATAGTGCTGAATAGCAGCAATAATTGTGTAAACAAACACAGCTTGGCTTCATTCTGAAGCAACATTTTTCTGTAATACGTATAGCGAGAGATTCTTGACATGTAGATGGTCGAGAGGCATTGACTTAGGTTAAGATGGAGTAAAACTGTTACACAAAACAACTGTAGCAAGAAATGTTGTGTAACTTTCTTAAGGGTAGCTGAATTACAGTTACTGCCCCTGTGTTAAGTCCAATTCTGCTTCTTTTTCAGCAACTCCATTCCAGCGTAAGGACAGGAAATCTGGAGACGTGTTTGCGATTACTCTCCTTAGGAGCTCAAGCCAACTTCTTTCATCCCGTATGAACGTGGTTTTTATTACTTTGATAAATGATCGGTTCTTACAGTTTGTAGGATTTATGCAAATTTCAGTTGATATACGTATTTTAATCTTATATTCAGAACTGAAGATAAAGTAGAGTGATGTGCTTTTTCTTAATAACTTGCAGGAGAAAGGAAATACTCCGCTCCACGTTGCTGCTAAGGCAGGACAGACTCTACAAGCAGAGTTATTAGCTGTTTATGGTGCTGATCCTGGCACACAAGATTCCAATGGAAAAACTCCTGTTGACTATGCAAGGTAGAAGGCTTGAGATATGTGATGTTTGTGTTAACTGCTGATCATAATTTGCATGATGATCCTGGTTAGATATGTTTCTATCCTGAAAACAAGGAAAAGTTGTATGTATATGTATTTTTTTACCCACTGAAACACTGCTGAAAATCCTGCTGCGAGTCTGTGCTGTGTCGATACACTCAAAGTGCTGTGTTCAGCAGTGACTTGTACTGAATCTATTTCTCTGAGCAGTTTGGAATTTTTATGCATCTCAAAATGAATAACATAACTTTTTTTTTTTTTCTTTCTTTTTTTGTATGCCTGTGTAAACCAGACAAGGTGGGCATCATGAACTGGCAGAGCGCCTGGTAGAAATTCAGTACGAACTCACTGACAGGTTAGCGTTCTATCTCTGTGGCAGGAAACCAGGTAAGTAGAAAAAACTGCACCTCAAGGTCTTTCACTGTTAGTTTAAACTGTGGTATATATCTGTTTCAGTGTTAGTTACACTTTTTATATCAATTTTAAATATTCTAACATTAAAAATTAAGTTCCTTTCTGTTTTTGTTTTGTTCTGTTTTTAACACAGAAGATTAGATGAGCACTGTTTAATTAAAAGGAATGAATTGCAGGGAAAATACAAGTTTGGTAATGTTGTATAGTCTGCGGGAGATATTGTGGAAATTCTTCTAAGTATTTTCTTCTAATTGAAATGTAAGAGCCAGGGAGTACCCAATTGAATGGAACCTCTTGAAAACATGCTTTGAAACTTTTAGCCAGTAAATACTATTAAGACACCTACATTAGAATTTTAATACAGTTTGTAAGACTTATTGTAATTTTATATAACACCAACAAGCTGTGGTAGGAACGTTCTTTTCGGGCTTGTTAGCTTCCTGTAATTGGAAACTGAGCGATCACCTGCAAGATACATGTAAACTATGTTTGCGTATATTCCTGGGTTTATCGTTATTATGTCTTTTAGTAAAACTGAGTACCAACTACCTATCCTGACAAAATTGAAAACTATAGTCCACTAACAGCCTATTAAAGTATGGTTTGTTTTCAACTCTAGAGCATAAAAATGGACAGCACTTTGTTATACCTCAGATGGCAGATAGGTAAGTTGCTGATTCTGTGGCATGTCTGAAAACATTTTAAAACAAATAAATAAAAAACAAAAGCCTAACAGTTAAATTTAGAACTGTCCTTTCCTCTGAAATAACTTCTGAGCTTGTTGTCATTTTTAACTTTTTAATGTGTGCTTTGTCAATCTTGGGGGTTTGTTTTTTTTCCCCTATAAAGAATACTGGAACTAAAAAAGGGAAAATTAAAGAAGTTTACAATGTTTTCTAAAATTCAGGAGGAAGATGAGGAACAGATTTTGTAAAACAGTGTAAGGACCCATTGAGTTAATTTCCTGATACAGCATTCTGAAACTAGTACTTGCAAAAAAGCTGAGTTTCTCTTTGACAGTGCTTGTACTTTTGGTCATCTGTGCTCTTAAGTTTTGACCATGATCAATTTAAATCTCCTTTTTATGAAAGATATCAAGTATTAACCATACGTTCGTATTTTCCCTTTATTGCTCTGCAATTGGAAATTAGACGGCTGTAAGTAAACTGCTGTTCAGTTTATTGCTTGTAAAATTTCTACAAAAAACAGTAATAGAAATAAGACATTGAGTCTTTCCATCCGTGTAGGTCAGGGAAGTCATCCCCTGGGTGATATAAACATGGACTCATAATTTGTCAGCTTCCTTATCTGTGGCTTTTATGATTAATTCTGTTAAACTGCAGCATTTTCGTAGTGTGCCTCATGCTGTAGGCTGGAAACTAGCAGAACAGATCATTGACTAATTGGTACAGATTGATGAAGAGCATGGCTGTTTTGCTGTAGTCATTTACCAGCCTGATGGTTCCCTGCCTGCTGTGCGGTCCAGTGGAACAAATCCTGTGTGATTCCTGGGGATACAAGTTTTGGTCAGAATCATCATGTTTTTCAGGTTCCCTACAGAAAGCATTTTACTGCTTTACAACTTGACTGCTCCTTGAGCTATGCAAATAGGTACTTATAATCTGAAGTATTGTTGGGATCCTTTTAGTTCAGATTTAAGTTTTTTATTTAGAAAAGTTTAAGAATTTGCTAATTAGAATATTAATAATACTGGAAAAGTTAAAGTATTAAAAACTGTATAAAAATACTAAAAGATTAAGGAGTATCAAATAAAAGATTTTAATCATTGAATTGTTGAAATGTGTAGAATTTATTTAAACAAGCGTTTAAATGCTGTAGATTTAATGATCACTTTTTTGTTTTCATAGCAGTCTAGATGTATCAGAACTTGCAAAAGCAGCTAAGAAGAAGCTTCAATCTGTAAGTATAACTTCAGTGTGATATGTAACACATCTTTGCCTTAATGTAGTAAACTCTGCACTTCATCCTTCAAGCTGGTTTCAGATACTATTAATTCCTACATAAATAAGTCTCGTGCTGTTAGTAGTCATTTTAAATGCATAGCTAGCTAAAAGTAGATGTATTCCTGCACTGTGTTTTTGTGTGTCAGCAGTTGAGCACCAACACATACACCGTGCCAGCAGGACTGCTTATTGCCTTGTATCTGCTTGATGGATAAATTTGCTGTGCAGGCTGAGAAGCAAGCAATTATATAGGCTGAAAAATAGAGAACTGAGTTGTACACCTGTATTCTAAATGTTATAGAGGTCTTAATATATTTAGTTTAATTTTGAGCTGTAATTATTGTCTTCTGCCCTTAGCTAAGCAACCACTTATTTGAAGAACTTGCCATGGATGTATATGATGAAGTCGACAGGAGGGAAACAGATGCAGGTGAATGAGGATTTCTGGAATGTGTATAAAATTTGAATTGTTACATTACATAAAAAATGCTGTTGCAAGCACGTGTTCTGTTTAAAGTACTTTTACATTCAGGAATTACTGATAATAGTAATTTCTTTGTCTATTGCATTGTCTGCAGGTGTGTGTTAATGTAAAAAAAAATAAATTTATTTTTTCCTCCCCTCTTTCCTGAGCAGTTTGGCTTGCTACTCAGAATCATAGCACGCTTGTGACAGAGACCACAGTGGTTCCTTTTCTTCCTGTAAATCCTGAATATTCCTCAACCAGGAATCAGGTATGTGATCTGAATACTATACAAATATTCTCATTTAATAGGCCAGTTGTTCTAAGTAATACTGCTTTACTGTGCTTCATTATTGCAGTAGAGTTGTGACTACTTCTAAAGAGGTTAAAATAGTTTCAGGTTACCCCTGTCACAGAGTTCTGCAGCTGTTTAGCTTAAATTGAACAGTCAATTCACTGTAACTGCTATAGTCTTTGTTTTACCTGGGAACTGTGCTGTTCGTCTAATACACGATATACTTAACATTTTTATTTTTTTAATTGTTACTCTGTAACTTAGGGAAGACAGAAACTGGCTCGATTTAATGCTCATGAATTTGCTACACTAGTTATAGATATTTTAAGTGATGCCAAACGAAGACAACAGGGGAATCCTGTCAGTGGTTCCAAAGGTAAGTTTGGGTTCTGTGTGCAATGTTGCAGTAATTTGATTATTGATATGATAGTATTATCTAGAAGTACTGTATCAATGAAGAGATTTATACTGTTTTTATATGATAACAAGAACTAAACAGGCACTTGGATAGCAAGCTAATGACAACATATGCTAGGCCTCCAAAATAATGGCCAAATATGTGAGATTTGTGCATTAAGGCTGATATATTTATAATACAATTAAATCAAGTGAAATTCAGGAAAATCTTTTTATGATGGGTGTGATTTTATGATAATTTGGTTAAAAAAAAAAAAATAATAATCCAGAAGACTCTTGAATAATTTGAGCAATACTTTAGTTTGGCAGCTAGAAAACTGTCAAAGTTCTAGGTGCTGTTTCCTAGCTGCTATATACATACAGGACTTTTCTGTAATTGGGATGATTTAGAGCTTATTGTTAATTTTTCTAATAGTGTTTTTCTTTCTTTCTTGAGCATGTTCGATATCAAAGAATGCCAACAACAAAGCTATAGTTCTAGCCATAAATCTATTGGAGTAGTATTTGAACATTAGTCTTCTGTGTGGAGAGAAAATATTATATATATATATATATATATATATATATAAAGTCTTTTTTTAATTGAATTTTGTCATTCATTTGTCCAGTGTAGTCTGTTTTGTGCTTTTTGTCAGTTTTGGACAGTAATAATCCATACCTATTGGGTGGATCTAAATTAAGTTCTCTTCAACACGTCAAATGGCATTGGTCTTCTGTTGTTTCTTTGGTCAAATTTTTTTTTTTTAATTAATTTTATGCACTTCCATTTATTCTCCAAACTTACCAGTACATTTTAAAATGAATTTTGATTAACAGAAAATGTGGAACTAATACTCAAATCCATAAGCAATCAACATAGCAGTGAAAGTCAGGATAATGACCAGCCTGATTACGATAGTGTTGCTTCAGATGAAGATACAGATCTGGAAACAAATGCAGCTAAATCTAACAGACAGAAGGTGGGTCTGAGGTATTTATACACATACCAAATTTTATTCATAAAGGTAGTCTGAAGTCAGTCTTTCCCATTGGAAGGGAATTTAACACACATAAATGATCAGAGAGCCAATGTTTTAATATTCATCTTCATTTTGGAGTCATGCCTTAGTCTGTGTAGTTTCTAACAAAATTAGATGTTGTGATTCATTAATTTGTACTGTAAAGAAAATGCTTCTTTAGAAAAGTAAACCATGCCACTGTGCGTGTCTGGGGATGTAGAGACCTAGCTGCACAGATGAAATACTTAGATCTCCTGAAACACTCTTATTCAGCGATTCCAGGTATTTCACAAATGCTTACTTCTTCCCTCTGAAGAAGTATTCAGAGCAGTCCAACAATAACTGAATGTTTTAAACCCTTCCTGAAAATAATGCAGCATGGCGAAAAAAGGGCAGCAAATTCTAGTATTTCTAGTTTTATCTTACATGGTAACATACCCACTGTACACTTGGTGATCCGTCTTTTATGGCTTTCAAGTTCCTTATTGTGTATTTAAACAAAAACCCTTATGAAACGGTATTGTTTCACTGTTTGAATTAACTGAGACAAATGTTTTTGTGCACAGGGGAGCTAAGAGCTTATTGATACCAAATTTATTTTATATTGGCGTAAAATGATTTGAATGTATGGATCTTACTGAAAGGTATGTGAAAAGCTGTTGAAATCTCATTGTCTTGTTTTCTTTTAGTAGTCTCAGAGTTTTCTCTTACTGTTTATAGAGTCTGGATTCAGACTTGTCAGATGGACCAGTGACTGCCCAGGAATATATGCAAGTTAAAAATGCATTGGTGGCTTCTGAGGTAAAGATTCAGCAATTAATGAAAGTGAACATCAACTTGAGCGATGAGCTGAGAGTCATGCAGAAAAAGGTAAGAAGCACCATAATGTAACGTCTTCATCTAACGATGTGTTATCAGTTAACTGTAATGAAATTGCTGAAGCTGAAGATGCAATAACCCAATATTAGTACAGGGAGAAAACTTTTAAAATGGAGCCATTTTAGAATTGGATATGAGACTACGAATGTGTGCGTGTAGCACATGCTTTGAATTTTTTTTTGATTTTTTTGATTTTGTGGAGATGATAATAGTCTATGTAGTTCACTCTGACAAAAGTTTTCCAACTGATGAGGCAGTTATTGCAAATCTGGTGTACTTGGGCTGTCTTGCTTCAAGATGAGCAGTTTCTGATAACCAGGAAGCAAGTGATAGCACACGCAGTGTGTGCACTTATGTATATAGGTAAATACTGCACTTAAAACTTTTCCAGTGTGCAGTTTATTATTTAGTAAGCCTGGGTGGAATGAGGGGAAATTAAATTTCTAGTCCAAGATGACAGTAGGTGAGACTGAAATATGGCAATAAATTATGATGTTTTTGTATAACAGGAGACTTGCTTGCATTTGAATCTGGGGGAAATGGTGCATAAGGAATATACTGATAAACCTGATTACTGTTTTAAACCTTCACTGTGGGTTTTGTCTAGATGAGCGTAAGGTAGAAGTATCTCAGTTATTATATTAGTTACTATGGACAGGTAGTCTTATGCAAACAGCAAACTGAAGGTTTTTGCTAAAATTCTGAATGTAAAGCTCCAGAAACACAATTTGGAAGCTAGACCTTCTAATCCATATTTATGTAAGTCAACAATTTGTTGAATGCTCTGCCAGTTTTCTGATAAATACTGTTGTTATTATTTGTAACTGAAAATGATCAGTAATAAAACAATGCAAACATAGATAAAACCACTTTTTTTTTTTCCCACTCAGCGGAGTAAGGCATCTGAGGCCCCTCTAATTCAGCAGATGCAGATATCCTCGTCTGTTTGCTGCCATCCTTTTGTTGCAAATGTGTTCAGCCCTTGAGATCTATTGAATACAGGGAGGAACCCAGGAGATCTCCAAGTATTTCCTTTTCTTTTAGCAGCCTGTACTGATCAAGGACTTTTTTTATCACTCAGATAAACTGAGTTTCTTGAAGCAGATTTAATCTACGAATAGGGAAGAAATTATGGCTTATGAAGTAATGACTCCTCAGTGTATTTATGTGGCGTGGCAAAAGAAATCATTGGTCTGCTGCAGCAGAACTTGTTTGAAAGACAGCGCAGCCAGGGCTCGCTCATTTTGAAGATGCTGCACTGGTTTTATGTCCTGATGATGTATGTAGCTAGGGGACTTGCTTACGTTAATGCTTGGTGGCTCTGGATTAGCGCAGAAGTATTGCAGCAGTGCGCCTTCATGGAACGCAGGGTAGGAGTGCTAGCAGCTGTATTAGCTCTGAGCTGCTGGGAGCTTCTGTGCCATGCGGGAATTCTCTGCTGGGATATTTGTGGCAAGACATCAATGTCGTTGTTCTTCTTCAGCAATTTTCATGGAATAGATGGCATTCAAGCGTCTTTTTTTTAGGTTGAGGGCTTGGTCTGGGTTTACGTGAGCTGTTGGTTTAAATTGCAGCAAAAGCAGGTTGAAAAATGTGACAGGAGTTATGAAAAAGGAAACTACAAATTTGACCTATTTAATTGCTTTAATGTCAAGCTTTAAAGAAGTAGCTTGGCTCCTCGCTGATCCTCAGATCTGAAGATATGGGGCATCTGACTACAGAGCACACAATGTGCATTGGGGAGAGCATAAATTATCTTGATAAGAGTCTGTATGTTTGATTTAGGGTACTGGGAAGTGCTCTAGGCAAAATAGGATTGTTCTGATAGAGAGAATGTTCTTGAGGTTTCATGAAAGTAAAAATATACAATTTCCTGTTTAAAGGCCATCCTAGGTTTGAAATACTGGTTTGAATATCCAACATCTTGTTGGAGAATTGCTGATAGCTATTTTTTACATCTTTTCTTTGTGATGTGTTAATATAGCAAACTTACTCTGAGTAACTCCACAATAAACAGACTTGTTGCATTTTTACTATCCATCAAATACCTAAAATAAAAAAAGCTTTAAATTATTTCTCATTGGCTTCTTAGAAAGCAGTAGCTGATACTTTATTTTCATAAGCTAAACTCTCCTCTTGCTTTGCAGAGCAGGCTCTGATTTTCTTTGCGCTGTCTCTGGTGTCTACGCTATAGTTTTGGCATTTTCAGATTTCGTGGGCCTTATGTTAAAGTCCTCTTTTAAATTCTTGTGTTGACTGCTGGAACGGATCACCTTGCTTGAAAGAACGGTTTTGTTGGCAGTCCTTCCCCACGCATCCTCATTGTGTTACGTGATTTACGTGCCAGGACAGCCAGGCTGGAAGAAACAGATTGTGTGTGTTTTTAACTACAACAGCCAATTTTAAGATCCAATTTGACTTGTGTCCCAGCAAAAAAAAATGCTGGAAATCAACACATAAATATTTTCCAGATCTGCAACATAGATTCTGTGCTTGTACTAAACAAATCAAGTAGATTTTAAAAAATAAATCAACCCCCAACTACTGGAAGCTGGGTTTGCTAGTAAAGCAGACAAGCGTGTATTGTGTAGTCAGTTTGCTTTTGACGCTTGCTATTAGAAAAACAAAGTCCCACTGCTAAACATTTCTTTCAGCTTCAAACGCTGCAGAGTGAGAATACCAACCTCAGAAGACAGGCCACAACCAATATATATCAGGTCCAAAGTGGTTCTGACTACACAGACCCTACCAACAATTCTTCTTTAAAGCGACGACCATCTGCACGGGGTAGCAGACCCATGTCCATGTATGAGACTGGATCAGGTCAGAAACCCTACCTCCCCATGGGAGAGGTCCCATACCCAGAAGAAAGCATAACAAGACTGCAGCCTTTTCCTCCACATGTAAGTAAAACCGCTGATGCTTCTGCATTTCTCCTGATGTTCAGCTTTTCTGTCTCTTCCACCTGTGCTCACTTACCAAAGCTGCTCAACTGTCTGCTTTGGAGTGAATTTGAAGTGTAAGAATTGTTACTGTTTGCTGTATTAACATGTCTGCAGGAGCTTGATGTGTAGAAAAGAAAAACCTGTAACGATACTGGAATATGTGAACTGGAGCTTTTGGCTTCTGCTCAGCTCTTTCTGTTAATGACAGTATACATGCCAAATATCAATGTGTGGCTGTTTGAAAGCCATGAGGGGGAAAATAGCATTCCTAGAAGGTGGGTATAGTTCGTAGATTTCTTTCTTGATATATACAGGCATATGACAATTTGTGGAACTCTAGAGTGACCTTTTAAAACAAAATAAAACCGGAGCCAACTTATCAGCTAGACAACCAGTTTCTTAATCTGAGCTTGGAACTGGATACTGAAGATGTTTTAGATCTGTTAGTTGAACAAATTATTCCGGATTAGTATTTTTCTGTACGATGCACTACGAGTGAGGACAGAGTTCTGCATTGGCCACAAGGATTCTGCACTAATATGGAGGGAGGGCAAATATTCTGTGCCAATTGCAAAGACACAAGCGCACCAGGGAATCAGTGCAGAAATTTGTATGCAGGGACTCCCCCCCCTTCAATTAGATTAATAAAAACTTGAAACTATGAAATCTGTATTGTTTTAAATGTTGGCATGTCAATATAAAAGCAGTTCTGGCAGGGAGAAGTGTCAGAATTTTGTATGTGGCTATGCATGCAAGACATGGCAGTGTTTTGTATGGGTCCTTTGCCTTTCTTAATTGTTTTGAAATGTGGGTAGAGGCGGTGGTTCTGAAGCACCGATCTGTTTTGTGGTTAATTTGGAATTATGGTGAATGTATTTTGTTTTCTGTGGAGTTTTGAACCTCTGGAATATCCATGTTAGAACTGCTCAGGCAGATTATAAGCAGCCTGGCCTGGTGGGAGGGGGATTGGAACTGGTGATCATTAAGGTCCCTTCCAACCCAAACTGTTCTAGGATTCTGTGATTACCATGAAGCCAAATGTATTCGGAAAGAATTAAGTCCTCACAGGCTCAGCTAAGTTCTCAAAGCCATTCTTGCTTTGTGTCATCTCCGTGGTTTTAAAAATGTTCCTTTATTTCCGTTAAGAATTATTTGTGTTTTGTTTTTTTTTGGTTTTCCCGAGTGTTTTTCTCTTTCCCATTTTTAGATCGGGAGGAGTGCGTTTGTGACCTCCTCTTCATCTCTACCTTCCTTCCCCTCCACGCTTTCCTGGTCAAGGGATGAAAGCACACGAAGGGTTAAGTACCTTCCCAATTGGTCTTTGCCTGGAGGAGGTGGCACTCTCCCCACAAGGCTTCTGCCCCTGTCCTCTCCCTTTTATGCTGATAATCTTCATGCTTGCATGAAGCAGTATTTCATCACTTTCCGTTTCTTCTGCAACGTGCTGCGGACACTTGCCTTTCTCTAAACTTCACAGCAGCTAAAATCTTCAGCATTTAACACCACGCACAGTGACTCCAAATCACTCGTTCAACTGTGTAACAGTGAGAACGGCCAGAAGACAACTTGGTTGCTGCTTGGGAAGTAATTTGGCAAGCACTCACTGATATTTCACAAGCCGATGTGTAACCCTTCCTCCTGACTAAAATGCACTGCATGAGGCACATGTATGTCCTAACTTTAAAGCCTGCTTTCTTTGGGGGCTGTCAGTCTGCATCAATCCACATCGATACTGATGGGACCCGTTTATTTTACAGGTATTCAGTAGTTTGTTTGAAGCGTGCTCTTTAAGCATCCAAGCAGATAATTATTCAGTTATCTGAACCAACAGTTCATTCATTTGGTGGTGGGCAGCCTGCGTTCTGCTGGCCCTAACAGAAGAAAAGACTGAGTGGGCACGGGTGTTGGTTTTAGCAAGGCTACTTTCAGGTCGAGATGAAAAACTTTGAGAGTGTATAAAGGGATTTATATTGGTGTTCCATCAGGATCTACAAAACCTTATTGTTAGTGCTAGAGCTAACAAAACCCCTTGACTTTACGAAAAAAAAAGTTGCCAAGAAATGTGAAATACATTCTGTGAGCTCTTGTTGTTCCGAAGACAGTCTGCTGCAGCCTCATACACGAACTGTTAGTTGTTTGAAGAAGCCTCATCCAATTTCTTAAGCTTTTAAAAACCATTTTGCTCTTTTTTGTAATGGAATATTCAAACCTACTCTTACTCCAACTGCTAGAAGGAAGCATAAATGCCACCTTGCGTAAGGAGATGGTTAGCACAGCTGGCAAGGCGAACAGTTTGGTAGACTAGTCTGTGCCATCTTCTTTGTACTCTTTTTTTTTGTTTTGTTTTGTTTTTTACTTCTTAGTGAGACTTAACTGCTTTTGAAAAGGTCTTCCGAGAAAAGCTCTCTCTTTCCCCTGCTGTCTGTGTGGTTAACGCAGCGCAATCGGTGCCATCTCGTTCCATTTCTGCAGCAAATTTTACAACATAATACTGAACGTTTCAGAACCAGTCTGGGTTTAATGTTGGATGGTAATGCTTTAATTAAGATTCCCTTTGTCTTAACTGGAGAGTTCCTGTAAAGCTCCAGGTCTGGCAGCTCAGCGGGGATGGCAAGGGGCCCTTTGCGGTGCGCGGTGCCCATGAGTGGGGCAGGAGCCGATGCCGGGGCTGAGCTGTGTGTGGTGCCACTGACGTGGTGCTCCTGTAGCTGGATGAGCAGTAGCAGCACTTCTGACAAGTTCTGCAGCTTCTGAGACCGTAGCAGGCAGATGTGTGGGGATCCCAGGGCCAGGCCGAGAGTGGGAACGGCCTCGGGGCTTCAGTCTGCGTGAGATGGGCCTGACAGCTGGTGTTCGTAGCGTGAACCCAGGATGTGCTGCTCGGGTATAAATGATCCAAGAAGTTGGAGAAGGGATCCTAGCTAGCTGTGAATTTCCAAGTGTGCTTTGGACCCCAGTCACGGTGTACTTAGGGCATGTGGTGTGAAAGGGAGAGCAGGGAAATACGGGGCTGGGCTCAGGGCCTCCACCCTCCGTTGTGCAGTGAGCCCCAGCTCTGGTTGCTCTGACCCCTCTGTGGTGGGCATCCTGCCACACCTGGTTGGGCCACCACTCGGTCCAGCATCCCAAATTCGGTCCGGCCTCCCTCTCCGTGCTGGGCTTCAACTTATTTCAGCCTCCCATGCTCAGTTCTACTCCGTGCCTGCTGTGGGCCTTCTGCTCTTGTTCTGGCTCCCCTGCTGCGCTGGGCCTCCCACTTTGGTTTGGCTCCCCGCTCTCTGGTGGGCCTCCCGCTCACTTTTCAGCCTCCCACTTTGTGGTGGTTTTGCCCTCTCCGCTTGGCCTCCCTGCCGGCCCTGGTGCACGCCTGGCATTTTAGCAGCAAGAGAAGGAGCTCGTGCTGTGACCCCCTGTCCTGCCCCGCTGAGCCAGGCCCTCGCTTGGGGCATGGTGGGACTGTGCTGTGCAGCAGCGTGCGTGGTGTTGGGACCTCGGGTACAGCAGGGAGAAGCTGGCTGCAGGAGCCTGGCAGGGGGCAGCAAGGTGCACTGGGCTCCCGACCAGCAGCTGGAGCAGAGCAACCCCCAAAGATGGGGCAGAGGGGTGCTGGGTGCTGGCACAGCTCGGTGCTCTCCTTTCGTGCACAACGCTGAAATAAATCTGTATTTCTTGCAGGCCTCGAAGCTGGAGAAGCAGAGCAGCGTGTCGGAGAGCGACTACGATAACCCCACTGCCCCTCTGGAGCTGGAGGAGACAGGGTAGGTGCGGAGAGCTGTCGGAGGACAGGGAGTTTCGTGGTGTTGAAGTCCTGTGCTGCAGGGCCAACCTCGGCTTTGTCCGTTTGCAGGTCGGGCAGGAAGGGACGGCAGAGGAGCATCATCTGGCAGGGGGAGGGATCCATCCCCGAGGACACCGACACAGCCCCCAGCTCCAGTTTGCCCAGTACAGAAGATGTGATTCGGAAAACTGAGCAGATCACTAAGAATATTCAGGAGCTGCTGCGAGCGGCACAGGAGAACAAGCATGACAGGTAAGGCGTGAGTGCAAAGAGCTCTGGAGTTTGAGAAAATGAAGAAAATTCTTCCACCAGCCGTGTTAATGCTGCAGATCTTGATTTCACAGGCATGAAGCGTGTAGGTCTGTGGTATTCTCTAGTGTACTGGAGGACGTGGGGTGAGCAGGGGTGTGTGACCAGTGCAGGTGGTGGAAGCACATGCTCCTGTCCAAAAAGCCAGCACAACCCCCTGCAAGTGGGTTTGGGCTGCAGCGCTGCCTGTCCCCTGCCTGCCCTGCCAAAACTGGTTCAGGGACCGGGAGCGATGGGGAACAAGGTGATTGTGAATTCCTGCTGCAGGATGCAAGTGTTGTTTAAGATGAAAATCAAGTGAGTATTTCAGAGAAATTGACGTTAAGTGGAATTTTGGGCCTTCAGACTGTAGTGTCCTTGGGTAAGGACACCCTGTGGAAGGGTGATAGTAATACTGAGGCTTGTTTCAGGAATAAATCTGTAAAGCAGGGAGAACTTTTGACTTTCCTACTATGAAGTTAGTACAGTGAATGTACAAGCAAAAGTTATTTTGAATTACTGAGTTTAGTCACAGGCATAGCTTGGTAAGCAGGAGACTTGGTCATCAGGTAACATGCAGCTCCAGCTCCCTCAGGGAACTTCTGGCCCAGTCAAACAATTAATTTCCAGAACAAACACGAGCAAGTAGAAGTGTTAGTCACAGCCTGGTCATCAGGTAGTGCTCCTGCACAGCTTTTGTAAAGGACTGTAAATAATAGTTACGTCTGAGCACGTTTTAGGCCTGGAACAGTTTTGGTCTCCAGAAAAACCAAACTTGCCAACACGTCTGCCTGCAGTCCTGAGTGCTGCGCCCATCCTTGCCTGTGAGAAGCAGCTGATGATTTTTGTTAAGCCCTTGCTTCCTGCCTTGCTGAGAGAAGTGCACAACAATGGGGCCACTCTTGTGCTGTGTTTTTTCCTTCTGGTACTTTTCTATTTTTAGAAGGGCCAGTGTGTGGCCTTTCCTTCTCACGCTGAATGGTGAGATGCAACGTGTTTGTGCTGAGTTCCCTGCCCTTGTCCCTAACCTCTGCCACAGCAGTGCAGTGTTGCTTGATTCTCACAGATCATAACGAGAAGCAACAGTGAGAGAAGTTTTAAATGCCTTTGGTTTTTATATATGTCACAGTTTACAGTATTTGAATAATAATAAAAAGTCGTTGAAAGAAACAGGGCAGTGTACCTAACTTTTAGCTGTTAAATTGCATAGATAGTTATCAAAGCTGTGCTCTTTTTCGTGTGTTCTGTGCCATATGTAGGAAAGTGCGGTGTTTGCCAGTACTTAAATGAGTATAATCTTCACTGAACTGTGAAGCTGTTGTTCTTTGTTTTCCTGTTCCCTGGCTTTGTCTCTGGGGGCTGAGAATTGCTCAGCGTGCGGCAGGCAGGAGATGGAGTGGGTTTGTTCCACCGTTCCCTTCCTGCAATAGGGGAACACTTCCTTAACAAACCTAGATACCCTGTGAAGTAATAACATAGCTTCCAAACTAGTGCTGAGAATGTTGTAGATAAAAATCACACGCTGCATAGATAACCAGGCAGTAATAAAGTGACGCAAGCATATAATCTATTAATGAAACGCCTTCTTCCCTTTTCTATTTTTTTCTTGCTTTCTTCTGTTCCTTTTCCTGTGCTCACCTGGCCGAGCAGACCATTAGAGCGTGCGAGCATGCTCAAGCTCAGACACAGCCTCGGCTGCTTCAGCACGCTGGTTCCCTGGGCCGAGAGAGCTCCCCTGCAGCCTCTGACCATCCAGCAGCCCGGCCCTGCCTCCTGGTACTCTGGCCTCTGTCCCTGCCTCCCAGGCACAGTGTCCTTTCTCTTACTCTCTGCTGCCTTTTTCCCTCACACACCATCTGCACAGGGGTCGTTAAAGGCTATGCATGAAATGCTTCCGATGATAAGGAAACTGCAAAGAATATCCAGCACAGGTAGTCACGAGCCCTGGTGCTGCCAGCTCAGTTGAAGCTCCCGTTACTGATTTAACAGGGAGCAGAATCACAGCCTGGCATTGTAGCTGTCCCTAGTTAAGAGATTCTCCCATCTCTGTTCTACCTGTTGTCCACCAAGACAAATTATGGCAATAACTTCTCAGCATGCAACATTCCTCAACCTCAAAAGGTCTTCAACTTTTTATACAGCTGACATGCTGAACGATAACATAATTTGTGCCTCGAATCAATTAAAAAGAAAAAATTATTTAACCAGTGCCTTCAAAATAAAAATAAAATAAAAATAAAATGTAAGTGAAACATTTTTCTAAAACAGAACTTCCCAAACTTTAACTCCAGGTGTTATTACCAGTGATAAATATCAGAAATGGAGGAAAAGGTTGCCACCAGTTACTGGTAATGATGGATTCTCCTTTCTGAGTCGTCACTACTGTAATATCCTCCCGATGTCTTACTGGGATGTGTGCAAATGCATTGCATGTGTCAGGTTATTTCACGAGCTTTCTTATTTCACAAGTGTTCCAACTATACAACACAGCCATTCCTCCAAGACATGCAATAAACTTCGCAGCTAACCTAGAGAAATAGAGATATGTTGTGAACTATGCATCATTAATCTTTGGTCAGGTGGTTCTTAGGGGTTTATCTGCCTTGTTGCCTTGTTATTGCAGAGTTTAATCATCAAACTGGCTTTTTTATGATGCAAAGTGCTGTTCGGTGTGGCTTGCAGGAAACAAATTAAGAACAAATTAATTTTTAACTCACTGGCAGAAAGGAATTTACAACAAACTTGAAAGATTTCCCTCCGCTTTCAGGTTATTTGGAAGGACTCAGGTGATTTGAGACATACAGAAATACACCTTTTTTTTTTTTCCTTCTTTTTTTTTTTCTTTTTTTTAGCAATTTTCCTGCATTGCCAAAATGACCCCAGTGTGTTGCTTCCTTCTCAGTGTGTTGGTGACTGACCCATTTGCAAGATGACTGCATAAAATGACTGTGTGGGGTTTTGTTTTTTTTTCTTGCTTGAAAGGGCAGTGATCTACCATAATCCACAGGTGCTGATTATTTTTCTTGAATGTGGTTGCTTTGTGATTTTTTGAGCTTCTTTTGCTCAAGACTGAACCATATTAATTAACTAATACAGAAATTGAGTCTTCGAAGCATAAAAACGAGTCTTTTGGCATAATTTTGACAGACCACACTAACAGAACAGCTCACAGCAGCTTGCGGTAAATAGTTTTAAGATGTAATTTGAATGGGTATTACTAATTTTCATTTGGTATGCAAGTCCAAAGTGAAATCCATCAGGACTAACGGAATCCGCATTGTTTTAGTAGCTATCACTTATTAACTCAATAGCGTTACTGAATATTTAGCCTGAAACTTACATGTTGTGGAAGTAGTTGGTAGCTAAGAGATGCATGTGTTTGGAAGGTGCTGTATGGGGATGGTGTGTTTATGTTTAGGGTGTTGAAATCACCCGAGAAGGCGTGGTGGCACCGCTAAGCTACCTGCATGGGATGGTTTACGTAAACTTTACCAAAAAAGCAAGGTAGGAATTCTGTCCTGGCAGTTGGGCATACCCCATTCTTAGGTTCATAACCTTCCAACCTGTGAGATGGAAAGGGAAATCGGTGCCCAGTGCTGCAGTCCTGGCTTCAAATAATGGTGACTGGTCCAGGGATGGGAATCTTGGGGTCACGGTGTGACTTCAGCATGGATCTGCTGCAGACTGAATTGTTCTTGCAGCCAAGCTGCTGGCCCTGGAGTGGCACGTTTGTTACAGACCAACAAACAGTCCGTTACAGTCCGTTGTGCACACACCAAACAGAACCAGCCGCGCAGCTTTCTGTAGAATTTAGAGACAAAAACTGTAGCATTGGACTGGGGGAAGCGAGGAGGAGGAAATTTGAGTGTATGAATTAATGTGTAGTTAATATTCATAGACGTGTCTCCGTAATTGCTTACAAACTGAGGCCTCTTCTGACAGCGCTTGGCGTAATAGATGTGGACAGTCATTCTTCAAACAAACTTTGATCAAAGAATAATGCAAACTGGAGAATTAATTTTGTATTATTTAAGTTCTTGTGTTTTCTGAAGTCAGTTCTGTACAGACCTGTGCTGCGGTGTGCCAGGGAATGTGCTCGGTAAGGAGACAGTGAGGATCACAGCATTGTGTGTTGCACCATCTACTTCAGTTGCCTGAAGCACAGCCTGCAAGGATATTTTTAGAATATGTATGGCTTTTTTGCTAACTCTGTTGTTTTTAGAATAATAGTCCCTGACAAGTGAAATTGAAGAGGTTGTATGGTCTCCACACAACGAATAACACGTTGCCTCTTTTTGCAGCTACATACCGTGCTCCGAGAGAATACATGTGGCAGTAACAGAAATGGCAGCCTTGTTCCCAAAAGTAAGTATCTTTCAGCATTAACATGGTTTTGGCCTCGTTCTTTGTTAGTATATTTACCTGCAGTAAATGAAAAGCAAGAGCTGCAGGAAAGGAGACGATGACTAGGGTTTTTGTGGGCTGGTTTGTTTCTGTGTTTTGGGTTGGTTTTTCTTTCAGTCTTCCATCCTTGTGTTTATTCACGTGCTAGTCAGGAAAGGTTAATTTGTGTATCCAGGCCCCTAATTTTACTCTTGGACTTTTAACTTGAGATGCATGCAGTTCCTCAGAAAGTGGAAGCTACTTGCCTCTAGTTTGAGGAGCCGTGTGGTTATACTGGACTTTTGCTGGGCCCTCAGGTTTTCCTTTGAATGCCATTGCTTGGTTTTTGTACATGTTCAAAGTCTTTTCTACCTCTGTAAAAGTGACAGGGAAATCTCATGCCCTGTGTCTGTCTGAACTGTCTTCTACACACTATTGTGATGGCAGCCAGGACACGTGCTGGGTAGCAGTAAATGAGAAAAAATAGAGAACTTGTATAAGTAACTTTTTAAACGAGAGCAGGAAGCAGTATTCCTTGTTCACACCTGAGATTAAAAAGGAGAGATTGTGGGAACTCATTGCATCCACTCCTGCCCTGTCCCTGCAGCGATGGCTTATAACATCCTGCAGAGAAGTCTGTGTAGAAAGCAGAGCCCTAGCAGCAGCTGTCCCACACTAAAGAACACTCATCAACCTCTACTGGCTAATTACAAGTGATCCTAAAATGGTTCTGTTGTTCTGTCTGGTTCAAATTTTACTTTCCCAGAAACCCAAATCTGAACTGGTAAGGACTTCTTTGCGTCTGCTGACATCTAGTGCCTACAGACTCCAATCTGAGTGCAAAAAAACCCTTCCTGTGGAGACGTGCCCTACGACGGACATCCAGCTGGTTACACAGCAAGTCATCCAGTGCGCCTACGACATTGCCAAGGCTGCTAAACAGCTGGTTACCATCACAACCAAAGAGAACAACAACTGAGTCACTCTTGGCTTTTTAATCTTGTTTTTTAAAGGTTGAATTTCAAATATAGGTGTGGAACTATTCAAATTTTTATGAGGAAAACTAAAGGGGCAAGAAACTTTTTTTTAAACTCAGTATTATTTTTGCATGTTTTCTAACAATTTTAATGATTAATTTAACCCACTGCCTTATTTTGTGCCTGTGTTGCCAGTTTAGTTACCGTTAATAGCATGTTGCAAATAGCTATTGAGCCAATATCATGTACCAGCGGTGTTTCAAGCTCTTGCTAGATGTTTCCTTGAGGCCACGTTCTGCTTTCAGATATTGCTTGCAAAATCCCCACCAAAGTCAACTGCAGATATCAGGGGGCAGAATCTCGCCTCTGCTCTGTCCATCCTGGAGCCTCACGTGCAGTGGTGCTGCTGACGGAGAAACGTGCAGTGAAACGGGCTGCGAAGGCTCCAGGCCCACACCTGCTGAGCAGCAGAAGGAAGCTCGTACTCCTGATCATGGAATACCAGCCACTATTACCTGTTCCCATATCAACTGTTGTGCAATAATAATGTTTTTAGTCTGCCGAGACAATAGTAGCTGTGGGCATCCGAGCTTATTACATGTAGCTATACAAGGTCTTTGTCACTTTACCTATTTTTGGAAGGAATTTCAATTTTAATAGTTATTTCTTTTAGTTGTCACTATGCCATTAATATATTATGTTTGATGTTACTTTAGGGCATTAGTGGTTAAAATATTATCCCTTGTTTCTGGTTTGGTATCTCATTCTTAAGTTTCCTACAGAATTTTACTGTCATCTTCAAGGCAACACCTTGTTTGCAGCAGCACTGATGCAATTTCTCTGAAGATTTGTGATAATTGAAAAGAAAAAAGTGCCAGTTAAAGGAAGCTGTGTCTGCCATAGCATATAACCTCTGTACCTCAACGTATCAATGTGAAAAGGTTTCTTCTATCCAGTAAGTATTTTGCAAAGCATTCAAAACTTTACAGCTATTTACTGAGTAACCCAAGCTAGGTTGCCTGTCAGAAAGGTAGATTGGTTACAGACATCCATGTGTGTTTCAGGTTTTTCCATTCATAACAGTTTACAAAACTTTGAAAAATAGGCAAGTCCATAATTACAAAAATGAGAGCTCTTGGGGAGTCAAAACTCCATAGTTTTTGTCACCTCACATCCCATTTGGAAGCTTGTTGTGATTTCCAAGGAGCCTGCTGGGGCAGTTTAGCTGGTAGCCAGTTCAGGCAGTGTTTTATTTAAGAGCAAAGTTACAGAACTACAGCAGCTGTCACGTGTCAGCAGCTGATTGGAATATTCAGATAGTCCTCACAGGAGCATTTGAGTCAAAAGTGGTTATCTGCCATTCAACAAACAGGTCTACAGCATGGAGTCTACCAAAAAACACTTATGCTTCAAGGCTTCCTGGTAGAAAAAACTGCTGTATTTAGGTTAACAGATGAAACCACTTTCAGCAGTTCCTTCTTGCAATCACACAGTGTTTGTATGCACATATAAACACTTAAGTGCCATAACGTGCTTGGATTCTTGTGTTGAATGTAGCTCCATTTTTAGAGTAGTGTAAATCTGAAGGAGGGAAGGAATGGAGAGAGTAGATGACAATCCAGTACATTAATCTTCTTCATAGTAACTTTTTTTTTCTCCCTTCCTACACCTCTGAATCCTAGAACTGTCTCTAAACTCACAGGAATGCAGACAGGCTGGGATTGAAACTATAAAAGATTTATAAAACCTACTTCAAAATTATTCTGCTGGCAATTAAATACATTAAGAACAGGTTCCCAGAAGATTATCAAATTAATATCATTGAAAGGTAGCAGATGGTATTTTTAAATCTCTCAGGACACCATTGTTTGCTTTTCTTTAACATATCCTACCTGATTTTGAAGCAGGGTAGCACTGAGTTATGCTGTAGGTTTAAATTTGTGCCTGTACCAAAACAAAAGGACACTTCAATAGCTACAAGCCCTCGTTCTAGCTAGGCTAGCTCCAGGTTTTCTAAAAACAACCATTTATCTTGGTGGAAGGCCTAGCTTAAAAAAAAAAAAAAACCAAAAAAAAACACCTGTAATTGATTTTCCATTCTGGTAAATTCTGCTCTCTGAGCAAACATTTGTTCTAGACTGGTCATTGCCATACCCCGTTAGTGCTCCAGAACCCCAGTGCACATGATGTGCGATGTGCAATTTTCTGATGCCATCAGTGAAACAGAAGCAGTCTGAGCAAACACTTACGTGTTCTGCCAGATCTCGTCACCAAGGCAGTGTTACAAAGCCAGCTGAGGAACTAAAGAGTAGCAGGGTAACCCCCAAACCGCACAGCATTGCGGGTCAGAAGATTTATAATACCCAAATAACAAAACTGTGTTTTTTTCTTTTATGACATCTCCGTCCCCCACCCCACAAACCAGAATTCCTCTCTTTACAAAATGCTGCATAGGAACAATTTTTTTTTTTCCTTTTCTGAAACTTGTATTTATCAGTGTCATTCTGTCTGTACTATACTCTGACTTAATCTTTTGTTTACTGTATTACTATAAAATGCTAAAACCTTGTTAATGTGTAAAATTACTTGGGATTATTTGACTGCTGTTTTTGTAAAGAAAAGATCCTGAAAGAGTTGCTGTAGTTAAGTAAAGTCTGCAGTGCTCAAACAGAACGCATCTGTGTAACCTTCCTGTAGCACAGACTCACACTGTGACAGGTAGAACAGGACAGAGCCCAACGTGCCACACCCGCTTGAAGTGCTTGGCCTGATTTTAAGCTGCAGTTGCCTGTAGCAAGGAAGTAGCAAGTGCCATCAACTAAAACCCCTCCCCTTCTGTGCTTGTAGCAATTTGCTCATGTAAAGAAACTAACAGATGGTCAGCTTACGATTATTCATTATGAAACAAGTAAAAAAAAGTTTATTGAAGCCATCTACAGCCCCTAGAGAGGAGCTGGGCATGTTAACAATTACTGCCACAGCACACATTACCTTTCTGATTTGCGATGTGTTATGAAGCAACCCTTAAAGGACAGCTGGGACTTCTAGGCACATCCTACTTCTCTCTTTTAAATAGAAAACAGCACCTGGAGGTTTATGGTTCCTGTTCCACAGGAGGCACAAATTCTTTAGATCTAAAATGTGAAAGGGTGAGTTTAATTCCTTTTCTGTTTTGATCCAATGTAGCATGTACTAAAATACATCTCCTGAACACAGTAAGTGAAGCAGTTCGGGGTGGAGTCCTCCAAGTATTATTACGCCTCCAAGTTTATGGAAATCAGCAGAAGTTTTATCTTGGGTTCAGCTGGGCCACAGCTAACTACATTCAGAAACCTAACTTCTGCTGCGTTGAATCTTGGTGTCATTGTAGGCTACTCCGAAACTGGAGTTACTTCAGGAGTTCCCTGATTCTTCAAAATGTTCTTTTCATAGTCTACAACTTCATTTAGTGCTCATTCTTCAAATATAAAGGACAAAATCCTCAGGTCCACGCTGCTTTTGGGTAACCGTAGAGCTAAAGGTTAAAACAAGGAAGATGGTAACTAATCCATGGGATCTAAAATTAATTGTTCACACGCACTATTTAGCATGCAGATAACATGCTTGGAGAATGAAGAATATTTTTTCAAGAAGTCATTAGAAATGTTTAAAATTTGATACTCCAGAGGTGTATATTCCCTTTCAGCTTTCTCTGGCTCTTGTAGCTACTGTCAAATAAGTGACAAAGGCAAGTTACTTTGCACAGCTGCTCATGAAAAATATGATCTGCTAGGAATGTGGCTTAAGTAGATTTTAGAACCAGACAAAACATGGCAGAAGATGTGGCTGATAACATTTAGAATAACATGAGGCAGTAGCAATAAATCTGCCTCACAAATTATTTAGAAATCCAGACCTAATGTATCAGCAAACAAGAAGAGCAGCTCTTCAGAGAGAGCTGCAGCTCTCTGCTAGAAATAGCACCAAGGGACAGAACAGGTCTGGTCTGCTCTGGCACTGTGCAGCAACTAAGGTGCAGATTAGAAACAGTGAAAATTCTGTTTGCGTGATGGCTGGCAGCCCTCCTGATGTGCCTCAGTGCTATGGGAGGTGTTTATCTGGGCACTGCTACCCACCCTGCTGCGGTATCCTCGCTCAGCCATGCTCCTGGCTTCTTGCCGCACCAACTCCTCGCAGCGCTGCCTGAGGGAGCGCTCCTCCTCCTCCTCCTCCCTCTGCTGCTCCTGCTCCTCTTGCTCTTGTAAGCGGCGTTCTGTCACCTGAGCAGAGGAAAGACGAGGGTGGTTACAGCTCACACGTGCTGGCCAACAGGTTACAAGACAAAACCACGGGCTGTGTGGACACTTATCTGTCCACATGGAATTAGGAATGTCCTGAACCGACCTCTCAGAAGCCCGGTAATCCTCTGCAACAGTACCTTTCTGTGCATTTTCCAGAAGTAACATTTGTGTAAATACACTGCAGCAACACCTTCAACATTTGGGTACAACACATCTGAAAAAGCAAACGATACCTGAGCTTCCAATTCCTGTCTGCGAGCCGTCTGCAGTTCCTTCTCTTGTTCTCTCTCTCGCCTTGTCAGTTCCTTTGCCTCCTCAAGTTCTCTGATCAGTTGCTCCCGATACTTTACAGACTCTTCTTGGGCCCGTCTGTTTAACTCCATCTTCTCTTGGATCTGGCGCTGTCTGCCTGCAAGGACCTTTGTGAAGTGAGAGGATTAAGGGAGAAGCTAAGTCAAGACAGAGGCCAGACTTACAAGCAGAACTGGGGAAATCTTGGTGCAGACAGTTAAACAGTTATCAGAAAACGTGTCAGGCCAACAGAAAATCTCTCCCTCAAGTACTGGAGGCTGTAACCCACTAGAGGGAACAACAGTTTTGTCAAACCAAGAGAGACACCGAATCAAAGAAAGGCATCACCTCATTCATCAGGCGATCTCTGGCCACCTTCTCTCTTTCCCATTCTTCTTCCCTCTTCTCCCAAACTTTTTTAGCTTCTTCTCTAAAGGCAAGGAGAAGAATTGTCATTAAGTTTACTGCTTACAGTTAAATATTGCATACACACACACTCCCTGTGCATAGATGAGCTACCCTGTGCTTGAGAGGAGGGCTCAGTTTGCTTTTTGCATTTGTTCCCATGCCGCTAGCGTGTCCACCCCCACCTGTGCCTGTTTTGGAGAACCACTCTGACCTCCCTGTTACTGAACAGCAGTAGCACAGTGAAGGAAACGCTGGCTTGGAGCAGGATTTCTTGGATGCTGAGGTCTGCCCCAGGAACAGAATGACCTCAGCAAGGAAGCTTGCCTTGTAACAAGAGAATTACTGCATGCAGGGGACAGTAGCGAGGACCATTGCTGAAACAGCTGACAGTTGTGCAAATCTTTCCTCTGTGCCAAAACGTTTAACTAGAACTTGATGGTAGCATACAGTCCTGTCACCAGTGAAGATGGTCTCTAAGCTGAGGAGAGCCAAAGGTGAGTAACAAATAAGGGACCTGAGGGAAGTTGCATTTACAGGCTCTGAGATACAACAAGAAACAACGTGCAGTTTTGGATTCACTTAGACTAAACCCCACCACATTGAAAATGCAGAATATTTAGAAGTATTTTATAACCAGCTTTTAAGTTCTGTCTGCTAAAAGGTAATCCTTGCGTTCTCTGCATTCCTACCTTTTTTGGTTCTTAGAACTGAGGTAAAAATTTATGGACCAGGTCTTGCCCTGTGGCAACTGAAAAACCACCACAGGCTCTGGCTCTGTCTTTGCAGAGAAGCTGCAGGCACTTCATGCTGACTGCCTAGCCACGGCACTTGGCACAAGGAATGAGGGGGAAGACCTCAGTTCTACTGCAGCACCTCCACAACAGCAAGGCCAGCGACACACCTCTTCCTAATGTCCACATTTAACAAACATTAATGGAGCCTGCCAATCAGGCAAGAATATCCAGCACATGGTGGCTTTAGATGAAGTGCAGAGGTGCGTAAACTCACCTAAAAATAGTCTGGAGTTCCGCCTCCCTCTCCTTCTCTAGCTGGAGCTGTTCCTCAATGACACGTTTCATCCAGGCAACGTCTGCGACAGCTCGTTCTCGTCTCGCTGACTGGCGGCGCTGATCCTCATCTTCTTTCTCGAGGAGGGCTAACAAGATTTGTCTGTCTGTTTCCTTGAGAAAAGCCAAAAGAGTAACAACTGTCCAACAGCCTTCTATCCTGCATGCAAAACAACTCTACCAAGTTACTGGTGACACGGTGTTGAGGGTATGCTCAGATTCTCTATGATCTTTTTGTTCCAGCCCCATTCACAAGCCAGAAGGGGTTTCCTTACTACTTACCTGCAGGCATTAGAGGCAGACACAAATGAAACACAAAGGGTACGGTTCCTTCAACACACAGTCTCTATAAGGTATAAATCAAGGGGTATTTCCTCTTACCAGCTCCTCCTGTATCTGCTGGGCTCGTCTCTTCAACTGGGCATTACACTGATGCCTCAAAAAACGGCTGAAGGAGAAAAAAACACATTTAAACTCACTCTGAAGCCCTATTTTCTTATATACCAGCACTCGGGAGGGTACATTTATGATTATAATATTTACAGGCAACAGAGGTACCTGCTACCTCTAACATGAACAAGAAGTAACAGCACCAATGCATTTGCTTATTAGCTCTTCTGGGCGCTTCTAGCAAAACCCAAACATTTACAACCCACCCCTGCTATTGGAAATACCTCCTTGTGCCGCCCCTACTGCCATGGAGATAGGAAAGGATTCTACCCGTCCCTGCTGAAAGCTACATTTGATCCCATACCCAAGCTCAATCTTCTTCCGGTGCTCTTCCATTTGTTTCCTTTCTTCTTCTAATTTTTCAAGCTCCCACCGTTGCTTTAATAAATTCTCTTGCTCTTTTTTCAGCTTTGTTGCCTAATATACGTGAAAAGGAAAAACTAAGAGTACTTCAGAGAGCTAGGACATCCCTGAGAAAACCTTTGAGTTTGTCCCATAGTCTATGAAGTCTATGAGAGTTCAGTTAATATGCCAGTGTTCACAGGAGGGGTCTGCTTTACTGACAGAACAATAGCCACAGCTAGTTTGTTCCAGGTTTAATCCAGAAGAAACCTGGGGGTAAGAGGTCGGGTCAGTGCTGCTCTATTTCCAAGTAAAACCATGAACTTCCTTCTCAGATGAGAAGAGACTAAAGGTTACCTCTGTCTCCTGTAGTTTCAGTTCTTCTATCTGCTGAAGCAATATCTCTGCTTGCTTCTTCTCTTCCAGCCGACGCTTCTCTTCCTCTTGTCTCATTCTCTCCAGAGCTTCCCTTCGTGCAATTTCATACTTGTTTTCGTAGCGCTTTTTCTCTTCTCGTTCAGTTTCTTCTTGCTTGTTGAGCCAAAACAAAGCACAGGTGGTTACAAATATGAGCAGATTATCTTATAAAGCTTTATTTTATTATTATTACTGCTGAAACCTGTATTTGAAGGCCTTTATTATGCTTTCATATTGAAATCACTACACTGCCATATCCAGGATTTGCATATTGCAGTATCCAATTCATGAAGTTCAGCTATGAATGCTAGGAGAACAACAAACAAACGGCCAGATCCTACTCCTTCCACAACCTGCCTGCCAGCTCAGGTGCTCCAGGAGTCCGCCCTGAGCACCAGTGACCAGAAACCCCACAGCATACCTGCTTTTTTTGCTTTAGCTGATCACCCCAAGCCTCCACAACGTGCCTCCTGTGCAGCTCCGACTCCACCTGCAGACAGAGAGGTGGCATCGCCAGCAGTGCCAGCAGCACCCGGGGGGACCCTGGAGCACCTGGCCCAGCCCCTGCAGAGCTCCGGGTGTCCTCGGTGCCCACGGGTCCCGAGCTCAGCGCCACACACCAGTCCTGGGAAATGCTACAGCGAGACTGAAACCGGAGCTGCGGCTGCTGGAGCAGCACGGCAGCAGAACAACGAACAGGGAAGCACTACAGACAGGGCACGCACAGCTCCGGAAAGCACCAAGGCTTTGTACAGACCCTGAAAACCTGCTCTCGGTGTCAGGACGGATTGCTGACCCTCCGGCAGCTGACCCTCGGGCCATTTGCCTGGCTATCCCTGCGCTGCGACTCGGGCTGAGTGACACCAGCAGACACGCGAGGAGCTCCCCGTTAAAACGGGGCGAAACCAGCACGGGACACGCAGAGGAGCGGCCTCACCTCCCGCAGCTCGGCGCTGTTCTGCCTCCAGTGCTCGTGCAGCAGCCGCTCGGCGACCTGCGGGGGCGACACGGGGACAAGGGACGGCGGCTGGGCGGCCCTGCCCGGCCCTGCCCTCACCCCCCGGGCCCTGCCCGGCCCTCACCTCCCGGCCCCGCCGCTCTCGTGCTGCCCGCAGCGCCCCGCTCCGCTCCCGCAGCGCCTCGCCGGGCTCCCGCCTCAGCTCCCTCAGCTCGGCCGCCAGCTCCTCGCTCTCCTCGGCCAGCAGCCGCCTCAGCCGCTCCCGCCGCCGCTCCAGCTCCTCCCGCCGGGCCTCCTGCGAGCTGCCGGGACACGGAGGGCGTCAGGGGGGCACCGGGCCCGCCCGGACAGGCCCCGCCAGGCCTCACCCGGCCCTGCCCCGCCCGCACCTGGCCGGGAGGGCCCGCGGCTCGCTCCACCGAGCCTGCTTGGAGCTGCAGAGCGCGGCCCGGGCGAAGCAGCGTCCGGCCCGCTCCCACTGCTGCCGGCCCCGCTCCTCCCGCTCCGCCGCACGGGCCCGGGCCTCCCGCAGCCACATCGCCCGCCGCCGGGCCGCGGCCGTTGCCATGGCAACGCGGGGAGCCGCTACGGGTGCCGCCGAGGGTCAGGAGGCATCAGGGGCACGGCGCTTCGCGGGGAGGGAGGGGCGAGGGGGTGCGGGCACCGCCTTTTCGCGGCGCTGATTGGTGGGCGGGGAGGTGGGCGGGGCGTGTGTGCAGATGGGCGTGGCTCTGGGTGATGTAGGCGGGGTGTGTCGGGAGGTGGGCGGGGCGTGCCGGAGCGGTGAACGGGTTTTGCCTGGAGGTGGGCGGGGCTCTGGGGGCGGTGGGCGTGGCGGTGGGGGCGGTGGGCGTGGTTTCCCGGGGCGGTGGGCGGGGCGTGCGGTGCCGGCCGGGCCGGGCCATGGCGCTGCTGCTGGAGCACGAGTTCCGGCCGCTGCCGCCCGACGGGCGGGTGGAGACGCTGCCCTTCCTCGAGGCCGTGGCGCACCTGCCGCCATTCTTCGGTAAGCGCCGGGCACGGCACCGGGACGGGCACCGGGACGGGAACCGGGACGGGAACCGGCACCGGCACCGCCCCGGGACGCTGCCGCCGTCGGGCAGAGGGCGCCTGGGTCCGCCCCGGCTCCCACGGGGCTGCTGCTGGGCTCCCGGTGCTGCCCCCTCGGTACTACCCCCCCCGGTACTGCCCTTCGGTTCTGTCCCCCCGGTACTACCCCCTCCGGTTCTTCCCTCCCGGTTCTACCCCCCCGGTGCTGCCCCCCCAGTACAACCCCTCCCGGTACTGCCCCTCGGTTCTGCCCCCCTGGTGCTGCCCCCCCCGGTCCTTCCCCCCCGGTTCTGCTCCCCCCGGTCCCCCGGCAGCAGCCCCCGGCGGCGTTGCATCAGGGCCGGGCGTGGGACGGCGCCTTCCCTTCCCTTCCCTTCCCGTCCCGTCCCGTCCCGTCCCGTCCCGTCCCGTCCCGCCCGACCCGCCCGACCCGCCGAGCAGCCCCGTTGGGGAACGTCCCGGCCCCGCGGGGAAGCGGCTCCGGGCGGGGGCGTCGCGGGGGTGGCACCGACCGAGGGCGGCGGGGCCGGGCCGAGGCGGAGCAGCAGCAGCAGCAGCAGCAGCAGCAGGAGCACAATGCCCCGCTTTGTGCCCGCCTGTGGCCGGGGACAGCCGGGCACCACCGAGAGCCCTCGGGGCGGGCAGAGCCCCCCGGGCACCGGGAAGGATCTCACGGTGCCCCCGGTACGGCCCCGGTGACCGCCGTCCCCTCCCCGTGCCTCCGCAGACTGCCTCGGGACGCCCATCGTGTACTCGCCCGTCAAGGCTGACCTGGCTGGAAACATCAAGGTAGGGGCATGGGGGGCTGCGGGCAGGGGTCCTTCGTCCCCTTCATCCCCTGGGACCCTTCATCCCCTAGGACCCTTCATCTCCTTGGGGTCCTTCATCCCCTTGGGGCTCTTCGTCCCCTAGGACCCTTCATCCCCCAGGACCCTTCATCCCCCGGGACCCTTTAACCCCTGGGACCCTTCATCCCCCTCGGGAACCTTCATCCCCTTGGGACCCTTCATCCCCTTGAGGCCCTTCATCACCCCATAGAAGCTCTTGGGCTCCCCCGCTGCCGCAGCATCCCCAGCACTTGCTGCAGGTGCCCCATTTGCACCACCCCAGCCCCGCAGCCCCCAGCAGCCGTCCCCATTTCTCTCCTCTCCTCCTTCTCCTGCAGAAGATCCGGGCGGTTTACGACTCCGACCCCGCCAAGTTCAAGACGCTGCAGGACATCCTGCAGGTGGAGAAGGAGCTGCACGGCTCGGCCTGGCCCAAGACGGGCGCCACGCTGGCGCTGATGTGGTTGAAGAGGTGACTCAGGGTGCTGGCGGTGCCTCTCCCCCAACCCCAACCCCGTGGCTCCGGCTGCTCCCTGGGCTGGGTTTTAGGGAGTGCTGCTGGTTCTGACCCCATCGGGAGGTTTGCTGATGCCCTCCCATCCCCTGCGGGGACGAGGCGGTGTTTGCGTTCCTATAAATCCCCGCTGGGCTCGGTGCCTCACTCCAAGGCTATGGGGTTTTGGGGGTCTGGGTGCCCCCATGGCGATGCCGGGGGCCGTCACCCCGTGTGGCAGTTCCCACCCCCCCCGTCAGCCCCGCTGTCCTCGCAGGGGCCTGAAGTTCATGCTGGTGCTGCTGCAGAGCATCTCCGACGGCGAGCGGGACGAGGAGCACCCGAACCTCATCCGGGTGAACGCCCTGAAGGCTTACGAGGTCTCGCTGAAGAAGTACCACGGCTGGATGCTGCAGAAGCTCTTCATGGTGAGCGTGGCCACAGCTGCCCTGCCTGGAGCCCAAATCCCTGCCTGAGCAGCGTGGTGCTTCAGCAAAAATAAGGTGGTGTCTGCAGATGTGCAGCCCCTTGATTTATTTTAGGGATTATTTCCAGGGGACCCTCTCTGTACAGCCCCCCCGGGGCCCCCACTGGTGCTGGTGGGAGGCTGCTGCTGCGGGAATCGTCCCAGGCACATCCCAGCGAGGGTCTGACACGGGCTGGGGGGCTCGGGGGGCTCGTTAGGGTGGTGGGAGCGGTGTCCCCGCAGCCGGGGCAGGACTCGGTGTGCCCTCACCCCTTCCCTCCGTCCTGCAGGGCTCGGTCTACGCGCTCCCGTACAAGTCGGATCTGCTGAAGGCCTTAGAGAAGGGCAAAGAAGTCAAGGAGGAGGAGAGCATCGAGAAGATCCATCAGTTTGTCTCCAGGGTCACCCCCATCCTGGATGCCATTTACGAGATGTACGCCGCGATGAACGCCGAGCTCAGCTACAAAGCCTGACCCTGGCACGGGCCGGGGGCTGCTCCCGGCTGCCGGCCGGCTCTGATTCTGCTCCAGTAGCTAGCCTGTTTTCTAAACAAATTAATTAATTTTATATCGAGAATCTGGCAATAAACCAGGGGTACCCTGGGTCGTCTCAGGATTTCCCCAGCTTTTGTACTAAGGAAGACAAACGAGCGCTTCTGGTCCTCGTGCAGGGCGAGTGAGAGGAATGACGCGCGGCTGGCGGCAGCGTCCCGCTGATGCAGTTTCGGCTCTGCCCTCGCTTTTAAATGCACCTCTGCCTCCTCGTCTGCACCTCTGCCTCCTCGCCTGTGCTGCTTTTGGACCTCGCAGCACCCAGGGGCGCAGCACCCAGGGCGCAGCACCCAGGGCGCAGCACCCCGTGTGATGCTGGCAGTGCCCATTGCGGAGGAGCCGGCGACATCCCTGGGTGCCCCCAGCCCCGTGGGCAGCAGCGTGGGAGCGAGACCCCCTCCGGGCGGTGTTTCGGAGCGCCGGGTGCCTTGGCGTGGCGATGCCCGTCGGCAGGAACTCAATAAATCTCCTAAATCTCCGCTAACCTGGCTTTGGGCGGCTGTTTTGGGGCCGTCCCGGGGGCGGGTCTGGCTGCGGGCGGGTCCCGGGGCGCCCGCCCACGGCAGCGGGGCCGGGAGGGACCGGGACGGGACGGGAGGGACCGGGACGGAGCCGGCGGCGGCTGCGGGAGCGGCGCGGGACGGGACGGGCGGTACCGGGATGGGAACGGGGCTGGGGACGGGGCTGGGGGCTGGGGGTAGCGGGCAGGGGGCTTGGGGTGCATTGGGGTGAGGGTCTCGGGGTGCTGCGGGCTCCAAACCCGCCCGCACAGCGGCTCCGCAGCCCGGCTGGTGGCCGGGTGAGGGGCTCGGGGATGTTTTTTGGCCCCTGGGGGGGGTCCGGGGGGGTCTCGGTGCCGGTGCTGGGCGCGCACCTGGGTGCGGGTGCGAGGGTTTGTGTTGGATGCGAGCGGCGGGGCCGTGCCCGGCAGGCACATCGCGCGATGCCAGGCGTTGAGTCATTTGCTCCGTGGGGTGAGGAAGGCTGAAAAATTAAAAAAAAAAAAAAAAAAAAAGCCAAATAAGTCAACAAGGCAAAGAAAAGCCGATTGACAACACCTTTCCTGGCAGCGGCGGGGCCCAGGGGAGTGCCTGCGTTCGCAGGGCCGGTTGTGAGACCGTCACTTCCCAAGCAAGCTTCCTCCCCAGCACGTGATGGCAGCCGCTCCGTCACCCGCTTCTGCCTCGCGTCCCCCTGCCTCCAGCCCTGCCGTGGCCCCGGTGCCACTCGTCCCCCACCCGTGACCGCAGCGGGGTCGTCCCCAGCCGATGGCCGTGGGATGGGACGCGCCGGCCTCGCTCCTTGCTGTTTTTGCTGCCACGGGTTAAGCCAAATGAAAACTGATTCAAATCTCCGGGGAGAGGCGTGCTCCCTGCAGGAAGCTGATTTCCATTCGCGTGCTGCCTGGGTCACTCCGGGCCTGATGTCCTCGGGGAGCCCCCCGTAAGGGCACCCAGGTGCCACCACATCAGCCAGGCCGTGACCACTGCTTTCTGCAGCGCCGTGAGCTTTCACGTCCCTCCTTCTGCTTCCCCGGCTGCAGCAGGGATGCTGCCCACAGGGAAGCCCCTACCTGCACCTCCTGTGCTCCACCACGGAGTAAAATTACACCCCGATAGTAAAATCCCCACGGGTCATTGTGCTTTCGTGCCCCTCCTTGCAGCGCTGGCGCCCCCCGGCTCTGCCCTGGCCTCTGGCTGGGTTTGGCAGCCCGAGCTATATTTGGGCTTTGCCCTCGCCGCTTTTCTCTCAAGCTGTGCTTTTCCTGTGGTTTGGGCTGGGATTGCCAGCACAGCGGAGAGGGCTTGGTTGGGTGCTCCGGCCCCGTGCCGGAGGGGTTGGGTCGCTGTGAATTCCCCGGTCTGGTGGCTCGGGCAGCCCGGCTGCGTGACAGCCCGTGTTTGCCCGGTGTCGGGTGTGCGAGAGCCGGGGTCACTGCGGCTTTGGCAGGTGCACGTGGAATTTCTTGCAGCGAGAGCAAGGAAGGAAAGGAGGAGAAATCGCATGGGCCCCGTCACACGCCCCACATCTCCTGGGGCTGTGCCCCTGCTGCTGCCTCCTGCGGGATCTGGGGCTGTGGGGGTGACGGGGATGTTGTCCATGTCCCCCCTCCCCGTACTGCTGCAGTTTTTGGGGCCATTTGCAGCCCCCAGCCCCTGCCCACGTGGGGACACGGCCGCCGCGGGTGGCGACACGCTGCCTAATTAGAAGCACGTTATCCAGCAGCGATCTCCGGGAGGGCCAAGCCTGACATTATGGCTTGTCGTACAGAGCTGCAGCCCAGCAGCAAATTATACCTTCCCCGGCTGCTTTTTCTGTCTCTGAACCCTGGGTCTGAGAGCGGGGGCTGAGCACACTCCTGGGAGGCAGGCACGGAGGCAGGGCTGCGCATTTCTGCATTTTGTGGTGTTTTTATGGAAAGCGGGGCTGCTGGGGAGCCCGGGGGTGTTTATCAGCAAGCAGGCAGGTGTGTGGCCGTGCTGGCAGCAGGGCTTTCTGCCAGTCTCCTTTCCCTCCGCACAACCAAAACCCATTGCTCCTCACCCCAAACACTGCTCGCTCCCCCCACCAGCACCCCCAGGCTGCGTCCCCCCCGCCGTGCCGGGGTCCGGGTCACAGCCCCGGCTTGTGTGGCACCGTGGCCGGGCAGTGAGGTGTGGGGGGCCCGCTCCTGACCCCCTGTGGCTCCCCTCAGCCCCATCCTGGTGGCTCCCCGGGGCCGGGCAGCACGCACAGGGCCCGCTCTGTGCCCCAGCCTGGGCTGCACCCAAGCTGACCGCAGCGGGGCCGGGCTCCAGGCAGCTGCGCTTTGAAGCCGGCAGCGCCGGAGCCGGTGGGGGCTGCGTGGATGTGAGGGGGTCCCCGCGGGCGGGTAGGTGGGCTGGGGGCTGCCGGGGGTCCCGCTGGCCCCAAACGCTGCCGGGGTCGGGGTGGGATGCTGCTCCTGCCGTGGGATCTGGCAGCGGCTCGCCCAGGGCACGGTGCCCGTGGGAGAGGATGGGGCGGGAGGGGAAGTTATTTGGGAATGACTCTGGGTTTCCCTCTGCCAGGTCTCCTGCTCTCGCCAAAGGACTGAGGAGCACGGCCACCCAGGCAGCGAGCAGAGGTCCCGCTGAAAGGGGAGCATGGCAGACAGCGAGGAGCCCCGCGACGCCGGGGGGGACGCCCCGGGGGACGACTCCTTCCCTCTCTCCTCGCTGGCCAACCTGTTCGAGGTGGAGGACACCCCGTCCCCCGCCGAGGCATCCCGGACCCCCCCGGGTGCTGGGGACGGAAAGCAAAACCTGCGCATGAAATTCCACGGGGCCTTCCGGAAAGGTGCCCCGAAACCCATGGAGCTGCTGGAGGCCACCATCTACGAGTCGTCCGTGGTCCCCGCGCCCAAGAAGGCCCCCATGGATTCCCTCTTCGACTACGGCACCTACCGCCACCACCCCAGCGAGAACAAGCGCTGGCGCAGGAGGGTTGTGGAGTGAGTACGGGGACCCCCGAGCACCCCGGGGACACCCCTGCTGGTGGGGAGCGGGGGGCACCTTGGTGTGGGTATGGGGGTGCAAGGCGGCTGGGGTCAGGGACGGGACCCCAGGGCTCCTGAGTGGCATTTAGGGGTGCTTTGGGCGGTGAACTCGGGGTGCCAGGCACATGGTGCTCCCGGTGGGGATGCCTGGTGCTGTGCCGTGGGCTGCAGCCCCACGCTGCTGTGGGGCCGGGACCGTGGCCCCCCTTCCCCTCCTGCCTGCGCCGTGAAAGAGGGCTCTGTGCTGCAGCCGCTCCCTGCCGGTGCGGGACGTCTGGCTCCCCTGGCATGAAAGGGCTTTTCAGGAGGGGCCTCCGCCCTCGGCCTGCGTCAGGAAACCGGAGCCGGGGCGGCCGCCTGCAGCCGGGCACACAATGCCCGTCTGTGCTGGGCACCTGGGTGCCGCACCCTGCCTGCCCCGCCAGCACCTCGAGGCCCTGGGCTGTGATCGGGGCCGAGGGGGAGCTCCCCAGGCCCGGAGACCTCGACTGGGGCAGCCGCCGTCCCTCCTTCCCCAGGTTCCTGGAGCTGGCTGAGTGTCCCCTGCTGCCACTGACATCTCTGGCTCAGCTCCGGTTGCTGGAGCCTGACCCAAAGCCGTGGCCTGGCACTCCTGGGGGGCATGGCACAAGGCTCTGCCCCGCCACTGTGACCCACAATGGGAGCAGCACCCGGTCCCCGTGGGTGCCACAGGGAGGGGGGAGGTGACTGCGAGCACTGGGTGCCTCCCCTGGGGTCACCCCAGCAGAGGGTGGGCAGAGTCCCCACCAGCCCCCCAGCTGGAGCACCCCACTGCTCCCATGCTGCTCCCATGCCCATCCCCGCAGCTCTGTGCTCGGTGTGCGGGTGGGAAACTGAGGCACGGAGCAGGGAAATGGGGACACAGAGCAAGGAAATGGAGGCACGGAGGGGGGAAATGGGGACACGGAGCGGGGAAGCAGCTGCGGTGCTCAGTCCTGCTGCTTCTGTTGCAGGAAGACAGCGCCAGGCACCAAGGGCCCGGCTCCTGACCCACCCCCTGTCCTCAAGGTCTTCAACAGACCCATCCTCTTCGACATCGTCTCCCGAGGGTCCCCGGCCGGCCTGGACGGGCTCCTCTCCTTCCTGCTCACCCACAAGAAGCGCCTGACGGACGAGGAGTTTCGAGGTGAGCACCTCAGGGTGCTGGGGGTGCGCAGGGCCACCGGCGGTTCCTGTGTCCCTGTGGGGACAGCGCTGCCCGGCCCTGGCACCAAGAGGAGCCAGGGATTTGGTCGGGGTCTGGGGCAGCCCCCACAGCATCCTCCGCTCCCAGAGCCCTCGACGGGGAAGACCTGCCTGCCCAAGGCACTGCTCAACCTGAGCGGGGGCAAGAACGACACCATCCCCGTCCTCCTCGACATCGCCGAAAAGACGGGCAACATGCGGGAGTTCATCAACTCGCCCTTCCGAGACGTCTACTACCGGGGTAGGGGGGCACGGGGGACGTGGTTGGGTCTAGAGGGGCTATGGGGGACCCTGGGGAGGCTGAGGGACCCCAGGGAGGTTTGGGGACTGGAGCAGTGGGGATATTTTGGAGGATGGAAGACCCTGGGGAGGTTCAGCAACTGGAGTAGGGGTCCCTAAGGAGTCTGGGGGTCCATGGGGAGTCTTGGGGTGAGGTCGCAGTGACAGGCGCCCACGGCACAGGTCAGACAGCCCTGCACATCGCCATCGAGCGCCGCTGCAAGCACTACGTGGAGCTGCTGGTGGAGAAGGGAGCCGACGTGCACGCCCAGGCCCGCGGCCGCTTCTTCCAGCCCAAGGACGAGGGTGGCTACTTCTACTTCGGTGAGCTGGGGGGGGGGCTGGCGGCACCGGGGCCGGGTCCTTGGGGATGTCCCTGTAATGGGGCGCCCACCGCGTGCTGTCCTCGCAGGAGAGCTGCCCCTCTCGCTGGCCGCCTGCACCAACCAGCCCCACATCGTGCACTACCTGACGGAGAACGGGCACAAGCAGGCGGACCTGCGGCGCCAGGACTCCCGTGGCAACACCGTGCTGCACGCCCTGGTCGCCATCGCCGACAACACCCGCGAGAACACCAAGTTCGTCACCAAGATGTACGACCTGCTCCTCGTCAAGTGCGCCAAGCTCTTCCCCGACACCAACCTCGAGGCGCTGCTCAACAACGACGGCCTCTCGCCGCTCATGATGGCCGCCAAGACCGGCAAGATCGGGGTACGGTGACCCCGCCGCGCCGCCGCCCTCTGCACGTGCTTTGAGAAACCTGCATGTGCGGGCGATTAACCTGGCTAATTAACCCCTCCTTGCGCCCCGTCCGTTCCCTAATTAACCCCAGGCCCTCCTCACATCCCGCCCTTGCCCCTCGCTCACCCTGGGGGGCTGCGGCCCTGCCCCGGGGAGCTGCCGCGGACGGGGCGGGAGGGGGCAGACCCATGGGCCAGGCGCCCCCCGCAGATCTTCCAGCACATCATCCGTCGGGAGATCACGGACGAGGACGCCCGGCACCTCTCGCGGAAGTTCAAGGACTGGGCGTACGGCCCCGTCTACTCCTCGCTCTACGACCTCTCCTCGCTGGACACCTGCGGGGAGGAGGTGTCCGTGCTGGAGATCCTCGTCTACAACAGCAAGATTGAGGTGCGTGGGGGTCCAAGGGGGCTGGGGGGCCGGGGATGGTTCTATTCTGATCTGTGTCCCCCTCCCAGAACCGCCACGAGATGCTGGCCGTGGAGCCCATCAACGAGCTGCTGCGCGACAAGTGGCGCAAGTTCGGGGCCGTCTCCTTCTACATCAGCGTGGTGTCCTACCTCTGCGCCATGGTCATCTTCACCCTCATCGCCTACTACCGCCCCATGGAAGGCCCCGTGAGTCCCCGGGGGGACGTGGGGCAGAGCTGGGGGGGCTCTGGGCTATGCCACTGACGTGTCCTTTCCCCGCAGCCCCCCTACCCCTACACCACCACCATCGACTACCTGCGCCTGGCCGGGGAGATCATCACCCTTCTCACCGGCATCCTCTTCTTCTTCACAAACGTCAGTGCCGTGAGGAGGGGGGAACGGGGTGGCCCAGCCCTCGTGGGTACCATACGAGGAGGGTGACAGCCCCGTGTCCCCCGGCACCAGCTCCTGCTGCGATGCTCTCCTGACACCAGGACCCTGCAGGCTGCCCCCGGCCCCTCTCCAACCTTTCCTCTCTCCCCAGATCAAAGACCTGTTCATGAAGAAGTGCCCCGGCGTGAACTCGTTCTTCATCGATGGCTCCTTCCAGCTGCTCTAGTAAGCGGGGACACCCGCGGGGCCTCTCAGAGCCGGGGCATCCCCAGGCTTGCCGGGGACAGTGGCTGGTAGTGGCTGTCCTCTTCTCCAGCTTCATCTACTCGGTGCTGGTGATCGTGACGGCGGGGCTGTACCTGGGAGGGGTGGAGGCGTACCTGGCCGTCATGGTCTTCGCGCTGGTCCTGGGCTGGATGAACGCGCTCTACTTCACCCGAGGGCTCAAGCTGACGGGGACCTACAGCATCATGATACAGAAGGTCCGCTGGGGCTGGGGTCTTCTCCTCCCTGGGGGTTGCAGGCCAGCTCGGCTCATCCCCATCTCCATCACTTGCAGATCCTCTTCAAGGACCTTTTCCGCTTCCTCCTGGTCTATTTGCTCTTCATGATCGGTTACGCATCAGGTAGGTGTGGGGCTGGTGGGGTGAGGAGCAGAAGGATCCCTGCTCCATCCTACCTGCCTGCGGGAGCAGCCTCCAGCACCTCCTGTGACACAGAGGAGAGGGCTTGGTGAGCCCGGAGCAGTGTGGAGCCTGCTGCGGCCCCGTCCTTGCTGCTGCCCCCACGGACTCTCTGTCCCTGTCCCTCCTCCCCAGCTCTGGTGTCCCTCCTGAACCCGTGTCCCAGCAGCGAGTCCTGCGGCGAGGAGCAGTCCAACTGCACGGTGCCCACCTACCCCTCGTGCCGGGACAGCCAGACCTTCAGCACCTTCCTGCTCGACCTCTTCAAGCTCACCATCGGCATGGGCGACCTGGAGATGCTGGAGAGCGCCAAGTACCCCGGCGTCTTCATCATCCTGCTCGTCACCTACATCATCCTCACCTTCGTGCTGCTCCTCAACATGCTCATCGCCCTCATGGGGGAGACGGTGGGGCAAGTGTCCAAGGAGAGCAAGCACATCTGGAAGCTGCAGGTGTGTCTGTGGGAGCTGCCGAGCAGTGGGGCTCCACGGGGTCCCCGTGCTGGGGACCACCAAAGCGGCACCGTCTGGGCGGGGGACCCCAGTGCCTCCATCCCCAGGTGGCTGAGGGGTCCCCGGTGTCCCCGGCAGTGGGCCACCACCATCCTGGACATCGAGCGCTCCTTCCCTGTCTTCCTGCGGCGAGCTTTCCGCTCCGGGGAGATGGTGACCGTGGGGAAGGGCACCGACGGGACGCCCGACCGCCGCTGGTGCTTCAGGTAAGGGCGTGTTCCCTGCAGGGCCCGTTACTGGCTCCTCATTAGGCCTCGTTAGAGCAGGGTGGGTTGTGCTCAGCTGGGGCCGGGTGGTGTCACGGGTGTTGGGATGGCACAGGAGCTGCTGCCCGGCTCCAGCAAAACCACGCAGCCGCTGGGTTCTGCCCTTCCCCGCAGGGTGGACGAGGTGAACTGGTCCCACTGGAACCAGAACCTGGGCATCATCAGCGAGGACCCGGGCAAGAGCGACACGTACCAGTACTACGGCTTCTCCCACACCGTGGGCCGGCTGCGCAGAGGTGAGCGTGGGCTGGGGACATCCCTCGGGGCTCCACTCGTCCCTCTGCTGAGCCCCAGGAGCAGACGGGTGCGGGGGGAGCCACGAGGCACCCAGCTCTGATGAACCCCGATCCCGCAGACCGCTGGTCGACGGTGGTGCCGCGCGTGGTGGAGCTCAACAAGAGCTGCCCGCCGGAGGAGGTGGTGGTGCCGCTGGGGACACTGGGGACAGGAGAGGCACGGGAGCGGCGGCACGGGCAGGCTCCCAGCTCCCCGCTCTAGCACCGCGGTGCCGGAGCCGACGGACTCTGCCCCGGCACGGCCCCGGCACGGCCCGCAGAACCGCGGCTCCCACGTGCGCTCCCCGGTGCGTCCGTTCCTCAGGGATTCGTGCAGCCTCCGTCCCTCCAGCAGCCGCCGTCCCGGTGGGCGTCCATCCCAACGGGGGTCCCGGATGGCCCCAGGGGTGCCGGGGGTCTCCGGCTCACCCCGATGAGCTCCGGTGCCGCCGCTTTGCTTCCCTGCGCTGGGGCCGTCGGCTGCGCCGTGCTGGGGGCCTCTGCTGCGGGCAGGGTACTGGGAGCACAGCCCCCCCCTCACAGCACGGCCAAGGGCTTTTGCCACACGTTTTTGCACAAGATTTATACGACTATTTATTTAGTAATAAAGAGTGACCTGCAGGGGCCCTGTCCTCGTGTCATCGAGTGGTGTCGGCTGGGAGGACGTCGCTGCAGGAGGCTGTCGGGGAGGGGGGCAGGAGCTGTTTGCCTCCCGCACCACGCGTGCTGTGCCACGTGAGGCCGTGCCGTGCCGTAGCATGCCGTGCCGTGCCGTGCCAGATGCTCTGCCAGGGCTGGCCCAGGAGCACGCAGGAGCCTGCCCCTGCCCTGTACCTCTCCCTGCGTGGCACTAACGCACCATCAGCTTGGGTCACCGCTGCCAAAACGCAGCCCTCGGGGGCTGGAAGTGGCCAAGCGAGATTTCCACGTGCCGCGGGTGGGTGTTGGCACAGCCCCCTGGGCTCACAGCCCCTGACAGACAGACAGACAGACAGACAGACCTACCTGGGGCAGGAGCAGAGCCCTGTGCTGCGCAGAGCCAGCGCGGCAGGGCACAGCCACGGTGTGGAGCTGGGAAATGCCCACGGGGCACGGCACAGGGCAGCGTGTGCCCACCAGGCCGTCCAGGGCTGGGGTTGCAGTGGGCTGTGGTGCCTGGCGTTGTCCTCCTCGCCTCGGTTCTTCTGCCCACGAGCCTGCAGAGCACAGCTCCGTGGCGCACGGCTGCGCTGCGTGGGTGCGTTGCACGGCTGTGGTGCACGGCGCTTGTGCAAGGTCCTTGTGCAAGGTCCTCGTGCAGGATCCTCGTGCCCAGCCCCTGTGCAGGCTGCTGGCGGCTGCAGCCCGGTCCCGCGGGGGGGCAGCACACACCGCGCAATGCCGGCTCCGGGCCCCCACCGGTCCCCCCAAGCCCACCCCTGGGTGCCGAGCCCCGGCCCATGCCCAAGCCTCGGAGGTGCGGGGCCGAGGCTCCCCCCAAAAAAGAAGTCTGGAGGGGTCTGAAGCCCCCTTGGGTGCAGCCCAAGCTGCTGGAGGCGGTGGGAGGTGGGCTGCAGGACCTGGGACCCCTCTTACCTTGGTCAGAGCCAGCGGGCAGAGCAAATAAAGGCCGGGGGGCACCGCGAACCCCCTGCCCGCCTGCTGCTGAGGCCAGTGGGCAGCATTTGCCCCATCGTCCCACCGGGTGTTATTCCCTGGGGGGCTCCTCCCGTGCTCCTGTCCCTTGCCACGACCCCCTGCATCGCCCCGTGCCCTGCAGCCGGAGGGGTTTTCGTGGTGGGACCCCTTTTGGGCTGGGTGCCGTGCTGTGCCGTGACACCGCGCAGGGCCGTGGGAGCAGCCCGGCTCGCCAAGCAAATGCTATAGCAGAGAAGGGGGCACTTCATCTTCCGACTTGATTACTCGCCGTTAGCTTTAACTGCACTGTCTCCGTTTAAATGTGATTTACATATATCTCTCATATTGTGGTTTAAGTATTTCCCCAGGGTGAGGGAATGAATAAGTTTCATTATCACTACTTAGGAGAGGCTGAGGTTTCAGCTCTCGGCTCACGCTGCATAATCAAATGAGGCGCTGAGCCGGCTCCATCTTTCATGTGAGACGTTATTTGAAAATGATAAACTTTGCTTTCCCCACGCCTGGTGGCACATCCCCATCGGGCACACCGGGCCTGGCCGGGCAGCGTGGGCACCCGGCGTGCCCCCACCCCACCTTGGGGACAGGCACGGGATTTTCCAGTGCCACTGGAAATAAATTTTTCCTCACCGTGCAAATACCCAAGTCCTGAAGGTGCAGGGATGTGCTTGTGATAGTTTTTAAATGGCTGGGGATGCTGCTTCCCCCAGCCCCCCCTGCGCCTTCGAGATGCGCCCTGCGATGGCCGGGTGGCGATGGGGACCCAGCGGCCACGGCGGTGACACCCCAGGGTGTCAACACCACAGGGTGTCTCTGGGGGCTGCAGGGTGGCCTCGGGGCGTGCGTTTGCCCCTTTCCCACCCTGCCCTGCCCTGCGGCCCCTCTGGGTTATTTCACCCCTTTGACCCCCCCAGGTCTGCTCGGGCACGGCCCCCCCTGGCCCCCCGCCTGCCGCTGCGCAGCGCCGTGCCGCCGCTGACAAACCCAACAAAGGGAAGAGAAAGGCACTTGTCATCCAGAATGCGGAGCGCGGAAGCAAATTTATTTTTAGATAAATCTAAAGCTTAATTTGTGAAGCTAATATCAATCAAAATGAGAGATGGGTTTTTTTAAGTCCTTTTGCAGCCGTGCAATTTATATCGCCTGTCTCTTCTCCTCACTCTCAACCAGCCAAGGCGGCTGCAAAGTTTAATATCAGCCTCGCGTGCGCCTGACTTAAAAATGAGCATTATTATTTTAATAGGACGATTTTTGCGGATCAGAAAGGGCAGCGTTCTCCCCACCGGGGTGTGAGGGTGCTGTGGTGGAGCTGGCTTTGCCCAAGGGTGCTGGGACGCATCTTGGTGAGCCCCTGCCCCATCCCCGTTCGTATCCCCCCACTGTTTCGGGTGCCTGCGCCTCCCCAGACAGCTCCGCAGGGTGAGGGCTTGATGGAGGTGGGCGGCTGCTAACGAGGGACACATTTATTTTGCATTACACATTTGAAATCTGCCCGTGTAGAGTGAAATCCTCCTCCGGTGACGGATCTATCCGAGGGGCGAATGAAACTGCTAAATAATAAAAACCCAGAGCACCTCCTAATGAAATGTAATGACTTCGAGACCCGCAAGATGAATCGAGCCATCGCTCCCAGCCGCTCGCCCTGATTTATTGGGAGGTGGTAAATATGATAGCGGCATCGCTAACGAATTCCCCCTCGTGGGGAAACTGCAAGCAGAGAAGTTTCTGCTGGGGCCCCAAGCCCCCCAGGGAGGCCACTTGTGCAAGGGGGGTGTGCGTGCACGGGGGAGCCCCGCACCCCGCTCTGCCCTCCCGAGGGCTGCCCCGCTCCCATTTAAGCCCCTTTGCAGGGGCAGGGGAAGGGGCCAGTCCTGGCTGCCACAGCCCCAGCCTGGTCTCAGCGCCGGCTGGCGATGCTGGGAATGAGATTTCCGCTTGGGAATGGAAACCAAAGCGTGGCCACGAGGTCTGCAAGTCCCCGCCGGGCAGTCCTGGTTCCCCGTCCATCCCTGGCAGGTGTCCCTGCTGTGTGGGGATGCTGCTGCTTGCTCCCAGCCTGGCAGGAAGAAAAGTGTCCCTCTGGCCAGCTGTCCCTTTGGCACCGCCAGCCCGCACCGTGCCGGGCCCAGCGGGACCCCACCTTCGCTGCTTCCAGCACCCACGTGCTTCAGCCTCACGTTCCTTTGAACGCGGCAGCTTTTTAATGACAAAGATCTAAGCAAACGTTTTCTGCCAGATGCTCTGATTTTAATGCTCAAAGCAGGCAATGGCACTCCCTCCTCCTCCCTTACCCCCCCCCCAAGTGACATTAACCTCTGTGAAAAATTCCTTTTGTCCCAATTCCTCTTTGTTCCCTTGATTGGCTGTCACGCCAGCGCTGCCGGTGACAGAGCGGTCCCCTCCTGGCAAGCCATAAATACCGGCAGGAACACGGACCCTGCCCTCATGGCAAGAGGGAACAAAGTGGATGGAGCCACGGTGGCCTTTGGGTGGCTGCAGGGACGGCGACGGCTCCGTCCTTGTTCCTGCAAGAAGTGGTGCTGAGCGTCCTGGCAAGGCACAGAACAGCTCAGGGCACGGCACGGTCCCCTCTGTGCCGCGGGGAGCCACGGTCCAAAGGTGACAAAGTGACACCAGGCTCCCCTGGCCGTGGCTGCCCTCTTGTCCCAGCTCTAAAGCCCCCGGCCGTCCCCGGAGCAGGATAACAGCACGCCATATGGCACCGCGGGGGCTGCGCCGGCACGGCGCATGGTTTAGGACGTAATGCTATTATCCTCGTGCTTGGGATGGGAACCTGCAAACCCCAGATGGGGCGAGATGCCACCAGTGCCACTGCCTGAATCACCCGGTGGCTGGGGGACAAACGCCCAGTCCCCATGTCCCAGCGCCCACCCCCGTTGGCAGCGCCCCGCTGCCCGCGCGGTGCACTCGGGGCCGCAGCCCCTAATCCCGCGGCTTTGGCGGCACCGGGGCGGCCCCGCACACGTGCGTGTGCCTCGCCTGGCACCGGGGAAGGATTAATGGATCAGCGTGGTTAGGAGGATATTTATAGGTGTTCCTCCGTGCCCTAAAAATCTCCAGGGCAAAGCCAGGCCAGGAGCGGAGCCGGGGTGGGCAGAGGTGTCCTGGTGTCCCCGCGCCCCGGCTGGGGTGTCAGCGGGGAGGCCACAGCAAGCAAACAAAATCCAGAGCACACGTCCAGTGAGATCCTGGTTTTACTTTGGGAAAAACAACATCCGGACACACAGCTTGCAGGTTTTGTGGTTGGTTTTTTTTTTTTTTTTTTTTTTTTTTCGTTTGTTTTCTCTCATTTTTAAAACAATATAGTGCAGACAGCACTTCTCACAGTAGAATATAATGGTCAATTTTAGTATAAAAAAAAACATTCTCAGAGATTTGTAAATGCACTTAGTGCTTGAACAGGCCTTTCAGGGATACAGTACCTCTTTTCTGAGCACAATCACCTTGGGTTCCATCGGGGTATTGTTTCCTTTTCCTTTAAACATCAAAACACTTTGTATTTTGTGATGCAAAGCCTTTTTAAATGAATAAATCTATTAAACACATAATTACACAGACTGAATAACGGACCAGAATGAGTGGTTTTGAACTGCTTTAAAAAAAAAAAAAGGAAAGAAAAGGAAGTCTGCAATCCCACCCCAGCGCGGTGGCTAGATGCATTACTGGATGTGATCCTACATCTCCTTGCCTGACTCTAAAATGGAACAAGGGTATCATTGACAGTAAAAAAAAAAAAAATAAAAAAAAAAAAGCAAAAAAAAAAACCCAAACCTTGGAAAGCTGAGACTTAGGCGTGGTCCTGTGGGCTCGGCCGCCCTGTGGGACTTTTTCTGGGTGACCCCAGCCCCTGCTCACCCCGTGGCGGGGCTGGGCGGTGCCGCAGCCACCACGAGACGCACGCTCTGGGCAACTAAAAAAAAAAAAAGAAAAAGAAAAAGAAAAAAAAAAAACAAACAAACCAAAAATCTGTTCAAGTTTTCAAGTGTTTTTCTTAAATAGCCTCCAGACTGTCCCCAGTTATTAGCTTTAATCAAAGCAGTGCAAGTTATGGACTTCAACTAAAGGTGAGCGCGGGCGCTCGCGGGCGGGGACCCTGCCTGCGGCACAGCCCCGGGGCCGCCGCGCGCACGCCCGTGCACAGAGCGGAGCCTCCTCTCCCTGGATAGCAGCAACTCGTAGCGATTCCCTGTTCACATTCGTGGAAATAAAATGATTTCTGAGCTATATAGACAAGCATTCCTTCATCCTTGGCTTCCAGCGGGTTTCGGGTGCATCCAAGTTTGACGACCCCCGGTTAAATGCCAGTATCTGCGGGGCGCCGGGACCCCCTTTCGGTAGCCAACCCCGTCCCCCCCCCATCACCCCGCCCTGGCCTCCACGGTCTCGCAGCCTCGCGGTGCCGGAGGCCCCCGGCCGCCCTCCCGGCCGTCGCCCTGGCTTTGGGAAGAGCAGCAGCCGCTCCTTATCTGTAGACGGGCAGGCGGATGTGAGCGTGCTGGTGGTCCAAGAGCCTTGGCACAGACACGGTCTCGTAGCCCTTGCCCAGCATCTGCTCCTTGATGCAGGGCGGGTGGATGTCGTTGATGAGATACTCCAGCGACTGGAGGCTGCTGCTGAGGATGGAGGTGTTGCAGAGGGTCTTGCTGGGCAGCCCCTCGGCCGGCAGCACGCCGAGCTCGCGGGGCGCGGGGCCCAGCTCGGGGGGGTTGTAACAGTCGCTGGTGGGGGTCACCAGGACGCTGTTCCAGGGCGGCGCGAAGTACTGCCCCACCGAGAAGTTGCCGTGCATGCAGTTCAAGGGCGACGAGCTCACCTTCTCGCCCCCCACCGCCGCCGCCGCCGCCGCCGTCGCCCCCGGCCCGTAGGGGCGCGAGGCGCCCGCGCAAGCCTCGGGGGACTTGCTGAGGGCCCCCCCGCCGCCGCTGCCGCCCCCGCTGTACATTCGCAGGTGCTGCTGCTGCTTCTGCTGCCAGAGCAGGTAGTCCACGCCGTCGGGGTAGAGGCCAGCCTTGGGAGCCAGGGCCGGGTTGGAGCCCAGCGCCAGCTCGGCTCCCTTGCGGCAGTCCGGCAGCACGGCGCCGGCGTAGGCTCCGGCCGAGGCCACGGCGGGGAAGGCGCCGTGCTTGGCCGGGCTGGGGTGGGCGCCCGCCAGGGCCGGGCAGGCGGGCTGGGAGCCCTGAGCCTGGCACTGCTGGTTGAGCTGGTAGATGATGCTCTGGATGGAGGGCAGGTTGGAGGGAGGCAGCGCCAGGCTCCTGCCCGCCAGCGGCAGTGCCGAGGCCGCCACCGTCACGTTGGGGGGCACGGGGCCCTCCAGCTGCTTCTGGCCGCCGTGGTAGCTCAGCTGCCCGGCGCAGGAAGGGCCTGGAGCTAAAGTGCTTGAGGCTGGGTAGGGAGCGACGCCGGCCTGGGCGGGCGACAGCTTAGTCCGCTTCCCCTCCGCGTTCTTCACCACGCTTTTGCCGGAGGCTTTGACGATGGCCAGGAGGCCCTGGTAGCCGCTGGCGTGCACGGGGTAGGGGCTGTAGCGCTGCCCCGTGGTGTCGTAGCCGTTGACCGTACGGTTAAGGTGCTTGTGCTGTGGGACCCTGATGTTGGTGGGGAAGATCTTGATGGTCAGCGGGCTGTTGGCCACCTTCTGTGCATAGGCGTCCAGCTCGGCGGGGCTGGGGTAGCGCGGGGAATGCATGGGTGCCGCCGTCTCGCCTGCGGGAGCAAAGAGCAGTGTCAGTCCGACCCCAGGACCCATGGCTGGCCTTCAGCCTCATCCCCTCCTCCTCCTCCTTCTCCTCCTCCTCCTTTTCCTCCTTCTTCTCCTCCTCCAGCACCACCCTCCCGGCTCCCGGCGCCAGCCTTTGGTAGAAACGAGGTCACGGCACAAACCTGCCCCCTCTCACTTATAAAGTCACTTCTAAGTGGCCTAAAATAAACTCGGTGTGGAGAATGGAAATGTCACTTTACCCAACGGGGGAATCTTTCTCCGAGATTGGATTTAAACTACATTATACAAGCAATTTCATGGGTGCTTTGCGCTGCTACGAGAACCTCACCAAAAATGGAAAAGCATTGCATTTACCAGCCATAAATCAGCAGTTCCTATAATGAGCACAAAAATGTCACTTTTATGCAATTTTACAGATGAACAAAACTGGTGAAATTAACTGTGGTAACCTACTGTAGTCAGCAAAAGCCACCGCAGAAAAAAAAAATTATATATGTATATATTTTTGTTCCTTTCAAACTCTTTCCCAAGCAAGTTTCTGCCATTCTGGTGTGAAAACTCATTTGTCGTACCCATTATACTTTCATTTGGAGTTTATCTTGAGTATCCAATGAGCCACCAACTGTGAAAATGATTAAATCTACAAAATCTATCTAATAGATGGAATAAATTAGGTGTTTAAAATCTCCACACACACGTGCGCATGCACATCCAGGCCGGCACATGCGCGCAGGGGGGGTGCCGCTGGCTCCCCATCGCTCATAAAGCACCCCGGGGGACATGGGTGCCCACGGTCCCAGTCCCAGTGCTCACACGTTTGGCACAGGCAGTTCCAGTGGCTCGGGGCAGCCAGAAGGTTGTGCTCGTCCTTCCACCACTGCTGGGAACGGAACAACCACGGAGCCACCGGTGACACCACTAAAAAGGAGGCGCAGCAGACAGATGTCCCCGTTCCGTGAGCAGAGTCGCCGTTGTCTGTAATGGGGACGTTACTGCCAGCTCCGTTTCACAAAATTTCTTCTCCTGGCGTGCCAAATGTGTTCTTCCCCAGGCTGCAGGGAGCCCTGCTCTGCACGAGTACACCAAGGAGCACGGCACGGCGGTGCCTCTGCCTCGCTGCCACCTCTCCCGTGGCCACGGCGGTGGCACAGGGCAGCAGCAGGGACCCTCCAAGCACGGGGCCGGGGATGCAGCAGCAGCCGGCGCGCGCCTCGCCGTGCAATCCTCAGTCCCAGTAAAAGTAATGGCATGGAAAAAGACATCGTATAAGCATTTCACACGTGCTTTATGAAGATGGGCCCATCTTTCCGCACGGCTGCTGAGCATCCTGGTTCTGCTCCCTGAGTGCTGAAGCTGCCCAGGGCTGGCTGATGGGGCAGGCAGGTTGGGGACAGCACCAGCCCTAGGCACGGAGGAGCTGGCCAGGTCCCAAGAGTTTGTCCCTAGGCGATGTCCAGTGCCCATTCCCTAGACCAACCCCACTTCTCCCAGCGTGAAGGGTGCTCGAGCACTGCCACTGCTCCAAAAAGTTGCCGGCACAACTGGGTAACCACCAGCCATCCTCCGCCCACCCTGGGCCAAGTGCCACCGAGGAGCCCCGGTGCTCCCAGGGACCCTGCCCCTCACTGCCAGGCAATTTGGGAGGCTGGGGGTCAAGGTCGCTGTGGAAGAGCTGTGCCATGAGGCGCACCTAACGAGGGCGGATTCATTAAACAGGGTGACCACGCTGCCTCGGTCCAGCTCCGACCTCGCCGCATGCATGCACGTGTCTGTAAGAGCAAGGCCTGGCATTAAAAGCAGTATTTAGGGGCAGGTTGGGGCACTCGCACCTCAAGGACCTGGTGTACAACACCCCCGTGGAGGAGCAGGAGCAGCCCCAGGGGTGCGGGGAGTGAGCCCGGGGCCGGCCGCCGCCGCTCTCAGTGCTCTCCATTACGGCGATGTACCAGTAATTTAAAAGGCAGAATGGAAGCGCATTCACCAGCCATTTCTCCCATTAAGTTAATGTTATGGGCTTTTTACAGGTGTCTTAAATAGACATTGTTATTAACGAGTATATTAAGCCAATTAAAACCAGGGCCTTTGAGCAGGATTTAATGTAGCTGCTGGGAGAGACTGCGCCCGCGGCTCCGTACGGCAGGGTGCGGGCACGCAGCAGCCCAGGCAGGCTGCCACGGGGCACGCGGTGCTTCCAGCACCTCCCCGTCCTTGGGGCATCGCCCGTGCTGGGTTAAAACCCCCCCAGGACAATGGATCCCCCTGATCCATGGGTCTGGGAGCGAGCCGGGGGGCTCTGCCCAGCAGCACGGCCGCCGGCACCGCGAGCGACGCACGTCTGCATTCCCCTTCATGCCGGCACCGCTGTCCTTGGAGGTGGCAGCATCGCGAATACTCAATTAACATGACACTAATTAGCCGGTGACACTCGCAGAATCCCTAATGAACCCATTCCACAGAGGGAGGAAAATCCTCCTTTCTGAGCAAAAAGAATTAAAAAAAGAGGCCATCGATGGGGGAGGGAGCGGCGCGGCCCCGCGTGCACCCCCGCTCGCTGCCGGAGACTCCAAGCCCCGTCCCCGAGCGCCGTGGCCGTGGGCGACGTCGGTGGCATCGCCCCGCTGGGGGAGCACGGGGGGCTGCGAGCGAGCCGAGGGGGGAAGCGAGGAGCCTCCTTTGTCGCCTTCTTCACACCAGCTGGGTTGGATGTGACAAGTCACAAATTCAGTGTGTTGTCACATATCAGGGTGACGCACCAAACCCCCACTGGGAAAATTACAGAGCTACCAATTTCCAAGAGGCTCCTGGCGCGCTCGTGCGCGCTGCTGGTAAGCGGCTCCCCCTCTCCGGAGTAATTACTGCTTTCTAACGGGCTGTAATTACTGCGAGATGCAAACTCTCCCGAATCACCGCCGTCACCCGTCAGGCGCAGACAGCCCGCCTGATGCTCAGCCGGTCGCCGGCAGTTTTTCCCCCCTCCCTCCTCTTGAACCCGAAACGTCGAGGACGTCACGGCAAGGGTGGGGGCACGCGTTGTAACCCCCCCTGTGCCGGCGCAGAGCTCGTGCGTTCCCCCGGCGAGTGGTGCCGGTGCCACCCACCAGCAGGGATGCTGCCACGGGAGCAGGGCAGGCGGTGGTGGCCGCTCCCCTGCTTTTTTCTCACCTCCTGCTCCAGACCTTCGCTTGCTCCTGAATCACAACGGGCTCAGCGAGGGCTCGCTGCCGTGAGCATCCCTGCCTCCTGGAGCTCCTGAGCCTCTCCGGCCTCGCCAGAGCTCAAAGGGCAACACCGAGATGGTGGCACCAGCCCCAGCCTCCTGCGACACCCACCTCTCATCCCCTCTCCCAGCAGATGCTCTCACCGGCCACGGGCCATCTCCCACCTCCGCTCGCCTTTTCCTAGGTGAAGGCGACACGCAGCCAGCTCTGGGTCCCCCCCCCTCCCTCCCTGACCTGCTCTATTTTTCCAGCCTGCACTCAATAACAGCTAAATAATTGAATCTGCTCAGCAGCCAAAGATTTGTTTTGAATTTTATTGGAATTTTAAATTGTTTTGTTTCTTCAGTATTTTATTACTGTAAATGGAAAATGCATCGCCCGCAGTAATAATCCTATGGCTTTTTATATTACTCCGAGCTTCTGCTCAAAGCATTATTGGAAAGCTAGGCAGAAATGAGAAGCCATTATAATGGCAGCATAGGCTTATAAGATTACGCCTCCAGCTAAACAACTTTTTACTTTAGCAAATTGGCCACCAAACTCGGTTCAAGACACAGATTTAAATCCTAGACCCCAACAACGCTGCAATCCGAAATAAATCTTTGTTTATGGATTCGGGCAGCCTCAGCCCTGCCGCGCTGCGAGCCGAGAAGCCGGTGCAAAATGCGCGACCGGAGACACGCGGGGGTCCTGCCACCGCTGCCCAGGGGAACCCAGGAGCCGTGCCGTGGAGATGGGGTGTCCCCGACCAAAGCAGCATCTTTTCCAAGATCCTTTTTCTGAGCACCAAGCCTCCTCCATCCCCTGATGCCATGGCCACACTGGGTGCTGGAGGAGCCCGGCTGCGCCCCCGGTGAGCCCTGCTCTCAGCCACGCGCCTCCCAGCACGCCGGCAGCTCTTGGCTCCAGCCCTGGGGCTGTGCTGCTGCAGGAGGGGCTCTGGGGTGCCCCTGCCCTGGACGGGGAGGATGAGGAGGATGTTGGGGTGCGTGGGGGGATGTCCTGGGGCTGGCACCGGCCGCACAGCAGTCCTGGGGAAGGGCTCAGTGGGGACACGGTGGCAGCAGTCTGGTCGCCCTGCCTCGCCCCCATTCCTTCTCTCCTCCACAAGATCAGGCGGGACAAACCTTATTTTTACACATCAAAGCAGGACCATATTTTGCTACTAATGAAAAAAATTCATCTCAGAGGTAAATCTTCGCAGCGCTGCAGAGCCGAGAGCTGGTGAGGCCGGAGCTGAGCCTGGAAACCGGCACCCCCTGAGCCCCGGTCCCCCCTGGGGCAGGTCTGTCCCCGTGGCACGGTGCCCAGCACCCGGGGAGCTGCCCAGCACCACAAGCGGGGCACAGGAGGGTTTCCCAAGGGGGAAATCACCGCAATTTTCTGCCCCACAGCGCAAGGTGAAGCCTGGGGAGCTCTCATTAGGTGGATGCAGGTGGTACAGAGTCCGGCACCAGTGTGTGATGCTGCTGCCTGCTAGTGGGGGACCTCACCCATCTTTTGGGGCCACGGGAGCCTCCCCTCTGCCCTCCCCAAGCGAGGGGCATGCCACAAGAGCAGAGAGCTCGCCCTGTGTTTGGGCCGTGCTGCCCCGCTCCCCATCCAGCAGGGGAGCGCCAGCTCCCTCGACGCTTCCAGAAGCCATCCACAGCCCCCTGATCTCGCTGCGAAACTGCGAGCAGATTTTAGAAACCTAAATATTTGCACAACACTTGGAAGGAAACAAACAAAACATGGTGCGTTTGACAAACAAATGAAGCCCCTGATGCTGGGGTCTGGGTCCCCCTTGGCAAAGCTGCGTGGGTACCGAGCCCCCCGGGCTGGTGCTGGGGCACTGGGGGGGGGACATTTGGGGGCACGGGGACGGGCAGGGGGTGCGCAGCCGGGCAGTGCTGCTGCCCCCCGCCACGCACGTCCCTTCCCTGTCGGATTTCACCATTTTCCACCCTTTGAAGTGCGGCGGTTTCTATGGTGACCGTGTCCCCAGGATGGGTGGCGCAGAGGCCACCGCGGCGCGGGGATGCAGCGGGGGGGGGCCCCGCACCTGCGCGGTCCCCGGCCCCCCGCCAGCTCTGCTCAGGGCACGCAGCGTCCCCACGGTGTCCCCTGCAGCGTGCCCCCCTGGGGTGGCCGGGGGGGGCAGCAAAAAAGGGCTGCGCCCCACCTGCAGGAGCCCCCACCCCTGCAGGACCCCGGCCCCGCCGCACAGCCCCGCGCGGTGCCGGGACAAAAGCCTCCCCCAGCAGAGCAGCCCCCGCACGAGGAGAGGAGCCGAGAGAAAAATGCAGAGCGGCTTCGAGGGCTTAAATTAAAAACAACTCCAGGAATAATAGCCGGAGAAATCCATCTGAATAAACGTAGGTGGCAAACCTCGAGCGGCAGCCGCGCAGGAGCCGTAATGTGCAAAGACAACAAAATTCATGACAAAGCACAAAGGGAAGAGCAGGGCTTTGCCATCCCGAGATATTCATCCATTAACACGTTCCCTTTTTAGGCTGACATGTCATTTCAGACGGGCCTTTTTTTCCTCCCCTTTATTCTCTCCCTTGAAGGAGCGCGCGGCTTTGCCGAGGCGTTTGCTGAATTGGATCACCTCAGGGCGAGCACTTTATTATCTGCAGTCAAAGCGTCACCACAAATACCAGTCTACACACACATGTGTCACTTTCTATTTGTCTCCTCGCCGAGGTATTAGCACCGCGCGCCGCCGCGGCACCACGCACAGCGCCACGGCCAGCGGCCGGGCAAAGGGAGCGGGGAGGGCGGGCGGGGGGACGCCCCCGTGCCACCCCAATGGCACCCTGGTGCCACCCCGATTCCACCCCGATGGCACCCTGATGCCACCCTGACATTGCCCCAGTGGCATCTTGGGGCCACCCCGGTGCCACCCTGATGCCAGCTTTAGGATACCCCAAATGCCACCACGAGGCTGCCCCAAATCCTCCCTGGTGCCACCCTGGTGCCACCCCACCACAGGGCCAGCAATGGGGTCCTCGGAGCAGGGGGAGCTCACCCCAGCCCCTCCACTCTGTTATCTGGGCAATGTACTTGCCACTTTTTTATTATTAAATTAATTTTTGATCTTTAAAAGCCACACTTTTTATGCTGCCAGCCCCCTCGTGGCTCCAGCGAAGGCACCGGCAGCTGAAAACCCCACAACTGCTACGAAATCAAGAGCGGTGCCAAAAAGTTTGGCTGCAGAACCGAAACCCCTCCCGTGTCAGGGCACCACGAGCCAAACGCCCCCAGAGGTTGGGGTCCGGCTGGGTCCCTGCTGGCCACGGGGTCTCACCTGGGGAGCCTCCCCCCAGCCCAGCGCCCGGCCCCATCCATCTCCCCCCCGCACACGCGACCGATCGAAAAGTGTTTCTGCAGCGTTTCCTGGCAGGGAAAGTGCAAGTCAACAGCACATTTTGGGCATGGCAGTTAATTGAACTCCTTTTTATGGCACATATATAAATACACAGAACCATCATTAACCGATCCCTTCCAGAAACTGAAAATGAAAGAATTAATCTTATTTCACTCATGTGTAACCCCTCATGAAATTAAAATTATATTTTATGGGTGTGTACAAAAAGCAGAGCTTTGCTGCAGCTACTTTAATGAAAATGCCCTTGGAATAAGTAGAATTGTGTAATGAGAAGCCATTAAATGTGGTTTTATCCCGGATGCAATTAAACAGTTTTATCACTCAGGGCTGAGTTTCCGTGGGTGCGTCCCGGGGCGTGCGCATTCACGCCGAGCCCTCCGGAGCCTGACCCGGCCTCCCCAAATCCGTGCCCAACAGGGCTGGGCTCCGAATCCAACAACCACGCCAAAATGATGTTTACGGAAAAAGCGGCGTTTGATGTGAGCGCGTCAGCCCCCTTTTGTTCCTCAGCAGGCTTCGGTAAACAAATGGCACTTGTTATCTCGTCTTTCTAAAAAGCACCTGCGAAAAATAAAAAGGGAGCAGGCGGGGAGGAAGAAAGCACAGCTCAGCAAAGCTCGTGATGCGCATGGAACAGGTGGGCTCCTTCCACGGCCCCTTTGATGCATCAAAGCAAGGACACGGCCTCGTTGCAGCCCTCTGCGGGGCTCTGGTGCTCAGGGGGACGGGCTCAGCCCTCCTCATCCTCCCTGTGCCATGGCACCCACGCAGCCCGAGGGGTCCCCGAGCTTCTCGCCCTCACCCACCCCGTTTCTGGCTACCCCACAGAGCCCCGTCCTTCTTTCCATGGTTTCCAGCTGGGGGTGTCCCTGTCCTTTATGCCCACTGGGACATTTTGCTTCCCAAAGGCCACGTCCCCATCCCCGGGTGCCGCTGCAGGGGGGCAGTCAGCAAGCTGCCCTCGAGGCCACGCCACGGGCATTATTTCCTTTCTTAACGCAGCAAAGTGTTCTGCCCATGAAGCTCCCCATCCCTCCCAGCTCCGTATTGATCCCAGCCCACGGCAGGGCCCCCCCGGTGCAGGCTGGAGGAGGGCACAGATAAAGCAACGTTTCATTAAATATAACCCAGCGCTACGGTACTGCGGAGAGCAAGAGAGGCGAAGAGTTTGGGCAAAGCGAGAGCCGCATCATTTGATTTATAATTTAAATAAAGCTCAGGATTCCTGTAATGCACACCGACTAAAATCAAAAGGGGCCGGGCTGCCGGAGCTAATTGGAGGTGATTTTGTCCTGAGGATGCTGCTTTGCTCCTTGGGGGAGGTGGTGGGCAGGGGCTGGTGGGGCGCGGGGCACCACCCTGCCGCAGCCTCCAGGACACAGGGCACGCTGCCTCCAGTCCTGCTCAGGGCACGGACTGGGATTCCTGGTGAGAGAAGCCAGCCTCTGCCACCAGCACTGGGGTGCAGTCACCCCCAGCATTTACTGGGATGCTCCTGCTCAGGGCTGGCTGTGCCGGAGCGTGGGGCACCAACGCACCGGGAGCGGGGAGAGGAATAGGGAGGAGAGCGAGGGGGAACGCAGGGCAGGGCCATGGGGTGAAGGTGCCGGGGCCCTCAGCTCCCAGCACGGGCAGGAAAATTAGTCAGCTCACCTTCTACGTGAAATTAATACAAAAATTAATCAGCGGCACCGGCAGGGTAATAGGATTTCACAGCGGTGCTGGGCCAGACGGCCAGCGTGCCGAGAGCCAGACTCATTTAATATCGACAGAAACAATGCCAGAGGACAGAAATAAGACCCATAAAGATAATTACTGAGATACTCAGGAGCAAATTAAGTAATCAGAGGCACTTCTAAATTGTGCCTCGTTTTAAGGGAGCGCTCTCTTTTCCCAGTACCTCGGCGGGTGTTTGGGGGGCAGCGGGAGGCTCGGCCCCACGGCCGGGACGAGCCCGGCGGCTCCTCGCCACCCCGCGCACCGCAGGTGCCATAAATAAGGAAGGGAAAATTGTATTCAAACCCAGATGCGTGGCCCTGAATGTCACCTGCAATTTAATTTGAAATAGCAGGAGGCAGGGAGGAGAGAGGCATGCTGCATTTTCCCATAATGAGCGGAAACGTACGGTCAGCTAAACTTTGATTAAGGTGACCTGGCCGGCAGCGAGCGCGCTGGGGGAGCGCGGCCAGGCACGGCCCGCACCGGGGCAAGGGGGGAAAAAACCCCAGGGAGCTGGGGTGAGCACGGTCCTGCCCCAGGGGTGGGGGCACAATCGGCCACCCCCTGGTCCCCGTGCGGTCCCTGCTGGCCTGGGGTCCCCCCGGGGGATGCTCCGCGGCGTCGTGTCCCACGGGCTGAGGCATCCCCAGCTCCGAGCCACCACCAGCACGTGTTGGGCACGTTGTGGGAACGGGGGGGGCACATCCTGACCTTGGTGCCTTGCAGGGCTCAGCACAAAGAGCCTGGTGCCAAACCTGTGGGGTCCCCAGGACACCCTGGCAGGATCCCCGTTGTGGGTCCCATCCTTGTGGGCACAGCCGAGCTCGTTAGCACGTGGCACCGAGGAGCGCCGGGAGCCGGAGCCCTCGCGCCAGCCCTGCGCCGCTGCTCAGGCATGACGGATTAGGAATAATTTTACAAGAGCAACATTCATTTTCCTTCCAGACACTAATAGGAAGGAGACTCGAGCGGCACCGCGAGCTTGGATTCAAGGCGAGCACACGGACGTGCGGGGCCACGCGCTCGCCCACCCGCTTCGCAGAGCCCATGGGGAGCCCAAATCCCAACGGGGTGCAAACCACTTGGGGGGCACAGACCCCATCCACCCCAGACCACCAAGGCCCTGCAGGCACCAGCACGTCCCCACCAGCGATCCTGCTGCATTCCTCTGCCCGGGGTGAGCTCCTGGCTGGCCATGAAACCACGCTCGAGCCTGGGGAGCTTCACCCAGAAAATAAACCCTGGCCCCCCCGTGAGACCCCGGGGCCAGCCAAACACCGAGCAAAACCCGGTGCCACCCCGTGCCAGCCGTGCTGGGGTGCCCAGGTAAAGGGGAAAAATGTCTGTGGGAAAATACAGATCATTAAACAAATGCCTGGGGGCTGTCACACACTAACAAGCCGAGCTTTAGCAGCTGATTTGTCTTCAGCCTGCAATGTTTAAAAATCCAACTGAGACCAGCAGAAAAATATCCACTCCCCTCTTTAAAACACACATTCATCACTTGAGAATCTTAATGCGTCTTTCCCAGCCGGGGAGGTCAAACACGCCTGCCTAAAGCAGGCTCATTAAATATACATTTAATCATGGTTTGGATTGAGAGACAAAGGCTGGGAGAGACAGGTGCTTTACTGGAGTGACCTTTTGGAACCCATTTTAATGTAACTAGTTTACAGCTTATCTGAAAGGCCAGCTCGTCGGGAAGGCGAGCTGCAGCAAAACTGGGAAAGTAATTACGGGGGGGAAGGGACGGGAGGGAGGGAGGGGAGGACGCCGAGGCTTCGGGGGTTCGGGAGGCTGCGGAGCAGGTCCTGGAGCTTTGTCTGCCGCCGCGCTTTGCAGGCAGCCGCGCAAAATTTTCCGAAGTTCCACTTATCAGCCCGAGCAACCCAATTTAATTTGCTTATCTCGTCTCCTTCCCCCTCCCCCCCCCAAATAACCCCGCTTCTCCTGCTCTTTTTAATTATCAGTTAAATGAATGTCTTTTCCAATAAGACAAGAAGCATCAAAGCAGGGAACAGGCGCGGGCGCCCCAGGGCGGGCAGGAGCCGGGCGCAGGCTCGGCTCTGGAGGGGCTCGGACCCCGGCGCATCCCGGTGCCGGGGGGCAGCGGGCGATGCCATGCGTGTGCCCTCCCCACCGCCCCACCACTTACACTTGCGTGGCTCCAGGGCCTTGTTGGGGCAGGCGAGGTGCTGGCCTGGGGGGTTCTGGGTCCGCTGCAGGCACGCCAGCATGGTCCGGGTGTCCCGGCCGGCCGCGCCGCCGCCCCGCGTGCTGCTGAGAGAAAGGAGACGGCGGTCAGAGGAGGGCACCGGCCACCAGCACCCTCTGCCCGTGCCCCCCACCCGTGCCCACCTCCCACAAACACTTCCCGTGCCCCCTGCCCGCACCGCCGGGCAAAGTCTGCGCACAGCAGAGGCTGGGAGCTCCTGCGCCGACCGCCGGTGCGCACGCTGCGCAGGGGCCTTTGCTCTTTTGGAGATAAATAAATAACTATGGAAGCCTTAAATAAATATGAAGATGTATAAAATAAATATGAAGGGCTCGGTGGGTGATCTGTGCTCCCTGCGTCGCTCTCTGCTCCTCCTGCAGGAAACCAAGCAGCTCCTCGTCCTCCTTTGAGGCACAGCTCCAGCGCCGTGCGCCCCGAGCCCTGAGCCCGGGCTGGGGACAGCAGCAGCTGCCATCGGGATGTCCTCCCCACTGCACTTCAGGGACCCGGCCCACGGGCGTCGAAGTCCCACTCGGGATGGTGGGATGCATCAAAATCTGCTCAGGAAGAGCTGGAGGGGTCAGGCCAAAGTCACCTCCACCAACGATCTGCTAATTGCACATCCCGAGGGAGCCCAGCGCAGGCACAAACGCGGCTGCGGTGCCCGTCCGTGGATCCATCGCTCTCCTGGCCGAAATGTTCCGCTGGCTGTGAGTCAGGGCTGCATGGCAGGGCGGATGCACCTCTTTAGCTGCTCCATTGCAGGGAAACATCCTCCTGCCGGGTCTGGTGGATGGGATCCTGCCTGCCCGGGGTGCTCAGGGGTCCTGCGGGGTGGCTGCTGCTTGCACGAGGTGCCGGGGTGCGTGGGGACAGCGCAGTGGCCTTGGGCACGCGCTGGCAGAGCAGGTCACCACCACCGCTTGGTGATGTGCCCCCCAGTTTGGGGCCGAGGGCAGGAGACCCCCAGCACCTCCCCACCAGCATGGCCCAGCAAGAGGGGCTCGATGGGGACCCGCAGAGCCAGCGAGCCCCGGCCCCAGCCTCCCGACAGCAGGACCTGGTTACCGGCCGTGTCTGAGCGATTACAGAAATGTCTTTTTTTTTCCCTGCACACAATGGACAGGCCTTCTTGGGAACTGCTCGCCTTCTCCTCTGAGCTGACAAATGGCCACGGACGTGTGCTTGCTCGCTCCCAGCTGCCACCACCACGGGGTTTGGGGTCCTGAGCTCCCGTCCTGCCCCTGCAGGGACACGGCGGCGCCCGGCCGGCCCCGCTGCAAAGTTTGGGAGACGGAGAGAGTCGTCAGAGAAAGGTGTGAGGAGCAGGAGGGGAGGAGGAAGTCATTTAATACCGAGCAGGTGTCTGGAGAACCCAAATTGTGCTGTTTTCTCCTAATAATGAAGTATTCATGAGTAAAAGCCTTTTTCACTACTTTCTTAAGATACTAATTTCACAACAAGCGCCTTGTTACCATGCAATTATTCCAATCTTGCATTTCTCCCAGATTCCATCTGTCCTAGCGCTCTCTAAATGAAAGACAATCATGTAACCACCTTTCATTATTCACTATTTTACTTTCAGCAAAGGTACCCTGAAAGAAATGATTTCCTCTGAAAAGGACTTTTATTCAGTTTCAAAACCAATTTTCTCCTATTACTGTCTTAAAAAAGGAGGAGGGGGGCAGGGAGGTGTTTTTATTTCGTGCATTACATATCCTTTGTTAATGCAGCTCGCAGTAAAAGCAGCCGTATCCATTTTCTGGCTTCGATTTCTGGTAATTTTAAAATATGCCATTACAATCAGGCAGAAATTATACAGTTTGAAAAGAGAATGAAGTGCTTCTTATTCACAGGCTGAGCGCACTTGACTGCTCGGGAGCTCGCGTCTCCCCGCCGGGACCGGGGGCTCGTGGCACAGCCCCGCTCCCGGCGCGCAGCCACCGGCCGGATTCGGTGCTGGCCGTGTCCTCACCATGGGGTGGCCCTGGGCAGGGACCCCCTGGCCATGTCCTGAGCCCCATCCGAGCCTCTCCCACGCGCTGACCTCCCGCAGGTTGTCACCATCTGGCCGATTAGCGGCGGACGTCACCTCTGTCCCTGCGCCTCCCCGGGAAGCCGCGTTGTCCCCGTCCCTGTCCCCGTGCCCCATCATGGGTGGCTGGACATGTGCCACATCAGGCCCTGGCACGAGGCTGACACCATAAAAACGGCCGCAAACGGTGGCTCTGGGGACAGCCGTGGGTCACGGCGGGGTGTCCCCCATCCGCTGCCCCCCCGGGGGCAGGAGCCGAGGGCAGGATGACCCCAAACCCACGGAGCAGTGAGCGGGGAGGCCGAGCAGCCCCAAATCAGAGCAGGATGCAGCCACGGTCCTGCCCCTGCTGCAGGCAGAGCCGGGGTCCCTTTGGGGGCTGCCACCCCCCGCAGGGCACCGCGACCCCCTTGGGGACACCGCAGGGCTCTGCCCCCACCGCGCACCCCGGGCAGCGGCGCTGCAGCCGCGCCGGCGCGGGAGCCACACGCCAACCTAAATAAAGGCAGCGATTAATTCCCATCACAGCTCTGCCCCCGTCGCCCGGTGTCACGCAGCTCTTAGCAGAGACAATTTTTTCGACAGCTAAGCTGAGCTTCACCCCATATTAATGCGCACGCTTAATAACCGCCGAGGTCCCCGGCTCGGCACGCGCGGCCCCGCTCAGCCCCCAATCCCCCCCCCGGCCCTGCAGCACCCTGGGGTGCAGGCTCAGCACCCCGGCCCCGCAGGCAGCAGGGGGCCGGGCCCCCCCGCACAATAGGCATCTGTCCGCTCCGTGGCATTTCGTTAATGCCGCCCAGAAAAGCCCTTGAATCAGCTGATGGGAATTGGACGCTGCGCTCTCCCAACGCTTACCGCCAGCTTAGTTAGCTCCATCTGCGTTTGAACTAATTCCAATCAGCAGGATCCGATTTAGTTCAAGCTGCTCTGGCTCTTTCACGGCAAGAAAGGCAACACTCAGCAGTTTTTGCTGCCCTGCCCCTGAGTTTGCACGGCCTCTGCCCAGGCCTCAATTATGGCCCTGGGGCTGGTGGCACCGCCGGCACCGCTGAGCCCGGAGCTGCCGCGGCACCGCCACCAGCCCGAGTCGGGGGAGGCAACGGGGTGAGGACTGAAGGGCCCCCCGGCCCCAACAGCCCCACGATGCTTGTGCCAAGAGCCCGGGGACTGCTCCATCCACGCTGCCGGGTGCTGTTGGGATGGGGACAAGGACAAGGCTGGCCCCGAGCCAGCGAGGCCCCAGCAGGTGCTGTCACCGTGGTGAGACGGCGCCGGCACGGGGCACGGCACCGCTTGTCACCCGGTGCTGTCCCCAGCTCCCGTGGTCAGGATCAGGAGCTGGCAGCACCACGGGGCCCGGGGCTGCCACCCAGTGCCCTGCTCTGGTGGCTGAGGGCAGGGGGACAGTGTCCCTGCGCCCCTCCAGCTCCAACCATCCTCTTCCTCCTCCTCCTCCTCCTCCTTCCCCAGCCCCTTTCCCACTGCCGCCGTCCCCGCCCCCAGCCTGCTAATTTCGAGGCCCTATCGCTCCATCGGACTATTTATAAACCCAAGGTCTTTGTGACTTTAATAAAAAAAAAAAAAAAAAAAAAAAAAAAAAAACCTCTGTGTCTAAAGCTCCAATGACAGAAGGGTTTGGCACCTTCTCTGACATCAGAGGCCGATAAGACGGTCTTATCTCCTCCGAGAGCCCCGCGAAGGTCCCTCCAGCGAGATAAGGCCAGCGCAGCTGTCGATAGAGGCTTTCATAGGCGAGGATTTAGATAAAAGAAAATGTGACGGGAGGGGGGGTGGGGAAGAAAGGGAACTTTCAAAGTCTCAGCCTGAATTGGGTCTGTGCCGCTTGCCTCGGCAGAACAATGAATAAAGGGGACTGCAGAAGCTGGCCTCTTGTTAGGAGAAGAAAGGGCCGTGTCTGCCGCCGCAGCGTGCGCATCCCTGCCCGGGCGCTAACGAAGCTGAGCGCGCTGCCCGTCCCTAGCACGCGGCCTGGCTGGGAAACGGGGGCCAGCTCGGATAAAAACCACGTAAAAAGGGGATTGGGGGGAGCGGGAGGTGAGGAGGGGTAGGAATAGGGATGCTACGGAGCCTTGTAAATGAGCCACACCGGAGCTCAGCACGGCAGCGGGCACGGGGCGACCTCGGAGCCATGCGGGTTTGGGCAGTGACAGTGGGGATGGGGACAGGGACGGGAACAGGGACAGGGATGGGGACAGGGATGGGGACCCCTGAGCACAGGCGGGAGGTTTCTGCTCCACCCTGAGCAGGGAGGAGCGGCCGCAGCGGGGGCAGAAGGACGCCCCGCTCGGCACCCACAGCCCGGTGCGGGAAGGAGCTAACACGGGAAAGGTCACCCCGCGGTAAATCACGGGGAGCACGAGATAAAATAAAAAGGAGAAGTTTGACGACACCTTGCCGAGGGCAGCAATAAAGCACGGCGTGCCGCTGCCGGCTGCCCGCGACCTTCCCCTCGCCTGGCAAACGTCTCCATCGGGGCCGGCCGAGCCGCGCGCGCGCCCCGCTCCCCTCCGCGCTCCAGCCCCGGGCCTTTCAGGGGGCCCTGTTAATAATTAAATGTTAATCTAAAAAGCAATTTTAGCCGCAGCGCTGCAGATCTGGTTAGAGATTACATTAGCATGTAAGAGTCAAGGGTAATTTTCTCTAACCCCTCTTGTGATCTCTAAAAACCCGCAGATCTTAAAGCGCCACCAGCTCCTCTGAGTGCGGCTGGAAGCCGGGTTTGTGCCGGGGAGCGGTGCCAGAAGTGGCAGGACCCCAAAGCCAAGACCCCAAAGCCAGGACCCCGCAGTGCCACGAGCAGAGCTGCAGCCCCCGAGCTTGGGTTCACAGCCAGCAGCCTGGTGGAGCTTGTCAGAGCAAGGCCCCAAGGCGAGGAGCATCCCAGTTTCGGGCGCTCCCAGCACCCGCGTTTATTTACGGAGGAAACATTTTCCTGCTGCCTCCCCACCCCTCTCTCCTCGGTGCTGCAGGAGCCCCCAGCTCGCGTGGTGGCAACGAACAGCAAGGAGGCAGGACCGATGGCCACGGGGACGTTACCCACATGGATCCATCCCCACCAAGAGCTGCCGGTGCCTCCTTGGCCCCGTGCACGCAGGACGGGGGCTGCGGCACAGCCTGGCACTGCCTGGCCCCAGAATCGCATCGTGCCAGCCACAACAAGCACCCGAGTGTTTGAGGAGCAAAGAAACGAGAGGGAGCTCTCAGCGCATCCTGCCAGGGCAGGAGATGGAGTGGGACCGGCACGGGCAGCGAGCCCGTTCGAAAAATGAGCATCAAACCCCCCCAAAATAGCCTCCTGCTCGGGAACGGGGCCACAAAGGTGGGGGTGACCCCGCGAGCCCAGCCCCACGCAGGGGAATGGCTGCGGCAGCACAGAGAGCAAATTGAATCAGAAGACAGAAGTAAATTGCCTCCTGACTGTTACAAATGACCTGATGGAAGAAATAAGGTATCAGATGTGTACGTAACAATGGAATTAAAAAAAAAAAAAAAAAAACAATTCAAGTGCTATTGAGCATTTGCAGACATCCTCGCGAAGGACTAGGGCGGCCTGGTTAAATTTATGTGTCAGCTTTAAGGAGGCCTCTCATCAAATGAGCTATTTTGGGCAGAGATTAAAGATCTATTTTAGCTGTGAGCGGGAACAGCTCTCCCTAACAGGTTAATGATGATTCTGGAAACCGGAGCAGCCCCGTGTCCCGGTGCTGTCCGTGGCCACAGCGGTGCCAGGAGCATCCCCGTGCTGGGGGGACTGGGACGCGGTGCGAGGTCCCCCCTGCTGATGCCCAAGCACGGATGGGACCTGGGGCTTTGTGGCTCAGAGGTTTCCCTGCTCTGAATGTGGGGCTGCTGGGTTTGACCCCAAAAAACTCTTTGTAGCTCGGCGCACCTTCTTGGGTCTCCAACAGCCCTCTGCCATCATTCCCGGTGCTGACATCCTCCTCACAGCCTGGCCGTGCCCTGGGGATGCTCCCACAGAGCACCCACCGATGGCACCCCACGGATGTCCTGCTCCATGTCCCCAACCCTCCTGAGGCTGGATCCAGCCGCTCTGCCAGCGTTTGGCCAGGACAGTTTGGGTCCTGGGGAGGTCTCTGTCCCGTGGGGAGCTGCTGGAGGACACCTGCAGGCAGCATGTGCTGGATTAGCAGGAATTATCTCCGGCAGGCTCAGGAGCATCCCCCACACCGGCAGCACGGGGCAGGAGCAGCCAGAGGTGGGGAGGAGCGGCCGAGCACGTGTCGGCTGCAGGAACGGGCACACGCTGCTGTGTCTCTGCCAAGAAGGTCGCTACGTGGGATTGGAACAAAACCAGGAAAGAAGCAGCCCTTCACCTCTCCATCAGACACCAAATCCCGCTGTCCAACACCATGCCTCGACCCTACAAACCTCTGTGGCAACACCCACGGCACCGAACAGCCCAAACACCCACGGCTCCCCGGGGTGCCCCAGAGCAACCCCAGCCTGAGGGGATGTGATCGCAGCCGGCAGCAGCACGGCGACCTGGGGCTGTGGGTGTGCCACGAGATGTGGCAGCCCCAGTGCTCATCTGGCCACGGTGCCCAGCACCCTGGGCCCCCCAGGGCCGCCTGGCACTGCCCGTCCGGCGGCACCGTGCACGGCGAGGGCAGGCGCGCGCCGCGCGGTAATTACAGCCCCGAGCGGCGGAGCTGTGAAAGAATCTAACGAAGGAATCCAGGGTAGATCGCGCTGCCGAAATTACTATAATCAAAGGCTTTCACAAAGGCTTCAAATGCAACCAATTACCCTGAAAGGCAAGGCAAGAAAGAAAACAAATTAACGTGTTTGCACAGAGCCCGGCGGCGGCGCACGCACCGCCCCGCACCCTGCGCGACCCCGGCCCGGCCGCCGCTGTCCCCGCGTCCCCCGGCACACAAAGGGGCTCTGTGCTGCCGTGGTGCTGGTGGCACAGCCCGGGGATGCGGGACAGACCCCGCCACGGCTCCTTTCACCGCCACGGCTCCTTTCAGCGTGCCGGGCCCTCAAAGCGTGCATTGAGGCCGGCCCCGCGCCTCCCCGCCGACAGATGGGCGGCTATTCACCGCCACGGCTCCCAGAGCCCTCCCGGCCCCCCTGTGCCCGCCGCCCTCGCCTAATTAAGTTATGCTTCGTCTGTGCCGCGAGGCCGGGGGAAGGAAAAGGGAGAAGAAAAAAAAAAATAAAAAAAAAATCAACTTCTTTCTTTTAATATTTAAAGAGAGTCCGTCACCCCGAGTCTGTTTTGTAATACAAAGCTCGGGGGATTTAAACCCTTCTCACCCGGAGAGATGGAAATGAATGGCGCTCTTTAATGAGCCAGTTCAGCAGAAAAGATAGATTTCTGAGATTACTGTAGGAATTCTTATAATTGATGTGTACTTTTGTAACAAGGATTATGCCACCATCCGGCCAAGCAATTCCGGCTCTTCCCCCCCTCCGGAGCTCGCCCCGCGCTCCGGGTTCGCCGCGCGCCTTCCCCGGGGAGAGGAGCGAGGCCGAGCCCCCGCGGGAGGAGAGAGGCAAAAAGGGGGGGCAGAAAAAGCTCCCACTAAAGAAAAATTAAACAGGCTTTTCTTATTTAGCCGTAGATAATGCAATGCAACCACTGAATGGGAAAATAAGGCATCTATCAAGATTTATATATTTGTTTTACAAAGACCTACTTTCTCCTGCCTATTCTGCGAGGCCAGATGAGCTGCTGAATGCGGAGTAATTAAAATGAACACAGAACAATACACGAGCCCTCTGAAGAACGCGGAGTTTCCCTTTTATGTTTATAGCAATTGTATGAAAATGTACAACACGGAATGGCAACAGCTGACAGCCGAGATGAAGCAGACATGATTGCGAGTTGGCTTCCTCCCGCAGCTGATTGGCATTAATTGTGCGCGTTTGCAAAGCAGAACAGAAAGTCTGACATTAGCTTCAAGCGAACATTTCTTTCTAATAGTCTTAATGATTACGACGAGGGCTGATGATCATCGCGGTGCGTTAACGGCCCGGGGAGCGGCTGTGCTCTGCGGCTCCTCCCGGCTGTGCCGGGCTGGCCCTGGCCCTGTCCCCAATCCTGTCCCCATGGGGACAGTGCCCAGGAGGGGCTGCAGGCACCAGGGATGGATCCGGGCTCCAGCGCTGCCCCAGGACCCCAGGGATGCCCCACACGGCCGCGTCCTGACCCAAGGTGGATGAGGGGAGCCCGGCACGGGATGGGCTGGGGCAGGGGACGCTGCCCGCGTGGCTCCCGGGGAAAGATGGGAAAGCAGCGTGCAAATAACCCACGTGCAGCAGCAGAGCCCGTTATTAGAAGCTGATTAATTAAACCTAATCCGAGTTTTCATCGCAGACTTTTTGCTGGGCGGGGTGGTTTGTGGGACGTCCTTTTCATGCCCTGTGCTGGCAGGAGGCAGAACCCAAACCAAGAGGCCCCGAGCACTGCCACGGGACAGGGCACCGGTGCCAGACACGCGGGGACCCCCAGCCCCAAAACCCCTGGGTTTACCCAGAAAATAAAACCCAAACCCATGGCCAACGGGAGTGCAGCACCACGGGGTGCAGGCAGATGGATATCCAGCCGGGATGTGGCCACAGGTGACAGCGATGCCACGTCCTGGCTGCGAAACCTGGCTGTAATCAGGGCCCTGCGCCCCTCCCGGCAGCAAGGGAAACTCTGTGGGTTCACAGACCATAAACCCGACTGCGAGCAGCCAGGAAACATTCACACGGCGTGCGCACGGCCCCTGCTTTATCGGCCGTCCCCTCGTAAAGCTCGGGGCTCCCACGACAAACCAGGGCTGCCACGAACACGCTGCTCGTAGCACCACGACTGGCGCAGGCGCACGAGGCGCTGCCTCAACGTCACCCCCTGCCACGTGCCATCCGCCAGCCCGGACGATGCTCGGGGTTGCCCATGAAGGACAGGACTCGGACACCATCCTCCTGCTCTCCGGGTCGGATCCTGCTCAGCCCTGGGGTCTTGGGGTCACCGTGCAGCCTGTGGGGCCGGCCACAGCTCCGGGCTGTTCCTGGGTACAGGTCTGGGAATTCCCGGCCCCATCATTTGTTCCCAGATGAGAAGAAATCAAGGCGCGAGCCCCCTCCTCCTCCTCTCCTTCCCCCAAAAAAGTCCGTAAAGAAGAGCTATAAAAGCGGCTCGTTATCTCACCTAGCGAGGCTCAGACTGTATGTTATTGCTAATTGGGTATAACATCCTTGTCTTGTTCTGCTCTCTGAAGCTAAATCAAGAAAGCACCACTGCTGCGAACTAATTATATCTCCGGACTGCAGACTCCAGCTTGTCTTTCCCTTTATTGAGTTAAAAAATGGTCACTAACCTTAATCTCTCATATCCCCAAGCATTACAGCTGCTGAAAAACTGCCGCTTCCACCCGGTCTGTGCCGGGAAAGCCGGAGCACGTGGCCAGAGGGGGGCTGCTCCTCGGGGAGGAGAGGAGCCCCCGGCACCGCACGCCAGACACATCCCACGTCCTACATCCCCCACGGGACCCCAGCTCCGCTGTGCCCACACGGCACTCGTGTCCCCTTGACACCTCCAACACAGGGCTGGGCGCCCCCAGACACCGCTCGCTGCTGCTTCCTGGCTTTTTCTTCTCAAAGGAAGCTGCTTTCGTGAGGATTTGGGGTAATCACAGCCCCGCAGCTCAGCGGGAAGGGTGGGGGTGGCAGCGCCAGGACCACGTGCAGTGGGGACACCGGGCGCTGCTCCGCCAGGACCCCACAGGGCTCTCCGGTGCAGGAAGCACCAGCCCTTTCTGGGAACGCCTCCACTTTCTCCAAAGGGGAGGTTAGGCTTTGGTTCTCGCCCTGCCACAAGCATCCCTTAACAAACGGACACGTCCCTGACTATTAATTAACCCGAACCACTTAAGACAGCCTCCCGCTCGTCAGCTTTAAGGGCCAGCTCCGAGCAGCAAATCCAGCGACGCGCAGACGGAGGCTGCTTACGTGGGACGAAGGCGAGGGGGGTGCCCTGGGCCACGCCAACGACCCCCCCTGCTCAGCACCCCTAACGGCAGGATTTACACCGTGCAATTAGCCAGGACACACGGCTACAAGCGGGGCGAGCAGGGCCCAGGGCTGGCGGTGCTGCCGAGTGCCCCCCGCCACCACGACTTCCCCCCACCGCTCCCTTGTCGTGCGAGCGCAGCTGACCGAGAAAGCAGCATGAATATTTATCTCTGACAGCTAAATCTCTCCACTGCAGGGTATTAAGGCTTTATTAGTGTTTGGTTACTGCCGATGATGAGCCAGCCCTCGCTCTAGCCCGGAGCGCGACAAAATGACCCGCGAGAGGCAGATGGTGCGAGGCTGGAGCATCCCCGACCCCAACACGTGCCTGCTCCTGCTGGGATGGGGGGGGGGACACGCACCCCAGCCCCGTGCACAGGGCACCCAGTGCCACCGTGGCGTGCTGCCTGGGCATCCCTGATTGTCTGGCCCCTCTGTGCCCCCAACCCTACAGTGTGGTCACCTTCCTGGGGTCCCCCCCGCTGCGCCGCGCAGGATGGGACGTGGCTCGCCGCTTTGGGTTAAAACGCTGCTCTGTTCTCTCTTTAGCAAAAGGAGTCCCAGGGGCTATAAAAATTCCCAGCAGGCTCTTGTCAGTCTCAGGTCATTAACTTTCTTTCATTGGGAGTTTGTTTACAGGCAGCCATAAATAGCGGCGCCCGCGCCGTGCTGCGGGCCGGGGGCTGCCGGCGGGAGCAGGGCGCAGCACCCCGGGGTGCTCCCCAGCACCCTGCCCCAATCACTGACCCGCCGAGGGCATCGACAGCCCCGCTGTCCTCAGCTGCCCTCCTGCGACCACGTTTCCCCTGCGCCTGGGGAACTGTCCCATGTCCCCGCAGGACAGGGCCACCCCTGTCCCCGCACACAAGGGGGGTCCCGCGATGCGCTGAAACTCCCCTCACCGAACTCATCAAGGGGAAAAAAATTAATTACCAGCTCGTCATCACACCCCAGCAGCCTGCGGGGGCAGTCACCAGATGCCTCCCAGCGTGTCCCAGAGCAAGGGACCCATTGTGTCCCCAGCCCACCGTGTCCCCAACCTGCTGCTCCAGCCCCCAGTCAGGGATTTGCTCCCCATGGCAAACCAGGAGGGGAGCCTGGGGGTCCCACCTCGCCGGCCCAAACGGGTTGGGGGGCGAACGGGCACAATTAGCACAGCCGGGCACGGTCTGCACCGGGCTGGGAGCTCCCCTTCTTGTATTTTACGGGGCATCCAAAGAAACCAGCTGATGCTTTGTGCGCCCTGGGATGGGGCTGGGCTGGCACAGCACGTGGGGAGAGGTGGCGGCCGCACAACCGGGCTGGAAGAGCCAAAAACCCAAAGTCACGCACGGTGCGGGGACTTCTGCGCTTCCACCCGTCCCCAGGAGAGCGGGACCCGGCCAAAAAAAACCCCCCCCCAGCTTCATGGCTCACGGTGTCCCCCCCCACACGTCTAGGGAAACATCTATATTTTAAACCATCCGCTCGCACAACCTGTAATCAGAGCAACACAAATAGCCCCGGCTTCCCATGTAAATTAAAAACACCCATTAGGCAGATTTCAAAAGATGTCAGTAGGCTTATAATTATACACGACATCCTTCCGAGATAAAAGCGATTACCGGGGATGCAAATCACTTAGCAACCAATCAGTGCCCCCAGAGTGCAAAGCACTGACCAGCCATCCATTTTCGCCTCGTCCTTTTATTCCCTGCATCGAGCAAATACAAACACAGATAAAGAGAGGCACAATAGCTCTTGACACGCAAATAGGTTAACATAATAAAGCCAGCTTTAGCCGGCTCACTCGAGGGAGAAAAGCAATTCTCAGGCAAGCAGGAGGTAATAAAACAGGGCTTTTGTGTTCCTGGCTCCCATTCTCACCCCTGCGCCAGCTTTGCTGCATTAGCTGATAGGCATCGCGGTTTGATTGAATTACCTTTCATGAATATTAGCTTTTTGAGGAATGCGCAGGCAGAAGAGAAAGAAGAAATGTCTTATTTTTGCATGCATGCGCCCGCTGCAGACGGACATGCGGCTGCACAGAGGCCGGGGGCCGGGAGCGGTGCCCCGGCAGCTGCAGCCGCCCCCCCCCCCGAGCCCACCCCGCAGCTGCAGCGACCCCGAAAGCTTCAGGGGGGTGCTCGGCCCTACACAGCACCCCCCTGCCAAAGCTCGGGCAGCACCGGCACGGGGCCTGATCCTGCCCCCAGATGCTGCCGGTGCCCCCAAAACCGTGCCAGGAGGGTAAAGGGTGAGCCCACCCCAGGGTAACGGGGAAAGGGGGCAAAATGAGGCCATGCTCGCCCCAAAAGGAACCAGCAGGACCACGAGGTTCCCTCCACAGCCTCGTCTCCCCAGCACACAGCGGCTCCGAGCAAAGCACCGGGACGTGGCCGGCCCCAGAGCTCCGCCGCCTGCTTCCCAAAAACCAGCCGTGGGCACGGGGAACCTGCCCTGGGCAAAAAGGAGCCGGCAGGGTGCGGGTGGGCAGCACTAATCCTGCACAGGAGGGGAGCACAGGGGCGGCTCGGGGACGGCCACGGGCGCACGGCCACCGCTATGGGGTCGTGGGAGCCGGGGGACCCTCGTCCCCGTAAGCTGCGGCCGCTCCCCAGCAGGGCAGCAGATCGCAATTAAAAACCGGGCGAGATCAGGCTCGCCCCCAGCTTGCTCGGGGCTGGAAGCGTGGTTCAGGTGCAAACAGGACGGAGAACCAGAGGGTCTGGAAGGCGAGGAGGTGTCGCAGCTCCCCCGCAGGGGCTCCGCGGCAGCCAGCCCCGAGCACGGCCCCGCGGCAGCCGCCGGAGCAGCAGCTCCGTGGCGTTCCCAGCTCCAGCCTCGGGATAAATATTCACAGCGAGAGGTTTCAATTTTTAATGCCACGGTCGGCTGAGACAGGCCCATCTCGCAGCCGGCGCAGACGAGGCTCCCCTCCATTGCTGACCTACTAAACTGCCAAGCGAGCCTTCCGCGAGGACGGGAGCGCACACACCACGCTCCTGCGGATGAAGAATTGCCTTCCCTTTCCCTGCTCTACGCACACAAGGTCACAGCAAGGCCCCGGAGAGCTCGGCTCTGGTGCCAGCGGCCTCCAGGCAGCCTGACCCAGCAGCGGGCGGCTCGCCCCGGGAAAATCCACTCCTGGAAGCCGCACACATTTCCAAAGGGAGGCAGCTCCTATAGACACGGGGAGAAATGCGCTCAGAGAGGACCAGCCAGGCAGGGATGCTCCCACATCCATCCTACCCCTGGCACGACTGCCTTTGCCAGCAGCACGTGCCCCACGCTGGGCATGCCAAGCGGTAAAACCCCACAGCAGAGGCATGGAAAGCTGCTGCACCCCACAAAATCCGTATGAATAAGACCCGAGGAGCTCCTCACCGAGGCACGGGCCGCGTGGCCCTGCCGTGCTGCCCGCAGAGCCCCGGGGCAGGCGGCTCCCGTAGTCCACAAATTGCCCTCCAAGCAGCGTGCGCCCACCCAGGCGGGCTTCCCACGGCCACCAGGTGAGAGCACCCATCTCAGGGACCCATCCACGCACCCGTTATCGCTGTGTGCACCCCGCAGAGCTCCCTGCACAGCCACCCCGACACCAGGACCCAGGCGAACGCAGCCCCGAACGCAGCCGCCCGGTTCCACCGCTGCCTCTCCTCGGGGACACGCCGGGAGTGGAGCAGCAGCTCCTCACGCTCAGCTTTCCAGCTTCATCCCTTGCCTCCTGGGCGACGACTGCGTGTCCGTGAGCTCTGCTCCTGCTGCTCGGGGATGCCGCTGCCACCACCTCGCTCCGCGTTCCCGCAGCGGCCGCCCGCTGCCTCGGCTCCGTTCCCAGCACCGCCGGGGTCCCGGGGATGCCGTGGAGCTTCTGGGCCAGCCCCGGGGCTGTGCCCGGTGCCTCGCAGGGTTTTCAGCTCGGTTCTGCTCCGTGACAGCGGGAGGAAGCTCAGCCACAACCATAGCAGGGGCGCTCCCGGCTGTCCGCGCTCCTTTGTGGCCGGCTGGCTGCGGGGCCGAGGGGGCTCGGGCGGCTGCGGGGAGGGGGCTCCGAGGGCTCCGGGGGGCTCCGAGGGCTCCGTGGGGCTGGGGCCGGTCCCCACCGCACAGATCAGGACCCGGGGGCCGGCACCGGAGCACCTCGGGGCGCTTTGCTGGTGGCGAGGCACCGGCGGCCGGTCCATTATCTCCTCCCCACTTTGCCATACGATGTAAAAACCCCCCAAAAAACCCCAAAACCAGCCAAAGTTGCTCCCATCCTCCGGGCTGCGCTGCGATGCGCTGCGCCCCCCCCCCCTCAACCGCCCCTCGCCCGCTGACCCCCCCCAGCCCCTTGTACCCCCCCTGACCCCTCCGTACCCCCTCGGAGCCCCCCCCGGCCGCCTCCCCGGTGCTCGCCGCCCCCGCCCGTTACCGTCAGAGCAGGATCCGGGCCGGCTCCGGCCGCTGCGGTGCGGGGCCGCCCCCCCCGGGCCGTGCAGCAGCAGCGGCGGCGGCGGCGGCGGCACCCGCCCGGCCCCGCGGCCCGCCCCGCCCCGTGCTCGGCCAGGGTGCGGGGCTCCGGCGCGGAAAAAAAAAAAAAAAAAAAGGTAATCGAAAAAAAGGGCGAAAAAAAGGCAGGCGGAGAAAAGGCGAAACGGCGAAGGACGGGAGAGAGAAAAACGACGAAAAGGGAAAAATCCGCAAAATCGCCCAGCCCGGGGAGCGGCGGGGACGTCACATCGCGGGCCGGTCCCGGGCGTGCTCCGAGTCTGGGTGTGCTCCGGGCTTGCTCCGGGTTTACTCCGGGTTTACTCCGGGTTCGCTCCGGATGCTGCTGCTGCTGCTGCTCCTCTTTGTGCGGCGGCGCTCGGTGCCCGCCGGCCCGTGGCGCAGGGGCGGCCGCGGCTCAGCGCTCCATGGCGGCGGGGCCGGGCTCTGTGGGGCCGTTTGAGGCCGTGTGGGGCCGTTTAGGGGCCGTTGGGGCCGTTTGGGGCCGGGCCGGGCCGTGCAGGGCGGCCCCGGGCGCTGCCTCCCGCCCGGCTCGCGGCTGAGGCGGCTCTGAGCGCCCCGCGCGGGGCCCGGCGGCCGCACGCGGCTCGGCCCCGCCCCCCGGCGCGTTGCCATGGCGACGCCGCCGCGCGTCCCGGCGAGGGGCGGGGCCTCCGCCCACGCGCGGCTTTCGCGGGAAAATTCGAAGGCGTCGCCCCGCTCGCTCCCCTCGCCGCGGAGCTGCGAGGCGCGGGACTACAGCTCCCGGCGTGCCCCGCGCGCGGCGCCGCGGCCCGGCGCGGCCTCTCGGCGCCGCGGGGTGCGCTGGGGGTTGTAGTCCCGCTGGGTGCTGCAGTGGGGATGCGGGATCCGGGGGTTCCCCGGGGGGTGTGGGGATGGATGCCCCTGGGGTGCCACGGCCCCCTTCTTCTCCACGAGATGCAATGGGAAAATGCCCTGAAATGGCCCGTTTCAGCCTGCGTGCCCTGTTTCCTCCTAGCAAGCCTCCGCCATGCCCCGCGGTGCCTGCTGTGCCCCGGTCCTCCAGCACCGCTGCCTCCCGCAGCCACCCCTTGTGCAGGGGCACGAGCACTGCAGCCCCTCTCCCCTCTTCGTTATGCTCAATTGCCTGGTTATTGCTGTTTCAGCATGGTAAAGCGCCCCACATCATCCCCCATCTCCCAGGGCCATCCCACATCTCCTTCCTAGACATCGTCACCCACTTCATGCCCACAGGTCCAAGGACACGAGGTGGGCACAGTTATCCCACCCCCCCATGCACCACTCTGCACCATACCTGTACCTCACAACCACCCAAAGCAGCCCTTCCAGCCCTGGGGCTCACTGCCTTCCCGCTTGCCCCTCCCAGCCCTGCCATGCACATTTTGGGGAGTTTTGGCATCTTCTCGGGGTCTTCCCAGCCCCTGGAGCCCTGGGCAGCTCTCCCAGCCTCCAGGGATTCGAGTGAACAGGAGCGAAGCCGACGTCGTGCATCTCCCCTTCTGCCATGCGCGGAGATGCTCCAGGCACCGCTCCCCATCCAGCCAACGCTGGAGGTTGAGAAATTAAAATAATAGCTAGATATGCTTTCAGGAGAGTGATTCCTCCGTGTAATTATAATACGTATTATCCTCCCTATGAAAATACATTATATTGAATAAATTCCCTCTTTGAGCAGGGCTATTCATACTATTCATTTGTTTCAGTTCAAACATTTTTAGCTCATAGATCTGGCAGGTTCTTGTGCAGCTTTGGAAGTTCTCCGCAGCTTATTTATCTGCTTTCTGTGTTGCAATACAGGCTAGCGATAAGAATAAAGCCATTATAGATTTGTGAACAGCACTTGGATTTTTCAAAGATAATTTAATCAAAGCTATTAGCAAGTCAGAAAGAAAGATTGCTTTTTATTCAGCATGAAAAGGAGCCCTCGTTCTTCTCAGGAAATGTTGTAACCACCTGAAGTCACTCACGGGGACTTGAAAGGGTGGCAGCGATTTTGCTGGGGAGGAGATCCATCTGGGAACAGCTGACTTCAAAAGGTGGGAGTTTCACCACTGCCTTCAAGAAGACATCATTAGGCAGCTCTGGCCTCCCCGTTTACCTCCTTCTCTTTTCTTTTTTTTTTTTTTTTTTTTTTTTTTTTTTTTTTTTAGGATTTTACCAGGGGAGGAACACTTCTGTGACTCGGGCAACCCGTGAATACCGGAACATAAATTTCCCCCAGCGGTGTTGGGAACACAAGGAGAGCCTTAATCTGCTCATGAATGAGGGCTGCAAAGCGAGCCCGGCCCCGCTCCGACATCCGAAGCGATTGAATTGCAAAAAGCAAGCAGGCAGCCATCGCTGCTGAAGGAGAGGGATTTTGTGAAAGTCCTTCTGCTTTAGCACAAATAAATAATGCAGTGGCCGGCCCCTGGCGGGAGCAGGGCAGTAATTCCCCCCAGCACCTGGGAGCGCAGCCCAGAGCCCTAAATTCCGGCTGCTCTCCTCAGATCTCCGTAAAGCGGGGATGTGCAGGGCTCTACCGGCGAGCCAGCCCCGTGATCTTTGAGATGACAGTGTCCCTTTAATTTAATATCATTATTTTTGACTGGTGCTAGCAATCCAAAGTGCTGAGCATTTTCATCTCTCATCGTGACAAATACATGCTGTAATTCTTTGACCAAAATGTCAGTCTGCTCGGAAAATGACTGGCCCTCAGAATGAGAAAGATTTCCAGGGGATTAAAACTGGGCCATTACTCTCCGGTTTAAATGCATTCAAGGCTCTGAAAGCCTATCTGCTTTGGTTCCTTTTGTACGAAAAGTTATTGACTTATCAAGGTTAAAATACATTCAGTATGGTCCAATAAAACAGGGATATCTCAGCATTCATGCTGTCATTTGCAGGTCCGTTTTCATGGCAACAGGGCTCTTTTCTGCACATTAAACGGTTCAGTTGTGCAAAGTTCAGACATTACATAAACAGAGAGGTAACAACAAAAAAAAATCAATGAGCTCATAGGCATGGAAAAAGGAGATAGCATTGATTGGGCCCGCCGTCGATATTTGGGATCGCTGGTTCCTGCCCTGCTCCGAGTGCTCCCGGACACAAAGGAGAGGCTGAAGGACACCAGGGACAGGCTGGGCCTCCGCGCCTCCCTCCCGTTAATTAACGCCCCTCGTTAATTAATGCCCTGCTGGATCGCCTGGCCATGGTGGGGAGGACCTCAGGCCGCTAGGGCAATGGTTTATTGTGCTGTTAACGAAGCCACCTCCACTCTGCGCGCCTTGGGAGCCCCCTGGTCCCTGTTTTGTAGGAGTAGGGGGGCTAATGGGGATGGCTTGGGGTCTCCGTGCCCACCGGGGTGCTTGAGCCCACCAGGGCCAGCAGGAAAGCACCAGAGAGGCAGCAGTGGCCTGGTGTCTTCTCATTGTCCTTGTCACCACGGTGGTGGCCCCGGCAGTGCCAGAAGGCCGCGGGGTGCAGGGGGGGGGTTGCGGGGCGCTCGGTGAGTGACTTTGATGCTGATGGGAGACGTCAAGCTTTTGGCTCCCCAGGCCGGGGGGGTGGGTGAGAGAGATCCCAGCGTTAAAGCGCTCGTTAGAGGAGAGACACCAACATCTGCTGGCAGAGCAAACGGGGAGCTGTGAGCCGGAGAGAGATGGCCACGGGCAGCCAGGCGTGAAGGAGGAGGAGGAGGAGGAGGAGGAGGAGGAGGAGGAGGAGGAAAAAGGGGAAGGAAACGGGAAGGAGCCAGGGGTCTCCAGGCTGCAGCACAGAGGCTCTGCCACCCTTTGCCCCCCACACAGCCTTGGGCTCACTGCTGAGCACCTCCTGCATCCCCAGTGTCCCCATTATGGCCCAGAGCAGAGTCTCACCCACTGGGGAGCACGTGGATTGGAACTGGTCCCGTCCTGCCCTTTGCTGGGCTCCCCAGAGCCCCAAACCACCCCCAGCACGATGAGAAGGACCCCAAGGGCACAGAGGGGACAGGGCACGGAAGACCCCACCTGGGCAAGGAGACCATGAGCTCTGCCACATGCAGACACCTCTGGGCTTCATGTTCCCACAGGTTCTGGGGTGTCCCGAGGCATCTCCCCCACAATCCTGCTGCGGTGGGATGGAGCTGGGGTGCTGGGGTAGGACCTCAAGCAATCCGGGGGTCAAAAAGGCAGAGGCTCGTGTGCTTTGTGTGATTTTTTTTTCCCTTTCCCTGGTTTATTTATAGATTCCACGAGTTATTCAGCTGAAACAAATCTGTTTCAGCCGGGTCCCGGGGCAGCCAGCAGCCTGCGTTATCTCTCAGGCAGCCGTGCAGCAGCCAGCACATTTTCCATGGGGGCATCAGCAGCCCAGCACAAATAAAATAACCCCGGTGTCTGCAGGGAGGGCACCCTGTCAGCGTGGGGACCTGCTTAGGACCATAATTTGCACACACTACACCCAAAACTCCGCTCCAGCCCCGACAGGGGTCAGCGATCACAGCCACCTCCGGGTGCATACCCCTGGAGGTGGCTGCCATCCACCTGACGGGCCCCAGGGCACCTCAAATTCCACCAAAGACCCCCAAAAATGCAGCCCGTCCTTCCCAGAGCTCCTGCTCTCGCAGGGGATTCACCCCCAAAATTCACTCTGCCAAAGCTTTTGGCTCTGCAAGGAATTTCCTCGAAATACGGGGTGAGGGGAGCTCGGTGCCACACTTTGCTCTTGCCCCCATCCCTCTCAGGCAGTGCTCTGCACCTCGCTCCTGCGCAGATCTTTTATTTCCCTTCTGTTGATCCGAAACCATTTTGTCTCTCCCCCAAACAGCTTGATTACCCCGCTTAATTAATAGCTCGCCGAGCGGTGCCAGCCAGCGCTGGCAGCATGGATGGCAGGGTGGTCTCTGCACGGGGAGGCAGCCCACGGGGGCACGGGGTTACGAGGAGCGGGGCTGGGAGCCAGGGATCCAGAAGCAGAAGCTGAGTGAGTTAGAGGTTCCCTGGGGGTTTCCACCTTTAACTTATTTGCTGCTTTCCCCTCCGAATCTGCTGACACTTGGAAAAGGGGAAGAGTTGCAATCTGCTTGGTTCAGCAGGCTTCCCCTTCCCCTGCACCTCTTCACCGGCCCTGCATGGCCCCTGAGGTAAATTCCTGCTCCTGGGGGGCAGCAGGCATGGGGCTGGGGGCAGAGGGAATCCCAGAGGGGCTGTGGGGGCTCCCAGCACCGTGCAGGGACGTGGGCAGGAGCCCAGGCTGGCTCCAACCCCGTGTCTGTCTCCATGGGGTCACCATGCCGGTGGTGCTGGTGGTGCCGGTGCAGCCCCGCTTCCCTTCCAGCCTGGGAAGCACCTGATTCAATTCTCTTGACAGTCAAGAATTTAAAATGATTTATTAAAAATGTATAAAGCCCGGTTGTTGGTGTCTCTCCTCTGATAAGAGCATTGTCTCCCGTGCCGCTCCCGTGTCAGATATGCTCAGCTTTGGTTTATGTTCCCCTCACTCAAACCGCTCCCGCGATGACATCCGCGCTGGATGAGAAGGATCCCGCCACTGTGCATATTAATTTTCAGCAGACTGCCTCGGGCAAACAAATTCAGGCTTCAAGAGTCATTACGGCTGATCCACGACCTCTGGGAAGGTGGCGCCGGGAGCTGCCGCAGCACACGGGATCTGTTGCCCCCATCCTGCGCCCGTGTCTGTCCCACCAGGCCCATCCCAGCCACCACCAGGACGAAGGGGTCGGAGCCCCCCGGCCCCATCTCGCCCTGGCCAGGACATGGGGTTCCCCTTCCCGAGGCCTTGGGCGCAATGAGAGCAGCTGAAGATTGATGAAGACGTCTACAGGATATGAGCAGCTCTGTCCCCGCGTGATATATCCCAGCCCTCGGCCATAAATCCGGTTATGGGGGCTCAGCACCGAGCGGAGGACAGGCGGAGGCACCAGCCTCCCCGGCACGGCAGAGGTCGGGGTGAGGAGTGAGGCTGTGCCCGCTTTGATTCACAGCCACCCCGTTCTGCTTTCCGGGGGCTCCGGGCCCAGAGGGAGGATTTTGGGGGTGAATTTTCTCTTTCTCTCACAGCCCAGGACGGTGGCAGGGGGTGGACGCGTCCTCCCCATGTCCCCCAGCCCCACCTGGGCTGCGTTCGCTTGTCCTGCCCCGTATGGGGCTGTGGTGGAAGGTGCTGGGGGGTCACAGGGATGCCCACCTGGGGCTGCGGGGGCTCAGCACCCATCGCACCCCATGGCATTGGGTGCGCGGGCAGGCTGGCAATGGCAACTTGGGCTCAATATTGCCCAGGAGCTGGGGTACGGGGGGGGTCAGGGGCCGCTGGTGTCGCGCACCACTGAGCTTTACAAGCATTTACGGGTGTCCTCCCGCCGCGGGGCTTTGATCCGGGTGGCAAAAGAGCAAATGCAGCCGCCCTTTGTACGGCAGGAGCGGGGAGGCTTTGAAGTCTCCCAAAATCAAACAGGAGGCACAAAGGCAGCGCCTGTTTATTCCCCTGCCATTCAGGGGGGAAGGAGGGCGCCTTTCTCTCCCTTTTTATGTGCTTGTTCCCAATTAGGAGCTGCCTCCGGCTCACACAATAACGCCTACAAAGTGCCCAGGGGCAGCCCCGGCTCCACCAGACAGGATGTAGGGATGGGATGGGATGGGGACTGGGGTGGGGACAGGGATGGGATGGGATGGGGATGGGATGGGGACTGGGATGGGATGGGATGGGATGGGGATGAGATGGGGACTGTGATGGGGTTTGGGGATGGGGTTTGGGGATGGGGATTGGATTGGATGGGATGGGGACAAAGATGAGATAGGGATGGGGATGGGGACAGGGACAGGGATGGTGACAACAAGAGAGGTGGGTTGGCAATGGGGCACGACACAGGGTCCCTTCACATCCCCCTCCTGCCCTCTGTGGCCACGCTGAGCCCCCGCCACCCGGTCGGAGCCTTCCCCTGGGGACCTCACACAGCTCCAGGTGACAGCCAGCAGGTCCCCTCTCCGCCGGGTGATTAGGTGGATTAGAGCAATTAGCTCCGTCCCTAATTCTCACCCCTTTTTATCTTTTACCTTTCAAAGGCAGGAGAAAAGAGAAGCTTTTTCACACCCACCCACCCCCCTTTTTCCTTTTCGGTGGCCTCTTTCAGGCCTCCGAAGGGAAGAGGAGCCCAGTGTGTGCGTGTGAGCGTGTGTTTTTGTGAGAAAAATACGCATTGATCATTTCTGGGAATCAGACTGTGTTTTTTACTCTGAAGCATCCATTATACGCAGCTGCTTAATTGACGAGTGCTGCCTAGTCACCTCGGATGCCGGAGTAAAACAGCCTAAAAGCTCCAGCTCAGAGGAAGTCCGTGCTTTATAAATTGATTCAGTAGGAGAGAGAGCGAGCGAGCGAAAAAAAGCATTAATTACAGATGCTTCTGTGGGCACTGTTTTATGGCAGAGAGACCAGGATGTGGGCAATTCTCCTAAATGTGCTGATTAGACAGCACTTCATGTCTCGGAGCACATTAAATGGGCTCTGTAAAGCTATTAAAGATGCAACACCATAAAGAATTGAAGAGAGGGAGAGGGAGCGGCGGAGCCCCGGGCTCCAGCGCCGCTCCTGCAGGCAGAGCTCAGCATCAACAAGTCGGTGGCGGGGGTCCCACGAGGACGGTGTCAGGGTGCAGGGTGCCGGGGGCTCTTTTTTACCCAGGTTTTGGGCAGCATTTGTCCAGGTCTGGGAGCTGCCAGCCCTGGGGACTGGAGCTGTGCGGGGATGGCGTGTGGGATCCCAGCTACAGCTCGGCCCAGCACCCTCTCTGAGTGTCCCCATCCCCTCAGAGGATCCTGTCCCCACTCATCCCTGTGTCAGAGGCTGAATTCGAGCCTCGTTGCACCATCCCAGCCTCCTGAGGTCCCTCCTGGTGAAGCTGGTGGCACGGGAGCACCGTGGCAGTGTTGGCTACTGGCACCCACATGGGCACCCCCGGAGCATCCCCGGGGCACCCCATGAAGACAAAATCCTTCCCCTTCTGCCTGGTGCTCCCATGTCTGCAGCCTTGTGCTCCTGGAGGAAAGCACCCCCCGAGCCCACATTGGGTGAAATCGTGGTGTTTTGAGCATTTCCATCTTCATCCACAGGCCCTGGCCAACCGTCCCAGTGCTTCTGGGAGCTGCACGTGGCAGGACAGCAGCACCGTGCCCCCCCTACCAAGTGTCCCTTCGGTCCCTGTTCTGTCCCTGTCCCCTTGCCAGCAGTGCCACGGGGTTAACATCAGGAGGGAACCGTGCGTGGGAACCCCCTGGGCTGCGGTCTCAGGGCCGGCGGGGCGTGCGATGTTAACAGGGCCCTGCCGTGCCATCGCGCCAGCAAATCAATTTGTCGGGACGCAGCTCACCAATTAGCATTTGCTGGGATTATTATTCATTTGCGCACTGCAGATTCCTGGGAATTAATCAGGGGCTCGACAGGAAGGAGAGACGGGTGCCAGTGATGTCCGGGGGAACACGCCGGAGGCACCCAGGGACTTGGGGCTGCCCTGGGTGATGCCAACCAGCACACATCGCCCACCTTGCACCCAAAACGGGGGGCAAGACTGACCCCAGCCCGGTGCAGAGCCAGCAGCACTGAGGGAGGTGGGTGACGGTGCCAGTGCCAGGGGCTTTCGGCACCAGATGGGATTGCCTGGGCATGGAGCACGAGCTGAGCCACGCACGTGTGAGCAAACAGGGCAGGAATTCACAATCGAGGCTGTTAAATAAGGAGGCGCTGAGCCATGCGGGCTCACCACGGCGGGCTGGGAGCGGCCCTGCGGGGGCACCGTGACCACGACGCAGGGCACAGCCCCGCCGCGAGCTTTGGCACCGGCACCCGGCCCCTCTGCCACCTGGGGTGCCCCAAGGGACCCCCAGCTCCTGCCCCAGATGGGGGTCCCGGGGTTGCCGGCTCTGGCTGCAGGCGGTGGGAGCGGTGCGCGCGGTGCGCGGCCCTGACGGATAATCAATTTCCCTGAGTCAGGGAGAGACGCACTGTCCAAACGCATCAGGCTTTAAATGCCAACTTTCCTAATGCGATTTTACAATTTCCTATAATTGAGTCGCAGCGAAACTTCCCCCCCCCCTTCCCCGGTAATTAGGTGGAACGAATTCAGCGCTCCCCAGCCTGCCCAACCTCTGGTCTGATGTCAGGGCCGGGCTGACGGTGCCCCCCCCAAGGACCACGTCACGCTGTCCCCAGACATGAAATCCCACCCAGAATGTGCCATGGCTTTGGGGCAGCGCAGCCCTGGGCCCCAGGGGCCACTCTTGGCCATCACACAGCCCCAGGACTGACCCATATCTACCCCAAAACACAGCCATGGCAATGCACAGCTGCCCTGTTGGGCCTGCTTGTGGCTCTCCAAGTGCTCTGTGTCCCCTCCCCAGGGCTGGATAAGGGGACCAGGGCTGGGGACCACTGAGGGGTCCAGGAAAGCCATGGGGACGGGGATAGATGGGGATGGAGATGGGGATGGAGATGGGGATGGGCTCGTGCTGCCAGAAGCCCCAGCACTGCTCAAGGTTAGAGCTGGCAATTAAGGGCTGGGATTTGCATGCAGCAAATGCCTCCAGCTAATTACAGGTTTAAAAGGAAAATGATTGGAGATAGGATTGTTTGCAAAATTGGGGCACAGCGGCGGAGCGGTGCTGGGGGCGGGAGGCTGCCAGCCTTAACCCAGCTCTAGCTGGGTCACCGTGGCACATTTGGGGGCACCACGTCTGGGGACACCACGTCTTGGGGCACCAAATCTGGCCATGGCAGGAGCTGGTGATGTCTTGGGGCTGGCAGTGGCCCTGCTGTGGCCAGGGGCTGGATCAGGCCAGGAAGCCCCAGGGGGACCCGCAGGACACGGTGGGCTGCTTGGTGGCACCAGCTGTCCCCACGGACCTGGGACAGGTGACCCAAGCTCCCAAAGCACTGGCAAAGCAGGGCAGCTGCTGGGCAACCCCCAAGTTACCAACCAAACCCAGCAAAAACAGGAAAGGAAAAAAAAAAAAAAAGGAAAAAAACGCCAGGGTGCTGAATTGATTCATTTAATTTTCCCTTCTCATTTGATCAAGAGCAGGGTGACATTTGGCAAAAGTTGCTGATGAGGGATTGAATGATTAATTGTCATGACAACCATTCCTGGTTAATGACAGGGATGAGATTGTGCCGGCATAAAAGGCGGCGAGTGGCCTTGAGTGCCTTGGTGCTAAATTACTAGGCATGTCACTGTTTGTGCTTTTGGTAAAACGTGGCCATGCGTTTCTAATGAGAGGTTAACTGTGTCCCCAAAGTAATTACAACTGATTGAAGAGGTAGTTAGTAATTAGAGGATTAACTGTAATGAGTCTCACCTGCAGCGGTTGCCATGGCGACAGTATTTTAGATGATCGGAGTTAAAATAGGACGGGCGACTCGGTGCTGGGGGGCTCGGCTCTGCCCCCTGGGCTGCTGGGGGGGGGGTGCGGAGATGGGTGCCCCCTGCACCCACCACGACACGGGGTGCTCTATGATTTGGGGTGCCTCACGTGCTGGGGAAAGGCCGGTGACTTGGCCCTGGGGGGTCCCATGGGGGCACCCCCAAAGAACCCCCCGGCTGCCTGTGGCACCCCGTGCCGTGCCGTGCCACCCGCCCTGCGCTCCTGCTCGGCACCACCCAACTCATCTCCTCCTGCATCCTCCTGGCCCCTCAAGAAAAGCCTCCCGTGCTTGGATGGGCCTCTGCAGAAAAGCCAAATCCCGTGGTTTTTGAGAATGGGGAAGCCCCCTAAAAGGCACAACCCCCCCCAGTTCCCAGCAATCTGGCTCATTGTCCCCAGGGCCACCAGCAGCCCGCGGGGTCCTGTCCCCGAGCGCACGGAGACTTCTTCCTCCAGGAGCACAGGAGCTGTCAGCAGGGCAAAGTGAAGCTGCCTCAGCCCTGCGTGCTCCCTCCCTCGCACAGATCACAATTTACAGTACCGTGTAAAACCTTCAAGTACAGTATCTTTAATTATTCCATCCATAAATGATAAGCACCATTCATTTCGGGGCTCTCATTACAAATTTATACCTCTGTTTAATGTGCTCACTAACATCAGCCATCCCGCAGCTCGCAGAGAAATATTGAACAATCCTTTCTGGAAAAGCCGAGCGGATACCGCCCGGGCTATTTTGGACCTGGGAAGAGAAATGGGCGAGGGGATGTTAGCGGGTTTTAAAATGAACAGAGAACTCAGCCACGGGGCGCCGGGGCTCAGGGCGAGCTGCAAAACGCAGAGGGGTGAGAGCCGGGGGCTCGGAGCTGCTGGTCCAGAGGGAATTCTGCCTCTTGTTTCAGAAATGGTTGAAAATTAACATCTTACTTATATTTATATTTATATTTAAAAAAAAAATAGGTACAAATGCCATATTTTTATATAGAGATGTAATATATACATGGGAAGGTTTTTGCGAAGGCTTAACTTGGAAAAAAAAAACGAATCCCAAACATTTCAGTTTCAGGACAAACATAACTCTGTGGTTTGACCTGTAACAGTGGTTTTTCAGGATTTTTTTTTTTTCCGTTTCAAAGTTCCTGTGGTTTATCCTGGCCTGGAGCAGCTGCCCCCAGCTTGTTCACCCCCAGCCTCAGCTCAGGGGGATGGATGGGATGGGGATGGGGATGGGGATGGGATGGGATGGGATGGGATGGGATGGGATGGGATGGGATGGGATGGGATGGGATGGGATGGGATGGGATGGGATGGGATGGGATGGGACGGGACGGGACGGGACGGGATGGGGCTGTGCTCCCAGCAGCCCAGCGGCCGTGCAGCACCCCAGCAGGTTCCCGTCCAGCACCTTGGGTCTCTTTTTGTGGGTAAAACAGCGCCGGCGGGGAAAACACGGCACGCCAGCAGGCCCTCTCCTTGGCAGGCAGAATGGCCGCCCGCCAGCAGCGTTTTAATGCCATTACACCACAGATACAAGCTCTTAAGCATTAAAGATGGCTTTTATGGATCATAAAATCTATTATTGCCACTCGCTGCAGTCACCAGCCCAGCCGTGCGTGGCGTGGTGGGGCGTGGGTGCCGCGGGGCCGGGCCCCTCCTGCAGAGTCCTGCTGGCACAGCCGGGGCTCGAGGGTCTTCCAGGGGTGAGCTGTGGATGTGGGGACACCATGGGGGGGGGACGACACCAGAGAACCCCCCCAGAGTGTGGGAAGGGGCTCGCCCCATAACATTGGGTGTAAAGGAGTTTTTACAGGGATGCTGGATGTGATCTGGAACTGTGAGGGAGCCTGGGTTGGAAACGCACCGCGGCTGGTGCAAATGGAGAAGGAAAACTCTCCAAGCACAGGGTAATTGATGGAAATATTTGCACTTAGGTTTTTTCTTTTTTTTTTTGCAACTCTTAAATTTAGGGACAGCGATTACCTGCCAGGGCTCCTTTAAAGAGGAATTAGTGGTAGCTGTTGTAATTGCACACAAGGAGGAGTAGCCTTCTGTGAGAGATAAGCTCATAATAAGCTGTCACTGCCGGGCGGCTTTAGAGCATTAACACGTTCCTTAATAAACAGGTAATTGCTTGTCCCCGTCCAGGGACGCCTCTTTCTGTGGCTCCCTGCGGTCAGCGGGGACACCAGGGCCGATGTTTCGGGGTGGCTGATGCTGAGCTGCCTGCACCAGCCCCTTTTTGTGCCGTGCCAATGTGCACCCGCTCTGCGCTGAGCCTCTTGGTTAATGCTCAGCCCGCACGGGGAGGTGCCGCAGCCTCCAACTTGGTAAAAGGGCACCAAAAGGCAGCAAAATTGTCACTGCTCTGCCACCCAGCGGAGCATGAACCCGGCTCCCTCCTTCTGCCATGCAGCCACGGAGGTCACAAACTCGAGTGAATTATTGATGGTGTTTGGAGGCGCACGTGCTGGCCCGCGAGCGCGGCGGCTCCGAGTGGGCAGCAGCGGCTCGTTTTGGCTGGGATTTGGGTGGGTGCCACCTCGCTGCATGCCAGGAACCTTTGGGCCAGGTCGCACAGCTCAGCTGGGCAGGGTATCAGCTGGACGGGACGCTCGCCGGGCAGTTTGCTGCCCACACTCGGTGCTCAGCAGCCTCAGTGCCGGGTGGATGCGCCGCCTGCCCCAGGGCTCGCCCCCACCTCTGCCCCGGCCTCCTCTCCGTGAGCACAGCCGAGAGGTTCTCAATTATGTTAGCAACAGTTCTCATCGAAATTAAAAATATAATTCATGAAAGCCCTTCTGCTCGTGTTGGGCTCAGCAAATGCTCCGAGCTTCCTCCCCCTCCTTTTTAATAAAATCTAAACTGTGAAGCTAAACTACTTGACAGAGTCCTTTAAATATGTGCAAATATATATTTGCACTCTTTTTTTTTTTTTTTTTTTTCCTGGAGGCTCTTCCATTAGGTAATATTTGTTGCCAACATTAATTTCATTAGATTTGCATGGCATTTTAATAGGAGCCCCGGTGTTTTTTTGCATATATTAGCATGCGCAAGGAAGCGAAGATCGACAAATTATAGTAAAATAAAAATCCGCTTTAAAGGCAGCGAGGGGAACTTCTCGGAAGCCACGTGTGAGGATCTCAGCCCTGCTGCTGAGCTGGGGGGGCAGCCCGTGCCCCGGCCATGGTCCCGTCCTGCTGCCGAGCGTGGGGCTCGCAGCCGGGCTGGGCACCGCGGTCCTACGGGGAACGTAACCGGGGCGAGAGGGCTGGCAGCCCCTTAATGAAGACATCCTAAACCCGACTGTCACGCGCACGCGGGGTCTGATTGCAGCCAGAGACCCAAAGTGGAAGAGCTCGCAAATTAAATATGTGTTGATTATGCTAACTTGATCTCGTGTTTATTTCTCATAAATAAGGCATGAGCCGGGGGTTCGGCGCTCCCCTGCACGCTTCCGAGGGTGATATTTATTGTATGCAAATGGGCCACGGGGCTGGGAGGAGAAGCAATCAGCTGCTTATCAGGCAGCGCCTACGATCAGATCAGCCTGGAGATAACAGCGGGGGATAGTTCCACACAGGTTGTGGTGGAGATTACACGGTCATCACCTGGAACCTACAGCCCGGGGGCGCACGGCAGCGGCCAGTGGATGTGACACCCCCAGCACCTGTCCCGGGGATCCATGATGGATTCGGGTGCATTTTGCAGCACCCTGGTGCTTTTTGCTGATGCCGTGCCCTCATGGGCAGGATCCTGCCCTGCCCGGCCCCGGCTGCCAGCACGATGACAAATCGAGTTTGAAGTTTTTACAAAAATCCGATCTGCCCGCCTGTGTGGTCCCGCCGGCACTGCCACTTCGGGGAAGGCTGGGGAAGGAACCTGTGATGATGATAAATTCACCGAGGGATTTTTTTTTTTTTTTTATATTCCTTCCACATCATTTTATAGGAAATACATGTTGGAAATGAAATTGAAATGAAAATGAATAAATATTTCATAGAATACAATTACCGTGGCTCAGGACCAAGACAACTGCAGCACAGCACAGAGCGCCTCGGCAATTCAGCCTCCACCAATTGCTCCCTCACCTTTTGGTCTGCTTTTTGCTACCCAAATAACCCCCGTGCCCCGAGATGTGCCCGGTGAGAGCGGGGCGGTGGCCACAAACCTTGGCCATCACCGCAGGACTGGGGAACCTGGTGCTGCTGGCGGGGCCGGCGGTGCCGCGGGCATGCGGGCTGCAGCGCGATAAGAGAGAAAAATCAAACCAAATCCAATTCCTTGCCGTAAAAGCAAGAAGGGGATAAGGGACGGCGGAGGAACAATGAGGAAGATGGCAAATTCAATAAGAGGTCCTGGCGCAGCAGGTCCCCGGGTCCCGTGGCTCCCGGTCCCTGTATTGATTTCCCGTCTGCTCTCCCCGCGCCGCGGCTCCCGCAGCTGGTGACAAACGTCCCTGCCTGGCCACAGCTCCGCGGGACGCGGCCGTTCTCAGCCATCGCCGGTCCACGGGGAGGAAGAAGTGCCTCTGCCAGAGCGCGGCGGGGAGCGGAGGATTTATGAGAAGCAATTTGGTGGAGAGAGTTTATTTGGTTTGCTGCCTTGTGGCCGGGGCCTGGGGAGCAGGGGGCGTGGGGCCGCCAGCCGGGTGGCACGGGGTGGTGTCACCCCTGAGCCACCCCGACACATCCAGCACCCCCTGGTGCTGCTCCTGTCCCCCTTACGGCCAGCACCCACCACCCGCACGCCCTCCAGAGAGGAGGAGAAGGGAGGTGGGAGGCAGAGCAGCCTTCCCAGCACGCCACCCGCACGAGGCCCCGTTGTGTTCCCTGCCAGGTGCTCGCAGCAGCGGGATCGGAGGCGCTTTGATGCTGGCGGCGCTGGGGCTGATTGCGGCAGCGCGGGGCGGCGGCAGCCTTTGAACAGGCATTAGGGGGAAAGCTCAACAAAATGGCACAGCCGCAGAGGCGCGGCGGCAGCGTGTTTTCCCAAAGCAGGCATAAAGCAGACGCGCAGACAGTGCTTTGCAAACAATTTAATTTGCCTAATGCTTTGATATCGAGGAGGACGCGGCTCGGCAGGCGCGGAGAGAGATGAGAAACTCCCTTGGACGTGTGGGGGGGGGTGGCTGCGCTGTGTGACGTGCTGGCGTGCCATGTGCTGTGTGCCATGTGCTGTGTGCCATGTGCTGTGCGCCCTGTGCCATGTGCGGTGTGCCTTGTGCCTTGTGCCATGCACCACGTGCCAACGTGCCTTGTGCCATGTGCCATGCACCATGTGCCATATGCCACATGCCATGTGCCGTGTGCCACGTGCCATGTGCCTTGTGCCACGTACCACATGCCATATGCCACGTGCCTTGTGCCTTGTGCCATGCACCACGTGCCATGCGCCAATGCCCTGTGCCATGTACCGACGCCGTGGTGACCCCAGCTCCCACCAGGCTGCACCACGGCAGGGGCCAAGCGTCACATCCCGGTGCCGACACCACCCCCGGTGTCAGCCAGCCCTGCCCAGCACCCAAACGGGGCCGGGGCTGCGGGAAGCCTCTCCCCCAGCACCCCAGGAAGCTAAAGAGACAGGGCTGGGAGCGCTTAAGGAGCGCGGCTGTCAGATATGGGGCGCGCTGAAATATTAATGGAACTAACATTTCAATTACCTTTTATCTGTACAGGCTCAGGCTGCAGCGAGGAGGCTGGGGCCGCCCCCCCGCCCCCCCGCGCGCTGTCACCCAGACATTCATGCTGTGCTGGTTCTTTTTATTGGTTTTCATCACTTTTGACATTGCCAACAATGAACCTTGAAGTAAATTTTCAGTAGTGACTGTGTCAGTGGAAAACCGTCTCCCCGTCATTTTTCTAAATTAGGCAATGATTTGAGTCCTTGTGGCTGGAGCTGGAGGAGAAGAGATGGGGCTGAGGAGGAGGAAGGGGGGGGACAACATGGAGACTATTTCCAACCCCCCGAGCTCATGCCCAGCACCCCATTCCCGGCAGGATGAAGCCCTGCCACCCCTCACCTCTCCAAACAGCCAGGAGCTGTGCGGACATCTGTGGTGCTGCAAAAACCACCCTGAGCAGCTCCCACGTGTGCCCCATCACCAGATGCACCCCTGAGCCAACTGTGCCCCAAAACCAGCTGCGCCCCACCACCAGGTTTCCCCCCCCACCAGCAGCAGGGCCGTGGCCCCGCCGCCCCCCCCGGTCCCCGCACAGCACCACCACCAGCCCCCTTCCTGCCGCGAAGGCAGACGTCAGAAATCAGTCAGCCTAATTAAATTGCTACTGACTTCCACTTGCGTCCTCAGTCAATAGTTACTTTAATGCTATCGGAGACGGGGCTGGCTCTCAGCTGAAGATGTTTCCTCCGAGCCTGATGCGTTCTGACGGCGAGCTGATGGTTGGCGATGATGCCGGGAGGAGGGCTGGCCGCCGGGGACGTCACCACAGTGCGGGGACATGGGGCACGACAGTGCCTTCCCAGAGGGACCTCTCGGACCTCCAAATGCTCCAAAGGACCCCGGAGTGGGGGAGCCCCAGCCCGGTATCCATTGCCCCCTCCCAGCCCCTCTCCTGGGGCACTCGCTGGTCCCCCAGCCCCGTGGCATTTGGGGCCAAGGCAGAGCCCCAAATCCAGCACAGCCCTTGTGGCTGCCTCCAGGGGCACAGAGGTGGCCGAGATGGAGCCAGGGGCACAGGGGGGATGCAGGAAGGATGCAGGAGGGTTGCAGTAGGGTTGCAGGGAAGATGCAGGAGGGACGTGGGCAGGGACCCCCACGGAAGGCATCCACAGACCCACTGCAGGGTGGGCTGTGAGCGAATGCTCCGATGCTGCTAACATTGCCCCTGCTAGTGCCGTGCAGCCAATGATGATCCAAAATCACCTCCCTACAGTCATGGCAAGCTCCTGGAAGCCAGCTTGATGCTGGTGATGCCGTGCTCAGCCCAGCGCCGTGGGGCCGCTCCGGTTCCTGCATCGTGCCGGCGCATCCGCACACCTCCGCCGAGCCCCGGCCCTCCTCGCCCCGGGGAGACTGAGCACAACTTTAATTTTAATGTTCATCGAGCATGTAAAGGGAAAAGAAAAAATCAATTTAATAACTTCTCTTTGCAAACAGTGCCTGGAGGCTGCTCGGCAAGCACGGCTCGGAGAAGTTGGGCGAGTCCTTTGTGCTGCGCTGGGTCCCGTGGGTGCTGGGGGACATCGTGAGCAGCGGCGGGCATTGCAAGGGGGCAGCAGCACCACCACAGCCCCTGCCTGTGTTCCACTGGGTGCCTGAGTTAGTGTCAATCAGGCTGAGAAAATCACCTGCGTTGTGAGACAAACACAGCCCCAAATTCCTGGTTCCTTTCTGTTACTCTGCACGCGGGTTGCGCACTGCATTGGGGCTGCCTGCATGGGGACGCAGGGGATACAAAGGTTGTGGCTGCCTCTGTTCTCATGGGAGGAAGCTGGAAACGCTGCCAAGACTTGAAAATAACACTTATGGTAATTAAATACACCTGAGTTTTCTCCAGGTACATGCACAGGAGGCAGGGACCTGTGGCACGGGTGCAGGTGGCCCCGGTGCAGCGCATGCATGGCCAGGGCCGTGCCCGCTGGGCGAGCCGCTCAGTGCTCTCACCACCAGGATCAACTCTGCAGGCATCCAGGGAATAATTTATCGTTGAACTATAATGCAATTCGCAGGATAAATTATTCAGCAAACTTTGTTCGACGCAGGGCAGCCGCCCGGCTGTCACAGCGGCTGGAGGAGCCGCTTGGTTCCCTGGGCCGTGCAGCGCAGGTTCGGGGAGAAGCCCTGCTGTGGGCTGGCAGCCCCTGGCCCTGCCACCAAGGGGCTGAGCACAGCTTTAATTTTAATGCTCATTGAGCGTGGAAAAAGGAAAAAGGGAAAAAAAAAATCAATGGAATGAGCTCGATTTGCAGATGGCCGGGAGGCTGCAGCGGGTAGCGCCTGGGGACACCGCGCGACACCGGCACGTGGCTCCTGTCCCCACTGCACGGAGAGACCGGTGGGGGTGAGGGGACATGGGGACGTGGGGAGGGGACTGCTGGAGCCATCAGTACGTCTGTCAGAGAGGGGAGAGGCTCCTGGCTTGGAAACGTGGCAGAGGTGCAGCAGCTCGTGTCTTACCCGTGGTGCTGAAGGGGGGCTGCAGGTTGGTGGTGCCAGGGAACCCCCCAGTTATCTGCAGGCACAGGGGTGATGCAGCCCAGCCCTGGGTGCACCAGCAGGGACAGCGGGGGACATCAGGGGACATCGGGGGACCCCCAACACAGCAGCACAGGGTTGGGGCCGGGGCCAGCCACCAGGTGCCCCGGCAGCAGCGGGTGCCTGCCCCTGCTCCGCCGCAGCGCCGAACGCAAAGCAAAGCAATCAATTCCTTCAGCCACGATTTGGGATTATAATGATCTTGCATTTAAATAATTATCCACTCTCCCCCTGTTAGCTCTGCTGAGTCGGGTGAAAATTTTGCATCTTATTTATGAATATGGTTTCCTTTAGTCACTCGCTGCCTTCCCTTTCCCTCCTCATTAAATGCGCTCGCAGCACACACTTCAAATGGCACATTGCTTGCAACATGCCTGCCCCAAAGTGCATATTAACAACTGTTTGCTATCAGCTTTTGATTACATTCCTTTTTATCTTTACATTTCAATATCATTACAAATCCTAGTGTTATTCAAATTACATCAATTATTCAATTTCTACTGCTCAGAAAGTGAAGTCAGGCTTCACAATGGCTGAGCAGTAATGATCCAGCCCTTCCGAAAGGATTTAAAATTCAGATGGGATCCATTTGAGTTCCATTAACCTGTACTTTTGGCTTCTGATAAAACCAATGAATTGATTCAAAAACACTTTCAAATTCATTTCAGGAGACAATTTGCAGCGGAAATTATTTGAATAAACTTTCTGTTTACTTTGATGGCAATTTCTCAGCGCCGCGGGTTGCAGCCCCTTTTCTTTCGCTGCTCCGAGAGGGGGGGCTCCCCGTGCCAGGGCTCCATCCGCCCCCCCCCAGGACCTAATCCTGGTGCTGGCAATGCTGTGAGCAGAGCCAGGAGGTCTCTGCCCCTGGAAATTCCCCATCAGTGCCAGGGCAAAGCCCTGTTTTTACCTCCCCTGCCCCCAAAGACCCCCGTGCCACCCTCCCTGTCCCCCTCTCCGGTTTACTGCGGGTGACACGCAGATAAATAGCCCCTGTCATCGTCCCCATCCTGCAAAGAGGAGGTGTCACAGTGATTTATGGCACTATCTGTGGCGGGCTGTGGTGCGCGCCGGGGCCGGCAGCCAGCGCCGTGCCATGGGGCAGCCGGGGAGCGCGGCCACCGCCGGGACCCCACGGGGACAGGGGCACCGGTGCCGTCCCCAGGGGTGCTGGTCCTGAGGGGCTGCTGGAGGATAAATAAATCCCATTTCTGGGGGTGCTGAATGGCACAGAGCTGTCCTCCTTGCCGTGGATAACCCACAAGCTGCGTCCTGGTGGTGGGTTCTCTGGTGGCTCATATGGGGTTGAGCCCTCACCTTGGGGTAAAAAAGGCAGACCCTTTATTCCCTGCAGCCCCTTTTATTCCCTGTGCCCCTTTTATTCCCTGCAGCCCCCCCCAGTTTCCCCAGCTGGGACTGCCAGTAGGATGGGAAGGAGGAGGGAATGACTCCGACAGCCTCCAGGTGTGGCAGCCACATGGCCTGAAACGGCCAATTTGTGAAACGAGCACCAATTTGGGGTGAATCATGTCGTCTTCATCAGATCCCCATGTGTGGCCCCAGTGCCCAGCTGGTGAGCTGAGGGAGCGCTCCTGGTGCGAGCCCTGCCCCGGTGTGGGGCAGCTCCCAAGGGGACCTCATCCCCCCCCCTACTCCGTGCTGCTGCTCCGCACGCCCCCGCTGTTATTTTATTTTTGCGCATGAAGCCACGGGCAGATTTTGCCCGAGATCTACAATATTGGTTCTTTCCCACTGGGAGAACGTTTTGTATAAAATTAAAGAGAAACGGCTGTAGTCAGCGCTGTCAGCTGCCGACCCAGGGCTACTTAGAAATTGCCTCGGTTAAATGAAATTGAAATAAAATCGGAGACGTGTGTGACATGCAGAGGCGGGCTGCGCCGTGCTGCGGGGGCCCCTTGCCTCCCCCTTTTCCATCCCCACCCCAGCTGGGGGGTGATGCCGGGGTCCCCACGGCCTTGGGGACACCGACCCCGCTCCCCGAGCCCCCCGGCTGCCCCATAATGCTGCAGCACCCCCAGATTTCTTTCCTTTCCGATATTTTTGCCTGGCACAAGCGTGATTAACACATCAAAAGGCTGCTTTGCTTTGCTTAACGATATTATATGCTTACCCGCTCCGTTAATTGAATCACGGCGGTGTTTGTTTGTTCAGGTTGGGTTCGTCCTAACAAGTCTATTTTATTTTGACTACTTTGGTGCTTTGTTAGGGCTCCTCATCCCCTCCCTGTGCTGCAGGGCCGGTGTCCCCGAGCATCCCACTGACACCGGTGTCCCCAGGTGTCCCCTGGGTGTCTCCAGCCCCTCTGGTGGCACCCCAGGGGCTAGGACATGGAGGTGTCGCTCCCCACATCCCTCCTGCCTTTAGGGACAGGGTCAGGAATGTGGGCAGCCCGGAGGGGGCCAGCAGCTTCCCCAGTGGCTGAGCTATTTCTGTTTTTTTTTGCGCCCCTCTGCCTGTGGGAGAAGACGAAGAAATCTCGCAGGAGGGATGGTGGCAGGGACACAGCTCTGGGCAGGGAGATGAGGACATTGGGGACGTTGGGGACAGCACCGTGGGAGAGCCACCGGGCAAGTGCCACGAGAGGGGTCACGTCCTAATGCACTTTAGCAAAATGCTGCAGGCTCAGCCACGGCACGATGGCATGGTGACACGATGGCGTGGTGACACGATGGCATGGTGGCACAGCAGCATGGTTTATGGTTTGGATTTTGTTGTGTGGCTGCTCCGGGCTCCCTACAGCTGCTGGGGTTCTGGCGAGGCTGAGGACGGGCTGGGAAGGGGCACCCGGCTGGGCTGGCGCTGCTGGGTGTGCAGGGACAGAGAAATCCCTGGAGGGACCCAGACAGCAAATAATCCGGCTCTGAAAAGAGCTGCTGATGCCTCATTAACAACTTTGAAAAGCATCCGGTGTAAAAAGCACTCTGCCCTTGTATTTGGTGTTTTCTGCTCATTCCTCCTCTTGTCCTTGATTAATAAGGACATTTGCATGCAAATTGCCTCCTGGCTCCTTGGGAGCTGCTGTGCAGCTCCAGGCTGTCCCCACCTGAAGCTTCCCTGGCCCTGCAGCCACTGCCCTGCCAGGCACGGCACAGCACGCGTGGCATTGCATGGCACAGCACATCAAATTGGGAACCCTCCATCCCCACGTTGTGATCAGCTGGAGCCATGGACATCTGTAGGGCTGGGACATGGGGCAGGGACATGGGGCAGGGACGTGGGGAAGGGGCTCAAGGCAGGGACACGGCGCTGGGGAAGCCCCCAGCCCGCGGTGCCCGGGGTTCGGCGTGCCGCTGTTGTGTGTCGCACGTCGGCTCTGAAATCCTATCCTGTCAAACTGAGAAGTGCCTCTGAAATGACTACTTTTCTGTTTATTGTATAAAACCATTTTACAATTGTTTGAACAAGCTCCCCTCTCCGAGCCTGCGCTCCCCGGAGACTTAATTTTCAAAAACAAATGCATTCACTGAATGCATATGGAAAAGTGCCTCTCAGTTGGGCAATCCGTCTGGCTGGGTTTGATGTGTCATTCCCACATCGTGTCAGTTTAAAAGGTAACATTTTGTTAATGGAAAACACTTCGGGGCTCTTCCTTCTGCTCCTCTTTCTCCATCCTGGGCAGGTTTGGGGATGGGCAAGCGGACGTGGCCAGCCCTGTGCCACCGCACCGTCCCCGTGCCACCGCTGCGGTGTCCCCGCCTGTGCCGCATGCACTCGCCCTGCTGCCGGCTGTCCAGGACAGGGCCACCCGTGTGTCCCCAGCAGGGTGAGGCAGCTGGTGGCAGCGCTGTCCCCAGCAGGACCCCTGCACCAGGCCGCTCAAATCGCTGCAGAGCCACGCGGGAACGTGGGCGAGCACAGCCCCGACCATGGGGACCCGGCACTGCTGCCCCCGGGGGAACGTGCCCAGGGGCCAGGGAGGCTCAGCCAAGCGTGTGACGAGCCTGAGAGCCGCCAAACCTCGTGACAATCATGACAAGGGCACTGCCTCGGGTAGCTCCGTGTCTGCAGGAGGAGGGCAGCGAGCGCGGGGTTATTTTTAGCCCGGCGGCGCGCCGGAGCCCGGCCGCAGCAGGGACGGGGTTATTTTAAACCCATTGCGTGCAGCGGAGTGCCACTCTCCGGCACAATGAATTCCCCCAGCCCCTGCTAATCAGGAGTGATTGCTTAATTGGCACATTTCTGCCTGTCTGGGGTCTCTGCCAAAGAGGGTTCCTCTCCGCTCCCGTCAGCCGTGGACTGAAGCCTCCCGCGCGCTCCACAGGCAGAGCTGGGATTGTCCCGTGATGTGGGGCGGGTGACAAACTGGGGACACTCTGGGGGTGGTGGGGTGGCCCCGAGGAGAGCAGGGCACCCAGGAGAACTGGGGCACTTGGTGGGTGCTCTCACTGAGCCAAGCTCCACCACTGGCTGCACACAGCCTTGGTCACATCCCCTAGCCTTGAACGGGGCCCGGTGCCAATGTCACCACCCCTGCCCCTCTGTGTCCCCCAAACCTCGGGCACGTGTGGCACCAGGGCTGCCCAGGGCTCTGGAGCCCAGCAGGACGGTTGGGATGCGGGTGCCACGCACGGGGGTGAGGCTCCCGTGAGCCCCCATTTGTGTCGTTTCCAACCTGCCATCGCGAATCAAAGGAGCTGACACGCACGCTGCAACCCATTCTTCTCATATCACTCACACCATTTCCATGCTACATTGTGACAATAGGGTATAATTAAGGTGTCAGCATATCATTTAGCCTTTTCAATATAAAACCAGGAGACAGGCTGGGAAATCTGTAGTCTTCTTTAATGAGGAACGCAGGGGAAAAAAAATAGAGAGGAGGAGAAGAAGAGGCAGCGACTTGGTGAGGGCGAGACAAAGGCCCCTTGGTGGCTCGGGGCGCTGGAGGACACGGTGGCACTGCCAGGGGACGGTGCACTCCTGGGCTGTGCAGATCCTGCCAAAAGCACTTGGGTGCAGGACGAGCTGGTGGTGCTAATGAGCACAACCACTGCGTGACGAGGGCTGAGCCGCGTGCGCTGCGAGCTCCGGGGCCACACCGCGGATACGGACATCCCGGGTGCCGTGGGTGCTGTGCCCACGGTGTCACCAAATGGATGCAGAGCTCCCATTCCAGCCCCATTTGTGTTTTTCCCAGAGCTCAGCAGCTGGTGCCCAGCAGGCTCTAGATATCATGAACCCAGCTCCATCACCATGCTGGTGAGCGAGGAGCCCCTGTCCCCACCCCGTCCCTCGGGCACCACGCTGCGCTCGGGGAGGGCGGCAGTGCCGAGGGCAGCAGGCGAGTTCAACGCCATCAATAACGCCCTGATTTCTATAGAAAGCACTTTCCAGAGGAATAAATCCTCGCTGCATCAAAAGGAAGCTACAAATCAAGGCGTGAGTCTCCGATCCCTAACGATGGGAACTTGGCCGAGGGTTTGGGGGCCGCACGCGAGGCTCACCCACTGCAAGCCGGGACCAAAATTAATGACGGGACAAAATGAGAGAGGGGAGCAAAGCGGAGCAGGACAGTAGTGAATTTGGGGGCCCAGAGCCCAGCCTGGCTGGGTGCTGCTGCCACCACACTGTCCCTGAGGGCTACCCACCAAGGACACCCCGCAGGCTCCTCGTCCTGCTGAGAGCAGGACCTGGTGGTGTGTGGGGGAATATTTGTGTGTCCTGATCCACGGCAAGTTTTCTGTGGGGTGAACCCCTCCACAAAAGGCCAGGGGAGCTCAGGTCCCCCACCCGAGGAGGGGACACGGCCCCGCAGTGCTGCCGTCCTCAGGCCCAGCCTTTGTCTGCTCCGGGCGCGCGCCCGGGGAAGTTTCTGCGAGATGGATGTGCGGCCCCGCGAACGCAGACATGTTAAATATGAGATCCTGGGAAGAGGTTTCCTTAGCAACAATAATGAAGTGAGAGAGAGAGAAAAGCTCTCATGGCTCCGCTCCCTCCTCTTGGGACTTTTTAGTGGTTTGGGGTACTTCCGACGATAGAAGTGCATTTGCGGGGCCGGCTGCAGGAGCGCGGCGCTGCCACGAGCCCCGGGCATGGACCCTGTGCCTCAGCTCCCCTCACCCATACCGGGGTTTGTGCACGGGCTGCTCCCACCTGCATGGCCCTGGCCCTACCCAGGCATCGCCCCAGCCCTGCAGCACCCCTGTGCCTGCTGTCACTGGGTCTCCACCGCTCCCCAAACCATCCTGCTGGGGCCACCGGCATGGGGACAACCGGTGGCACAGCCAGGGCCAAGGCACGAGGCCAGGCTGCCCCCACCACAGCGCCCTCCTGCAGCGTGGAATTGCTCATCTACATTTTTAATTACCTCGTTTGAATTGTGTTGCTCCCCTTTCACCTTTCCCTTAATGAAAGCTCAGGTGAGCACAGCCCCGGCAGCACCAATTTGATGCCCCAGCTGGGAGCGGCGATGCTCCTCTTACAGCGGGGCCACGCCAGGTGCCGGGGGGGCTGCGGCTTTGTGCGAATCCCCTGGGGTGCCGGGGAGGTTTAATGGGGCTCAGCACATGGCGATATTTAGTCTTCCAGGCAGAGTCAATCAGCACCTTGTTAGCACCGAGCTGCACCGTGCTGCCACCAGCCAAGGTGTCGACGACGTTTCCATCCTTCCCCAGTCCACCCTTGCAGCCTGCTGGGCTTTTGGGGGAAAAGACATCCAGTTCAGGCTGTTGTTCAGTTTGGGTTCAGGCAGGTTGGTGCCCATCCTCTGCGAAACCTCTCCTGGGACGAGGGACAGGCGGTGGCACTGGGGCACAGCCCTGTCCCTGTGCAGGGGACCCGCCAGCCTGCTGCCCCCTTCGTCCTGCTGCAGTTTGCCAAACTCTCTGCCGAGCTGTCGCACTGCCCCTTCCTCCCTGGGCCCTGCCGGCTCGTCAGGTGATGGCACTGTGCCTTGACTCACAATTACAGTAAATAAATCCGATTAGAAGTACTTTTACTACCGCATGTGCCTCATTACAATATGCCAAAACCCCTGGCTCCTGGGAGCTCCGTCATAATGAGGCCGGGATGTATGTATGCTGGAAAAAAAAATTAATGCTTATTGGAGTTAATTTGTTTTTATTAGCGCACTTCGCCTGGCAGCACGGATGTGGCCGGGTGCAGGGACAGGCAGCCAGGGGAGCCGCGTGCCATCGCCGTCCCCGGGGAGCACCGAGCCAGAGCAGGGGGCGCGTGAGCCCGCGGGGCGATGCCAACGGGGCAGCAGCATCTCCGCAGTGCCCCAGCCCAAAGGAGGCTGGACGAGGTCATAGCTCGTTAATAGGCTAATTAAGAGGAAAGCATCAAAAGCAAAATCCGAAGAGCCGTGGTAAACAACCCAGAGTGGGGTTAGCTGGTAATTAACTCGTCAGGGCCACGACGGCTGCTGCGCCCGCTCCTGCCCCGGTCGGTCCCTGGGAGCCCCCTCGCAGCGGAGCAGTCCCAGGGGACACGGGGGACACCAGCCCGCTCCCCGGGGTCACACCATGCTCTGTTTGGCTGCAAACCCCAGAGGATGCTGGGGACTTTTAAGGTTTTTCCCAGTGCTCCAGCAGAGCTTCCCCAGGGACGGCGCCGTCCCCTCCCACGCGGGCAAGAACCAGCCCCAAAATCCTCCTGGGAGTGAGGGGCAGGGTGGCCACCGAGTGTCCCCATCTCCGACCCTGTCCCATGGCCACTGAGTGTCCCCTCAGCTGGCCCCAGCACGCAGCACAAACATTTACAGCCGCACCTGTGGGGTCGGCTCGGCCTTCCTGCCGGGCTGGAAAATATAGATCGCGCCGTTAATAATACATACATTTATTAAAATTAAACCACCAGCAGATATTACATCCAGCAGCACTAAATTATGGATAGACCTCGTCCCCAACCTTTGTTTTTAATTAAAAAGCCCCTTTCAGTAATTCCATTAAGGCGGTAGCTTATGTTTTCTTTTTCTTCCCCTCTTTCAATAATGCAATCCGGCAGCATTTAAGTTGTGCTGATGAAACGTCTTTGAAGTTTCATGAATTGCTGATGTAATTGAATAAAAATAATATTAAGAAGGGAGAGAGAGAGAGAGGCTCTTCTCTAAACCCAAATCCTAATGAAATCACCTTAGCGCACCGAGCGGAGTGACAGCGAGCTCCGGATTTGCGCGTATTCCAGTAATCCTAAACCCATTAGCAGGGAGGCGCCGCACGGGCCACATGTTGCGGATTACAGCCAAAAAAAAGCCCTGAAAAAAAACCTTGGGCCTCCCCTCGGGTCCTGCTGGAGCCCCTTGCCCCACTAATGAGCCCCTTGCTCCGCTAATGAGCCCCTCGCAGCCCCAGCGCCCCCTCCTCGCCCTGCTTGGTTGGCTCCTTCCTCGGGTGTCGCGTGGCCTGCAATTAAGGTGGAGGGCTTCCCAATTATTTTGCCGCGTGCCGTTATTAATGGAAATATTAATTTTACATAAGTGCCTCTCGCCACCCTTAACAACGAGCAGGTTTTGTAACGCTCCCGGCCCCGCTGGGCGCCCGCTGCCCGGCGGCTCCGCTCGCAGCCCTGCGGCCCCGGCACCTCCTGGGCTCCGGGCTGCACCCGGCCGCCTTCCCTCACCTGGTTATTAAAAGCTAATTGAGCTCGGAGCCAGCGGCGGCTCCGAGGATGCTCCGTAATAAAGGGGAAATGTGTCAGGAGGGTTTTTGGCTCCACTTCCCCATTAGATCTAATTGCAGCTTCCACCTTGCGAGCCGATGGCGCAGCGGCTTCCCGGCCTCCTGTTCTTTAATTGTAATCGCCTTTAATGTATCGTACCAGGCGCCGTTAACAAAATGATAATTGCAACATCGATCTTGCAAAAATCACTGCAGAAAGCACGGGCTGCTGCGTTTTCACACAGAGGTGAAGGGCAGTTCAGCCCACCGCCGGCAGAGCTGGCACCGGCCGTCCTGCACCCCCTGCATCCCCTGCATCCCCTGCATCCCCTGCACCCCCTGCATCGCCTGCAACCCCGTTCCCCCATGGGATGGTTCCCAGCACTGGGCCCTGCCTGCAAGGGCTGCTCAGCCCCTGGCCAGGGGGTGATGCCCAGGCAGGAGGCGATGCTCCAGCAGCCTCCAGCAGTGCCCGGACACACGGTGCACCCCGCACCTTCCCCACTGCCCGGGCTGGGGACCACGCTCACCGGGACGGGGAAGACCACCTCGCCTCTCCTTCCTCCTCTCTCTTCTAATTTCTTTCTTCCCAATTTAGACTCCTCTCCAGGATAATGCAATAAAGACACGAAGCACCTAATTTTCATTGGGGGACAACAGACGCAATGGTATATTTACCCAGTCATACCATTATGAAATCCTACAATTAAGGCTTCAATCAGATAAATGCAATTACATAACACGATCTTATACGATATAATTAAAAACATCTGCAATCAAACTGAAGCCGATGGTACAGTAATCCTTAATCAGAAATTACCCACCAGCGGCTCCACGCCGCAATCCAGCGGGACGTGGTGGCAGCTCCGTGGTCCCCCGTGGGCACGGCTGGGCCACGGGTGGGTGCCCCGAGGGGACCCCGGCACGGCCAGGGGGGGCTGATCCGGCACTGCCGTGCCCGGCCCCGTGCCGAGCAGCGCCCGTGTGTGCCGGGCCGATCTGTGCTCGGCTGGCTGCGAGCGTTTAAGCAGAATTGACTGTGTATTCAGGCACTTTCAAACACAAGTAATCTTCATCTGGGAGACGGGAAGTGAAATATGTTATTGCTGGCCGCAGTAAATTACCCGTGCCAGCCCTCGCGTATAAAACATTACAGTTGCTGGCCAGTGCACTTACTCACCGCGCTGTCTGCATCCCATGATAAATTATGAAATAAATGGATGCTGGTCAGTGCTGACGCGCTGTGGGGGCTCGGCCGGTCACAGCAGCACTCTGCCCAGCCCCAGCACCAGGCAGAACCCAGTGCACGGGGCCGGATCCTGCCCCAAAAGCACCGGGGGCAGCTGGAAGGAGCGGGGAACAGGCGCTTGCAGGCTGCTTTATCGCCTCCTCCCTGGGGAGCAGCCCCACACCGCTGTGTCTGTCCCCTCTCCAGGACCCTGCGTGGGTGACTTCGGCCTCGCAGCACTTGCAGGGTGCTGGTGCTGGTCCCGGGGCACCTGCTTCGTTAAGGCTAACGAGCTGCGGTGCTGGAGGGCGGCAGCGTGGCGCCCCGCGGAGCTGGGAGGCGAGCAGCGGCGGCTCTGGCTCGTTTCTTTTCCCAGGGAAGGCCTTGAGAAAGCAAAACCCCCAAACCGTAAAATAAATAAAATAAAATAAATTCCTGCAACTTTAACAATCATTGTGTTGGATTTGGGAGATGTTATTCCTAGTGACAGACAAGGGCAATTATCTGCTATCCGCCAGCAGTTTTAGCCTAATTTCATTACTGCTGTGCAATTCTTCCTGAGCCGCTAGTCTATCACTGTCTCACAGAAAGGATTAGCCGGCACTTTCTTCATCTTCAAATGAATTTTAGCTGTCATGCCCTTGATGAATAGAACGGGAGGAGCGCTAGCCCATGCCGGCGAGCGCGGCGGGTCCAGGCCACGGGGCTGTGCCGGAGCCCGGCGTGTGTGAGGGATGCTGCTGCTGCTCCTGTGCTCCACGGGCTGAGCTCTGAGCCCCGTGCTCTGTGTTCTGGGTGTTCTGGGTGTTATTCTGGGCCTGCTGCTGCTTGCGGGAGGGTTTGGGCACGGGCTGCTCTTCCCAGAGCACGCCTAGGAGCCAAGCGGTGATCCCCAGGCTGGTGCATGGGCAGCAGGCTTCCCTTCATCATCCGGGCTGGATAAAATGACAGTGGCCGTGATACAACGGAGTAACGAACCAGCCGTCCTCCTCCCTCTCCAGATGATGTTTAGCTGCCAGTCCGGGCTACCAAGGAAGAGCAAAAAGCAATTTGAGCTTCAGAGCTGAGACCGAAGGCGATGCCGCGGGGAGCAGTGCGCCCTCGCTGGCCACGAGCCCTTGGTGGCCACGAGTCCTTGGTGGCCACGAGTCCTTGTTGGCCTCGAGCCCTCGGTGGCCACGAGCCCTCGGTGCCTGTGAGCCCTCGGTGGCCACAAGCCCTTGGTGGCACGTGCATGGCAGGGGGACACTGCCCGGCCCCGAAGCCCCCCGTGGCTTTCTGCCCCCTGTGGCCCCGCAGCGCTCCCCGCGCACCCACCACGCTCCGACCCCGGCACCAGCCCAGGGGCTCGGTTCTTCCACGAATATCAATTCCCCACCGGCGCATCGTCCCGGGGGAATATTTTAGAACCTTTAATGCAATTTCCTCCTCTCGCTGAAATATCATTTCAATCCGAGCCAGCCGCACCGTCTACCTGCTCCCTAATAAACCTCTGCGACTTTAATGAACTAAATAGCAAATTACTTTTTTATTCAAGAATGAAATTTCATCATATTCATAATTCATATTTTATTTCAGACATCTGCTGCTGATTACATTACATTTAACTAAAATTAGATGATGCTCAGAATGTAATTAAGCCCCTGCCAAATTCTCTGGCCCACCAATACCAGCCTCGCTCAGCGGGGGCCGCTTGGAACCTAATATGTAATTAGGAGCTATTTTCTAGCTGTTTTTAAAGTCTGAAAATTAGCTGCCTTTATTAATCACACAGACAAATATAAAGCGGAGCCAACGCTTGCTGAAATTTCTAAAAAGGATTTTTTTTTAATTATACACCACATAGTGCTGAGACTCATTTTGAATGTTGATTTGTTGTGCACTGACATTTTGACAACTAGTTCTCAATTTGTCTGTCGTAGTTAGGCAACAACAAAGCAGACAGTAATACTTAACTTTCAAAACCTCTCGGCGTGCCGGGAGGGGCTCGGGGCGGTGCCGGGGGCTGCTCCCCGCTGCCTCCGAGCATCCCCGGCCACGCCAAGCCCGTGGCCAGGAGGATGGATGGGGCTGGAGGCACCCATGGGTGCTGCCCGGGGCTGGATCCGTGGGGGAGCCCCCCCTGGGAAAGCCCTGCCCTGGGGGTGATGCTGCAGGAGGGGGGACACCGGTGTCACTCGGTGCCACCAGTTTGGGATGGCGATGGCACCTGGGGACATTCCCCGGGGGCTCTACGAGGGCTGGCGCTGCAGGGAGCGGGACGGGGCTGGGGGTCCCCATCCTGGCAGCCCCCATGGCCGGGGGGCCCCCAGCAGCACCCCCCCGGCGGCTGCGCGCTGACATTTCCTCGCCGTCCCTGACCCTTTTTCTGCTCTCTCAAATAATGTCACTGCCTCCTTAGCATCGATTCATCAGAGCAGAAGGAAGCCGCTGCTGACACGGATTATAAAAAAATGCCAGCTGTGCCTCGCGGGGCAGGGCAGCGCCCACCGCGGCCCCAAAAGAGCGCACGGCCTCGTCCTGGGTGGGGAAAGGCTACCAGGATGTAAGAAGGGATTTCCTTTTTTTCTTGTAAGAAACACCGGTGTCCCCCCGCTGCTGCTGGAGCTTTGGAGCAAAGGGAAAAGAGCCCTGTCCTCCAGGAGCCAGCAGTTAAATGCTGGAGTATCCAGGGCTGCAAAGTGACCCCTGGAGGGCCAGGTCCTCGAGGTGGGGAAGGTCCAGGACCCCGTCCCGCTCCCCAGCATCTTCTCCTGCAGGCGGAGGGAGCGCGGCTTCCCCTGCCCGCCCCCGTCCTGGCTATTAGAGGCAAACCCCGGCTCGTTAGTCTTCCTGCAAAGCTCATCATGTGAAAAATGAAGCCGAAGAAAAATTAGCCAAATTACCAGGCTAATCCTTCAGCGGCAATCGCTGCTCAGCTACACATCCGTAACACCCGACGGGGGAGAGGAGAGGAAAAGAGAGGAGAGCAGAGGGTCCCCGGGGAGAGCACCCAGGCTGGGCTCAAGCTGAGCACCCCGAGCAGTGAAGGACAGGATCTGGGGGACCCCATATCCCTGTTTGCTCCATAAAACAAGCACAAGGGGTGGCCGTGAGCTGGTGCTGCTGCCGGGTGATTTCTGCGCCCCGCACGGATGCCAGCAGCAGGCTGCTGCCCGGTGCCCCCCCGGTAATCCCGCTGAGAGCAGCGAGGAGCCTGCCGAGCCTCTGATTGAGCCTGGGAGGGAGGAATAAATGAAGGAGAGCGCGGGCACTCCAGCGCTCGCAGATGGATGCTAAATCCGGGCTCACTGCTAACAAATTGGGACCGGCTCCAGCTGCTGACTTCTGCAATTCTGGTCCCGGCGGCACGGGGTGGGGGTAGCATCCTCCCGTGCTGCAGCCCCCACCTCGTGCAGAGATGATTTGGGAGCCTGGGGGGCAGGAGGAAGCTGGGGAGGGGACCACACCACAACCCCGATCCCTCCAAGGTCACCGTGTTTGGGCTCAGCCCCGTCCCCGCGCCACCTCTGCACCTCCAGCACCCCCCAGCCAAGCAGAGGCCCGCGAGACGAGGCTGAAAGTTTGGGGACAAAAACGCCACAGGTCACAGATTGCAGCAGAGCTCGTGCCGGGTAGTGCCAAGGCCTCCAGCTACGGCCCTGGCACAGCTGAAAGATGAGAAATGGAGCAGAGCCAGCACGCGGGGCCGTCACTGAAGGACTCGTACGGCTCAGCGGGCTGATAACGGGAGGACCCACACGTCTTAGTTACAATTTAAAGCAGCAAACCAACATTTTTTAGTTCTTTTCCTACCAGAGCTGCCAGGCCTTCTTCTAAGGAAAGCAGCTAACGCTGATTAACCCCCGAGACGTTGTTTTGAAGTGAAGTTTCTTCGCAGGGAACGTGGCATTTCTTTGTGCTCACCAGGAGAAGCTACAGACACATTTAAGCGGTTATGAAGGCAGCACGCACCCAGATCCTCACATTGATTACACTGTATTAGAAAACGGTAAATTATTTATCAGGCTTTCTGACTTGTGATTAGTGTAAAGCTGTTCTTGGATGCAAATTGGAATTGTAATTAGACATGTAGAAAACCAGCCTCTGAAACCTGGTTTTATCGAAGCAGCGTACGGTACTTTTTTCCTTTTGTAGCCGGCGTAATTATCAAAGAACACTTTGCACGTATAAAATGTCAATTTATTAAAAACAGAGACAGTTTTATTTATGTCTGATCAGTGAGCTAAACCTGGTCATGAGGATGGCAAGACGTTAGAGCTGGTAGACCTCAGCTTCTCACACTTGATTTCTTATTCCTGCACGGGAAGGGGAGGACAAGCTCCCCCACCTCTGACAATTTATTATTTGGCTTTCAGTGAAGTTAATTCTTGAGCAGAGCAACACTTAAAAAAACCCCAAACAATGACAAAATCTTCAGCAGGTATCAAAGAGACCCCAGCCACAAGGAGTCAGCTTATTTCTGGGGTCACGTACTCACCTCCCAGTTCCATCTCGTTCAGCAGTTCACCATTAACATTTCAGAAGCAGCCACATTTACATAGCGAGTGTAAATGCATTCAGGTTTTGTGCCTCGCCACTTGCAAACTGCGGTCAGCTCTTGAAAAGTTTTTTTTTTCCTTACTTAAAACCAATTCCTTTAAACTAGATTTTTTTTAAATCCTTGTTTGCTGAGCCCCCATCTCCCCTGCCTTTAGAGGAGGCACAGCTCACACCCCCACCAGCAGGCTCATTTAAGACAGAAGCATGAGCACGCTCCCCAAACACATCCCAGAAGAGCTACAGTAAGTAGAAATTCTAAAACTGCCTTTGCCTCCAGCCACCCTCCCTGCAGGTAACAGAGCCAGAGCCTGAACCAGACCTCGGGCACGTGAACAGAGCCCGGTTACAGGACCCTCTTTATCAGCCCAGAATGAAAACAGTGATAAATTCATTAGAGTTGTGCTGTTTTTTTTTTTCACGTTAATTACCCACCTCTTAATTAGTAACAGGTAAGAGCTCTATTTAAATGTTTCCTTTCCACGGTTAATTGCAGTCCAGGAAAAACCGAGACCCAAGTGTCGAGCCCTGAGCTGCCAAGATGCTTTTCACCCCCAAATGTCAAAGCACTCCGCACATCCGCCTCGCCAGCCTCGCTGCACGCCCTCGCAGGACGCCAGGGGAGACGCGGAGAGACACCGCACGCATCTGAAGCAGGAGAACCAAGCCGAGTGTCATTATCCGTGCTGGAATCCAGCCCAGAGCTCTCCTCCTGCCCCTCGAGATTAGCACAGCAGTTGAGAAAGGAAATTCAGAAGAGGATTTTTGAGAGGCTGGGGCGGGCTCGGGCCCAGAGCAAGTGCGAGCAGTTGCTCCTGGGTCCTCACCGCGGTCCCAGCTCCCCGAGGCACCAGCCCTGAACCCCAGCACCCAGAAGGATGCAGATGGGAGCACTGGGAGAAGCTCCCAGGCAGCGGGGGCAGAGCCAGCCAAGAGCTCGGCCTCACCAGGGGCAGCAGCTCAGCTCTCGGAGAGCTCGTGCAGCACTTGGGCTTTTAAAGACGAGGAGGAGTGCAGGGTCACCCCGGGGGCCCCGATGTCGGTCTCCCAGCACTCAAATCCGCAGGCGCACAGATCTCGCTTGGCTGCTTCCACGGCCTGCGGGGTGGTGTCTGCCAGGAGGGAGGCAAGAACAGGCAGGAGGTCAGCCAGGCCGTGCCTGGAGGCAGGAAGGGGCGCCCACGTTTGCCCCCGTGCCGAGCTGGGTGGGCAGAGGGGCACTGACCTGGTCGCAGCAGGGTGATGCCGCAGCCGCCGCCGCCAGCGCCGGTGAGCTTGCTGTGCAGGCCGTGCGAGGCCGTCACCCGGCACAGCCGGTCCAGGGAGGGGTGGCCGACCCCGATCACGTTCAGGTGGTGCTGGTTGATGTCAAAGAGTTCCTAAGAGAGATTGCACAGAGAGGAGGTGAGCACATGCGGTGGCAGCAGCAATTCCCAGCCATGGGTCCTTCCTCGGGATGCTGTGGGGGGCTGCCCTGCGTTCCCGGCCACCCCACAGCCACCTCGTGTCCATGGGGAGCTTGGCCACCAGCACGTCTTGGGGTCCAGCAAGGTCGAGGCCAGTGCCTGAGCCCCGTGCTGCTCATTTGACCCCGTCCCCATGATTTGTGCTGCTCCTGCCCATCGCTGTGACAGCGGTACAGCAGCGTCTGGGCCTCCTCACTCAGGAGGGAGAAAGTCCTGGTCGCAGCAAGCTGCTCACAGATGTTTATTCCAGGCCCTAAATCAGAACTCCCTGATTTAGTGCTCCTAAATCAGAACTCCTTGATGCCTCCCGACTGTTTTGCCTCTCCCCTGTCACACAAGTGCTGAGCTGAGCTCTGTGTGGGCTGCAAGCCAGGGGGCCTCTCACCAGCACCACACCGGGCTCCTGGCACAAGTGGGGTCAAGAGGAGCTCCTCTGGGAGCAGCACGAGCTCTCCCAGCAGGGCTGCCTGCACGGCTCCGTGCCAGCCCCCAGCACTGCGGCTCCTGGGGACAAAGCCTGAGCACCCCAGGTGACAACAGCAACAGGCACGGGTCAGGATTGCAGCTTCCCTCTGCCCTGTACTGGAAGTGCAGAGCTGTGGGACAGAGGGAAGTGCTCAGACAGATCTCACAGAGCAAACTCTGAGCCATGAAAGGACCTCAGAACCCCAGCGACAGCAGCATCCTCCCAGCTCACCGGCACCATCAGCTCAGGGTGAGCAGGGAGAGATGCTGCACTGTGCCTGAACAAACGTGGGAAGATGACCCAGCAGAGCACACGTATCACAAGTTTTGTGCTGGGCTGGATGGGTGGCCACCAAGAGGCTTCTTTACATGCCTGAGCGAGGGCACAGCGCTCCCCGTGAGCATCCAGGACACCTTTCATCTGCTCCACAACCTGCTGGGACTCGGCTGACAGCGCCTGACACAGTGACGGGCTCGATGGTTCAGGCTGCCCAGAGCTGCAGGTTCCAGAGCAGCCAGATGTGTGCACACGTAGGTGCTGCGTGTGGTTGATGCTAAACCCAGATGCTAAAAGGAGCTGCACTGCTGTACCGACGGGTTGCTCAGCACCCGTGGCCAGGTTTGCCTCAGCTGGGCACCACCACCCCACGTCCTCACCCCGCACGAGGCGGTGCTGCAGCGCTGCCGGCACCGCAACGAGCTCCCCCCGCTCGGCAGCAGCCTCTCCTCCTCCGCACAAAGCCAAGCCGAACGCAGATCTCCGCGTGCACCTCATGCATCAATGTCAGGTCAGCTCTGGGCACAGCTCCGTTTGTCATCCTCCGGAGCCAGGACGAGCACCGAGCGCTGGGAGCTGGCTCGTGAGCAGCCCCTTGAGCCGGGCTCCCCGCTCTCCGCTCCAGCCCTGGCAGTGACAGAGCAGCAGACGAGCGAGGCTGCCCAAACACACCCCACATTTCTCCAAGGGAACAAAACCTTTAGGGCTGCAAGTCCCCAGAGTAACAGGTCTGCTCCCTCCCTCCCTGTCCTCTGTGCTGCGGGAAGACACAAAGAGCATTTTCTGTCCCCCCGGCTCCCAGAAGGGCATTAAGAGCAGCGCACGCAGACCACAATTCCACTCCGACCTGAACGCTTCCTGCTATCAAATTCTTTCTTAGCCCTAATGGTCTTTAAATGACATTTTGATGTTCAACAGTAACGGCGTCTAAAAATACTGGCGAACGAGCCCCTTACCTCCAGCACAGGGTAATGCTCCGGTGATGGATTTGCAGGCATCGCTTCCAGAACACTTTGGCACTCCTGAGAAATGGCATCGATGGAGTCCAGCACCGGGTTCATTATAGCCGGGAACTGAGGAGCAGGGAGGCGAGATGTGAGCAGACTGCTCGCTGGACCTAACGCCACCCCGAGAAAGCCGCCCCAGCCCTCTGGAGCTGGGCAATTCCTCGCCCCACGCAGGGCTGCTCGCTCACAGAAAAACCCAGGGCAGAGCAGGGCAGTGCCCAGGTGCTCACAGCTGCAAAAACTGGAGGAAGAGAGGGAAACAGAGGGAAACTGGCCAGAGAAAGGAGCTATTCTGCTCGATGGCTGCACACTGGTGATTTTTGCAACGAGCCCTGCGTGCTGGAGGGAGGGAAGGAAGCTCAACTCCATTCCCCAGGTGTTAGCTAGGAGCAAGCTTGAATGCAACAACCCCGAGAGCTCACGAGAGCTCCCTGCGAGCCCAGCAGGAGATCAGAGCTCACCAGGACACTAGGGTTCCCTCCCCCCAGCGCACGCCCCCATCCCCGTGGCCACGCAGGCGCTGCACCTTCAGGATCTTCTCCTTGACCCCCGCCACCAGGACCTTGGTGCTTCGTGGGACTTTGGTGTTGGTCAGCAGGATCCTCAGCGTCGGCACCCTGCGAGCAACGAGACACGGTCAGCCCCCTTCCTTCAGCAAAGCCCCGCAGCTCCCAAACCCACCGGGCCCCTCGGGGTTTTCCTTTGAGCACAACAAAGATGAGGGTCCCATTAATTTGGGGGGAAGTTAGGCAGGTGCTCAAGCACCAGCTGGGTTCAGACTTGTTCCTCTCGGTTACAGCGAACAACTGCACCAGCACAACGAACAGGACTAACGTGTTTACTGAAATCCGTGTTTTCCAACTAAAATCTTTCCTTTGAAATACTGCCAGGCTGGCCAGCAGTGCCCATTAGCCACTAATAAAGCAATTTCATGCACTGGGGAAGATTTTAATGGAGTCAGATTATCCTCCCGTGGCAGGAGGCATTCAGGGCCCGGCCCTGCTCTCCGCAGCTCGCTTTTTACGCAGCGCTGCCATCAGGTAGGCGAGAAGTTTCCCCCCCTCCCCACAATGTCATTCGCTGCCAGGAGCGGATCCGCTCCTGCTGCCCATAATGCCATGAAATTAATATTGATCCCCTGCGCCGCGTTCATCTGATGTGGGATAACGACCAAACGTTTTGCTGTTCTCGCCCACCCCGCACCGAGGCGGACACTCAGGCTCCCCACACCCGGGACAAAAACGTGGCCGTGGAGCCCCGCAGCCTCTCCTCCAGCTCGTGCAGTGCCACATCCACCCGAGGCACTGCTGCCACGTCCCACCCCCTGAGTTATTTTTAAGCTCCAGCATTACCTCTTTAACGCTTTGATTTTTCCTGATTGGTATCTCAGGGCTCCACCTAAAGTGAAACACATGCATTGTCTCAGCACACAGCCCGCCGAGATAAGGCGGCGTTGTACGAGACAGAAGGTCTTTCATCTTCAGAACCTCACCCAGAGCACATGACAGTAATTGCAAGGAACACCAGCTAAATGAACCATGTTCGCAGGCAGCATGAATCTGCCCGGCCCCGCTGACTTAATGAGAGGGTCTCGCTGGACACAGTTAACCCAGTGACTTTCCCTCTGCCCTCCTCTGCTTCAGGATCACGTTAATTTATTTATTTTTCCAAAGGCAAAGAGTTTGGCCAGCATTAAATCTTTGCTGAAAGAGACTCCAGCAATGATTCCCCGGGGTAGAGCCAAGCGTGCTGGTTTCAGACGGGACTGGATGTGTGCTCGTGTCAGCAGCTGTCTGCTAGCAGGGAACTTCCCCGTGCTGGAGGAATCTTGCCTGGCTCCTGCTTCACCAAGGCACTGCGATTAGGTCTCATTAGAAAGATTACCGAAAGGAAAAGGACACTTCCCAAACCCTTGGAAGTCTCTGCTAACTGAAACTGCGTGACAGCTGTCCGAGTGCATTTTCTCCTGCCTGATCCCGGGGGCAGGATTAGGTCCCTTTGTTTGGACCAGAACAGTCTCGGCTCCTTGCAGCGGGGTCTCTGCCCCACAGCACCTGCCCGGGGGATGCAGACCCCCGGTGTAAACGCAGGTCTGCCAGCCCCAGAGCTGGCTCCAGTCCCAATTACGGACGGGGCTCACCACCTTCCAGAAGCAGGGCTGCTGTTCTGGCACAAAAATCCCCTCAGCACCCCCGTTTGGGGTCGGAGAGCAGCTCACACGCACGTACCCCAAGTGCCGACAGCGTTGTCCACACCCGAGGGATTGCCGTGGATCACCCGCTCCCCCTGGAAGGCCCAGCTGTTGATCAGAGTCATCTCCTCTTCTGTCCACCTGGAAGGCAAGAAAAAGACTCAAAACCACCCAAAACAGCGCACAAGGAGCGAAAGAGAGATAACACGGAGGGCACAGCATGCCCAGAAGCAGATCAGGGTCAGCTCACTGCACACCCAGCCCCATCCACACCTCCCAACACCGCGTTACCACACTCTGCCCTGAGATCCCCCTCACCAACACGCAGGACGGTGAGTTTAAACACAGATGAGAAGAGAACCCCAAAAGTTGCACCTCGCACAGGCAGCCCCAGCCTCTAATTGCCAGCTGCTCAGCCGCAGAAGCCTCACAAATTGGGTCAGAAGATGTCACTGGAAGCGATGCTCGAGCAAAGGCTTTGATTTTTAGGGATTAACTCCTAACACTTCAAGCCACGCTGGGTGCTGGCACTTAAAACACAACAGGGAAGCAAATGCCGAGGTGTTTATGCTGAGAGACAGAGGAACGGGCTCTCTGTGGCCCCGAAAGCAGTCACACAGACTGCTAAGTGCTTGGAGAGGTTAAACGCTGGCTGAAGGGCTCGGTGCTGGGTCAGGCTCGGCCAGGCTCGAGGCCCCTGAGCGAACACACCAATTAAGGGGCTGCAGCAGCACAAAAAGCCATCCCGGAGCTGCCGGTTGCAGAGCGGTTTAATGCTCCGTGGGATCAGATAGCCCAGCACCAGGACCTTCTGCAGAGATCACAGCTGGCATTTGGTGCCCAGAACACAAACTGGGTGCCAGAGTCAGAGGCACAGACGCAGGTTTTAGATAAGCACCAAGCAGCCCTACACGAAATAAGGAGCAGTCGCTGACCCCTGCTAGGGCAGGGCAGAAATCAGGGGAGCCGCCTGCTACCTGGAAGCCCCTTCCTCACACTGCCCACTTTCCCAGGCTGCAGCTGAACATCTTCATCCATCTCCGCGCATCTTTAATTTCACTTGCCAATATTTAATCTGCGAAGCATTCAGGAAAACAGCTCACACCACCGCTACTCAAAATAGAAGCGCAGTTTGCTGTAAACCACTTGTTTTTAATCCTCTTTGAGAGGCTGCGATTCTTCTCGACGCAGGAGTCATTATATCACGCTGTTCTTTTCTTGCAATGTTAAGCAAAAACCTTCTGAAGTCTGACACCCCCATCTCTCACTTACCCCTCTGCACGCCAGCTGGAAGAAAAAAAAAATTACGCTGTATTCAAGCTGAAGCCAAGAAGTGTGAGCAGGGAATGAAGACATCCTTGCTGCTCCCTGCTTTAGAGCTGGCCTCTGGTTTCTCCCGTCGTGTGACCACGGGGAGGTTTGCACCCGCTTTAGGAACGTGTTTCTGGCTGTTTGCAAGCTCGGGTTTTGAAGCAGAGCAGAGCCGCCTCCTCTCACGGTCTCACTTCCAGGCCCCCCCAAAATCCACAGAGCCAACCATAAAAGGTTGCACCTGGCTCCGGGGTAACAATAGAGGGTTCTGCAACTCCAGCTGCGATACGCATCTCTGAGCTGAGCCTCCTTCCACACACAGCAGAGCAGACCAGTTTTTCAGGATTGAACTCCAATGGAAAGCAGGGGAGAGGGAAAGAAACTCCCTTTCAACAGCCCCTGATAAAGGGCAGACTCAGGCAAGAAATCGGAAGGAAAAGTACCACGGGCAGAAAAAAAATCCATGGGAAAGTGCAGGAAAAAAGAGAAAGAATCTTTGACTCCTTGACAGCTCAAAGCAAAACCTAAAAGATGCTCAGGGACAGAGAAGAAACAGAGGTAAAAAAAATCCTCTACATTAAAGTGTTTTGTTTTCTTGGCAAAATAAAGCTACCTTACCCTAGACAGAGTAAGCAGCGGGTTAAATGCGTGTGTTTTTACCAAGTCTCTGCATCCAGGTGCTTTTATCAGGAGAACAGAACTGTAAACACGATCCGCAGGTCAGAGCCCTGGGACAAGACACGCCTCTGCTGCTGGAGCACAGGCAGCAACAGGCAGGGAAGGGAAACGAGCTGAGCCCAGGGTGCCACAGCCACGCTCACAACCACAGCATGAGCCCAAGAGACGGCCAGACAGAGCAGGAGAGGTGCCAGTGCCAGGATTTGCTCAGACAGAAGGAAAGAGGGGGGCACAGCGGTCACGGTGTGGGATGTGCTGATCCAAACAGACCCCCCCAGCCTGGGGCACGGACCCCAGATCGCGGCGTGCTGCTGTCAGAGAGCAGGGCTGTCCCCGTGGCGTGCCTCCCAGGCGTTACCTGGCTGTGATCTCCCCGTCCTTCAGCGGGCAGGAGATGGCTCCGCAGGCGTGCAGCAGCGCCGCCGCCAAGCACACCGCGTAGGCAGCGCTCGACCCCAGCCCGGCTCCCGTGGGCAGCTCCGACCACACCACGATGTCCACGCTGGGAACATCTCTGAAACACAAAGGGCAGGCTTAGCGACCTCGAGTCCCACCTAGAAACAACATTTCGAAGGTAAAAGACGCCAATTAGGACCGATCAGAGGAAAAGCTGCTTGAAAATTGGCCCCCTCAGCACACACACACACGCAGGCAGCTGAGTAGCCTCGCTGAGCACTGTGCCAGAACAAAGCCTGGCTGAGTCGGCTCTGTGATTAGCACAGCTCGTCAAGCAGCTAGGAGGGGCACTCTGTAACCAAACACTTGAGTAGCACCACAAAGAGACCCTTCAGAGGCTGTCGTGTGAATTTAAATGTGCTCTAAGTAAAGACCAAGTGTCACAGATGCCCAGCCGCATCGTTACACCTCGCTGGAGCAAGAAGCTGCCGAGGATGATGAAAGGTGCCTGTGTCCACGGGGCCTCTTCTCCACCCACCGTGTCAGGGCTGTTACAGACCCCGGCACCAAAACAGGAGCCTGTACCAGCAGGTGAGCGCTGGGAACCACAACCTGGTGGTTTCGGAGCAGGCTGGTCACAGCCCCAGCACAGGGACTGCAAAGCAAGTCCCTGTCACGGCCCTGTAGCCTTTGGTCCTTGGCTAAGGGTACTGGGAACAGGCTGTGGTGGTGCTGCACGTACCACACCTCGCCCCGAGCACCCTGTCAGTAACTTCCATTACCCCCAGCTGTGCTGATCGAGTTTAGAAACTGGAACAGCCTCAAGCTGCGGTGACCCCAAGTTATCAAATTCGGAAGGAGATCCAGCTTAGCAGAGGGATCAGACGCTGAATTCACAGCGTGTTTCTGTAGGTGTTCCTCTAACCTACGCTAAGCCCGTATGAAACGAGCTGCCTGCACCAGCTCTGAAGGGGTCTCTTGAGGTGCCCAGAACCTAAATAAAGGGCGATTCCCTTTGATTTCTTACTCTGCCTCAAAGAGCTGGTTTCCTTCTGTGACCTTAAAGATTCAATTAATGCTGAACACCCCAAACATGTTTATTTTGGGGCAGGAGGACAGCCTTACCCATACTTAGCCGAAATAGCCAGGCACATATAAAGAAAGGCAAGAATAGCAAGGCTGTCGGGACCGGAGGCTTCGGCAGGGATTCCAGCAAACTCTTTCAGTGCTTCCAGCACTTCTGCGCTGGGGGGTTTTGATTCATCAAAGTCAGCTAGGGAGGCAAGCAGGGGAGAATTCAAACACTGAGAGGCCAGGAAATTGTTAAACTCGAAAGCTGCGTTTACACAAACAACTCTTGTTAGAGGAGGCAGACACAGACCATGAATTAGTTTCATGTTTTACCTACAAGCTTTCTGCTCGGGATAAAATAAAGCGAGACCTCCACCAGCCACCCTGAGAACCTGATCTTCCCCTGCACCGTCTGACAGAGGCTCTCTCCTTGCCTTCGCTTCTCACATGTGCCCATCCACCACCAGGCCGAATTTGGGAAGCCAAATGCCGGTTATTAAAGCCCAGGGACACTGAAATGCTTCAGCCGTGTCTGAGAGCCAGCAGCCAGAGCAGGGATGAGCACAGGAGAAGTTCAGGCTGGTGCCGAGGTCACCGACATGCTGACCCTGCAGACTTTGCCCTGCCAAGCAGACCGACCCGGTGAGGGGCAGGGAGCTGCCACCAGGTCCTGCAGTGGGAAGGGCCCCATGGGGTCACCCGGCACGAGACGCTGAGTGCCTGGGGGTGCTTGGGGCTGGATGGGGCCCTTACAGACCCTCTGGTTGCAGCCCCCTGCCCCAACCCTGGGTTCCCCCAGCCCCATCCAGCCTGTGAGGGAAGGGACACCCCCTCACCCTGTACCCCTGCCTGTTGATGACCCCAACCCCAACCCAACCCCAACCCCGACCCAGACCCAATCGCCATCCCAACCCAACCGCAATCCCAACCCTGACCCCAACCCAATCCTGACCCCAATCCTAACCCTAACCCAACCCTGACCCAGACCCAACCCCAACCCCAACCCCAATCCCAACCCAAACCCAACCCCAAACCAATCCCAAACCCAAGCCCACTTCCAACCCAACCGCAATCCCAATCCCAACCCCAACACAACCCAATCCCAATCCCAATCCCAACCCCAATCCTACCCCAACCCCAATCCCAATCCCAATCCTGACCCCAACCCAACCCAAGCCCAATCCCAACCCAACCCCAACCCCAACCCATCCCCAACCCCATCCCCAACCCCCCTCATCCCAGTGCCGCCCCCAAGGACCCCCCTCTCCCCCCTCACCCCCGAGTTGCTCCCTGAGGGCGCTGAGGCCGGGCCGCTCCCAGCTCCTGAGGACTCCAACTCCGGGCAGGCGGACACGGAGCCGCCCCTCGCCGCCGGGCCGCAGGCACAGGAAGGTGCGGAGCCCCAGCGCCACGGCCAGCGCCGCCTGCGGGAGAAAAAAACGGGACAAAAACGGGACAAAACGGGGCGTGAGCACCGGGAACACGAAGCCCAGGCCGGTCCCAGCCGTTCTGCCCCTCACCTTGCCGTGCACCACAGCGTGCTCCCCGTGCAGGATCACCTTGCCCGGCGCCGACACCACCAGGCCCCGCTCCGCCATGGCCGCACCGCGCTCCGCTCCGGCTTCAGCCGCCGGTCCCGCCCTTCTCGCTCTCAGCCAATCGCGAGGCTCGTAGAGGAGACGGAGCGGCGGGTTGACCAATGGGGAGGCGGCGTTGCGGGATGGTGAGGCGGTGGGGTGAGGCCGGCGAGGGGCGGGCGGGGGTTGCGGAGGGTGGCGGCGATGCTGAGGAGGGCGGCGGAGGCGGCGGGCAGGGGGCTGCGGAGGCCGCTGGGGAGGAGGCAGCGAGGGGGGGGCGGCGGCAGGTGGGGACGGGAACGGGATCAGGAACGGGAACGTGACCGGGAGGGGACCGGGGATCGAGGACCAGGACCGGGACCGGGGATCGGGGCTGGGAACGGGATCGGGAAGGGACCGGGGGTCGGGGACCAGGGACCGGGAACGGGATCGGGATTGGGATCGGGACCGGGAGCGAGGATCGGGACCTGGGAACTGGGACCAGGGACCGGGAACGGAGCCAGGGAACGGGATCGGGACCGGGGATCGAGCACCGGGGGATCGGGACCTAGGAACGGGGACCATGGACCGGGACCAGGAACGGGAATCGGGACCTGGGACCTGGGACCGGGGACCAGGGAACGGGATCAGGACCTGGGAACGGGGACCAAGGACTGGGATCCGGGACCAGGAACGGGAATTGGGACCTGGGACCGGAGACCAGGGAGTGGGACCGGGCGGTGCCCGCCACCCCCTGACACCCCCCTGCCTCCCGCAGCCCCTCCGGCAGTGCCCGCGCCCCGAGGATCTACACCCGGACAGGGGACGGAGGTGGGCCGGGGGCTGCCGGGGAGCGGGGGCTGCACGGTCCCCCTCCAGCCCTGCCCTGACCCCCGGGACCCCCGGGACCCCCGCAGGCTTCTCCAGCACCTTCACCGGCGAGAGGAGGCCCAAGGACGACCGCGTCTTCGAGGCGCTGGGCACCACGGATGAGCTGAGCTCCGCCATCGGGTGAGTGCCCCCCGGCCTCCTCCCCAAACCCCGGGGGGCTGCGACCCCGCTGCCCCCCTCACCCTCGACCCCTTTCCCCGCCGCAGGCTGGCCGGCGAGTTCGGTGCCGAGAAGGGGCACGGCTTCGTGGAGCAGCTTCACAAGGTGAGGGGTGCCCACAGGCCTCACCCGGCCTCCCCGCCCTGTGTTGTGCTCTTAGTTTTACACAGGGTGCTCCCGTTGACACGTAGGAATTTGATAAACTTAGTATTAAAACATCAGAATGAAGCATCCCGTAAATATTTAAGGCTCTGAGCCACGGTTACTCCCCAAGAAACAAACTTGAACCAGGAAGGAAACCAGCAGGTCAGTAGCAGGCAGATAAACGTATCTACACATACCCAGATCTGTGCCCCCACGCATCACAGCCAGGAGTTAAGCCTTGTCACGGAGCTGCAGGTTTGGGATCAGGGCACCAAAACTACGTGGCTACAATGGTGGGAGTGGGAGACTGCTCCCACCGTGGCACTGTGTGGGTTTTACTAACTGGCTTTGCTGTGCACAGGAACCCAGGAGCTAATTGGGGACCTTACAGAGCTTTGTGAGGCTGTCTCTGAAACGTCCCGTGCCATGGAGAGATGTTCCTCAAATGGATGTGACGCCGAGCCAGCACCACCTCCAGCTTGTTTGGCGCTGCCGTTCTCTCAGAGGTTCCTGGTTTGGTGTCCCACCAGCAAAGGGATCCTGCGAGTGCTCCTGGTCCGCTCTCACCAGGGTCATCCGGGGTGGTTCAGTGTGCCAGTGAAAACGAGTACACGCGATAATCTGGTTTCTCCTAAAGCAATTAGGGAGCACGTACCTGATCCCTCCTGCCAGCAGGCTGGGGATGATGAACAGCAAGGGTCGGATCCTCTTTAATCAGCACAACCAGCTGTCGCCTCCCAGAGCTCGCTGTGGTTGTACCGGAGCATCAAAGGCTGGATAAACGTAAACACCTCTTTTATTTTTGTCCTGATTGCCACATCTAGGTCCAGTGTATGCTGCAGGATGTGGGCTCCAACATCGCGACGCCTCTCTCCTCAGCCAGGGAAGCTCACTTAAGTAAGCCCCAGAGGATTTTCCTGGGATAAGAGGTCATGAATCTACGCTGTGCTGGGCTAGGGCTGGGGGGCTGCCCCAGCACTGCCCCACACCGTGTGCCTGGGTGCTGAGCATGTAACTTGTGGTTCCACGAGCTGCTCGTGCTGTGTCTGTGTGACTCGAGTGATGCGAGCTGGCCTGGGGCACTGCCACAGCTGCTGAGTGGGGAGCCAGCCCTGCTCCAGCAGGAAAAGTATTTTGGGGTGCTTTCCTAGGGCTTGCCAATCCAAGAAAGGTGAAAGGAGAGCTCCGTCTGTGGAGCGAATGCTGCATTTCCTGCAGTTGACTCTTCTTTTCCTTCTGTAGAACGAACTGCGTTCAGCGAGAAGCCTGTCCTGGAGCTGGAGCAGTGGATTGACAGCTACTCAGAGCAGCTTCCTCCGCTCAGAGCTTTCATCCTGCCTGTAGGTATTGCTTGTGCCGCTCGCTGCCGGGAGAAGGCTGGATCTGTTAGGGTAAATCTGCCCCACCACTTGCTGTGGGAGCCGGGAGAAAACAGGCTGTGAAGCTGTTACTTGTGCTGAAAAATAGCAAAAAAAAGCACGGAGAAGGACCAGGCTGAATTAAATTCCCAATAGTTCTGCATTTAGGTCTCTCTTCCCAGTTGCCTGGCCATACCAGAGCGTGTGTTCAGCTGCGTGTGTGCGAGATGCGATGAGCTTTGCTGCAGCTGTCCCACGAGGCGGGTGGCTGGCTGGCTGCAGGCACTGACGTGCTGGTTCCTTGTCGTTGCAGTCGGGAGGTAAAAGCAGCGCCGCTCTCCATTTTTCCCGAGCCGTCTGCCGCAGAGCTGAGAGGTGGTGAGTGTTGGCTCGTGGTGTCACCGAACAAAATTAGCAGAAGATGATCAGACTGCCACAATAACGGCAAACCAGAGAGAAAACTCACCTGCTCGTTACCGAAATGACTTCCCTGTGAAGTCACTTGTGTTTGCCTGGACCCGCTGTGCAGCAGCTCCAACCCAGCTGATGTTAAGGGAGATGTTACTGCTGATGTGCTGTCCTTACAGCTTGGCAACCCAGTCTGCAAAAAGCTAACATCACAGTCGGTTGTTTCTTCAAAAGACAGCTAGAATGAGGGCTGTACAACAGGCCAGAGGTGATGAGCAGCTCTGTTCCCTCACCAAAAAAGGGTTCCTGTTTACCTGCAGAAAGGCATAATGATCCTTCAGGTTATTCATTTACAAGCTGCTCCCTTTACTCAGTGAAACCCACTCACGAGTATCCTTTGGTGGAGCACACCTGCAGGCCTCCAGAAAGTTATGGTAACGATTTGTGTTACGTGGCCACCAGGGATTTCTCCTGGTGGAACTGAGCAGCGCTCACAGCTGCCATGGGGGATGAGGACAGGGGCTCCACGTGAGGTTGGGGTGTGAAGTTTGGTGCTCCAGCAAATTGCATTCATTTTGTTCATTCATTTAACTAGAAAGTTAAATGCACTAAATCATCCCTTTTCTTGTTCTAGCGTGGTTCCTTTAGTACAAGCAGGGGAAGCAGATCCAAACGTGGCCAAATATTTAAACAGGTAAAAAAAAAATATCCATCTACCTCTTTATTCTTGTACCACTGGAGCGTGCTTGTTGTCGTTCCCTTAGCCACGGCACAGAACTGCGGGGTTTTACATTTCAAGGAGTTTCCCTTCCAGATGATGATCTTTGAAGTTTTAACAAGCAGCTTTTTAAATGTGGTTGCATGGCCTGTACGTCTCTGCAGACACCGCTGGGGTGCTGGAGGGGCAGCCACCTCGCTTTCTTTGCTCATTGCTTTTCCCTTGGTTTACAGACTGAGCGACTACCTCTTCGTTTTGGCCCGTTACGCTGCAATGAAGGAAGGGAAGGAAGAGAAAATATACATCAAGCCTGAGCAGTGACCGGGAGCTGGGATGTTTGCTTTCTAGATCGTGGAAAGGTAAATCCAGCAGAGTGCTTCCCTCAGGCATGGACAGGGCAGAGAGCAGGCCTGCACTGGGAACGTGAGATGTCGAGAACTTCCAACTAAAATAACTATGACCGTGTTCATAAATGCGGTGAGGAACACAGCTGTTCTGCTTGGCCTTGTCCGAGTATCTCTTGTGCTGGCTTCAGAATTATTCTTTGTCCTACGCTGGAACTGAGTCAGGAGGCTTTTGATAACTACAGCCGATTTTTAGAGATGTCTTAATTTCCCTGGGCAGCGGCAGGTTCTGCGGAAAGGCTTTGACGGGGCTCTGAGGAATGAAGAAGAGAAAACAATCAGCTTCTCTCTGTAAGTCACAACGCCCGTGCAGAACAGCCACTGTGCCGAGATTCAGGAACTCTGTCCACAGGCTCTGAAATAATAAATGTGATTTACTTGTACCAAAGGGCCCCTAACTGTCATGCTTTAATACCGAGCCCAGCTTGCTTTTCTTTTTTAAGTTGCTTTCAATCCATCAGCCCTGGCTGGAGCTGAGCTGTGTAGATTTACAGGAACGCACTTGGAATTCTTTGGCTCTGGCTGCCTCTCCTTATGCATGTGAAAAATGTCTCCGTGCTGACAATCCCATGCATCCTCTGCCAGGAACGGGCTTGTGCAGGACGGGGATTCAGGAGGAAGGGCCAAATCCTCCGGGTCATGTGCAGGAACAATCTCTTGAGTTAGCTGGGGTTAACTCCGTGCAGAGCTGCCCTCCCAGCACACAGACCCCTCGAGCACACCTTGGTCACGGCGTCCCCTTTGAGTCCAGTTGTCAAATCCCTATCAGCTGCAGGCCACTCAGGTCCAGTTTGCAGATAAAGGGCTTGTGGGGAGTAGCAGAGGCCTGGAGGCTTTTCAGCTGGCACAGCTGGAGGTGGGAGAGAGAGGCCAATACCCACAGATGTTCGTACCCCACACATCAATGTCCCTGGGAGTTGCACTGCTGCGGAGCTCTCAGCAGAGCGGACGCCTCAAAGTTTGGGGAATCTGGCTGCAAACACCAGGATAGGATGTGGTGCTTCCAGCAGAGGAGACATCCTGTCGCAGAGCTCACCTGGGGCGGCTGAGCACTTCATCTTTCAGAACAGCTGCACGTTTTGCTGCTTTTTTTTTTTTTTTTTTTACCGTTTCTTATCGTTTTCAGTAAATTTGAGTGTAGCAATTTCCATGATACAAGCTTAGCAGCCCCATCTTCTAGCGGCAAGCCAAAGGCACCTCCAAGTAAACTGACGGAGCGAGCTAACTAAAATTCAGAGAGCTCAGACTCGCTCTGTTGGAAGCTTTTTCAGCTTCCTGATGGATTGGACTGCCAAAAAACCTGGTAGGTAAACAAGTGCGTTCCAGCCAGCTGAACCAGTTAACACCTTGCTACCCACGTTGGATGCACAACAGCCGGAGGACTCCAGTCCACGCAGTCCAAGTCCCTTACAGCTCAGAAATGCAACCTGTCTCACACACGTTCTTCCACGTGGGTTTAAGTTGTCCCCTCCTTTTGCGGAGGAGCATCCCAGAAAACGGGGCTGTAAGGTGATTACACAGCTTAAGGGTGCTCGTTTCACACCAAGAGCGTGACTCTTGGTGGTGGGAGCTCTTCACTCACGCAGTTTCCCCTCTTCAATCATTTAAGTAGGAACAACTTCAGAGTTGCTCCCCAGAACTCTCCGGCTTTTGTGTTAACTTTTTAATCAGAGCGGGGTCAGAGTGAAGAATGCCCAGCGCTAATAGATACTGGCTCATTATTCACCTTTTTTTCTTTTTTTTTTTTTTTTTAACGCATATTTCATGGCTATTGTTAATGCACATTTTTCACAGAGTAATTTTCCAAGCCTTAGCCTGTAACACATCCCAATGACAAATGCTCTTGATTTGGACTGTACCGTCAGCTGCAATGTCACATCAGACATTTTCTCAATGCCTGCTCCAGACAGGCCATCCAGTTTTATGATAGCTCTGTCTCAGTGATCACTATTGAACCTTAAGAATCCAGCGGCTTTTCAAGTTTAATTGAATAAAATTCTTAGCAATATAAATTCTTCATGAATGCTATATAAATCAGCTCCAGGATGGATTTATAGTATTTTCTTTTTTTTCCAGCTGGGGGGAAGGAATCTCACTACTGTTTTGGGACCAAAGCTGGTATTGTTTTGAGTGCAAGGAGGAATAAATTTAGCTACCGCACTTTTATACGATGTAGAGATTAAATTTATTAGAGTTCACTCAGCTTCCAGCTCGCCCCCTCTCCCTTTCTGCCCAAACAGCCCCGTGCAATTGTTTCAGCACAGCTGAAGCCCGGGGGGGGCTGGTGTCTGGGGTGCCCCCGTTGTTCCGGATAAGCAGGCACCGGGGGCAGTGCCTGAATTTAGGCATGAGCCTGGTTCAGGCTGAGAGCAGTCCCAGCCCCAGAGCAGAGCAGAGCTCCCCCGAGGCCACATTTGGCCCTTTGCAAGTTCTCAGCCTGCAGCGCTTGCAGTGTAGCACAGCCCTGGATGTATTAAAGGCACTCCTCTATCCCAAATACTACCTCCTAACAAGGGAACTGCTGGCCATAAAGCTGCAGAAAGGCTTGGGGGGGGCCCTGGGATGGAAGCAGGGACCTTTTGCACCAAGCTCCCCAAAAAAGTCCCAGTGCAGCGGAGCTGGCAGCTGCTAGCGCTCAGGGAGCAGGATGCAGGAACGCAGCAGAGGGGCTGGGTGAGCAAAGTAGGAGTGAGAATGAAGTCCAAACTTAATTCTCCCAGCGCTCTGCGTTAGCAGGTGTTGTTCCAAGTCCTTTGTCCCCACCTAGCACATCCAGCTGTACAACACGGGGATTCCGCTGCCTGCACCTCATTAATATCACGGGAGGGAGGCAGATGCTTTGTCCGTGCTGACCGTATGCAGGGCCCAGACACATTCCTGCCTAGCAGGGTGCCTTATTTATGATTATGTTGGATCTGCCAGCGCAGACATATGTTGGTGAGGGTCGTTTATTCTTGTTTGTAAAATGTATGGCTGCTCCTAGCTTACGCACTGTCAAAACTGGAAGAACTGGCCCCAAAATCTCTTGCTGCATGATTGGATCAGACGCCTGTACATCTGTTAACGCTGTAGGAGCTGTAAAATGAAATAAGTTTCACTATAACTCAAGCACCTCGATTACTGCCACAATGTGTAAGCAGCAGAGCCGGCTGCTGCTCGCGCAGAAATGACACAAACATACATTTTGCCAAGTTGTATGTAAATTTATAGGAGGCAGCATTTGCTCCGCTCGCGCAGAGGAGGAAGGGCTGGTACATAAGTGGGTCCCCACCCCGCCAGGAGGTGCAGGGGCTGCCTCCAAAAAGGAAGCCAAAAAGCCAGGGGCCAGCAGCGGTCCCGCACTGCTCCTGCCAGGCCGGAGGACCAGAAGGACCAGAAGGACCAGAAGGACCAGAAGGACCAGAAGGACCAGAGGCCAAATCTTCTGCACTCACAGGCCCCTGAAACACTCGTTTTGTCTGCAAGAAAACCCCTCCCTGCCCAAGCAGCAGTTTTACAGCAGGGTAAGCCCCGGCTAGAAGAGGACAGGCGTGCAGTTAAGGCACCCTGGACAAGAGCCACAGCCCCTGCATCAGACACAAGCAGGCTGGGCCCTGGCTGTGCTGCACAAACCCATCCTGCTCTCACACCTCCACAGCAGCCTGGCTGCTCAGCACCTGCACAGGTCCCCAACGGGCTGCACGAGCTGCCGCGTGTCTCAGCAAGCGCGAGCACCCAGAAAACCGAGCTGCAGGACTGCTGAGCTGCGGGGCTGCTCTGTCTCGTGCCGCTCAGTGCTGCAGGGCACGTCCTCCCCCTCCGTCCCAACACGCAGCCAGCCCCTGCCAGGGGTGTCTGGAGGGCAGGACCGCCGGCCTGCAGCGGGTCAGGGACGTGGAACGGTCCCGGCGTGCACGGAGCCAGCCCCGGCGAGCTCCCCGCTTGCTGGCTCCCCACGCAGCGCCGGCGAAGCAGGCATTTTGCAGGCCTGGCTGTCTCTTGCCAGCTTTCTGCCTTTGCAGCATCTGCTGTGGGGTTTCTTTTTGCTGTTTTTGACGGCACCATATGCCTCGGTGTCAAAACAATGGTGCTTGCACACTGACTGGGAGCCCTCTCTTCCACGCTCCCGCCGAGCGCCCTCTCCCCGGTCGAGCCGAGTGCCCACGGGGCCGCCCCGAGCACTGCGGGGCCGTTGGCACGGTGAGACCCGGCCGGGGGGGCACAACGTGGGGCTCTGAAGCTGAACCTGAACACGGAGGGGAAGCTGGACCTGTGGCGACAGGCACAGCTCCGCACTCCTGCAAGGAAGCGGATCCCAGAGCCAGGAGAGGGGAAAAGCCCGATGCAAAGGGCCCCACACGGGAAAAACAGCAGGGGCTTCCAGCTCTGCTCCCTTTACCCCTACCTCCAAGAAGCACCTCTTCTCTCCTGAAGGTTCTGAGGACTGAACTCACGTCATCCTGTGGACTAAACAGCGTTTCTCCAAGCATATTTTAAAACCCAAGGACAAATCCTGCTCAGAACAACCCTGCCAGGTGCCTCCAGGCTCAGAGCTGCTCTTACCACCCCCAGTAGCGCCCCAGGAGCCCATCTCAGGGCAACCCGAGCACATGAAAGGATCCAGCCTGACAAAGGGACATCCAAGTGACAGCAGCCTTCACCTGCTGGCAGAAAATCAATGCCCCAAAGCTCTGCTCCCACTCCTGCTGCGCGCCCTGAGCAGCAGCGTCGCACCCAGCGGTTTCCCTGCCCCTAGGGGAAAGAAGAAGAGACGTCCACTCATCTTACTCATACCAGGTTTATTTTTCTCTTCCCTGCATTTCTTATCCAAGGGATGTACCAAAGGCTCCACGGCAGCAAGTCTTCCATAGAAAAAAACAGCCGATCTCCCACGGCAGAGCCATCCTGCCCTGCAAGGAACCCGCGGCACGCAGCAGCGCGGGCAGGGAGCAGACAAATTCACAGCCCTCTGCTACGGGAAAAAACATCTTAAAGCCTCTCGGTCAGCCAGGAGCCAGCTACTCAGGAGAAATATCCTTGTGCACGCGGCCACCAGGGCGGTTAGCAGACGATCACGTTTTACACGCCAGCTACAAATCGGGTGTGGTGTCTCCTAGTGCAATAATTCCAGGTTGGTGGGGACCTAGCAAAGGCTGCGCTAAGATCTCTTCTAGGAACTGTGCTCCTGAGGAGTAAGGGGGAAAGGGGAGCAAGGATTTTACCTCACTGGTTTCAACAAAACGGCTCACCGAACAGTCACTGTGCTCCATTTAGACACCGCGTTCTACGAGAGGGATCTTGTGTAAGGTTTCAAACTATGAACGGTGCAACCCAGAGCCTAAACCTCTCACCTACACAACCAACGACAGCTTAACGTTGAAATGCTATGGAAAAAAAAACAAAAGAAAACCCTAACCAAATTATTTTTACTATCAACTTTAACTTCTCTGGACTTCATCCAGTACCTTGAGTTCTCTGGACGCAGACATTTCTGCCCTCACCAACGCTTCCAGTCACTCCTGCTCAATATTACTGAGAAAAAGGACCCCAACTTCGCTTCCAGCCATTGATTGAAAAATAAAAAAATACAATTCTTCCTTTCTGAAAATCTGCTGAAGCCAGGCAGAACAGAGCAGGATGAAGCGAAGGGCATTCCTTTCCTCTCGGCTGAACGTTGCCAAGTATTTTCTGCTCTGCTTGAAACGCGACCACGCGGCGGGTAACGGGGCCTCTTCCAAAGAGCCCAGGGAACCTTCCCCGCGAGGACAGGGATGCGAATCCCCGCTGGATGGACCGAGGCAAGGCAGAGGACGAGGCAGGGCACGTCAGCCTCACACCAAGCTGCTGCTGTGACCATCTCGTGCAGCACAGAGGGGCCAGAGAGCAGGGGGAGAGCCGCCAGCGCCCCAGGAAGGGGATGAGGGGGGAGGCAGGGCAGCAGAGCCACCCGCAGCCTCCGAGGTTGGTTTTGTGAGTGAGCGGTGACAGAGGAAGGGGAGAAGGTTTTGAATCCTGTCCCAGAGCAGAAGGTACGTGGCTTTGCTTTCTGCCAGAACCCAGCAAGGCCCAGCAAACTGTGCTCCCAGCGGGCAGGGCGTGCAGCAGGACAAGGGATCCAGGCTGGGAAGCTGCAAAAACGCCGGGCAAATGAGGCTCTGGACTTCGTCAGAAACAGCAGGAAGGCTCCACACCTTCCCAGCACACACACACAGGCACACACACCCCCACGCTCACGCTGTCCTGAAGCACGACGTCCTGAAATTCACAACCACCTGAAAAAGCTGCCTGCTCCAGGCAAACAGCAGCTGGAGAAGTAAGGCCAGAAAGAGACAAAGCAACCAAAATCAAGACTTTGGCAACAAAGTGAGCGTGGCTGTTACACAGAGGCCAAGTCGGAGTTCACCAGTGCATCTCCCTAACCAAAGAGACCGCAGATAAAAGGGAAACTTCTGCCCAAGCAGGAGGAATTTTGCCAGTGGAGGCTTCCAGAGGACTCTCGGCAGCTCCGCACGCTCCCCTTCCACAAAGAGCAGGGGGCACCTGCCCCGCTGCAGCGCTCTGCTGGGGAGCGAGGGCTGCCCGAGCTGCGTGCCAGCTCCCCAACTCTGGAAGCTAAATAAAATTAAACCTTTTCTGCTCCCAAGCAAGTTCTGACAACAATTCCTTTCGTCCAAGTCGCAGGCTTTAGTGAGAGCTTGGCAGAGGCGCAGCTGGCTCAGCACGCTGACCCCCACGCCTGCTGCTTGAGCTCTTAACCTACAGCACTCCGAAGCCTTCCTGAGAGTGGCAGGGTCCATCTGCTCGCATTTAACCTGCTGCTTCTTGAGTCTGGGCTAGTGGTTCATGCTCGAGACGAATTCAAAGGCCTTGCACACAGCAAGGGTGTCGGGAAGCTGCCCCCCCAGTACCTGACCTGAGTAAAGAGTGCCTGTTTGTGGCACATCCAGTGCTGCTGCCTCGCGCTCGTCTCCTTGGGGGCTCAGTCCTGTTCCTGCCCTTGTGCAGCTTTTCACTGACTGACTTCCACCCAGGAAGAAACTGGACCAGCTCCTGGGAAAGGAAAAAAGAAAACGGTCCCCCTGTGGCAGCTGCCCAGCCTGCCCAGCCTGCTGGGGGTATCACGGTCACTAATCTGACTGGCACTTTTAAGGCTCCTTTTACGCTCCCCCGGGGTTTGCTTTTAAAGATGATTTACGTGGGTGTCAAGTGAAGTGTATTGGGGCAGGCCCATCACCTCCTTCATCCTGGAGAAGTGCCCGGGAAGAGCCAGCCCTGTCTAGCCCAGCAGCTCTTCCCTGTAAACCTCTAGTATCAGCTGCATCTCTCCGGCCCCCGAGCGAGCAGCCAGCTCCCGCAGGGCTGATCCGCTCTGCGCGTGAAGGCCTCCACCTCCAGCAGCAGTCAGCAGCTCTGAGAGCCCCCGTCGTGGAGTCCAGGGCCATGGCAACTAGGACAGCTCAAAGCCAGTGTTCATGCTGATGGCGTAGCGCAGCTTCTCCCGCAGGATGCTCTTCTTGCTGTAGTTGGGCAGCTTGAGGAGGTTGAAGCAGGTAGAGGAGGTCGGGAGGCGCCCCCCTGGCTCTTTCTTGCGGATGGTGAAGAAGCCCCGCAGCACGCTGCCCAGCGTGTCCCCGGTGTCCTGGAACGGGGTAGAAATGCTCAGCTCATCCTGGCTACACACGGGGCAGAGCTGCTAACACAAAGCCCGTCTGCTGGGAGCAAGGAGAATCAAACCCCGAAGCCCTGTCCCCCACAGCTGCTAGAAATGAGCTTCTGGTTTAACTTCAAGTGCCATTACACGTGCAGGGTCCCCTTGCAGGGTGCAGAAGAGGATCAGCAGCACAGGGAGGGTCATGTGTGAGGAGAAAACATAACCCTGCAGACAAGCAAAGGAGCCCAATCGCTGCTGTGTGTGGGAGAAGGGGGGTGCAGCCATGAGCATCCTATTAGGGGAAAGCTGCTTTCACCTTCCCCTGTCAAGCAGACACCGTTCAGGTTTAAGTTCCCTGGTCAGAGGGAATGCAAGGCACACGAGCGAGCAGGCTGCCTACCTGATCGTCAGAGACTTCCACACAGCGGATGGAAAACGGAGGCTTGAGGTAGGCGAAGCCCAGAAGTGGAGGCCTAGAGCAGCTGGTAACGAACTGAAAAAGTGATGGAGAGTGAAAGGCAGCAGCAGGGCGAGCAGCCTGGCTCCCACGGACACACGGCTAACGCAGTCGCAGCGAGCAGCTGCTTGGACTGGCATCTGAGCACCCCGCGGTACAACGCTGCTGAGCTTTGGTGCTCCGCTAGCCTTTGAAAACCACCATCCATGCAGGACTATTCGTGGCAACGCAAGGGCATTTATGGGAACTTTGCTCCCAGGGCTGCACCCTCTGCTCGCCCAGGGGAGCAGGGTGTGGATTTTAAGGCATTGAGCATTCTGATACTGCTTTTAGGGCAGGAAACAGGCTGAAACCACCCCGAGTTCCAGGTTGGGCTGAAATGGCATTTACCTTCAGGAACATCGCTCTCTCCTCAGGGCTGAAGTCGTTGGCTAGGATGTCCCACAACCAGATGATGACCCGATGACTCCCGTGGAAGCCCCCGTAGTACACCGTGTGTTTTCTGGGGAGAGAAAGGTTGTGACAGGCTCGTGGCTCGCTGCAGCAAGAGCCCCCACAGAGGGGCTGGATCAGAGAAAAGGGAAGGGCAGAGAGAAATTCTGCTTGCAGGAACCGTTGTATGCCAGTGGAGGAAAAGCCCCTTCACGTTCATTAATACTTTCTCCAAATTTAAGGAACTTCTTTACGTTTTGTTTCCATCTGCTCCAAAAATTCCAATTAGGAGGAGCAGAAAGTTGGGAGTCAGCCTCCTGCAGCCCTCCAAACAACCACGCAATAAACCAGCCTGGTTTGCTGAGTGAGAAAGGCAGCAGACCGAGCCGGCCGCTTACTTTAGGTCCTCGAGGTCGATCTCGGCGTTGTCACCAGAGATCAGTCGCTGCAGCTCCGGCGCGGAGAACATACGAATCCACTCAGGCTTGATGATCGACCTGAATCCACTGATGAGCGCCGCTGTCTGGCTCTTGATTTGCGTGTGCATGCGGAAGTGAGCCATGAGATGGATGTAGCTGATCCTGCGGGCGAGAGGCAGGGTGGCAGGGGGGGAGCTGGAGCAGGAGACACCCACCTCGCTGGTGTGACTCGGGATTGCCAACCTGCCTCTCCAGCCCACGGGCACTAGCATTGCCTACAGAGGCATTATTTCTTCTCCTCCAGGCTCCTGCTCTTTATTTAAGCAGGAGGAGCTGTTCCTCTGCCCGGACTTTTTTCCTTCTGTCTCTGGGCCTGCCTGATCCTTCCTTAAGGCTCCTTCCCAACCCAGAGACCAGCTGGCTCTAACAATTAGCTGAAGAACCTTGGCTGAACAGCAGCTGACACAGGGGGAGCATGCAGCCAGCTCCTCTTTAAAGGATCAGACCCCCAGTGATAGGAACTTTTCTAGGTCTGAAAATCAGCTCTCTGGGCTCTGGTACTGGCTGCACTGAAACCCATGGCTGATCAATGTGGTTGTAAAGGGTTTCATTCCTGAGCAAGCCAGTAAAAGCAGGAATAGTTGGAAGGGAAAGAGCCAACAGATGATTTTGCAGAGTTTCCCATGGCTCTTTCAAACAAATGCAGCTTCGAAAATAATTTGATGCTGCTGTGGGCAGCTACGTAGACAGAAGCAGCAGTGTCAATGCCTTACACTAGCCACTTTTTCTATCTTGTTACAGTCCAACACGTTTTAGATGATCCTCAGAACACACAAATTGCTATGCGGTACATGCAAAAGAGGATCCAGCGTCTGCTCACAATCCTTAGAAATACCGTGCATACGAAATGCTTTGCTATTATGAAAATAGAGGGCTGTTCTCAGTTCCTTGGGATTAACAAGTCATGCTCTGCAGAGCCTTCACTGGAGCCGCAACTAACACTAAAAAAACTCAGGAGATTTCCACGGGCATCCCAGGAGCAAGAAGAGGTGCAGCGTTTATTAGAGAGGCACCAACATTTTTCCTCTGCTTACCAACAGTGGAAATAACCGACCTTGCTGTTCATCAGTTCCTAGGCAGACACCACCACAACCACGTCGAGTGGGTTTTCAGCTAGGTAACCTCGCTGTGCCATTAAGAGACAGAGCTGTTTCCAGATTGCTTTCACTTACAATACTTCTCCCGCTCCCTCTCAACTACCAATTTATGTGCACATCTGCACAAAAGCTTCAAAGTTTCTGCTGTAAGCGAGCACAGCAACACACAGGACTTTCAACCTCCTCCCCGAGCTGATTTCTGACAAGCCAGAGAGAGCCTTTCAAATGCAAACTCCCTGGTCAGAGCTCAAGAGGGGAAAAGACTGGGGAGCTCAGACTGCAAAGCACGCTAACAAAGATAAATCTTCAGGTAGGATCCAGCTTTCACTTGCCATTAGAGAGAACAAGCCCCAGATTACCAGTTCAAACACGCATCTGCTTAATAGATATTTTACCCTGCTTTTATGATCACTGAAGGGTATAGAGAAGAAAAAAAAAACGAAGGGAACAAAAAGGTGGGTTTGGTTTTCAGGCTCTGGAGTTGACATTTACGATAACTATCTAAAAGCCGGTTATCTGTGAAAATAGCTACAGGGCTCAGTGTCTCCTCTGATTTCCTGTGTCTAAAGTACGACTGTCGACTGCATTTGAATTCAGCACTGACTCTTCTGAAGAGCAGTGCTTTATACAACTGCCACATGTTATCATTTTGAGAAGATCTGTCTGCTCCAAGGTGTCTTTGAGCATCTGTGCCCTCTATGTTCACGACTGTGTGCCTGAATTGCTTTGAATCCATCTGTCTGCATCTATCACCATCATTAAATCCTGCAGAATCTCACAGACTGTGTGCCTTTGACCTCAGAAGCACTGTTTCAAGAAGTAAATTGTCAATTTTTATTTTGCAAATCGAATTTAATACAATTTCTGCCGATGAACTGTAACCAGTAAATTCTATTAAGATATTTATGGGCTCCTTCTACTCTAATCTATTTCAATTCATTCCAGATGCAAGAATAAAGTATTTTGCAGTGATGACCTTAAAAATCTAATTGCTGTACTTACTTATTTTCATTGGTAACAGGAATGGTCTTCCCTCCAGGAACAAGTTCATGGCAAACAAGCTGAGGGAAGAAACGATTGTGTTGCTAATTACTGCCTGGAACCACAATGGAAAGAAATGCCACGCTAAGCTGTTACCTCCCCATAAAACATTTATTTTTACAATAAAACAGTAGGATTTAAAATTTAAGTAATAATCCTGCTTCTGCCTCAAACCAGTTTCACTTAACTATTAACGCGGTAATTGAGCAGCAGGGAACTCCAACTCTCCCACCGCTGGTGCCAGCCCACCTTCGAGGAAGCCCCCTCTCTAGGCTGATCCATCACTGCTGAACCGCACACAAATCAATGCAAGGAGCCCTGGGGGGCTGTTGCCATCCCAGAATCCAGAGACAAATCAACCTCAGGGCCTCCGCATGGCCCAGTCTAACAGCCTGACCAGAAGCTATCTGCTCCACAAGTCTCACCTGGCACCACCCGAGTGACAGAGCTCCCAGTTCACTCCCTCAAACTGGGTACTCAAAACATGAAGCAGAGAGTGCTCAGAAAGAGAGCTCAAAATTCCCATATTGCAGTGGCCTCTGTGCTTCGTTTCCAGGTGACTTCAGAGGTGAGAATTGGGCCTGGCACAGGGAACAAGCTCAGCTCCCTTGTGCCCAACACAGCCTCGAACCTAGCAAGGATGGACAAGTGGGGAACCACAGGGTTACCCCACCTGGCTGCTTCAGGACGGCCAAAGCACAATGCAAACAAGAATCCCTGGGTTTATCCTGAACTTTTGAGTGCTGCAGCCTTCAATGTCTTATTGCTGGGCTCTCATATGCTGGTTTCTTACTTTATTTTTAAAGTGGAAAGCATAAAACAATGTTTTTCAACTAGAAAAGAAAAAATCCTGGCACTAGAAAAGTTAAGGGTCAGAGGGCAAACTTTGTTGAAAGAGCTATTCTCTGCCCACGGCTAAATATTGAACGAAGCCACAGAATCCTATGGCCGAGTTCAGACAACCTCTGAATCCGAGCCAGCCTTTGAGCACAGGCATTTTTTTGTAAAAGGAGAGTGGAGCTAAGCCCTAACCGCAATCAAACACAAGGTCATTTATGAGTCAATCTCCTCGAGATTCTCGGTCAGATGGGGCCATGCAAAGCACGCACGTTACCCACCCAGAGTCAGAGTGAAAAGCGCTCTGAGAAGCACAAGTTGGAACAGATTGCCTGCTGGGTGCCCAAGACCAGCTATCAGAAAGCTCAGCAGAGAAAAACAGATGCCTTCTGTTGGCCACACAGCCTTCAGTCAGTATCTCTGCCCTACAGACACTACTAAAAGATAGGATGCTTCTGCTCAGGGGTCAAACCTGCTTCTGCTGCTAACTGCTTATACTCATAACTTGCCACTTCGGGCATCACAGGCTTTCCCACAGCAGTGAGCAGTGATCCTCAGGATTGCTCTCAGCGCTTCTGAGGCTTTTCCTGGAAACATCAGACAGGCAAGGGAGACAATTCCTGTAGGAAACAGCTAGGATCTAACCAGGAGCAAGAGGGATTGCCTGAGCCAAGACTGTGGATTCTGACTATCGGTGTTCATCAACAGGTAGCACAGGGAGGGTGCTGGGAACACAGCAGGGATGAGGTCTATGTAATTAATAAAATTAATAAAAGCCTACCTGACCCATCACATCTTCATCGTAGGACAGCGTTAAGCCCAAGTCACTGATGTCACCATCGTAACGCTACAGGAACAACAAAGAGAGGGAAAGAAGTCAGTGTTCAGCAGCAGGAACAGCATTTCTTCATCGCTCTCCCACGATGTGATCCCTAGAAGGAACTAGGCACCAAAGCACAACAAATACATGACTTGCTCAAAGTTATGGCAGAGCGCACAAGATCTGAAGCTAAAACTTGGGAATTGCTGATTTCCAGTTCCAAGCTTACACCTTCAGACTCCTTTTTTATCCCTGCTTGCCCCAGTAAAAACAAAGGGCTGCTGCATGCCAACTTGCTTTGGTATCAGCACGCAGCTCCACTAACGCTATTACTTTCAGGGTGTGTTTCAAGGCAATCAGCACCCTAAAGGCATTTGCAAATCTATTATTCCTAGCAGCAGCCAGTGGTAAGAGTTGAACATCAAGAAAAATAATACTCAAACCTTAATTGAAGTGAGATTTTTATAGAACTCAGAGTCCAAGGAGGGAAGTTCATCTACAGAGCTGTAGAAGACGCTGTGGTGGTGTCCAAGCAGCTGACTCAAGAAGAAGGAAGCAAATGGTACATCCACAACTATTCCCTGCAGACAAGAAGAACGCAGAAGGAAAGTCACTCTGTGTATTTGCTGCGTGCAAGGTCTGTGGTTACCTAGGGGGTCTGCAGGACACATTATGTGTTGTGGGACAAATACAAAGATTTAAGATGTTGAAATCAGCTGAGAAAGCCACATTCTCTTAAAATCCATTAGCTAATGGAAAGGTGCAAAAAGGCAAACACAAAGGGGAACTCCATTTCCTTTAAAGAACTACCCTAGGTGGAGGTCACTCTGCCTCTGAACTATTTAGTGCAATACTAACAGCAACAACACCCTAGTGCAGCAGCTTTAGCTCACCTCGTATACAGCCTTCCCAAGCATCTTTCCCACAAACTCAAAGAGCTGCAGGTAGTTCTCGTGGATGTAGGATGTCGGGGATGGATACAGCCTCTCATCACCACTGGTCGTCTGCACACAGAGGAAAGAAGTGAGCCAGGCTGTTTGTGTTTGCAGCTACTCGTGAGTTAGCACCTGCAAGCCTGGAGCGTACCTTGAACAAGTTGAGAGCAGGGTCAAACACCTTTTTTATTATTTCTTCCAGAAACTCTTTGAAGACTCCATCTTGATCAATGCCAGCCTCATCGACACCCAGATCATTCACAAACTTCACTCTGATCACTCCCTTCATGGCGTTCTGGGAAAGCTGTCGTAGCTGCTCATATCCATCCTACGCAGATCGGAGAGCCACAGGACAAACATGTGGTAAGACACATGAAACACGCAAGCAGACATGCAGCAGAGGCAGGAGACAGGGGTACAACACTTAAATCTGCGTTTGTCATTGCATTTGTGTGTCCAAAATGACTGGCATTTTTCCTAGTCAAAACTCCAGGTCTGCAGCAGTCTGAACTGAAGTCCAACATTTCCCTTCAGCACCAATTCACGAAAAAGCAGACAGAACTGTCGGGGGGTGCCTCAGAACCCACAGAGAAGACAAAAACATATTCACATCCCTCCCCTGTCAGCCCAAGCCGCTGGTTTGTTGGCTCCTGCCAGCCCAGTCACTCACCTCCAACATCCGTGAGCGGCGGATGGTGATGTGGGTGACGTGAGGTGACGCAGAGCTCGTTTCAACCAGTCCAAGCTTCTCCTTCTCCTTCGTAACCATGTTTCGGAAAAGCAGCACCCTCTTAAAAAGAAAACACGGGTAAGCCTTCACCCACAGGGATCCTCATCCTCCCGTGCAGCGGGGCTTTCAGATGCTCCTGATGCACGGCTAGAGCCAGCTCCCAGTTGTCCTGTCCCGAGGCTGGCCCTATACCATCGCCACCTTGTCACTAGAAATGGGGAGGATCTGCCTCCTTGTTCCCCAGTGAGGCAGAGAAATTCTTGAAGCCCTGCTTTGGAAGGGACGAGGTCCCAGCAATATTAAAGAGCGGAGAGCAGACAATATAGAGGAAATACATGGGTGAGAGTGGAGGAGGGAGGAGAAGACCTTTGTTTAACTCGCATCCCAGTCACGAGCTTCACCCCACAAAATGCTCAAGATACACATCCCTTCCCTCCCAGGCTACCCAGCTCACCCTGGCTTTTCAGCCCCCATCCTTTGCCCCTGTCCCACTCACATTCTTGTGGGGAATGACATGCGGGATGTACTGCAGGAGCAGCTGGGCTCGTTTCTTGTCCTTGTCCAGCTCCTGGAAGAGCACGCTGGGTTTGAGGTCCCTTACAAAGAGAGGCACAGATTCAGAGACCCCTGAGAAACGCCCAGGCACTGTAAATAGCTGGGGGTAGGACAGAGATGAAACCCGTAACGACTTCAAAAGTGACTTGAGGTGTTCACATCTGTCACACGAGTCACTTCTCAGAGCACCGCCCTCCAGGAGTAGCAGCTTACCATGGCACCACAGAAGAGGAGCACCTCTGGGGGGTATTTAAACCCAACAGAAGGGGTATCCTTAAACGCAAACAACCCAGGGAGCGCTTCCAACCTCGACCTCGCAGGCAGAATGAAAGGCACCCGATTTAAAGTAAAAGTCTCCCCGAGGGGAGCTGCTGCACTGGGACAAGCAGAGAGCTGCACAGGACCCCTGCTTCGAGCTGGGACACTCACTTGCGCAACCAGTGGTCCTCAGGAGCAAAACGCCTGCGGCAGTCCCTTTCATACAAGACCATGAGCCAGCCATGGACAGAATGAAACAGCTCCAGCGTCTCTCCTCGGGCATTCTCTGAACAAAAGGAACAAAGCAACAATGTGCAGGCATCCTAGGTAACAGGAGTGTCCAGCAGCAACATGTGGATCACCTGCCCCGTGCTGGTAGGAGCGGTGTATCTCTTCTAGCTGCCTTCAGAGGGAAGGAAGAGATTTTGTGCCTCCCAGGAGACAGACAACGCCTTCTTTAACTGAAGTGAAAAACTCCTAGCTACACGAGGGCCACCTCAGCTAGCTGCAACCAAGCCATCACAACAGAAATGGTCTATCTCCTCTAATTCTGAGAACCGAGCTGTACCAAAATTATTCCCACACACAGACTGACACTGATAGCTACAGAAACTCTAGCAAGATGGCAAAAGTCAGTATCCCCATCGTGTCTGGTAACAAATTCTCACTTGAAATAGACAAGTGGCATCATATTTGGTGCCAAGCATGACAGCGGCATCTGGACACCAAAGTGCTGGGACACATTCTCAAGCCACACAATAATATCGTTTTGTTCAAAGCAGTTATTAGCAGAAGCTTCATTTTCAAAAATTAATGGCATAGATTGTGCTAATAGCATCCTCAACTTAGGCTACAGAAAGCACTTACCCACAATTCCATCCCAGATCATCTTAAACACAAAGGAATTCAGAAAAGATGAGATGGTAACGAGCTCCTCCAGTTTGAATGAAATCTGCTCTTCATAGACTTCTATGTCATCAAGAATCCTATCGGAGAAAACAAATGCAAATGTACAAGTGTCAATTTAATTCCCTCTTGAATTTTTTCATAAAGGCACATTATCCTTTAGCAGCAGCTTATTTCTATGACAACTGACACACACGAGGATCTGAAGTCATAAACAACTAAACCTTATTAACTGATTTTAATTGATATCTGATCCTAACAAAAAACAGTATGAAAGGTCTGAGATACAAGCAGACAGTATTTCATAGTTAAAAGGACCCACGCGCTAGTTCCCAGGAGACCTTTTTCATCATCCAAGCTAAGAAAACTGTCTCTACTGACCAGCAAGGACAATTTTCCACTACCTCTCCCATCCTTTGTGCTGTGCAAGTCAGTGATTGATACAGCAAGAGTTGCAAACAGAAGCACGTAAGCTGCAGAGCTTCCTTGCAGCTATACCACCATTCAAAAGCTCATCTGGAGACACCCAAGTATGTGCTCTGGACTGATGCAATTGCTGCCCAGAAGCAGCAGAAATGTTTATGTCCCTTCCCTAGCTAGTTCTGCAGTATTTTGTCACCACTTCAGCCATCTGTATATTCCTGAAGCAGCCCAAGGCTGATGGGGGAAGCCCCTTTCAAGTCCAATCTTCCTCAGGACTGCATTTGAAAAGCCTGCTGCCTTACTCTACCTCATTATCTTTAAGCAAAGTCAGCAATGCATTAACTATTCCTCTTGAAACCTAAGAAACACGAGAGTTTCACATTACAGGTCTAGAGCACGCCCTCCTCTTGCTACCTACGTGATAAGGTGGCGGGAGCAGTCACAGAAGAGCATCAGCATGGCCAGCAGCCTCTTAGATTCCTCCGTGTCATTATTCAAGCATTCCAAGAAGAGCTTTAACCCGCCCTGTGGTCCCAGCTCACAGATAAAAGCCCACAATTTGGGCAACAGATCGTCCAGGTAAGTGAGGCCTGGCAATGGAAAAATAAAAAGCACACTCAGTAAAGCTTCTTCTGCTTTATTTGTGCATCCTCCAAGAGAGAAGTGTAACTCGGAGCTGACAGATCCTTTTGCAAAGCAACCCTTTGCTTGAAGGGAACATTGGCATCACACCGGGCTCCCAGGTCTGTCTGTATTAAGAGGAGACATACGGTCACCAGGAAAGCCAAAAAAAAAATAGGCTTTTTAATGAGGGATTAATTATTTGCATATTTGCAGCCCTTTCCCGCTGTGGACTCTTTCCTCCACTCTATCCACCAGGCCAAAAGAGCACTCGTCTCCTCCTCTACCTCCTCTATTTGGAAGACAGGCAATTTGTTCTTAAAACGTATGAAAGCATTCAGAGTTTCCATCACAAAGATTAATACTGCCAGGCTTCTTGAAAACACTGACTCAGTCTTAAGTTTGATATGGAGTAAGCAAGGTTTCATTATAGGAAAACTTGCTTCAATTTGTATTCTGGAGTGTTAATGCTTGATAAAGAAGTGATGAATGCTATTGATCAGGTGCATGGTGCAGGATGGAACAAGCCTTCCACCCAACCAGTCAATAAACTGTTGTCAGTAATAAAACTACCAACAAGTCAACAGAATTTAATAAGAAAAATCTATTTTTTCTCCACTATTAAGCAATTTGAAAAGCACAGATGTGCCCTCACCTGTGAGGATCTGCAGGCGGATCTGCGTGAGGGTTGTGAGGGTGGTCTGGTACAGGACGCAGATACTGCACACCTTCTGCACTTCTGCAGAGTCCACTCGCTTGCCCCCAACAGGCTTGAGGATGTTGCGGACAGACGCAGACTTCTGGAAAGCTCTCTTGAAAAGATCTGGTGACAGAGAAGCACATGAAACGTTGGCTCAGGAGACAGAAGCGCTATTCCAAATCATTTCTTATCCTCAGCCACTTGGCAGCCTTGTGGTGAAGAGGATTTTAGCAAACTGGGTCACGGCACGGACAGCAGGTTTTGGTAGGTTGTTCTCACAGTACAGCTGCCAGCAACACAGAAGAATGTTTTGCTGGGGACATTACTCTGGAGCTTAAAACCTTACCGGGACTGCAGTAACTACTGAGCCACAGGATCTAGTGCTATGCACAGCAGCTGGAAGATAGCTACCTGTCTTATTTTAAACATCCTGTCTCGTTCTAAATCTGCTTTTGCAGGATCCCCATGCCCAGAAGCATTCACAGGCCCAGAAGCCCGCTTCACCTCGCTTCTCACGTGGGAAGCTGGCCTCCCCGTCTTGCCTCGGGAAGCACTAAGCTATGCAGTAAGCACTTCAGCTACTTGAGCAACAATAAAGAAAAAAACTGCTAAAATAAGCACATATTTTCACAGCACCAAAGTACAAGACTTGCCCCAGGTCACAGAGGCTTTGTGAGCTGGAATTACAAATAACTTAGATCATATCCCCACCTAAGCAGCGGCAGCTGCTGCAAGTAATTACTCAAAGCTTTTAGCTTAAGTGGAAAAGTCCAGCTCCTGTGAGACTGGGAGAAACACACACACTCATGCAACCCCTCTCCCTCCCAGCATGTAGACACAGAAGCAGCCCTCCAAAACTGACTCTTCATAGGGAGGCTGTTCTGCGGGGAAGCCGGCTGTGCTGGCAGCTGAGCTATTTCCTGATTCTCTAGCAATTTCTTGCTGAGCACATCACTGAAGAGGATGCGAATCATATGGACTCCCCAGAGATGCTGCAGTTGCTTTGTCAGCAGAGGCATGGACTCGTTCAGTCTGAAAGACAAGTCAGAGAGAGATGTTAAAAGGCAGGCTGGTATAAAACACCAGGGATACTCTGATACACCTAGCTCACAGCCAAAATGGAGCATGAACCCACCCTGCAGGTGGTCCTCAAGGAAAAAACAATACCCAGGTCCTATACCAAGCGTGCCAGCATGGCCACTGGTACCAATCTAACTCTACTAATTGAATTTCTTCATGTAATTGTTGTGTATGAATGAGACAGTTTAAATTGTGCAGATATAACCCGAAACAGCTGAGAAGCTACTCTGAATAGGGTCACGCTGTTCATCTCAAATCCTAAAGCACTTTGCAGCTTATAAATAAACAGAGGCTTAAAGCATCTATCACCATAAGGTTGTCTTCACTTACCCATAATCCACAGTCTGTGAAAACCAGCCCAGAACAGGATGCCAGTGGGTGAGATTGGATTTCTTTTGGGAAACGTACTTCTGGCAGTAGGAGAGCATGTGAATGAGCACACCCACAAAATGAGCTGTCTCCTCCTCAAGAACTTTATCATTCAAGGAGCCCAGGAACACAAGATTACCTGGCAGAACAACCAGTACAGCAAAACTTAAAACGAGGGACAGACACTGCAGGACAGTGGTTACAGATAAAAGAGACAAAAAGAACTCGCAACGAATTTCAAGTCCACAAAAGGATTACCAATAAAAAATTACTCTTAGAGGCTACCCTACAGGAAGCCATTTCCATCACATCAACCACTAAGGCGGTGCATCACTTTGGCATTCTCTTGCAGCCTTCTCATTTGTAACTATCTAAATAAGAGTAAAATTCGGGGAATTGGAGGCAGATCAAGAGTCAAGTGAGTCAAGACTCCCTTCCAAGCACAGGAGGAGGATGTCTTACAGGTGCTTACCCAACAAACACAGAGTGTGACTTCCTTCCAAGCACACGCAGACATCTCGGCACTGCGCTTCACGACTCAAAAACAGGATGAACTTGCGGAAAAGCTCATGAGATTCTATCACTGCCAGTCGCTGAAACACAGAATTTAACTGCAGGTGAGGCTGAGAAGCACCACACAGAACAACCATAGCTCATCTGCTATCAGCAGTTTGGACTGACTTTCCTTTCCAGATAAATCAGAAAGTTAAAAGTGTTGAAGAGAGAGAAAGTCCTCAACTCGAGGCTGGTCTAAGAAATGAAAAGCTTTGCAGCTGAACAGGCCACGTTCTAGTTGTAGGCAGACTTTCAACTGTCTGCAAGAGCACAGAATGCCAATTTTGTGCAACAGTTGCTGTCTGCACCAAGCTACGCAGAGGAGCAGACAAGTTTAATTAATTAGAGGACAGCCTGCTAGTTCCCATCAGAGATCCTCTGCCACGCAACAGACTGATTTCTATTTTGCCTTTGACTACAATTATAGAAATGGAAGGATAAGTACGTGCAAAAACTCAAGCTGTGTCACATATTTCTTTCACTTTGTTTTATTTATTTATCTGAGGACAGTTCAGTCCATCACCTCACTGGTGTTGATAACTCCTGTGGTATTAGAAGCCCTGAGCATGTGGAGGGATCGAGTATTTCCTCAACAGAGCCTGAAATTGGAAAAGAAATGCCAATGTTCTGTTCTAAGAGCTGATAAAATGGAATAACAAGTGGCCCTGTGTGATAGTCAGTGGATTTTTGGTACTGTTACCTCACCCACTTACCTCAGGTGTTAGAGTAGCGAGATGAGTCATTATAGCAGGCACAGACATGATATGGATCAGAAATGACCTCAACAGATTGTCTGAAAACTGTGCAGCAATCACAGGGCTACAGAGAGAAAAATACTTCAGTGCAAGATACCTGACCTAGCAAAGGAGGAAGCAGTCTTTCTAACCGAGCCATTCAGGACTGGCTTCTGATTCTATCCTCATCAAGAAGCACGACTGGAGAAGAACGTTCACTTACACTTCTGTTATCACAGCAAGTTCACAAAACTGCTCGTGACTCAAGGGAATAGAATAAGTCAAACAGTTCACAGCATAACCTATTTTTCCACAGCTCATCCACGCAACCCAGAGAGCTATAAATGTTAAGCAGTTCATCTCCTAAGTTCCCCCTCTCCCCACTGCCACAAAGATAGTAATTAAATAATGTTTTCCTTAGGTAGACGTTAGGAGACTTATTCAAGAGCTCTCTACGGCAACAGATAAATGTGCAACAGCAGCTCATCATTAAGGGGCACAACTGTACTTATCCAGAGAGCTCTGGTCCCTTCTGACAGCTCAGCAGAACAGCAAGCAGATCCTGTGTTCTGAACAGGAACTGCACTCCCAACTCTAGACTTATGCTAGCACTTATTACTAACTTAATAGCATTCTGACCTGAAAAAAATGATGACAGGAAAGTGAACTATTTGCCTAAAGCAGCTCTTTTATCAGGGAGAAACTCTCAAAGGCACAAAGGGACTGGCAGACAGAGAGGTCTGCAACAGCACAATAAAGCCTTTGGCTGCCTTACCGCAATGCGAGGGAGAAGATGGCAGTTAAAGAGCCTTTGGACAAGGATGGTCTGGATCTTGCCAAGCCATTAGTTAGCAAAATCTGGAATAAAACAAACAAAAAAACCCTGCAGTACTCAGAAAAAAAATATTATAACTGTTTGTGAAAGATGTTGTGTTCATTTTCAGAGCAGAGAAGGAACACCACCAAAAAAAAAAAAAAAAACACTGAAAAAGAGTTACTGCTAGATATTTGGCAGAACAGAAGGGTTCAGATTAATAATGGCATAAAGAGAAGCTGCATTCAAATCAGGCAGCCAGTAGTTCTTATTTCTCTAGGCACTGTACTCAGAAGATTCCCAGGCCTTTTAAAATTAACAGGCAAGGCTCGTAGGGGCTTTGTAGCATCATTCTAATTTAAAGGATTAGGTAAAATGACGTCGGTTCCTTTCCCTAACAGAACAGAACACAAACCAAAGTTAGGAAAAACATTCCAAAGTCCTTGCTCTTGTTATAAGACAATGAAGTAGCATTTAGATTTGCCAGTAGAGACAAAAGGCAGACGATGTATTTGGGCTCAACAGGAAGACTCTGCTCTGAAGAAAATATGCCCACACAAACCACCAGTGCTCCCCACCCAGCCTCTCCCCGACAAACCACCACCCAGAGCTCACAAAAGCTTCCTCCGAGCACGGAAGCTTGCAGCACGGGACTGGGGTTTATTTAGAATAAACTGAAGACAATTGTAGCAGCCCGAGACTGACCTGCAGCACAGAATAGAATCCCTTCTGGTTGAGGTGTCCCATGATGTTAGCACAGATGTGGTTCATGGCAGGCCGCAGGGTTTCACCTGCCAGGTTGAAACAGTGACGTTACTAAACCAGTATCACAGCTGCACTGCTCATTCTCTCACAACCTGTAAATTGATGTGTCATTTCACAAGCCCTTCTTGCATAAATTCCTTGCCCTTAGATGCAAAACAACCATTTTAGCAGCATTTCACATCACGCCTTGGTAAAATGGAACATTTAAGCTATAAGAGCTGCATTTCCTCACTGTACTTGTTTACTTTTTCTCTGTATTTCCTCCACAAACACCGAGTTAAATGCACATCCCTTTATCCTCTGAGCAATTCTGGTGTGTGAGACTCTGGAGAACCATAAACACCTTGCAACAGCTGTTGCTGTTCTAAGGGAAGCAGCCTCCTTCATCTCAAAGGAATCCTTACTGCCATTCCCTGCTTTGTGCGAGCACAGGCATAGCAAATCTTTGTGGTAAGCATGGGGAGAAGGCAGGTGCAGAAACAGTACAGTCAGTGCCTTAAGATACTGAAGAGGATACACCGACCTTTTCCCCGAAGGATTTTCCAGGTAGAAGTGTCTGTGAAGGTGACGAGCATCGTGAGGTGCAAATTGACCAGCCTGGAGTCTTGTAAGATGTCAGGCTGCAATGAGAAGCACCGGCGTTAATAAACCTCATCACCTCTGTGCCAAACTGCAGAATTGTTCGATGCAGGCAGACAAAAACGCAAAGAAAATGTTTTTGTTTTTGTTTTTTACCTTAAGCTGCTTGAGAAACTCACAGCAAAACCACAGAATGTCCTTGATCTGTTTGATCCACAAGAGTGTGAGGTCTTTGGAGAGCGCCAGGGACACGTACCACACCTGAGGCAGGCAGGATACGAACAGGAACGATCAGTGTTTGTGCTGCTGACGGGCTAAGTACATTACCAGGAAGCTCTGTAACAAAACCATCTCTCAGAGCCCCCTGAACCCAGCAGTGGAGCCAAGCTAGCTCTCTTCCCAGAGATCACTTGGTCAGAGCACACCACCCACCACAGGACACTAAAAATATTGGAGGGATAGTGAGAAACCTCTCCAAACGGCCACGACGGAATCTCAGCCATGTTCGGGCGGGGCTGAAAGCTAAATAATTCCCACAACACCAACCTAAATCCCCACCCACAGAAAAAAAAAACAAAACCAAACAACGTCCTGCTGACCTTGGGCTCGTTCTCAGCATCCATGCTATTTAGAATACACCGGCACAGCTTTTCGAATCTCTGCAAAAACAGACAGAATAACAAAAGTGATGTTGGTTCTAACTGCAGTAGGGGCTATTCTGGAAAAGCACGAGGAACAGCTCAGCAGAGGGAGCGAGGTCTCTACACGTGGACACGTTCCAGCCACGTTCCCCACGGGCGGTGCTGCTGGCTCCTTCCCCGAGAGCTCATCTACGTGGCCCTGCCAGCGCTGTGCAGACGAGCTCTCTCCTTGGCCACGCTGCTCGTAAATAGGAGGAATTCCTCAGCCTTCCCAGTTCGGTATCCAAACTGAGGGGGGTGCCCAGAAACAGAGCACAAGGAAGCACAGACCAGCCCTGTGCTGAAGAGGAAGCAGAAGAGATGGATTTCGGCACCTCGTTACCATAACACAGAACTTCAAATGGACACCAGGCACCTAAAAATTCCGTATGTGGTGTCCACGTTTGGTTTTCATGCTGTAAATCCAGAAAGATGCATTTGCAGCACTTGTCCCTTTGTCAGCAGGAGGAGTTTATTGGAACACAAATGTAAAAAGTCACAAAGTCACCCCCTGCTGCTGCAATTTAAACACGGCCTTTCATTTTTTTCAATTGTTTTCCTTTCAATTAGCCCTCACAGCTCTCTGGGGAAAAAAAAAAATCATCATTTCATGGACAGAGACACTACAGCACAGGGCTTTACCCCGAAGCCACAAATTCGGGGCAAGGTCAGAGCAGCAGCTGCAATACAAGCAGCCTGCATGCTGCACTACGCCAGGACAGATCTTTGTGGGCTGCCACAACGTACCTGCCCGGGGCGCTGGCCTAGCTGACAAAATCATGAGGCACAGCTCAATTACCGCTGCTGGCACGGTCACCAGGAAAAACAGCTGTTAAACTATGCCCCGAGTACAGAACCACTACTGAAAAATTCAGGGGCTCTTCTGTTTCAGTCCCACTGAGAAGGAGCAGGAGGTAGAGATCACGTTTCTGAAGCCAAAAGATATTGCAAGAGCCTCCAGGAACACCGGGTAGCTATTTAAACAGAGTTAACGTTAACATATGTAATTGAAAGAAGGAAAGAACGTTGCAGTAGAAGCCTTACCTCTTTGTCCTCTTTGTGGTTAAAAACAAACAGCAGCTTCCGAGCGATTCTGAAGACAGAAAGCGCGCTCCTTTTACTCGAGGCGGATTCATTCGCCCCAAAGAAATCCTCCACTTCTCTCCTAGGAAAGGGGGAGCACCGACACTGGGGGTTAAACCCCAGCACGGCGCTCTGATGGAGAACAAAGCACAGAGGGCAGAATGTCACCCACCTGATGTCCCTCTGCAGGCGGCAGCGGCACAGAAACCTCCTGGCCAGGGCCTGGATCTGGACGGCGGCGCGCTCCCGCTCCTTCAGCTCCCTGCGCTCCTCCCGGGCCTGCCGGGCCTTGTCGAGGAACTGCGCCTTGGAGGACTGGCTGGCGCTGAACATCTTCACAGCCTGTAAATAAAGAAAGGAACCAGAAATGAGCTTAAGGAAAGAAACCAGAAATAACTTTAAGGCAAGAAGCGGTCACTGCAGGGCTGGGGACGCAGCAGGGACACTCAGGGGGCCCGGCTGAGGCGGGCCGAGGCCGCTGAAGCACGGAACGAGCGAGGGGGCGGCAGGGCCCTCACCTCACAGCCCCCACAGCCCGAGCACGGGCCCGGTTTACCAAAATCACCTGCAGACGGTACCGGGAGCGAGCCCGCGGGCACCGAGGGGGCACCGAGGGGGCACCGAGGGGGCACCGGGAGCGCCCCCGGTCGCTGCCGGGCCCCGCTAGGCCGCGCCCGGGGCTCTGAGGGGGCTCCGAGGGGGTCCCCGGGGCCGCCCCCCGCCCCCCGCCCGCCGCTCCCGAGCCCGAGCCGGGCGCCCCGTGAGGCGCCGCGGGGCCGGCGGAAACCCGCGCCCCGTCGCTACCGTTCCGCCCCGCCGCCGTTCCGCCCTTTCTCTGTCTCCCTCCAGCCTCGCCGTATCGCAGCTTAACCGCAGCGGGACCGAGCGGCTCCGCGCCCGGCTCCGAGCCCCGGAGCTACCCGCGGGGGTCGGGCCGTGAGGCGAGGTGAGGCGGAGAGGAGCGGAGCGGTGAGGTTGGAGGGGGGGGGGGTTTAGGGGGAGCACCGGACGGGTTTCGGGGGGACACCGCACCGGAAGGGGCAGGGCCGGAAGTTCCTCGCCCCGGCGCTCCTGGGCCGCGGGGCAGCGCCGCGCCCTTCATGGTGAGGGGGGAGCGGGACGGGAACGGGAACGGGGATGGAAATGGGGACGGGGGGGGCTCGGGGTAGGGCTGGGGGTGCTGGGGAGGATGGGATTAACGCGGCTGGGCTCCCGGGGTGGCGGCGGGGTTGGGCCCAGATGGGCCTCAATCGGTGGGGGGGGGCAGGGGCTGAGGTGGGGAAGGGAAGGGGCTGAGGGGGGGGGGAGGGGGAAAGGGAAGGGGCTGAGGGGGGGGGAGGGGGAAAGGGAAGGGGCTGAGGGAACAGCGAAGGGGTTGATGGGGAAGAGAAGGGGCTGAGGGGGGTGGGAAAAGGCCAAGGGAATAGGGAAGGATCTGTGGGGAGGCAGGGAAGGGGGCCGGGGGGGAAGGGAAGGGGCTAAAGTGGTAGGGAAGGGGCTGAAGGGGGTGGGAAAAGGCCGAGGGAATAGGGAAGGATCTGTGGGGAGGCAGGGAAGGGGGCCGGGGGGCAGTGAACGAGCTAAGGGGGGTGGGAAAGGGCTGAGGGAACAGGGAAGGGGCCAAGGAGGGGGAGAGGGGGGCAGGGAAGGGGCTGAGGGAACAGGGAAGGGGCTGAGGGGGCTCAGGGTGTGCAGCCTGTCAGCCCCCGGGGGTGGCTCCGTGCACTGGGGACTGCCCAGTTGTGAGTTGGGTTATCCGTGAGGTACAAATTTAGGATTTAAAAGGTGTGAAAGGAACGAGCACAGCTTTTGGGGGAGGTTCTGGCCTCGCTGCCCCTCGCTCAGCCCTTCCCAGGCGGCTTGCTTTGCCCCCTCGGCTGCTTTCTGCCACCGCCATGCAGGACCTGGCGCCTCCGAGGGCTCCCCAGGGAGGTTTGGGGCTGGGCACCGTGTGGTGGAGCCGGGTCTGAGCGCCGTGACCCCCTTACCCGCAGGAAGAGATGTCGGGAGAAAGCGTGGTGAGCTCAGCGGTGCCGGCGGCCGCCACCCGCACCACCTCCTTCAAGGGCGCCAGCCCCAGCTCCAAGTACGTCAAGCTGAACATCGGCGGCGCCCTGTACTACACCACCATGCAGACGCTGACCAAGCAGGACACGATGCTCAAAGCCATGTTCAGCGGCCGGATGGAAGTCCTGACCGACAGCGAAGGTAGAGGGGGGGGCTCCTGTTTGCTGCCTCCCGGTGGAAACGGGTTCAAATGGGCTGGAGCAGGACTTAGAGGGGAGGGAGAAACGTCTCATCGCAGGCCTGGAGGTTTCTATGTTTTATTAGTGTTAAAATTTATCTTTTATACCCGAGGAAAGGTGTGGAATAAAGGATGTGTGTGGCTCGGCCAGCTGGCTACGTGCCGGGGGGCACGGAGGAGCTGGCGGTGCTGTCAGGCCCGGGCTGGTGCTGTCATCTGAAAAACCAACGTGAAAACCCTCAGTGTGTGTGCAAAACGGTGAGAAGAGCAGGTGGGGAGCTGTGAGTTCAGGGCTTCGTGTGTGGAAGCTCAGCAGGCAGCTTCCTCGCCTTGTTTCCTCACCTGAAACACAGATAGAAAAAACGTTCACCTTAGAATTAACTGCCTGGCTAAAAGGTGTTGGGGTGGTGGCTGCTGGCACAGTTTGGGATCAGCATTCCCATGTTTTGGGGGCGTTCCAGTTTAATTTAGGGCCCAGCTTTCTGTGAGCTGCTGGTGTCCTGCCCCAGCCGTGTTTGTGTGCTCAGACACCTGGTCTAACAGCAGCTCCCGCCTGGCTGATGCTGTGGGCTTAAAACACCTCTCTCCTGACAAGTGAATTACCTGGAATTTGTTGTGGAGAGCCCAGAAAATGCTTGGCTGGGTGAATCGAGCTGAGCTCTGGGTGCCTGCGTGCAGAGGTCGGGCGGGACACGCGGTGGATTAGCAGGGCTCTGGCACTAAGCTGCCCCGGGGCAGGAGCAAGTGGATTTGGAGGAAAAAAAAAAAAAAGCTTAGAAAAAAAGACCAAAAACACACAACAAACAGCCACAAAACCCACCGGGCTCCTCTGAATATCCCCGTTTTAGCTGGAGGGGCTCGTGTGGTTGGGGGTGGTGAGAAGCTGCCTCGTTCTGCTGCGCCCCTGCTGCTGGAGCTGTGGAGGGTGGGCTCCGGCTGGAGGCACGGAGCTGGGCACGTTCTGCCTCCTGTTGTGCTGATGCTGCTGCTGTCGGGGGTTTGATCTGCTCAAATATCCTGCCTGAGCTGTAAAATCCCAGGCTGGTTTTGCCCTGACGCCCTCTGTGTCTGTGTGGGCAGCTCGTGTGCTGTTAGGACCCCGAGGCTTCCTGCTCTGTACCCGAGGCTCTGCCCCCACAGCAGCTCCTGCTTTATCTCCTGCTGCCCAGCGCGGCGCTGGGAACGGGGACAATAGGGGCAGGGCCGTCAGAGGAAACCCTTTATCTGAAACTCCTCAAAATGCTCCGAACTGGTCACACCCAGAGGCTGGCAGAAAACAAAGCGGTTCTCAGGAAGAGAAAAGCCAGATTTGGGGAGAGACTGGGAAAGAGCAAAATCTGGCCGGGAGCTGGGGGCGTGCCGTGCTGCGTGCCCCCCTCTGTGTGTGGGGGCGTTCCTCAGACCCCAGTTCCTTCTCCCCAGCTCCTTCCCCACGCTCAGCAGCTCCAGCACGCTGCTGCCTGCGCTGGGGGGGGACAAAGGAGTTCCCTGTGGGGGTGGCAGGTGATTGTGTGCAGCCTGGCTGAGAAATTGTTCCTCCAGCTCACGGATAACATATTCCTGCCCCAGTAACTGGATCCCGGCAGGTTTCTGTGGCACTGCAAGCAGAGCTGGCCTCAAAAGGCCCCAGCTGAGCCCCGCTACCTGGGCTCTGCGCAGCCCTCGCCCAGCAGCAGCGGGGATTTCTTCCCGTGAGTCATCCTCGTCTGGCTGCAGCTTTGCTCATTGGGTTAAAACACGAGGATTTCGTCAAAGCTGCTGCAGCAGCCGCTTGTGTTTTGCAATGCTGCTCGAAACGCTTTCTCACCCCCCACCCCGCCTGACAGTGAGCAATTCTGCTTTGCTTCTGCCGTCTGCAATTAGAAGGTGCAGCAGGTTTCTCCCCCTGTGCTTACAAACGGGCTCCTTTCAGCCCTGTTTGTGTCACTGTGCTGTGTTTGTCGGCCTGGATCAGGATTTTCTTTGATTTCTGCCTCCAGCTTTCTGTTCTGTCACTGCAGCCTGCGGAGCTCCAGCTGGGAGCACACCTCGTGTTTCGCAGGGCGAGGAGGGAGATGGGAAGGAGGGAGCCTGCAGGAAATTTCCCGAGGGTGTCTCGGAGCAGCACGAGGGGGACGTGTCGGCCTCCCAGACGTACCCAAATGCTGCGGTTTTAGCACTAATTCCACTCCCGCAGAAGGCACGGGGTCTGCTTTAACCTCCTTGCCTTATTTGTCCAAAATATGACTCCTTCCCCACGAGCCTTTCCTCGCTGCATTCCTGAGCTGCAGCCCGCAAGTGGCCGCCTGCTCCTTTATGGAAACTCGCCGGTGTCTGGGCGTTGCCAAACGCCTCGCGGGGTCCTGCCAGTGTCAGGCAGCGAGAGGGGAGGCAGAGATCTCCCTGCCAGCAGCTCAGCGCTGCAGAGCAGGTTATTGTGGCCGTGTGGGGCCTCTCACCCCCTTCCCATCACAGAGAGGTGCTGCTGAGCTGGGGCAGGGGCTGTCTGGGCCGTCCCACTCACGTGTTTCAGCTCGGCAGTTTGGGGCCGTTCTGCCACATCGCTCACCTGGGGAATGCACAGAGCGGAGCCGTGCTGGCAGGGACACCTCCCAGGTCTGTGCTGCCTTTCTTTTTCTGACCTCTGGCACATCTGCTGGAGGTGGTGGTGGTCCTGAAGTTGTGTTCAGGTGCAGGAACCCACAGATGGCCCGCTCTGTGTGCGTGTAGCAAGGCCCTCAGAAGGTGAGAAAACAGTCAGGGGCTCCGTGAGCAGAGGCAGAACAGAGCTGGTTGCTTTGACAACAAGAGGAACTCGTTCCTCTGTAACAGGTAATCGTTTGTCAGTAGCTGGGGAGCTGTGAGAAACGAGTGAGCCTCCTGCCTTGCTCCCACACCCGTGAAAAATGCAGGAGGAGGCAGCGAGCCCCCCCGTGCCAGTGCTGCTCCGCCTGCTGGCTCGAGCTGGGCGGGAGCCTGCTTGGTGCAGTGCTCCTGGGCCAGACTCGAGGTATTTGGCCACGTTGGCCTCTGCTGGACCGTGCTCTTCCCCTTCCCCCAGGCTGGATCCTGATCGACCGCTGCGGGAAGCATTTTGGGACGATCCTGAACTACCTGCGCGACGGCGCCGTGCCGCTCCCCGAGAGCCGCCGGGAGATCGAGGAGCTGCTGGCCGAGGCAAAGTACTACCTGGTGCAGGGGCTGGTGGACGAGTGCCAGGCAGCCCTGCAGGTAGGTCGCACAGCTGGGGCCTGCTGTTTAATGACATACAAACCAGTTGGTCCCTGCAATTCCCGAGCAGCTCGGATGGTCCCTGGGGGAAGCTGCCCCGCAGCTGGAGCGCCAGCTTGGTTCAGAACAGGGACCAGAAGCGGCTGCTCGGCGCCGTGTGAAGGCAGATCACACGCCGAGCTTGTAGCTCTCCAGCAGTGGAACAGAATTTACCCAGTGAATGCTGGTGTGCCTCGAGGTCTGTGTGCATTCAGCGTCCGTTTGCTTCTTGTTTCAGCAGAACAAAGACGCGTATGAACCCTTCTGCAAGGTCCCGGTCATCACGTCATCCAAGGAGGAGCAAAAGCTGATCGCCACTTCTAATAAGGTGAGAGAGGCTGCGCCCGGGAGGGTGCTGGCCTGCTGCCCTGGGGCTTGCTTGGGATCTTGACCAAGTATTTAACAAATATTCTGTAACTGTTGAGCTGCAGAGCACTGGAAATCCACACCAGACCAAGTATTTCTTCTAAATTAAAAGCCAAACATTGCTCGGGCTGGGCCTGGCCATGTCTTTCTCCACTGAAGCTGGTAAAATCGGTGTCGTTCTGCACAGGCTGCAGCAGAAGCTGGGCGGGAGATGGGGGCTGGCAGATCTGCTGGTTTGTTCTCTGGGAAATAACGCCAGATGATGTTTTAGCTAAAGTGGATCGGTGACTCCTGCTCCTGTCCTGCTGGCTGCAGTGGGTAGAGGGGAGGGTGAGAACGAGTTAGGATTTAGGCACAGAAGAGATCTCTTCTCTGAGGATTGAGGCCCTTTGCCAGCCAGAGCACGACAGTTCTGTGGCAACAACGAAATCCCACCGAGTCTGGGCCTGATGGCATCATTTCGTGTTGCAGCTCCTCCGCTGTGTGGTCTCGGGCTGAGCTGAGACTCCAGCGCGTACCGCGTGGCCTGGAACTGATCCGTGCTTTGTTTCCTTTTCCAGCCAGCGGTGAAGTTGCTATATAACAGGAGCAACAACAAATATTCCTACACCAGGTAAGCGGCTTCAGCTCTTTGAAGTTGTCTGTAGACTGAATTCCATGATATGTTTGCTCTGAGTTATCCACTGCAGTCCTGGAGACCTTCAAACACCACCATGGTAGAGACGTAGGAGGGCAGTGGAAGCGTGCGGGCTGTGCTCGCTGCCTGACCCCTTCTGTCCTGCCCCTAACGTGCTGCCTTCGTCGTCTCTCGCAGCAACTCTGACGACAACATGCTGAAGAACATCGAGCTGTTTGATAAGCTCTCCCTGCGGTTCAACGGGAGGGTGCTGTTCATAAAAGACGTGATTGGAGACGAGATCTGCTGCTGGTCCTTCTACGGCCAGGGGCGGAAGATCGCTGAAGTTTGCTGCACCTCCATTGTGTACGCTACTGAGAAGAAGCAGACCAAGGTACGAGTGAACCCCTGAACGCTTCCAGCGCTGGGCCCTTGGGCTGGCACCCTGACATCTGTTGCTTTTTGAATGCTCCTTTCATTGCCCAGCATCTCAATAGAACAATAAATTCCCATTCACAGCGAGAGCAGCACAGTGCAGCTCATCCTGGGGATTTGTTGGGGCGTGGGGCTGCTGGGGTGCAGCACCTCACATGGGGCAGTTGTGGTGTTCTGTGGTGCAGGCTCAGTCCAGTTCTTGTCTTCAGACAGACCCGTGCACTTACCCAAATTTGGTGGCCAGCCCTGTGTAAAGAGAGCTCCTGGTGAGCAGCAGCATCCCTTCCTTCTTCCTTTTTCCTTCTCCCAGGAGAAATTTGACTGAATCTGCCCTGTGAGTGGGACAGATCTGAAAATAAGACTTGCTGGGTCTCGGTGGCTGAAAGCAAATAACAAAACGGAAACGTTTGTGCTAGAAAGGATTTCTACAGCTAGTGTGCAAGTAAGATTTTTTTAAAAACAAGGAGGTATCAGGAGGAAAGAACGAGGTAACTTGGTGCCTGCAGCGACTGGCACTAGTTGACAGTGACCTTCTCTCTCTCGGTGGGCAGGTGGAGTTCCCAGAAGCCCGCATTTACGAGGAGACGCTGAACATCCTGCTGTACGAGTCCCAGGACGGGAGAGGACCTGACAACGCGCTCCTGGAGGCCACAGGAGGGGCAGCTGGGCGCTCCCACCACTTGGAGGAAGACGAGGAGCGGGAGCGCATCGAGCGCGTGCGAAGAATTCACATCAAGCGGCCGGACGACAGAGCCCACCTGCACCAGTGAGCGGCCCCACGGCCGCCGGCTGCACGGGGCTGCCTGGGCAGCTCCTCTTCTCTTCAACCAAGTCTGTAAATTCCGTTTTTGTAACAAACTAGATTATTGGGGGTATTTAAATGCAGTAGTTCTAGGACAGGAATAAGAAAGGTCACCGGGCGTGCGGTAGATGTGTGAGGCCCCGTTGAGCGTCGGGAGCAATGCCCTGAATTTTTAGCACTCTCGTCTTTGCTCTTTTGTGGTTAGTGAGGAAGAAGGCTGGCTTCCTTTGGCTTTTGTAATTATCCTGCACTTTAAACCAAACCGACAGACAAACCCGACAGCAACAAAAGGTCAGTCAGCCGCCTGTCCTCCTTCCAGGCACTCCCTGGCCCTGTCTCCTCCCGGGCATTGCGGCGTGGGAGGAACGCGGCCATCCGAGCACCGGAGCTGCTGCAGAGCTCCCTCTCCTCCAGGCCTGCAGGCGATAGGGTCGGTAGCTCGGGAGTGCCTCAGCACGGCTGCCAGCCCAAAAAGAGCCACGTGCTGAGCACCTCATGCTGGCAGTGCCTGGGGCAGAGGGAGCCCTGCGTGGTGCTGGGCTGTGAGGATCTGCCTGCAGCTCCCCGCCACGCTCGGGGCCCTCTCCTCCAATGGTTTGGTGGAGCTGCTACAGCACAGAATCGTGGGGACCCAGCCCTGCTTTGTTGTTAAAATTCCTCCAGATGGAGGACCAGGAGCTAATTGTACCTGATGGCTTTTCCTTGGGGCTGTTGCTGCCAGTTGGAGCTTAGAACTTCTGCCTGACCCCACACCCGCACTGGGGAGCCTACTTCCATCAAATTACAGGTCAGGGAGCTGTGCTTTCTGTCCTGCTTTCACCACGGGTTAGATTTCATCGCGGGTCCAACCATTCCACACCTGCCTCACGTAGGTTGGAGGCCAGCAGCTGTAGTTGGGTTCTGTGACTGATAGAGGAGCATTTTCTTGCACTGAGTACCACGGGGAGGAAAAGACGGTGGCCCAGAGGTGGCTGATCCTCGTTTGCCTTTATCCTGAGCATATTTCCAAGTCTCTTTGCAGAAATGGCAGCTGTGTGTGAAAGGGTGGAGCTGAAACGTAGAGAAAGCTGAATCGTCTTGCTTCCTGAGAGTAGTCCTCTATTATAAATGAGTGTCTTATCTACCTCCTAGTCTCGTGTTGCCTCGTGTGGAGTCAAGTGGCAATGTTAGTGGTAGATCGTGTGTAATTCGATAGGATTGGATGCTGAAGGATAGTGAGAAGAGCAACGGCTGTAATGGTCAATGCAGCAAATCTTGGCAGGGAGAGAAACCAGCAGCAGCGAGTCTTAAACTTCCAGGCAGGATGGCAGCCACCACAGTGCTTTGGTTTATTCCATTATTTTTGACTCTTCATCTGGAATATCTAACACTGGCCTCGACAGCCAGCTGTCTCACAGAGCAGCAGCTCTGTCTTTACGTGGGTATTTGCTTCTGTAAACTTTGTGCTGCAAGGAGTCCTGCTCCTGCTCAGGGCTGCTGATGGCATCCTAACATGTCAAAAACCAAAGGTGTGGTCAGCATCACCAGCAATGTCACGCTGCTGCTTTTATCTCCAGTTGCAGAGCAGCTGGCTGGGATCTAACTGCTAAGGCTGAAGCCTTTTGTTTGTGTGGGTTACGCTTCTGGAGCATCATGTAGGACTACAAACTCATGGTTAGGCTGAAGCTGTCTTTCTAGTAACCAAAGACTTTTTTAAATTACAGCCACCGTCTGTGGCAGATGTGATTGTTGTTCCTGTCTCCTCTTTTCTTCAGCTACTGATAAGTGAGAACTCAGCAGCACCCAGCTGTATCAGTGTAGTTCAGCAGCTTCAGCTCTGTCCTCCCTACCCTGGGCTTCTGTTTTAAGCCGTACCTGCGTGTGCTGGCAGCAGTGCGCGCTGTGGGTTCGTACAGGTCCATAGTGCAGATGGTTGTGAGGCCCCGGTGCCTCTCCCTGACCTTCCTCATGCGATAAGCTGGGGAGCGTGGAAGTAAAGTCCCCGGGATCGCTCTCTGGCACCGTGCACTTTGGTGTGTTGTGGGGCTGGTTGTGGGGGGCTGTAACAGGCCTACTGCCCTCGGGGGGGTCTGTGCTCTGCCCTGTTTTAAGCCATTGTCTGACTCCTGCATCCCCTCAGCCCCCTCTTTAGCTGGCTGTGGGGCCAGCAGGTGGCTCAGCACGGGGGCAGAGGAGCTTTGGGCAGTGGGGGCTGCTCAAATGCCACCCAGTCCCCTCCTGGGGTGCAGGAGCAGCTTTGGCTCCAGATGCTGAGCACCTGAGAGGTCACAGCTCTGTGATTAACCTCTCTGTAAATAGATGAGTAACTGGCTTCGGGATTTCCTCTTTCAGGCTTTGCAAACTATGTTCTTAAAAGATAGGGGATGATTTTTTTTTAATCTTTTACAGCTGTTTATTGTAGGCATTGCTTTAGTCACTCCAGGAGAGTCTGAGCAGGTTTCAGTTTTGGTATTGGATTATGGGCAGGCTCTGCTTTAACACACTCCAAACTGAACTAATTGCCCCAGCTGTGTAATAATGTTAATAACGATGTTAATAACGAAGTATTGCTGCCATGTGTTACAACAGCCTTTACCTACTGGCCACTTCTCCTTGCTTTGTTGAGACTTAATGAACAAAACCAGCTCCCGCAGCCCCTTAATGCCATTGCACAAATGCTCCTAGCCCTTGAGCCTCTTACTTTAAATGGTTTTGCCTCTACGGCTTTCGGGGGAAGTCAGGGTGCAGGGCAGCCACCCTGCTCACAAGCTGATGGAGTACTGCATGGCATAAACACTGCAGCCCTGCCTGCTGGCATTCGTGCACATTACTCTCCAGCACCCAACACCAGCCCATAATACTGACAGGGTAAAGCAGGCTGAAGCCTTGCTCTTGGAGGTGATTTTAGACCATTATAGAAATGCAGAAAAGCTTCAAAGCAGCAGGTTGTGATATGGTTAGGGGTGGGCAGGACAGGCAGGAGTAACCCCCAGCCCCAAGCTAGCTAAGAACGTATTTGCTCCCACCTCTTGGAACAGCTGTAGCTCCCCAAAGCAGCCACTCCTGTATTTGTACAGCCACGTTCTGGAGCCCCCCCCTGCTGCAGGACATCACCTGGTCAAAGTCTCCAAGCTCCAGTCTTACCTTTGTGCAAGGGGTGGGTGGAACCTTTTAGTCTTAATGGAGTTGTTGTGTTTTGTGTTCTGTACAATCATTCCCTCCTATTTTGTACTTATACCCAAAAAAGCTTAAGATGGACTTCAGTGTATGGTTGATGTTTGCAATATGTACTTTTTTTTTTAATATGACAAAATAAATTAGAAGATATTTCATATTTACATGGGAGTTGCTTTATTACTCATGTGAAGTTCAATGGCTAGCACGCTGTCCTCAGGGGCCATGGAGCTCAAAAGAACTTTTGGTAAAAACTACTACACGTCATCCTCACCTAGCTGTTCATTTCACTTCCTGGTAACCTCATGGCCAAGTCACTGCTAATCTTGCTCTAAGGACTGCAGAATTCCAAGTCAGGGCTCCTTAGGCTGCAGTTTCAGCCTAGATCAAGCCAGTTTGCCTCAACATGAGGCAGCAGAGTAAGTGCTACAACCAGATATGGCAGCTGCTGCTGCCAAATACCCACCTTGAGGGAACAGGGATGCCTCCCCCACTCACAGGAACGAGCAGAATCTCAGCTCTGATAGATACAAAGGTTCTTAACCAGCAGGAGACTTTTCTTCTGAACTGAATTGCACCAAGGCAGCATGTCATCTCTCTTAAAAGGGAAGAATTTTGGTCATCTGTCACATTGCCACTCCCAGAGTCTCACTGCGCTGTGCATAACTGCTTGCAGGGACAGGAACAACCTCCCAGCCCCACAGCAGAGTAGACAAAGCAGAGAGCTGAGATACCCTGATGATGCATCAACTCAGAAGACCAGTGCCAGCCTTATTGCTACATTCAGACATAGCTCTGCATGCTGCTTGAGAGAAACAACTTCATTCATCTGCATTTTATGTTGTGATTAGTACAGTGACTTCAAGTAGAGCTTGGAGAAACTTTCCATTCTCTCTGAATCCTTCCTGACTGGTTAAAGCTCTCAGCCTTAGGCTCTACATGGTGCAGAGATCAACATTTTACAAGGTGAATTACAACTTTTTGTTTGAACATCTCCCTGTGACAGCATGTGACAAGCATCTATGCTTCCTGGAATGTTACAGCAAGGTAATGAGTTTTGATAAAACTGAGTCGTTTTAAGCTATAAAAAGGTGCCTAACAGACACAAGCAAACTCTCAAAGCACAGCAGCCCTGTGGCATCACAGATCTCAGGGGAGATGCAGGTGCTGGTCTCATCCTGCAGGCTCCTTCCCGTTCCTAGCCAAGACAGGGACCAGAAACAGGAACTGCTTCTCATCAAGACTTTGCTTGGGTTGACACCTGGGACAAGGAAAGGAAGGAATCAGTAAGTTAGGTACGAATGTTAGGTACTTGAAGTATCCTTGCTTGCCAGCTTGGGAGAACAAGTAGCAGTGAAAGTTCAAGTACAAGGCGAGTAGCTGCAACTCCCAAAGTAATTACCCTCTATTACACATCGTATGGAGGCAGACACTGACTGGGTGGTTACGTCAGGCACCTCTGCTCTGTAAAAGGAACTGAGTCCTCCTGCTGAACTTGCACAACAGGGCCCTTGCTAGGGCTTAGCTGTGTTCTGCAAGGGCTGAGCATCAGAGAATGTGAGTCACACTCCCAGAGTCTTAAATGAAGCCTTACCACTGTTAGTTGTCCATTTTTGGCTTTAAAGATCTGCGACTCCTGCCCCACAGTAAACACCATTGTCCCTTCCTTCCCAGAGCCAATGCGAAAACGAAGACTGCAAATACAGACAGTTACTTATTAGATGCTTTCCTCACAATAGGCTTTACTCTAAGCCCCCTTTATTTCTGTTCCCTTGGCAAATCTTGTTAGATTAGAAGATCAGAGCCCTCTAGCTTAGGTAAATTTCCTAAACAATTGCATTATAACATACAACCCAGAAGGGTTTGATAAATGGTGCATGCCTACCTAGTCTGGGCTCTTGAATTTTCCTGGTGCAATTAAGTATTAGAAGATAAGCAGATCTGACCTGGAGTAAACCATTGAACACAAAGAATCTAATTACAATTGAAATGCAAAGGCCAGAGAGAGAAGCTGGAACAGAAGTACAGGTTTCATATGCCAGTTTCAATTTAAGTATTGATTTGAGAGACAGATTGCATCCACCTGCCATTAGCTTGCTGGTGTGACTGAAAAGGTTCCTGTGCTCAGCAATCACATTTCAGGGCCTTCTGAATCTTTTAGGGAAAGGAACGTTTATCCTGAAGTGACCCACAGGCTCAGCCCAGCAGGCTTTTCTCAGTCAGAGCTGATGCTAATGAGATCTGCTGTGAGGCCACTAAACCCACAACCTCAGGCCCAGGTCACATCAGAAGATGAGTGGGTACAGCCAGATCCAACAGGCCTGCCAGTAATGCAATGAAAAGCATTTCAAGTACAGTCATCTATAAACACATTTGGGTTTCAAGCAGATGGACTGCGGGCAGTTCTCAAAGCTAAGCAGCGCAGACCCAAGCCTTCGAAGCAGAGACCTCCACAAAATACAGCCTACACAACACTATCCGTTCAACTTTCTTTCTTACCTTCCCTGCACAACTTTAACAAGATTTTGCTTATTGGCCAGCATGCAGAGTTTACTGACTACCTCAAAGATATGTTCACAGTGAAGGATCACATCTCCCTGGAAACAAAGGAGAGGCAGAGTTAGCTGGCATTACACCAGCACACACGGCAGCCAGCAGTTGTACCTTCATAGAAACTCCTTTCTAGTGCTAGAGTAGCAACTGCTGCACAGAAGTGAGCATGGAACAATTACAACAAGCATGTATCTACAAGTCTGACTGGTTAAACATCCTCTCCAGGGACTATTTAGGATTTATAGTAACCTGGACACTAAACAGAAGTGAAAGCTTTTATGGTAAAACAACAAGTGTTTAAGACATAGCTGATTACCAATCAGTAAACATCAGTAATTGTGTATCTGAGGATTTCAAAGCAAAATATTTGAAGTGTCAGCTACAAGAGTGTATTTCTAACCACACATTCACAGTAGCGACATTTCATCTTCCTACCTTCTGTTTGTTGTCCTCAGGAACATGAATGACTACAATCCCATCACTCAGGTTACTGGTAGAAATACCTTCAGAAGAAACCCAAACGTTAGAGGAAAGACAGCCAGACAGTTACACAACGTGACCATTACCATCCCATAAGGGTGCTGTTCTCACGGGCAGTGACTCCAGCACTGAATTGTTTACAGAAGGAAGTCACATTCCTGAAGAGGGGCTCTGAATCTTCTTAAGGATGAAGAAAGTACATTTCCCTACTTAGACATACTCTAAAAAAGGAGCATTGTTTCATTATGTCAAAAGTTTTTAAAATACCTTCTGAAGATCACTTTCTGCCATCCACATTTCCACCAGTAAACAAGCATTAAACGTTTGCTCCATACCCTTCCATGCTATCATGAAACCACTATAATCAGCATTCTTTCAAGGCATTTGGAGATCTTTAGTCCTGTTACAGAACAGTTCCCCTGCCTCTCCTCAAACCACTGCTTACTTCTAGTCCCCTAAATCCAAGAAAAAAAAAAATCTTTGGAAGATTCAGAAGCTTGTCTTTCCCCCACCGCAGGTCACTGATAGGAAGGAAAGCCCCACACCAGTTGACACCATTACCTTTCAGAGTGGCGTAGTCTATTTTCTGCTTGATCTTTGCCATTTCCACCACATATGCTGAGGACTGGGTCAGAACAAGCAGCCGCTCTCGTGCTTTGAACCCGTTCCTGTCATACTTCACCACGGGGGTTGCGTACTGAAAACAAGGAGCTGGTGTCAGCATTTGGCGCTCCAGCAAGGCCCTGCTCTGGAGGCAGCTCAGCAGGCAGCACCTGCTGATGGGCTGCTGAGCTCCAGCTTTCTTCCCTTACCTTGATCTTCTCACCTTGGATGAGCTGCAGTACTTTGGGGTTTATATCATTCTCTTCTGAGGATTAAACCAGAAAGACAAACTGAGTACACATGACAGATTGCCACCGCTCCCACCAGCAAAAGACAGAACTGCTACGTTATTTGTCTTAACCCCGTTAATCCTTGCCCCATTGGTACACTCTTCTAAACCAATGGTTTAGACACTACTCCTAAACCTATTCCAGTGATTTTACTGCGTGATAAGTAATTCATGCTGGGAATTGCTGGCTGATTGGGGATCTGTCCTTGGTTCAGGCTCTAACACCAAAGGACTTGTGCTGAGAAGAGTCCAGATCACTTTTCTTTCTACACAGTGCTGCAGCTGAAGCTGTTTGGGAGCTTCCAATAACAGCAGCTCCAGTCCTTGGGATTTGATCCCCACAGCTGGCAATGCTGCATTATAACACCCAGCTCAGCTTCTCTACTCCACTCAGCACTGTAAGAACAGGTCCCTGTCAGTCCTAGCTTTTTATGCTTGGATTTATGGCTGTGTACCATACAGAGATAGTCCAGATACTCCCAGCAAGAGAACAAAGTCTGGCAAATTGTCAGTGACCACTAAACATGACAGGGCAAGGGGATTCAAGTGATTAGGGTCCAAACCCAGCAGGAGATGCTGCCTCTGTCAGGCAGGAATTTCCTCTCAGAAACTTAACTTATTTTGTCAACATTTCTCTGACCAAGGACCACAAGGCCAAGCCCTTCAGGAGGTTGGGGGTGTACTCACTCAGTCGAGTATCTGCAAAAGGCTGGTTTATGCTCTGCAGGTAGCCTTCCTTCTTCCCTCTGAAAACGGCACTTGCTATAACTTTTTGCTGTAACTGTTTTGAGAAGGAACAAAACATCCTTTACCCTCTTAGAGTTTGTCCATGGGCAACATCAGCAGTTATAAAGTATGCAGCATTACTGAACAACACCATTCTTCCACTTATGCATTATCTTCCTGGCTCATGTGGCATTTTTTCCAGAATCTTTACCTTTTTATAATAAGCTAATAAGGGCTAAAGAGTCTTACAGATCCTTCCTTTCTTATTTATGGATCTATTCTATTTTGATGAAATGCAGTTTTAACACCATAAGATGTGCATCTTTAGAACTGCACTGTACACTGCAAGTGCCACTGAAACACTTAATTCCAGTCTCAGAAATATTTGCTCAGCAAAAGGAACAGTGGCCTGTCAGAAAGTACAGTTTGCATTTGAAAGAATTCACCAGCAAGCACGTATCACATGTTCACAGCGTGTTTCAACTTGCGTGTTAGCATCCCATGTATTAGTTACCTGCACTTTCCTCTCAGCGGTGACACCTCTGCAGTATTTTCTTACCAGGTTCCTAATGCAGATTTTCTTTAGCATCTCAGATGTCTGCATTAAAAGAAAAAAAGGAAAAAAAAAAAAAAAAAAAAGGAAAAAAAATAAGTGAGGCTGTGCAGACAACACCTCCTGCAGTCCTAAAGGCAGCTTGGATCAGGCAAGTTTGTTAATATCCAGTCACAAATCCATCTCTGCTCCCACAGCCCACAGCCCGACCTACAGAGCTCCTTTATTACCAGAGCAAGGTCACTGCCCACGCAGCAGCTGAAGGACACAGGACACCAAGTGGCTGAGTTATTACCACAGCTACCGAAAGCAGCAAACACCAGCTGTCACCCACACACGACTGCAGCGCTGTGCAGGTAGCATGCCATTAGCGTTATTCTTTACGTTACCTTCAGCTTTAGCTTTTTATCTTCCTGTGCCCACCTGCCCTGCTGCGTACTGGCCACAGCCAGCATGGGAGTGATCTGTTCTGGGCCCAGTCTTACTGATCAAAGAGGCAGTAACAAATATCAGCAGCTGTTTCTAAATGAATATTCTGCTGGAAGCAATTAAGAGTTTGTCCAATTCACTCACTGTGGATAGCTGTCCTGCCAAATCCCAAGCACAGGATGAAATGCTACTTGTCTATCTGTGCTGACAGTTTTAGAATTAATCCCATGATGTTTTGTTTTTAATAGAGCTCATAAGGTCACTTTTCTGTTAGCACATCTTCCATTCTACTGCTTAAAACAAAGCTCCCTCCTTCCTCTTGGAAACCTGAGTGATGGTGCCATCCCTCCCACTCCCATCCTCCCCCAGATACAAAGGATCTCAAAGTCTCTTGCAGGCGCTGCCACCGTGCAAGAACAGAGGACAAGCCAGCAGATCACTGCTCTTTTCCTACGTGAAGTGAACACACAAACGACCACAGAACAGAAGCCGCCTTTATCACTCCCAAAGCCCACAGCAAATCTCACCTCTTCCAGGATAGAAGGAGGTCGGAGCCAGCTCTTGTCCAAAACATTTTTTGGAACGTGGTCTCTGAGCTTCATGAAATAGTTGTACTGCACAAGCCGCACAAATTCAATGTTCTCTGGGCAAAGAGGTTTCTTCCGATTGATGAAGCCATTTATGAATCTACAGAAAGCATCCAAACCAGAACTTACATGTTATGTTCAGAAGTCAATGGGCATGTTAGGAAAGTCATAAAAGGCACATAACGGGATAGTAGATCACTGACATTCACATGCACTATCACCCATGTTACAGTGAGAGCAAGGGATCTTAAGCTCTGTAACGTGCTAAACATTAACATGTTTTTCCAAGTTCTTTTGAACAAAACAGTGCCTTGGACTTAGAAAAAAAGATAAACACCACTTCAGAAGTAGCGTTTAAGGGTGTGGAGAGGCAGGACCATGTAAGAGGTGGTGAGATACCTGAAGAGAAAGGACAGGCATGCAAAGGATTCATTTGGAGATCCTTTGTACCCCTACAAGCAGAACAACAGAAATCCGTGCAAGCTGGAAAATTCATGAAGAGAAGACAGAATTTACTGATCAAGCCTACCTGGCAACTCTACTCCTAGCAACAGCGATATGGGTATGAAGATGGTTTTGACTATCACCATGCTGTGACCCATCATCTGTAGCCCTCCCCATGACAACCACACAGTGATAATTACTTCCTGATTATCTGAACAGCCCACGTCCTCTTCTTGGCCTCCTTCCGTGCCAGTGCTCCTCGCCAGCAGGCCTCCAGCTTGATAGCTGAAAGAATTAGTCAGTTACTTATGTCAGTGTCAGAGGTCCTATGCAATGCTATCCTGTGAATTCACAGAGCAGAAATTATAACTGTTTCTTTTTCAGCTCTTCCCATAAGCAGATCTTTACAGTAAGAAGCTGAGAACATTTTATTCTCCGTAATAACTGGCTGATCCAGCACTACCCGCACCAAAAAGCTCAACATCAAAGCAGTGTCAGACCTTGCCATCACTCAGGCTCCCACTGTACCCTGTGCACAGCACGCAGACCATCTTAGAAAGCTGGCCTTTGAGCCTCTACTATTACACAGCAGCCTGTCCACTGTGATCAGGTTTAATCCCCTAGCAGTTAGATGAGCAATCCCTTGGCACCCAAAACCCATCCCCACATGCACAGCAGAGGGTGCTGCCGCTGCACAGCTTGGCCTGAAGAGGCCAAGAGCAGTAGGTGGTGTGAGGAGCTATACAGAACTAAAAGGGACCTCTAATTTTTCCCCATAGTTATCACCTGCATCTGAATCTAACACTCACAGACCTGTGGGGAAGCTGTGAGTGCTACCCACAGCAAAATGGATTCAAGACTCCCCAAAGCTACAACTCCTATTGGAAAACATAGCCCCAAGAAGAGAATCCTTGATTTTAGAGCCCATACCTGCTTCTCTCTTCTTCTTGTACTCCCTCTTCCCAAGGCATCCTTTGTATTTGGCTTGTAGTCTTGAAACTATCAAAAAAAGCAGAGATATTGCTTGTATCTGCAGAATCACTGCATTTAGGAATTGAGCTCTCAATCTCAGTGATAAAACACCTTGTGCAGGATTTCCTGTGTCTGTCACACTCACTGTGCACAGGAACAAAGGTACCAAAAGACCAACAAAACAGGAACAAAAGCAGCCTGTGTAGGAAAGCGTGACTTTAGGCAGTCCCACGCATTTCAAGTGGGTACAAATGGGTAATGCTGGGATCAAGGACAGGTGGCATCCCAATCCCTGGGGAAAGGGACTTAGTGCATCCACTGTCCAACAGTGCCACTAGTAGGACCGAAGTGGTGAAGTAGCTCTAAAAGAGGTATATACCCAGGACTCAGGCAATATAGCTACTGACTTGTCCCCACCCTGTTAAAAGACTGAGTTTTCCTTAGAATCTTCATAACTATGCGGACCAGGGATGGTCTCAGCTCTCATCATATTCATCTGCTAAATCAAGAAGCACTGTCCACTCAGGCTCTGCTTTTTCATCTGTCATAGAATCATAAAGGTTGGAAAAGATCTCCAAGATCATCTGGTCCAACCATCGAACTATATGATAAACTATATGATAAAGGGAACTGCAGCCATACCCAAGAGGTGCTTTCTGATTTCAAATGCATCTTCAGTAGCAAACAAGGTCTTTGGGAAACGAATGAATATTTTGGTTCTGAAAAAGAGACCAGGAAAAGGAGACAGTTTGTTCATCGTGAGCCATCATTTCAGCTGCCCTAATCAGGCTCAGACCTCCAACTAGCTGTAGTACTGACAAGTTAATCTCTTTCCTCATTTGTCTAGCTGGCACATCCTGAAAAAGGCAGGCAGGTTGCCTCAGGCTGCTCAAGCAAGCAAGAAGGCCTGGAGCTGAACCAAGGCAGCTCATCCCTCATAACCCAGAGATGGAGGGAACTAGGCTAGGTTCAAGATTCCATGGAAATACAAAGAGGAAAATAAAGTGGAGATTTATACATCTGGGCTTCTTATTTACCCTCTTGCCCTGTGTATTATATGCCTTTGGGGTAAGTTTACTTGTTTTAAAGTCACTAATCAGTAGCCCTCAGGTTTGCAGATCCAGGTAGGTCATACGGTAAGCAAGAGCCAAGCTTAAGGGATCTGTTCACACTACCATGTCTTGTGGCTGTCTGGAAGGATAATGTGGTGACTTGTAGTCACAGACAGAATAGACAATCAGAAATGGCAAGCACCATGCAGCTGACCAGCCCGGATGACAGCTAGAGAAAGAAAGTTTACCTCCCTAACTTGTATTCCTCAGGCTTATAACCAAGATGCTTGATGAGCCTCTCCACACCCTCAGCTGCTGGCCCATGCCAGTGTGGCCAGGTAGCTGGACACAAGGATTTATACCTGAAAGATTAGCAAGACATCAACATAAATTAAATAGCATTTGAGGAATTTCTCCCTGAACAACCACCACCAGTTTCTACTCCTCACTCAAGGCAGAAGATGCTGAAGCTGATCAAAATGGATATAGGCAAAAAACACCTCTGAAGGTTACATTTAATGCAGAGTAAAAAAAACTGACACCTCTGCATCTCAGAACTGGGAGGTGACATTTAAACAATCCTTGCTCTAAAGCCCTTATGGAAGGGCAGATTGTACCTGGCTAAAGGGAAGAACAGCTCCACTTACCTTTGCAAGAAGAGTTCATACTTCCGCCGATAAGCAAAGCCAGCTCGTCTCACCCGCAAGTGCTCCATCAGTCCCAGGTATTTCACCTGATGTCGGATCAGGAAATCATCAAACTTCCCTGTGGTATGAACAGATATATTCTGGTAAATACTATCCGTGAAAGCTCACTCACACATTCATCTACTGGGACAGATACAGAAAAATTAAATTCACAACTACCTAAGGCGACATCTTAGCTGCTATTTTAACCAAGAAATATGTGCATGTTGTACCTAGTGATACCTAAAGCCTCCCCCTCTTTATTCCATTACCTCAGCAGTGTGCTCAGCTTAATGCCTTACCAGGCTCCTTGTTCTCATTTGGTTTAATACAGCGGACATAAGAAGGCTCCTTGGACATCAAGATTTCTATTAGACTCATCAGACTGTTTTTGAACTGGGTTGCAACCTAAGATGACATTGAAAAAAGCTTGTTTAGCTTTGCAACTCAAGCACTGCAGTCAATGAAATCAACTTATTCACCACACTCCTCTTAAAACTAAGTAAAAGGCTGACACATGCATTAGTACCACAAAGCTTTAGAAGCATAGTTAATCATCAGTTAACTGGACAGAGTGCTTAGCTGGAATATTTGAATCCCTGCCATACATCTGGACACGCAAGGTAGCTCTTCAGAAACTGAAGGCTGCTAGATGCTGTGCACAGAGCTCATTTTAGAATGATGCATTAATAACAACATTAAGGTCTGTCACATTTTTTGCTGCTGTTTCAGCAACATCACTGTTGAACTACCAGGAAGTTACCAGGAATATAACATCAGAAAGAAAAAAAAAAAATAGGACTAAGGTCAAGAACAGCAGTTAAATCAAGACTTGGGAAGTTCAGTTTATATTCAAAGTTAAGACTAGACATTGAACTCACAGTCTCTGGCCTCCTCCTGTTGTCTAGTTCTGACAGTAAAAAGCAGTCTCTAATGATTCCATTTTTAGAGTTGCACAGCACCTGAAACAGGATAAATGAGAAACTGTTATAGTTAGCATGAATGCTCTAATTATGATGCTTTTAAGCTTGAGCAGCACAGCTGCAAGGGTATTTAACAGAGAACTTCAAGCAACAGTCTCTAGTGCTGAAAGTCAAAGCAGAAGTGACCCCTGCCAGTTATCTGACTTGCTTCACATGTACAGCATCATGGCTAGAAGTTATGTATCTATTGGAAGGACAGCACGTTCTGTATTAAAGACTAATCTACAAAGTTTATGGCCCAACTTTCCAAGTTCAAGTCCTCTTAAGTCACCAGGTCACCTATGGGTCCAGCACAAAGTTGCTATATCTGTCTTGCACATATATTCATTAGGAGCCTTTCAGTTGATTTTGATTTCATCTGAAGATAATCCTCTTCTATCTAGACAGGCTTCATGTAGGTGCCTGAAGAATACTAAGGAGGAACACATGTTCCTGTTTGCTACAGAGATTAATATTTATTAATTATACCTTCTGCAGAACATCTCTGTTTCAAGCAAAATAGTGCACAAGAACAGCATGCCTTTTTTTCCCCACTCTTACCTCTTTCAGGTTTCTATATAGGAGATCATTGTTCTTTTCCAGAAATCCTGAAGAGAAAAAGAAGGTTTAATTCTGTTTGAAGGCTATGCTAAAGTTTCAAGAGCTTAGGAAAAGACCTGATTTTTCTGGGAGGCAAGAACTCAGTATACCAGCAGTCCTGGTACCCTCTCCACAGCCACCTTGTGTCTCAGTGGGTCTGCTTAGAATATGATGGTGAGCATTATTTGTTAAGCCACTGGAATAGTGCTATTTCCTGCTGTAACCACTACCAAACACTAGTTCAACAGATGCTTTCTGAGTCTGACTCCAGTCAGTGGCAGCTTGTTGCCCAAGGAGCACAGGCCAACACATTTGAGTTTATCCTTCCACAACTCAGTGCAGGTAAGTATCACTTCCGTGAAAACCATCTCTGCAGTGCTAAGATTCTGTAGCAGAAGAACACAAACTCATTTTTATTTTCCTTCTGAAAATTTACATGCTGGGAATTCACGCTAGATTTGTGCTTAGGATTTCCCAGTAACAGTACTTTCAGATATTTTGTAATTCATTTTCAGGTGGAGTTATTATCTACCGTATTGACTTAAATACTCAAGTAACTTCTAGTCTGGCATTTTGTTCACTCACCAACAGCACAGTACGTGACTTCTCCTGCATAATGAAGGAGGCGGAAATCCACCCAATCGATTGATTTTCGTGTTTTCTGATCTGCAAGCTTGCGACTACAGGGAGAAAAAAAAAAAAAAACACACCAAGAGAAAAAGCGGCAAACAGATTTCCTCAGCTTGTAGAAAGTGACCTGCACAAAAACCATCTGTATGACTGCTGGAAGTCTATTAAATGTCTGTTCCTATCAACATGGCTCTGATTATACAGTTATGGCCCATAATCAAAAGATTATCTGTTCATTCTTAACAGCTAATAGCAGAAGCCAGTGCCGGAAAATGGGAGTCATCTACCACACTCTACTGAAAATACCTGCAACCCATCCATTGCCACTTGGCAATGATCACCCTTTCTGGATGGTATTAAGATTTCCTCTTATAACATTTATTTAAATATATTCTCATTGCCTACGTGCTAAAAAGATCACCCGCTTTCTCAGTCTCAAGCTGAAACCAAAGGGGAAGGATTGTTTGAGGTATTTTACCCTAGAACAAGAACACAAATACAAAGGAGGAATCAGTTTTCAAGAACAGAAGAAAAATTTTAGTAAGCAAGGTCTGGAAAAAAAAAGAGCAACTTAATAATTTAAGTTTCAGCTTTGTAAGCAGGCACTAACAGCACCGAATTGTGTGTCACAATAGCACATTAGTACATCAAAGTTTCCTTCCAAGAACATTACCAAGTACAGATTCTGTTTAAGTAGCTCTAGCACTTCTATTTAAAGCTTTTAATCAGACAGAGCAGTATTAAGGCACATTGTGGTGACAAGGAAGTTGGCTACAAATTTTCCACTTAGCTGTAATGATCAGAGATCTAGAAACAGTGACAATTCAGCAGCATGACTCTGAACTGATGACTAGTGAAAACCTTTCAGTAGGCTTCTGTTAGAATCTGCCAGAACAGCCTACTGTGCACGTGTTAATCAGCCAGCAAAATCAGATCTACAAACATTACAAATTGAGTACTAACTAAAATGCCACTCATTTGGGAGATTCTAGCAGGGGCACGTTTCTTTTCTCTTCAAACCCAAAGACCACACACAAAGATGAACTCCTCCAAAAGCATTTATGTACACCTCATAGGCTGGGGTCCTGTGCTCCTCCTCTTCACAATACCTTCAGCTTTCCCTGAAGTCAGCTTGGGACAAACTAATTTAATATCCACAAGATTGGTCTTTTTTTTTTTTTTAATTATTATTGTTATTTTTTAATGCAGTACACCCAAACATGGAATGAAGTAAGATTCAAAGATCATACCCTACCAGGGTAGGGCATTACAGTGGGAAACAATGGATAGGCTGCTTGATCTTCTCCAGCAAAAGGCAAAACTCTTCCCTCCCAAGTACTCTGTTATGGGTGAGAGATGGAAAGAGTTCCATTTGTGGTAAGATACAAAGCATAAATGCATACGTCACAAAGTGGGCATGATCTCCTACTTTCTCTTCCAGCTTTTCCAAGAAGCTCAGATCAGTTGCTTCACCGGGTCGTAAGCACTCTTCATCCTGAAGCAGCAGGCAACAGATCAATTGTTAATTCCACCTCAAGCTTGGCTATATGAGTCCACAGGAAGGTTACTAGATTTCTTACTAATTAGTGTTTGCATTCAAAAAAGTATCATCATCACAGAAACTTGTGCGCTCAAGTCTCTTCCATGTGGAGCTGAACAATTAATTGAAATGAAAAAAGTTTCTTGGTATTGCAAAATACAATCCTCATGAAAAACTCCAGGGAGAGTTCCCTTCAGCCTCTCCTGTTTCTCCTGCCATCCCTACGAAGGCACAAAGGGTGGCTCCTTCAGATCAGCAGTTTAGGAGCAGTAACAACAGAAGGGAAAATAAACAAGAGCAAGACCAGGAGCTCAGGAGGAGGAAGGCAGTTCACATTCTTCCTTCCTGTGTGAGCCCTTCTGAAACATCAGGCATCAAGGCTAGCAAGTCACATAAGCACACAGATGGGATGAATTGTCCTTCACTTTTACAAGAGTCTGGATAGCTGGCTTCAGGTAGGAGAAAGAGAGAGAGAGAGAGATCTAGGTCTCTTATCCTGCTGAGAAAGTTACTGTGGAAGCAGCATAGTTCTTTTAAAATCCACACTTTTTTAACAAGCAGATATTCTACCCTAGTCTTCAGGGTCTTTGAATACAAAATCTGGCTATTTGTTAGGTTCTGAATAATGCAGAACCATCACATAATTAGAAAAAAAAAAAAAAGTTATTATGAACCATTACAATAGAGCACAGGCAGGCACGATAATTTAAGTAGCACAAACTCTGTTCTCACCAGAATGGAGATTATTCCTTTATGCTTCTGCTCAACCAAGTCACAGATGATCTTATTGTTAAAATATGGAATTGGTTCCCACTGGAAATAAAAGGAGAAAAAATAAAAGGTTTATAGGGAGGGAAGTCTTTTCCCAGCAATTTTTAAGTTCTTTAGGGCCAGGCTCTGATCCCACTGAAGATCAGTATAGAAAATTAGAACCAAGCCCAGCAATCCATTCCCCCTACGTCACAGTCTTCCTGTTCTCAGCAGCCTAGACAATCCTCTCTTATCTACATTAGTGCGCTCCCTCTTTCAATGTCTCGCACTGTGGAGTTCATTTCTACAATGATATCGTGCCTGCTAACCTTCTGAGTTTTGGGGACTGTCCTACTCCTTTCATAGATGATGCAAATTAAGTCTAGGCTGAATTACACTGCAAAAATGGTTACAGAATGGGATCCACGGCTATCCTACACATCTCACATGACAAATGCATAGATGAACTGTCCAGATTTGTGAATCTTCTCCTGGGTGAAAGAATGACAGGTATACACTGAAGCAGAATACATTTAGGAGAAGTGTTTAAAATGAGTATATAAATATACAAAAAGGATAGTTTTCCATGTGGGCAGAAGGAAACACAGCAATTAAAGAAAGCAAGATGCCTTCTTCATTGATGATCAAAAGCGTTCTGTGTACCGGCTGTTCAAAGGAATAAGAGGGGTAGGGGAATAATAAATTACCTCTATCCCTTCCAGTTCATACTCCTCCTGCTCTGCTTTCAAGGTCATCTCAATCAACAGCTGCTGGAGTTTCTCATTGCAGTAATTAATGCAGAACTGCTCAAAGCTTCAGAATTGTTAAGTGAGAATTAGTTTTTAATTATTTCATGAATACAATCTTATTTCTCACACCACAACCTACTATTTCCCAGTCAAACAGTCTGAAGCGATTAGGGAAAAACAGAACTGTATTTCACTGCAGAAAGCTAGTTTTTAACATGCTTGTAGTTTTTAAAGCCTTAAATCTTCCACCTAAAATAAATAAATACTGCATATATTCTTTTTACAGTGTTATACCAATGGCTTAAATCAGGGCAAGCAGACTTAGCTAAAGCTTTCACTATGGGGATCAGCTAATCCAGAGCATTTGCAGACACCTGTAGCGTGTTTTTGCTGGGACAAGACTGTGCTCAAGAAGCCCTGTAGCACTCAGCACATGCTCCTGCCACTAGGACAAATTACCCCAGGTCTCAGGAACTGTTGTTACCTGTTTGTGTCCAGCACTTCAAAACCATAGATATCCAGAAGGCCAATAACTGTTTTCCGAGTTGAATCCTGTGAAAGATACCATTTACAACTGTTGTTTAGCTGATGCTTCCTCCTTGCATGATTTCATATTCTTTTTTTCATGTAAATTTTAAACTTTCACTTTCAGAGCTTCATGTCACACACCAATGGAGTGGCCACATCAAAGCAGGTAGTTAAGTGCTAGAACTATTTAACATACCACCTTCCACACTTCACTAAACAGTTTTCCAGCTTAAAACTGTGGGATGCCTCTACATTAATTACAAAGTGCCCAAGATATTTGGCAATGAGTGCTGTAGGGCCCCACTGGGAGAACTCTACCCAGTGTCTAGGTGGACACTAGACAAGTCACTAACCTTGTTGGCTAGAGAGCCATTAATTTTGTTGACTAGCCAAGTGAAAGTCCGTCCATAAATTGCCTTCGCAACTGCATCCCGAGCATAGAATGCCAGATCCACATTCAATGGGCTTAGGACCTAAAAATAAAGGTTTATCAGATACAATAAATAACACAATAATAAGAACAAACTTCTGCAAAACCAGTTCACACTTCTGGCTTGGAGAACCATCAGTTGTTGTAAGCTGAACACTGAGCTGCAGTATATCTGAACTGTGACTACTTAGATCTTTATTTACTATTAAAGTTATTTCAATTATTTCAGTCTGGTACATCTCCACATGCCAGCAGGACTGTGATACTACATTTCAGAGAGTATTAAATACAGAAATGTAAGGAAGAGTATTTTGATTTTTTTTGGTTTTATTTTATTAAACTTTGTACAAAATGCTCAAAGAACACTTTATATCAGAGCTTTATTTTATTTATGCAGTCTGGTTTCCCAAGAAGCACTTCAGGGACAAAACAAAAGGAAATTGGCTCACATACATGCTGCTTGCATGTCTGTTCCTAGCTTATTAGTAGTTACTACTTCATTCAGCAGTAAAATTCATAAATAAATGAATATATATATAAATATATATATATTCCTAATATTAAAGTCTCAGGCTAGAACAGAAAGGAAACATGGGTGAGAAGGACAGCCAACATTATCTGTTTTTACTGTAACACTGCTGAGGTACTCCGTACCTCTTCGGATCGGGCTTCGATCTTCCGATGGGTGAGGGCTTCTTGCAGAATGGACAAGTGGACGCCTAGCAGCTGTAGAGGAATAAATACTGCTCTCAGTGTGGCCAACAGGAGGTTGCTGAAACAGCATTGTGTGATTGATATGTCATCCTCCCCCCTTCAAGTGTTCACACACTGTGCTGGGGGAAAAAAAGGTCTTTTATAACATTTATAGCAAGACCTGGGTATTTATACAGCTATCTGTCTGCTTTGGGGAACAGACACAAAGAGAGAAAGAAACAGCACGGTTAAGTCTTTCTTCATACCACTTGTAATACTAGCACTACCTGGGAAGTGAAAGATACCTTTGAGATCCATTTGATCTGAGTGCCATTGCGAATGATGGCATGCCCGTTGCTATCTTCCTCAAACTGAATGTTCCCCAGGTGCAGGACACTAGCAACAATTCCAAAGAGATGCTAATACAGAGAAATACACCATTAGAAAACAGGTTGCCACAGCATCATGAATGGTACTAATTTTCTCTGCACATGCTCATAAACAGAGTATGGCTAGGCTGAAGGAGGTGAGTCAGACAATCTGTTTCAGATATCACAGTGTACCAAGCAATAATGTTCCCTACTCACCCAGTCCACCCTCCTCCACCTCACCCCTTGAAAAAGATGTCCTGTTCCATCCTTAACACATCTCCCAAGCAGGACTGCCTCCATCACTTTCAAAAGGAACACTGCACTGCTTACATCGGATTCACTTTACTGTGCTCATTCCCTTTTAATTTCCTTACCTCTAAATCTTTCTCAGTAAAGTCAATGATAGAAAAAGCTTTGCGGACTATTTTCCAGTCATTCTTGTCGTTAATAGAAAACACTTTGGCACAGCGACCCTACACATTAAGAGAAAGATGAATTAGTAAAATTTGTTGGTAAAGCAATTTTATCATCAACAACAAACACAGCCTGGCCACAGTATTTTTATTTCCACTTTTCTTCAGCTTGTATAGATGCAGTCTGCACCCTGAGGCCATCACAGCCAGAACAGTTCCTGCTACAAAAGCAGATGTTTGCAAACAATTTGCCTCTGAGTTTCATCCTAACATGACACACAGGGAGATGTTCTCAGTGGTTTGCAGAGCACCGTCTTGGTAAGTTAAGAAAGCTGCATTTGGAGATCCCTACAATTCCAGAAGTGTGAGAGAGAAAAATTCTCACTGACCTGTATAAGATAAGCATACTTCTGGGGGTTGCGCTCCAGCCCAAGCCAACAGAGAAGATCCTTGTCTCCGCCCTCTAATAACTGGTAGAAAATATGGAAATTCCTCTCTCCGTGGTTTTGATGGACAACTCGGGATTTCTCAATCAGGTAACTGAGGATGTGCCCTCCTACCGGAGCTCCCTAGCAAAACAAAGCAGTCAGATCAACACCAGAAGCTGAGTAAAATCACTGAGATGGCTGTTTATCCACACGTAGGAGGAAGAATCAGGAGATGCATGTTACTGCTGTTACTTACCTGCTTTTTCTGTGTGAGAATTAGTTTCCAACAGCAGTAAAAGCTGTATGTAAAGAGTTTTCTGTCCTTCTAGTGCAAATTATGCTTCACAATATATATATAAAGTTCCCACTGAGTACCAGCAGCATTGCCAGTAATGTAGGAAGCTTTCAGGATACATAACTAGTCGCCTTACTTACAAAATGCAAGACCTGTAAAAATAAGGTCAGAAATCTGCAGTGCTAGTAAGCCTTAATAAATCCTCTGCTGCCTGGTAAGTGTCCAAGAGCTTCACTGATACAGCTTGCTTTAATAGCGGTCCATTAAGTTTGTTCTCACCTTAAAATCAAATTGGATATCCATGTATTTCCCAAATCTACTTGAGTTGTCATTACGCAGAGTTTTTGCATTTCCAAAAGCCTACGGATAAATAGATAAATCGAGTCACTTCTCATCTTATCGAGAACCTGACACTCAAAATAGGACAGAGTTCCAGTTACAAAGGTTTGCTGCATCAGCTGAGGCTCACTACAGAATCTAGAGGGATTAAAGAAACATGAACTAATGTATTCCATAGCTTTAATTGGAACTCAGCTAAACAAATTATGTCTCTTTCTAGTGTAACCTGTAACTGAAGTCACAAGGAACTCTTGTATGGTGTACAGTTTCTTCATACTCCCAGTTTCAGCTATTCTCCAGTATTAAACCAAGTTTAAAATTTCTAAATATTAAATGAAATTAAATCCTAACCATTTTCTCAGCTCCAAAGAGGCCATTCCTGGATGCAAGTGTCTAGACAGGCATGAAAGTCTCGTGGAGTGAGGCCATCAACAACTCTTTTCGTTATGCCCATTTAGTTTTTACCTCCAGAACAGGATTGGACAGTAGCAGACGATCACGGACGATCTGCAGCTGCTCTGTAGTTGGACAGGTTACTGCATAGTATTGCAAGATCTTCTTGGAAGCCTCTGTCTTTCCAGCTCCACTCTCCCCAGAGATGAGGATGAAATGGTTGTTGTATTCACTGCACATCACCCGGTAGGCATTGTCAGCTATGGCATATCTGAACAAGGATCACAAGAAGTACCCAGAGATGAAGCATCCATCAGAAAGGTGTGTACTCCTCAGTTAACATTACAGGCATTGGATGTGATGGGAAAGCAGAGCTCAAAACAAGAGTCTACAACCTAGAATCTCACAGTGAAAACAGTCTCTGAGGGACAGAAAAGGCTTGTTCTTCTTCCACTGTTGCTGTAGGATTTAAACAGGCTACATGTATTTACACTGAATGTGGTTTACAGGCAGTAAAGACTCCCTCTTCTAAAGCAGAGTTTTGATTCCAGTAGAGGGAAAATCCCAACTTCTGCTTATAGAGACAGATACAAAAATAACCAGTAGTAGAGGCTTCATTGCATATGCTAATAAGCAAAGAAAGAGGAAAAACAAAAACAAAACCCAACCAACTCAAATCACCTGACAACTTCCAAACACCAACAAAATTCTGGCTGAGAATTCTGAATTTCGGATTTCCTCCCCCTCCTGGCAAGCCCAAGGAGAGGCTGTACATGAGCATTATGCTGGTCTTGAAGGCACACAGGGCTATCTCAGTCCCTCATCTCCTACAGTTCCCCCCAATCACTTCTGCAGTCTTTCTGTTCCCCTTTTATTCTCAGTCAGCTAAAAGACAGAAACAAATTCAACCTTACCTACTGAAAGATAAGAATATCAGCATCCACCAGACCTAGTGACATCTGGATAGATATATCCTTGTTGCTAGTACACAGCATCACAGGGGAAATCCAACATATTAATGTAAGCTGAATTTTTAAGGGTCCTACTTACAGATGTGGTGGCAGTTCAAAGAAGTTCACCCCTCGATAAAGCTGCATCTGTGTCACTGTGTAGATATCCAGCTCTTTGTAAGGGTTGACAGACACAAGAAGAGTACCAATATATGTCTGCAGGGAGAAAGACCATACACAGGTAGGAAATCTGTACCAGCACTAGAATGACAGCTCCTGAAAGAAGAGTCAAGTACAGCAGGACATTATGTAAAAACAACTGAAAAGGATGGCACAGAATGGGAAAAAAAGCACAACCACCTCCCTTCTCCCCCCCACAAAAAACAAACAAACAAACAGAAAACCCTCATCTACTGGCTTTACCATTTCCAAATCTCAAAGCCAACACTAAACTTCCAAAGCCTACCCCACTGATGGTGGAGTTCAATAATAAAAGCAAGCTTAGAGCCTTACATCATCACTCTGCTGGGTACTACCAACACCTAACAAGGTTTGTTGTCTCTCTGCTCAATGAAACCAAAGCTGGAAGAGTGTGCTCAGTGTTCTCTGCATTGATAGTTCTTCCTGCCCCTGCAGCGTCAGCTTACATCCTGTCTAGGTGGACTATACACACACACACCCTACTACAACCTCTTCAACCTACTACAGGCGGCATGAATCCACATGACCAACACTCGCACTAGACCACGTACTTACATAGATGAGGTTCTCTTGGTACCGCTTGCGAAGATTGTTCAGGAAGGAGGTCTCACTGGTGTGGGAGTCCAGAAGCACAAAGTCCTGCACCCCAACTCTGTCCCGGGCTATCAAAGCCCCTTCCATGTTTGCATCAGTATTATCTTCCACCTCTTCTTTCTACAACACAAAGGTGGTGTGATATGGGCTTAGGAGACAGCTGGCAGGGATCCTAGAGGTCAGTTAAGTCCTTCCCCATACTGCAGGGCCAAATCAAGCTTGCACAGATAATAGCAAGGTGTTCGTAACACCTTTTTCCCAAAGACAGCAATTTCATGCCAGACAAGTGTGTGCTCTAATTTCTTTACAGTCAGGAAGTCAGAGATCCATTGCTGTGATCAGAGAGGAAGACCAAAGCCTCCAGGACGCCCTCACTATTAGAATAGTTGTCTGAAACAAACCGAGCTCCAGAGATCTGAGTATGATCGGGAACACTTCGTTAACTCAATCTAGACAAAGCAGCTGCAAGCACAAAGTTGGCAGGGAACAGTGGAAGACTTCGTATTTGCTGGTGGTGTAGAAACTACTTTACACAGATAAAAACAGCACATAGATATAACTATGAAAACTGAGAATCTCCTGAAAAGGTGGCATTTGCCTAGACCTCTAACTGAAAAGATGAATCCTACGAAACACTGAACAAGACCACTTCATTATTACAAATGGGTGCCAGAAGCAGATCAGTCAGCTTTCAGATTTGGGCAGCAGGTGTCTCCACACACCAGTGAGAGATCTGTGGTGTGAAAAGCCAGTCTGCTGATTTGATAAAAGTAATCAAACATTGATTTAGAATAAAATAAAATTCTAAAAAATATTTAGGATAAAAAGAATAAACAGCTCAATCTTTATTAGCACCCAAAACCTGCTTCTCAAAAAGCTGAAATATGCAGAAAGGATATCAGTGACCAAACATAATCCCTTCGCATGCTCCCCTTCCGATTCTTTATCATGAAATTTGACTTAATATTGAAAATATTGCTGTGGATCAAGCTCTTGTTTCAAAAGCTATACAAATTAATTTTATATTTGTTGTTTTTAATTAAACCAAGCTGATAATCTCATGTTAGCAAACAGACAAATGGGGTATACTTCATTCTATAGTAACAATGTATTTTTTTAAAAAGACAGATTACACAGTTCATAGAATAATTCCTGCTCTACGGCATAAAATAAATACTCTCCTTATGACAGAAATGAGTTAATGTTTTGAGCAACTTACCTTTTAGAGTTCCGGGCTTTGTAAATTAAGTAAAAGAAACAGGCTGAGTAACCCTCAGCTGAACACACACAGCAATTCCTCGGATCCAGAAGTGTGCACATGAGCCCAGCACATTTGCTATTCTCATATTGCCCTTCATGACATTGGATTTTTTTTTTTTTTTTTTTTTTTTTTTGCTGCTCCACTGCTCAAGAAGATAGTGCGTAAGATTTTGAACACGCATTAAAAGACAGAGACGGCACGATGTAAAATGTTTCTGCTAACTTTTGGCAAGCCCTGACTTTGGAGGTAGGCTTTCAGCATAACCCTGCACAGCACTGGTGGAAGATGACAGCACTTGGGACACTTCGATTTAGACACAAAATTTCAGTGCATAAGCATTATGAATTTAATTGTAAATCCATTTTTATAACGAACCTTCTGTACTCCCAGTATCTCCAGTAAGCAATGACAGCACATGTGGCACGTCAGTCAGCAGCCACTAGTGCCAGACCAGGACACCAAAGCCATTATGCCCTGAATTAGACCCATCCAGACATTTCTACCCAACTGCTGGATATTAATGTGACATACGGGAGGAGCACTCTCATCTGGAGTATCCCACACTACCTCTTTTAGGGCTTACAGCATATGAAGCCTCTTACCTTTCTCCAACATTGTTTTCTGTCACCTGGGAGTTACTATTGCAAGCTGCTTCTGGCAGTCTGAGTAAGAAGCTACCTGATTTTTGTCCTAGGATAAAGCAGTTCTGTGACAGAATTATTACTAGGAAAAAGAATACTTGAACAGCTTCAATGCTTTCAAAATATATGTACAGTTTTAATCAAAATAAGAATGCTCTGAAACCCTCCTTCCCCTACAGATACCTCAGACCAGGCCAAGCAAAGATTTCTAAACAGAACGCTCTAAACTAAGATTCACCCAAGGAATTAGAGAACAAACAGTATCAAAGCCAAAACTATTTCCCTTATTTTTACCTTTGAACTGTTGATACTCACTTTTTCACTCCGATTTGGTCATAGCACAGCGGCTGCCTGACAAGGTTAGAGTTTACCATTTTGTTAGGAAGATGCCCTGCACAATGCCTGCTGCCACTTTAGGTGGATTTGCCCTTCTGAGCAAACACCCAGGACAAACTGAACAAGAGAATTTTACCTTCTTTCCAAGCTCAGAAACGTGAAAGAACAAGGCTGAAACCACAGCAGCTATCTAGCTGATCAGGTTTCCTTAACCTAATTCTTTCACTCATATGTTAATTGGTAAGTGACACTGCTCCCTCTTCAACAAAAATCCCATACTCTTTTCTGGGTGATTTTGTGCTCAGATTTTCTGAGCATTCTGTTGTTGCTGAGGTCAGACAATTTTATTTTCACAAGCACTACTTAGCACCTGTCCCCCTTCCCCCAGACAGACTTTTGGAAGTTTTGTGCTTACCTGGTGTTATCACCAGTAACAGATACCTCGGCAGGACTTGTCGGTACGCATTACACCAGCAAGACATGGCTGACTGCTCTTTTTAAAGGATTATTTTCCTTTCCTCATCACTTAGCTGTAAGCATCAAGAGTTCTTTCTTGCCTACTGAGATGCAAACTCTACTAGAAAACCTATCCCTAACTACAGTGAGGGCTTTTTTGTTTCACACAGGGATTCGTCTATCCACACTGAGAACTATCAGGAGCTGAAGTGTATCAAAACAGATTAATGAGATGTGCAGCTCTTTAGGAGGAGCTAAAACAAGGTCAGGAGCAACAGAGTAGTTTGTTCGACAAAGTTTGTACCATTTTTTAACAAAGAAACGAGCCCTGACAAAGAATAGTTATTAAAGAAAAAAAAAAAAAAAAGCAAAATTTGCAAAATTCTTACTTATCTTTGCCAGAGGCTCAGACCTTAGTTTTAAAGCAGCTTAAGTTAATTTTGTTGTTTCTTTGATTGGCATAGAACTGAAGAGATCAATGTACAGGGGAAGAAGAAGATCAGTTATGATGCCCCTGTTATTTTGGGAGCACTGAGGAAACACACCATGCTACGTGCTACCCATGCAAACACAAAAAGAGGTCAGAGCTTTAGATGGGCAACGTCTGTCCCAGAGCATCTTCCGAGTGTCCTCATACCCATTCGGTCAGGCAAGCATCCGTATCTCTAGCGAAGGGTCACACAAGCTACCAAACTCTAGATTTACTGGGTCCATCCACAACAAGGACACCAATTCCCACCACAACAGCAGAAAATCTTCTCAGGACTCCGCTGCTCACCCCGAGCCATCCCGACCTGCCCAAGATGCTGAATTTCTTTAACACCACCCTTCAAATTCAGAAGTCTTTGTCCTTCCCACGTGCCTCCTTCCCGCTTTACCTCTGCCACCCAAGCTGCAGTGTGCCATCTCCTGCCAACTCCTTCTCCAAAATGCTCTTCTTCCATGAAGAGTTAACGGGCTGAAGGTAAGGCCCACTGATACCCGGGATCGTGTGTCCGCTGGCTGCTTGCCTTCCTCCTTGGGCACAGATCCTAACACCCTCGCTGCTTAATGAATTATCTAACAAGCTGGCAGCACTCAAGCCGTGATGAGGTTTATGCTTCAAATCTCATCAAATGGTACTGTAAGGTACTGTCAAGAGGCAGAAGTCTGAGTTTGGAGGCAAAGCCATGGACTGCAGCCTTCTGAAGGTTAATGTGAGCAAAGCCGGGTACAAAACCACCCCCGGCTCGTTCCCCTTCCAGCACCTCCCGGCTTCGCTCCCCACTAGAGGTCACTACGAAACCCATTTTCATTTGTTGTCTGAAGTTTCTACAGGTTTCCCCGTTTTTCACGTGCATCAGGCAGGATCCCTCCACCGTGCCACCCCAAAAGGACTTTTCAGCCAGGACTGTGATCATTGCAGACTGTCACACGGTGCCAGCTTACTCCCTTCTCTTCCACCTGCCTGTAAAATACATCGACAAGCATCTCCCCATGATTATTCCTCTGCATAAGCAATGGTCAGCAGAATAAAATGCCTCCATTTGTGCAGCCAGTGATCCTCAAGTAGCCATGAGGGTGACCTCTTGCTTCTGTTCAACAACAATCCTGCAACAGCTCTGTATTTGAGAAGCTTCACGCCCAAGTCCAACCTCACCAAATAACGAAGGTGTCCTTCAAAAGGAACTCAGAGCAAGCTAAAGGTCTACGGAAGTGGAAGGACCCTTCCTGAACCACAGAATCTCTGCCTGGTCTCTTACAGTAACATTAAGAAATTAAATAACTTACCTGATGGCTCAGAGCCATTGAGGAAAAAGGTGAACAGTAAGATCTGGGGAGCTGAGCAGGGCAAAAACATTTCTGATTTGTCCTCAGCTAGTAAATGCTGATTATAACAGGAATGTTCAAGACTTAAAATTTAAAATCTCAGCCATTTATATTTCTAATAGACAAGTGGAAAGGCACCTGTTTAACAGACAGTTTATTTAAAGCCATCCATTTCCCAACGGAATCAGTTTTTGCTAACAGAGAAAGATAAATCTTACTGACAGGAGCACACTTGTGTTACTGTCTGCAATAAAGCTTCCCACACCCACCAAAAATCAGAGCCTTATTTAATGCTGGACACACTGATCCTAAGGCACACTTCAGTCTATTTGTTCAACTCTGTTTCCAGCTGGCATTCTAGAAAATCTATTGTGATGCCAAACATTTATGACCTTTTTGCCTGTTCTTCTGTTGTTACACCCTTGAGATCTAAGCAAATACAACTCATGCCACAAGAATGCAGTGCTGTAAGCAGGCATCTCTGGAGCCATCTGATTTAAAATAGAAATGAGTCCCGAGTCTGTCCAAGACAGATGAGCTTGGAGCAGCACTGCTAACAGATTCCTTCAGAAACGTCAGCGCTCTGTTTTGGAAATACTCACTCACTGCAACGGGCAGCGCTCCTTGACCCAGGCCTGCACCCCTTGTGCTCAACAGGAATTTGCTCATTAAGGCTCCTCCAAATGGTACAGAGGCACTGCAAGGATTACACCAAGGAAACTCCTTAGGCTGCGCTCCACCTTCCTCCACCTAAGGCTCTCCGAAGAGGCAGTGACAGAGCTTGATCATAAAAAGCAGTTAAAAAAAAGAAAATGAAAGACATTCTGCAAGGCACTGCGGAAAGCACAGCCTGCTTGCCCTGTTGGCAAGGTCAGCAGGAGGGTGAGGATGGGCCCTGGCAATCACATGCCCTCCCTCGACCCTCGCAGCACCCTTAGGGTCAGGATTACAGCATGCCATGGGGCTGCACACAGCTGCCTGCACAGCATCTGCTCCGAGAGGGGCCCAGACCCCATCCTGCCTTCCCCAAAGGGAATTTGGGTTCGGTGGCCATCAAGGAGCCGGTACTGAGTACACCTGACAATAAGGCTTGAAGCAGTGCGTTACCGCCCTGGAATAATGGTGAGCCCAGGGCGACAGGGAAATGCTTCCCTCCTACTGTGGAAGCTTTGGTGGGGCTCATAAAAATTAATCCGTTCAGAGTAATTTTCAGATAAACCAGAATTGCATGTAAAACCAATTAATGCAGATCAGATCTGTATCAAGTGACCATGCTACGTCTGTCTGATTGCAGCATAACCATAAAAAAAAAAAAAAAAAAAAAAAAAAGCCCAAGACTATTACTTTTATTATTTTTTTAGACATTTCAGTTAGACCAGCCCCTATATCCCAGGAAGCCTCTTCCACATTTATACAGAAACTGAAACACTGCACATCAGCTGTGCCTAAAAACACAAATGTAGAGGCAGTGCAGAAGAGTGATGCTGCGGGTCTGTAAGGCAGCACTCAGGACATCTTGAGCTACTGTACACACTTTTCAAGGTAGCAGAATTCATAAATACAATTATACTGTGGAAAAAATTACACATTGTAACCTAATTTCTTTTCAAAAGAATACAGAGTAAGAGGGTTTTAAGGTTAATCAACAGCCTAGGGAAACGCCAACAATTCTTAAGGCCTCTTGTCTGTATCCAGGGAATAGCCTACTATAGACTTGTTAAAGGGTGACTGTCTGTCTTTCTCAATAGAAGAGAGGTCGAGGTGAACTACTTCACTTTCATAAATCAAAAGAAAGAAAAAAGTGAGAAAATCTCTAGAGTTCAAACATTTCTTTAAAACCCAAACTTTAAATACTAAATGGGCTTCATGGCTGCCATTTTGAAAAACATTAGTTTGCCAAAGGACCCTTTTGATTTCTATTTGAAATGTAAGAGCTCACAGATAATCCATTGAGAATCAAACCCCCACAAAAGGCTTTCTGAAACAATCGTGGTGCTTGTGAAGGACAACATTTTTGTGCGCAAAATAAAACATTTTAATGCGCTACAATCCATTACACATATATTCCTCCATTTCCTTTCAGTAATTATTCATTAGAAAACATTTAACGTCACTGCAGATTTCACACTGGGCAGTCTGCACACAAAGGAGAAGAGTTGGCCCATTTATAAGGGACTGAGGCCTTCTTTTCTAATCTGAGAAACTCCAAGGAGGTGGGGGCTGCTGGACACAACGGGCAGGCTAAATTGTGCGGTTAACGGTCAAAGCCCCCCTGCCTACTTTGACACTCATTTAAAGATGACAAGGAACAATGGAGATTTGTTCTTAGCAACTCTTTCTTGTTATGCGGTCTACATCGGCTAAGCTGGGCGGCTCAATACATGAAACCGGCCCTGATACCCGGTTCCACCTGCCAGCGCTCGCCCTCCCTCGGCCTGCGCTCTCCTCGTCCCCCCCTTGTCCTTTCCCCACTTTAACACAATGAGACAGGTAAAGAATATCATTAAAAAGAGTCCCATTCAGCGTGTCAGCTTTAATAAAACAATTGCCTGTCGGGTTAATATGAGCAGCTCGAATTTTGGGTTGCTGCCAGCAATCCCGCTCCTCTCAGCCAGGTTAGTAGAAGCAGCCCTTCTCTCCCCAAAAAGCCCACTTCACCTCAGCAATTCCAGCAAACATCGGTGTTTCCAGGCTGCAGCACTGTCAGCAGGCTCCTCTGCATTAAGGTTACCTGATTTACAGCGTAAAACACCTCTTCAGAACCTTTAAATTGACAAAAACATCACAAAGCTGCTAGAAATGATGGTTTTGCTTTATCAGCTTGTTTTGCATTCAGCAGATATTCCACTGGCTCACCCCAGACACGCTAACTTGATCGGCTAGGAAAGAAACAGCAATCCCACCTCACTTGGGAAATGGAAGCCTTTAAAAAAGCAAGCTACAAATCCTGCTAGGACAGAAGACCAACAGTTAAAACCGCGTGCTATCTCCATGATGGCTTTTTAGATAAAAATGCCAGAGATTTCTTCAGCACTGACATTCTTGGATCTACTGTTGCTGGACCGGAGGCAGCTCCTTAATGAATCCTGAATATTATTTGCAGAACAGAACAAATTATTAGAAAGCATAAACTGCTGAGAAGCTCCATAAGCTGTATTTTCAGGTAACATAGCACAGGGTTTCCGGGTAGAATGCTAACATTCAAAAGCTAAAACTTCTGGAAAGAGGGAAAGAGTAGATTTACTCAGCTTCTAGGAAAGACAAGGACAGTCCTCGAGCATCTGACAGTCCATATGGCACAGGGTAGCATTAGACAGTAAGCTGATGTATTTAGAAGTCTTGCAGATGACCAGAAAGAGATGCCTTGCTTGCTACGATGCCTTTTGTGTAAACCAGAGCCCAGCTTAGACCTCAGTTTCAGTCTGGTAACTACAAAGAACACATAGTAGGATAAGGGTACTTCTGGAAAGTTTTCAAAAGATAAAATTGACTACAAGGAAAATGTAAAAGCATCTTTGCTGCCCGGATTAGGTTGCAGTCCCTCTGTATTTACCATTATTGCTTGTTTTGGTCTCAGTCAGGAGTTTGGCTGTTCAGAACAAGCACTGAATTATTTACGTGGCATAGGAACAGTGATGGAGTGACTTCCCTCAGCTGTGTGGTGCTGCAGGCAGGAGGTCCGGCCCTCCGGCCGGGCTGCAGGTCTGTGCAGACACCTGGGAACCAAAGGCACCTTCTCCTCCTCTCACAGTTTGAATACTTGGCTTTTCACGATCACAAAAAAAAGCAAGTCACATTCTTCCCCACTACCAGAAGCCCCGTACCTCAAATTGTTCCTTCTGTAGTCTGAACAGCGAGTGACGAGGAGCACACTGCTCCCAGGGCTGCGGACAGCCCTTCTGTGCTCCATTCCACTAAGTACTTCTAGCCATAGCTCAAAAGGCTAATGAAATCTACAAAGACAGGCAATTTACTATCAGCAGCCACTAGCAAATATGTCAAAATCAGTTTGAGAAGCAAATTGGAGGTCTAATCAATTTTTATCTTCACTCTTAGGATAGAATTCCAGATGGAAAAAAAAAATAGCTAAAACCTCGTGATCACTCAGTGCTGAAGTCCTGCTTTATTTTAAAAAATGAACACACTGTCATGGCATTTAGCAAGTGGTTGTGACATTAGATGGGCAAGTCTTCAGAAAAGAACTAGGGGAAAACTGAATGCAAACACATAATTTTGGACACAGCAAGAAGGCCATAGATGAAATAAACATTGATATCACTTCTCCTATAGAAGCATTTTAACACAAGCCCCGATGATAAAACCCTTTGGACATCAGAAAGCAAAGAGACGTTGGTCTGTACAATCACATCTCTCAAGAGGTGACAAATCAGTGTAGAATCTGAAAGCAGACACATTGAGCAATGCCTGGGACAACAAATCGCTATCCAAAATAAGCTTTTTGTCTCATCATGCTGTAGCAAAAGCCAGTATTTATCCCTGCACCAGATCCAAGAAAAATCAGGGGTTCCTTTGACAACTACTGCAAAGAAGTCACCTGCACCGGCTGCAGTGCAAGATCTAATTCACATGAATTACAGCAAAGGTCACCCAAACACTCACGTTAATTTACGATGTGTACTTGCTCTGGGCCTGGCTTGTCAGGCTTGAAGGAGCATCGGATGCCAAGGCTGCAGTTTTGTACACAGGTAGGAAGAGCTCGGAGGGTTTATTTGAAGAGGCTGCGAACAGACTCATTATCTAGCTGCAGATTTACTGGCAAGTGTAATATTTCAACAGAGTCTGGAGATGCAGCCACAGTGCAGCAAGGGAATGTTTCTGTGAATAAATAGTAAGCCTCCCTCAAATTGATTCAGAAAACATCTTTATCAGACATTCCCTGTTGCTTTTAATTTTCCTGGACCTCTCTGTGCACAAAGCACTTAGCTAACAAGCATTTCAATTTAGTAGTCAAGCACGAAGACGTTATCAATGGGCCACATAATTGCTTCATTCTGGAAGCTACTACCTGAAGCCACGAGAGAGCCTTTTACACTCCACCAGCCAAAACACCTAGCAGAAAGGTTAACAAATTAGACTTGCTTCAAAGCCACCTGCATCATTAAGCAACAGTGTGGTGAGACTTAATACAAAATAATTTTCTCTAAAGGAAAGAAATGGGGTTATCTTCAGAAGACGTCCCTTTACTACTCCTCGTGGTACTTTACAGTGCATGAAATCTGGTTTTGATAATAGGAATATCTGGGCACAGCAGCCACGAGGAGCTTCCATGGCTGCTTGCAGCTCTGAAAGCAAGTGAGAGGAAAGGACAACACTCTGTTGTTGACTGGGTACCAAAATGGGGTAGAGAAGGACAGGGTAGAAGTATTGTGACCCCCCTTCCCCCATAGAGGGTCTGAGTTACTTTTGCTCCGTGCTAGGTACAGAAGTGGGGGGAGGTCTCCCCCATCCTGTGTGCAGCAGGTCCCGCAGGTCAGGGCCATCCAGGGGTAATTATTCCCATGCTGGTTTTGTTATTAAAATAAAGGTCAGGGCTCCTCAAGCAGTCACATATGAGTTCCCAGGCATTTTGGTGTGCATACAGATGTTGCAAGTCCCCTTCTCTACTGATCAGAAAAGCATTCCTTTTTTTCCTCCTACTTCCAAGTAGGTGAAAGTTAGCTCCTTCCCTCCTCCTTTGGCCACGCCATTCACCCCAAATAACCCTGGATACAGTTCTACTTCTCTTCCTTTGAGAAGGAAGAAAATAATTACCCCCTACACAACACAAACCAGGCACCCAATTTGCCAGGATAGCTGTCCCTCCTAATTTAGCTGGAGATTTTCATTTTAGAGCATGTATTAGCATAAAACCTTGCAAAGAGCTCTGAACTTACCCCTGCTTCCTCCATATTGCTACAAAAAAGTAGCCTAAAGCAAGCTGAGCAGGAAAGGAACAAAATTAACCCCCACCTTCTGAAACAGATTACCCTCTCTGACTACATTGCGTGTTCCCACAGCAGTACAGGCTGCAGGGAGAAGTGACATAGCTGTTAGCTGTTATGGCTAAAAGGCTCCTTAATGCCTGACATGAGGAAACTTAATCATTTCAAACAGGGAAAACCTGCTAAAATAGGTAAGTGATGAGGTAGGTTTTAAAGGAGCAAAACATTAATACCATCTTAGCCTCAATCCTTAACAAAATGACTACTACGGTGGAGTTGCTGTAAAACCTTTTCATTTTTTCTCCCATAGAAAAGAAGAAAGGAAGGTTTTGGTTTAATGAACTAGCAGTATGTAAAAGAAAATAGGATATATTCTACATGGAGTTATCTTATTTGTGCTTAACAGGGAAAAGAGAAGAAAGAATATATAAAAATGTGGTTGCTAAAAGCAGATTTTTGTATAGAATACTTGATTTTTTAAAAAAATAAACCCTAACTGAATAGTATGGCTAAATGCTTTCAAAAGTGAGATGGTGACAGAATTGCAGGCTAACAAACCTGAGACCAATATATCAGCAGGTGCTTTTGTATTTTACTATATTGCATTTTATAAGATGGCACAAAACTCTTGGATTTACACACTGGGCTGAATCAGAAAGTATTACTGCTGAAGTATATGTTCCTGTTGGTCTTGAAAAGTAAATCTGCTCCTGTGTTCCACCTGCAGCCATCGATGTGCTCAGGGTCAGGGCTCTGTACAGTGCTCAGCTGCCCTGGCTTCTACGAAACAACAATTATCGCAGTAATGAACGTGCCCAGCCCATTTGCTGTATTTCTGCCTCCTGTCATTAATACAGTAAATAACTAGATAGGGAGCCCTGTCTGAGGATACAAATAAAGGCTGTGCCAAACTCAAACCATATGCAACTTGCTGTTTGGTCCTCAACAGTTCACAGGGCAGATAATGTCGTCTTTGTTTCGCCTTTCATTATGTTTGTAAAATCTCCCTCTCCATGGCAGGTGGCCACGTCCCCTCCCCCAGACACCAGAGCAGTGCCCCAAGGAGCCCGTACTGCATCGCCCGTGCCCGCCTCGCTCGCTGCCTGTCCAACCAGACCAGAGCCCAGAGCTCGTCGATGCCAGGCAGAGAGGACAGAAAGCTTGTTTTTTCAACAGGAGAAATTCCTCCAGCCTTGCAGCTCTTTTGCAAACCCCAAAGTTATATGGTTATCCAATAGGAAGATGCTGCTCCTGTCCCCGGTGGATTACAGCCAGTTAACGAACTGCTCCGGGAACAAGTAGGATGTGACGTGCCAGGAGTGTCACACCACTGGAGCTCAGGGGTTTGTGAAATACAGGGTGAGGATACACAAAGCCTATTGCCTGAGGAATTACTCCTGGGTACCACTAGGATTACTGTGCTGATTTTACGGTCCTTAAAGCTGACCTTCAAAAGGACAAATGGAGACGAAGGAGCAGGGTATTCCACTCTGGGGTTTTTTGAAATGAGAAATGCACATCTTGCCTGTTTTTTCCTGGAAGGATGAATAACGAGCAAAAAGAACAAGCAGGTTTAACATCAGTAGGGCCAAATAAAAGGCACGGGGTTATCTGACCTGAGCAAATGATTTTTCTTTCAAGCATTTTTTTTTTTGTCTGATAACTGTAACTTACATCAAATACCTGTCAAGCAGCATAACAGTGGAAAGGAGAACTCTCACAACAGTTCCAAAAGGCCCCAGCTACTAAAAGCTGTTCATCAGTCTGGATCTGTCCAACAAATATATATTAACTAAGAAAAATAAGATTTTTTTTTTAATTGAAAAATTATTTTTTCAATTAATATTTTTTCAATATGAAAAATTATTCTTTTTCCCTGGGGAGGAATTATTTTCAAGCCTTCTACAAGTATTATTAAAAAGAAATTCCCTCATTCCTGTATCAGTTCAAAACCTCAACAGCAAGGTACCCGTCACATCCTATGAACTAGCCTTACATTTACACTTAAGCACAAGCCAATCTGGACCACTGAACGAGGGCTCAGCTGTTTCTCATTCACGTAGACTATGCACCATAGAGTAGCAGCCCTGAAAACCACATGGAAAGAAAAAAGCTCTCAGTGTTGCAATAAGCAAAACTCCAACAGATTTAATAGGATCATTGCACAGCCACACAACCACATCATCTCCAAGTTCAGCAGGCAGTACTTCACCTGACTAAAACGCATTCCTTTCTCTCTGAATGGTACTATGACACATCGAAGCAAAACTGATATTACTTCCTTTCCCTGTGTGTTCTCACCAGACATAAGATGGGGAAGGAATTAATTACGGCTAATTAAAAATTAAATCCTCTGCCTTGCCTTTGGTTACTGTATTTCTCTCTCTGTCTCAGGATATTCAGCTTAAATGCTCTGTTACGTTCTGCCTCTGCCACCTTTTATTGGGGAATAATTTGCTTACTTCTCTTCGGCTTCAGCATCGAGCTCTGTCATTTGGTCCTCACGGGGCCAGCCGCACAGTTCCAGTCCGGCTCACACCTCTGCTCCCTCCGTGCTGCTGCTCGCAGCTGACCACCGTCGCTTCAGCATCCCTCCCAGCGCCTCAGTGCCACTCCTCACTTCAGGCATCCCCCCAGCCTGCAAGGGCCTCCCTCCCCTCGTGTGCCAAGCCGACTCTCTCCAGCCCAATCAGTTGATGGAGCAGCTCTCTGCGAAGCTTTTCAACTGCAGTTCCTCCTCGGACGCCACCTCTGCTGCACAACTGACCTTCATGAGACATTTTGTGAGTAAACTCATTGTCCCTGTCAAACGCAGACAACCATTTTCTACGGGGAAGAGGAGGAAAGGAAGTGCAAAGGCATCGTTTTCCCTTGGAGCAGGTCTCAACACACCGATGCTCAATAAATAAATGGAGGATTAACAAAGTTATTCTGCAGCCAGTGGAATGTTTGCCAGGCAGATCACAGGAATTTCACAATGTCAATCACTTGCTTACAAGCTCTGGACCAAGAACAACGAGGTTATGTGGAGGTCTGTCCTACAGAAACCATCACCAGGTTTTGAGACGAGATCTGATGGAGATTGCCAGAGGCAAAGAGTGACACATCAAGACTGTGACCACTGTCTAAACAGGTCAGCTTCAGAACTTCCAAAGGATTTAGAAAGACTAAACTGGACTATTTAAGAAAACAGTGTTAATGATGCACGACATCTATGGAGGTATTACAGAATTCTTTCTAGAAGTTTTGCTACAATCTATGTCAAGAGAAAGTCATCAGCAGATACCTAGAAACGTGCAACTTAATTGTAAGAGCTGTTATAAACCTTTGAATGTTAATATCCTGCTGGAAAAAAGAAGTAGCTGTTTTGATCCTGGAGTTCCATCTGTCATCTCCTCTGTCAAGACCTCATTAGCATGCAAGTGAGATGTCACCCCAGCCACAGCCTCCAAGAAATTTCTTTGTCAAAGTCCACTAAATTAAATTAGCCAGTAGAGAGGGAAAGTGCACATTTCTGAATATACAGGTACCAAGGCTAAAAGTAGTTCCTACTGCTGAAAGCGTATTGCCCAAGCTAAATGCAACACACGCTCACTTCTGCACCACAAAGTTTTTGAAATGAGTCTACATATTTGTGATTGAATTATATAGTTGTGTGCTTTATAAAAATATTAGTTCAAAGTAATTATAGCATCACCTAGACTATGGAAATGCACTATTCAAATATTTGCTAACACAGTTAATAGAAATTGGAACTACATCTCTAGCTGCTAACAGATCTATCACTACACCCACTAATAATTAAAGTTACCTGGGTATCCATCTTGAATGCTGTTAAATTCAGCTGTTAACAATTATTCCAGCTAAACCATTCAAAAGGTGCTTTGAACTTGTTTAAGGTCCTTCGTAACACTGTGCAGCTGGGTAAGAGGCTACGTTCTCACCTGAACAGAATACCATTAATAATTTAAGCTGGGAGTCAGGGACTTTGTCCTAGGGTACTTGCATAGGCATAGAGGCCACTTTTCCAAGATAAGAACTTGAAACTGTATATTCCTTGAGGTTACGTTGCAGACACCAGTCAGTATAAACATTTTCTGTTTCTTAGAACTACCAAAATAAGTGACTGCATATATCTGCTCTATTAAAACTGTCCCTGGGGTCAGCCCAACCCAGGACCATGCCAGTGTTGCAGACTGGCTGGTGGGTGCTCATCTGCTTGTCCAGAACCCTGAACATCAGAGTCTGTAGGAGCTGACTGAAGCTGGAAGCTTTAAGGTTAATAATGCATATCCCCTTGTTATAGTATCTCTCTTCCCAGGTTGAGGCTAAGACATGCTTAAAAATTAAAAGTGCAGATATCCTACAAAGGAGGAACAGATGCTAAGACTACACATTAAACTTTAATGTGATTCCAACTCAGAAAGTCGATTTTACTAACTTTCCTGCATTACTGCAACCTCTATGATCTTGTAACCCTACTGTATAATGTGCAGGGCACAGGTGTGGATACAGACTTACCCTAAATAGAACAGAATCAAAACAACGTTATAATGAATGAGTACTTGACACTCACATTCACATATTGTATTCTCTCTTTTTCTTCTGCAGGATCCTGATGTGTTGCAACCAGATCTAGTGACAGGCAGTCCTACCTCTGCTGGCATCCTTGTAGCACTGTCCTCATACTCAGTCCCACATATATGAGCTGATGAAAAATCAGACCTCGAGCTTCAAACAATTTCTACAGCATAAATAAAAAGACAGAGAGAACAATTATTAGTTTTTCAGGTTTATCTAGCCCGTTCCCCTTTATACATCACAAAGAGCATCTAAAGTGCATGCGCATATTAATGTGGTGTCCATGCTCCCCCAATAAAGCAGCAATGTGCATAGCTATGTAGAACAAAGAATGATGAGTACTAATGTTAGAAAACTAAGCAGCAGCAAAGGTAATGCTAACAGTCCTGACTAACTTCTGCATCTTCTGTGTACATTTGCATCACAGGAAATACTGATAAATACTGATAAATATTGCAAAGCCACTTGATTTAGATCTTCAGGCACATTCCAGAAAAGAGAAATAAAAAAGTAATATAGTATCACAGTATAATACATAGATGAAAAACATATGAACTTGCATTATTGACTTCAGTGCAGAAACCACTTAGGAAAATTCCTCAGTTTATGCTGGGCTAGACATCAGACTGAACTTGAGTGTATCACCGAATGTTGTAAGAGATGGAAAAACAAAGAATGCTCATGCTTCTAAACTCTTGGAAGCAAGTGCTTACAACTACTGATCCCTTGCAATCACTTATTTTGCTGACAAAAGCTTTTGTGCCCATCCTCATTCCAAAGTCACTGTCTTCACAAAGACAAGGCAGTACATTTTCAGAAGAATCGTACCAAGTGTTTATTTTAATGTGTACTCATGCTGTTACCTTGACCACCAACAAAAGCATTGTTACTCTTTCAGACAGTTACAACTTCAACGTTGCTACCAGCTATAATACCAAATAGATGTTTTTGAGCCATCCGTTTTTGGTAAGGAACGCTGAAGAATTGTTTCACACAAAGTAGGATAAAGCAGACATGGAATTATAGGACAGAAGGAAATACTACTCTCTGCTGACAAATGCAAAATGACAATTAATTTTACCTGGAATCAATGTGCTGATAGGCAGATAAGAATGGGGCTCTTTAATAGGAAGAAAACAGTTTTTACAACTTAGTCTTAAGAATTTAACACAGATTCTTGCATTCCTTCGGCATTCACATTGGTAAAAACAGAGATGTGAATATTGCACTGCATTCCCACTTGCACAATAGAACAGTAAGTCCATGCCTACAAATAGCTCATGGAGATACCTCACACAGGAAATCATTTTAATATGTTCTGTTTTCCCTGGACATAGTGCACTTGGGTAACCGGCCTCATTACAGAAGGAATATTTTAGCAGTTGGAAGTGGCTTCATGCTACAGTACCTTTGTGTAGAGAGATCACCTTCAGCGATTATTTATTTCAGGAGTTCAGATTGCTGCCTTCCTGTGACATGATGAATGACTTTTAAGTAACATAATATCTGGTTTCCTCCTCTTTCACACACCCATTTCATTGACAGTTGTCTTTAGTGACCAGATCTAAAAGGATTGTTTGCAGTCAAAAGGGAAAGAGAAATTCTTTACCACATGCTCAGCCTCCTCTTGTTCATATTTAATTGAATTCCTGCTTGTTTTAAAATCGTTATCAATTATTCACCCTGAGCTCATTAACTCCAAACATCACAAGTATAAATAGGACTGCTCTACTGCTCTGTTAAAAATCCCCAAATTTTCATTTTCCCTTTTAATCTGTTCTCTATGTAACAGTAAACTATTGAGTGAATTATATGGCTCTTTCCTGTATGTATTATTTAAAGCAGAGAGCAGGCCAGCAGACAAGGTACAAAAGTCCTGTGATATTAGAAGGTAGCACGGGCAGATCCATCGGGCTGAGTCTCTCCCATCATTGTTGGGCCATTGATGGCTGAACAGCACTGAGAAAAAAAGTCCTGTCCTTTCAAAACAGCAGCTCAGACCTCTCTTTCTGCGTCAGTTTTAAGATTTGAAAAGAGTAATTTTGATCAGCTAAATTAAATCCTCAACATGTTTTGTTTATAACCCACATTCTTCTCAAGCCAGTTGAGAGGAAACAAACAGGAGATAATCTGATCCCAGTAACACATAGCAAAACTGAAGCCTGCTTTCTCTGTGAGATCTCACACCTATTCTGTGCTTTAAATGTGCTTCATTTTGATGTTAATATTACAACCACACAACATCAATTATTTCATGGTGCAAGACTCGTCCATCCCTGCAGCCAGCAACCCCAGCAATGCTGAGCTGAAGATGTGCTGTCTGTACACAGCGCTACTTGACAGAGCCTCTGCAGTCACTCAGACAGTCAGAAGGCCTTAACCTTTAAAGCCCTGCTGAAAAGAGAATGTTACAAACAGAAGCCTTTTTTTTTTTTTTTCTTTTTGTTTTCTTGCAATTCTTTAGTATCAGTCTGGTGTGGCCATGACAATCCATGAAGTTTATGTAGCCACTGGGTAGTTTTGTGCAAGCAATGGAATTGTGAACATATCCCATTAAAAACTTCATCTCCACAAGGCAATCAAGAAATCCATACAAATATAACACATCCTGCTGAACACTTCACTGAATGCCTCAGTTCTCCTACCTGTTAAATGGGACTTGGTTTACATTTGAATTCTTACTGCCATTGCTCAGAATGGTATTTGGAAGCTTTAAAATCCAGGACGACCTACCATCTCGTGGTCTGGGTCTCAGAGTCTTTTCATGGATTTGGCAATCTAGAAAATCAGATAAAATCATAGCTGACAAAGTGCTATCTATCCCCCCTTCCCACGTCTTTTGAAATAAACATATCCTTTTGCTTAAACTTGGAATTAGAGCAAATTTCTTAGATCAAGGACTCAAAGTTTCACACTAAATTGGAAAGCATTCAGACAGAAATATAGCAAATAAGCAATGCCGTGGCTTGACTGTAGTGCTGACACATACACAAGGTAATTAGCCTGACAAATGTGGAAGCAATTTTTTTAGCTTTGTTCTTCTGCTAGCAACAGAGGGGGTGACACGTGAAGTATTTTAGCTCTGTAGCTGAACGGGGTCATTACGCCTACTGCACGTATGACAGCAATGCAGTACAAAGCAAGCATAGATATATAAAATAAAATTAAAAACAAAACAAAACAACACAGAAACTGGTCTGCTTTTCAGGATCTGAACCACTTGGGTCTACCTCATCTTGGTCTGTCCATAGCATTGTGCTGTATCCCACAAACACACCCTGAAAGCTTCACTTCCACATCTGTAAAACACATTCTTCTTCTTTGCATGGTCGCGGTGAATATTCAAATGTGAATTGTTGCTCAGTGCCCAAATGGTAATGTATAAGGAAGCCATTAAAAATGCCAAAGATAGATATAAGGTTTCTAGGGGCACATAAAGTTGTAATAAATCTGTTCCAAACTCACTTCTCACGCAGGTCACTAAATCTGTGCCTATAATATTAGGAGTGTGCTGGCTAACTGGCCACTAGCTATACAAAAGCCTTTTCTCTCCAAGTTCAATCAAAAGGACAACAGCATATGACAGACCCCTTGTATCTTTTGGTATTTTAGCCTGTCACAGCAGGGACCTCCTGCAGTGCTAGGAAAAGAGAGTTTTTTTGCTGGCCAAGCTAAAGCTAACAAAAATACCTAATGAGTAGAGGAGCTGAGAAGCTCATGCATTTAGCTATGTCTAAAGTAGCTTGTGCATACTGAATGTGGGCATGAAAAATTAATTCCAGGGATCCTATTGGATATGCTTTCAGATGACTGTTTGTACTAAAAAAAAAAAATACTATTTTCTGTAATGCTTTTTACTTCAATTAAAAATATTTTTGTGGAGAAACTATACACAATCACCAACTCCATTTTCTCCTTATAACAGGGGGAAGGGAACTTCTGCCCTGTCACCTAAACACTGTCAATGCCTTATGTGTGGCAGGCTTCTGCTCTGCCCTTCCTCTCTCTAGCACCGGTTTCTCTCCCTGCTGATAATCTCCATCCCTCTCACATGTACCACATTTTTTCACCCATCTAAGCCAATTTCCCACCAATTCAGCCCAATTAATTCAGAGGGGAAGAAGACGAGGTGGTTTGAGGAGCTCTATGCAGTGTGGCTACACCTCAGGAGAAGGACGTGCTGCGAAGTGGAGTTACAGAAGCCTTGTCCTGTCCTGGGAGAGGAGGAACTGAACATGCTGGAAATGCTGTGCTGCGGCAGCTGCTGGATTTGCAAGGGTGCTGCAGTGCACAAAAAGGCCAGATAATATGGACTTGTCTGTGCAGCCACAAGGAGCACCGTGGCACAGAGTCTTGGGGTGTATGGGGTAGGGAGATGTGGCAGCATGAAGCCATATGAGGCTAAGATTAGTATCCCCCCACCAATGTTACCTGAGATTCCTATCAGACTTTCAGCGTGGAAAATATTCCCTACTGTTGCTCTAAAATATAACATGCATCTCTGCAAATGAAATAAATTGAAATGAACATTAAAAACTCTAATGGCATCTAACAGCAGAAAGGAGATGCATTTCATAGGAGGAATGACGGTAGGGTAGACTTTTCATGTGTGATGGCATCATTGCTTTAAAAAAGCAGAGCAGGGAAAAAGAGCTGGAGGTTCTGTCTAGGATAATAAACAAACAAACAAAAAAGTATTAATTCAGATGTTAGTTTATGCTCCAAGTGTAACATGCTTCAGAAGAAATTTTAGAGACAGCTAAGAGATGGCATAACTGACATTTGTTCTGGAGTGGATGCCTATACTCAAGCCAAGAAAAGCAGTTAGAATGCTGGTTACAGTGACTGTATAAACATTGGGTAATCCTTGTTCTTTTTCTCTAGGACAAACTCAGCCTATAGGCTTGATGACATAATTTCCATGACTAACTATTTGTTAATTAAACACACAATATATAAATATTAAGTGCAAGATGATTGAGGTCTTAAGAAGTCTAGTCACTGCTGTTCCAAACAGATGGATATTTGTCTTGGATTCCTAAACTTACACATTTTGTGAAAGAAAAGTCCAGTTTGATTTTGTTTATGTTTGGCATGTCCCATTAGGAAAGTTTTGTAGTTTATGTATTTTTCCTTCAAGCAAACCTGAAGAGGAAGCTAAAGCAAATGCAAATATATTACTGCAAATGTACTTAGAAAGAAGTACCTGTTAACCTCACCTTTTTAAAGGAAAATCCAGTATTTAATCAAAGCCTTCTGTAACTAGGAAACTTGGTTCCAAAGTCTTCAATCAAAGAGGAGTATCACTGGTGGATTACTTGCTTGAATGACATATTCTGGCAAAGCTAAAGATTCAGTAAAAATTGACGTCTTGCATTCCACTGTTGACTCACTATATGCTGCTAAGAAAGAGCACAGAGAAGGACTTTACAAACTCTTGTATGACTTAAGATTACTAGAGTAAGGCTTGTGAGACTGACCCGTTCTTCACTGTGGAATGGTATGTTCCTTCCTAGCCAAAATTCAGTACGTAATCATTTATAATATCTAGAGTATCACACATCTGTGTAACAGGATGGTTTAATTCTGTCTTTAGTCAGGGGTGTCCTTACAGAAAAACACTGCTTGATAATTACAAAAATATTGGCTTAATGACAGAAACAGAATAGGTTCTCTGTTATGAAGTGGTAAAAATGCCTTTGTTGAGGTATAAACAGATGTGTTAATTTTAAAGTTCTAAATAAAACTTCCACTTAGGAGTTTTGGGGAAACTTTCAGTATTTTCTTATATTTGCATGATCAGTGACTGAAAATCTGTTTAAAACTATGTTAACCGTTCTCTATGAAGCTATCACCAAAAGGGCTAAGTTTATAAGAGAATAAAGAGTTGTTCATCACCCCCTCATGCCTACATTTTCCATTTCCCTATAAAAGTATATGTAGTGATAAGGTACAACAGGTGCTTGATCAGCTCAGATACTAATTAACCTACATATCATCATGCAATATGCAAGTTTTAAATAATGTAGAGCTCAAAGCAATAAAACTATGTAAAAGTGAAGCCTGGAAACAAAAACTGTTGTTTCATTAAACTTAAAATACAATTTGACTCTACCATACCAATGCATATGAGCTATCTGCATTAAATTGTGTTTAATTTAACTCTAGAACTATAGGGCCCAATTAAAAATAATGAGGCCTGTCTCCAACTGTCAGGCTCAATTAGAGATAATGGGAACTGATAGTTCCTGGAATAGATTCATTTTTGTCTGATAGACGAACTGGGGCAGGGGTCTTGGCAGGGGTCATTGGAATAGACCTGGCAACAAAACATGGGTCACTCAAGCTTAAGGAGTCTTAAGGAACCCAGTTATTAAATAAGGAAGTAGGAAGTAAATCAAATCCAAAAGCACATGAATAACCCCAACAGATTCTCTTTTTCTGTTACATACACATATATTTCAATTCATCTAATCATTAAACTACCTGCTTTACCCGAACAAAATATATATCGCAGAAAAGTTAAACCTCTTTGATAAGATAAAAGAAAAACTGGAAAAATAAATGCCTAACTTCAGATTCCAGTACCAGCTTTCAACAGTGTAGAAGGACTGATATTTTTATGTGATGTACCAAAGATTTTAATAAAATGGTTGGGCTTTTATTTTATGCATTACAAAAAACAAAACTAGGAAAGATAATTTGGATATGCTAAGAAACCTGGCTGTCTTGGTAGATGTTACTTATGACGAACAGAGTACTTCCTCTTCAGCCTAGGCAATAAACATAGGAAAAATATCTCAGCTGTTGCTAAGCACTTCCAAAGATGTCATTGAACAGTCAGGCAAATTCAAAAATGTGCCTGAGAGCAAAGAAGCCATTTGTCCCTGAAGAAACATGAATGGATGATACAGCCCCTGACAACTTTTAGGCACTAGACAGTAGCTGTCATTTTAGATGAGTAATTAATCTTGAACTGAGAGGGAGATGCAGAGCACTGTTGGCTGTTTATTCGGCTACAATGACAGTCAGCATCTGTTAGAACCACTTTTACCCTGCCTGGAATTCATAACCTCTCCGAGGCAAAGCTTGCCTGTGCATCTATTGTCAGCAGCAATGACTCTGAAGTTCGTGTTGGGCAATCCTGACGTGCTGTGCCTTGGCTCGCCTTTTGTTTCTCTGTGAAGACACTTTTTTAATCTAATGATATCTTTCTCAATGTCTAACGATGCTCGTGCAACATGCTGCCAATGGCATTTTATCCTCTGGTCCCTTCCCCCCTTACATGTACAGGCCTGCAAAGTCATGCTTTGCATTTTAAATCTGTTCTCTGTGACTTCTGAAGAAAGAATAGTTGAGCATTTGAGCTTCTCCACAATGAGCCTTACTCTTTGTGCTGAAAGAATGCACAAATTTATAATTTGATCCATTATTTTCCTTCATGCTTCCCTTCCTGTACACTAAGAACATTGAGAAGAGACCCTCTACGGCCACATTAGACCACCACAAACACGCTGCTAAAACACGGTGTACAGCTACTGGCAATACAAAGGACCACTTTTTTTCCTTCTTCCATGCACATTTTTAATCCCCAGAAAGCATTATTACCTACATTCATTGTTGCACCCTTCAGCTGGAAGAATCAGATGTTTTGCTAGCTTCATTCTCAGTTGAGTCTTATGACTTTGGTTAATTTTCATATTCCTCTGTCTTGTTCTCATCCTGCGAGTCTCACAGGTATATAACACCTTTGAAAGACAAATTTAAGCATCATGAAAAACTGTAACAATTAAATTCACTTCATCATGTCAGATATTTAAAGTGGGTTAGCATATTGAAGTATGAAGATTTAATATGTAGTTGAATTTAATTCCCAACTTTGAAGGGAGTTCAAGGCACTCATAACAAAAAGATGCTGTATTTCCCAAGCAGTTGATCTGGAAGAGGTTTCTTACAGTTCAGTTTCTGCAACATTGCAAAGTCAAAGCCTAGTTTTCTTAAGTGTTACCATTAGGATTTGTGGAAGCAAGCCAAGTTGAATTCATCATTTTTTGCTGTAAGGAAATTTATTTATTTTTTCCTTCATTGCAATAGCAAATTTTTGATATATTTGTATTTCTACAGCCTCTTCTATCAAAGTATCTGAACATTTTATAAAATACTAATGAAGTCCTAGCACAGAAATAACAGGCATTATCTGCTTTACAAAATAATTAGCCAAGCCACAGATCACCACGTTATGCTACTCTCTATTTTTATATTGCAGAACTCATCTAACCAGTTATTTCAGTGAGTAATTCCAAATAACGCATTTTTTCAGGAATTGAAGTTCATGTTTTCAACACCATGCAGCAAATCTGTTTCTAGTTTTGTTGTTCCTAACTTGGTTGTCTAGTTCAATTCAAAGCCTGGTATTCCGCAGTTTTTGACACGTGCTGATAATGAGTTACTAACTTAATTAGCAAAGACATACAGTATTAGTGAATACTTCAGAAAATGTGAAAATCTGTGACTATGCAAGGCTATATGTATGGTCTATGACAGCACTAGGAAAAGAGCTGTATTTCTGCTATGTTACTTGCAATCATTTAAATAAAAAATATAATATTAATAATAATAATAAACTAGTTTCCAGACTTGTTTTTCCTCCAGTTGCTCTTTATTCAGGAGCTCATTTTCTTTCCCAGCTTCCCCCCAGCTCTCCTGAGTTACCCTTGCAGCAGGACAAGCAGCAGAGGCATCCCAGGGGATGTGGGTACTGCAGTAGCCTGGAACAAGCAACAGGGGATGTTGTGGGATCAGAGCCTGCAGCACAAACAGGCCGAGAGCCTGCTCCTCTGAGCTGCTGCATGCTGGAGACCTCAAAACGACCACAGCCTAAATTCTCTAAGATTGCTTTTTCTGTGCAGAACATAAAACCAATGAGAAAGAACGAACCATCTGATCCCCTCAGTGCACCTGTACTCAATATGCATGGGAAACAACAAGAAAATGTAAAAGGTGAGGAGTAAAGGCATTTGGATTAGATTTCTTTTTTTTTTTTTTTTTTTCAATCTTCACCTGAAATGAAGACAATGAAACCCAAATATGATGCACTAAAAGACAGTCTGTAAACTTTGTGAAAATTCTTAGTTCTTAGGGATGAGAATGAATACACCAAACTTCCATTTGCTGAGCTGGCCAGGCATTAATATTCTAATGCTAAGTAAAAGCAAAAAAAAAAAAAAAAAAATCACTTCTCTTTTTGGCTTGCAAAATGGTGCTACATATTTATAGAGCGCTGAAGTAAAAGCAAAGCCAAATGCCATCTGACAGATTTCAATGTATGTGTATCAAATGTATGTGTATCCCATCTAAAAGATGGTGTTATTTATGGTTAATTCTGCCTCCCTCATGAAACCAGAGTTTCTTCTGACTTCAGTGGCCAGCCTGGACCCTTGGTTTCTTTTCAATTTCACAATAAAATCAGCTCACTGTAGCTTGACGGTATAATCTTTCTTAAGGGGCTCAGAGTGCATATGCCTGACTTTCTTCAGCAGGTGCATCTTCAGAATCGATTTCTGCTGCTCCACAGAATGCCCTTAATTTGGAATAAAAAGTGAGATGTTGCTATCGCTTAAATCTGAAGACTGTCACCACCAGAATAATCAAACGTTTATCTTACACTGGCATTTGAAGAGGTTTCAAAATACAAAGAAACTCAGCAGGCAGTCGATGAATTCCCCCTGGCCCCATCCTAAAAAAAAAAAAAAAAAAAAGAAAGAAAAAAAAAAAAAAAAGAAAACATTACAGAGGAAAGAGAAAGAGACACACAATTCATCTTGAAGATACCGGAGGTTTTCTTTTTTCCTGTTGAGTGGTTCTAGTTTTGAACAGGCTATGCTGGAGTGCATCATAGCACTGGGGCACCTCCCACCATTCACTTGGTCACCTCCGTACTGTAGCAGAAACTGCCAAACAATCAGTTTATTCTCTTGTGATAGTAACCCAGGAAACAAATCTATGATGACACTGTTACATGCATTCGTGAACTTAGTGGCCTTGTAGGTCACTGGACAAATCTCTCTAAACTGAACTGTTGACAGTTCTTTGCAGGGTTCCCCACAGGAAACTGAAGGTTAATTGACCATTCTTTCAAACCATGAAATGCTTTTGAAAATGTTAGTTTTAAGTCTCGTAGCCTAAAATCTGATGAAACAGCGTGTCTGTACTGTGGGCTCTTCTAATTACTGAAATTTTGGATTTTGGTCAGGGAAGGTGTAGAAATGGTTTAATTAGATTTCTGTGTCACTGTGATATTGTTTAGAACAGAGATGCTGAGGTAGCAAGACACCTGCCAGTGAAGCTATTTATAATAGAACTGACCACTTCTTGATTATGGTAATTTGGTGATGGCCTTATTAAGGGAAGGGACCATACATTTTCAGTCTTAGATCCTTAGAAAAATATGTATGTGCTTATCTTTGCTCCTATGGATTGTCTCACTGACGTTACAGGAATTATCACACTGTTGGTTTCTGCAGAATACTTCCACCTGTAAAGTCAGAGTTATGCAAACACTCACATAGTCAGAATGAGAAATTCCAGAAAACAGCCAGTGCTCTTCAGTGACTGGAAGGAAAGTAGGTTTGCTTTATGAGGTACAACACAGGCAAAAAAAAAAAAAAAAAAAGTTTATATATTCACTTAAGATCTGCAGAAGCTACGAAGAAAATGGATATCGAATGTTCAGTCCTTTACCACGCTGTATTTGAGCTTTACACACTGACGGTACTACCCTGACATCCTATGGGTGTTATTTTGTATTTGAAATAAAATGATGATCAGAAGTCAGGGTAACGATATGTTTTAATCCCAACTGTTTACACCAACAGATTGTCATCATGTATCTAAGTACAGACGATGCCACCTTCCACACACGCTGTACTAATGGTTATCCACACCACCATATCTGCAGACAACAGAATGGTTCGAGGAGGCCGTTTTAGCCTCCATCCTGATTTTTCTCATTTCTCTATGCTTGTATTAGATGCTGTATCTCTGAAAGTAACTATTTTGCTTGAGGCTATTCAGATACGCACTGAAACTACATTTCTCAGAGATCGCTTTCTTGTTAATGAAATTTTGAGGGTTAAAATTTGCTAACAGACAGCGATAAAGGCAATTATGTTGGACATTTGAAGTGGTGGAACATGTGCCAGCCAACCAGAAATCTCTTGTCACAACACTTGCTTCATAATATTGTATATAACAACCATTGTGCTGCACAATTACACTATCTATAAACTATGTTTTGCCCCCAAATAGATATGTATCAAGGCAAAATACTCTCGTAGCCCACTCACACAGATATAATTGTGCAATGCTTAGGCTTAAGTGGGTAAATTATGAACAGATTGGCAGGGTTTGGGTTTCCTAGTGGGCCCATTTTTGTGGTTTTGCCAGCTCTTAAAGTGCATATAATAATGGCTCTGTATTATCTGCGTTACTGTGGCATTTAGAAGCCCCAGGCCCATTCTTTCAGGCACTCTGTAAAAATACAGCAGTGAGATCATTTCAGCCTCCAAAGAAACTACCTGTCAAATGCATGGCTTCATTTAGCACTTTAGTATAATTCTAAGACACATGTAAGTACAATAAGAAAGGTTGAGGTTGTGGTAAACAGATCAGCTATCTCTATTTTTTTTTTCCTAAACTTTAGCATTCTTCAGTAACATGCTATTCTAAAAACAACATCTTAATCCACAAAAATATACCAGCAAAGCAGTTTCCCTTTCTGATGACACACCTTACCCTAGCTCACCCGGATTCAGCATGATGGGTTTTGTTCCTAAGTATTAACAATTTCACATTCAGATCAGTGAGTAGGCTACACAGGGCAATGATATCACCTTCATGAGGATAAAGATTAATTTCTTACAGGCCAGACTACCAACTCTTCACAGAGAGCATGACAACTGAATAAAGAACACCAGGAACAAGTTTTAGTAAGAAGGGCAGTGATGGTTAGAAGCTGCCAAACTCCTACCACAGGAATCACTGTTTCTTTGTTGCCTAAAGACACAACACAAAACAAAAAGGAAATAAGAAAAGACGTAATCTCCTCAGAAATTAAAAAAGGCATCTTAACAGGTGTACAAAGCAAGTTTCTCTGTGTTTGGGATATCAGTTATAGAACTTTTAAACTGTAAAGGCATTTTAAAATGTAGCTTTTTCTGACCAAGTCAGGCACTAGGACCTCCAGTGTATTTTCCTTACCTTAGCCGTGAGGAAGGCCTTTTTGTCCGTTACATCCATGCATGTAATCAGTGATTGTGCCCATTGTAAAACTCAGATTCACCATCTGTACGCTCCCAAGTGGCTAGACGAGAACTAAAACCCCATCCCTATGGGATTAATCTGCAATTTCACACTAAATGATTTTTAAGAATAATTTGTTACGATACAGTATTCTAAAAAAAAAAAAGTCGGTGCTTTTGCATTTTAATAAAAGGAGGAAGCTTGTAAGTTTCCTATATTTAAATGGGTTGTACGGAACCCACTTTCACTTTAGTTTCATTTAGACATGAAAATGTCTAAGGAAAAGTTCCTTTTGGTAATTGAAACAGTTGCTTTTTATTTCTGAGGGAAAAAAATGCAAAACCAAATTCATGATCTGTGCGCTGAGAAGGGGATAAAGTGAAAATTATTTCTGGTTTTGTTCTGGGTCTGGGACTTCGCATCAATAAGCTGTAATTTATAATGTAAAGAGAATATTTCAGTTTTGTACTAAGGGGAATGAAGGGATGAATTGTAAAGGCACTGGGTGGAGGTAAAGAATCCACTTTCACATAAAACAAAGCTGGCTTGAAGTGTGCAAGGAAATTATTCCTTTTTAAGAAACATGAACTGCTTTTAGAAGCATCCCATTTCACTAAGGAGAGGGCACTGATCTCAGTTTTTACCTTTTTTTTTTTTTTCTCCACACATTTTAGATACCCAGCCAAGAAGGATGAAAACTACAACCAGAGAACATGCCAAGCCAGGACTAAAAGACTGAGGGTCTGGACACGTTAAAGTCCTTTTACAAACCTTCACTGAGTTATCACAGATAACTTTTGAGGGTTCCTCAACTCTCCCTTGCTTTTTCTGACTTACCTCCTAAAATATACTTGAGAGTGAGGAAAATAAAACTTTAGTTACTCCAAAGAAGGGAAGAATTTAGTTGCTGAGCATTATGGTATTTTAAAGGCTACATGTGGTTTTCCATGCCCCAAAATAAATTAGATAGAATCTGGCAGAACAGAAGTACCTAACACATTATTTGCTAATATTCACTACACAAATAGCTTCAATTGTGTCAGGTGAACTTGACCCATTCTTTAACTTAGACAAGACTATAAACAAAAACAGTAATTGTCCACATCTTGTATTGTCTCATTTTAAAACGTGTAAAAGGAACCCAGCTAATGTGTGTAAGAAAACCATACACAACAATATCCCTTTTCTTGCTATTGTCATGCTATTCTCAGACTGCACAATACCTTCAGTGTAACATTAACTGTGTGAGAAAACACTTAAAACATGGGAAAAATGACTACAGTCAGTCTCGGAATCCAATCATCAACTTGCAGTTTACCTGCATTCAAACTTCAAGATGCCATCTCTTAATACAAAAGAATCAAAGAATTTCTGAAGAAAAACATAAGGAGATAACAGAAAATGAAACAAAACAAAACAAACAACAACAAAACAAACAAAACATAGTAACTTCTAAGGCCAGTTGTTTATTGAGGAAACTTTGTGTTTTAAAACTGTTTCATAGGTTTAACAATGTTTCAGCTGGTAAATGGCAAACTCTACCACCTGCTCTGCTTAACAGTAGTGAAAACACCAGCCTGCAAGTAATTATGTTTGTTTTTGGCAAGGAGTACTACGTGTTACTTTCATGGAGTCAGAGTAATTTAGGTTGGAAGGGATCTCCAAAGGTCTCTGCACCAAACCTCTGCTCAAAGCAGGGCCAAAGCAGACTGATTTGATCAGAGCTCTGTCCAGCCAAATTTTAAAAGTATCTCCAAGGGCTGAGATTCACCATCCTTCTGTGCCCTTGTGAAAACTTCTTCATAATGTTTAACCAGAACTTTCCCTGTTGCAACTTGCTAAGTACTCTTCTCTGTGTTTGGTGAACTAAGCTCTTTATCCCTTTACATTTCAGTTTAAGCTCCCCTAGTGAGCAAGACAGGTACAAACTACCTACCCGTCTACTTCATACCTGTTATAATCCGGCCCTTCCAAGCAGGAGGTATGCAAATCACCTGAATGAGAGAAACAAATCTGTACATTATATGCATTACTACAAGGAAACCAGCCGAGCAGAAAGTTCAACACAATGGCCAAAGTGAATTCTCAGGAATTCTAAAAGAAATATCAGGTTTTATCTTTATACCTCTCCTACAAATATTTTAGCTACAGGAACAAAAAAAAAATAAAAATGTTTTTAAGTTGCAAGGTAAGATTATAAAGACTATAAGTAGACCTTAAGTTAAAAAACAAAACAAACAAACAAACAAAAAAAAAAACACAACAGTATAACATATCACTGCAATTTAGGAAACACTTGCAACTGTGCAAAATCTATGCCTTAGGCTCCAGCAGTACTGTTACTTTTTTAATGCTCCTATTTGGCTCTCCAGATGTGCCTGGGATAGGCCCTGCTGCTAAGAAGTATTGATTACTCTCCATTTCTATTGACAGTAATTAACAGAGGGAGTTTTGATGCTCATCAAAGTGAACAGATTCTCATTAAGAGCAGAAGAAAAGATCTCCCCTGCCTTCACATTCCATTCCCTCTGTACCACATGGCAAACTGTCAGGCATAAGCAAACAGATTTCTCATGAGATCTGCATTTTCATTCCACACATGTAAAGTGTTTCCACACTTACACTTTATGCAAAGCCTGAACAACACGGTTTCATCACTGATTTCAAACCGCTTCTACGCAGAGGCCACCTTTCATGACAAGTAAGGTAGAGACCTGTTTCGATGGGGGATTTACGGGAAGAATAATCTGGTAAAGCAAATCAAGACCCGACAAGCCCAGGCCAATATTTTCTGGGTTTGCCCCTCCACTGGCACTTTTTTTGCCTGTGGTTCAGCCGTTTTGCTCCCATCTCTTATGTGGAAGTAACGCTGGCCTAACCTCGCACCTTTACAGTTCACTTTTGGGTAGGTGTAGCATGCTTAAAAACATTGAAGAAAGAGGTACAAGTGTGAGTTAGCTTAAACTCCACAGGCACCCCCAGCAGGGAGAGCAGCTTCCCCTCAGCCCCCTTCAGAGGCAAGGCGAAGGAGGGGGTGTTCCCCTCACCCATTTCGTTTTATTTTTTTTAAAGTTTCGCTTCTTTAGGCGCCCCTCCGGAGCCCCCTCGCCCTGCTTTGTGCCCGACCCCGGCCACCCTTCTCCCCTCCGGGCCTTTCTCCTCAGAGCCCCGGCGCCTCCCCGCGGTGTGCCCGCCGCCGGGCCCGCCTGACGGAGGGCTCGGGGCCGCCGCTCGCGGGCACCTTCCCGCGGCCGGCCGGGGGGTGGAGGCCGGGCTGAGGAGCGGCGGGCCCGGCGGCGGGCAGAGCGGGGAGAATAGAGGAGGAGAGGGAGAGGAGAAGGAGAGGAGAGCCCAGGGCGCTGCCTCCTCACCGAAACGGGACCGGAGGAGGCTTGGGGGGGGTCCCCAGCAGCTCCCCCTCAGGGGGTCTCATCCCCACACCCGCCTCTTTGAAGGCGCTGAGGCGGCTCGGTGGGTGTGTGTGTGTCCCCCCCCTCACTACTAAACGCCCCCAGAAAGTTGCGAGAAGTCGTTTTTTTCTTTTTAATTAATTACTTTATTTACGTAACTCGGCTCGTTTAGCGTTAATCACAGCCAGGTCTGTGGAGAAAAAGAGAAGGGAGGAAGGGGGGGGGGGGGGTTAATTATACGCCGCGCTCCGCCGGCCCTGCCCCGGCCCTGACCCTGCGGGCGGCCCCGGCCGCGCATGCTCCAGGCTGGACAGCTCCTGAGAGGGAAATTTAAAAACGGGCTGGAGCCAGCCCCGGCCCCGCCGCCCGCCGCCTTCCTCGCTCCCCGCAGCCCCAGCCCCTGAGCCTTCCTCCTCCTCCTCCTCCTCCGGGGGTGGGGGGGCTTCACCTCACTGAGGGCTGCACCTTCAGCCTCTCCCCTCCCCTCACGGAGGGCCCCGAAGCGCCGGGCTGAGCCCCCGCTGAGGGCAACCAGCGGATTCCGAGCCCCCCCATCCTTCTTCTTCTTCCTCCTCCTCTTCCTCCTCCTCCTCCTCGAGGGTCGCCAGAGGGACACCCCGCCGAGGGCCGCCAGGTTTGTGGGGGCGGTGGGGGGCGGCCGAGCTCTGCGGGGCCTGTCGGTGTGTGCCCCCCCCCCCACCCCGGGGGGCTGAGGCAGCGCGGTGAAAGGCTCGAAACCTCCCCAAAAAAGGGCACCTTTTTGGCTGGTCCCGGCGCTGAAGCGGCACCGAAAGCCCCACAGGGGCTGAGGGGGGTCCCCCCCTCCCTCAAAGCCCCTCAAAGCCCCAAATAACGACCGGTGGGTGATGGTGGCGGGGCTCCTTAGACTCCGTTCCCCTCCAGCCCAGGTGCCTGAGTGGGGATTTTGTTGATTTACCCCCCCAAACTCCGGTGCTGAAGTGCTGGATAGCTACCCCACCGTGTGAATGCTTCCTTCCCCTTCTGTTTTCTTCTTGTCTTTTGCGAAGGAGATGATAGAGAGCGATCTCCCGTGCATCATGTCAGGAGGCGTTAGGAACGCAGGGCAGAGCCTCCACCCTTCGCAGGAGTACAGGTGAGGTCTCACCCACCCGGCGGCACGCACTGCACTGCCAGAGCCTGCTGGCTGAGGGTTCTTTAACAGTTTTCATGATTTCCGTACCAAAATGTAGTATCTAGAAATCCTGCTATCCAAAAAAGCTAGCTGCGTTACTTCTCTGCGCCAAATTGGCTTTCTAAGGTGGTGACCGCTTATAATGCCTTACTTATTGCAAGTATTCCTGTTTAAAGTGTTTTGGTGCTAAGCCATTTTTGATAAATACACCTTCAGAGCCTCGGGCTGACCTTCTAGTAAGCTCTCTCTACTCTCAGGGCTTTGCCAAACAAGGATATTCTTCTTTAATTATGTAAAAGTTCCCTTTCAGATTGCATTTTGCATTATTATGAAGTAGTCATTGAATGACTACATCACATGGAAGAGTTTTTCATTAAAACAAGTACTTATGTAGTACTTCAAAGAGCTGACTTATGCCAGAGTTCAGCTACTATCAGTGGGAACAAATCTGGTTTTGTCAGCAGCCTCTGATAATTTGCCTATGCCAATACTGATGCATTTATCATGTAAAACTGTTGTTAGAAGTCACAGGACAGTTCTGCACGAATTACAGCGCGCTGGGTTAAGCTAGGTTACATCTTGTCACATGATGCCGAGTTCCAAGAAATACGTAACAGCAGAACGTGATCTGGTTCTCACAGTTAAAAACAAAACAAAACCCTTTTTATTGTTTTAAAATAAGAAGTGATGGACTATCCCCTTCCTCCCAGCCTGAGGGTGTTGTCACACGTTTGTATGTTAGAGGGGTCAGCCGCAGGTATTCTTCTAACAGCCTCTTTCTATTCAAAATGCAAACACTGCTCTGCAGCCTCTTGCAGCTCAACAAGTGACTTGCAATTCTCTCTGAAGCCACTGTGGAAAAAAAAGGTTTGTGGAACTCTGTTTTGCTGTTTATGAAAACGCTGTTTGCTATAGGCATTTTGCTGGCTATGTAAATATTTGTAAAGAAATCATTCAGTATTTAATGACGGGTGTGTATGAGAGAGGCTTCTGGGTACTTACATGTAAGTCTGTACCGGTGCCCTGAAGAACTCACCACCTTAACAAAGACCCTGAGTATGGAGAGAGCTATTCTTTAACTCATAGCTGCAGAAAAACAAAAACACTTTTTTTTACTGTGAAAGGTTGAATTTATTTTACTGCCAGCAAAGGAACTGTAAGAGTTTCTCCTTTTATCGGGGTCAGCTTCTTTTTAAAACTACTGTTAATTCTCTGTTAAGCATTTTGAACTCAGCGATCAGAGTTCTCTAACGTTTTCCACCCATTTGTGATTTCTTTACTGCAGTTCTAAAATGAATTATTTGACCTCATTTAATAGTGGCAAATTCTGATAAAAATGCATAAAATCTGAACTGCACCATAAATGCAGAGCAGTATTTGTCCTACTTCATGAGAAAACACTTTGGATTATGTAAAAGAAAATCTTTTAGACTGAATGATTTTAAGAAAAGAATAGACCTGTCAAATTCTATCAGCTCTGTTTACTCTCCTGCTGTCACCACAGTCCAAGACTGGAACCCACAGTCCTGAGTGCTCCATGGGGGAGCATCAAGGCTCCGCAAAATGGGAATGGCCTCCAATTAGTGAGTGGGAGGCTGGGGCTGTGCTGAGAATACTCTTCTGTCTCACTTGGAATCTTTCAATTGGGCAGTTGGACTCAGAGGAGACCAGGCTTTCCTGGGAGGCTGCAGGAAGAAACACTGAAAAGGGAGACAGCGCGTGTGCATGTGGGCAGGGGATCAAATCAGTAAATGCCAACAAGTTTTCCTGCATTTATGCATAGAGCCTGAAAGTATGGGTTTGTTTGTTTTTAAAAAAAAGTAGGAAAAAAATGATTTTAGCAGACATTAGAATTCTCTGGACCTAAAGCATCTACGGTAAATTTGAGGTAGCAGATAGCAGCCTAATCCTCAGGACTGCTCTATGCAAAGTCCAAGCACTATTTGTACCATAATAAAAATGATTTTAGACAAATATCTGTTCTGCAGATTCAGCTGTGGGATATAAAACATCACACTCTATAGGAATGATTAAGGGCCATCATAGCTTCTCCAGGTCCTATGTTGTTATGGAGCTTTCACTGCCTGGCTATCAGTGCAAAGCAAAACTTGATACTAGCAGATTTTTCCAAAGAAAATACTGCTTCTGTCACTGTTTTCGTAATTGTAGTGGTGACAAAGGTTTCTAATGATTTCATGTTACTTTTCAGGGAATAAAGGCAGAGAATAATAACACTTGGAGTTTTTAAACACTTTACTAACACTTTGTTAATTACAATTAAAAACCTAATATTATGTTTTAGTGTAAATATTTTGATATCAACATCAAAGCAATAAGCAGGGTACAAGTGCAATGGTGCACTTGTGGTTATCTCAGCACAAAGCTGTGTGTGTTACAGGAGCCAACTCAAAGCTACCAAAGCAGTGGAGAGCTCCCATGGTCTTCAGTGGGTTTGGAGCTGGTCCTTGAGATTCAGTTCATGAGTGTTGTGGTCTTCTTGCAGTATTTTTTTTTTTTCCCTGAAATTTGCAGTTTATCTTCATGCAGTCTAGTTTAATTGGTGCAAGAGAAGTAGAAGATCTATGGCAATGAATGCAAGTGCAGAATCAGATTTACTATGAAGGTCTTTAGCATGAGAAGCCCCAGTGAGGCAGATGAGGTTAGAGTAATGGATTTACAACAGTTTACTTTTGGCTTGGCTAAAGTGGACTTGAACTCTAGCAGCTCAGCATTTTGCGTAAGGACAGTGGTTTTATTCTTTCATTGTATCGTAGCTGTGTATTATGATATACTTCCAACTGACAGAAGCCTTATGTAGTATCTTGAAGGCCTTGTAATGCATTTTCTATTCACGTTAAACTGGAATCAAGTTCTGAGTAGCAATCCTTTTGGTTGGTCATCAGCAGTTACTCCACCATAAAGCACTTAGCGTGTTAGTGGACTGTATCCCCCTTCATCCCATTTTAATCGTCCCTTTGGTTCTTAAATAAATTGCTCTATATTTAGCTGATTAGGCACTCTGATGATTATTTTTTGCTGTAATAATCACTTTATACTACCACAGTTTATCATCAAGTCATGTTTAAAAGGTAAAGGGTTTTCTTGGTTAAGCTGCTCTTCAGTTCTTGTCCCAAACAGTCACGGTGTCACTTTCTACAGCTATTGATCCAGAAATTACTTAAGACTGGCAGCAAATCCCGTAAGCCCTGAATTATCATGTGTATAAATTAATTCTATACACATAACCCCTGTGTTTCGTATGTTCCAGATATGACTGCATGCAGGGGTGATAAAGGGGGACAGTCTTTGTGATGTCGGGTACCTTTCAGCTCTCCTAAGTGGTAGTCTCATATCTGGGTTTGAACTAGGGAGAGCGAGCTACGGTTTGGGATGTCTGCCAGTCAATCCTGCGGGTAGATGGCGGCTGGGAGTTTGCAAGAAGTAAATTTCTGCAGACAAAAGGTTACAAATGCATAACTAACGACACCGTAATTGTTCCTGAAGAAAATGTCAGTGTCCATTCCCTTGACACCATGTGTGTCTGACAGGGAGTGAGATAATGACTCGATGTGTCGGAGGAATTTCATCACAGGAGTTGCTTCATTCTTTCAAAAAAAAAAGTGAGAAACCTCCTAGGAATCAGTCAAACTCGGGCCGCTGTGGATTGATTTAAGTGGATTAGCTCAACTGTTTCCTATGCAGTTCCTGAAATGTGCTAATCAGTATTAATAAAAAATAGTGGCCCTTGCTCCTCAGATTGTCTTGTAGTTACTGCCAGAGCTAGGAGGGACTGGTTTGTATCCAGGCACTATCCTGTGGGCTTCTGTGGCTTCTGTTTCCAGTGAAACCAGAACCGAGCTCCTGTGTTACCTCACAAAAGGTGCTTGACCTCCAGCTCAAGACAAGGAAGCAGAAAAGGAATCTGTGTCTTTTCAGCATTCCTCTGAGGAAGCTCCCGTGCTCAGGGCACATCGCTCTTATTTTACCCATCGACAAAAACCTCCCCTGCACAGAAAGCAGAGTTGCTGGGTGACTTTTTATTTAATTTTATTTAAACAAAACAGATTGTAGATGAAGATACAGGCAGCATTTGGCAAATCTCACTCTATGGGAAGAAGGGGTGATTGTGTGGGCAAAGCAGAGCAAGGAGTGAGCGCCTGGGAGTTCGGTGCTGACATTGCTGCTAACTTCCTCTTAGGCTTAAGCAAATCGTGCAGGTCACTCGTAATTCAGTTTCCCTTCATCCCAGACCGAAATGATGTAACGGGGTGTTGGGAAACCCCAAGCTGAGATGTATAAAAGTCTCCAAGAGCATGTATAGCTGGATCTGTTAGAGCATAAGTGTCTTTGTGGGAGGTTTTTGGAGAATCGTCTTCTCTTCTGCACCATGGTGTAAGGCAAGGAGAACAGCAACACCTGACGGGGTAATTGTGTTATTTGCTTTTTCCTTGCTAGCTTTGGTTCATCTAATCCAAAGTTTCCTGAGTTGTAGCTGAGGAGGGATGTTCTGGCTGTCCCCTGAAAGCTGCCTAATTTCTGTTCTTGTTTCCAGCAAATCCAGAAATTGCTAGAAGAACTTGAAGGCAGGGAGGAGAAAAGCAGGCTAGATAGCAGGTGAGGAGCTGGCGCAGGAACAGGGAGGAAGGAGGCAGATGGCTGTGGAGCCTGGAAAACAGAACCTTGTGCAGGGAAACACCTGCAGAGGGGGAGAGTGCGAGGAGGAGTGTGTGGAGGGAAAGAGCAGGACAGATGGGATGAGGAGCAGAAGGAGATGGGGAAGTTGACTCCTTTAATAAAAGAGAGTATTTCTCACCATGGAGACAGCTGAGGAGTCACAAACATAAATATTTTCCTTGTGTTGTTTTACATAAGGGAAATTGTGCTTGTTCTAAGGACCTTGTGTAACCCCAGACAAAAGCAAACAGTTTCTCATAACTGCTTCCAGAGTGGGTTTTCTGAGGACTTCTCCAGTTCAGTTGTCACTCACTGGGTGAACTGTTGCAAACAGCTAATTAAGGACCTATCACCCTGATTGCTTCGATGTGTTGAACAGTTCCATTGCTTGTGCATAAGCAAAAAGCTCAGAAGTACTAGCAATGGTAACAAAAATTGTCTATTGAGTGAGAGGCATCCTGAAACTGTGCTTGAAGCTGAACATGCCAAGTGCAGCCACAACGTTTGGTCTCAATTTATTTAGAACAGATGCAATTGAGAGAGCCCGTAGCACTAGATTCACCCTACAACATCAACATCAGTTTGAGTGCTCGGCATCTTTTAGGGGCGTGCTCCAAGCAGGCAGAGCCCCCTGAAGGGTGGGAGGTTGAGGGTGCACAGCAGCGTGTAGCTTCCCATGTGGTATCACAAGCCAGAATGCCCCGTTATTGGCTGAACCACCTGGAGATGAAATAGTTTAGGGTGTGCTGGTCACTGCCAAGCTTTTCTTTAGTCTCAGCAGATGTGTTTGGTGGACTTTCTGTAATAGTGCTGAAGGTTCCTGTGCTCTCCAGCGCCGAGTTCCTTGCACAACAGAGCCTGTGAGCGTGGAAGCAGGGAGCTCATGCTGACAGCAGGCTGTGGTGACCGCCACGTTACATGCAGCTCATTAGGTCCAGCTGCGTTAGAACAGCTCAACACGAGGAAAGATGCTAAGGTCAGGTGTACAAATACACAGCCAAATTCTTTTCTTATGCTGCAGGCTTCTGCAAGGTGGTGCCAGGAATGAATCTTTCCCTGTAGCTAGGTGCTCCGTTGGTGTCTCCTGCCGGTGCCACGTTAACCATTCAAAACAGCAGATGTGCCAGCAGCACACGTGTACGTGAGGGGAAGAAATTGAGCTTAGGTACGTGCAACAAGTGGTTTTGCACTGCTGACAGGCTCTTGTGAGCTTGGTCAGGTGTGCAACCTGTGTGGGACTCCAATTCCTCAGTGATTCCTGGCAGGAAACTCTGGAGCTCAGCATAAGGAGGTCTGGAAAGGGGACTCATTTTAACGGCCACTTTTCCTGTTTCAAGTAAACTTTCTGTGGGCTGGCTGCTGGCCAAGGGCTATAGGTAAATATTTTGGGCAACGTGTGGTAGAGCAGACAGCAAAGACAAACGTTAGCACTGAGCACTGCAGCATCATGTACCTTAGCATGATTCCTCACCATCGTGTGGAGTCTTACGGATGTGGTGGCCTTTCTAGGACAGAAACACAGTGAAACTGAAGGGTTTTCCTGCAGAGATTTGCAAGGAGAGGGGTAAAAAAGGAGTTGCTAATTTCACCACACCTTTAAAAACTAACACTGGGTTTGCAACATGTTTGGCATGGAGGGAGCCTTTCTGCACAGCTCGGCGTGTGTAGCAGGCAGCCCTGGGGAATGTGCAGCTGGGGACACTCTGGGCAGTGTGCATTAATTACAGCGTATCACTATTTATCTCATTTACATGCCTTGAAAGGAAATGGCTGCTTTTACTACAGTGCCCCATTGTGCCAGGGCTGTGAACACCCATCTAAAGACACGATCTCTGACTCCTGAAGTTTACCCTCAAATGCGAGATGAAAGGGATGGCGGAGGGGAACAGAATCAGGGTACAGGAAATCACAGCCCGCATTTATCCATCTGTAGCTGGCCTGGCACAGCCCATTTTGCAGGTCGGATAGTTTGAACCCCAAGAGATTAAAATGTTAGGTATTACTGTGCACAACTCTCCTTCCAGAGACAGTTAGCTCAGTGTTTTTCACTGAAAGCTGGACACACACTGAGCCTGCGTACTGAGATAAGCTGCTTTTAGCTGAGCATTTAAACACCTCTGCTGGACAGCAGTGGGTGTGCTGTAAGCAGCCTCACCTTCGTTAAGGTGTATGAAATTTCAGCATTCATTGTGAGGACAACCAGAAGAATAGTCCTTAAACGTGAAATATTTATTTTAGTCTGATTAAATTTACTTTTAGTCCCATGATCAATGAAGACAGTTGTTCTGGCAGTTATTCTGTGTGCGTGAGCAGCAAGAGTGACTGTAAAAGGACTGTAAGAGTGATTTCAAAGAGCTGTGCTGCACTAGTGTGGGGAAGGGAAGAAAGTATGGTTGTTTTGGAAAAAGAGCTGGCTTGTGCAGCTTGCCTTGTTACTAGATGTTATTGCATCTTGGTATGTGCTTAAAAAGGAGCTTGGTGACTGATACAGACCTAAAAATTCAGCTACTGTCCTTGTCATCACCTGGTCTGCACTGGTCATGGCAGAGCAGGGATGGGATGGGACGCAGCATGGCCAGGGAGCGATGCTGCCCGAAGTGGGACGGCGCCCAGTGCCCCGCAGGAGCTGCGTGCGGAGCCCCCGCTGCAAGACCTGCGAGAACAAGGTGGGGACACCTCTTCTCCCCGAAGAGACGACGGCTGCTGCTGCTGCAGAGCCCGTGCAGGGCTGATCCCCGGGCTGACAGGCGGCGTGTGCGGTGGGTGCTGACCCGCGCCGCCCAGCTGACCCCGGCGCTCGCTGCCCGGGCTGCGGGGAGCAGGGTGCCAGATGGCGGTGTGTGCGCGCTGCGTGGCGGCTGTCATCCGGCCAGATTAATGTGGGGTTGGTAAAAGGGAGGAGGGAAGGGGGTGGGGGGAAAAAACAATTAAGCAAGAATCCCAAAAAAACAATCGAGGCCACGTGCCACTGGGCAACAGTCGTTGCTCCACAATGGGTTATCGGCTTACAATGAAGGGGGCCAACTGTTGCAAACGACATGAGCCTGCCCAGTTTTCAAATCATGTAATGCCCTTGTTTTCTTCCGATCCAGCCAATGTCTGGGCCAGCAGAGCGGTCACCTGACATTCTTTTTATGTATTTAAGTCCCAGGCCTCACAAAATAACTGAACAGGGGTAACCATGGCAATGCTAATTATTGCACTATAACTACAGTAAGAGAAAGAAGCCAGGGTAGGCTGGGAGAGAGGTTCGGAGATGTTTTGGCCAGGATTTGGGCTTTTGGCTCCTGCTCATGAGTGTCTTTTCTTTTGCTTTTTCTTTTCACAGTCTTTTTACAAACAAATACATTAAATTCTGCTTTAACGATCGACCAGATAATAGTTTGGGGAAGTTTGATGCATGTTTCTGGAAATCCTGAATAGAGGAGCTGAAAGCTCCTGGGCAGCCAGGCACTACGGCTCTGGCTCCCTCTGTTAAGCTGCTTTGGAACCATGTAAAACCTAAGAGATGCTCCAGCAAGAGACCAGATTTATTTAAGGCTTCTGCATCATTATTTGGCAGCAAACACGCGTTAGTCCATGCAGCTGGCTTTAACACTTCTACGAGAGAGCTCTTTAAAGGCTTTGTTTCAAAAGCAAAACCAACTACATCCAACCAAACTGTTCTTCTGGATGAGAAAGGTGTCTTCTTGGACAGGAATCCTGCTGGGTTTGCCCTGGGTCTCTAATGATATGTCCTAAGTGCTGCTGCACCCCTCAAGATTGCTGTGACTGCTGAGACAAAGTTTAACAGAAGTAAAACAGTTTATCCTTTCATTCGTGATACTTTTTGTTGACTTTAATTGGAGTTTTGACCACACAGAAGCTTGTGAGTGCTATGAATGTCTCCCATTATTTCAGTTTTGTACAACACATGCCATCAGAAGCAAAACAAAGGCAGGTGTTAAGGAGCACGCAGAATGTGTCAGAGCAGAGCTTTAAACCAAAAGCAGTCTGTCACAGCTCTGCCTCAGTTTTGTCAGCTAAAGACAGACAGGATGGTCTTGTTTATTTACTCTGTAGCTCTTCATTCAGATCATTTAGTATGTAAAAACTGCCTAAAAGAATTGGTTCACATGCCTCATGGTTCCTTGTAATGTATCAATAACTTCATATGCCCAAATGGAAGAGATCAACAGCTCATTCTGTAATTTTGTTTATGCAGCAGATCTCTGCCTGTCTGTCCCCATCAACGGGTACAGGGGCTGAGAAATGCTCTCTCCAGGAGTTAAAGCCAGCAGCAGGTTCTGGAAGATCTCAGCACAGAAACTTCTTCCAAGATTGGCTGCTCACTGGATTTCAAGGCTCATGTGAATTTGCCAGGTTAAAAATCCTGACAGGTTTCTTCTCCATCAAGGCCACACAAGTGCAAACTTCTGACAAATGCGAAAACAATGAATCAGCTTTGGTTTTGTTTCCAGGCAGTTTCTCTTCCAGGTTCTCATGCTTCCTTCCCCTCCAAATACTGCAAGAGAAGGTTTCTTAACTAAAACATTTCGTGTTGTACAAAGCAACACATGATTATGGGCTAAGGACATTGGTGACCAGCTAGCTGTGAAACAAAAGGTCGCATCTGAACTCTGCAAGCAGAATCCCAGCCTGATGTGATTTCCCTGCTGACCTTCATGAGCTCAGGCATCCCAGACATCTCCTGTCTTACCAGGGACAGTCTAGCAGCATCTCTGCTCTGTTCTAACCTTTCACGCTATTTTACAGGCTCTTAGCTTCTGACCCCTCCCAGCTGAGCGAAGATGACCTCCCCAGTGACTTGCAGTCCTTGTCGTGGCTGACATCTGTTGATGTTCCTCGTTTACAACAGATGGCCAGTGGAAGAATGGATTTTAGCCTTGGCGCTCAGAATGCATTGCTACAACAGACAGGTAAACTGTCAGGAGGTTAAACAACCGCTCTTGAAATGTCACGGCCTCCTGCCCCTCTTGCTTTCCTCCACACACGCCAACTCTCCTATGAGTAGATTTGTTTTAGGTACATTACGTTTCACTTCCTGCCAGAAGACTGGAGGCTGTTGTCTTCTGATAATGAGGATACCGTTGATATATTTCTTTCATTTGAAGAGGCAGAGTCCTAGCAGTCACAACAGCGATCTCAGGGTCCGATTGACTGTTCTGCTCAGTGTAGCTGTTGTGGCCTTGTGTGAACTCGGGCCAAGGTATTTAAGACTTGCATTTCAGAGGTTTTCAACAGCTGTGAAATTAGGTAATTAATCTTTCTTGTTTGTTTCAACATTGATAAAATTAAGAGCATCTTATTTACCCCATACCTGTTTGCTTCATACAGACTTACAGCATATGTTCACTGAACGCCTTTCTTTTCGGTGTGAACTTTCTGTAGGTAAACACACTTGCTCCCTGAGGCATTCTGCTGAGAGAGCTCAGTGTATCATCCTGCTTCCTTTAGAGCAGAAATATATCTGAAGTACAAATAGTGCTGAATTTGTGTTTTTTTCTTTTTTTTTTTCTTTAGTAAGATACTGTGTCTGTAGCACCGCTGTGGACTGTTAAACAGCTGTCATCTTTCATTCCCTGCATAACAAGTTTTAGAAGCAGCTGAAGTCATCTTTGCAATTTGTGAAATGTTCAGGGTTCTTTGGGGATGGAAAGCTATAGAGAGGTGTGATTATCCACTCCAGAGCTTAGCTGTGATAACTGCATCTATTAAAAATAAATGTCAGCTCTCTTTTCTGACGTGTACTTTCATGTGAACAGTTATTGCGTTTGCTTTCTCCAAAATAGGTCCTGTGGCAAGCAATATGCACTCCTCAGGAGCACCTGGAGCAATGATTCATGTCCAGGCCAGCCTGCCACAGGGAATCCTGGGTTTGAATTCTATTTCAACACATGGAGCAAATGTAAGAGCAACCCTTGCAACACTTCTTAGGAAAAGATGTTGGTAATTTCAAGACTGACATGTCTGTTGTCTTCATCTCAGCAGATGAGCCAGTACCCTGTAGGTGGGCAGCCATCTCCTGGTTTACAGACACAGCAACAACTCTTCCCTCCTCCTCATTCACAGCAAGTGTTTGCTATGGCCCAGAACACACCACAGGTACTGTTATTTCCTTGTGATCTGTGTCTCAAAGTACCTTCCAAGATCATCTCTAGAACTCTATCAAAAGAGAAAGAAAATCCCTAAGCCTACATACCCATGGACATTCTGCACCTGACATTTTCCTTCTTTTCCTTCTGCATGTAGTGCAACCCAGCAGCCATCTACAACCCGCCCTATGGGACCCAGACACATTATTCTCAGCCACGCCTGGCTCCTCACTCTGCCCAGGAACTGCATCCGAAACATTACCCCAAGCCCATCTATTCATATAGGTAAGTGGGTAACAGCATAGCACATTGCTCACAGTGTTCATTGAGGTGATTTTAAATACTGTAAGCAGGACAGCATGAGAATATTTTATTCCTTTTGAAGGGAACAAAATTCTCCTCATCCACTCAAGAGTTCTGTGGAAACTGCCCCTGGCAGGTAGCAGGAACAAACGAGCAGCTGGACAATCAGCATAAGGGTAGAAAAATAGCACAGAGGAGTAAAATCTGCAGGATCACAGGGTGACTTCTGAAAACTCCCTGGCTATAGGTGCTGGGGAAGCGGAGCACCACGGGAATCCCATGACCAGCCAGGTGTCTGAGGTTGCTAGACCAGGAGCAGGTGTGATGGGATGGCTACGTGTATGCAGCCTGCTGTTAAGTGTTTCTCTCTCCTCTAGTTGCTTGATTGCAATGGCGCTGAAGAACAGCAAAACAGGCAGTCTCCCCGTGAGTGAGATCTACAGTTTCATGAAGGAGCACTTCCCCTACTTCAAGGTATGCGTACACCTGCAAGGTGGGGGTAGAACATCACAAATATTGTTCACAACTTAGTTCTCTAACACCTTCCTGTATCTTTCAGACAGCCCCTGATGGCTGGAAGAATTCTGTGCGCCACAACCTGTCCCTCAATAAGTGCTTTGAGAAGGTGGAGAACAAGATGAGCGGCACCTCTCGCAAAGGGTGCCTGTGGGCTCTCAACCCTGCCAAGATTGACAAGATGGAAGAGGAGATGCAGAAGTGGAAGCGGAAGGACTTAGCTGCCATTCACAGGAGCATGGCTAACCCAGGTAGGGATTATACTACACTTTAAATACTTACATGAGAGGCAAGGGTTAAAAATGTCTGTTTGTCCAGGAATACGTGCATCTTAAGAAATTAGTTCTGTGGCACAGAGCTGGCTGTCACAGAATTCCAGCCTTACAACAGCCTCCTCCTCAAACCTGCACAGCTGAGACCCCCCCGTGCTCTGCACTGAGTCAAGTCACTGCTGCTGGCCCGAGGCTGTGTGGCAGGACAGTGCTGCTGCAGCTGGAGGTGACCGAACTGACGGTCATGGCTGGAGGTACTCAGCATAAATCAGTCCCCAGGTTCGAGGTTATCTTTTTCCCCTATGCTAACCTATCTAGCACATCCAAGACCTTCTGAGGAGTTATGCTGCCTCCAGCGTCAGTATTTATAGTGGCAGGTTTTAAGTGTTACTCTGCAAAACTCTAGTAAAACCTTCTCATTCTTACTTATAAAGACAAGTTTTTGAAGCTTTCAGGAGCTCAATACTGGCAAAATCTACTGGAGGTTTTTGCTGTAAACTCTGTAATATGCAATCAATGATGAGTAGCATTCTCCTTTGCTTAAAAACAAAAGTGCCGCTGAAACGGTCAGGAGGCTCTCGGATGAATCTTACCCCAAACCAAAGAGTTCAGTGTCCCTGGAAGCAGGAGACTTCCTGAGGATGCTGAGTTATGCAGCTGCAGGTCAGCTGCCATCAGCAGCAGCCTGGTTGCTCCGTGTAAATCTCATGTGATCATTTCTTCAGCTCTGTTAGGGGTTACCATGGAATTCGACTAGGGTAAGGGTTAAGGGTAGGGAAGTAGATGGCATTTCTTTACCCTTTGCACAAAGATTGCCTTCTGTGCTGCTTCTCACACAATTACACTGTTTGCCTTCTCAGTTTCATGGCAAAAGTCTGTGGCTGTGCTCACAAGAGAAATGCTTTAACAGGGCCCTGCTTGAACAACGGGGTTAAACTCACTCTTTTCTTCCTTGGGAACGGGTACTGCACGCGCAGAGGAGCTGGACAAGCTGATCACTGACAGACCAGAGAACTGCAGGCGGCCCAGCAAACAGGCAGAGGCCGAGGTCTCCACCCTGACCCACCTGGCAGCAGCCCAGGGCCGGATCTCCATCTCCCAGCTGCAGCCCCAGCCCATCATGACGCTCTCGCTGCAGTCCATCCCCCTGCATCACCAGATCCAGACCCAGGCTCGCATCGCCCCGGACTCGCCGGCACCTGCCCAAACGCCTCCTCTCCACGCTCTGCCTGACATGAGCCCCAGCCCCCTTCCCCACCACCCCCTGGGCCGCCCACCTCCCGACTTCCTGACCGTGAGCGCGGACATGAACACGGAGGTGGACGCCCTGGACCCAAGCATTATGGATTTTGCATTGCAAGGTACAGGAGAGGGAATGTGGGGGAGCAGAGGGCAGGATTTGTACAGTTATGGAGTTGCTAAATACAGAAGCGGGGCTTCAGCCAGCTGCACTGGGGTGGGATTAACTGAGATAAAAACTTGTGCACTGCGGTAGATGTAAGCAGGCGTGCCAGGCTAACGACCTGGGACACCGCATCTCTCTGCCCCTGGGAAATCACAGCTTTACCTGTGCTGTGGTTTTGCCCATTTGTAAAAGGAGAACAACTTTGGCTTAGAGAAATGGTAAGCATGGTTCCTGAGTTTCTGGTTAGCACGTGGTAGATAAATGCTGCCCAGAAAGGTCCAGCCTGCTGCTGGAAGAGCCTCTCAGTGCCTTTGCACTACAGCTGGCACCGTCTGCAAGCTGTGCTGTTTCTAAGCAGCACGTAAAACCCTTTAGTTAAGGACTGACCCCCTGCACAGTGCCTGGGCAGGGTGTATGCGTTGCTGTGACTGGAATTTAATCTCTTACAGGTAACATATGGGAGGAAATGAAAGACGACAGCTTCAGCCTTGACACCCTGGGTGCCTTCAGCAACTCCCCGCTGCACCTCTCAGACTGTGACCTAGGCACTCCCGGCCTCACCCCTGCGTCCAGCGGCAGCGACCACTCCTTCTCAGACTTGCAGGTCACGGGCCTTTACACCACCTACACGGCCCTGGACAACGTGGCGGCGGCAGCTCAGTACATGAACCCCCAAGGCAACAAGCCCATCGCTCTGCTCTAAGTTTTGCACCATTCCACGGACCTCTGACTCGGGGGCCAGTTTCTCCCACCCCTTAAAACCCGACCCGAAAGCAATAAAACAGCTCCTCCTACAGACACGTGGAAGGTGATGGCTATTTACTGGGACGCAGCGTGTGATGCCAAAATAACTCGAGCTGGTGGCTGTGGAGCTCCTTTCACCCATGCCAGGAGCGAGGAAGGGGCATGGACGGTTGTGTTGCAGGACTGGAGAGCTCTGAAGGATTTGGAAAACATCAATCAGGAGGAACTTTTACTAGAATGCAGCTGAGCTAAAGACGAGCCCAGTGAAGGAAAATGCATTTACCTGGCACGGTGACCTGGACGTTGATGTTGTCACACACACAGCAGCCACCGCAAGCCAACGGGCTGCTCAGCACCATGGTGAAGTCCAGAAGAGTTGATCTCGTACCACGTTCATCTTTTTTCTTCAATTGCCAAAAGACTGTTGCCATCGAACAAAGCTCACATACAGTCTCTGGAGACACTTGCACCTCTAACACTATTTTGACATGACTATTGCTAATTTATTGTTATGAGATAGCAAAAAGGAGCAAAAAAAAAAAAATAATGAAAAAGCAAATCTATAACAGACAACTGTTATATCTAGGGTTAAAAACAAAGTCCTTACCCATGAAGGAATTGGTACTACTGAATTATGAAACTGATCACTGGCTAGAAGTTTTTAGGAATTATGCCTATTTTTAGGATTTTTTAAAAAAACTAGATTTCTTTGTAGTACTGTGTATTGTGTTTCTGTCTATTCTCGTGCTAGGCAGTATTACTATTTGTAAATTTATTTATATTTATTGTTATGAAAAGAAATTATGTAAACTGAGCACTGTTCAATTTTTTAAAATGCTGCAGTAACCTGTTTTACATCAACTAAATTATTCATATTCAAAAATGCATAAATTTTAATCGCTGTTTGTTACACTACATTTCTTTTAAATAAGCACTTTTGATACTGTGAAACTCACGTTTTTTAAAAAAAAAATCAGAGACCAAATATTGTAACTGTTCCATACCAATTCAGAATTGTCTTCCTGTTCTGATGAATCCAAGTAAAATTGATTCTAATTTAGATTTTTAGATTTACAAGCCCTGCTGGATACTTGGTAACACACACTGCAAAAAAAAAAAATAATTGATGAAACTGTAAAAAAAAAAAAAAAAAAAAAAAAAAAAGAGAGAGAACTGTAAGTTGAAATGTAGCATTTAGTCTACTTATACCTCTGTGACCATGAATAATATTTATATCTTGTGTTTTGTCTGTTCCTGTTTGTTAATGGACCTTCCAGGTGTCGTGCACGTGGCTGGCCCGAGGCAGAAAGCCTCTCCAGCCGATGTCAAGGTACTAAACACCCACCACAGACCCAAACTTCTTCACAGGTCCCCCCAGGAGGCTGCAGCAGCCCCTGAGCGGGTTCCTTGTGCTGAAAATCGCAGTGGTGAGGGTCAGGGGCCAGGAAGCGTTGCGTGGCCACGTCTTCCAAGTCTTCCAAGTGCACACAGCCACGGCAGCCCCTCCCAAAAGGGCACGATGGTCCAAATCGTAATTTATTGTTCAAGAACAAATGTGATTAATGATCACTTGCTGTGACTGGTTTCTTCTACAATGTCTTCATTTTTTAAAAAATAAATATTATTTCTTAGCATTACGCCCAGGTCATTCTAGGTGTGCTGCATCTCAATTACTCCGGTGCCAAGCAGGTGGCACGCTGCAGCTCAGCACCGACCACTGAACCCAGGCAGCTGCTACCAGAAAACCAACCCGGCCAGGAAATAGTTACACACAGCTTACAGATCAGAAATGTTTGCTACCTTACAGCAGCAGCTGCCATCCCCTCCTCAGACCCTCCTTGTTCATACAATGACAAAAGGAAAGAGCTCAGGAAAGCCTCCTTGAGGGCAGTGCTCGTTTTATTGCCGCTGGTTTGGCTGCGTGTTTCTGCCCACCTCCCATGCAGTGAGCATCGCCCCCCACCTCCCCCTGACAAAGCACAGTGACACTTTCACACCAGAAGACATCTCCTCGCACCCTTTCCACCCAAGGACAAGGAGAGCTCCCCCCACAGCCCCCAGCATGGCCAAGGGGGTGTCCAACACCGCCGCATTGCCCCTGAGGTCCCGCAGCCAGAGGTGCTGCAAAGCACGCGGTCAACTTCTCCCCCAGGTGGCTCAATCTGATTAGAGGCCACCTGGGAACCAAGGCAGGGGTGCAAGCAGAGACCTGAGCCCGGCTCCTGTCCTTCAGCAGAGGAGCCAGGTCGCTGAGGCCGGGGCAGGGGCACCCGGAGTTGTCCTCCCTCCTCTCCAGCCTCTGTGGGAGCTGCAGCACGAGCCAGAAAGGGCAGGACGGGAGAAAGGAGCAGATGGGGCGGTCGCCCTGGTCAAACCGTGGCAGCTCCGCTGATAAATCTGCTGCAACCGAGCCCAGCACGGCTTGTGATGTGTCCTCTGGGCCACCAGCTATTCGTAGTCCTGCCTACTGACTGCTCCGCAGCACAGGGGAGGATGAGACAATCTGCTCCTCACAGTTCCTGAGTTTATTTTAAAGTTTCTGTTTGAGACTGCTTCTTCGGCAGGATTTACATTTCCTCGTGCCAGTGCATGGTCAGCCTCAGAGCTGGACGGAGACCTCCTCCTTTGTCCACTTGGTGCCTCAGCCATTCAGTTTGTACTTCCAGCTCCATCCAGTCCTGTGATATTTACCTGACACTGGTGCTTGCTTTAAAGGTTAAGGCCAAAGCTTGCGACTAAAACATGGTAAAAGATTTTTAATTCTTTTTTTAAAAAATCAGTATTTGCACCAGGTCCAGGCTCCAGCCTTGGCTCGGGCCAAGTTATCTTCTGCCAAGCTGCCCCTCTGACGAACACCCCCAGCGCCAGAGGGCCCTCCACGCAGGCGGAGAGAACATCTTCATAGCTTAACATACAAACGGCAGCATTTATTTAGGCACAAGGTAAGAGTCCAAGGCTCCAGTTCGAGGGCTGAGGGACTGGGCAGGGAGGTGAGGTCTGGCCTCTGAGCAGCAGCGTGTCCCGGTGCCCCTCCTGCCGCTGGCTCAGGGTGGGCTGTTGTTGTCCACCGTGGAGAGGAGACGGGCGACCTGAGCCTTCTGCGTGCGGGTGATGTGCTGTGTCATCTGGATTATGCAGTCCATGGCCACCTCGGGATTGGCTTGGACCAGGCTGCAAGGCACGAAGCAAGAGCTGCTTTGTCTCTACCGCCCGCAGGCCCCAGCCCGAGCCATGGTTTTGGCCTCCACACTCGGCTCTGTGGCCACTCACCTCCGGATGTGCTTGAGCACGTAGTCCCGCTTCAGGTACTTGATGTTCTCCCGGATGGCTGACTTGGTGCCGTCGTCCTCCTGCATGTGCTTCTCCAGCCACTCCACCACCACCTGGTTGTTGTCCCAGAGGTAGCCCTGAGGAGAGCAGCACCGTGTTGGGGGGCCCAGTGCCCACAGACTGAGCCCCTCTTCTGCTACAGCCCTGGGCTTTTTCCTCCCGTGGCACAACCAGACAATGGGATTCTTCTTCTCAGTCCTGCACATATGGCATGGCATGCGCCCCAGCCCACGTAACAGCCATGGGGACAGGGGTCAGTATGGAAATCAAAACTCAGGAAAGCTTCACGGACTACTGAAAAGGCAAAATGTTAAGGCAGAACACGTTTCCTTTGCACGCCTTCAATCCCCAGCTCAGCAAGCACAGGACCGAGCTGGTGAGGTGCGTCACGGCACTCACTGCATGCAGCTCAAACACCAAGACCCCAGGTCTCACTTCTGCCCTGGGAAGCCCTGGTGGATGGTGGAAATGAACAGGCCTATAGTATTTTTTTGGGGTCACCTTGCTACAGCTGAGCACCAGCACCCAGCTGAGATCACCCACCCTGAAGGGACAGCCCCACTCTCAGGGCTTGTCCACCCCGGCACTGGCAGCAGAGCAGCAATTCCCATTGCTGGTTCCAGCTCAGGGAGGCACTGATAAAAGAACCCAGTGGCAGGAGAGTGAGGTGACAGCCTTCGAAGGATGGGGCCCCAGGGCTCTGTGTACCTTTTCGGCTCCCTCTGTCTCCATGAACCAGCGCCGCAGCATGGACTGGATGTGGATATGGCTCAGCTCGCTGTTGGCGTTCAGGATCTCCATCCTCACCACTTCCTCCAGCAGCAGCCGTCGCAGCCGCCAGTAGAGGAAGGAGCGGGCGTTCTTCCACTCCAGGATGTCCTGCAGAAAGCCCAGGGAGAGGAGCTGACGCGCAGCAACTGCCTGCTCACAGCTCGTGCTGGCAGGCCTGCAGGCAGATCTGCTGGGCTGGAGCAGAGAGCAACACCCGGGGCAGGAAAATGCACAGAGCTGCAGCCCAGGACCCTGTGGGGAATTTTGGCTCCCACCTTCATGCTGCTGCTGCAACCCCAAAGCCACGCCAAGCCCCCTCCCCAGCCCCTTGCTCACCGTGATGACGCCTTTCTCCTGCATGCGGCCGGGGGTGTCGTGCAGGTCGGCGAAGCGCACGGCCACCTGGTAGTAGATGGGCAGCAGGAGCTCCTCCCGGGCCTTGAGCTGCTTCTCCAGCTCCTTGCGCTGAGCCTCGGACAGCTCAGGTGTCCCTGCAGGGGCAGACGGCTGTCATTGCCCAGCAAGGGGCCTGGGATCTGCTTACTGTTCCCCATGTCTGTGAAGGGGCCGTGCTGTGCTCAGTGCCTGCCACCAGACAGACACTTCGTGGGACTGTGTTTAAGCAAGGTGGGGGACAAGACCCTCCCAGCACAGCCCCACCGCCTGCTGCAGGCAGGAGCAAATCGCAGGGCAAAAGGAGACCTGGTTCATTAAAGGAAGCTTCTGTGCAGCTCTGTAATGATTATTTCATCTAATTTCAGCACTGATGCAGCGTGGCTATTGCAGTACTTCATCTCAAAGCACGGGAGCAGTTGCTGTAGCAAAGTCCAGCACCCTCCGCAGAGCCCCAGGGGATATGGGGATTTGAAGGTACCACCACAGCCCCTCAACAGGCTGCATCATCAGACTAACCATTAGGAATTTTCCCAAATTGATGAACACAAAAGGGTTTCCTGGTGCTTGCCACCACGGTGTCTGAGGCAAGTGTTTTAACTCACCACTACCAAGGCCCAGAGGCTGAAATGCCCTTCCCTTACCCAGCTGCTCAACAAGCCTGGCATAAACCGTATCGATCCTTCTCATGGTCTTCACCAAATCTTTCTTCCTGAACTTGATCTCCACTGTTCCCCCAGGCTCCAAAATGCCGCCCCTGGAAGGAAAGTTTGGTAAAGCAGGGGCAGGTCATCAGGGGACAATAAGCTCTGGGACAAGGCATTGCTGCTGGTGGCAAAGTGTGGTAGTTCAGGCAACTCCCTCTTCTAAGAATTAGGGACAGAGATAACCTAAAATAATGTTGTTTCCAATCTGGGATCCTTGGCTAGTCTTCCTCTCCTTATAGCTTGCTCCAATGCACATTAATTCAGGCTAGAGAAACCCTCCAGCTCCCCAAAACAAAGCTTTCACTCCCTGCAGCTTTTGCTGGACACCGGAGGATCCCCCAAGGAGATCCTTGCCATACTGCTCCCACACTGCTTTGTAAGAGCCCAGGGACTTTTAGCTGATTGAGCAAAAACTCAGGAGCAAAAAATAGAAGTCTCTGGTGATCGGTGGTCTCCGTGAGTAGGACCCTGACTCTGCAGACCCCGTGTGTCAGGCTGTGCGGGATGCCCGCGGTTTGGATGGAGCACTGAGGCTGACCTGCTCTCCTTGTCCGCGTAGAGCTCCACGTACAGGGGGTTGATGGTGGAGTCGATGACCACCCAGGAGCCGCCCCGCAGCTCCGCGTGCGGCGGGATGTACACCAGGATGGGCTGCTTGAAATCCCGCAGGCTGTCGACGATGAAGGCGCCGAACTTCAGCATTTGGTCGTACATGTCTGAAAGCCAAAGGGACTCAGTGGCTGGGCACCCCGAGTGCCACAGGGTGGGCTGCTGCCCTTTACCTCCTCTCAGCCTTTTCCAGTCTAGCTGCCCAAAGCCTTTTTTCTCCATCAGAGCCTAAACAAACCCCTCAACCCAGCCCAGTGGGAAGCCACCAAGCTCTGGAACCTGGGTCCTGGCAGCATCCCATCACCTCTCCATCCCAACCCCGTGTCCTGGAGCTGCTGGGCAGGACCCTGCAATGCTGGGTCACCCCAGGACCCCAACGGGTGGCAGAGGGGCTGGTGGCACAGCACAGTGCAGGGATCCGGGCCCCCCGAGCGCTGGTACCTTTCATGCCGCTGGAGAAGCCCCTCCAGTTGGCGAAGATCATCAGCGGGAGGTGCTCCCGGTTGAAGTCCCGAATAGCCTGGGCTGTTTTAAAGGCAGAGTCTGGGAACCAGACCTGCCCCGCCTGCTGGATTATCTGGAAGGGACAGCAAACAGCATCGCTGAGACCAGTGTCAGCGCTTCCAGGCACACTGTGCCGGCAAGGCAGCAGCACAGAGAGTATGGGGGCTGGAAGGAGACAAACTGAGGGCGCACATGCTCAATTTCACCAGGATTTAAGGAGAATCAGGACATGCCAAAAGGTTACGCTAAGCTTTTTATCCCTGCTTTCCCCTCTAGCCCCTCTGCTACACACTCTTCCCTGCCACTCTATGGCCCCAAGGTCTCCCCACACACCTTTGCCTCCGAGTCGGGGTTGGCAGGGTCTGCAGGTATGGTCACCTCCACAGAGCGGGTCTCCACAGCGATGACACCCACGGGGAGCCCTCCCAGCCTGCAGCAAGGCAGGGCGCCTCAGCAGGAGCCAGTTCCCCTGCATGCTGCAGCCCTGCTCCACCAGAAATGTCCCTCCCATAACCAGCCCCACGGGCACAGAGCACTTGCACGTAGCTGTGCTTGCAGCCTCCCCACCCCGGGGCTGGGTAGGGACAGGGAAGCCCCCCCCTGCACCCAGCAGTACCTTGCTCTGCCAACCACAACCGTCTGAGCCCACGGCCTCATGATCTCCTGGAAGCTTCCCTGGTCAAAGAAGCCGCTCTGCCACGTCCCCTTGAGAGCTGCAGAGCAAAGGGGAAAGAGGAGAGAGACTACTGTGAGTGCTGAAGGGTTTTCTGTGCAGCAAAAAGCACCTTCTGCTCCAGGACAGGAGAGTTTGCAGCCACGGGATGCATTTGGGCAGAGGTCTTGGGCTGTTCTCACTTACTTGGGTGAGGCCTCCCTGCCAGCATCCACCTGGGGTCATAGGGGACTTTGGAGGGGACAAAATCGATTTCTCTTTCAATGGGGTCGCTTATGGCAGTGACGGGCACTGGGCTCCGGTTATCCTGTAAGGGAGAGCCCCGAGGGCAGGTCACCAGCCAGGAACCCCCCTAACAGCCCACGCTGCCACCCTGCAGCACCTTCCCACCTTGGGCATGTAGGAGAGCCACTGCAGGATGGTGTAGACGCCTTCAAAGTCATCTGGGACAGTGACATGGGAAACGCCGTTGTTGTGCATGATCTGCACACCCCCCAGCTGGTTGTTGGATGTGTATACTTCACGCCCCAACACCTAGGTGGAATCACAAACACAAACACAGATGCTAGAGCAGCAGCTGCCTCTCCTTACTCTACTTGCTAAGTTAAACCTTTGCCTAGGTTCAGTCCCTCTGGTTTGAGGGATTTGAATTTCCACCTCTGCCTACGCAGGGTGATGTTAAAGCAAACTGCCAGGGAACTGCCCCCTCTTCCCATGGGATGGGGACAGTGCTGAAGCACGGTACCTTGTTGAGAGCTGTGACACCGGTGAGGATGATGTGGGAGTTCTCCACCTGGATGACGCGCTGGCCCAGCCTCACCAGGTACGCGCCGATCCCGATGGCACGACACGTCACCTGGGCACAGACACAAGGACACACAGTTATGGGGAGGATCAGGCTGCAGCAATGCTGCTGTCAGCTCTGCAGGGCTCTGCATCAGGTCATTTGTTACACCCTGTTATCCCCTCCAGGAAATGTTAAAACCAAGGAGAATTGGGGAGGAGTGGAGCAGGGGAAGGCCTGAGGCTGTACCATGCTGATGGTCACAATTTCATCGTAGGCACGAGAGGACTCCCCAGCGATGGTGCCAGCGGCTCGCAGGTTTTCCACCCCAAATCCGTTGTCCTTCCCAATGATGTCCAGGAGGACGTACCTGGGGAAGAGGCAGAGCTGGGATAGCATGAGAAGGACAGGGCAAAGCGTTCCCTTGCGTGGTGGGACCAGCAGGAAGCTGGGCCAGGATGCGGGACCTGCATTGGCAGAGATGTGGGGCAGGGCTTGGGGTTGCCCCCACAGGACAGCAGGGCTCACCTGGACTCGCCCCCTTCCTCCACATGCTCGCAGTGCACTGAGTTCATGGCACTGATCCTCGTGTAGTCCTGGGGAGTCAGGTACAGGTACTTGAACCCCTGAAAACAGAGAGGAGGATGAGCTGCAGTGCCCACTTTGTGCACACTCACAGGGGACACCGAGTGCTCCAAACCCATCCCAGAGCTGTCCTCACAGCAGGGTCAGGACCAGGGCTGGACAGAGCAGCTGCACCAGCACAGGCACCTTCATCTCCACCCCACCAGGGAAGGTGGAGGGAACCATCCCCATGGCACTGCGTACACACGGGGGCTCGCATCCCGCCGTTTTGTCTCCCAGTTCATCTCTGGTTCTTCCCCAGCTAAGTCCTCTGATCCTCTCTCTGACAGCCAGAGGTGAGGTGCCCACACACCTTGTAGGGATCCTCGGGGTCCACCCAGGCCACTTGGAACATGTGTTTTATCTCCTCGGCGAAGCCGATGCGGGCCCCGCTGTTGGCGGCGATGTAGACGCGGGGGATGCCCTCGGCCCGGGCCAGCTCTGAGGCCCTCAGGAAGACCAGGTCCTCCTCCGGCCCGAAGGAGCCGATCTTGTGCGTGATGTCGTTGCAGATGAGCACGATGTCCCGGCCCTTCGGGTACTCGGGGGTCTTCAGCTTCATTTTGAAGGCAACCATCCCCACCTGCCCCAAAATGGCAGAGTGTCACAGGGCTGGCTCCTCCAGGGCAAGGAGGTCGGAGCTGAGACTGCAGACAGACAGAGCTCCTGTTTGGGGAGCATCCCCCGGGCTTTGTGCACAGCTGGGACAGGGAAGCCACCAGCAGTTCCCACCGGTGGCAGCTCAGCTTCCCACTCCCCTGCTCCCAAATCGCTCCCCGCTACCTCATTGCCTCCAGGGAGCCTGTTCATCTGCACCAGGTGTCCCTGCGAGTCCAGAACCAGCTCGGTGTACGTCAGGACATCCTTGGGGTACAGGTCTGAGGAGCCCCACAGCTTGAAGAGAGCCTGCAGAGACACGGAGCATGGAGCAGGCTGAAAACACGTGGCCACGGCTGCTCCAAGGCCATCACCGAGTGTGAACGTGCACTTCTGCAGCAAGCTGGGACTTTGTGTGAGCAGAAATTTTGTGTTAGAGTCCTGCTGCAGTCCTCCTTGCCCAAGGAGGCAAATTCACATTCTTTGTGAATACAGCTATGGCAACTTGCAAGAACTAGGAATGAGTTTTGAAATCCTTCATATAACCAAAAACTTCAGGGTTTGGGCTCTTTCTTTTTTGTCTTTGCCAGCTCAGGGGAAAGGAATTCCACTCAAGATGGGAAAACGTGGGAAGGGAGGGAAAGAAAAGGAAATTCAATCATTTGGAGCCTCTCTGCTTCACCAGACCCACCTGCCTGATCATCTCTGGGAAGTCGTACACGTAGGTGGTGCCCAAGGACTGTGCCTGGAAGCGCTTGGCCTGGAGCAGGTCCTTGGTGACGTAGGGGGTGTTGATGAGCATCCCGTGCTGCGGCCCTTGCTTGTCCCCGTATGACTGGAACATGATCTGGAGAGAAGGGCAGAGCGTTGGGGCAGCGCAGAGGGGAGGGACGCAGAGAAGGTCTCTGCACAGTGCTGGTGGCTCTGGGACAAACCAACGCTGCAGGTACTCCAGGGCTCCTGCAGGAACAGCCCCGCAGCTTTGCCACAGCTGGCAGCTGCTCGTTCTTGAGCACAGAACCCTGCCAGGGGACTCGGGGGTGGTTTGGGGTGGTCGTGGTGGGGCTCTGTTTGCTGCCACCTCCTGTGGGAACTCACGTTGCCGGTGCTGGAGTCCCTCACTTCCTTGTAGAGGCTGATGTCCAGGTAGTAGCCGGACTCGTTGGTCAGGAAGAGGCGGATGGGGATGGCCGTGGTGGTGGGCGTCAGGCGGATGTTGATCTTCACCTCGGCCTGCAGGACCCGCAGCTTCCAGAGGCGGCTGCCGTAGCGCATCACCATGGACCGTACTGACTCCTCGATCTGGGTACGGGACAGCTCGTGGGTGCTTCTGCAGCCCCGGGGACATCGCTGTCCTCGAGCGTGCGATGCTGAGCTTGGAGAAGCCCCGTTATGTCTCCACCTCAGACATTTCAGGTTTGCTCTGGGCAAGCCCCTTCCCTCCCTTCCTCCCTGCCAAGGGACAGTGCTGCCATCCGGTCTCTCCACTGGGAAGAGGGAAAGATGGTGCCTTGCATTCCCCTTCAAATAGATAGCCTCTGCTTTCCTGCCACGTGCTGCCTGGGGGCAGAGCCCTCCACTCGTCCTTGTACCCTCCAGAAAATCACAGCTTGTCCAAGCCCATGATCACTGAGAGGTGTGAAATGTTAGCATCTCTCCAGTAAAAATCTCACAGACAACAAGCCCCCAGATGCAGAATTAAGCTACAGGAGCCTCTGGGGCTGCCAAATCAATCCCCTATCGAAGGCTGGGTGTGCACTGGGTCCAGCAGCCAGCGTGTAGGGTGGCAGCCCAACCATGAAGCAGACCCGAGCCCAGGGACAAGGCAATCTCTGTCCCCAGCTCAGCACCAGGAAGAAGGACCCCCAGAAACGCACCTTGGAGGGGTCCATGACGACAGTTGGGACAAAGTTGAGGAAGATGTGGTTGCAGTCGGTGCGGACGCTGGTGTTGTTGAAGGCCACCTCCAGCTCATCCATCGCCTCCAGGAGCAGCCGCTCGCCCTCGTTCTGCAGGTACTCGAAGGAGGCCTCCTGCAGCACGTGAGGCAGCTCTCAGGAGGCCAGAAAAACCCCCGTGCCCAAGCTGCCACAGCCTCCACCCAGGACCAGGGCTCGCCCGCAGCAGCCGGCCCCCATCTCCCATGGGCCGGGGCCGTCTTGCCTTGGTGATGAGGTCCGAGTGCCGCACGATGGCGCGGATGAAGAAGCGGTAGTCGGTGGCCTCGGTGCCCGCCTGCACCTTGGCGGCGCCCAGGTAGAGGTGCATCTTGTGGTTGGCACAGGGGATGGCCGTCAGGTCGAAGTTGCGCATGCGGCTCAGCTCCAGCTGGAAGGCCAGCGCCGGCTCCAGGTGCCGGTAGATGCGGTCCTCTGCGAACTGGGCACGGGGACAGAGAGTCAGGGGCCAGCCCGTGTGAGCAGACCCCGCTCCATCCCAGCAGGGGGGACAGCTCCTACCTCGTCCCTGGCTCTGAACGTGAAAAACTTTGGGAATTCTCTCTAGAAAAAAAGGAGGAAGACAAAATATCGATAAACCTGGCACGAAGAGGGTTTTTTTTGATTTGCAGAGAATTCATTAAAAATAAAAACCACTAGGTGTCCTCCACCCCAAAAGAGAAAAGAGCTGTGCCTAATCACTGCCTTTTAAAGAAAACTGAAAGGTATGGAGGGACCACACAGGGACCACACGTTACAGGACACATTAGCAGCATGAGGATAATACAGGAGATAAATCATTATTTGAATCCCCGGTTGGTTGATTCCCAGCTCTCCCTCCCAACACGTGGTATGTCATCTCTGAATGCTCGAGTGGCAGAAGCACAACATGTCCAAAGCCACTCAGCATTCAGCCTGCACTGACCTGCTGGGCAATGAGAAACGTGATTCTCCGGAGACCGCAGTCAACAAGGATGGTTTTCTGCAGGAAAACAGAAGGGAGAGTCAGAGCACAGGGGCCAGCTGGTGGAAGGGGCAGCCACTGGGGTCTGGGGTCCCAACTGGGAGGGTCCAGCCCGTTTGGTGCACCTTGGACTGGGCGAAGGCTCTGAAGATCGGCACCAACTTCTCATCCTCCATGTGGTCTGCGCAGCGCAGCGCGATGTTGAGGATGTGGATTGGCTCCTCACGGATGTTCTGGCAATGAGAGCCCCTCTCAGCCCTGCTGCTTCAGCCCAGCAGCGCTGCCACCAGCCCCGCACCACCCAGGGGGGGACAGGAACGGTGCCGTGCCCACCTTGCCATCCTCCTCCTCGTAGACGGTGGCTCGTGCCTCGCTGAAGAGTGAGGTCTCCAAAGGTGGGTTGGCAAAGCATGAGATCACTTCATCGAAATTCCTGCCCAGACAGCAGGGATGGGGTGAGAAGCCAACATTTTGCCCTCCCCAGCCCAACAGGACAGCACCACAGCCCTCTCACCTCATGAAGTCCTCGAATTTGTCGAAGGCCACCATGGCTCCCATGCGTTGGCTCAGGGGAGAAAAGCCACTGTCCATGAAGAGCTCGGTGCTGTGCCGGGCCAGGTCGGGGTTGGAGATGCTGATGGGGACAGACATCCTGCACAGGGCAGCAAGGTGGCTGTCAGCCGTGGGCAGCACCACTCCTTGGGCCCAGCAAGGACCACGCAGTTCCCGCACAAAACCCTAACCCCAAGAGTACTCATCCTGCTCCCTGGCAGGGTCCCCACACTTTGGAGAAATAAATCCAAAAAGGACCTCATCTGGAGGATGCCTGAGAGGCGAGGGTACCTGTTGGGATGGGAGAAGGGCAGCATGAACTGGAACTCCACCAGGCAGGTGCCGTCCGAGAGCTGCCGGTGCTGCAGGCTGTTCAGCTCGTAGGCGATGTACCCGCGCCGCACGTACACCTTGGGGGGGACAATGGGGGGTTACTGACATGTGCTGCTGCATCCCTGCTCCCACTTTGAACGTCTGCACACCCCAGGGAGGGTGCAGACACCCTCCTGTGTCCCCAAGGCCCTCACCTCCAGCGCTGCCATGCGCACAACCTGGTTGGTGTGGTAGAAGAAGATGGGCAGCACATCAAAAATGGTGGTTTCCGAGAGGATCAGTTTCTGGAGGGAGAAAGCAAAGTTTAGGGTAAGGATGGAGTGGGACCCCCGTTGGCCCATTACAGGACACTGGGAGGCACATCTCAGTGGGGTCCCCCAGTGTGGGCTGCACAGGAGCAGCCCCCAAGTGTGGTGGGACACCCAACCCACTACGGGGACATTGATGGTCCCAGGCATGGATCCACACATCAATCCCCCTCCAAACAGGGCAGGGAAAAGGAGATGAGACAGGCACTGACACTAAAGCAAGCTTTTGGGGCTGTTTTTAAGCCTAAGCCACTTATGGAGCAGATCTCCTCACCAGAGCCACCCCAAAGTAAATTTTTTTCTGTGAAGAAACACGAGGTTCCCAACCTTCAGGTTCTCAGGGCAGAATTCATGTCCATACATGTCGATGGCAGAGAGGAATATGGACTCCACCTGGTTGTGCCGCAGCTCGTAGGAGGGCAGGTGAGAGGCGATGAGCACCTGCAAGAGGAGAGGTGACTGGGATGGGGACAGAGACGGGGACAGGGATGGGGACAGCCCAGCGTGGTGCTCACTGACCTGCCGGGCTCTCAGGGCCACTTTGGAGTGTTCAGTCTTGCTGAGCTGTGTCAGCTCGTTTAGGATGGCCGTCAGCTCATCCGTCAGCGTGGGGTCACGGCCACACAGCTGGTCCTACAATGCACACACCGTGATGTCAAGGTCTGAGCTGGCTCCTTGCTGCGGGAAGCATCACCACATGTCCCCAGCCCTGTGGGGACAACGGGGACAAGACCCCGCGCAGGGAACAGGGATAACAACGGGCAAAATTCTGCTCTTTGAAAGAAGTGCAGCAGTGTAATGCTAAGGAGGGGACATGAAGACCCCCTTAACACAGCAGCCATGTGGTGAAACAGAAATAGATGCTTGAATGCAAACCCAGACCCTGGGGATGCTCTGAACAGAAGAGAGGAAAGAAAATTTATCAAGCGCCTGCCCACTTTCAAGGGGAAAGCACAAAGCTGTGATGACCACAGGCAGCTGAGTACTGGGGCAGCCTCTCCCCATCCCACAGCGATATGGAGCTCGCCTCAGCTTACAGGATTTTTCCTACCACAAGCTTTTGCCACTGCACGGGCCGCACTCACAATTAACATGGTCACCAGCAGGTTCTTCTTCGCCACCTGGGCATGGGAGAAGATGCTCTCGAGCACCGGAGTCATGTCAGGTTTGTACTGTTCCCGCAGGCTGATGACGCACTTGTCGTAGTGAGCTGTGGGGCAGAGCACCGTGAGCCCTGCAGCCCTCCCGAGAGCCCCCCAGTCCCCGGAGCCCCCCAAACCCTCACCGTGCTGGAACTGCATCTCCACTTGCAGGTAGCGCCGCAGCAGGTCCAGCACCACTGCCTTCATGTAGCCGCGGATGCCACTGCGGTACCTGGCGAGCAAAGAGCCCGGCGTGCTGTGAGGGGGTAGGGGGGACACAGGGGGACACAGGGAGCACCGGGCTCACCTCTGCACCAGCTGCACCACGCTCTGCGTGTTCATGAAGAAGACCTCCCGCTCGGCCTTCCTCTGCAGCGTGGCTGCGTGGGTGTCCAGCACCGTGGCAATCTGCAAGGGCACGGGGTTCGGCACCGCTCAGGGCTGCCTGCTCTGCTGGGGGCAGCACTGCCACGCGCAGGGACTTTCAGGGTCATTCCCCCCACCCCCAAATGAAAAAAACACAGTGACCAATAAATATAAACATAAAAATATAAACTTTTCCCATCATTTTTTTTTTAAATCAGGTCTTAGCAGGACAAATTCAGGCAGAAGTTCCTGAAAAGGGAAGCCAAAGCCAAGTTTCTCACCTGCTGGCTGGGAAAGCGGCAGAGCACGGAGGTGATGTTGCTGGCATACTGTGCCATCACCTTCCGGATCGACTTCTCCACAGAGAGAGGGATTCTTCCTGAAATGCTGGTCATGATTTCCTGCAGCTCCAGGAGGGGCAAGGAGGGGTCCCGCAGGGTTTTCATCAGCTGTGCCACCCACTCCTTCATCTGCAGGGAGCAAGGGCTGCTGCTGCCTGCACCCCAGCACTGTGTGCACCCCCAGTGCTGCACATCGTGCAGGGCACCGGGGCTGCCAGGAGCCGAGGATGCTCTTTGCCCCGGCACCCACCTTGGCACTGAAGTAGGGCTCGGGCAGGCAGTACCCATTCATCACGTTGGTGAGGTTTTCCAGCACGTTGCGGAGAACCTGGTGCTGCTTCTCGCCGGTGATGGGGAGGGTCTGCTGGGCTGGGAGCCCCCCTGTGAACGGCTGAGCCTGGAGAAAGTGGAGAGAGGCAGGCTGGCCTGAGTCCTTGCCAATACAGGGCTGAGCACCCAAAAGCTGCAGCTGCCCCAGCAGAAACCAGCCTGACCCCTCCAGCATCTGCTTTTGGTTGGAAGAAGCACCTAACGGTCAGCTTCATGTTTCTGCCAGTACCACACCATGAAAAAGATGCAGAAAAATTATAGATGTAGGCAGAGCATTACAGATACACTAAACCATGCATGTTAACTTCTGTACCAGAGCAAGCACGCACAGGATGCTTACCCAGCACCATGCCAGCCCCAAAAGAGCCTGCTGAGGACATAGCATGGGCGTGCAGTGCCACCCTGTGCCGGGACAAGGACACATCCCCACCCACACCCCAACCCCGGGCTGCTTCTCAGCTCTGTCCCCCAGCAGGGATCCCTGACACCCCTTGGACTCACCGGCTTCACTTTGGTGGGGTCGTCCAGCTCGAGACGGGCAATGACGCAGCCTGCCTCCAGCAGCGCGCCCGGCCGCTTGACGTAGTGCACCCGACCTGCCTCCTCCACCGTCAGCGTCATGATGATCTTCATCACCTGTGCAAAGAAGGGGTAAAATGCAAATTTCACCCACCACCACCCTGCTGCTGCTAAAGGGTTTGATCCTGAGCCATGCACCAGAGCTCTGAGAACGTGCTCACCTCGATCTCTGCATACACGCTCCCTTCGGCAAGGTGCCCGCCGTCCTCCACCGTGTACTGCAGCAGCTTCCCCGCGGAGGGTGAGCGCAGCACCGTCGGGTCCTTCTCCTTCTCAAAGTCACACGTTTTGTTGCCGATGGTGATCCGGTACCTTAGGGAGAGGGAAACGTCGCAGCGTGGCCCCGTGGCTGCCGAGGAGAAGGGCGCAGCGAGGAGGTACCTGTCGATCTCCTCCTTCATGTAGGTGGTGTAGCTGTTGCCGTTGTAGGAGAGGAGCAGCCCCCCGTCGTTGAGGCGGTGCACGTCTATCTCGATGTGAGTGCGGTTCATGATGATGACGTACGTGGTCAAGGACTGGCGGGCAACCTGCAGGCAGCAGCCAGAGACAGACTTCAGTGAGACCTCCGAAATGTGTGCCATGGGTTTTTGAGAGGCTGGTGGTGTGTGTGTGTGAGCATCTCCCAGTGCTTGGGAGAGAAAACTGCCATGGGATGGGATGCTGGAGGCTTTGTTTGAACAGCTGGTTCAACACCCAACCAAGAGCTGGGTTAACTCACCACCATGGCTCATCCTCTGCTTTTTTTGAGAGAATTTTTCATGAAGTTCAACTTTAAAAGCAAGAAAAGGAGGCTCTTTGTTAAGATCTGGGCCATGGGATGTATGACTATGTCTGTCTTGTTTAACTGAGGTTATCAAACTCATTTTTATGTCGCACATTTTTAAAGGACAGCCTCATATTTATTGCATCTCTCTCCTCTCAGCGGGACAGGAACACATCTCCTTGTCCTGGGGAGAAGCCTGTGGTGCCAGCGAGTGCTGCAGCCAGCTCTGGAGGAGCACAGCACAGCCCTTACCTGCAGAACGTACTTCACACCCTCATAGATGAGCTCCACGTCAACGATGTTCAGCAAGGAGGCTGCGGGCAGCACTTGGCCCCTGAAACACAACGGCAGGGTCAGGCACCACAAGCCTTTCATTCCTCGCCTGTGCAACCCGTCAGGGAGCCAAGTGTGTGAGATGTCAGCGGTGCTGCTGGCACCGGGCCGCGTGGGGAGGGCGCTAAGGTGACCAGAGGGGACAGGAATTTATACACAACCCACGTGAGTGCCTCTTACAAACACATCCAGAGGCAGCCCAGACGCTGGCAAACACGCTCAGATAAAGGCATGGAGGAGAGCTCCGCGCGTCCTCCAAGGCCAGAGGAATAACCTTGGTGCTTGAGCACAAAAACAAAAACAAGCTGCATGCAGCTGAGCTGCTTTCCCTTGAAGGCTGTTTTCACAGCCATGCGGAACGTTGTTCCTCTCCCTGGCTTCTCAATATTGCTTTATCCAGAGCCCTGTGAGCCACAGCACATTCTGACATTGCCCCATGGCACTGCCTTCAAATTTGCAAAGCAAAAATAAGAAAGAAGACAGCCAAGGAAGAACAAAACCCTGGTCCCCATGCTTGCAGGAGCCATGCAGATTTCAGGAGCAGCCCTTTAGGGATGCACTCCCCGTGTCCCCTGTGCCCATGGCCATCGGGTCCCACAGCCCCAGCACGGGCAGCTCCCCCCTGCACCTCTCCAGCGAGTGCAGAAAGTCAGTCATGCACGTCCTGAAGGCAGCGTCTGCGACGTTCAAGGCACCACAGACGACACCCAGCATCGTGTCCGGCTTCTCTGCCTAGGGGTTACAAAAAATGGGGTTGGGGTCTCCTCACGGAAGGGAGAGGTGACCCCAGGGGCTGCAGGAGCCAGTCTCCTCCACCTGCACTTTCTCGGCGATCAGATGGTCCAGCCAGCCAGTGTCGATCTCGTTGTTCTGGAAGCTCTCTGTCTCCAGAAGTTTAACCAGATACTCCACCGTGGTCCGGAAATCCCCGCGGATGGAGAGCTCTTTCAGGGCCACCACCATATTCCTTTCAGGGAGAAAAAAAAAAAAAAAACAAAAAAAAAAACAAAAAAAACATTTTCTTAATGACAAAGCGGGGCTCTGCTGCATCCAAACACACTTCTCCTGCCTTCTAAGCTGTCCCCAGGCACTTCAGACACCAGGAGCTGCCCCTGTTTTCCACCCCCTGCTCGGGGCAGGTGCTCACCAGCTCCCCATGCAGCACGTTTCAGGGGCTCAGTCACCGTCAGCCCATCAATGTACCAAGGGGCTGAAGGGGCTGTTATGCAGCAGCCAAAGGCTGCAGGAAAAAAGCACAGAGGCTGGAACAATGAGTGCCCGGCCCTAGATGCCCTTGTGCCTGGATAAAACATTCCCACAGGGCAGGAAGGGGATGACATGGTGCACTGTGAGCCTGGCTCTCCAGCTCTTTGCTCTTTAGGATTTGTTCCAGTTTGTTGAGAAATTTACTGCTCAATGTAAAATAAAGTTTTGATTTCAAACACTTAAATACCCAGGACAGCCCTGTTAAATGTTGCTTAATTACTGAATGAACACTGCTGCTCACTGGCACTGAGAACGTGACTGTCTCAAAGAGCCACGTTGATTAACTGGGGCCATAACACCACTGCAGTTTGAAAACTTTGGCTACGAGCAGATGGTCTCTGCAACACAAATAAGCCACTCAGCACTGCAGCTGAGATAAGAGCCAGCTTTCCTGGCTCGGGCACCTATTGGGAGTCTTTTCTGAGGACACTCTCTCAGCCCCGAGTGCCACACTCACGAAATGGCCTCCTCCCGGTTCTCTCCCCACGAGAAGCAGTGCCCAAACTGGGAATCGGCAAATTCGTGCAGACCCCCGGCAGCTGCCACGCTGAAGTACCCCCAGACGTTCTTGCTGCTGCGGAAGTTCAGCTCCTGCACTGTCCCTGAGCTGGGCTTGAAACCCTGAACAAAGAGCAGAAGGCATTGAGAAAGCGGGCCTGGAACCCATGCGGCATAAATAGGGAAGGGGGAACCCCTCTGCCTTTTATGAAGATTTAATTCACCCCGGGGGTTGAATTCCCTCCAGCTCTGTCCTGTTGGGGAGGACCGTGCCCCGTTCACCCCCCCAGCAGCAGGGTCCTCGTGTCCCCAGGGCTCACCTCCTCGGGGTTCTCGCTGGTGATGCGCGCGGCGATGACGTGGCCCCTGGGCACGGGGGCGTTGGTGGGGCTGTTGAAGCAGATGGGGGTATCGCCCCACGGGCTCTCCCCGTACAGCACGCGGATGTCTTTTATCCTGTGCAAGGGGATGCCCATGGCAATCTGCACGAGCAAGAAAGAGGGCTTCAGCTGCTGGAATGAGGCTTTGGCATCAAAACCTCAGCTCAGTGACACCGCCAGATGGTCTGAGGGAAGAGCAATGGGAAGAGGAGCTGTGCTGCAGACAGCTCCTCCAGGCAAGGAGCAAGAGGAGAAGGAGGGACACTGCAGTGATTCTGCCTGCACCCTACACACTGGTATATGGGGCAGCTTCCCTCTGCAAGCCTCCAACCTAGTGCTTTTCCCTACATTGCAAAATTTCTTCATTTTGTACAGCTTGCAAAGTCACCCGCGTGCATTCAGGTACCTGGAGCTGGGCAGCGGGGAGGTTCACATCCGCAATCATTTCCGTGCAGGGGTGCTCGACCTGCAGGCGCGGGTTCAGCTCGAGGAAGTGGAAGCTCCCGTCCTCGCTGTAGAGGTACTCGACGGTGCCCGTGCTCACGTAGCCCACCATCTGCGCCAGGCGGACTGCACACTGCAGGAGAGCATGAAACCACAGCGCTGAAAAATGCCCCTCGATTCATCACCAGGGCTGCCTCAGCAGTGCCCCTGCCCACGTAAAAGGACACAAGCAAGGCCAAGAGGCATTTCTAGAGAGCCCCTGGTGCTCAAAACCGGGGCAAACCCAGCAAGGAACAGGCCAACTTCTCTTTGTCACCTGCAGGCTGGGAGAAGGCCACCCACCTTCTCCATCACCTCGATGACAGCAGGAGCTGCGATGGTGGTGGGTGCCTCCTCGATGATCTTCTGGTGCCGGCGCTGAATGGAGCAGTCGCGGCCGAAGAGGGAGATGGCGTTGCCGTACTCGTCGGCCAGCACCTGCACCTCCAGGTGCCGCGCGTGCTGAGCCAGCTGCATCAGGAAGATGGGGGAGCCGGGTGCCTCCGCCTGCACCTGTGGCGGGGAGAGGGTCACACTTCAGCATCCAGATTGAAATTAACCTCCAAAATTAAGCCCAGGTCCTGCAGCAAGCCCGGGAGGTGCCACTGGGTGCTTTGGGGTGGGAGCAGGACCCTGGTGCGTGCCCCAGCCTGGCCGAGGGGACAGGGAGGGACAAGACAAGGGCTCCAGGTGCCTCTCACCTGTCGGAAGCAGGCACTAAGTTCCTCTGCTGCCTCCACTTTTCGGATGCCTTTGCCCCCACCACCTTCTGCTGCCTTGACCATCAGCGGGTAGCCGATCCTCTTGGCCGCCTGAGGGGAACAAGGACTGGGGAGGCCAAAGAGCTCTGGACCCCAGCTGGGTCATCCTGAGCTGCACCCACACAGAGGGACACGCTGCTGTCAAAGTGTCCTGGCATTGCTGCAGGCTCCAAAGAGAAATGGTGGTGCACAGGGGACAAGTGGCTGCCCGTGGGCTCAGCTTTACCTCCAGGCCTTCCTCCACGTCCTTCACGCAGCCCTGCGCGTACGTCTCGAGGGGGATGCTGATCATCTGCTGACCCTTCTGGTCCTCCTCAGACCACTGGGCCACCAGACCTGTGAGCACACCCAGGGACACGGTCACCACAGGGGTGGCAGGGCCACCACAGGGACTGCCTGCTGGGTACGCCCAGGGTAGCTGGGGATCCCACGGGGACACATGCCATTTCCCTGGGGTCCATGCACCCTGTCCCCAAAAACCCTTCACCCAAACCAGCAGCCGCTCAGCTGCTGTGGGGTCCCAAATGTCCACAGCCACCCTGTGGCCAGCCAGGCAAGGGACCCCTGTCCCTGGAGCTTGCTTTGGGAGAGAAGGAAAGGCAGGGAGCAGAGAAACGGGCATGGGGAGGGTGTGTAGGGCCGCATGGAGGCACTTACCGCTCCCGCTCCACGGCAGCGTGGGGATCTGGACTGTCTGAGCCACAATGGTGGAGGCAACTTTGTCCCCCAGGGCCCACATGGCATCGCTGGGGGGACCTTTGGACAAGGAGGGAAGGGATGAGCTGGGCCAGCTGGCCCATCCCCACTGCCCAGAGGTGATGGACGCTGCAAAAAGCTGCTCCCCACTGAGCTGCCACCATCAGCCATGGGGATGGCCCTTCTGCGAAGACAGGGGTGCAGGAAATACCCCCCCAGACCCGCTGTCCAGTGCGGGATGGAGCTCAGCCCCTCTCCAAGGGGCAGCCCGTGAGGTCTGCTCCCATCCACGACACACAAACCAGGCAGCTGCATGCACAGATGCATGAAACTGGTGTCACTGAGGACCAAGCATGCATGCACCCCCTTCCCAGTGCCCACTGCTCCCTCCAGCAAACAGAAAGCAGTAAGCCCTTACCTAGGAAAGCTATCCCATTTTTCTGCAGCAGCTCTGGCAGCTTGGGGTTTTCTGAGGCATGTCCCCAGCCAGCCCATACAGCCTGGAAGAAGAGATGGAGCAACACAAGTCGTTATATTCTGCACCAGCACCTCCCTTTGGCCATGGCATCATTCCTGACTCCTCTGCTTCTGGGGGGACATCACCCCCACTCGGAGCACCCCTTCTGCTCTCTGTGTTTCCCCTGAGGGCTCCCAACAATTAATCCCAGCCCTTGCTGGCACAGGAGCTGGGCATTCTGGCACCAGTGTGGTCCTAGATCACACCTAAATGGTCCCCTAAGTCATCGGGGAGGCCCAGAAAAGAAGGGGGAGGCCAGCGACCAGCTGTTACCTGGACTGGGATCCGTTTGGAAATGTCCACGATCAGCTCCACATTGGCATAATTGTTGTTGTTGGCCCCCCCGGGGACGGGCACATAGTGATCAGCCATTTTGATGTACTCTGAAAGACAACATGGTGGCAGTGGGAGCATCCTCCCGCATCTGGGACGGGGAAAGTTATTTATTCCCAAATCTGGTTGCATGGAATGGCAGTGGGTGACCCCAGGCTGTGCAGAGCATCCCACGTCCCAGGCAGTGATGTGGCAAGGAGCAGGGGGGGCTGTCCTGGAGCGGTTTTTGAAATTACCTGCATTAGCCTTGAGATCTTCAGGGGTGACCATGACCACAAAGCGAATGGCACGCTCGTTTCGGAACATCTCGTAGGCCCACCGGCGGATGGAGCGCATGCACTTGACGGCGGCGATGCCGTTGTTGGCGATGAGAACCTGCAAGGGACAGAGATGGGGGTGTGAGAGGAGAAAGTGGGGGGATGTGGGGGCTGAACCCCTCCTGGCTGTGGGGGCAGGCAGCCCCAGGAACGGCAGAACAGGGGCAGGATTTGGGGCAAGACGTCGGGCAGCCCTGTTTGGGAGCAAGGTGGGGAGCAAAGCCAAGCCACAGACAGGCGGACAGGCTGGTGAGGCTCATTAACAGCCTGGAGCTAACGAAGAACAGGACTTTGGCCTTAATTTGTGTCACTCATGCAGTGCAGGAGTGCACAGCAGCATTCAGAGGGCTCTGCTCTCCAAGAGGGGATGAAGCCGACGGCACAAGGGCTCCATCTGCCGCGGGTGGCACGGGGGGATGTGGGCAGCACGGGGAGCACAAGGATACACGGCGAAAAGCGAGCACCCCGCCGCCAGGCAGAGGCAGGGCTGAGTGGGAAGCCACCTTCTCGATGACACGGTTCCCCCCGAAGCGGGTGACGAATTCGGCGGGCGAGGCGACGGTGAAGTCCCGCTGCAGATCCATCTTCCTGTGCTCACGGCCGCGTTTCGCCAGGTGCAGCCCGGACATGCTAGGCCTGCAACGGGACGGGAGAGACATCAGCGAAGGGTTACGAGCCAGCCAGGAGTGCTGGAAAGGCTCCTGCCCGCCCCGGCTGCCTGGGAGGAGTCAGTCCTGTGGGCAGCCGGAGGCTTAGCACGAGCCAGCAAAGACCCAGATAAGACTTTGCCTCCTCCGCGGTTTCCTCTGCTGAAAGCAAAAAGCCAACCCTCAGCTGCTGACCCCGCAGGGAACACAAAGAAGGCACTCTGTGCTACCAGCTCCCCGCCACCCCGTGGGCTCTCTCCGGGGATGTTTGGCACCTGCTGCCAAACTGCAGGGAAAACCGCTTCCAGCTGAGCTAAACAGGACGAGCAGCTCGGGATGAGCAGAGAATTTTGTGATTTCAGCTCCCCGCCCCTGGGAAAGGTGCAGGTGATCTCCAAGGACGCCGAGCGGCCGCAGGTCTGCGTTTATGCACCGTGTTTGGCAGCCCCGGGGGCCCTGGCACGGAGGACAAAACCCTGAGGGTTTGAAGCAGGGGAGCAGGGAGCTGCTCAGGATTTCTGGCCGTGGTGGGATTTCACACCACGCTGCCCTGTGGCTGGGGAACTGGGACCCCCGTGGAGATGAAACTTGGCCATGTGTGCGAGCTGGAGGCGAGCAGCCCTGCTGTGAGCAGCAGGGACAAAGTTGGGGGTGCCCTGAGCCCACCCTGACCTTGCCCGGGGGTTACTGAGGGAGGGCGAAGAGCAGGCAGCGCTCTGCGAGCAAGGCTTGGAAGGAGCGTGGTGTTCCTTCCCCAAAAGCTCTTTTGGGGATTTGCTCTTGCACAGCCTGCAATGACAGCTCCCTCGGGTCAGTACTGGGTCAGACCCCATCCTGCCCGCTCCATGGCCCTGAAATCCCCGAAATAACTCCCTGGGGGCACCACACCACCAGCCGGACTCACCCCTAGCACAGTTTTCCACTGAAGGCATCTCCACAAGCACCGGAGCAGTTCCTGCCATACACTTCCCTGCTGCCATCCAGAAAGTTTTAAGCAACTTTCTCTTCTAATTACCAGATCCACATTCTCCCCTCATCACCCAGCCAGGCCTAATGACATTGGACCTTTGATTATGATTCCACGGGTGAGCTACAAATAAGTGAAGGGAGAAGGACAAGCACCCCCAAACGACCAGATTTCACACCAGTGGCACATTTATTTTAAGGAGAAATATGCCGACACCCCCTGGGAGCTCAGGAAATGCCCCATTCCCTCCGTACACTCAGGATATTTTACGAATAGCCACGATTTTACAAGGTGATGGATTTACCACTTCCCAGTGCATCCCCCCAACGCTCAGCAGCTCGGCTTCCCTCCCGAGCCCCCTGCAAACCAGCGCCAACGCACCCGTGCCATCCTGCAAACCTCAGCAACCGCCTCCCCGGCGAGCCTCAGGTGCTGACGGAAGAAAATTCCTCCCATGATAAAGCACAGACGAAAACCAGCGGGGCCCACAAGCAAGGCGGTGCCTGACACCTTCCAAACACCCAGCTCAACGAGGAGACACCGTTTGGCTGAGCTGGGCAGCCGGGCCGTCGGTTTTCATAACGTGTTCCCGCAAAGGTCTTTTATTTTTAACTGTGGTGGGAGCGGAGGAGCCGGGCAGCAATGCTTTGTTTCCAGTTATTTATCATTGTCGTCAGCTGGGTTTGCACCGGGAAGCTGTTGTGTGCTGCCAGCAGGCAGCGGCTCCTGTCCCCTCGCACAAATGGCACGGGGCATTGCGCCTGCAGGCTCGCATCAGTCTAGGCTCTTACTCAAACTGAGGTTTGAGAAGCCAAGAGATGTTTTCTAAAACTCAGTATTGACAAGGGAAAAAAAAAAAAAAAAAAAAAAAAAACCACAAAACAAACAAAAAAAAACTTCCCCATTCCTGCATCTTCCCGTAAAAAATAAAAAAAATAAATAAAAATTAAAAAAAAAGTTTGGTTTTGTAACTCAGCCAGAATAAGTGGGGCACTACCCACAGAATAAGGCTCACCTGCTTTTCATCAACTCATCACAGAGCAAAACCACCAAAGTGCTAATTTTTTTTGCTTTCAGAATTCATCTGGAATGGCTGCAAGGGCAGAGGATGGGCAGGAGGGCTTCGCTGCTTTCCCAAACACAGCAGCAAAACCATCAGCAAGTGGCCCGCACCTCCAGCTGCTCTGGGGCAGCCCTGGGGACATCCACAGCGAGCCTGCCAGGCTGCACGGGGGCACAGCAGCACCCCACAAAGCCCTGGGGGCACATCAGTGTGCCCCCCTGATAGGAAAGTGCCTGCAGCAGCTGGGCTGGCAGCAGGACTGGACCCCCGCAGGCCTGGCCCCAGGGGCACAGGACAACACGTGTGTGTACAAATACACGTGCAAGTTCATGGGTAAGTGCACAGGCAAGTGCCCCGTCACAGGACTCAGCTTAATTTGCAGATCTACCTCTCCAACCCCAAATGCAGCCGGTGATGGTTGTGCACAAAAGAGGCACCCAGGCTGCAGGGCAAATGCCAGCAGCACCCACTGCTGCTCAGCACCAAGACCAACACCAATTTCATCTCGTTGTGCAAGAACCCCACCCCGTGTCCCAATGCCCCCCAGTCCTGCACCAAGCACAGCTGTGGCCAGTGCACGGGGAGGTGGTGCAGGGCCAGAGAGAAAAACAGGAAAACAAAAGAGGAAGAGAAAAACAGCAGAAATTTGGTAAGCTGGCTTCAGTGCTGGGGTTTGCACTTAAAGGAACATCACACGCACAAAAAGCGGTTTCCAACCCATTCTTTGACATCCAAAATCAATGTAAAAAGCAATCCCGTTCCAGCCATCCTTGATGGGGATTCAGGAGCATGACACTGCTGTCACGCAGGGCCACTCAGACACATCCACCCCTCTCTCCAGGGTGCTGCTGTTAGCCTCATTATCAGGGTTTTTAGCACCAAGAGCACAGGGGGCAGGACTGAGACATCACTGTGGTGATCTGCTAAGCACCTGCAGGTGGTTTTTAGCAACAAGGGCCCTGAGGTTGGAGAAATACACCACCCAAAAAACATCTGCCTGGCCTGAAACTGCTCCTTTTTGCTCCCCACCCCTCACATCATACCTTATGCCAACATGGGACTCCAACAAGGCGTTCGTGGTGGGGGCCTCAGCACTGGATCCCCCCGCGCCGGCCAGGCTGCTGCGCCGGCTGCCCACCCTGAAGGCTGCAGCCACCACCTCATCGTCGGAGGAGTTTTCATCAAAGGAGCCCAGCACAAATTTGGCCAAGGTCGGCCGGCGGAGAGCGGCGGGGTTGTACACCGCGATCTGCTCCTGCTCCCCCACGGCCGCCCTGCCGAGCTGCAGAGGGAGGCTTGGGGCCGGGGGGCTTGGTTGTGCCAGGGGGCTCGGCTGTGCTGGGGGGGCTGCCAGCCCTGAGGGGGGCAGCGGGGCCGGGCTCTGCTCGGGCATCTCCTCCTTCTTGGGGCTAGAGCTGGACATCTTGAGGCACATCAGCAGCGCGAGGATCAGCAGAAGCACGGCCACCAGCACCATTCAGTTGCCCTGGGGAGGAGAATGCCGGAGATGCTCCCTGAGCAGTTTTGCTGCATCACGGGCTGAGCTCCACCATCAGGGGATCCTTTCCGCCCAGCGGAGCCAGCGGCAGCTCCGACACCGCCAGCCATCGCAGCCAGGGGACGGGAGCCCCCCCGAACCCCTACAGTACCCAGCCCACCCCTCCCCACCTCAGCCGCCAGCTCCTGGAGCTGTTTTTTCACTTCCCAAACCAGCATCTTGGCAGCAGCCACGCTGCTCCTCTGTCGGGATGGGAAAAGCCACCCCGTGGCTGGGGGCTAAAATGGGCGCTCTGCAGCGAGGGGGTGGCCCCGTTCCCCCCCCACCCCCCCCAGCCGCTGGCACCCAAGGGTGGCGGCAGCCCTGAGGTGACAGGGGTGACCCCAGCCCCAGCTGGGTCCCCAGGGCAGGGTGGCCGTTAAACCGAAAATTCAGTTCTGTGAACCGTTAACGAAGGGGGGGGGGTGCACAGAGGGGAACCGCCGTGCCCCCCTTCTCTAAGGGGTGACCTCCCCCTCTCCGTCTCAATAAATACACTCAGCATTAACACTTTGGTTGGTTTATTTTTAAGAAAGAGCCCATCCTGGGGGCCGCATGCACCCCTCAACTCCCCAGGACAGCCCCCCCACTCCACAGCTCAGCGCATACCCATGCATGGGGTCCCCAATCCCCCCCAAAAAAACACAAACAGCAGCAGCTATATTTAACCCCCCAACACCACAAAACCCAACGGGGGCCACTCACCATCGCTCCGAGCCCCCGGTGTCCCGGGACGAGCCCAAACCCAGGCTCAGCCACCTGAGGGGCCACAGCTCCAGGCTGAGCCCCTCCACGCCACCCCGACCGTGTTGATCGGGGCTGGTGGCACTCGGTCCCCTTGCCAGGCCGGGTGACCGCCGTGTGCTGGGGGCAGCGCGTGTCCCGACCCCCCCCAGGGCCTGCAGGCCGGGGACATCGCCTGACCGCCCGCGGGGTTTCACGTTTCAGGCCCCCACAGCCTGCGTTAGGTTTGCCTGGCTCGCACGTGACGTTAACGTCAAGCTGAAATATTTCCCTGTTAGCACGCCTGGAAAACTTCTGCTGGAGGAGAGAGTGGAAAGCAGAGGCGGGGACACCCGATCCTTGTGGGACAAAGGTGCCGGGCCCGCAAAGGGTGACAAGGAGAAGCTCCCGGCCAGCAGCCCCCAGTCACATCTCCCCCAGGCTCCCCGCTCCCTCCACTGCTTCTTTCTAACCATACCAGACCACAGCACAATGTAAACCAAGAGGTTTTTATTTAAAAAACAGTCTGGAAAACAAACAAACCTCAACACACTTGAAAACTTGACTAGTGTTACCTTCCAGAGTAAATACAAAAGGTTTGCAAGGGCATTTTATAAAAACATGAGTACAGAACAAGGCACTTCCATTAAAACAAAGTATGAAGTCAAAGATAAACTGGAAACCCAGAAGCAACAAGTCCTCATCTTCTGCCTGGAGTGACAATGAGTTATTTTCTACAGTGGCTAAAAACCTTGTTTTACTTCTGTGAAGGCAAAGCACAAAACTATCTCTGTATTAAGATCTTAAAAGATCTGAAACCTTCAGCCCATCAACTGGCAAATCTTGATGGACAAGATTTGTTGAAGTCAGTCATCCGACAGGGAGATCTGCAGGAAAACCCCCACTCAGGAGGGAGTACAGGAGCTTTTTTTTTTTTTGAGACCACTTTCATATCTTATGTTCTGATTTTACAGGATATCCAGTGACCTAGCTGCAGTGGTATACTCCATACAGGATCACCCCAGGGTTCATCATCATCACAGCTTACCTGTCATCCAAGTGATTAACACAGAACAGAGTCTAAAAAAAACCCTTAGTTCCCCCTTCAAAGGGCATGTTTCCTTTGGGAACAAAAAGCTCAGAACATGACCGGAGTGTTGGTCACAGGCTGCCCTTGGCTGCTGGGCAGGTTAGCCCTGAAACCTTGAGGACAGACACAGTGAGTGAAGCCTCTGACAGTGTATTAACAGTCCCAAGAACTTGTGTTTCTAATAAATCTTGCATCTGTAGCAAAAAAGGGGAAAAAAAAAGTCCTCTCCCACAAGGGGAATCAGAGTGGCTCTAAAAAAAGAAATCCAGATTTGCACAGCAAAATGCTAAGGAGGAGGAGGTAAGGCAAGGCATTAGTTACAAAAGCTGAACAGCTTAACCTGTAACAATTTACATCCCTTCACAAGCAAACATTTTCCCATCATAACAAACACAACTTAACATGAAACTGTTTTTGTTTCAAACCAGGCTGAAATCTGTTCAAGGAGTAGTCAAACAGTCCACATAACATTCAAATTTGCTCTTAAAACAGAAGATCTGAGAGTCAGGTCTTCTGTTCCTTGCACAACATCAGGAGAATAATCTCAGGTCAGCAGAAGTTCTACAGAAACGAGACAACCCTTGGAACAGGGGCTGTTTCTGACCACCAGACCCCACAGCTCATGCTCGCAGCTCAGAGCGCTCTCCAGTCAATGGGCTTCTTGCCAGATTTCTTCAGCAATTCGTTTGTCTTAGAGAAATGCCGACAGCCAAAAAAGCCCCTGTTCACAGAGAGAGGCGAAGGATGAACCGTCTGCAGGACGTGGTGGCGCTTCTGTGAAAGGTAAAAGGAAAAAAAATAAATCATTAGATCTGCACAGTTTTAGCTCCCTGGATGAGGCTGGCTGCTCCACTTCCTAGCAAGCAGATGTAATTTCCTCTGCACATTTCCTCGGTCATCAGACCAAGGAAGGAAGGCCCAAAATCCCAGCCATGAAGGCAGAAACTTTTATCCCACTGAGCAGAGGCAGGAGGAGTGGCTGTGAGCAGAAACAATAACACCCAGCCCATTTTTCAGTTGCTGTAATCCAAACAAGTTTTACACTTATTCACAAGCCCCTTCCTAGAAATACCCTGTCTGGGTCATCAACTGGAAACTCTTCTCACAACAAGAGGTTACACTTGCTCCACTTTTGTTGCTTAATTCTGGCAAAGACCAAGCTAGAACAAAAAAGCAATTAAGCTTGACAGCAGAGTTCAAGCAGGGAGAAAAACTCAACTCTGTAAGGAAACTGCCCTCTAGTGTCCACCATTCAACTGACAAAAAAAATAAAAAGCCTGAAGAGAAACAGGAATAATCTGTACCCTGTCAATAGAGCTGCCTTTCTTCTGCGCGTAGGCTCCCCAGAGCATGAAGACAACGCCATCCAGGTTCTTGTTCAGCCAGGACACCACCACATCTGTGAACTGCTCCCAGCCCTTCTCCTTGTGGGAGGTGGCCTGGTGAGCTCGCACCGTGAGGACAGCATTGAGCAGGAGCACGCCTAGCACACAAACAAAAAGCCACGTTAACTGCTGGTTCCTGCTTCCCCTGAGAAATGGGGAATAACTGGAGCTGTTCCTATGATCTCAGTTAATTTACCTTGCTTGGCCCACCCTGTTAGATCTCCATGACCGGGGTGAGTGAAGTCTTCAATATCATTAGACAGCTCCTTGTAAATATTTTCTAAACTGAGGGCAGGAAGGGAAGAAAAAAAGGGATTTTAAATCATGCTTCTGAGGCAAACTAATGATCTGGTATTTAGATATTCAGCAAAACTTGTAAGATAAGATACCTTAGAATCTTTATTCAATTTCTACCTAAGTTACTATTACTCCTCATGGGAAAATCAGATCTTTGCCTTTCCTACCAGTTATCAAGCAAGCCCCAACCTTGCAAGCGCTTCCAGCAGCATGCAAGTGTCATAAATTCACAGCCAACATCTAAGACACACCTGTGCACTTGGAAGGGCACCTTTAAAGATAAGAGCAGACAGCACCACTTACTGTTCTTACACTGAACAATGAGATTATTGATCTTAATTTAATCATTTAAGATAACGCAGCCTTTGTAGCAGCTGGGCAACAAAGCCTCTTTGTGTGCCTGGCTAGATGCTTTAGGAGAAGGCCTCAGCACCACAGGTGTAAATTTAGGTCTAAGCATGTTCTTCAGAATACCATATCCAGAGAATTATGCACATTTTCAAAATGATCTTTCTTCTAGGCAATGCACAACTCAAGTTTCAGCAGCTGTGACACATCCCCTGTCAATGATCTGACTCGCAGCCATGAGTAACAGAATGAAATAATTTGTAAATAAAAGTACTCCTGCAAATTGAGTACTGCCATACCTGGGCGGAGGTGGAACAGGTTTCTGGACACTGAAACAGAGCCCATGAGCTTGATTAGGTCCATGATACGGATCTTGTCCCAAGATTACAACCTTCACCTGAAAGCAGAGCTTCATTATAACTGATTTGCAATCAGCATGATCACCAAAAGAGGAAAAAAAGCTTACAAGCAAGCTCTATCCTAAAACAAACATGCAGACAAAAACCCAAAGAACTGACACACCTCACTACACACAAGTTAAGGAACACAGCCCCTACCTAAGTCTAACCTCACTGCAGTTTTTCTGTCAAGATTGTGGAAATACTTTGAGTACAAAGGACCAAAGCTTTCAAAATTCCACAACGCTATGAGGGTATTTTCCAAGGAAGTTTCCTTAGATTTGAATTTTACAACACATTCACAGTGATATCCACTATTACAAACACAGCACATTGCCAAGGGGATTACCTAAGACAGCTACACATATTTTTTAATTACAGTTCATTAAGATAGCAGGAAAAAGCAAGAGGTACAAGATGTGAGAACAGGCACCTCATTATGCTGGTAACACTAAAAATAAGGTCAAAAGTCCCACTGCAATTCTAAGGGAAAGCCCACAGCCAGTAACAAAACACCAAAAACGAACTTGGGTGTGGGAGGAGACCAACAGAGCGGGACCCATGGGTGCCATGCGCCAGCAGCACCCACAGCGGGGCAGCCCCCAGGACCCCACAACCGTGCCCGTACCCCCCCCTAGAGACTGGCACCCCCGCAGCCCCACTCACATCCCTGATGTCGCACATCTGCGTCCAGGTGAAGACCTGCTCCGGGGGCGGGTACACGGTGTGCCGCTTCCTCTCCTCCGCCACGAAGGCCATCAGCTGCGGGCAGAGCAGGAAGATCAGCAGGGACCGGGGGCAGGGAACCGGGACAGGAACCGGGACCAGCCCGATGCTCACCTCCATGAAGTAGGGCTTGGAAAACTCCTTGGCCAGCTGCCTCCGCCAGCTCTCCCCGAAGCCCGGCGGCACGTTGCGGTCTGCCAGCCGCTGCAGCGCCGCCTCCTTGTTCCTGCGGATCCGCTCCAGCTGCTCGGGGCTCAGCGGCGAGGCCGCGCCCGCCTCGCTCCCTTCGGCCTTCGCCTTCTTGGTGGCGGCACCGGCCTGGAAATAACGAGCCAAGAGGCGGCTGCAGAGCGGGCCCAGCCTCGGCCCGAGCAGCCCGGGCGCCATCCCGAGCCCGAGCCGTTCCGCGCCCCGCTCCGCCCCGCTTAGGGCGGCCCCGCGCCCCACGCGGCTTTTTCGCGGCAAAACAGCGCCTCGCCCCGCCCCCCCGCGCGCTCTAATTTTCCTATTGGCCGCGGGCACTATCCGCTCCTTCCTATTGGCCAGCAGCAGCGGCGCGGGGCAAATCTACCTAGCAACCACGCCGCGAGGATACCCGCGAAGCCCACGTCCCACCCGCCGCGCGGGCTCCTTTAGCGGGGCAGCAGCGCGGCGTGGGGACGGGACCGGAACCCTGGAGCCCCGCATCTCCCCGGGACACCGGTGCCCACGCCCTCCCCAGCTCCCCGCATCCCTCTCCCCATCACCTCCTCATCCCCGCCCGGCTCCGGGGAGCGGCTGCGCTTCCTGGCGGGCGCGGTGCCGAAGAAGGAGAGCAGCGTGCGCTGCCCGATCATGGCTGCGGCGGAGCCCCCCCGAGCAGCGAGCAGCAGCAACAGCAGCAGCAGGACCCGCGTGGGCTGGGGAATTTGGCGATTTGGCGCCAAAACCGGACGCGGGGGCGGGGCAGGGGGCGGGGCGAGCCGAGGGGGGCGGGGCTCCGAGCGCGCGCGCGCGCATCCGCAGCGCGGGGCAGCGATGGCGGGGGCGTGCGGGAAGAGGGCGAGGCTGGAGGCGGAGGGGGACGGGGATGGGGACGGGGACAGGGACAGGGACAGGGACAGGGACGGGGGGGTCGTGCCCGTGCTGCCGCCGCCCCCCTGCCGCCAGATCCGCGGGCAGGGCCTGAGCTGCGAGTACCGGCTGCTGTTCGGCCCCGCCGAGGCAGACAGCGTCCTGCGGAGGCTGGAGAGGGAGGTGCGGTACCTGCCCGGTGAGAGCCCCGGAGCCTTCCCCGAGCGGGGAGGAGAAAGACAAGGGGGTAGCTAACAGCTGCTGCATGCAGGACCTGGGAATTCAGGGTGGTGGCACCCCAGGGTGGTGGCAGTCCCCGGGAGAGGGGTGCGGAGCTCGCCCTGACCCCTTTGCCTCTCGTTTGAGCAGACGAGCGGACAAAGCTGCACGTCTTCGGCAAGTGGCACAGCATTCCCAGGAGGCAGGCGGTGTACGGAGACCCCGAGCTGAGGTACACGTACTCAGGGGTCACCTTTTCTCCCGAGCCCTGGATCCCGGTTCTCGACCACATCAGGGAGCGCGTTGCCTCGGTCACGGGGCACAACTTTAATTTTGTGCTCATTAACAGGTACGTCAGATGTCCAACTGCATCAACCGTGCCAATAGTTCACTGAAAAATTGCTTGGCGTTCGTTTTATGGAACTGGGAGAAGAACTAATTATTGCACTTACAGATACAAAGACGGTCTGGACCACATAGGTGAACACCGAGATGACGAGAAGGAGCTGGTTCCACGCAGCCCCATCGCGTCTGTGTCCTTCGGGGCCTGCAGGGATTTCGTTTTCAGGCACTGTGAGTCCCGAGGGAAAAACGCCAAGCGCCGCATCGAGCCCGTCACGCTGCAGCTAGCCCACGGCAGCCTGCTGCTGATGAAGTACCCCACCAACGTGTACTGGTACCACAGCCTGCCCGTCCGAAAGAGGGTGCTTAGCCCCAGAATCAACCTGACATTTCGGAAAGTGATGGCTATAGACAAGTGAGATATTCAGTGATCAAGCACCCGGTCTTTAGACTCCAAAAATTAAGGTTTTCTTCCCCGGCATGGCTGCCAGTTTCTGCCTCAAAGTCTTTGACAATCCAAAGCATTAAACCAGACGAGTGGATAGTATTCCTGGTAATTTACTAATAAATACTGCAACTATTAATCTGCAGGACCAAGAATACTTTGTCAGTACACTGTTGCTGTAGTCCTGCTGACACGTACCTTTAATGAGTAATACCCTTGAGGAAGTTTGTTCTCATCTGATCTTAATCTATGCCCTTGCTCAGAAAGATTGAAATATTCTGTATCATTGAGATAGGGGTGAAAGTTTGTAAATTCTATAGAGTGCAAGGTGTAATCATTCAGAGTGAGCCTGTAAATTGATAGGATTCATTGCCTGACACTTTATATTCTGTCAGTGAGCTACAGTTTGTTTTTTAAAATAAAATACAAGTGGGACCAGCGTGAAAGGAGGATTGCTAAGATATGAATAAAGTGAGTGCAATATGTTTTACAGTCACCATGACCTGTCTGCATCGATTCCTCTGTTGCTTTGCCTCATGTGCTTGCATGGGAGACTGAGTTCTTTTGGGCAGCAGCGTGGTGGGAGAGGACTGGAGGATGCACGAGGTCCTGAGCCAGAAAGGGAACTGGTCCCTGTGTAACCAGGCTGTAAACACGTGAATTGCACTGGGCTGCAGCCTTCAGCAGTAGGTCTGGGAGGGCTATGGAATTAACACAGATTAGACAGTTTGGAATGGATAATCCCCACTACCAGGAAGTGGAATATTTAGTGTGGAAAGCTGTGGGAATGCATCTTACCCAGAAAATGTGAAGTGCTGCTTCTGTCAGATACACTGTATGCGGTCTGGCTTAGAGCTTGGGCTGTTTCAAGAAATTACCACCTGCAGACAGCTGCTTTTTCTATTAAGTTTGTTCATTTATTGCTACTGTACAGTTACAAAAATACCCTGAAGTGAAAACGCAACTTCAAACAGCAGTGCAGTGGTTTGACTCTAATATCATACATTTTTAAATAATACACAAAATAAAACAAGAAGAATCCAAACACAAAGATGTCACCTGGAGGGCCTTATCTGATGTTTTGTAACCTACATTTCCTTCACACCTTTTCCACCATGAAAACTTGTGATCAACAAATAATAATAATATTGGATGATCCTCATGTGCCTGCACAGAGCCCGCTGACTTTGAAAGGTGAAGGCTGGGTGGGAAACTTCAGCAGAGGTCTTCGATTCTCCCAGTTGGCTGAGAGTATCCAGCACAGCACAGGACCAGGATTGAGGCACCGACCCTTGCCACCTTCCTCAGAGAGCTCCGTCAAGACTGCCTACTGCTCCCCAACAGTGAAAACCAGAACAAATGCAAACTATTCAGAACAAATTGCTGACTCATCTCTAAAGCCCTCGAGGAAGCTTTCAGAGTAGGTCTGCAGCTGAGTGAAAGCGAGCAGTTTATTAATGTCACACAGCAACTATGCTCCCATACTCAAACTAGTCCCTGAAAGCAGCTTTTTGCAAAAAAAAAGACATTAAAGGTGCAAGTTTGCAGCACTGCGTGGCTTTATGTTGCTGTTTTTTATGCCACGCTGATGAGTTTAAGACTGTTCATCTGTTGTGCGTATCTTCTGACTCACCTCCAGCATTGCTGCTTTCTAACCAAATGACCTGTTCAAATGAACATAAAATTCAGAGTTTAAAACCCTTAAACAGACCCTACTAGGAACAGATAATGCAGAATATATGCTATTGGCAGTGGAAATGGTTGAGGTACAAATTGAAGACCTGCTGGAGCTTTGCAGGATGTTTTCCCTTAGGTGACCCCCAGCTCTGCTTTACAGAATTCCTACCACACACCTGTGCTGCTCAGAACAGAGGGGTCTCTCCCCTCCTCGCTTCCCCAAGTCTGTTAGATCTTAGTTCACGACATTTTTGGCATTTTGCATCCTTTTTTTAGTATTATTTTTTTCCTTAACTTAAAAAAGAGAAGTTAAAACCATGCTACTGTTGATGCCCTAGCCTAAGAAGGGAGGCTCCTTCTAATTAGTTTGTAGACCTAGAGCATTTTACATACTATGAACATTACCTGGAGGAGGAGTTGTGATCCACACTCTGCAACAATGTGACTGTAGTAAATATTTGTTCACTTACATCTATTACCACTCCTATTTTAGCTGGTTTTGAGCCTCCCATTAGGGAACTTAAATGCCTGTGAGTTTCATGTAGTGATACCAATATAGGAAGTAGAAAGTTGTCTTAAACTACTAAGACAGTTGTTACCAGTTGGAAACTTAGTTGCTGCTATATACTGAAAAACCTAGTCTGAGAAATTAAGTCTTTTTCCTCCAAGCAACAAGGATAGAAAAGAGCTAAAAACAGCCTACTTAATTCACTCCCAATAATTTAAAAAGTCAAAAGTAGCTTTTGCTTCTCCCTTTCCTGCTTTGTTTGGGATTATTTTTTTTAAACACATCAATCTAGAGCAGCAAAGTACAACTTCCATGTACTTTGCAGGTCTCTCCGTGTATGGAGACCTGCACATCTAACGCAGTGACAGCCTTTCCAGACTACTTTACCAGACAAGCTCCCACCAGTCCTGATTCATTTGCAGACACTCTAACGAGGATGCTTGGGCTGCTATATATCTTGGCTCACAGTCACAACCAGCATAAGCCCTAATGCTCAGCTGCAAGCCTGACTACTTGTATCTGAATGGTTGATGGGAAATGATGGTTTGCAACATTAAAATAGGAAGGGCGCATCTAGAACACCAATTACAGCAGCCTCAAAGTAACGGCATTAAAAGTTGTAGTCCATACTACAAGCAACAGTATTCACAGTTTCATAATGACCAAGGAAATTACAATACTGATTGCTAACAAAAGCTTCCGTCTCTTAATTTCACCTATAGAGCAAAGATACAGGGCAACAAATCAGGGCGTCAACTCTTAATTGATAAAAGAAATCGATCTTTTCTCCTGGAAAAAGGAAACTGCAGTTTGAATCAGTAAAAGTATTTCTGTGATGTATAAAGAACTGAAATCTTAGGAAAACAGTGAAGAGGGAAATAGGTTTTTGGATTGTGCACATTACGTAGAGATGCCTTGTTTTATTCATTAGCTGTGATATCAAAAGAAATCTTGTTTGTTCATAATTCATCCCATCATCTTGAGACATTTATCAGAACACAACTGACAAGCAGTGGACTCAGACAATGGTAACCTAACTGTTCAAATGAGCTCAAGGCACTTTGTTTCTCAAGTCATTGCCTTTGATAACAGTAGCTTCCCATCAGCTGCTTCTGGGGCTCCCTTGTTCAGAAATGTCTGCAGTGAAATGTATCGGATTAAAAGCATCTCCCTTTGAAAATTTACGTGTCAGGATAGGGAATATGGCCCTGGGAAGTCTGCTTGAAATGTCTGCTTTAGAGCTGTGATGTTGACAAAATTACTACCTAACAGAACAAATGCTTCTGTAATACAAATACGTTTTGGACTGCACAACGTTAGCAGACCAACTTTGGGTAGCATCATTTTGGTACAAAACAACTCCCACAGGAGCCAGCCGTTGCCATAGAGGGAGGGGAAAGTTAAAGGGCCTGTGGTGGATTATTTGCATAACAGACAGGAGGTGCAACGAGGATCTCAGAGGAATTTTGGCAGTTTTTGTCCTCCTTCAGTTCTCAATCATTCTTCAGCCCTCAGCTCCAAACGCTGGTGCTGTACCTTCGAGTGCACACGCTCGTAAAAAAGCAAGTAAGCACTGGAAGAAAGGACTTCCTGCAAACTGGCTTTGCGAACTGTGTCATCTGAAATCCATAACCACTGATTGCTGACAGACAGCGGGCTCTTTGAAGAAGGCGGAGAGCGGCGGTAAGTCACAAAGTGTCCAGAATGCATGTCTCCGTGGTGAACTACGACTGCCATCAGACGGTAAAGGTATACAGGGGAACTGGAGGAAAAATGAGAAAAAGGAAAGAAAGGGTCACCAGACCTTGTGGATCACACATGTACCTAACGAAGCTCTCTCTTCCTTTCTCTTCAGTTGCAATTTCTTTTTGGAACAAATAAATATCTCTGTAAGAGATGTGCTGCTTTGCAATTACTTTTCAGTATACTAAACCTTCTCTGCAGTGCTGCCTTATTCTGCTGAGAGAACCAAACCACTTGGTTTAAATGTTTAATGCACCAGAGGGCTACTACGTTTTGCACAGTGTAACTGATGTAATTTTTCAGCAATGTTTTCCATCAGACGTACCAACATGCCAGCGTTTAGTTCTTACAGCACTGACTGAACAGAAAAGTTATTCTAGAAAGATGTTGTTTTAAACTGAAAAGAAGTAAAGTTGTGTCAGGTAATCCACAGATGACAATGGGTGTACTTTCAAGGACTTGCTCTACATGTACAACTGTCTTCAGAACAGATGTTTGGCACAAAATGCTTCCAGGCTACTGTTCCTACAGAGATTGCAGGAATTGTGCTCCCCATGGGAATAATAAGCAATGAGATACAGAAGAAATATTATAGAATTATCATTGGTCGCAGACAAGAAAACAAGTGAACCTTCTCAAAGGCCAAGAAAACACATTATCAGCAGAAGCATCAAGACTGGATTTACAAAGTAGAATCATTGCAGATGCAACTTAAATTGAACTTTACAATATAATTGTAAAGAAAAATCTGTAAGAGTTCTAAGATTTTCTTACAATAATTATAAAAAAAAAGTAAAAGGAAGGGGTAGTAGAAAAACAGTAAGAATATGAGTATTCAAAAAAATGACTGCTGCATCATCAATCATAGAAAGGAGATTGAATTTTGCTTGTAAGATGCTATACTCTCTTTTATAGTAGCAGAGAAATGAAGCCAAAGGCAACCACTAAAAATCAGCCAAGAGAAGAGCAAAAAAATTCTGCACAGGAGCTAGAATAGATGTTAAATTCCATGACTACAGAGCTTTCTGCTAAAGACAGAAGAAAACATAATTTGCACAGATAGAAATACAAACAGGGTACACATTTCTCACTTACCTGCATTCAGGGAATGCAGCGAGTGGAAAAGTTCCCGAGGACATTAAAAACGAAGTGGAGCAGGCACCATTCATAATGAGCGATTTAGTACCATGTGTCTGTTCTGCATCTGCAAAAAAAGTAGACATCCAGTAATTTAAATTAAGATTGCTAATAACTGCTTCTGTTTCTACTGTATCTAAAAAGTATTGTGAAGTACTGTGAAAGTATTTTGCTTGATTCGCTACATTAGCACAATCCTTTAGCAATGAGAGGAGTATAATATAAAAATAACTGCCACTGCCCTTGGATATGACACATGTGAAAATGGCCATGTGTACAAAATCCCAAATAAGTAAAAAAAAACTCAAGTTGCCTAAGTTGTAGATTTACTACAGCTAGATTTTCCAGTTGTTTTCTAAGAAGCCGCAATTCCAAGCATTCCTTCTGTGCCATTTCTGAAGCCTCAGAAGAGATCACTAACAAGCTAATCGCTAGGACTTCCTGAGGGCAACGTTAATCAGTCCTTTGGATCTAAAACATATAAGTTCTTCACTATATGGCTTTTATTTGTTTCTATGTTTTTTAATATCCAGTAGAATCAAATTAAATAATTTAAACTGAACTTTAAGCCTGGAACAAGCTATCTTATTACTTGCTGGGAAACAGATTTTTACCCATCCTCTTTGCACAGTTTAAGTAAAGATTCTGCTCTTAGAATGACATTCTGCAGATCAGATGTTTTATCACTGAAATGAAGAAAGACCTGACTTATTTTACTTTCAAAATAAATACCTGAAGGTTTTACTGCTATCCCATCCTTTGTTCCAGGCTTTGTCTCTTCAGAGTTTGTCTGATTCAGATCGTTCTGGTTTGGTTTATGAACAGGAACGTGATATTTGTAGATGTCCATGATCAGAAACTCATTGAACTGAACATGTTCATGACGTTTCAGGGGTGTGCCTTGGTTTGACCAGCTCAGTCTTTGCAGATGGATACATAAACACTGAGGGAGCTTCAGCCAAGTTCCATACAAAAGGAAAGCCGAAATACATTTTAAATTAAGAGAAACAGCTGTTAAAGTTAAAAGCACACTAATGGAATGGGTAAGTCTAATGAATAAGGGGAAAAAAAAATAAATCAATGAACTGTTGTCTATGCATTCATCTACTCTGTCTGCATTAAACTTATTGCAGTAGTATCCGTGAGTCACAATAAAAACTCACAAATTCTGAGATTTCTAATGATGCCATTACTGTTCACTAGGCAGTAGGACAGCTCAGGTTAATCATTTTCTCCAAATGGCAGAAGAAAAAAAAATAAAAATCAATAAAAATATGTTCTTGTTCCTAAAAAGTGCATATCATTTAGCTTGCAGATCTGTGAGGTAGAAATGAGGACTGCAATTTGTTGCAGTAAGACATTTGCTAACACACAGTAAGTAATAGCTTTGCACAGTAAGAGTACATGGCAGAAAAAAGTCAAGAAGTTATAAATATCTGACACTCGATGTCATGCCAGGACTAACCTTTGTCAATAAGTACATATTATTATTAACGACACCTAAGGCTCTATTAATTAGGCCAGTGCCCTGTTGTCCTTTGCATTATATGATCACAAAACAAGAAGAAACAAGAGCTTCTAATAACAATTGTACCTTCTGTTTAGCACTGTATTTTATTGTTTAACCCATCTGTATTTAGAACATTTTGAATTCTTTGAAATGTGCATTTGCAAAATACCACGCAAATAAATCTTATATATGAATCACTTTACTTACCAAGGAAATCAAGAATTAATGCAAGACACATGAACTACAATTAAGCCAAACTCATGTTTAAACACTTTGCTGAATAAAAGAAGAATATTCACATTCTTTAACCTACAGAGTCGATGCTTTGCTGAAGCAAGGCCTCAATGACTACAAATATTTGACAGGTGTACTTTTTTTTTTTTAAAGTTAAACATTAAAGTGAAATACCAAGCAGACATGAAGCAAACAAATCAAAGAAAGAAAATACTGTTTAATAGGAACAAAAAACAGACTTGGAGGGTTAGCTTGCCTCACCTTCCCTAACTTTAATTGCTTAACAAATGTTGTTCTCTGGTTTTCTATGCTCTGTCCATTCAGAGTCCCTTCTGCCTGAATCTGCAATCAAAGGGAAAAAAATAGTCATTTGATTACTTGTTCTATCCAGTTACACATAGTAATACTGCAGTTTTGCATACTGCAGACAAAAGTAACTTCTGTCGAGAGCTATGCTTAGTTCATTAATTGCATATACAATTTTCCACGAATGTTGTCAAGAGCTGTTGGTCTATCCTAATGGATCACAGTTCTAACACAAAATTAAGCAGAAATGAGCATTTAGAAAACAAACCCTGTCTCCAGGTTTATGTGTTCTCTGCCTCTTCTGTTAGTTTTCAAACAAACCATTTTGGATCTCTATTATCAAACTGCAGTCACCTGTAAAGTACTGTTTAAAAATACCAGAACAAAAAAAAAAATCTCAAGTATTATCTAGATCCAAATAAAGCATTTGTAAATTGTCATATTATTAATAAATAAAGCTTAAAAAAGAAAAAAAAGTGAGGTAGCAACTCCCTTTTAATCATAAGAAATCCCAGGCAGGCTGCAGGCTTTCCTGAAGTCACAAAACAAGGAGTAGAAAACCAAAGCCATAATTCTCAGTCAGAAGGCTTCAAATTGAGCTAGAATGTTACATAAATTAAAACTACATACTTTTGTGCAGTTGTCACACACAACATCCTTCACAGATTCAGAGGAGATGAAATGATGGAGGCAGTGATCCAGCGTCAGTGGACGACCCTTAGAACAACATCAACACCAAAATTATTTGCAGCAGTCTTAGGGTGCGTGCCATTTAATTCTGTGACAGTATTTCATAATCTCTGCCGTAAGAACCATAAAATCGCAGATTTGCTTCTGGAGAAAACTGACTAACTGGCTGAGTATAAAAAACATATAATACAGCTAACTGTGGGGATTCTTCCTGAAGCTGGATTCCACAAGGAAAACATTGCAGCCTCTAGGTATAAGCAACAGCTCTGACTCCCTGCATGCTTCCTTTTGTGGCATTTTAAATCACAAATTCCTGGGCCTGTTGCTATTTTTCCTCCAAAGTTCCAGCACCTCTTGGGTCACTTTTTGCTCTTTGTCTCTCTACACAGGAGAAATACAGCATTTCATTGAGTTTAGGCACTCCTTCCTATGCTTCCTTGTAGGATGTACACATGCTGCCAGTACGAATGGCATTATCTTCAATGATGGTATAAAATAAAACACAAATAGCAAAAAATGTGTCACAGAATCTGAATCCTCTAGCTATCCAGGAGCATATTCTGGAGATAGAAGTCAGTTTCCATGAGTGAAAGTAGTTGTTTCTTGTCTGTAAAGACAAATCTGTAGCAGACATTAGGTAACAAACTGTTACAGAACAAAGGTCCTGCACATTTTGCCCCAGAAATCTACAGTGTTTTGTCATTTAAAGTTTCTTCACAAAGCCCAAGGGAAACCAAAACAATTTCTGGTTGAAATCACTTGATCTAAAAGACTGTATTGGGTAATAGTGTGCTATTGCTGCAGAGACAGAGCACTTGAAGGTCACCTTCTGAGGCTGCCAAAAACACACGGCCCTTAGGATACGATCTGGTCTGTTCAAATTACGACGAAAGGACCAAACACTTCACCAGGAGAAAACTACTGGTGTCAAAGTCACACTTGTTGTACTAACTGGTAATTTGCCATAACACATTCCTGGTAAGGTACTGTGTTAGCCCAACAGGATAATTTATAAAGACAATAAAATAAACTCTAGCTGCTCATTTACACAGGCTGCAGCACCTTAAAAAGACACTAGTGAAGATAAAGATATGATGCCACAGCAGTAGACAGACCAGCTGGATCATCAGTAACAGATACGTACCCACACAGCTGCTGGGATACTCAGTGAGAGACTGTCAAAGGTATCATACCTCACAGGACTCTGCAAGAGAATTTTTCACATCCCATGAGCTAAAGGCTACAACAGACCATAAAAACACAAAACCAACCAACCACACAACACTGTCACACAAGACAAATGTATACCTTCTGCTGTCCATGTGTATCTGGTGGAATAGGGTCAAGAACACCCACGTTCCCCACTAGGAAATACCCGGTGCAGTGCACAAGGTTCTGCTCTGCCTGTTTCTACTGAAGCTGCCCCTGCTCACTTAAATTTATTTGCAAGTTTTTGAAAAATAAAAGTACTAAAAGTACTCTTATAGTTTGACCTATGAATGAGATTTAATTTCTGTATTTTTTTTAATCTAGATTTTCTTCATTTCCTTACTCTGCACAAATTAAATTGCAGTCTAGTTTTCCAATCTCAATCCTGCATACTGAACAAACAGCTAGTCCTAATCCACGTGAGTGGATTTTCAGGTATGATATTGTGATACCGGATAATAAATGTAGTAAGACATTTATTGGCTGTTATCCCCAGAAAGTGAATCACACTTCATTTTCTTCAGTATGTCTAGCGATATGTTCTTGTTCATCACCAATGCCATAAGTACTTGGAAAAGTAAAAGCTGTCAGTCCCACAAACCTCTGAGCTTAAACCTGCTATGTTGCAAACAAGGGATGATGATTTTACATCAGAATGCACTCTGAATCTCAGGCATCCTTTTTCACGTATAGATATTACCAGACACACTTTGTTATACCTGGTGTTCACAGTGTTTGCAAACCATGTTGCTAGTCAGCCGTCCATGAAAAGGATGCTGAGACTTCCAGCGATTTGACATAGGAGGAAGAGACCCTGAAACACAAAATTGAAATTGCCCTTTTATTTTCAAAACATCCATGTTTATCACTGTAATCCTCCCTTCTTGACTCACAGCAACAAAAGTAACTGCTCTAAAACACATTCTGTCCCACTGACAAATAATTAGTGGTATTGTATTAGTGGCTGCCCAGGGAAGTGGTGGAGTCACCATCCCTGGAAGTCTTCAAAAGACGTTTAGATGTAGAGCTTAGGGATATGGTTTAGTGTAGGGCTGTTAGCGTTAGGTTGGAGGTTGGACTCGATGACCTTGAGGTCTCTTCCAACCTAGGAAATTCTGTACAGCTGAAGAGGAAATGCAATTCAGTCCAACACAGACAGAGTGAATATACTATGACTTAATATTTGTATTTCAGGATGACAAAAAAAACAAACAAACACATACCTCTTGTTCTGCAGGTTATTTGCTTTTGGATTATTTCTGGCTGCTGCAGGGAAAGATAAAAGATACATTAACTCCACCTCAGGAAACCTTAAGTATTAAATACGTTCTTATTTCATGCCTGATATACCTTTCTTCTGTTAGAACAATTGTATGAATTTAAGTGTCGCCATATTTGAAAAAAAAAATACAAAAAAAAAAAAACCTGGCACACAATAAACTTCTAAATTGCAAAAAAGAACACTTCTAATAAAAGGAACAACTAACCTATGGAATTCTCTGCCTGAGAGTACTGAAATAAAAGCTTAACAGATTTGATAGACTTTTTTTTTTTAAATATATTTTAGACAAATAGATAAATATCTTCTGTCAGCATAAAGCTGACCACTAATATTGCCAGATAAGCTACAACGTCATCTCCAAATGGATTATTCCACAAGCATCCATTCTGCAGTTCTGAAACCTCTTTCATCTGTCAGGTCTTACAGATAAGACAAATTGGTTAGGTGGATTGCTGTTGCACGCTAGTACTTCAATCCCTACATTCAATGGATTTAGGGATGCAAAAGGCCACATGAAAGCGGGATCAGTATAAACTCAAATACATTTGCTTTCAAACTTTTTTCTTTTTTTTTTCTTCCTGACCTATTAATTCGTTCCTATCAGAGCAGTAAAGAGTTTGTAAACGAAATGAAAACAACTTAATTTTCTAATCAGACACTTTATACTTGACATGACCAGGAATCTAGGCAGACTACCAAGGAGATTTAGGAACTTCTGCTGTTAATGAAGTAACGTCAGTAAAGGAGTCACCTCCAGTGAATGCACATCAAACAAATGTGTGACACGTGGCTGACGATCCCGTTCATCTTCCAACGAGGAGGTAAGTACATGAAATAGTTCATGAGCATCCTATTAAGTAGAGGTATAAGATTTAGAGAAAGCAAAACCAGAAGAAATCCACACACACACCAAGAGTACTAATGCTCACATGACTACATCACTGCACTAAGCAATTAAAGGAAAAAATACTGCTTAGAGCCCATATTACACCTTAATAGCAGTCATTTGTACATCCACTGCAATTTTGGCAAAAATTGTTTTATATGAAGCTGAACTTCATAACATCACACATTATTAATAATATTCTGCCTTGGATAAATTCAAAAGGTACTGAAATCCTTGGAGGAAAAAAAAATGGATGCACAAATGCCAGCTTCCTCGGGCTTCAATAAAAGCATCATTGAAATCTGTGCTATTTGTTTTGGCTCTGAAACATAAAAGAAGGATACAAACGCATTTTGTGAATGAGATAATTGATTTGGTTCGCTGGCCAGCTTGATTCACTTAGTGGCTGAAAATACTGAAAACAAAGCTTAGAAATCTTGTATGTTACATGCGACTGAATTTGGAAACGTTAGTGAAGTGGAGCTCATCCCTGCAAGCAGGGTGGGACTTTAGCATAGACCCTTACAGTATAGAGAAGTTAGGGCTGTGTGCCTTCTGTTTTAATATTACTGGCTCCATTTTACCAAATCTGCCGTAATTAAGTATGAGTTTTGAAGCAGACATGGTTTCCATAACAAATATATATGCAAACTGAAAGCACCATTCCTTAATCACAGGGTTGTTTTCCTTCATTATTTAAAGCAAACTTTTTGCTTCAGCAAAGATTTGACACCCAGTGTTATTAGTACTATAGCTTCAGTTTTCTTTTATTCCTTATCTGAGCTGGGTTCCAGGCAGTCTAGCTTGAATTCTGTAATCACCTGCTCTTCAAATGATGAGATCTGCCACCTGTAAATTCTTAGAACTTCTAATAAGCAGCTGGCATCCAGGACATCATCTTCCGGTACCTCTTGACAGGATAAAGCTAAAGACATTGCATTTTAAAATGTTAGAAGGTGCCACAAAGAATGGTTAGAACACAGATCTGTTCATTTTAGGATTTATGGTACTTAGGCGTAACTGATTACCACAAAGTTATTCTTGATTAAGACAGTTAGATGATGACAATCAAACTAGAATGTATTAATTAGCATTCTCACTTGACAGTGTCACAGACTGAATACATTTTCCTCATCTAATACATATGCAAAATGAAAGGTTTCCTCAACTAACTGATACGGAGAGAATAAATAATATTAACACTGTCTAAAAAGATTCGTTTTATCCAACATAAAATGCATTTCATTTAATAGTCTGTATTTTTGACAAAATAGTAGGTTTAGAAAAAATGCTTAAACTGTATTATAAAGCATTAATTTTCTTGTATACAGATTTCTGAGTGCCCATCTAATTGTTATAGCATCTTCCTACTTATACTGAAACCATTTTTACACCATTTTCACCATTAATATTCTGTGAACAACAAATGCATTAAGGCCTGTGCAATGGGTTCCATAACCACATTTTCAGCACCCCTGCTGCCCTCTACCTCAGTTTGTTCAACCTGCTGGCAAACGGCTTCTTCTAAGCAGGGTGCAGGATGCTTGCTTGACTAGCCACTGCTTCTTGATTGCCAGGTGAGTTGAGCAAGACCTGAAACTTTCAGCTGTTGGCTATGGAAACAAACAGCTTCAGGGACACACGCAGTTGGGCCTTAAATTACTTGGGCTTAGAACAAAAATATCTCTTAGATCTCTACCTGTCTGTGAAATTTGGTTGAATTTGGTCAGTGAGTTCAAAGTTAATAGGGAGAAATTAAAAAAAAAAAGAGGAATTAGAGACCACCTGACCTTCCTTCCTTTAAGAAATAAGACTTACAAAGAGTGTTTATGCTAAGTATTTTCTTAGTTTATCACAACGTGAAAAAATTAAAGTACCTCTGAGGAGATGCAGCAAAGTGAGTGACAAGTAGTGATGCTCGGCGGATTGGTTCTGCTCTGTCTTGTATTGTGCTGTAAATTCCTCCAGCCACTTGATGAAAGACGGACATGAAGATAAGCCTTGCAGCAAAGAGTTCATAAAACAGGTGTTCCCTAAGTTCAGGAGGCCAGGTACAAGCCCTACAAATACATACGTAAGAGTTTACACCATGAAGCCTAGGCAAACTTTACTATTTTTACTGGCAAGTGTTCCATTAGGTATTGAAATCACATTAAAATTACATTATTTCAGTTTATTTAGTGCCTGCACCTACTGAAAACTCCCATACACATGACAGCATACTGTAGCTATATCCATGGTGGTCTCCAAGAGTTTCACCACTCCAAAAGCCTTTCTAAATTTTCGTTTGAAAAATATTCACTTTCCTGATAGGGATAGATTTATATCAACAACACTAAACTTCAGGATTATCTACAGATTACTGTACAAGTGGGAATTTAAAGCTGTAAACGTTTGATCTCAACAGATAGAGGGCTGGGAGCCCTGGGGTCACCGCTGTGCCTCGGTGGGGTCTGGGGAGGCCAGGATCACCACATTGAGCCAAAATCTCGCCAGGGGCTGGCTCAGGGCGCTTCTGCACAACCCCGCTTAGCCAGAGGCTTCCACTCACCTTGCACTGATGGCAACAAGAAGGTATTTTGCATCCAAAAGCACAAAATAAAATCAAAGCCTTTACCTGGAGCAGTTCGGCAACGAGCTTACCACAGAAGCAATACAAACATACTCCTAATAAGTCATAATTTTTTTAAAAAACAATTTAAACAGCGAACATTTTACTAGAGCAACAGAATTCCTTTTTTCTACACCCATTTCTTAAGGCGTTACGTTCCCAAACACAAGGAAAAGGGCCAAAAACGTCTCCTCAGCCGCGGCAAGGAATGTGGAAGCCGATAAACCGAACCCAGCGCGCTCCCACCTCTCCGGCGCCTCTTCCTCTGGGCGATGGGCCCCCACAGCACGTACACACCGGCGGCCAGCGCGGCCGCCAGCCCCCCGAGCACGCCCCAGCTCCTCATCGCCGCACCTGCAGCGGGACCACAGCGTCAGGGAGCGGCCCCGCGGGGCGAGCCGGGCCTAACGACGAGGCCTCGGCTCCCTCCCGGTGCCGGTGGCGGTGCCGGGCTCGGTCCTGACCTGGCGGAGCCGCCCCCGGCCCGCGGCTCCCCCTCAGCGCATCCCCCCCGCCGCCGCCACGGCGGAACCCGTCCCCAAGGGCTGTGGGGGAGGCGGACGGCGGGAGGGGTGCGCCGGAAGTGCTGTGGGGGGCCCGTTTAGCGACCGGACCGCCCCTAGCAACGGTTGCTAAGGCCGCGGGAGGGCCTGCGAGGCCTAGTCCGGCCCGGTTCGGTCCGGGCTTGGCCCTCAGTCGGAGTTGGGCTCCGCAGCTCGGCCCGCAGCGCTGCCGCCTTGTGTCAGCAGCTGTTGGGATTCGGGGGTCTGTTAGCAAGGGGTGTGCTGGCGTCCGAGCAGCGCTGGCAGCCGCAGATGGCCCTTGAGGGATCTCACCTCGAGGTGGCAGCTGCTGAGCGCGGCTGTGGGGCTGCTGCTGCTGCTCGCCCTGCAAAGGAATCCGGCCGGCCAAGGGTAGCCAAGGGCCTGCCCGGTGCTCCTCCGGTGCCTGGTGGTGTTCCACGTGTGACCTGTGCCGTGACAGAAGGACAAATAAATAAATTGACAAGGACAAATAAATAAAATAGACAGAAGGACAAATAAATAAATTGACAGAAGGACAAATCAAATTGAGAGGACCAAATCTCACACCCTTAACTTACTGGGAAATTGGACCCTATTTAGTGATAATAATAATACAATACAATACAATACAATACAATATAATATAATATAATATAATATAATATAGTTGCTGTATTCTGAAAATAAAGATTGTGCTTCCATCCAATGCATTTCTCTCTATTAAAAAAAAATGCTATTTTCTACCAAGCTTCTGGGAGAAGCTACCAAAAGTTTCAGTGAACACACATTCACGGGCAGCTTTGTGGATAAATCCTGGCCTGGCACAATCAGGCAGCTGTGCTGAGGCTGTTACGAACAAGGCTTGTGATGAGTGCTTCCCTCTGGAAGCTTCAGTCCAGGAACCCCTCCCATTGTAGACCTAATCTACAGAATTTTACCCAGTGAAACAGAACAGGATTCTTAGATAATACAAAGCACTGAACTACGGTTCCTTTAACACCTATTTTCTGAAGAGGAAATGCAAATCTTGAAAATCAGGAATGTGTTGGTAGACCAGTTTTATCTACCAAAGCCTTTCATTTTTTAATTGTTATGGGCCTGGTTGCCTTTCATTCCAAATAAACTGCTGAGCGCCTCTGTGGTAACAAACGGCTGGAACGATGCTGTTCCTCACCCCAGTCACACCACCACCCAAATCAAAGACAGGTGAAAAGGTGCAAAACTGAAGACTCATGTCATTTGTGCAAATTTGTGTCTGGGAAGGACAAGCAGAAAATGGCAAGGGAGGTGACAGAGATTGGAAAATCCAGATCTAGGCAGAATTCACACAGGAGGCCACCACGGGAGATGTGCAGTTGCCTGCAGTGGAACCAAGACCCTTGTGTAGGAACCAGGACTCCAGGGCTAGGCACAAATATGTTGTTAAACAACTCTCTAGGTATTTTTAAGGAAGCTGAAACTCTAGCTAGATCAATTGTGAGTCTTTTCCTGTAAATGCTACACGCTGCTAACATTTTCAATATTTAGTGTCACAAGCTAAATCTGTGTGACAGTTGAGCAGCTCTCATTCACAAACAGAGGCGTGCTTGGTTTGCCATAGCCAGGCCAAGCTTCTGGCTTCATCAGGTGTTCCTTGTTGGGAATGTTTGCACCTTCTTTCTCACTATAGTGCTTTTCACCTGTCTTCATTTGACTTTATTGTGTTGATTTCAGGCCATTTCTCTAATTTGCCAAATGAATTTTACATTTTAACCATGCCAGAAGCCTTTTGGTCCTCTTTCTGGCATATCTTTCCTCTTGATTTTTTTCCTGCAGGCCTTTCCCTAGGAAGGATTCTTCTGTAAGTGCAGGCCTAAGCACAGGTCAATTTTCTCTTCTGATTGAAGGAAAAGGTCTACAGGGATGAATATTCCAGGTAGATAAGTGTGATTTTTTACATAGTGATCACATTCTGAGCCTGAGGGGCACACACTGGGAACCCCCATTACGGGACCCGTCCCCGAGCATCTTCAGCAGCTCAATGACCATGTGGGGGCTTCTCTGCAGAGCCCCTCACCAACGGGATAGTTTTGCATCCCACCTGCCTGTGCTGGGAGCTTGGAGAAGACCCTCTGCAGCCCTCCGGGAGCAGCAGCCCACAGGGAAGCCACCTCCACGGTGCCCACCTCATTTTCAGGGGCAAGCATTGCCCGCAGCAGCACGGCACGGCACGGGGAGGGAGTCGCTGCTGCCTGCTGCCTCTACCCACCGTGCCGTGCCGTTCCAAGCCGTGCCACGCCGTGCTGTGCTGTTGTGAGCCGTGCCACGCCGTGCCACGCCGTGCTATTCCCAACTGTGCCGTGCCGTGGCCAGCCGCTCGGTGCGGGCTGCCGGAGCTGTCCAGCCGCCCGCGCCTGCCTGCCCGCAGCTCCAGCCATCCCCGCCATGCGAGAGCGATGAGAGCAGCTCCTCCAGACGCAGCCCGGCAATGGAGGATGATTTATTCCAGCTGAGACAGCTGCCGTAAGTAGCACCGGTAGGGGAGCGGGGATGCGCGGGGTTTCTGCTCAACGGGCTGCGGGGATGGTGTGCATCCTGGGGATTTTGCAGGGAATTATTTCGGGGAAGTGTCTTAGGCCCCGGGAAGCAGGCCATTTTCCTTGTGTAGCTGCCTGGGTTCAGCATCCTGGGGCACGCAGGCAGGGGTTGGTTTGTTATATAAATTCACTCCATTTTAATCCTTGCACGAACTTGATGGCTGGTAGAAATAAGGAGGGGTGGAATAAAACCCTGCAAGTGCCAGAAGATTTTCTGAGAGGAAACATTGCTATTGCATTTGCAAGGTGGATTGCATCTGTAAATAACGTTGTGCTAGGGAAGGCATCTTCCTCGGCTTCCTGCTTCGTGCAGTGAACTGATTGCAGATTGCAACCTTTTTTTTTGCAAAGCTGTGTGTGCAGTGAGTATCATTAATACTTGCTAACTGTGTGTTTCAGGGAAGCAAACGCTGCTGCACAGGGAAAATGCTGTTGTTTATGACAAACTCCTTGCTGTTGGGATGTGGTTGTTAGATCTGTGCAAGAAGGTGATAAAAGCGCTGCTGCCTTTTAACAGCAGGATTTCCTTTCCTTTTCATGAGTTCAAAATGCTTTCTTTCAAAATAAGTGCATTTCTCCTAATGCTCCATTATCGTGTGATTTGAAACACATTCCTGTTTGTAAACCATTGAGTCTGCACGGCAGGGAATGAATGTTTAAAGTTGATTTTAAATATTAATGAGCTTGTGTCAATGACAGAACAAACTGTCCCATAACATTTCTAATAAGTTGGGAAAATGGACTTGAACTCCTGGTATTTTCAAATACTGAGTTCAGTTGCATTCAGCTTGTAAGTAAAAAGAATGAGACATGATTTCATTAGGCCATTTTTCCCATTTTTTTTTCTTTTTAAACAAAGCTCAGAAAAATGTTGTAAAGTACTTTTCAATGTAGGTATAATTAGATTTATTCCATACTGTAAGATCTTGCAAACAAATGCCTCTCACTGAGATGTCTCAGCTGTGAAAAAATTAGGAAGTACGGAACAGTGAATGTCTCTGTGTGTTTTTCTTCGTTTGTGTCAGTTTGCTTCATAGGTTCTTAAGTGAAAACCATTTTCTTTTATTTGCTGTGATGAGGAAGGTGGCCAGGGAGCTCTCTACTCAGATTGCCACTGAAGTATTTACGATTTTTAGATCAGTCACTGTACCTTTGTACAGCATCTGGAACCATCGTCTCCGAAATGGCCAGTTCTGAAAGTCTACTTGAACAAATATTACACAGTATGAAACAGTAACACAGGGATTTTGTGGTTTTGTGATTGGGTACTTTATGGTCAGAAAGGCTTTTATTAGTGTAAAAAGTTTTGCTTGTGGCTTGCTGGAGCACTGAATAGTTGCCAGTATTGATGGTATGAATGAGATTCAGTCATAATCCCCTGGAGTAATGGCACTTCAGACCTCCTGAAATCTGGAGAAAACGCGTCCATATGCTTCAATGGGCTTTGCATCAGGCTTTGGGACAACCAAAATTATAGTAAATAAATAAACTAACTAAGAGCAGATACAAATAAAAGTCGCAGCATTCTCTGTGACTGTGAAATGGAGACAGGAGAGTGATGGGAAAGCTGCCAGCTATTTGACCAAATAGTCCTTCAAGACTAACCAAACACAGCTTCAACCTGGAAAAGACCCAGCAAAGTGTTAATCCTCATTTCTGTATTCTCAGGGTGGTCAAGTTTCGCCGCACTGGGGAAAGTGCAAGGTCAGAAGAGGATGCCATTTCAGGAGAACATGAAATTCAGATTGAGGGTGTTCGGACAGAGCTAGAGGCTGTCGAGCTAGAGGATGGAGCTGCAGTGCCAAAAGAATTTGCCAACCCAACTGATGGTGAGCACGTTTCTTGTTTTCCTTCACGGAAAAAAAGTGTGGCCTCCTCACATCAGCCAGGATGAATACACTGGGTTTAGAGAAGCTAAGGATCCCCTGATCATAAAAGGAAACAATAACGGGTAAATTAGGTTGTACCTGAAAATGATGATTTAGAAACATTGTCCTCTGAGGGTTTCTTTATGTATTTGATTCTATATTACCAGTACTAGACCCTTTTAAGGAGCTGTATGTCCAGTTGTCACCACCAATTTCAGATAGGTGGCTTGCTAAAGTTTCCTTTAAAATTGATTGTTACTCCGGAATCATCTCCAAGTTTACTGGAACAGTTACACGTGGCTCAGCTGAGCGGGAAACCTCTGTGGTGTCCCTGTTTGCCACTTGCCTAGAGGACAAGAGGGACAGAATAAATTTCCATCCCAGCCTCTGCTTTCTGCCTAGGAAAAAAGTGCTGACTGCCCTGAAGGTAACACCACTTTAGAAGGCATGAGAAGTGCTGGTTTAGTCTTAGCACAAGACATACTCAAATTTTCTAGGATGGCTATTTTCCCAGAGTCTTATTTATTAACATATTGGTGCAATAGGAAGCCAGAATAGCATGGAGTGAGTTGGATGAATTTCTTGAAAGACTCAGTGCATCAATGCAAGTCTGCAGATATATGTAGCATATTTCAGTTGGCACACTACCCAAAAAAGTGCAAGCGATGCAGCCTGCCAGTACAGTGAACTTCAGTGCCAACACATCAAATGCCTGGGTTGCAGTCACAGACTCAGGTCCTGTGACATCTCTGCTTTATCAGTTCGGTTTTGTTTGATTTCCTTTTGGTTTGTGTTTGGTCTTTTGTTTTGTGAGGATGTCCAACTCTTAGCTAGACAAAGCTTTCCTATGGCAAATGTACTTTATTAGCTGCTGGAAGTGTTAAGTCCTTGAAACTTAAACTGATTAAAACAACTTGAAGATCAAAATTTGGTTGTATTTTTCATTTTGCATTTGAGCAAAGGAATTTGATATATCTTAGCCTCTTCAGATAGCGCAAAATAATGAGGTCATGGCAATGTGGGAAACAACCATCAGCATTTGTAACAAAACTGTTTTAACATTTAGATGTCTTGGGAAAATTCTTCATTCAAATAATTACAGTTTGACTCTCAATTCAACAAAATATTCTTCTGCACTTTCCATCTCTTGTATAGTATTATATATACTTATATATATATCGTATATATATTATATATACTTATATATATATATCTTTTATAGTATTATATATACTTCTGAGCAGAGGAAGTTGCAAGTGAGTGGCTGGTGGAGTCACTCTTGGTAGTAGTAAGCTGAAAATATACCGAAGTCATTGGTGCTACACTGATTTACTTCTACGTGAATAAAATATTTTATGAATATTTAAGATTGTCTTGGCTTTAGCACAATTCCTGAAAACCATAGAGATTTTCCTGGGTAAGATTTGTATAAAAGCTAGGTAGCTCTGCTATTTATTTTAAACCTAAGCAGATTACCCAATTAATAAGTAATTGCATTGACAGAAAATGCTGTCTCAAGGGATGTGTCTTACTAGGAAAGGAATACACTTCTGCACTAGAATTGTTTTCCTTCTAGATACTTTCATGGTGGAAGATGCGGTGGAAGCCATTGGATTTGGAAAGTTCCAGTGGAAGCTCTCTATCATTACTGGATTGGCATGGGCAAGTAATTTTTATGAAGGTCAATTGCATGATCACTAGTTAGAGTATCTAAGTGATTTCAAATTCTGTAGCCATTCTCTGTAGACGAAGAAATCTCTAAACAGATAGTTGTGCAATGAAGAGTGTTACCTAAAATTCTAAAATCACAGCTGGACTCAAACTTGTTATGTAGAGGTAATGAGTGGCTGGTTGGTTTCGCTGTTGCTGAAGTTGTTATAAGTCAGGGTTTGAAAAATCATTTTGGTTCTCTACTTCAAATACTTGTTTCAAATGAAAAATGTGCTAGGCTATTCCTACAGAGACAGATCTCAGTCTTCAGTCAGTGATTTTACCACATTTCATCCCATTAGCTACATTCTCTGCTTCCTATATTAGTCAACATTGTTCTTGTAATCTCTGTTTCAGGTGAACAGCGAGGCAGTACTCGTAGTTTTAACTTTGGTATCAAGAACAGGAAGACAGGCTTTGTTTTCACTTGTCTGCTATTTCTGAAGTGGTATTTGTTATATTTACTGTGGTATATTTAGGGTAGTAATACCTGGAGCCTGTATTTACTAGCTATCATCTACATGTAAGGTTGCAGTCTGCCGTGGTTCAGATCCTAAGTCAGTAGTGGAATTTGTACATCCACTGAACCTTGCAAACATAACTGTTTTATTTCACCTGCAGAGTGGAAATCGCATGAGCAGAACCAAAGTTAATTTCAAGGTGATGGATTATGAACTGCTATGTCAATCGAATTTTCAGTCAGTTATTTGTTTTTCTTTCTTTTTTACCTTTCTAGATGGCAGATGCTATGGAAATGATGATTTTAAGTATCCTAGCTCCTCAGCTTCATTGTGAGTGGCGATTACCAAGCTGGCAGGTTGCATTGCTCACATCGGTAGGAAAAATAACTGACAGCTCCTGTATTCTGTAAGGTTTTTACACTCATTGTTCAGATATTATGCTTTAGATCCCAAAGTTGACTCTGCTCATCACCTTTGGAAGTTGTGTTTGGATTAAAAGAAATAGGATTCTTTATTAAAACCAGAGCTTGAAGAAGAAACTTAGGGGAACTGAGGAAAATTTGCAAGTTTCAAAGTTTCATGTGATCTCTAGGAAAATTTATGAAGTGACTCAGATTCATCCTAAAATTCAAACCATTTAACTAATTAAAAAAAAAAGATAAATTTTGGCCATCTTTCCTGAAAATTCTTTTCACTGTATGTCGTTTCCCTTGTACATGGCCAGACTGGGAGCCATCAGGGAAAGAGCAAGCAGTCACTTTTCAAGGTGGGTCATCCAGTGATCTTTGCAAGCAAAGCTCTTATAATACCACCTCCAAGAATGGGGCTATGATGTTGGAAACATGTAATGCCTTTGGAGATAAGAAAACTGGTTTGGGGAACCTTCCCTCAGCGTATGCCTCTGTTGTGTTGCGTGTACTTTAACTCCTGCAACATTCTTTTTCCTGTAGATTTGATACCATTTGTGGTTTTGTGTAAATGGGTCAAAATATTCAGTAAATTTAAATAAGTTAAAATCATGAGGGGCCTTTAATTGTGAAGCTGTGTTTTCTTTGCTGTCATACAGAAATTTTCACTTGTCTTGTTGTTAAGGGGAAGATTTTTTTTCTATTTTTTTTTCATAGGTGGTTTTTGTGGGAATGATGTCCAGTTCCACCCTCTGGGGAAACATTTCAGATCAGTATGGGAGGAAAACAGTAAGTCTTCAGCTCTTACTGAAATATATTCAAGTATTGCTGCAGTGTGAGTGTTCTAGTGCATGATGTTCACAAATGTCATAGCCCACATGTACGAAGAATTAAGCACAATTAAGCAGAGCCAGAAGTGACCTCCCATGAAATAAAAGGACAGAAGTTTGGAGAGGAAAGCAGAAAATGAGAAGTGAGAAAAATAAACGCTGATGTAACAGCCTGACTGTGTTACAAACTGAAGTATGTTCTTTTTTGTTGTTGTGAAAGCCTCTGTGAAATTTTGTGTGCCATACAGCAAATCATTTAAATGGATTCTTTGTACAAATAGAGGAACTTTGTGCTCTGTTTGTGAATGGGCACATATATGCATCACTTACATCAGGTAACTTGTTGTGGTACCACCTGTGCCACCTTTCTCCAGTCGTTAGGAAACCTTTAGCTATTGGGCTTACAGAAATAGCATTGGCACTTTCTGGGTTTGAAGCTCTAGTTTGCATTTTGTTAATCTGTGTAACAGCAGAGACTTTTCCTTTTGCTTGTTTGTTAAATACAGGGGCTAAAGATCAGTGTGTTATGGACACTCTATTATGGGATCCTCAGTGGTTTTGCACCCGTGTACAGCTGGATCTTGGTGCTGAGGGGCCTGGTGGGGTTTGGCATTGGAGGAGTGCCTCAGTCGTAAGTAAATATTCACAAGTCCAAATTTCTCTTTTCTATCTTCTTTGGTTTATGTTTTTAAAAATGCTTGTATCAAATCGAAGACATTCCACAGTTTCACTGTCCCAAGCTCATTTTTCTTTTAGTATTTGCAACTAATATATTTAACCCTGAGAAGGCTTTGAAGATATCTAATACATCACTGAAGCGAATCAGATTTACAAAGACTTCCATGTGAACGAGCTGGGTACTTAAAAGTAATATGTTGTGTGCCCTGAGACCTGTTAAGCTTCTCTCATTCCCTCAGGTAAACTGTGGTGAAAATGAGAGGCCCAGGTAGCCCTCCTAGAATTGGATAAAACACAACAGACAGTGTTTGGTAGCTGTGCCCAAACACTGCATTGCCAGATTGTATTGGGGAAGTCAGTAAGGGATGATGTGGACTTGTTGCAATAAACTAGGAGTTAGAACGAAGGGGTAGAATGAAGCCCTGACTACTGTTTTTTTAGAACAACTCCAGATTATCGTTCAATCATAGCCTGATCTTTTGGTTCTGAACCTGAACTGGAATTCCAAAATCACATCATCCAAACCTGGAGCAACTGAGGTATTTTAATGGCTCAGACACATTTCTAACACAAAAGTAGCATCAGGATATTTCTCTATTACTTCTTTCCGTTCACTTAAGAGGAGGATTTCTAATTTTTCCACTTTAAATAAATAAACCTGCTCTTGGCTTTTAATTATAAATGGAAAGGGATGAGTATATCCATTCCCTCTCCGTGTAGTCTTTTATCCTTATTAATAATTGATATTTTGTCCCATGGAGGTGCTATTTCGGAGTAGTCAGAGCCTAAGTTTGATTGATGGCTCATAGACTTCTTCACAAGGCAGGTCAATATCCTGTCTTTTCTACTGCCATTCCCAGATAAAAGATTCAGAGCTGAGATGGAGCATCATAGTATTATTAATTTTCTTTTTCTGCTCACATGACCTCTTTTAGAAGCTGCACAAAAGCATAATGGGTGTGTAAAAAAGGAAAGTTCTTAGCCTGCCGTGTATCAACCAGCAGTGAGGCAGTTTCTGCCATGCAGTTCCAACTGAGCACAACTGGAATGAAGCAGGAGAACAACAAAGACAAAGTGTCAGAGTTAATAATGCCTTGTACTGCAAACACGTATTAGTGTTGTTCCACAGAGCCTCGGTGGAATGGCTGCAGCTCAGCTAATGACATTTTACAGAGGGGTGGATAAAACACAAAGGCAACATGACTTAATGAGAGACAAAGAAGAGATGGTTACAGAACTCAGAGTGGATTCCATTGCTGCTGAGCCTTTTTCTTGCTCTTACTATAATAGTGATACCTTTGACAAAAAGAATAAATATATAAGTAACGGGAGAAATAGCTCCTATCTAATATTAAGTAGGCTGTATAACTTTGGAAGTGAGTAGCTGAATTTCAGTGGAATGACGTAGGCATCTTTATCATTGTATTGTTGTATTCTACAATGGATATGAGAGAGAATTTTTGTGAAAGGTGCTATTAAAAAGAATGCATCCAGCAGTAATAAATTACCTCCTCTTGGAATCTTCTGTGAGATATTATGTAACCCTGAGTATGATCATTCACTTTTCCAGCTTCTAGTCTTGCAAAGATGTGTTGTATTCTCTAAAGAGAATGGTTCTTTATAGCATTATTTTTTCTCTGATTCCTGCTGTGAAATATAGGGAACTGCTCTACATTTCATGACATGATTCTTCTTCCTTTGCCTCTTAATTACTGATTTAATAGCATACTTTGATGAACCAAATTCTGGGAAGTTAGAGATCAATCCACCATTTCTCAAGTGAGAAGGAATTTTGCCACAAGCATTAAAGAAAGCCTAAGGAGTTTACAGGCAGGAACAGGATGAGTCAGTGGAATGCAAATAGAGTAGGAGCAAAGTACTACAAGTCTTTCCAGACTGAAGGGGACAAGAGAGCCTCAGCTGGCTGCTGGCCCTGGGGTTCCATCCTCAGCAAATACTCATACAGAAGCTGTACCATTACTTCTTGGCACAGTTATGAAACAACTCTGCAAAGTTAGACGATTTCTTTTTGAATTCCCATGATAAAAGAATGCAAATTATTTACCAGTGTTATATGTTAAGTATTGTTATTATTGTATACCAGTAACACAATCAGATCTAGAAAGTATTTACCTCTTAGAGAATTGAAACCTGGCAGAGTAGGCCAATGTGAAATTCACTGAGCCAGTTGTAATGCCCTGAAGAAATATTTTACCTAGCAGGCATCTGTGTTGACTGCTGATGGACCACATTGAAAATACAGGCATCGTGCCTGTCCCAGCCCAAAGCAATGGTAGGAAAACATGCTCCAAGAACCGCTACATTTAGCCAACAACTATAGCGTCACAAAGTCACATGAACAGAGCAAATCCTTCCTTTTTTGCAATGATGAACTAAAAGAGATTGTTTTCTTGTAGCAAGTGGAGTCTGAACACTGTCCAGTTTTGAAGGCCGGGAAGGGGTTTCTGTTACCATTGTGTATTTGGGGATTTTAGTAAAAGACAAGTGTATTGCCTGAACATCTCTCAATGTGTTAACATAACATTTTTCTCAATGTTCACTCTTTACAGGGTAACCTTATATGCTGAATTCCTTCCAATGAAAGCCAGAGCAAAATGCATTTTATTAATAGAGGTGAGCAGTGTAGCTATATGTACTGGTCTGTAGGGGGACAAATTCTGCTGTTGCTTACATCCATTCAGTTAGTGTGGAACTGAGGTTAACCTCATACACTAGATCTAGTTCGGGTCTGAAAGCAGCATACTGCATTTTTGTATGGGTTTGCTGGTCTGCCTTTTTGCAAATGAACATGCATCCAGTGCTGCATAAGTTATTGTTGTGCTCCAAGATAACATGAGCTGGCTCGTGAAGATCCAGATTAGGAGGGTTTGCATTTGTGTTCCTCAATACCATGAGGATATGTGCCTGAAATCTCCTTTTTTGCATATTTCTGAGGTGAATACTCACATGGAGTGAGCTAAGACAAGCCTGCATCCTGCTCTCCAGCACTTAAGGCTAGTGGTCCCAGAACCAGTGCCAAGCACCCAGCACTTCTAAGGGTAGCATGAAGGAAGCCCTTTGGGTATGACCTAATGCCATGGTGAAATTAATCTACAGCTCACTACTGGATAACAGAGAACTGACTGTTCAGTAAATTGAGAGCTAAATTCAGCTCTCCAGACTCACTCCAAATATATCAAAGTCACAGAGTGCAGAATTTTGCCTTATAAATACTTTATGGCAACATATGCAGCCCTTGAACGGATGGTTGAAGGGTGCCAGTGCTGAGTAGAGAACAGTATTGTTACTTGTCTGCATCAGTCCATTCGGAAGGAGTATCCTCATGAAAAATACTAAATCCAAACAGCTTCTCAAATAAAAAATCAGTTTTCTAAGGTAACTGCTGGCTAATCCTACTTTCAGTTGATTAATCTTTTGGAAACAGAGTTCAGTAGGTAAATGACGCCTTTCTGTGTCACTTTTGTTCTGCCACAGTTTGGCTATCTCAGAGCAACCCTGGGTTAGAAATACATTCTGAGCATTAAATAGTGAGCTAACAGGAAAAGGAAACTAGTCCTTGTTCAGATTCATAATCCAAAGGAGAATAACCGTGCATGGCTAAGATATGCAAGAGGATGCCAGCTCCATCACTTGCCAGGAAGCTATCAATTCCTTCTTTCATTTGCAGGACAAACTCTGTGGCTTTGGTAGCTTGGTTTTGTAAAGGAAAACAAATACCATAAATCTCATAGTGATAGGAGGGAATAATACCCAGAGACAGATGTTAGTAGTTATTAATAGAAGCACAATGTGATGAGTCCTTTCATTATGAGAAGCTACCTACAGTTAATCATGAGTGTTTAAAGAAAGTCGATGCTAGATTTTCAGAACTGATCTTCTGCAACATGTAAACAAATCCCCTTAAATGTCTGGGTTTCTGTTGAATACAGTGGTGCATATTTGAAATGTCTCTGGCATTTCTCTTTCCAGCTGTCCCATGAGAGCACATTTTAGAATGCTACAAAGAATGCCTTAATAACATTCTCATTCTCATTTCTGACCATTTCTTTTCCCTTTGGCAGGTCTTTTGGGCTATTGGGACCGTGTTTGAAGTCCTCCTGGCAGTGTTGGTGATGCCCACTCTTGGATGGCGATGGCTTCTCATTCTTTCTGCCCTTCCACTTTTGCTCTTTGCTGTCCTATGTTTTGTAGGTATTTTTCTAAAGATGTGTACCCTGATTGAAGGGTATTGTGACAGCTTTTGGGCTTTGAGTTGATGTATTTGTGAAACATCTGAAATAATGACAAAAATTCCATTGTTTCAGCAGAGTACTAGTAACAACAGTGCAGTGAGAACTGTGTTTATGTGACTGTAATTGCTAGAGGACAATGGTGGGCTGGAACTTATGAAGCCAAATCAGGCTTGGCAATCTCTTTCCAATTTAATGACTTTGTTTCAAGTCATTTCAATGGAATCAACATTTTATTAAAATCTGTTGCTGTTTCCCTGACTGCTCTTTAGATTCTTAAATTATTTTACCAAAAATCATAACTTCTGTAATTAATGTCCATCCAAAAAACTGACCCAAGCCAGGGGTAAAATCTGCATAGTGCAGGTTCTTAAATAAGGGTGTATTTAAGTTAAACCTGAGCTTCAGTGTGCTATTAGGTAATATGTCTGCCATTCATTCAGTCTTCTCAAACATGTATATCCTTGTCAGGTTGTTTAGCAGCTCTTATTATTCCTTAGTCGCTGTCATTGTTTTTCAGGAATACCTCCAAACAGTTATACAAGTGCTAACATGCACAGTTTTTAAAAGGAGCTTAAAAATGCAAATTTTGTAATGCCTAGAGCATCTTGTTATCTTCCCTGGATGCTCTGCCTTTCCCACTGAGAAAATATAATGCCAAGATCCTGCAAAAATGTCTAATATTTCTCAAGAATGAAAATGAGGCAACAGAAGGGAAAGATTTAGGCTGGAGTTCTGACTTTATGGTGAAAGTGCTGTTTTGCAGTTTCTTAAAGCCTAATAAGGAACTTGACCTTTGACACAAAGATGTTTTTCTGATTTGTTAAAGATTGGTTCTGTGATCCCTTCTTATGTTAGTAGTCTGCTGGAGTCACGGAGGTTTCCCACTGTAAACCCACAGAGAAAGTCCCCAGTTTGTGTACTGCTGTGTTTTTGACATCTTTGTGCATGTGATGTGCTTTGCTCTGCTAGTGGCTGCCAGAAAGTGCCAGGTATGATGTATTATCTGGAAATCAAGAAAAAGCAATTGCCACTTTAAAGCGGATAGCAACAGAAAATGGAGCTCCGATGCCCTTGGGAAAATTAATTATTTCCAGACAGGTAGGTACAGGTAACAGACACCTTAATAATGTGGGATGTAGTGAAACTGTACTACAGTCATGTGTATTTTTATAAGCAAATAATCAATGTTAAATTTAATTTTGATGTCTCAACCACTAATTAAGAATGAGAGATGATCACGTATATCTATTCCACAGTGAGGAAAACTTAGCCTGTACTAACTACATTTTTATTTACATGAAAATCCCAAAAGTCAAAAGGACCTTCAAAATGTTATTTCGTCTCTCTTTAAGACCCTTCTGTTAAAGAAGATCAGATCTCATGACTGTAGGAGAGCTCAGATCAAAATTCCCAGACCTAAACTCATGAGGCAAGGTGGAATTGGACCCTTTAGCTGTAGCTCATTTTGAATCTAATTCTGGTTTTGTGGAGTTGGAAAGCTACAAGCTCCTATTCAGTCCTAACGCATGGAATAATTCAAGTTGTTACTTCTGAACTGTATTATATTTCTGTGTGAATTGCACTGGATTTCTTTTCTCTTTAGTTTTATATGGCCAACTTTTCAGCACCCCTGTCAACATACAAAGTGGCTCTGCATTTACAGAACAAAGAGCAGGCTTTTATAGGAAAAGAAAGTTACAAGAAAAGTTACAAGAAAAGAAAGTTAGCCAGCAATCAGGGACAGCAGAGGGAGACCCGTAGATTTGAACAACAGCAAAATTGTAGAACTAGGCAGGAGCCTGTTGGTAATGATCTTACTAATTGGAAATACAGGTTTGATTTTCTGTGGTCTGCATCAGTGACGACTGGAGATCCTGTGCCTTTCACAAATGCTTGGTTCAGTTAGGGTAATTTTGATGGGCTGTGCAAGTTTTTGATGGTCTGCAAGTTTTGGAAGATTCTGTTTTCAGGGTGGGGTGGGAAAGCACTTTTCCTTAACCACAAGTTTATGTGCTGAGCCTGCCTGTCTGTCTGTCTAAGAAACACTCAGTTTAAAAGGGGTCTGCTTGCCGGAGGGCTGCTTATAGTTCCATGGGACCTCACCCTAGATCAGAAGCCCTGATGGGCTGTGCTAATTTACCAGAGCTGACTGTGGGCCACATGAATCATGTGTCAGCTGAGGATTGGCAAAGTTCTGCTCTACCTCTTTCCAGCCTCTCCTTGTTCAGATAGATTCTCACCTTCCTTGTGAAGCAGTAGCATGCCCTGTGCATGAACTGTTTTGATAATGGTGTGTTCCCAGAGAATTTCACTTAGCAGAGGATTCCAGCTTCATTGTGGCTCCTCCAACGTGAAAAACCCCAAGCTGAAATTGAACACTTGTCCTGAGCTGTAGTACATCATACTTTGTGTTATGTTATCCCTTGCTACCATACGTCCTCCAGTCCAGGACCAGTGAGTACCACGATTGTCTGACTTCCATTTGTTTTCAACAGGAAGACCGAGGAAAAATGAGGGACCTTTTTACACCACATTTTAGATGGACCACGTTGTTACTCTGGTTTATATGGTAAGAGAAAATATAAATGGCTCAGTGCCAGCACAATTCTGAATGGCTTCTGATGGAGGTATTTTATAGTATCACTAAAATACAACAGCTTCCTCCTCCTCAAAATAAATAAATAAATAAATAAATAAAAGTATTGATTTGTAATTTATTAAAACACCCAGTCACTAGCATTCTAGATCTAATTGCCCTTTCATTTTCTAAATGCTGATAGGAAATAGCTTTGAGGTACTACTTAGCAGGAGTCCTCACACAGTGAGTTCAGTTTTGATTTGTGTTGTTTGCTATAGGTTTAGTCAGCTGAAACTTCCTCTCTTATTTTCTTCCTTGCAGGTTTTCCAATGCTTTTTCATATTATGGGTTAGTTTTATTAACTACAGAGTTCTTCCAAGCAGGAGACGTCTGCAGCAGTGAGTACTAGTCCATCTCTTCTTTTTAAATATGCCCTGCAAAGCAATGGAATGTCTTTTATTGGCTCACTTTCTGCTGTTAGTTTGAAAAGGACTGTGGATGCCAGTATGAATTTTAAGGCATCAAAACTGTTCAGTTCCAGCTGTATCTTCCGGGCAGAATATACCTGCTGTTCTGCAGAGTTTCTTCCATGCTTCTCTTCTATCAGTTTCAGCAGTAAGAATTGTTAGGACATAGCAGGAGTAAAGGAAGATGAGCGGAGAAGAGATTACTTAAATTATGTTCTTTTTTTTTTTTTTCTCCCACAGTTTCCAGTAGAAGGAAAGAAGTTAAAGCAAAGTGCAGCCTGAGCTGTGAGTATCTGACAGAGGAAGACTACACTGATCTGCTCTGGACAACTCTGTCAGAATTCCCTGGTAAGTGGCGATAAGAAGCATCAGTTCTTCACTGCCAACATGAGTGGAATGGACTCAGGTACAGCAATGCAATGGGCTCTTCTGTCTGGCCTAATATCAGTGTATTTTCAGCTTGGACAGTTTAATATATGCATTACACACAGTAGCTGTAGCTCCCTTCACTGTCCATGTGATCTCTGCAGATAAAATCACTAGTAATTGCTTTGTGAAGCTATAGAGGCCTGTCTCATTGTGGATTCTATCCAAGCAACACATTATGCATTCAGAGGAAGAGTAACAATTAAATCAAAGGGGCAGGATTGCTTGAACTTTTATCCATAAATGACTATCCAGAACTATTTTAAAGGGATCGTGGGTATAGTGAATCAATGGCGGACTTGCTTCCTAAAGCTCTGTGTCCAGCATTAGTCATGATTTTTAGTCAGTTTCTGATGAATTTCAATGAACAGCTTGACACAGGACAACCAAGATAGTATATGAGAGCCACTGTTTCTTCACATGTAGAAGATGATCTCTCAGTATTAATCTGTCTGAAGTAATACAGTGAGGCAGTGGTCAGGATATGTTCAGTATTCTATATTGTAGTTTCAGGGACTCAAAGAGAAGCCATTTAATAGGTGAAAAGTTGTACTTCTGTGACTGGCAAATACAGAGTCCCTACCTAATGGGAAGGCTGTCCTGTATAACAGTCATTCTGAGAAGGATATAAGTGTACAGCGGAGAGAATACAGTATGTACTCTTGGACTCATGCTGTTGCTGACCAGACTCATTTGATCTTAAGACACAATAAAGTAGGAGTAAGAAATAATAAGGGGGTATCTCTGAATGACAAAGGCAACACTGATGCTTGCATAATCCTCACACTTGCTGTACCTCTGCTTTGAAAAAGATCTGGAAAAGTTGCAGAAGAGAATATTTGAGATTGGGAGACTTACAGAGCTTGATCCATTTCTTTTATTAAAGAGCAGGTGAGAAGTAATTTGATGGCAGCATGTAAATAACTTAATGGGAAGAAAATATTAGGTTCTAAAGAGCCTTAAATCTAGCAGGAGAAAGATTAGTAGGGGACAGTGGTTGGAAGTTGAATGAAATATATTCCAGTTAGACATGAGTCAGGCATTTTCAGTGCTCAGTTTGGTAACCACTGCAATAACCAGTATTTAGCAGATGTCAGAGTTGATTGCTTGCTCCTACATCAGGTTGTGTCCCCTGAATGTGCAGGCACGTGGGTGCTCGGACCTCTGGGGCTGTGAACATGGCACAAAATCATCTGAGACATGGAGCTTCTGCTCTGCATGTAGTACCAGTGACTGGGACAGTCTGTTCTACTCCCCTGCCTGATGCCTCTGCCAGCAAAGTATTATAAAAAGAGAACAATTTTTCAAATCTCAGTAACAGCTTATGTTAAAAGCTAGCTGATGCAACCTCCACCTGAGCTCTGTTCCCAACAGTCAACTTGTCTCCTTCTGCAGGTGTGTTAGTAACACTGTGGATTATTGATCGGATAGGCCGCAAGAAAACCATGGCCCTGTCCTTTTTTGTCTTCTCGTTTTGCAGTCTTTTGCTGTTCCTCTGTGTTGGAAGGTAAGTAAAACACAATGAAAAAGTGGTACTGATTCATCCACGTTCTCTCTTGATTGTAGCAGAAGTGGAGGTTTGAAAATCTGTGAGTTGGTCGTGCTCAACTGGAAAAAATTAAGGATGATCTTAGGTTTTCTCACAAGGGTTTGATAGAAAATTAAAAGAAGTGGGAGATGAGAAATACTTCACTGTGATTTTACAGACAGAACAATCCAAAGGGGAAATTAAGACATCATGTCTGAGTAGGAGGTAGTCATTGGACAGTTTTAAAATCAGATCTGATGTCACTGAGAGTCTGCCTCTGACTGCATCAAGCCTCAGTGCCACATGCATGCAACAACGTCTGTTTCTTGGGGCTGAAGAATAAGGAAACAAAAACGTAGCTGGTGGAGAGCTGTATGAATTTAAACCTTTTCAGGCACTGTAAGAAACGTTACAGTACAGAAAATGTGTAATGAGAAACCTTACAAAGCTGCAAATACTCAGTTGGTATGGAAAAGGAAAGCTGCAGTCTGATTTCCTTCTCGTCTCTGCCTTTTTTCCTTAGCACCATTCATAACATGGGATATATTTTTCTTATTTAGATAAGCTTAGGCATTGGCTGTTTATTTCAATAGTCTGCAGCTGTCATTTAGAATGAATACACTTAGAAAACTGATGTGATTGTGGGAATGCACATTGTTTGGCATCATTATTATATTAAAGGTCCAGAAAAAATAAAAGGGGTTCATTAAAAAACAAAAAGAATTGCTCTAACAAATTTAGCATTTTTTTATTGCACTTGCCTCCAAGTTAAACAAACAGATTGTACAGAACAATCCCAAACACTGCTCTCCTTTTTATTCTCGCAGAAATGTTCTTACTGTGCTGCTCTTCATTGCAAGAGCTTTTATTTCAGGAGGATTTCAGGCTGCTTATGTTTACACTCCTGAGGTAAGGAGGTTGATTTTGTAATGAGAATATTTAAGGGGAGTGAGAACATGGTGGGAAAGTCATTTTTATGACCTCTTCACAACGGACCTAACCCCAGATATGAGTTCACGATCTTGTTGTCGTTGTCTAACAGAACGTGCTCTAGTGCCACTTATTAATTTCCGTTGATTAAGGAGACAGAAGGAAGAGCAGAGAGCTGCCCACTTGGGTTAACAGCTTAATGCTTTGTTCACAGGTTTATCCAACAGCCACGCGTGCTTTGGGGCTGGGAACGTGCAGCGGAATGGCCAGAGTGGGAGCCCTCATAACCCCGTTCATTGCACAGGTAAATTCCCTCCTCCCGAGGCTGATGGCACAGGAAGGTGATGGAGAAGCTGCCTCTCTGCTGCAAGGGCTGTACCAAGGGCAGTCTGTGCATGATGGATTGAAGGAGAGTTGTTGCCCATTTCCTGAGGAGAGTTCAGGTTCACCTCTGAGTTTCTCTCTTACTCCAGAGGTCATATGATGGGGAATAAATAACCAAGGAGCAGGCTGCTGCATGGATGTAAGGGTGGTTTGTGAAAAACATTGCAAAAGATAGGTCTTAAATAGGGGGAAGAGCACAAACCAGATCAAGAGAGCTCTTGCTGCAGTCTCCCTTCCAACCATATTCCCTGTGCTGGAGAGCACTATAATGGGTTAAATTGCCACGGCACTAAAATTCGTCCTACTACATTAGGATTTGCACTTCTTTCTGTGATAAGGCTCAGTAAGTACTATTTTGTATTTTCTGCCTTTTTTCTGCAGGTGATGTTGGAATCTTCAGTCTATTTAACACTGGTGGTTTACAGTGGATGTTGCCTGCTGGCCGCTGTGGCTTCCTGCTTCTTGCCCATTGAAACAAAAGGCCGTGGACTGCAGGAGTCCAGCCACAGAGAATGGGGACAGGAGATGGTTGGGAGAGGATCTCATTCCCCGGGAGTCACCAGGTCAAACTCTGGATCACAGGAATGATGGGACACGAAATCCTGAGGGAAGAATGGATGATCTGATCAAGATATGTTTCACAAAAGTCCAAGCCTGAAGCGTAGAAAGCAGACCATACTGTCACTGCCAATGTCATGTGTCAAACTGCAGGAACTGTTGGGTTGAGCCCAAGCACATTGCATCTCTACTGCTCCTTGCTCACACTCATAAAAACTTTGCTTCCGTATTGAGAGGCATTTGATCCCGACATCATTTGAAATTTAGCAGGAAGGGTTTTTCTTAAGTTTCTTGTGCTTGCATGGTCAGCTACTCAGCTTAAAATGTCCCGTGTCAAGCAAATAGCTAACTGAATGCCACTCAGTATAAGCTGTAATTAAAATAATGTACTCTCGATGCCTAAAATCAAAAGATTTATATTTATTGTGTACCTGGCATAGCACACGGTGGATTCCATACACTACAGGATAGGTTTTATGAATTAGATGCCTGCCTTGCACTTTTTAGCCATCGACAACAACAAAATGAGGTAACAGCAAACCAACCAATGCTTTCTAGTTCCCTTGCTTACGGGTTCTGCTCCTTGAGGATTAACAGGCACTGTAAGTGAGACTGCTTGGAATCTATTTCCTGAATGTTTCTGCCTCCCGAGGCAGGTAGTTTCGGTTGCTGAGGATTGGTATTTGTTGCAGAGATGGAACCTCATATGAAAAATGTAAATCTTGATGGTTTGGAGCAGAAAATGACTTTTCTAACGTTGCCAGAAACACTGAGCACTCTGTTTGTTGCCTGGTGAAGACTGCTTCGGCTGTACTGGTGTCTCTGTGTGTGTGGAGATGCACGCTGTGTTTTTCTGCATGGGTCCAGGTCTGTTTCTGCTCAATTTGCCTAAGTATGTTCCCGCAGTGGTGTAGCCAGGCCCTTCGATCAAGATGCCTCCGTCGGAACAGCTGCGTGTAGCGGTTTGGAGGGAGCCGCTTTCAAGTGGCTCCCAACAAAAGCTGGTCTCCTGACAGCTGGACTGAACTTCTCGAGAGCTGCAGATTGTACACCGACTGCAACGTCAAGCTGGTGACAAAGGAATGTATCTGGCATCATGTCATAAACATACAAAAATCCTGGGAAGAGCCAAACCGCGATCTTCCTTGGAAGAGGAGCTGCACTCCTTCAGACGTAGCTAGCCTGCGGAGGTCGGTGACCCTGGAGAATGTAAAAGTTCAGGTGGGGATACGTTTGTCTTCTTTGTCTGAAATCTGTCACTATGCAGGGAGTTAGGTTTCAGAGTCTGTGGACATGCAGCGAGGAAATACGTAAGGAAACTGAGACCTGCCCTAGCCACGTCTCAGTTTATTTTACGGATTCCAGACTGTGGAACACACAACCAAATGTGAGATGGACTAGATGCTAATCACTAGGCTGTGGGAAAGCAATACATTTTTGTAATACGTGTGGTCAGTTGTCTCACATAAGCATAGGTAAGTGTGCAACAAATTTTGCACAATAGGCTATTTTAAATATTCTGGGAACCAGGCCCTTTTTCTCTGGGGCAACAACAGGTCACTGAGTCCGTGTTTGGGTGCAATACAAATGAACACAGTTGGGGTTCACCTTTCACTTAGGGATTTGCAGCACTGTAGTGTGGTATAATGCTCTAAGACATGTTAGGCTGAATATTTTTAGCACTGAAGGAAAATCAGAAGTGGATAATTCCTTAAAGAAGCGGAGGAAACTCAGACTAATAAAAAATAAGGCCAAAGAGATTGTGGATATTCTGTGTTTGCGTATCTTCTGCTGAGAAAGGTTAAAGTCTGACAAGGCACCAGAGTGTCTGTCCACTCGTTTACCACTGGATGATGGTGACTGCAGTGAGAGACTCCAGAAACAGTTGGTGTGAGCGGGCAAACTTTCCTTCTCACAGCTGTGAAAATGCAGCTTGGCTTTTGGGGGTCGCGCTGTGGCTGTGGCTGAGGACGTAGAACCACCCTGTCCGTCCCCCGTTGCTCTGTGTCGGTTCAGTTCTCTTTGTCTCTGCTGTGTCTGCGTCCCCTGTGCTCAGCCTCCAGCAACCTCACGTTCCAGTCAGTCCTCAGCAAACAGACGGGGCTCTCACGGAGCTGACAACCAGCACGAGGAATTTGTTTTCACCTCCTTTTGTCAGGCAGTGGTTGGGAATTTTCCCAGTGTAAAACTGGGGCAGCTCAGCGCTGCCTCCGAGCAGAGACACCCCGACTGGTTGCCCACTCGGGCACACCCAGAGGCTTGTGTCTCTTCTCACCACGCATTTGTGCAGTTAGTTATGTTTACAGCATGGTGTACCCCAAAAACTGGAGGGCCTCAGGGGGAATTCAGCTGGGTGCGAGCCCCCGTCAGAGGTCAGGGTGGATACAAAGTGCAATCCGTGGCCTGAAGGAACGGCGCCTTACAGCCCAGCTGCTGCGTCTGTCTGTCTGTTACTGGAGGCCTTGGGGTTCAGATTCTGCTTTTCCAGTGTTAATGTTCACACAGCGCTTCATTTTTTCTCAGTCAATATTCAACAGCTTTAAAAGACTGCATTGCCATGGCCTTCAAAACGTGCAGTCGGAGAGTTTTAGGGAAGTTTATCTATCTAATAAACTCGCACACGTGCATACTTCAAATAACATTTTTCCCAGGTACCAATTTATTGGTAATGCAAAGCCTTTTGATGCTGTTGAGTAGCTCACTTTTAACCTGTGACATTTACAGTATTAAAATATATATATATATTGAAGGCATTTTTGCTTTTCACTTTTAACAAATTCTGCACTGAGAATGTATATAATGGTACGAGTGCCAAGACTGGTCCTGCTGGGACAGCTTCACGTTCTGGGTCTTTGATTTAAAGACAGAGATGCCTCCAGCATGCTCCAAAGCTCGGTGAGGTCTGTGAGAGCCTCCATGGACATTCACGGGCTTTGGGTGAGCTGAGCAGAGAGCACAGGCAGGAGCCCACCACAGCTGACATCAGTAGGAGCCTACTGCACACGTAGGAAACCGAGGTTCAGGTTCTGCAGGTGCTTGAATATTAATAATGGGAGGACACTTTAGATAGTTCACCGAAACATGGAAGACCATTTGGCTTGATACACAATAGCCTATAAACGATCACAAGTCATATTTTGTTAATATGGCAACACCATTGATGTATATAATAAGCTTCCAAAGATTGTTTTACACACCGTCGAGTATTTTTCACTGATGCAGGAATTCATAGAGCTAGTTCATTTAAAAAAAAAGATAAAGTGAGATAATTTTGGATTAAAATTGAGAGCAAACAGAATTGTGGGATTCGGAGTTTTGCTAACTGTCCAATATCTTCATGTGCAAAGCTGTTGTGGGAAAATACTTCTCCAAGTGTGCTTTGATGGAATGATTCAGTATTCCTAAATGCTTGCCGAAAGAACATTGAATGTTTTCTTGTGTTTGAATGTACAGTTTCTAAGCTGGATACATTTTAATGTTTAAAAACTTTGTGTATATCAGGCTTGTTGTAAAATACTCCTTTTGTTCCTATGTTCCCGATGCGACATTGGATAGTTTAATTCCACACTCGATATTTTATGTTAAACAAATAAATAGTTTTTTCAGTAAAATTGCTTCTGGCTCTTCCATGGGACTTTTACAGAGGGTAAGTAGCTCCGCTGGGCTGTTTGGTCTTGGAGTTCAGCTCTTTGAGCTCTGGGGACTCAGCCGGATGCCCAGAGGGGCTCAGAGCTCTGCAGACCTGGCTACGTCTGCGTGTTTTGTGCCTTTGGACCTGGAGGAAAGCCACAGGAGTCCTGTCTGCCTTGCACGTAACCTCACAGATTACTACAGCTAAATAATTGAAAAATTATCTGACAATCTTCAGTTACCTCTTGGATTTCATTTAATTTGGGCAATAAAAGCCCGGCAGCTTTGCTCCTTGCCTGGGGGCTGTTCTGGCACTGTCGGGCACGCAGGGAGGTGGCTGCGCGTGTCTGGACTTTGGGGCAGGGAGGGTCCTTTCTGCTTATTAACTTTTTAATGTAAGCTTTTATTTTACCTATCTCTTTGTTATGAAATCTAATTAAGCACACAGCCCCGTGTTCCCCTGCCCTTTAAGTGATGTTCTTGTTTTGAAGTCCGGCAACTTACAAACAGGAGGTTGCTCACCTCTGAGTCAAAACGACGATCTGCACGTACTTTGGATGCTAATTCGGCGTGCTCCCGTCCCGGCGTGCAGCAATCTCCCCTCTCACAGCTCACACAGCCGCCGACGGTCCTTTGGGATGAAAAGTCTCGTTTCTGGGAACGGAAACAGCCGGTAACTGCGGGAGCAATCGCATTGTAGAAGCGATGCTTGGGGATAATATTCATTCTTCTGTGTTTGCTGTGATTTTTTTGGCACCCTCAGCCATTTCTGAAGCTCCTTCTGCTTTCCAAAATGCCAGAGCTGCTGTTTGCTTACAGAGGATAACTTTACTGTCACTTGATGTATTTCCAGCTTTGTTTTGTGTCACAGGCAATCGTTGTTGGGAACTGTGACTTTGTAAAATGTGCTGATGCTGGCCTCTGGAGATGGCATTTTTTTGCTTATCAAGGAAGTTTTTGCAGTAGCTGTCCAGGCTTCCCACTGCTTCTCTCCTACCTTACCGTGGCCGCAAAAACGGACATAAATCTCCATGACTTCTACCCCGCCGTGTTTCATTTGTGGCTTCCAGCAGCGTAAAATACCCGTCCTGTGGCTCTGGTCTCCAAACACAGCGATCAGCTGAGCCGAGTGAGAGCGTCCCAAACATTTCTGTCCTGGTCTGGGAGTTCATAGCGGGCCGGGGGCTATCAGCAGCAACGTGCAGGCAACCACATCACTTCACACCAGGGTATTTCAGGTTCAAATGTCCACTCAGAAAGTGAAATGATGGCTTTTCCTTCTACGGGATGAAATGTTCAGGAGAAACATGCAGTTAAACACCGGGGAGAGGGAATGATGATCTGCTGAAATGTTTCTATTAAATCAGCATTTGAGGCCCTACCCGCGCTGTCATTAATAAGAGAAAGCATCACACAGGAGGTGTTTGAGTATGACCTTTATTGTGCACACACATTAAATTGTGACCTTTTCGCAACTAAGCACAATTAGGCTGCAAATAAAATTAAACACCTAATCACTCCTGCTTGTTTTCCGAGAGGCTGTGTAAGATCGGGTTTGTCTCCTGGCCCACGCAGGACAGCTGCTCCTAACGGCTTGAAGATCAGAGGAATCAAAAGCTTATTGCAAGCTCGCTTATGGCTTGCTGCTACCCCCCTGCCTCCCAAGTGTAACTCCCGAATTCGGAATGAATGAAATGGAGCGGATGCTATGGCACTGAACGGCTTTTACTGCAGAAGCACCACAGCCCGTTAAGTTTCACGCTAATCAACGGTAAATTTTCTCCATCTATTGTCACCTATCCTTTCTATCACATCCATCGCTGTCCTTTTCGGGACTGTCACCCTCCGAACGTGGCTGCAATTGATCAGGTGAGCTGCCAGGTGGAGTGGGAAACCCTCCTGGCAGAGAGGCCGGACACCACAAGGGCTCCTATTTCTCCTGTGTCTCTGTGTTTTTTTTAACAGGCTGCAGAGGTGCACCACCTCCCAGCATTGTAAGAGGACAAGCAGTTAGGTGCTGCCCTCAGCAGAGCTTTTCAGGGCATTCTGACTTGCAAAGTGCACAGCGTGGGCAGTCGCACGGTGCTCAGTGGAAAATTGTGCCACGGGAAGGTCTCCCAGGGCACAGCAACCTCCGTGGCGCTGAGATGAGACCTGATTGTGCCCACGGGGCACAGATCTCTTGTGTGCAGCCCACCCCAGCAGCACGGAGTGCTCATCACTACTCTTCTTGGGGAACCTGAAGCAACTCATCGGGAGTTGGATCCTTCGGCAGAGCACAGCAGTGCCCGGGCTGTGGCCACAAAACGAGCCCTTCCCACGGGCTGCTTCAAATCCAGGGCCCCAGGAGGCGAAGTGAGCCCGGCTGCATGGCAGCCTCTCTCATTCACTGCCTCGTATATCCCCAGCCAGGCTATTTTTGGCATCCAGGGGGAGAGGAGCTGCAGCAGAAAGGAGCAGGGAGCCGGCTGGGCTGCAGAGGATCCCAAGGCAGGCACTGGGCTTAGGATCACCGCCTGCCTTTGGGTTTGAGGCTAATGCTGCTCGACCCTTTCTCTTTGTGAAGTCTGCAGAGCAAGAAAGGCACCCAGCACAGGAAAACTGGCAGGGCTGACCCTTCGGAGAGCTGCCCCCCAATGCCAGCTCCCCCCTGGCTGCAGCGCTGCTGCTCCGGCCCCTCTCACGGCCAAAGGAGACGAGGAACCGAAGCGCCCGTGGGAGTTTTAGGGCCAAGAGCGGCTATTTGGCGTCTGCTCTCTGCTATATATAGAACCTGGCAAGTACGCGGGGCTGGAACATGTTGCTTTTGTTACTAAAAACATCATCTGGAAAGCCCATTTTAGGTAACTGCTGCTGCCTGTTGCCAGCTACACTAACCAGGTGCCGCAGGACCCGTGCTCGGTCCTGGCATTACGGAAAGCTGGCGGAGCCGGAGCACGTGCCCTCAGAGCGGTGGTCACTTCCCTGGGAGCTCCACAGCTTCTTCCTACTAAGGAGCTTTTGCCTCCCGGGGGGAGCCTGCAAATCTAATTAGGCTCTGGGTGTCTGGGCAGTCGGTGAAGACCTCGGGTGGCACCGGCTCGGTTTCAGATCCCATCCTGGACAGGAGGACTGCCGGGATTGCAGCCGAACCCTTTGCAGACTGATCCCCGGGACAGAAGTGCACTTTGCCACAGATAATGAGTCCGTATTTTAAAGCACTTCCTTTAGGTAGGGCGTGCGAGGCCACGGCGGAGGAAATTCAGCCATCTGGCTAATGGCAGTGACAGAACTGGCAGCGGCCCGAAAATGAGACACTGGGAAGCGGCGCCGAAGCTGGCAGGAGGGTCGAGCAGCCCACGTGTGCATCACCACCTTATTTGCATCTTTCTGCTGTGATTTCTAAGCTACTGCTGTCGCGCTAATCCCGGCTGAGCAGGCAGCAACTCACAGGTGGGACTGGGGCGGCCCGGCCAGCCGCTTCTCCTGCAGGATGCTCCCCAGCAGCCTGGCCGCTGCCATGGCGCAGCCCCAGTGGATGGTGATCCCGAAGCCGCCGTGCCCGTAGTTGTGTATCACCTGGGGAGAGGAGAAAGCATCAGGGCTGTGCTGGAGCCCCTGGAGCCGCTGTGATGCCCAGGAATATCCCTCCTGGCTTTAGGTTGAGTCCTGTGGGGCGCCAAGGGAAGCCCTCCTGCTGCGTGTCCCCCCAAACCTCAACCTCCTCGCTGCCCCACTGCCTGCCCCCAGATCACAGATGCCCACACCTCCCCCAGGGCTGCCTCAGCCTTGCAGAGCCCCCAGCACGGCTCCACCACCCTCTGCTTGTTCCCTTCTGAAGCCACTGCCCCTGCAACTCCGGCCCCCCGAACACTGTGGTGCTCGGAGCACGAGGTGCTGGTGCCTCACAGCGCCTGCTCCTGCCAAAGGAAATGACTTTGCTTCAGCTGGAGCCCGTCTTGCTGCTGGGATCGATAGCTACACCTCTCCTGCACCAAGGCAGCAGAGATATGATGTGCTGATACAGGAATGGAGCGATCTGTAAATTAATTCACACACGGCGCTGCTTTGAACCATGCTCTGGGCTTTGCCTAAATACACCGAGTTCTTCCCAAACCTCTCCAGCTAAAAATTGAATATATTTTCACTACGTTTAATTACATTTTGCAGTCACCATCCCCTTTGGAGCTTTAATCTCTTCTTCAAAGCTACGGAGAGCTACATATGCAGGCAATCAAACCAGGGCTTCCCTCTGCAGCTCTGCTGCTGGGCTCTCAGACAGAAGCGCCAAGGAGCGATGCGGTCCTGCACTGAGCTGAGGGTGCAGGGGCAGGCAGCACACTGAACTCCTGCCATTCCCAGTCTCCTTCCTCTTAAAAATGACATTAGCAGCGCATCGCCTTCGTGCCTGAAGCAGACACCTGGCTTTACCTGTGCTGAGATGAATTTATCAGCCCCCCAGCAGCCACAGCCCCACGGGTGTCTCTGCCTTCACCACGATCTCTTTTGTGCTGCCCTTTTTTTTAAAGGAGACTTGGTGTTCCCAGGCACAAGTGCTGCATGCAGAGGTTCCCAGCAGAAAATCAAATCACATCAATACAAACACCACCAGCACTGCACGGCTCCCGTGTGCCTCGTGGTTCTGGGAGCAGCAGGGTCTTTTTAGTCTTTACTCTTTTTTAGTGTCTGCGTTTGTGAAGGACTAAGCTCCAGCTGCAGCTTTTTCTTTGGCAGGAGCACTCCCTGCCCACTCTCCCCATAAAATCCTTCAAAAAATAAATAAATAGATAAAAAGGGCCCAAGGATTTCCCCGTTACAAGGGGGAGGTGTCACGAGGACCACCGACGGCAGGGCAGCGCGGCTGAGCAGGTGCTGATGTCGTGCTGTGATCAGCACATAATTAGCACCGTGGTTAACGATGTTCAGCACTGGGGGGGCTGTGCACGGTACCTCTGCCTGCGAGTGCCCGTGGCGGAGGGTCTCCCTCTCCAGGCGGACCCTGGGGCGCGCCGGTCTCAAGCCGCTCCACTCCTCCACGATCTTTGCTTTCTGAAACCAAAAGCCCGTCAGCCCCTGCCCGGCAATCCTCCTCGTTAGGCAGCTGGAAGCACAACGGGGTTACAGAAACCCCGCCAGCTCTCCTGGCTTGCTGAAGGCAGGCGGGCACTGCTGATGGGAAGATCCAGATTTTGGGGGCTTGTCCTCAACGCCCGTGCCCGGTGCCACGGCGCTGGGTTGGGGGCACCCACCTGGAGCGAAGGCAGCAGCTTGCAGCACCTCTCCCAGATGGTTTTGTGGTCCTGGGCGCTGTTCTCTTCGTTCCAGTTGCCTTGCTGGAATATCCCACCCAAGACCGTGAACTCACTCCTGCACCAAGAGCACAAAGCAATGAACGGGTCCCCAGGGGTTCCTGGTGGGGTCAGCAGGCAGGGACTCGGTGTGGGTGTGATTTTTGGGTTCTGCCATGCCCCAAGCCTGCAGCGTGCTCCTGCCTGAGAGACCCTGGTGCCAAGCAGGCGAGAGAGCGGTGCCTGCGTGTCTGCTCCCTTGCCACAGGTAATTAGCCCGAGTCGTTCATTAAGCACTATCAGCACCCAACGGGCCCATGCCTGGGCAGAACAAGTGGCAGCCTGCGCCAGGGCCCCGCCACCCCCTGAGGGAAGAATTTCTTCCTTAAATCTACTCTAAATCTCCCCGCTTTTACTTTATAACCTCTCCCCCTTGCCCTGTCACTATTCCTGTGCCTGTGTGCAGGAGCTGGCGGCTTCCTTTGGGAGCCAGCCCGGTGCTCGGCCGTGCCAGCTCCAGCAAAATGCACCCAGGGAGAGGAATCACCGTGCAGCTGGGGCTGCGATAAGCAATCAGCTTGGAATACTTCGCTTGGGAGCTGCGAGCATTCAAAGTCCCTATTTACCTAATGGCTCGCTGCCTAACCCTGACATAGAGGAGGTACCAGAAACGCAGCACTCGAGTTACAGCTTCAAAACCCTTCTCTGCTGCCAGAGCCGCTCTCAGGGGGCAGCAGGCAGGATGGGCAGCAGACACGTATTTATTCAGCCTGCAGTTTAGCTCTCTGAGCGTATGATGCCATCGCACAGAGATCCCTGCTCCCCTAAGAAAGCCCCCGGTGGGAGGCAGGCGGGCAGCGCAAGGTAAGTGCGGGGAGCTGGGCTCTGCCTGGGCACTGCCACTCACGGAGTTTTGGGATGGGTTTGGTCCTTGGTAGGGGGCAGAGGATGGGGAAAGCAGGGCTCTGAAGAGCTGCCTGCTCCGAGCAGCCAGGCTCCCTCACGCCCCAGGCTGGAGCAGGCTCCCTGCGGGCAACCTGAGCCTTGTTTGAGTGCCCTCATCCTCCTGCTCTCCTCCCACGCAGCAAATAAAAGCAGCATCAGGCCAGGTACGAATCCAGGCCGGGTTTATAGGGCTCAAATCATCTTGTAGGGCTGCTGTAATGAGGGCTCTGCGGGGCAGATGCCAGCAGGGAGCCGTGCTGGTGTGGGTGCTCTGCGAGGACCGAGCATCGCCGCTCACGCCGTGCCGCTGCCACCTACCCCGGGATGACGTACGGCGAGTTGTAGATCCCCGAGTCCACGTCGTGAGTGATGACGAAGTGCTTCACCCACGGGGCCTGCACCTGGGGGAGGAAGGCAGGAGGTGAGGGGGGAGCGGGGTGCCCGGCCCAGGGGGGGATGGATGTGGTGCAGGCACAGCCTCACCTTTAGGACCTGCCCGCGGGCGGGCTGCAAGGCCGGGTCTGGCTGCAGCTCCCCGGCACGAACCCCAGTGCAGTTGATGACCACATCCACGCCCTGGGCAAACATCTGCCAAAAGACAGACACGGCGCGGTGAGCAGCACGAGGCAGCGATGCTTTCCAAGGGTACCACCCCAGGGGGGGCTCCAGGTTCCTGCACCGTGGCCACGCCGAGCGGTCGCTGCAGGATCCAACACGAGGGGCAGATCCAGGGCACAGCTTCCCTGGCACAGATCCTGCTGAGATCCCACAGGTACAGGCAAGGAAAACGCTTGCATTTAAGGCGAAGAAGTCCTGCCCCTGCCTGATGGCTCCTCGCTGTACCCCAGCCAGATGCTTGCTGCGCTGCAGGGCTGGGTCAGGGCAGAAATCCCTGCCCCGTACCTCCCAGCATCACACCCCGTGCTCCCCCCTCCTCTGCCACGGCCCCCATGCCCAGCTCACCTCCTGGAAGGAGCTGACCTTCTTGTGGAAAAACTTCACTCCTCTCTGCGCCAGCCTGGAAGAGCAAGTTCATCTGTTGCCAGCAAATAAAAGCAAACGTACCCTCCAAATTAGCGCCCGTAATTGATGCCCAGAGTAGGGACGGCTTGTTGCTCCTTCTAATAAGCATCCGTGGTCTCCTCAGTGGTTCCTAGATGGTCTCCAATTATCATTAGCTCGTTTCCCTGCCGGCCTGGAGCACCCACTGGCTCGGCCAGCCCTGCTGCGCCCTCCAGCACACTGCAGAGCACCAGGGCAGCATCGCCTCCGTACTCACCTATTGGTGAGCCAGGGCAGGTAGCTCCTGCACTCCAGCATCAGCGCCGTGTTGAACCAGCCGTAGCTGCAAGCAACGAGGACAGAAAGCGATAAGAGCCCGCAGCAGCTTCCCCAGGGCGGCCACCCCCTGCCCCATGCTCAGGACTCGAATCCCCAGGACACAAACTGGTGCTATTTTTTCCCCCGTTTACAGCGTTAGCACCTCCTGCTGATTTTTTTCCCCCCAGCTCAACACCATCTGGCATGGTTTCCATGCATCCCTGCTGTTTTCTTCTCAGGGACTCCCACCTATTTTAAGGGAAGCAGCTGCAATGAAGCCCAGCTCATTTCCCCTATGGGCCGGCAGAGGAAAACCCATCGGTGACCCTCCGAAAAAAGGGACAGAAAATACCTATAACCAGGGAAGAGTTCGAGCTCCTTCGGTGTCAAGTTCCTGAACCCCAGGACAATGTTCTTCCAGGATGGGTCCTGCGGAAGGGGAGAAGGCCCCATGTCATTAGGGAACCTCAACCAGCTGGCAGTGCCACCACGACAGGGAAAAAAGTGGCCGGGGGGATGTCCCCACTGCCCAGCCCCGTCCCAGGGCATCCTGAGCACTACTGTGGGCAGCGAGGCTCTGCCAGCTTCCACCCTCAGCCCGTCCTTGGGACAAATATCGCATTGAGGGAGCCAGAAAACACCGAGCTCCAGGCGAAAGTGTCACAAGGCAGAGCGCTGGAGCCATTTGGAAGCGGTCAGAGCGTTGTTGGGGAAGAAACACAAACCTGTGCCCTGCTCCTTACCGGGACAGGCCGTGTAAACAGATTGTAGCCCGAAATGAGGAAAAGCCCCATCTCCTTCGCCTCCGGCGAGCCCAGGTACCCCAGCAGGTGGTCGAAGGTCTCCTTGTTCCACAGCCTGCGGGGAAAACACGGCGGCACCGGCTCCACCTGTGGCCGCCACCGAGCCACAAAGGGGAGAAACAACGAGGTGGGGACGGCCCCGGAGGAGCAGAGGGGACGATGAGGGCCGGGCGAGCTGACTCACGTCTCCTGCAGCTCGCCGTGGTCGCTCAGGTAGGGCTGCCACAGCCCCGCCGCCCCGTCGCTGGTGGTGTGTGGCGTGAAGCGGTCGGCGTAGACCTCCAGCTGCAGGCAGGGCACCAGGGGCTGGAAGCGCTCGTGGATGCACAAGGCGGTGGACAGGCCGATCACCCCGGCCCCGATGACGGCCACACGCATGGCTGAGGCCCCTGCGTGGTGAAATGGGGGTGGAAAAAGCCCCGAAAGGTGGTGTTGGGGCTGGAGCCGGTGCTGGGTGCTGTAGGACACGATGCGATTCTGCCTCAGTGCCCTCACAGCTCCTTGTGGGAGCTTCCCTGCCCTGCAGCACGGACAGAGCCCCACGGACACAGAAAACAGCCAAGGACTGGTGCCAGGAGGAAGTGGGGGGCTTTGGGGCAGGATTAATAAATTCTGGAGCACGGTTTTATTTCTGGAAGCACCTCTGTGGTGCACTGTGCCTGGGCTGGGACGAGTCCTGAGGACGGGGAGCACCGCGGGCAGCAGGAATCGGGGCTGCCTCTGCTAACCCTGGCCCCGCAGCACAAGCCAAGACTCTCCGGCCGGTGAACAAAAACCAGAAACACCCCATTTTTCACCAACTTACCTGCCGAGCACCCCCGGGACAGCCCCTGCAGTTTTCAAAGGCTTTCAGCAGAAAGGCTTGTTTACAGCCCAGCCAGTCCAAGGTCCAAGTGCCAAGGGCTCGCAGCCACCCCCCTGCGCCGGGCAAAATGGGGCCAAAGTCTTCGCTGGGGACCCCGGGAGGTGGAGGCCCCCGTGCCCTTGGAGGCCAGCCCCGCAGCCCCTCCTCTGGGGTCACCGTGGTCCGTGGCAAAGTGCCATCATTGCCACGTGTCACCATGGTGATTGCCGGCTTGGATGGGAAAAAATGGGAGCCTGGCGCATGGGGACACGGGGGACGGGACGCCCCAGCCACGGGATCTGTGAGAAGGGGATGCTTCAGCCTCAGATTTTGTGTTGTAAGAGAGAAAATAGTGTTGCCTCTCTCCAGACAGACCCCAGGGGCTGTGCTGCCCAAGGCAGAGGGCTTCACCGCTCGTTTTCTGGGCTGAAAAAGGCTTTTTTTTCCGTGCAGATACAATGAGCAGCAGCAGAGGCAGCCCTGGGAGCGCAGGCGGTGCTCGGGCAGAGCTGCCTGAAGGTTTTACAAAGGAGGTGGTGAGGATACAAGAGACGGGAACAGACCTGCACAGGGCCCAGGATTTTGGCCGTGCAGCATGGCCTGGCCCAAACAGAGGGAATTCGGTCCCACAAACAGCAGGGGAGAGCCACGGGCAGGCAGGATCTGGGCTGAGCAGAAGGATGGGGTCAGGGGGATGGCGAGGAGCTGTAAGTCCCCGGGCTCACGCGGCTTAAGCACCTGGCACCTTTAATGCTTGTGTTAGCAGAGCGGCGCTCGCACACGTCTCTGCCCCTGAGCAGCGTTTTGGGGGCTGCCACCCTCCCTCCTGCCATGGGGTGAGCAGTGTGGGGCCTCCGTCCCTGCCGCATGAACGGCTCCCAAGGGTCACCATGGGTGCAAGCAGCACCCAAGGGTCCCGCTCAGATGGGAGAAGCTCGGGTGCTGCCGGCTCTGCCCCATCGTCACCTCCTCCACAACGTGTCCCCATGAAGGGGGCTGAGGAAAGAGCTGGATCCTCATCAAGATGTCCGCCTCGAGCTCCAGGCCACCCTCACCCCTCCCTGCTTTTCTCCGCAGCATCGCAGAGGGGAAAAGGCAGCCATTCGAAGGCCTAAATTATTAAGGGCTTTCCATACAACCAGCAAAGCCTCTTACACTAATTACCCTATTACTTGTCGGCCTCTTGCTTTTGGCTCCGCTGACCCCTCACACTTTCTTCAGCCCAGTTACCAAAGGGCTCCTTTCGGCTGTCCCTTATGGCCGGGGCCCTGCTGGTGCCTTCACCAACGTCGTCCCACCCCTACGACACCTCCTTGGGGTGGCCGGGACCACCGGAGGATGTCCTGTGATTGTGTGAGTGATGGGGGGACCCCAAACAGCCACCAGCAGGGCTGCATGGAGCGGGGTGGGCTGGTGGGGACCGCTTACAGCCCCCAGCCCCATCCAGCCTGGCCAGGGCACCCCCAGCTCCTCCGGGCAGCTCACACCATGGCCTCGCCGCCCCCTGAGGGATGAATTTCCCCCTTATCTCTAACCTAAGCCTTACCTCTTTTAGTTGAAAGCCTTTCTGCCTTGCCTACTGATACACCCCGTAACGAGGAGCCCCCCCAGGCCTTCTTCTCTTCCCCTTTCTCATCTCTTCCCCTTCCTTTCCCTGTTCCCTTCCCCTTCTCTTCCCCATCCCTATCCCTGTCTCTTCCTGTTCCCTTCCCCTTCTCCTCCCCATGCCTTCCCCATCTCTCCCCCTTCCCGTCCCCATCTCTTCCCCTTCACTTCCTCATCCCATCCCTTCCCCATCCCCGTCTCTTCCCCATCCCTTCCCTTTCCCTTCCCCTTCCCTTCCCCTCCCCATCTCTCCCCCTTCCCCTCCCCATCCTTTCCCCTTCCCTTCCCCATCCCATCCCTTTCCCTTCCCCATTTCTTCCCCTTCCCATCCCCACCCTTTCCCCTTCCCCTTCCCTTCCCCTTCCCCATCTCTTCCCCATCCCTTTTCCCATCCCTTCCCCTTTCCTTCCCCATCTCTTCCCCATCCCTTCCCCTTTCCTTCCCCATCTCTTCCCCATCCCTTCCCCTTCCCTTCCTTATTTCTTCCCTTCCCTTCCCCATCCCTTTCTCCTTCCCCATCCCCGAGTACCGCAGACCCCCTCCCCACTACCCCCTTCCCCCCTCCTCCACCCGCAGCACCCCCCACCGGCCTCCATTTACCATCACCCCTCCCCATCCCCATCCCCTCCCCTTCCCCTCCCTCCTTCCCCATCCCCTCCCCTCCCCTCCCGGCTCCTCCCCGCCTCGCAGCGGCCGCCGGGGCCGGGCCCGGAGCCGTGGCCGTGGCTGCGCAGCCGCTGGGGCCTGGCAGGACCCGGGCCCCGCCGCCTCCTCCTCCTCCTCCTCCTCCTCCTCCTCCTCCTCCTCCTCCTCCTCCTCCTTCGCCATGGCGCTGGTCACCCTGCAGCGCTCCCCCACCCCCAGCGCCGCTTCCTCGGCCAGCACCAGCGAGGTGAGCCGGGATGGGGCCGGGATGGGGCCGGGATGGGGGGCCGGGATGGGGCCGGGATGGGGCTCCGGGAACCGGGAGGGGGCGGCCCGGGGGCTGGGAGCCCCCCCCGGTGTGGGGCTGGGGGTGTGGAGGGGGCGCCTGTGTCCCAGCCCCGCTGCACCCCATAGCAGCTCCCAGCCCTGCTCTGCCCCATAGCAGCTCCTAAATCTGCTGTGCCCTATCCCCGCTGCACCCCATAGCAGCTCTTAACCCCATAGCAGCTCCTATCCCTGCTCTGCCCCATAGCAGCTCCCGTTCCCACTGTTCCCTATCCCTGCTGCACCCCATAGCAGCTCCCGTCCCTGCTGCACCCCATTCTTACTCTGCCCTATAGCAGCTCCCATCCCCACTGTGCCCCGTCCCTGCTCTGCCCCATAGCAGCTCCTATATCCGCTGTGCCCCATCCCCTCTGCACCCCATAGCAGCTCCCATCCCTGCTGTGCCCCATCCCTGCTCTGCCCCATAGCAGCTTCCACCCCTGCTGTGTCTCATCCCTGCTTCACCCCATAGCAGCTCCCATCCCTGTTTCACCCCATAGCAGCTCCCATCCCTGCTGTGCCCCATCACTGCTCTGCCCCATAGCAGCTCCCATTCCTGCCGTGCCTTGTCCCTGCTGCACCCCATAGCAGCTCCCATCCCCACTGTGCCCCATCCTTACTCTGCCCCATAGCAGCTCCCATCCCCACTGTGCCCCATCCTTACTCTGCCCCATGGCAGCTCCCATCCCCGCTATGCCCCATCCCTGCTGCACCCTATAGCAGCTCCCATCCCCGCTGTGCCCTATCCATGCTTCACCCCATAGCAGCTCCCATCCCTCTGCACCCCATCCCCACACCCCATTTTCACCACAGGCCTCGTCGTGCCCGCACCCTGCAGCTCCCCATCCATCCATCCCAGCTCTGCTGCGCTCCCCCATCACCCCGCTACCCCCACAACCCCCCTGCAGCCCCACTCACCCCTCTCCCTGCCCCATCCCTCGTAGCCACCATCGCTCCCCGCAGCCCCCACGTGCCTCCTGAACACACCCGCTGTGTTTTCACCCTCCCCACGCTTCCTCCTCGCCTTCCTAACCCGACTCTTGGGTGACCCCCAAAGACAGGCCTGGTGTTTCTCTCTGGATCCTCTCCCTGCTATTTCCTCGGTGCCCCGCCAGGTAAACGATCCTATTTGTGCCCCACCAGGTCGCCGTGACCCCCGGTAAGCCGTGGGGTTGAGGGCTGAGAGCCTGCGGGCTGCTCGGTGCTGTGCTGCCAGGCAGTGCCTCATCCTCAGCCCTTCCTCCCCATCCTCATCCCCATCCCTTCATCCCCATCCTCATCCTCAGCCCTTCCCGCAGCTGCAGACACCAGCGGGCTGCGACCCAGTTGCAGCCAGTGCCGTGAGACTGGGTTTAACTGGTGCAGGTGGGGCAGGAGCCCGAGCTGTCCCGTACCCACAGGAGGTGTTGTGTGGGGTGTGGGGGCTGCTGGAGCAGTTTTTGGAAGGGTGACCACGGGGTGGCATCGCCCCAGACGTGGTGGGACGCTGCTGCCCGTGGGCCTCTGTGTCTCCCGTGTGCTTCGGTGGCTTTCTCCAGGAGCCATCGGCCCCTGTCCTGTGCGAGTGCTCCCTCCTGGCAGAAAAACCCATCCAGCTTTCAAACACCCTCCTCAAAATTCAGCGTGGTTTGGTATCTAGCTGATTTCACAGCAAAGTGCCACCAAAAAGTGCCAGCTGTCTCTGATCGTACAAGGATTGGGGTACAGGCTCTCCGGGGTCGTTAGCCTACGTGAATAATTACCAGGATTACAATTTTTTTATTGGAAAGCGATGACCAAATGTTCCCGCTGAGTGTGAGCGAGCTGCTGCAGCCTCTCCTCTCTCACAGGCTGAAGGAATTTATAAAATGGATGCTGCTGCCTGCGAGGGGCTTGCTGCCGTGTTATTGTGGCAGGCCATAAATTCTTAGGGGTGTTTTATCTGCGGGGGGAGCGTGGATAATTCAGGTCGGCGAGCCCCGAGGGGTGCTGCCGGCCGGGCTGCCCAAACTGGGAGGGGAAACCTGGCGGCAGGGAGGGATGCTCAACCCCAAGGGGAGTGCTCGATGCTGCCTGTGGTGCCGAGCTCATCCCTCTGGGCCTTTCAGCAGCGAGGAGAGTCGGGACGATGAACCCGAGGCGGCGTCGGGGCTGGCCCAGCTGCGGAATCTCAGCTGGCCATGGTTGTGATTTCACGGCGGCGTTTGTTTAAAAAAAAATAAAAAAAAAAATAAAACCTTGGCTCTCCGGCCCGTTGCTGTGTGACTGGACCCAAACAAACAGGCCGGGGACCTGCCCCGGGTTGTGGGGGACCGCGGGCTGGGGGTTTGGGGTGCTGCGGGTGCTGCCCGGGCTGCGGCCGCGCGGTGTAAACAACCTAAAAATAGGGCCGGTATGATGGTATGTGTCCCTCCAGATCTCCGTCAGCTGCCGTGGTTTTAGATGGGATTTGTGTCTCTCTCTTCCCCCGGGTGGCTGGGTGTCTGACATCCAGGCCGTGTGGTTGCCTTTTGGGTTTTTTTTTTTTGGCTGGGCACCGCTGGTTCTGGCAGGTCGCAAACGGGGCCGCTCCTGCGAGCTGCGACCTCCCAAATTTTAATTTCAAGGGGCTGAGGAACAACCCAGCCCCTGCACACGCACACTGACTCAAAACTTTAAAACTTCAGTGTTTTGCGTGAGGCTGTTTGCTTATTTTTGAGTCCTGCAAGAACCACCTGGAAACAAGTAACCCTTCGTGCGGCCCTGTTTGATGTGGGCTTTCAGCAACGCTGCAGTAAATAACAAAATGTTCTCCGGGTGCTAACAGAGCACCACTCTCCCCCAGTCTGTGTCTCCGAGCTAACGAGGCTCTGGTGTCCAGCGAGCTGTAAGTTTCCCTGAAGGTTTTTCCCCTTTTCAGAGCAATCCTTGAGGTCCTGGGTGTCCCCAGTGTCAACCTGGCAACCTCTGAGGGATGCTCGTGGCCCTTCCTCCTCTCTCTGGTTATGCAGGGACAAAAGAGGAGAGTCGTCTTTGAGCTCTGGATGCAATTAGCCACAATTCTGGGTTTTTCTTTGTTAGGGAATTTACCCCAAAAGCTAGCGGGGAAGCTGAAGGAGGTGGCTGGGAAGCGAGGTTACGTGGAAGCGCTTCTCTTGGAAATCAAGCTCGGCTCTTGTAAGGAAAACGCAAAAATTTGAAGGGCCTGCCCCAGCTCAACCGGTGCCCGTGAGGGTCCCAGCTGGGCCCTCGTGGCTGCATCTGGAGGGCATTTGAGCTGTCCCCACACACCCCAAAGCAGTTCTGAAGTGCCAGCAGCTCGGGCCAGGCGCTGTTTGCACGTGTGTGTGTGCTCCCGGTGACGTCCAGGTCGATCTTCAAAGCGATCTGCGCGCCGGGACCAGCTGCAGGATTAGGCCCTAAGAGCCTTAGAAGCCCCGTGAGCCCCTCTGTCACCCGGCAGCGGGTGCTGCCCGCACGGATGGCCCGGGGACGGCCACCCCGAGCCCGTCCCTGCTGCGGTGGGTTTAAAAAGCACACCTTGGTTTGGTTTTCTTTTTTTTTTAACTCGTCCCATGGAAACTACCGGCGTGTAACTTGCTCTGTGTCCTTCTTGTCTCCCCGCAGCTGGAGGCTGGCAGCGATGAGGAGCGTAAATTAAACGTGAGGTAAGCAGAGCTCGTTGGCTCTAAGCATGTTTCCACTGCTGTTAATTGTCTCACATCTCAGCCCCGAGCCCACGCACGCCTGCCTGGGGGGATTGCGGGGCCGGCCCTGCAGGAGCTGAGCTCTGGGGACGGCCCTGCCCTTATCAGTTGAAGTTTGGGACCGGTGTTTAAGGCATAAAAACCTAATGGGGCCGAGTAGCCATGTGGGTTGGCCACTCCAAATCCAGCTGCTGCGGACGGTGCTCAACCTCTAACCTGTGAACCACAATTTGGGAGATAAAGTGTAAAAAAAGAAAATAAAAGATAACACAGCAGAGCTTCAGCAGGCTTGTTCCCTTCTCGTAGCTACTTCCTACTCCAATTTTCCTGCTCCAGATAAGAGCGAAGCCACTACTGCTGCTGCACGGGATGGATGTCGGGTGTTTTTGGGGTGCTGACCGGGGTGATCACGGGGCGTGGACACAATGAGGCTGGGCTTAAAATCCGACGCTTTTCTCCTGGCCACTGAGAAGTGCTGCTACATGGATGTAAGGTACTGAGGTCCTGGTAGCCCCTCGAGGATTCCTTTCCATGCACGATTTTCCAGATAAGAATCTGGTAATTAATTGCCGGATACGCCTAGGGAATAGGGTGGCTTCTGTGCTGACCCTTTGCTGTCCTCAGGGGGGGAAAACGCTGCCGAGGACTGCAGGAAACTTGTGGCATGGATGCAGACCCAGCTTAAATGGTAAATGCAGCTCCTCTGCGTGGGGGCTGGATGGATCCCACCTCCCCTCCGTGCTGAGCTGCTCCGGGCTGGATCCCGGAGACTTTACCCGGTGCCCATGGGGTGGCAGGATTGCTCAACTTCACCCTGCTGCTCCTGCAGCAGCTCAGGGTTCAGGTTGTCTCCTCCGAAATAAACCCAGGAGCAGGCTGAGATGGTATTTGTGAATTTTTAGACCTTAGGCTAGGCTTGCTGGAGGCTTAGGTGACATCTGTGCTTTGTCACACGTGCCCTGGGTGCAGGGGTCCGCGGTCCAGGGCCTGGCTTTGTAGCCTCAGAGGTGTCCCGATGGTTATAGAGAAAGGAAGGGGTGTTGGAAACCAGAGCCCAGCTTGCTGCCAGCTCAAACTGCACGTCGTTGGTACGGGCTGAATGTGCTACTACACACTTATGGCATACCTCCTCCATCCGCTTGCTGAACGGATTATTTTCATTCACTCCAAAAAATTCCAGGATTTTCATTCTGGACTGCAGAGTTGGATCTGGTTACGTGAGCTATTGATTTTTTTTCTCTCTAAAGCACTGGGACACAAACCATTTCTTCCAAGTTTTAGAACTGGCTGCACATTTTACTCCTCTTTGGTCTGTTTCCTTATGGTTTCTGTCATGCTAAAATGCCAAATTTTCGTGGTTTCCACGTGGAGGGAGCTGCCTGGAGCACCGGTGTGCTGCCGGGGGGTGCAGGACAGACCAGGGTCTCCCCCTCCTTCCCAGTGCCATCCTCTGCGTCTTGCCAAGTCACTTTGTGTCCCCGAGCCCCTTTCTGCTCCAGTTCCCATCTGCTGCCTACAGCTGACATTATTTCCTCCTGCTCTGAAACGCTCAGAGTCAGTGTTGGATCTGTGTAGTTTTTTTCGGTGTTAAAACTTTTTGGTGGTAAGAGTCAAGGGTTTTCAGCTGCTGCTTTCAAAATGGGGTGGAAGGGTGGGTGGCCCTGTGTCCCCCTGCTTCCCACCTGGCTCAGCAGGTGGAAAAGTGGTGCTGTGTGACTGCCTGCGCTGCACCAAGGTCCTGCACAAAACTGCACAAAAATGCTTCCTCCTACCTCGGCCTTTAACATTTTTTTAGGGATTTCTGTTTGTGTTTCGCTGGTGGCAGCACTGAGCGAACGGCCGGTGGCCGTGTTTTGGTTCTGGGGAGGTCCTTGGGGCTGGGGCAGCCTTCTTCAGGGTTTATTTGTGTGGAGAATTTGTTTTGGCCTCGACGGGTCCTGCTCCCTGCTGCGTTCCTTGCCTCACCGCTCCGTGGTGGGAGATGGCAGAAGCTGCTGACTTGATGGAGCCTTCAAAACAGGACGCTGAATCACATCCTGGCGAGGCTGCAGCATCCTGCCTTAGCGTGCTCCACACAATGGGGAGGCAAAATCACAGCCCGGTGACCCTCGGCTGCTTGCTGGCCGGTCGGTGCGGCCGTGGAAGCCGCTGGAGATAAAATTAGGCCTTCGCTTCGTGCGCTGGGCTGTGCGGGGCCGTTCAAAGAGCGGGGAGCTGAGGAAGCGTGCACTGATTTGACACTTAGCGAAGGCCTGGCCTTTCCAGGAAACTCTTGCTGACTTGAAGTTGAGCAACGCGATGAGCTGACTTGGCTGGAGGTGGGGTAACAGCAGCCGGCCTGCCAGCTTGCAGATGTGGTGATCAGACCCTTTAGGAATTGTACATAAAGCTTTTTCCTTTTTTTTTTTTATTTTTTTTTTCCTAAAGCCTCAGCAGTTCGAGGCGAAAAAATACCACTGGCCCTGTTATCAAAGGTACTGGCTTTGTGCTGAATGATTTTATTAATTTTTTTTCCTGGAAAAGGCCAGCGTGGTTGCTGTTTATTTAGGCGTTAAAGAGCAGGGTCAGAAAAATATTTTGGTTCCAAATGCCTCTTGATTTTTAAATACCTTCATCTTTGATAATGGGTTGCCAAGATCTGTGAGTCAAGGATTTCTCATGCAAATCCAAGCTGTGGCCAGCCTGACAAGTGCTCCTAAGATGTTTTTTTGGAGGATGTGAAGTGCACAGGGCACCAGCCTGTCCCAGCCACCGGTACGTGAGCGTATAAACCTTGCAAGCTTCCCCCGCCACATTAAGAGGGCAGACAGAAGGTTTGGGGGGCTCCAGGTGGCACAGCTGAGCCTCCCGTGCACCTTTTTTGTTTGTTTGGCAGAAACTGCCAGTCCCTGAGTTACAAACCTGCCAAAACCACACCAGCTCACCTGTGTTTCTCAAGGAAATCCACGCTGCAAGAATCAGAAATGAAGGCTGCAGGGGGATGCACGGTGATGTGCTGCTGGCAGCCGGGCAGAAAACCTCTGGAGCTGAGCATCGGGTGGCCAAGGCATCCAGAAAAGCAGGGAACGGCACAAAATCTCCCTTCAGGTTTTCTGTAAAGCTGCCAGGTTGCTTGTTTGCCTGTCTGCCATCACTTCCAACACTCCCATCCCCACGCAGCCCGCTGCCTGGGGGGCTGCTCGCAGTGCCTGCGTGTGGGCATCTGCAGAGCTTTTGGGGCTGTGGCTGGCTGCTTCTCCGTGCAACGATTTTAAAAGGTGGCCAGGTTTGGAGGGAAGGGATAAAAAACAAATGCTCCTAAGGTTTTACCAGGCCTTTTCCTTCTGCAGCTAGCTAACTCCCTGGCCAGCAACCTCCTTGCTTTTTGGGGTGCTCCTTGTCCTCCAGGGGTGCTCCTCCTCGTGGGATACTGGTTGCACACACTCGGGGGAGCTGGGGAGGCTGGCTGCCTCTAGCTAAACACTAGAGGGGGTGTCTGGATCGAGCTAGCACTTCTTGACCTGCTTTTACCCCGTGTGATCCGCTGAGATTTATTTTATTTTATTTTTACGCATTACCAATGTGTCAAGTACTCCCTGGTCTCCGCTGCCTTTTTTGGAGTCATTCTGAAACCCGGCGGCTAAGCTATTTTTTGGGTTGCTGTGCCGCTGTTGTCTGTAGAGTTTTCAGCCCTGCTTCCCATCCTGTTGCCTGAGTCCTGGCTGACCTCTGCTCGCTGCGTTTGGAAGCTGCATTCTTCATCCCCAAATCTGTTATTCACCTTCCTTTTCTTTTCCAGCGGTGCCGTTGGAGAGCTTCCACTTGTTTCTCTCGCCCGTCTCCGGGCGACGCTGCTGAGTGGGTAAAGTAGGGTGACTTAATAAAATAGTTTAAAGGATTAAAACAATGAGCTGACAGGAGGAATGCAGGAGGATCGGTGGATGTGCCGACAGCTCGGCTGGGGATGAGGACAGATGGGGGCAGGATCTGCTCCTCCCTGAGGAGCTGGAGGCTCTGCCTCGGATGCATCAGCCACAGCAGCTGGGATATTTGGGTGCTCCTCTTGCACCTCCCTGCACCGTTTGCTGTCTCTCCTGGCATCGCATGGGGGCAATCACAGCCACCCAAGGGTCCCAGCAAAAAGCCTTTTCCCAGGAGTGAAAGAAAGGTTTCTTTATTGCTGCTGGCCAGGCAGGCTGAGGTTCGTAGAGGATCTGGCCGTGGCTATCGCAGAAATGACATCATGTTTCAGTGGGAATCTCAGAAATGCTCGCTGCAATCTGAAGCGTTAGCTCCAAGTCCATCGCATAGCTGCATGATGCTGTGATCAGCCTCGTGCCTTTTTGAACTCTGCGATTAATGGGATGAGCAAAAAGGGTTTATTTTGTTTCCTTGTGAAACAATCTCTTATTTTATTTGGCCTTTCACCATCAAGTACTAGGGATTCCTAGAATTTTCTCTTTCCTGGCCGTTTGGGAGTTGTTCTGCTCATTTTGCGCAACTCTCTGCTGGAACGGGGAGCGAGCCTGCTAATTTGTTTGCTTCCCTCTTCCTGCCCTTTCTCTTGGACAGGGCTCCACCAATTTATCCGGGTCACGCTCTGCACCGCAGCCACTTGATGTGCCGTGATGGAGCCAGGGTGGGGACGAAGCCGGGGTGTCCGTGGCCCTTTCTGCACCCTACAGAGTGCCACGGCCACCGTCTGTCCCCCTTGCATCTGCATGGGGCCGGGGTGAAGTCAGCTGAAGTGCCCTGCATGCACAGGGTGGGCAGCAGCGGCTGGAGGCACATCATTAGCAGTCTATTTATGCTAGGAAATTAGCTTTTGTGGCCTTCATGATTGATTTCATTTTTCTTTTTCCTCTTTGTGCCGGAGGAGAGTTTGTATCTGGCGCTGTGAATGGCCTGCAGTGTCTCAAACCCTTCTCAGCATTCTTGCGCTGTGAATGTGGCCCACGCCTTGCAGCCAAACAATACATGCTCAGACTCTCCTTTTTGTTGCTGCAGCGCTAGAAACATGAGGGGGAACCCGCTGGGTCTTCCTGCCAGCACCGCTGTCCCCGAGATGGATGGGGAGATGCTTGTCCCAGCTATGGGGGCTGCTGCCCTGGTCCCCCTGGTGACCTGTTGGTGCCCCAGCTGCTGTCAGTGACAGAGAGATGGTCCCCGTGTGTCTGAAGGAGCTTTGGACCTTGCCATGGTTCACAGTTTATGATTTGGGTTTCTTCTCAGAGTGACTTGTCTTCAGCTCGGGAAGGCCGAAAGCGGGGACTCCATGACCCATCCAAGCCACACACTGACGTAGCCACATGTGTGGAAGGAGCTTTCCTGCCCCACATTTTTTTGTAGTAAAATAGTATTTCAGAAGGCAAACATTTCCAAAAGTTCCCTTGAAGGCAGCTGCCTCAACTCAAGGAGTTTTGGGGAGATCTCGGCAGAGGTTGAGCACCACAAGGTGACAATGCTGGCAGTGCTCCCCGGTGTCCGGAGGTGTGCTGGGCACCTCCAGCTCACACCACAGGGCTGTTTGTGAACACGTCACAAAACCTCCTCACATCTACAGTAGTTCCTTGTTTTAATTCTGTGTTTGGTGTGCCCAGGCTGGGTCTTTCCCTGCCCTGCTGTACGGGGAGCACTCTGCTTGGCCTGGGCCTTGTGGAGCGGTCATGGCGGTGCCATCGGCCGTGCTGGTAACAGTGACTCTGTGGTGTTTTGTCTCATCTCATGGTGGCCCTGGGCTCTCTGTGACTGCCATGTGACACAGAGCAAAGGCCGTTTGGAAAGACACGAAGTACTTCTATTAAAAGCGTGAGAAAGGACCTGCTGCTGCCTCAGAAGGCTCCCATTCTGTTTCTCAGGTTTTACAGTAGCGCCTCAGCAAGCAGCTTTTGAAGTGAATTTTTCCCCAGCACTGTTTGGTGTCGCTCAGACCCCTTCCGAAGGCCCCTTTTGGTCAGGAAGCGCTATCTGGCTGCTATCTGTCACGCCAAAGCCAGCAGCCAGCGTGCTCCGGGTGTCGTCCTGCCTTGGGAAGCAGGGGTGTGTGTGCCGCCCCTTCGTCTTCCTGCTCTGTGTCGCCACAAATCTTCCCTTCCCTCTGATGTGTGGGTCTCAGTTCAGTTCATCTCGCTGTTTTGGGATGGCTCTGTGTTGCCCTCAGTGTTTGTGGCCTGTCCTAACGCCTGTGCTTTGAGAGCAGCCTGGGGCCGGGCCCAATTCTGTGCTCAGGGCCTTCGGGGCTGCTTCGTGTCCCTGCACGACTGCTTGGAGCCGCTGGGCTTTCTCCAAATTGAGCAGAAAATGTCAGTGAGGGGAATTAGTTCTCCTCCCCCTTACCCAAAAAGCTGTGGCAAAGGGAAGTGTTCTTAATTTGGCGGCGTTTGGGAGACCTGCCGTGTGTATAACACGTAGGAGCCACGTGAGGAGCACAACTGCTACTACCCGTTGTGCTGATGGATGCCCAAAGTAATTGTGCTGGGGCAGGACGGTGTTCCTGCCCTAACGCTGCTGCTCCGAGCCTGCTGTTAGAGGAGCCCAGAGGCAATCTCTGTCCCCAGAGAGCTCCCGCTCAGCCCTGATGGATGACCTCCTCTGCCCCCACACCGCATGCACGTTTTGTTCCATTAATGAGGGGGAAATTAAGGAGCTTAATTTGACAAAGATTTAGTGGCAGGAGAGCGTGGCGTGGCCCTGTGCACAGGCAAGGCTCCGTTACAGAGCTTGGCTGCAACAGAGCACGGCACCCAAACTGTGCAGGCTCAGCACAGGTCAACGGAGAGGGACTGCTGGAGATGGAAGGTTAAACAGAAGCAGAGAGAGCTTCCCGTGTGAGCAGGTCCTGTGAAAGGGCATCTGGAGTAGTGTCAGAGGGGGTGATTGAGCTTACAGCTAGCATCCAGCTAGAGGAGCTGAAGCAAGCCCAAGGTAGGTGCCTCGCTCCCCTGGTGGGGCACAAGGAGATCCCAGCAGTGATTGTGATCAGCAGCAAACACGAAGGTAATGAGTTCATTACAGCTCCAGGAATAGGAAGAGTCGCTGCAGGTGTGGGGATGGGATGAGCTGCTCAGGCTTCACGCACACAGGGCAGTTTGGGGAGCAGCAGGGTGCCTGGGCAGCACGCTGTTCCTGTGTTCTGCCTTTCTGAGTTAAATATTTTAATTCTCAGAGTAGTAAGAGGCTGCTGAATCAGCCCTAGGCTTGGCCGAGTCTTCCCGCTGAAAGTGGTGTTCTGTGTACTAACATCTGTGTACGGATGTTTATTTTGGGATGAAATGAGTTAAGTAGCTATAAGATACACCAGCAGAGTGCTTTCTCGTATCCTGCAATGCCTGATGATGGTTACGTATTATGTGAGATTCCCCACTGAAGCAGGGAACTCAAATACCCGAGGCATACAAGTTTTATTCCTGGGACATACCACAGCCTTAAGCCACAACAGCAAAGCAAGCTGCTTAGGGAAAATCGTTCTGTAACTGGCAACTGGCTTCCAGCTCGGTCTGTCCGTCCGGTAACTCGAGCAGCTCTGCCTCTTGTTCCGAATCCCAGAGTTTTTTTACCAGACTGCTTGTTTGCTTTTGCAGGCCCAGGGAGCGGCATTTTGAAACGATTAAAAGGCACTGCCTATTGTGTTCTTAAGCAACTTGAAATGTGACTGATGTGTGTTGCAGCCACGTTCTTCTGGAGTTTTCCCAAAGGGGAAGAAATATTTCCTTTCAGAGCCGAGCAGCGCAGAGCCAGCGGATGGGGCGAGGGACAGTGAAGTCAGGAGGTGCTGGACCGTGTCTTGGCAGTGCTGTGGCCTCTCCCTGCCCAGCTCCAGGTGCAGAAGGGCTTCTGCTTCATGGACAGCAAAGAAATGTAGCTGTCAGTACCCTCCTGCTCACACAGGTCTCTCCCAGGTGCCTGTAAGAGTAAGATTTTACCCCCCTTAGGGGCTGGTGTGGTCCCGCTGAGATAGCACCATGTCCCAGGCCACGACGAAACCCCTGGGCTTGGCATTTATTTGAGAGCTGAGAGGGGCTCCTGGGCTGCTGCACTGCTTGGGATTCCTGGAAGGGCATCCAGGGAATTGGTGGTTTTTGTCGTGCGTGCCAGTGGGGCAGGGTAAAGGTGGAACAGAGAGCTGCTTCATCCTCCCACAGGGCTGGTGGTGCTTGGGGAGCGCCAGCGTGTCATCGTGGTTTGTGCCTGCAGAAGGAACTAGTCAGGGGTCTGTAACAAACAAGTCTTCAGTGAATTCAGTGATAGCCAGCCACCAACAGATAAATACCGAGCCACCTCAAAGGGTTTCTTGTTGGGTAGGAGCTCGGTACCGTGCGAGTCACCGCGACACGGCGCACCGAGATGCACCCTAAGTGAAGAAGTATTTTAACTTGGCAGCTAATTCCTTTGTCACATATACATTACGGCGCTGCCACGCTGGGTTTTAATTGTAAACCACACTCAGGCAGCAGTCAATACGATGCTTTTCATCCCGTCCAAGTGAACGTGGACCTTCCAGAGGCCAGGCTGTTGCGCTGTGCATTTGCTGCGCCCTGCGTCGCGCTCAGAGCGTGCGGGAGGAAACAAACAAACAACACCAGGCTGGAGGAGGGAAGTGATTAGACGAGCTTCAGCTGTTTTTTTCCCCCTCCTGAATGGCCTTCTTTCATCAGGATATGTTAGGACAAGTGCTTTTTCAAGCCAGGATATCAGTGGAAGACACAGTGTTCCGTAAAAGTCATCCAGTTCCTGGGTAGCATCCACAGAGGCGATTTCTCTGCTCCGCACAGAATGCACGACCAACCTTTTCTTTCCTTTTTCTGATTTTTATGGGCTTAGAAGCGAAAGGATGTGAGCTTTACGGCTAGTTATGAATCTTTTCGAATTTACTGACTTCTGTCTGACTCTTGGGCCGGCACAATGCTTCTGCTGTTCAAAGAAAACCAGTCCAAATTAGTATGTATAAACCACTCCTTTTTATGCTGCTAACAAACGCTGCTTGCTTGGGCATTTATCACTGCTGCTGGGGGTCAAATGCGGGGGGTGTTCTCTAATGGTAGTATTTTTTCTGTTCTTTGGGAGATTTAAAAAAAAATATATATGGAGTTTAGATGTTTACTGGGACGGCAGGATTTAAAAGAGTTTTTGTTTTTAAACTGGGTTGGAGTATCGTGTCTTGCCTTTTTCTCACTTTTATTGTGCTAGCTGTCTTTTAGAGCAGTTGTATGAAGCGACTGAGGGTGGTAAAGTGTTCCTGGAGCGGAGATAAGGGACAGTGTTGGGTAACGAAACCCCAGCCTTGGCAGCGAGGCACTGGGGTGTGCTGCCTCTCCCTACAGCCCCATGCTGGTCCCCTCCAAAACCGAGCAAATCAGGGAAAATCAGCGAGTGCAGGTGAGGCTGGGGAAGTCCGAGCAGTCTGACCTAAGGAAAGCTGCATTTTTTTTAAGGTTTATGTGTGTTTTAGGAGACAACATTTAAATTAGAAAAGAAATCTTGTTCTCAGTTGTTTCTTTAGCTTTGCTTTCCAGTTCCTTTCCATACAGATGCATACATGGGGGCAAAAAGAATCGCCGTGTGGATTGTCTTTTCCCTGCTTTTTCTGCTCCTGCAGCACAGCTTTCTCACTTGCCTGCAACTGGGAATAATCTGCTTTGCTGTAGAAGATTTCCTGCCTGCAATGAAGGCGAATGTCAGGCCAGATGAACTGCTGGAGCAGGCGTTACCGCTGCCTTGGGGAAGGAGCCCTGTCTCGTCCGCGTTTCGTCCTGCTGCAGCAGTCTCCGTCAGTATTCCCCGGGGATCAAAGAACAGCCTTGGGGATATTTTTTTTCCATTTTTCCCAGCAAAGTATTTCCTAAAATGCTCGAGACAGAAATGCTGTGAATGATTTCCTTGTGCGTTATCTTGACCGCTCCTTTCCTCTTGCTGAAAAACCAGCTGAGTATGCGTGAGGCTGCTATCTGGCTGAATATCCTATACATTGTGGTGGTGTCACTGCTGGTATGTAACTCCCGGCCTCTTATTAACGCTTTCCTGGTAGATCTGAGGGCAGAAGGAAACAAGACTCTTCCTGGCTCACTTGTGGAGCGAACCAATACTTGTCTGCAGCAGCTCTTGCCGTTGGTGCGTGCCGGGGTTTGGGATCGCGAGCAGGCTGCAGGGCTGGCGGTGGGGCACAGCTTGCTGGTGAGTGCCAGGATGCTGCGGGAGTGTAAATGGAGAAAAGCTGGCTTTAATTAGTGCCATTGTCCTGCTGGCACTTTACTGATCTGATATACGGCTTAGGGAGCCTGGAACTTGGGCGAAAATTTTAGGTTGCTTTTTAAGATGGACGGAAATCTCAAATTTAAACCTGATTCGGTGGAAAAATCTGAGAACCTTGGCTCTGTTCTCAGAGGAGAGAAGAGCTGAACTTTCAGCAGAAGCTGAAAAGGCATGAAATTGGTGTCTGTCTCCCAAAAACACTGGAGTAGATCGGAGCATTTGTGCTCACTTCTAGAGGCGAAGCCCCCAGATAATCACAGAACAGACGAGTGCTGGGAGCAGAACCTCCTGGGGGATCACTTTCTGTAGCATAACTAACTCCCAGGCAGCACAGGCTCGTAATGGGGCATTTATATTTAGTTGATAGCAGGCAGTAATTAACGGCCATCTATGTTTGGAAGTGCAGGACAGCAGAAAATTCGGCTTTGTAACCAGGAATGCTTCTTGTGCTGGTCGCTGCCTGATGTTTTGAGTGGGGTAGGAAATGCCGGGTAAGCAGTTACTGTGGCAACTAAAAGGTAGCTTGGTCGATGTTGATTTTCAGCCTTGTGGGAAATGCTAACTTTACCACTGATGTCCAAGCCTGTTTCTAAAACGCTCGGAGGGCATTACGGCACCGTGTAATTAGGCTTGTGCTGGGTCTTACTGTAACTGCTGGTTTCGTTCAGCCTTCTCGTTAGCTGTGTTCCCTGCGTTGCTGTTGACTCTGGAAATGCAGTTTGTATGTGCACACATTGTGACCTCCCTTCTTATCAGCAGCATTTCTCCAGCTGGTTGTATCTAGGCAGAGCAAAGCCTTTGCTATTGTGTCGCTTGCTTTTTCCTCCTGAAATTTCAGTGCAGTTCTTTCTCTTGAGCTGCACAGGTTTCATCTGAAGGAGCTGAAATTAGCAGGCACTGGTTGACTCGGAACCTGATCTGAAGTCATTTCACAGGTCTAAGCCTGTAAAAGGCCTTTCCCGCTCCTGTTTTTAAGTTGCAGAATTTGATTATCAAGTGATAAAAGTCATTTCCAGTCCCTGACGGCTCAGGCAAGTACCTCCTGCGATGGCCAAGTAATAAAATGGTGGTGGAAAATGACACAACGCTTCATGAATAATCCTGGAGCCATGCCTCGCAAGTGGCAGGCTCAGCCTTTGGGAACGGCTTCTCCTGGCAAAATCCTACAGTGTTTTAACAAGGAGAAGCCCTTCCTTCCCCAGGCGTACAGCCTGGAGCCCACACTTTGCTGGTCCTTCCTTTCCTTTGACTTCCTCTGTCGTTTGTTTTCCAGCCTGAGCGAGAGCTTTTTCATGGTGAAAGGAGCGGCCCTTTTCTTGCAACAAGGAAACAGCTCCCAGGGCCAGCGAAGCCTCCAGCATCCTCACAAGCATGCAGGTAGTGGATGAACTCACCGACCGAATTTCTGCTCCCTCTCGCTCCCCTGCTCATCTCGTCCACGCTGACAGCCTAATAGCAGGCGTGGGAGGGTGGATGACTCCTCCGGCTGTCACCAGGGGCCCTGCACAACCTGCTGAGGAATACCAGGGTTTTCAGCCCACTTGATTCGAATGGGAACATACGATTATCTTGTCTTTGTTTCAACTTTTGTCACTGTTTCGGAAGGGTAACTGGAGTAGAAATGCATTCTCTGCAGACGTGATGGCGTTCTGTAGCCAGGGAAGCCTTCTGAGCCAGGGTCTGTGCTGAGTGTGTTTCCCTGTCTTCTGCAGCCTCAGACAAAGAAATGTCACTTGCTTCTGCTTGGGTGGGTTGATCCTTGCCTTCCCCTTTGGCCCGTGGGGAGGCAAATGCAGGGGGCTGTCACGGGGCTCTAGCACCTCTTCTGGGGTTACTGGGGGCCAAATTCAGCGTGGCAGTGATGTTTCTGAGAGCCCTCCCAGCCTCTAGTAATCTGAAGCTTGGGATTCCATATGACAGATTACAGGATGTATTTATTCATATATTTATTAAACTACCTGTTGCTGGTTTTGTTCAATGCTGCTTTTTAAAGTGAAGCACATTTTAAGTAGGATTTAGGTGTCTGTTCAGAGACTCGTTTGGTAGCTCCTTACATCCCCTTTTCTGGTCCCAGAAAATCCCCCTTTCAGTTAACTGATCTCAATGTGGCCTGTAAGCATTTATGATGGCTTGAGAACAGCCTGTCCTTCCTTCACACCCCCTCCAGTGTCCCAAAAAGGTGGGAAGAAAGTTGCATGGTGAACGTACACAAAGATCAGGAAGCAGATAAGGGGGCTGAGAAAGGTGGATTCTGCTCGCCCTGTATTTTTATGCCTCCTGCTGTTGATGGGTTTGGAATAAGTGATTACTCAGAAAGAAGAAATAAAATCATCGGGGCATTTTGAGTGCAGGAGCATGTGGGAAAGGCACAGTGTGGTACTGTGTGTCTGCTGCTTAGTAAACACTCCAAGCACAAAGAGGCTGTTTGAATGCCAAGCTTGGCTTCGGGTGCCTTTGATTGTCAGCAATTTCATATAGCCAGCAAACATCCTACGGACGGCATTTTATCTTGTATGGAAAGTTCTGAGTGCCTTACCGAGTTATTAGATGGGAACTTGTTTTGTTTTCTTGTAGATCCTTTGTTCCCTTTGCTTGCTTTCACCAAACAGAAATGTACCCACCACTTCAGAGCCTGAGTGACTTGTGGCATGAACAGTCCTTTATTTGAGGCAGAAGGGATCACCCCAATCGGGCCCCTCCTGCGGCCCTTCCCCAGAAGTTTCCCCTGTTCAGATATGCCCTCCATAAGGCTTTGTCTCCTTTGTTCCTTTTTTAATCAGAATTGTTCCTCCTGCCTCTTGCTCCCCTGTCCTCAGGGCACGTAACTTTGTCTTCTGTATGATGCTGTAAAGGGAAGAATGTCATCATTTATGCCCCTTGCAGGTGGTCTTGGTGGATTTGGTAGCCCCCAAATACCACACAGCCAGGGAACACTCTTCCAAGCAGCTCACTTCTGTTAGAATTCTCTGAGACAGCAAAGTTAATTGGCCTGCCTTAAATGTTTTTTGTTTGTTTGTTTTCACTTAAATGTCCAATTTCATTAAAAGCCCAGACTATGCCTATTCTTAGCACAACAAGTCAGAGACCCGTGATGATTTCCCTGCTCTCTCTGCAGGTGATTTGCCCCAGCACCTCCAGGTGATGATCAACCTCCTTCGCTGTGAGGATAGGATCAAACTGGTAAGAACAGATGCATTTTTCTGCCCTTCCACTGGGAACAGACCTCTATGGGGTCACAAAAAGCATTGGCAAATCATATATTAATTATCCCCTCTAGCATGGCTAACATCTAACATGTTTCAGGAGACCTCTGAGCTTGTCTCTGTTTCTCGTTCAGTGCCTTCACCATCTTTTGGGCACAATTACACCTAAAAAATATTGGTCAGCAAAGGAAGTAATAATTATCCAAAAGCTGTTTTGTGCAGAGCTTGATTATTTTTTTTTCTAGGCTGTCCGTTTGGAAAGCGTGTGGACAGACAGGGTCCGGTACATGGTGGTTGTGTACAGCAACGGGCGGCAGGACACAGAAGAGAACATTTTGCTGGGCGTGGATTTCTCCAGCAAGGAGAGGTATGTCTAAGGCAAGGCTCAACTTGGAAATCGGGAAGGCTGGGTTCTGGGGAAAGCTTGTCAACAACAAAATGTCCTGAGCAGTTAATTTTCAAGTATCTGCATACTCTATCAAGAAAAGAGAGACGATTGTTATTTTTTCTGACGATCCTGAGGGTGAGAGGGTACTCTTTGTTCCAGAAAGCTTTGTCTCCTCAGAACCTCTAGGCTTGCTCTGCAGTTGTGGGTAAAGCATTTACGTGTAATCCATCTGTAGGGATGTGGTATTTACCTCATCTGTGGTAGTTTGCTGTCTCCTCGCTACAAAACACTTCTGCAGACACGTTTGCAGAACTGGAACTTATTTGATCCATCGGACTTCACGTCTGGTGATGGCATGATGCAATGGAGCTGTTTCGGGAAGGTTAGCTGCCAAGGAGCCTCAACAGCAATCCTGCAAAAGCGCCTCCAAAAACAACAAACAAATGTGTCAGTAATGAGCTGTTCCCTTTGTCTAACTGATAAGAGCTCAGAATATTTTGAAAGGCAAATAAAATGTTTTGTTACTGCAGACCCTCTCGCATCGTTCCAGTTATAGGTGAGTAAACCAAGGCAGAAAAGTTCTTGGCTCGGAGAGGTGGGGCTGCTTTGGCAGAGCTGGAGTTAGAAGTCAGAGCTTCCAGGCTCTTGTTTCTGTTCTCCAGTGATTTAGCACGCTGCCACGGTGTGCTGAGGTGGGACTTTTGTTTTCCTTCTGGGAAACCTCAAAGGATTTAAGTGGAAAGGGGGAGCTTCTGCACTGAGTCCTGTTGCTAAACTCCTAGCAGTGCCTTCCTAAGAAGATTATTGTCACTGGCTTTGATGCTGCTTCTGTGTCTGCTGTTAATTACTGCTGCTGGCGTTAGGGAGCAAATGCTAACGTAGCCTTCCCTCGTGGCACACTCAGCCTGTCCAGCAGGGAGTGTTGGCCATGGCCTCTCCAAGTCCGAGCTGACCTGCCAGTAGTTTGCTCCTGCTGGTGACCGGTGGGAGACGAGGAAAGATGAAAAAATTACGACAAAGTGCAAAGTGAGCTGCTTTTTCGGTTAGTTTCCCCTGAAAGCTGGAGGTTTTGTGAATTAAGGAAAAGTTCCATGCGTAAAGAAGTCTGTTAGTGTTAGCGACTTTTATTGAGGGACTCCGTGGCTCCATGTCGGGGATGAAATGTCACTGCTCAGCTGTAAGTGTTCTGACTGCTGACAGTTTGACTAGTCAGGCGCTTTTGTGGGTTTTATTCCTTTTACATGTGTTTAATAGAAAACATTTTTCCTCGCAGAGCTCGAGAGTGCACATTGTCCACATGTGTGTTCAAACTGGCCTGTCAAAGCCTTTGATCTGCTGCAGAAAGTGGCTGAAGGCTTAGAAAGGAAAGAATAAAACAAACCTGTGCTCTTTGCTGTCTGTTGTGTGCATCTTGATTTGCTTTAAAACTTTAATATCTCAGCAGCTTAATTATTTAGCAGCTGAAAGTTACTGCTCCCCCCTCATTATAGTACAGCTTTCTTGCCAGATTGCATCTCTGAAATAAAAGTGTTCTTTTGGGTTAGGTACACTCATAAAATCCTTTCTGTCTTTTCTACCAGCCAAAGCGATGAAGTGCAAACTGAGCACACGATCCTTTGAAAGGCCCCTGGGGTCCTCTTTGGAAAGGGCAGGCGGCTGCTCTGCCACCTACCAGGGCTCGCTTTCTGCCTCGCTGCAACCCGAAGCTCTGCAGCCAGATCGCTGGGATCTGCCTCTATATCCTGCTAGGGAGCTTCCTCGCACCGAGCTTAAGGGGGTGATGAGCTTACGAGCAGGAAAGGTGATGGGGAAATGCTGCAGTGCTTTCTGGCAGGCTGTGTGGGGGGAGAGGAGAGCTGGGGATTCTTACTCCTGGCTCTCCAGCTCAGCGGAGCAATCAGCGTGCTAATGTCAGAGCAGACCTTTAGACTTCACTTGCCGGTCTCCGTGTGTGTTGTGCATTTGATGGCCTGCGATATTACGAGGAATTACTAGAGCAAGGCTTGAGGGTTTTAAAAATTAACGAGTATTAATAATTGAGGATATTGGCATGACCGCACTGTGGCCTATATTTAACATCCTTAACATTTCTCTTCCAGTAAAAGCTGCACGATAGGAATGGTTCTTCGTCTGTGGAGCGATACTAAAATCCATCTTGATGGTGATGGGTAAGAAACCGCATTAAAAGGATGGATGTGAATGTCTTTCCCTTCTGGGGGCTGCTTCAGGAGAGATTTTCTATCACTGTGCAAATGAAGTTCCAATTCTGAATTCACATCTGCAGGTTTTTTATTCAGACACTGAGGCTTTTTTGCCCTCAGACTGCTCGGTGGAACCTGTAATACCCAGAAAATGTTTTCTGAAATCCTGCTCAAAGGGTGGAGCTCCCATTCCTGGCAGCATACAGCAGGGGAAGGTGTCCACTTGCCATTTTTGGGGGGGAAGATGCTGGAAAATCAGTGATAGAAATTCTCATCCTTGATTTTATTTTATTTTTTGAGTGCTCCTGTAGCTGTCTTGCGTTAGCTGTTTGTAGAGCACAGCTTGAGATGCAGAGAAGAGCAGTTTGTGACTGTTTTTTTTTTCCCTCTCTTTCAGTGGCTTCAGCGTGAGCACTGCAGGGAGAATGCACATCTTCAAGCCAGTGTCGGTGCAAGCCATGTGGTATGGATGCTAATTAGCTTTATTGAAAAAGAGGCTCTCATTTCTGTGAATAAATTAAAAACAAATAAACAAACTGCATTTTAGCACTCTCCATAACTGGAGTTTAGTGAGCTGAAGCAGAGATGCTGCTTCCCTGTGTCAGCTGGTAGCAATACTATAAAGGGACTCTGGGAGTACTGATCTGAAAACAGCATCTTCTGCTTCTGTTCGGAGCAGCTGCATGCTCTTTAACACAAGGGCGATGGGAAATGGCACTAATGAAATGTAGAAACGTGAAAGCCCGACTCGAATTCATCGAGCTGCAAACCCAGTCTTTCCTCCCTGTGCGTACTTCTCTGTCTGGAGGAGTCTCACGACCCATTGCCAATCTGATGGCATTTCCAGTTCTCTGCCTCGTTGCTGGGGCTCCTGCCGCCTGGAAACTTTCCGTGCCACCCTGCGATCGTGTTCACCTTTCAGCTCCTGTCACCCCTCCCATGTGCAGGGATTCCAAAACACTGAAGCAGAGAGGGCTGAATCAGCAGCGGCTGTGCCAGCAAATGCCTTCGTGAAGAGGCTGCTACCCTGCCCCAAACAGAACAGGGCCTGGGCAATGTGCTGGTTCCTGTCAGAGCCTCGTGAGATCCTGCTCCTTGGGGCATCTGATAGGAGAAAGATGCAGATGTAGGGAAGGGTGACGTGCTAGGGATGATTTGGTACAGAAACAGATGAAACTCTTGTTCCTGTCGCTTTTGAGCTCAGCCCCTCCTGTTGGCAACCTTAGAGCAACCTTAGATGTGGTTAATAGCTTCACTACAAGGACATCTTCAGAGCAGAACCTTAAAAAAAAATGAAAAAAAAGAGGAGGGAATGAAGGAAAAAGTAATGGTAGAATTTACAAAAACAAATGACCCAATTTGGCCCTGTCCCTGGAGTGTGTCAGGGGCCAAGAATGCTGGTAAATACGCATTTGACTCCTTGCTGAAGGTGGTTTGAAAATTGTCCGTATTCTTTATTTTTCTTGGGTCTGGCTTTACAAGTTAGCTAATGATTAGATCCCAGAGTGGCTTGTGCCTTGTGTTTGCCTGTTAATCAGGAGAAAATGTCAGCCTCTGCCTCAGCCCAGCTCTTAGAAGGCCTCCAAGGTGCCTCCTCTGAACTCTGATACAACAAAGCTGCTGCCCTCAGAAAGCAAACTGCAACAAGCACTGGTGAAAATCTTTTCACTCAGTGAAAACCACTTGAGATCCTGCTCTATGTGTTTGTTGCTCACGTCTGCACAAATTTGTTCTCCAAACTTGCAGGTCTGCTCTACAGATCCTCCATAAAGCCTGCGAAGTTGCAAGAAGGTACAACTACTTCCCAGGTGGGATGGCCTTGGTCTGGGCCACGTACTACGAAAGCTGCATCAGCTCCGACCAGAGCTGCATCAACGAGTGGAATGCGATGCAGGACCTGGAGTCCACCCGCCCCGACTCCCCAGCTCTGTTTGTTGACAAGTCAGTTCTCAATTTTATTATTCTATCAGAAAAAGTTGGCTTGGCTCACAAAAGAAACCTCACCTTCTCCCTTTTGTTCCTCCTTTCAATTTATAAATATCTTCAGATGTTTTTCTTCCATTATTGTGGTTAAGTTGCTTTTAATGCAGGTCCTTTCCACCATCCCTCTGTCCTGTACAAGTTGCATGGTCTCTGGAGAGCATGGTTTACAGCTCAGGAAGGAGACCTCCTCTCTGCTTACTTTCCAGGCCAACTGAAAGGGAACGAACAGAACGGCTCATTAAAGCCAAACTCCGGAGCATCATGATGAGCAAAGACCTGGAAAATGTGACTTCAAAGGAGGTAAATCTACAAATTCCTGCTGATTCTTCCTGCTAGGCTCCTTTTCCAAAGTGTTGTACTGACAGAGACACACCAGATGGCACCTCAGTGCATCCTTGTGAATTACACAAGCCAAGGTAGCACTCTCAAAAGATGCAGTTGGTGGGTTCAGCCCTCACCACTGCGAGCATACACGGCTGTTTTACATGAGTATCCTGGACTTCACTTGCTCAGGGACAGCACAGAGCAAATGGCGTGCTAAAAACAGCGTCTTTATCTTTTTTGGCATCATCTTAAGGTTTTATTTTCTTTGTTCCTGAACAATGTCAGAGAGGCATACAAGCAAAACTTTTCTGGTGAGCCTCTGGATGAAGAATCATAAGTCAAGGCTAAAACTAGCTTGGATCTGTCCCACAGGGTGATGTAAATGCCTGCATCCGCAGTGCAGGCATTCTCAAAGTAAATGGTAATCGTTCTTTTTGGGTTCAATTTTTGTTTGTTTTGCAAGGAAGGCTGTTAAAATGCAGGGCTCTCCTTCCTAAAGCTTAGCACTGAAGGGCTCGGATGCACTCTTGTGTAACAGCAGCATTACACGTTGTAGGCGTAAGCTGAGAACTTGTCTGTCTGTTGATGTATTCATAACTTTTGGTGCAGTCAGGATGGTGTGATTTTTTTACACCATTTTCCAAGGTGTGTTCAACAAATTTGTGTTGCTTTGCGTTACGCTTTCTTGAAGTTGAGGTGCAGTGAAAGGACTGTACGTCTGTGTCGGGGCATCTTGAAAAAGGGAGGCTATTAGAAAGCTTTCCCTTCACCAGCACTGCCACTGTTCATGTCTTGCTCCTAATGCCTTTCATATTTGTTTCTCAGTTGTTCTCCAGGGTCTTGTTTTTTAATTTCAAGGTTTTTTTAAGAAGCACGTACCTTAAAATTTGTGTTTTGTACTTGGATGTTATCTGGAGCTTTCTTCACAGATCTTAAATTTGTGGGCGTAACATGCTTGGAGAGATGCCACAGTGGGATTCCTTGTCTCCAAAGGGTCAAATCCCTGCTGCTGCCTTTAATGAAGTATAGAAAAAGTATTTTGTAGAGGAGTGCCAATAAATGTTTCAACTGAACAGACATGATTCTAGGTGGCATCCTTTGTTTTCTGCTCTGCAGATACGAAATGAGCTGGAGAAACACATGAATTGCAACTTGAAAGAATTCAAGGAATTCATAGACAATGAAATGCTGCTTATCCTGGGTCAGATGGACAAGCCGTCTCTGATTTTTGATCATTTGTATCTGGTAAGTTGCTGTAACGGGAGCTTCAGATGAGCTGGAGACTCAGTGGGAGGGAGCTGACAAGTCAGGGGGTCAGGGGGATCTGGATTTGGTGTCAAGGCTGAATTGTGCAGTGTGAGCAAAAATTACAGCCTGCTATCTAGGCCTCCATGGGGAATATTTGAGGACTCGTGTTGCTTGTAAAAGCAATTGTTATATTATATTTTTATCAATGGAGATCTTCTTTTTGATATGAACAAAGGGATCTAGCTGTGGGTGCTGCCCTGTGTGGCAATTGGTTGCTTTTTGACTCTGGTGAGGGATCACTAAGTTGGTTTTCTCAGCTGAGCCTATCAAGTTGTGTATGCGTGGCCAAAACTACATAAAGACTAAGGCTGAAGGTGATGTGGGTGGTGTGCTCTTCGAGTTTTATGCCAAAGCAGAAGGTGTGCGTTGTGTGTGATCTTTTGCCACTAGATGGTACTGCAAGCAAAACCAGGCGCTGCCATCTGGAACAAAGACTTGCTTGAGATGAGCACATTTGTGCCCGTTATGCTTGGGTCACTTCTAGTTTGTTTTTCCTGGAGAGCGTCAGAGGAAATGTTGATGTTTGGGGGCAAAAACCTGCTTTTTTTTTTTTTTTTTTTTAATCCCTTTCTAACTTTCCGTTTTGTGGGTATGGCAAGATCCAAGGTAACCGCTCCCAGAACTTTCAAGATTTGCCTCGCTTCTCATCTACCTGTGATCACAGTCACACCATGTGTAATTACTTGTTACTTTTTCTGCACTATTTGTCTCCATGGTTAAAAATCCAGAGTGTCCGGGCCACGACAACATGGGCTAAACAGTCTCTGACTCTCGTGTCATACAGGATTTTTTTCCTGCACAGCCTCTCTGCCTTGTAGTCCTTAATTCTTCTGATTTCAGAGGGACTGGGAGCTGTCCTCGTACTGCATTTGGGGATGAGCCTGGTGGGGCTGCTAAAGTAATCCAGGCAGCATCCTGCACTCCCCACAGCATCCCAAAACCGGTGTGCTAACTGTGCCCTTCAGCGGCTACTAGCAGTATTTCAGTTGACAGCTGAGGAGTATTGCTGAGCCTGGGGCACTGCAGAATCTGAGAAAATGGGGAGGGTCTCGGGCTCCTTTGAAACGTGACTTACTGAAATGTGACTTATCCATGGCTGTTGCAGGGGTCAGAGTGGAATGCCTCTAACCTGGAGGAGCTGCAGGGCTCGGGGTGAGTACTGCTCCTTTCAGGCTCTGAATCCTCCAGTCCTTTGGGTCCATTCCTAGCAATGTGGGTAACTTATCCTCGGGACCTTGATTAGGAAGTCTTTCCTAACTTGTTTCCATTACAGGGGGAGTGAAAATAACAAAATTTTTCATTTTTTGAAGTGCATCAGGGTCTCTGGCACACACACACACCCTCCCCAGCGTGTAGTAGCCAAGTTTGCGCTGGGCAGGCGTAGTGTTGTGTCAGGTGGGAATTCCTGCAGGCTGTGGAAGAGCAATTACAGCGCTGCGTTTAGGAAAAACTATTGAAATGGAGCAGAACTTCCTGGGGATGAGCAAGCTCCATCTCACCTGCCCAGACAGGCAGCTGCAGGGCTGTCTTTCACCACGCTCTCATCACCGCACCGCTTCTTGGCGTGATTTACCCTCATGCTTTTTGGACGAGTGAGAGTTCTGCAGCGTACAAGTATCTGCTGCTCGCCCAAGGCATACACCAACCCTGACATGAGAAACTGAAAATTTATTGCTCAACAGCATGACTAAAAATGTTTTAGTTTGGAGTCCTTGGGAACAGATGCCTGAACATTTTTAAGCAAGGAAATCGACCGGCGTGTTAGTACTTCTGATCTGTGCTGAGGGTATCGTGACGTGCAGTGTCCAAATGTCAAAGCTGGATGAATTCTGAAAGAAACACCCTGTGCCCTTGATTTGTCTGAATGGTGTAAAGTAATAAATCATTTGGCATTTGTTCTCTCAGGGTACATCGTAAACCTTGCTGTAATGTTTGGCAGGAATCAGGGGATACCATGTGGCTATTATTTCATATTTTTAGTCAGGAAGAAGAGAAGAGGTTGGTTTTGTAGCTAAAGTTGAAAATTGTGGTTCCTGGGTTCTGCTCCCAGCTTTTGCCCAAAAAAAGCTGGGATGCTGAAAGAGAAAGTGTGCAGCAAGCAGTGGGGAGTTGGAGTAGGTTACAGAGCCTTGGCAGATGGGCTGAAATAAACCTCTCCCTCTCATGCCCATGGTCTCACTGCGTTGAATGGGATGTGCAGGTAGTGAGAGATGAGTGACTGGACAGGCCCTGCATGTCTTGTGTGTGATTTGTCATAATCTGTCCCAGGGGATCAGGATTAAGGCTGTAGGTAAAAATCTGACAGCTCACGTTTTGTCAGACTTCATGGACTTCATGTGTGGTGGTTCCCCTTTCGTGGCCATGGTGGTTCATCTCTGATTTTCCTTCTCCACAGCATTGACTACATTTTGAATGTGACCAGGGAAATAGACAACTTCTTTCCTGGTTTGTTCGCCTATCACAACATCCGGGTGTACGACGAGGAGACCACAGACCTCCTGGCTCACTGGAACGAGGCGTATCACTTCATCAACAAGGCCAAGTAAGTGGGCTGGGAGACGTGGCACGGTGTGAGAGCACAGCCGAGCCCCAGCAGAGACTGCTTCAGCTCTGGGTGACGAGAGTGACACCGTGCCCTGCGTGCTGCACCCTCCTGAAGCCACACCACAGCTGAAGGTGGCAGCGGGGCTTTTGTCACATCTTTTCCCAGGGGTTTTCTGTGTCCCTGGAGCTTCCGTGTTCTTTGTCTCTTCCGGCACAGGCATTAACCTGCTCCTAGCCTGTGGTTGTTACTTATTACTATTATTTTGTCTTGCTTCCAAAAGGAAATGAGGACGTTTCCTCTGCTTGAGGTGTTCTGGAAATATTCCAACACGTGTCCATGTTGGGACAGCCCAAGAGATGGGGACAGAGCCCACGAAATGCTTCTGGGCCTTTACACTCGGGTTGCTCCTGCTCATTCCTGTGTCCAAAGACCTGGGCAGGCAGGCAGGAGGCTTCGTGGTGGTCTCTGAAACAGCAGCATGACTGAGGCTGCCCTTCTGCACCTCTTTATTTTTCTGGAGAGAGGTTCTTCTCCTGGCCACCTTAGTCCAAAACATTTCTCACCTACTAAGCTATGGCCTTAGGGTGGTCAGGAGGACAAAGCACTGCCCCGCCACCATTTACATGCTGACAACAGGCACAATAGCCAGAAAGATGAGACATTGTCCTTTTTGTCCTGCAGGAAGAATCACTCCAAGTGCCTGGTGCACTGCAAAATGGGCGTGAGCCGGTCGGCATCCACTGTCATAGCTTATGCAATGAAGGAATTTGGCTGGTCACTGGAAAAGGCTTACAACTACGTGAAGCAGAAACGCAGCATTGCAAGACCAAACGCGGGCTTCATGAGACAGCTTTTGGAATACGAAGGCATTTTAGATGCAAGGTAAGGCGACGGAATGAAGGGAAAGGAAATAAAAAGACCTGGTCGTGGGCAACACCTCCGGTGTTTCAGTATATCACAGAACATTGATGGGGTTCTGTGGATTTCTGTTCAGGCAGTAGGTTCCTCTGCCACTGAGCACAACACGTGCTGCAATACAAGGACGGTGACAGAGCACGCATGGTGGGGCACTCTGAAGGCAGACCACCATGCAGAGGGGTTCCCCTCTGAAGGACAGATGCAGAAGCCTGGGCTGATTGTGCTTTTCTAAACCTTTTCTCTGCCAGGCCTCTGCGGATGGAAATTAGCTGTCTTCTAGGGAGATCTGCTCTGGTTTAATTCATTGAGGGTTTCTCTGTGCCTGGGAAGCGTGTTTGTATTTCTCAGCAGCCAACGCCGCTCAGCAAAACATTGTTCTTGTTTTATGAGGCAGAACTGAGCTCGGGCAGTGTTGGAGGCACAGCGCTCGCAGTTCTGGGTGACCATGCCAATCATGAGGCTCTGTCACTGCGAGTGCTGTGGTATCCAGTGAGGGTTTCTGCGTGCTCGACTTGGCCTCTGCTCTAGCGGGGAAAGAGGAGGGGAAATTTTCACTCTGGTTCAGCAGAAACTGCCCTGAGATGTGGAGAGGTGGTGGTGCAGGGCCCTGCCAGGAGTCTGCTGGGCCAAAGAGCTGCTGGAGGAGGCAGGCGTGATGGGCGAAGGGCTGATGCTAGAGGTGGCTTTGCCCAGGTGGGAATGCAGGCCTGCATTTGCCAGCCAGCCTGGCTGTTTGGGGTGGTGAATCTCCTCTTTGTGAAGAGAGGGAGGGCTGCTCCTGCAGCCGAGCAGCCTTCCGCTTACACCGTGGCTGTCAGCAGCAGCTTAACTGTTCTCACTCGTCTCTCTGTCCTTCTCCCCAGCAAGCAGCGCCACAATAAGCTGTGGAAGCAGCAGGCAGAGAGCAACCTCCCTCAGAACACAGACGGCAGCACGGGCTCGGGCGACTTCTTACTCGAGAGCTTGGACGTCGACCTGGAAAACCGCCTGGCTGACCTGGACACCCCATCGCAGTCGGTGTACCTGGACAACCGAGCCGGCCCCGAAGTGCCTGTGGGGTATAATTACTGCTTCCGCCGCCTCTCGGACACGCTGCTGGAGAACAAGGTGCCCGGGGACAGGGAGAGCTTCTTCCACGTGGAGGAGCTGGAGCGGGACGCGCTCACGGAGCGCGCCACCTCGCTGGTGAGGCAGCCTCTGCCCGTGCCTTCGGAGGGGAGGCCGGAGGTGGCGAAGGGCCTGGAGGCAGCGGAGGCGCTGTCGGAGCTGAGCGGCTTCCAGGAGGCGAAGAAGAAACTGGACTTCAGCCCGCGGAAGGCACGGCTGGTGCTGGGCCCCGGGGAGCCCGGGGAGGATGGTATCAGGGAGGAAAACCCGATGGAGAAGTGGAAGCGCCGTTTGTCCATGCACAAGGAGGAGAGCAGGCTTAATAGAGAGAACTTGAATAACAACAACAGCAAAAGGAGTTGCCCAGAGGATTTTGAGGTGCGTATGGAGTCGAAACCTAGGTGATTAGCATGGCTGACTCTACTGCAAGTGAAATTGCTCTTCTCATCTTCATAGCACGGTTTCATTTGACTTGGATAAAGCCTTTCATTCCATGATGAGCTGCTTCCTTTTCGAAGTGCTTCTGAACATGGCTTTGCTTGCCCAAGCTGTGGATTTAGATGCCAGAGAGAGCGAGCACACAGGTGTGAGTGCACTGTAAACTGCTTTGGGCAACTTGCTTGCATGACCATCGCTCAGACCGGTAGGTATTCTTCCACTGAACATACTGTCTGCTGGGAAAGTGGCTTTTGTTCCTGCTGCAGGGCCTGAAGAGCACTGAAATGGGTTTCCTTTCAAAGCTGCCTGGCTGTAAATCTGTGTTACAATTTGTGCCTCTCGCTCTGCTGACCTGCTTTCTGCTCACATTTACCTGTTCCTGTTTTCTCTCTTGCAGCACGATGCCGTGTTTGGGATCCTCAGTAAAGTCAAACCCCCCTACCAGTCGTGTGCTGACTGCATGTACTCCTCGGCCAGTTTGTCTCCCGACTCCTTCGGGGAGCAGTGTGAGAAGCTGAACCCCGGCTCCGCGCGTCACAGCTCCACCATCTGCACGCAGCCAGCCCTCCTCTCCCACATCCCCTCCGGCTTGGCGGACCACCTGCCCAGCAAGGGGCGCGTGGAGGAGGGAATCAGAACTAAAAATAACGAGGCTCTGCTTCCTCTGTCAGCGGGAACTGGCACTTTGGAAGCTGGTGCTTGTAAATCAGTGGCTGATCAGCACTGCAGCCTTTCAGAGAAAGGAAAAGACGCGCCAAAAACCCCGGTCAAAACCCTGCAGCCCAGGAGAAACTCACACTGTGACAAGAGCCTCCTTAGTGCAGAAGTGGTGAAAGAAGAGTCCCTAGCCAGAAAAGACAGCAAACCCACCAAGGATCTGAAGTACTTGCTGTTCAGTAAAGACTTGGAAAAGCCAACTGCGAACAGCTACTTAATGCAGCATCAGGAGTCTCTCATTCAGCTGCAGAAAGCGGGCTTGGTCAGAAAACACACCAAAGAACTGGAGCGGTTGAAAAGCCTGCCCTCGGATGCCTCCTCCCTGCTCAGAGAGGGCTCCCTGAGCAGGGCCGAGCCCAGCATCGTGGAGGAAAGCGAAGACCTGATTTCACAGCACGGCCTCGTACCCCTTCTGAGAGCAGCGCCGCTGATACCCGAGGATGCCGAAAGCGAGGCGAAGTTAGAGGTCAAGCGCTTGCTGGAGGGGATCTCCCAAAAAACCTCCACGCCGGTCGTGTGCAGGTTGGAGCACACGAGCAGCTTCACCAAGGACTTCCTGAAGACCATCTGCTACACCCCCTCGTCCTCCCGGAGCTCCAACCTGACGCGCAGCTCCAGCAGCGACAGCATCCACAGCGTGCGGGGCAAGCCCGGCCTGGTGAAGCAGCGAACTCAGGAGATCGAGACCCGGCTGCGGCTGGCGGGTTTGACTGTGTCGTCTCCTCTGAAGAGGTCCAATTCCCTCGCCAAGCTGGGCTGTCTGAACTTGTCCTCCGAGGACTTGTCCAGCGACATGGACGTGTCGACCATAACGGACTCGAAAGAGGCCGTGTCCAGCGAGTCTTCCGTGCTCTGTGAGCCGCAGCCCGCTGCCAGGGGTGTGGATGCCAGCTCCAAGCTGGCGGCGAAGCCAGCGGTGGGCAACTTGAAGAACACGCTTTGGATGGGCAAAAGTTGATGCCTTCTGTGGGGGGAGGAAGAGGGAGGCTGGATTTCTGGTTTCTGTTGTTTTTTAAGGTGTTTACTCATTGCACCGATGCAGTCCCATCGTCCGACTTGCAGTACTTCATCTGACGCCGCCTCTTCTTCCCCTCCGTGTTCTCCTCAGCGGGGAGAGAAAGAAACGTGATGGCTCATGATGAATGGCACAAGGGAAAATAAAATGTGTTGCATGGCTTAGAAGAGGACTGTGTGTGAATTGCCTGTTGTCCTGCAGGATGCTGTCTCTAGTACTGTTTGCCAAGTATAATAATGTGGTGTTGTGTGTGTCCATATATAGATAGATCCGTGCATCTCACCATCTATCTATATATATAAAATGCTGAAATGCTCCGTTTCAAAGTCTCTACGAAAATAATTAGTCATGAGTTTTGTTTTTTTTTTTTTTTACAGAACCAACACAAGTCTCTAGCTAAAACAAGCGCTTGTGGAAAAAATCCTTAAAATGGTGACATGAACACTACCTCTGTTCTGGCTGACTTTCAGTCTTTGGTTTGTTTTTTCGTTTCTGTGAGAGGCTTTTCCCACAGTGCTTACCGTTGGCCGAAGGGATTCCCTTGCTGTTAACTGTAAAGTCCTGGAGGAGTTTGGCCGGGCTTTACTGCACTGAGTGCTCTCGTCACGTGAAGGAGTGTGAAGCTGTGTTCGTGTCCACGGTGTGACCTGCTGGCCTTAGTCCCCCGCTGTGTGACCAGGTGAATTGTCGTTGTCTCATGTCGGTGACGGAGCGGCACCCGGGCCGTGTTGCTGTCGGAGGCTGGTGCTCCCGTGGAGAGGTGTCTTGTCCTTTGGGTGTTCTTGCTGTCGTTGTGGTTTGTTCACGTCCCGGTGATAAGGACGAGCCTGGCCAACGAGTGACCGCAGACCCTTGTGAAGCTTCTTGTGGTGCTGTGCTGGTGGTGGGGACCCTTGGCCAGGCTGTCGGTGGCACGGGGTGGCTCTCGTGGTGCCCTGAAACCCCAGCAGGCAATAGGTGAGCGTGCATCTCCTGCTGTCTTTAGGGGCTGAGGATCAGTTCCTGTGCCCTCGCTTTCCCTGCAGCCTGTGGCAGTGAGGAGACTCCCGAAAGGCTGCCGGGGGGCGAATCCTGCTCTCCTCTGGGGGTGCACGCAGGGTTTGGGGGCCTGGCAGTGGTACAGCAGGGTGCTGTGAGCAGCCAGAGCTGTGCAGGGTGGCTGACGAACACCGGGTTCCTCCCCGTGAGGCTGCCAAAATTATGGCTTCGCTCAGGTGGGATTTGGCCACCGGAGAGCGAGTCCTGGTGCAGAGACCGTGCTGCCTCCTCCATCACCCCGACCCCTGTGAGGCCGACTTGAGGGCCCTGCAGAGCTGAGCACGAGCCTCGGGCTTCAGGCCTTGAACATCACGCAGAAAAATGGGCTCACTGCGGAGAGACTGGAGCAGCGAAGGCACGGATGAGGGAAGAGCTTGGGAAGCACACAGGGGACGTGCTCCCAGCTCCAGGGCTCCCCACGTCCCCCCCAGACCCGTGACAGCCCCAACTCCTTCAGGGCATAGCTTGAAGCAGGCCTGGGGGGCAAAGCAGACCTCGGAGGTCGGGGCTGGCAAACCGATGTGTCTGCTTGTGGATGTGCGGGCTGGGAGCGTGGGCTCCAAACCTGTACGAGCTCTTAAAAATCCCCTGGGTGAGGTGAGAGGAAGCAGGGCTGCGAGCTGTCACTGAGTCTGCGTTAATCAAAGACGATGCCTTGAGAAAGGGAGCTGTGTGTTACTGCCCTAAAACCCAGAACTTATTTTTCCCTCAAGTATAAGGCCCTGCTCTTTTATATTAACGGTATGAGGAATTACGGGGACTGGGAATCAGTAAATGAGCGTCCCTCTTTAAGGACTCTTAAATTTCATGGATGTTTTGAGAGCCACACTGCCTCCTGTCCCATGAAAGGTGCTTGGAAGTGAAGCTCGACGCGAGGGAACCCGGAGGAGATGCGAGTCCTGGCCTTGTTTAGGGTGGGAAACGGGGGCTCGTTTTGGACCCAAACCTTCCCCAGTGCTCCGTGTCTGCCCGAGGTGTCCTGGCCCCCAGGGGCTGACGGTCCCCACGGTCGTATCCCCGTTGCTGTCCGTGTCTGTGGCAGGTCCTGATGCCTGTGGATGGCACAGGGACGGGCAGCGGGGAGGCTGGGGCTCTGCCTGATGCCTGCAGGCTCCGTGCAGCCCCCCCAGGGCCCGTTTTGGTGCCGTGCTCCCCCCGCACACCCGGCAGCCCTGAGGTTTGCAGGGGCCGCTCACATTTCCCAGCCCTGCGGACACCTCCCTGCGCTCCCCATCACTGCCCAGCCAGGGAAGAAGCTCAGAAAGACGCCCCGAGCTGATGCAAGCGCCCACGTTCGTTTCCTTCCCGTTTTCTTGAGTGCCTGCCAAGCCCTGCTGTGCACGGACCGGGGCCCGGCGCAGCGCTGGAGCCCGGCGGTGCCACCGATGCCACCGGGCAGGGACCTCCTTCAGGAGCTGTGCTCGCGGCCAACGTGTGCTAGGAGCACTCGTGTGCCATTTCGGGGGGGTTTGTAGCCAAACCTGACGCTTGCAGACTTCGTTAGATTTGTTGCATGAGAAGGTAGATGTCTTTTTTTATTTTATTTTTTTCCTCTTCCACGTATCGTAATTGTTCTTTTCCAAATGGAGTGCCTTAAGAATAGTTTACAAATACTGTGTATTTATGCTGAGCTGTTAAACTCCGCTGTTTTGCTGTTCGTATTTTATTTTTATTTTTTTTTTTTGGTGCTTTTGGTGTATCCGGTGGCAGTCAGACCGTTACCACTTCCTCACGTCGACCTCCCAGCCCGCAGGGCTCGGCGCTGCTCCGCGCTTCCCCTCGGCCCGGCGCAGGGTGCCCCCGTTTTATCTATGCATTGTTTAATTGGGGAGGCTCTGGGGGGTGCTCAGCCAATTCCCAGGCACGGCCCCAACCCGGCCCCATCCCAGAAAACCCCAAATGCACCAAACTGGCACCTTATTTCCAGTCCGGGCGCTGTCGGGCCGTGTGATGCCCCTGGGGTGTCCCGGCTGGGGCCGGGGGGTGGGTGAATCCCGTGGAGCCGTCCCCGTGCATTGCTGTACTCTGTGCTGACAGTGTTCCTTTTATTCCATCGTATTTCTTACTTCTGGTTTTATATTTAAATGCGCAGAATCTTTTTGTACTGTACGTTCGCGGTAGGGGACGCGTAATGCACTTTTTTTTTTTTTTTTTTTTACCTTGGTTTGTAAAAAACGTACTGTATATTTTATGTGCTTCTCGTGAGAAAAATAAACTTTTTTTTTTTGTTTTTTTTTTTTCCTTTTACAAATGTGGTTTGCGGTGGTTTTGGGGGGTGGGGGAGGATCACCCTGGCCATGGGGAACGGTGGGGTGGAAAGGGAAGGATGCGACCAGCACGAAATATCCGAGCAGCGGCCGCCCCCTGGCTCCCATCTCCCTTGCCCCGTGAAATCTCTTCCCAGCTCTGCTCCCGGCTGCTCTCTGCCTCCTTTGGGTCCTGGCTCTCTTCTGCCGTGCCAAAAGCTGGACTGGGAGCTGCCTTTGTCCCTCTTGGTTGCGTCCTTGCCGTGCTGGATGTGTTTCAGCTGCCCTGCTGGGACGGCGAGCAGCACAGAAACACACCCGGGTTGCGGCTTGGGCTCACCTGCAGGTTTTTTTCAAGGGGAAAAGGGAACAAAACACAAATACGCTTAAATCCCGGAGGCAGAAAAAGAACTGAAATCGGTATTTCTCCGTCCAGCCTCATTTCTGGCTCTGAGGACCCGCGGGGAGCGAACGCGGGCAGCAGGGCAGCCACATCGCAGCGACGCCTGCTCCGTGCCGAGCCGTCCCCGCGCGGGGAAAGGATTTATTCGGAGAGGGTCTCGGTGCTCCGGCAGCTCTGCGATCCCACCGACCTGCCCGATGCTCTCCTCCGAAAAGCAAAAACCCAGCCTGGAAGCCGGGGAGCTGAATCTCCTGCCCCCGAGCCCAGCCTGCTGCCGCCCCCCGATCCGCCCGGCCCGGCCCTTCCTGGGCATCCACCAAATTTTGCCTTTAAAGGCAAACAGCGAGCGGCGGCCCCGCAGCCCTGCGAGGAGCCTCGTTGCTGCCCGGGATTGTTCTCGCTCTCGGAGCCGCTTCAGGGAGGAACATGTCAGTGTTTACCTTGGCAGGGGAGCAAGGCGCAGGCTGGGGATGCTCTCCGCTCTTGGCACCCTTGGCTAATTGCCTCAACGAGTTGTTAACCCCCCCCCCCCCCCCAGCCACACAAAATGTTTGCTTTTTAGGTTTTTGGGTGCTGTTTTGGGCAAAGAGCATCCATCACCCACCTGCCAAGGGCGGCCAAGCCTCAAGTCCTGCCTGCCCTTCTCACTCGAGTGGCACCGGGGGCGGTGGGGTGAATTAAATGATTTATCTCCCCCCGTAGCCCCAGCAGGGCAAATCGGCTGCAAGGAGCGAGCCTTGGGCTCCTTGGGGTGGGCTTGGGGAGTTTGGGGTCTGCTGAGCCCTGAGAGCACCTCGGTGGGCACCGAGCCCTTGGGGGGGAGCTGTGAGAGCCCCCCCGGCCCCACATCAAACCCCACCGGGGACACCAGGCTCTGTTTTATTTATTTTTTTTGTTCTGGTGTTGGAGGAGCAGCGGCCCAAAGTCGCATCCTGTTGTGATGTTGCCATGGCAAAGCCTGGGCAACATCTGGAGCCACCGCGTTCCCTCCGAGGGCCGTCAGGGCGTTATTTATACAAATATATTTATATTGCCCCCGTGGGCAGCTCGTGGCTGGGGCGCAGCCGGGTGCCGGGCTCCCAGGGGACCGCTCCCCCCACCCAGCCCATCCCGGCTGCACAATTTGGGGCTGGGGGACTGCAGGGATGGGAATAAATGGAATAAATGATTCCCAGAGCAGAGCCTTGGAGGTGGCACCGCCCGGCTGCTGCCTCCTTTTGTCCCGGTGGCAGCACCGAGGATGCTCGGGGAGCTGCGGCCGGGCTCGCCCCGTTCATGCCAACCTCGGCCCCCGTCCTGGCACCGCCGCTGCCCTAAAAGCGTCCTCCCCTCCGGCTCCAGGGCCGGGTGGCAGCAGCGTGGCCGTGATTGCCATTTCCTTTTATGCAGACAGCCCGGGAGCAGGCACGGCGCTGCTCCCCCGTTGGGTTTTCTGTGGAGTCCCATGAGCAGCTCCCAGGGGAAAGCAGCGCGGCCCCAATCCCCGGAGGCTGCTCCCGGGCTCGGGGCTTTTTCCCCTCCGTGTTTTGCCCACAGAGCTGGGGAGAAGCCCTGTGCTGCTTGGTTTTGCTGTGCCCCTCCTGGCAGGCTGGGGGTGACAAAATCGGGGTGCACCAACCCTGCTGTGCGCCTGGCAGCCCCAAAATCAAGAGACTGGCTCATCGTTTGGGAGGAAGAGAAAATCAAATCGGTTTTGCTATGGGCAAGCAGGGCAGTGCCTCAAAGAGAAAAAACTGAGTTATCGACCAAGTGTCTGGTGCCCACGGAGGGGATTTTTTGGGCACCCTCAGCAGGGACTGAGCCCTTCCAGCGGTGACAAGAGGTGTTTGGTCTCGCTGCGGAGCAGCTCCATCGGTGCGGGGCAGGAGCCGTCCCTGGCATCCTCCCACATTGACCCGGGGGTAACGCGGGAAGCAGCACCCGCCGGCGCGCCCTTTGGGACAATTTAGGTGTTTTATTTTTTTTTTTCACATCCCAGCTCGGGATCCTTCCCCGGGGCCGGGCAGGCGGCCGGCAGCGTTGGACCATAAAAGGCAAAGCGCCGCGGAGCCGCTGCCGTGCCAGGCATCCAGGGCTGCGTGGCCGGGGCCCGAGCCTTGCAGCTCCCCCCCTGCTCCCCTCTCCGCAGCCGCCGGGGGATTTACAGGAGCCTGCTTGGCAGCAGCAGCATCCGAAGGGAGGTCCCATCCCACTCAGAGGCTCGTTTGGAGAACCCCCCCGGCACGTTAGCGGGGATTTTTTGAGGAGTTTCGGCTCGCAGGCTCCTAAGGGGGCTCATTTCCAAGGATGCTGTTTTTTGCTGTTTATTTCGGGTGTACTCCTCCTGCCCCAGTAATTCCCCGAGCAATATAACGTGTTCCTGCTGCTAAGTGCAGCCGCTCCGTGTCTCCACGAGCTTTACACGGAGCGTCTCCAGCCCCGGGGGCCCCGTGCCAGCACCGCGCCGCTTCCCAGCAAGGAGAGAGGGCTTGGGGGCACTGAGGGGGGTGCCAGGCGCTGCCCAAAAATCCACGGCAGAGCCGAGGGGGGCGATCCTGCTGCAGCGTTTGGCCTGGCACCGCAGCAGTGCGAGCAGCGAGAGCGGAGGGGAGCCGGGGGTGCGTCGCTGCAGCGGGCTGGGGAAAGGAGGAGAGGCCCCGGAGAGGGATGAGCAGCGAGTTTTGGCTGTGAGGGGCCATGGGCCGGCCGAGGAGAAGTTTCTGCGGCTGCTGGGGTGGGCTCGGCCGGGGCAGGGAGCAGCTCTGTGCCGGGAGGGAGCCCCCTGCCCCGTTACCGGCCGCGGGCTCGGCCGTGCCAACGTGAATTTCCCACCCCGGCTGGCCGTGAGGAGGCTGCGAGGCTGCCGGTTCACATGCCCCCGGGGCTCGGAGGTTTCCAAGCTGCCCCCCGTGTCTCTCCCCCGGCGCCTGGAGGAAGGAGAAAGGCGGTGCCGGAGCTCTGCCGAGCCCCAAGGTGGGAAGGGAGCCCGGGCGGGTGGACCGGGGGATCACGGGGAGCGAGCTGGCAGCCATGGAAGCATCCACCTGGCAGTCCCGCGGATATTTACGGGATGACACAAGTCAGGCACGAGGCAGAGACTGCGCCACGTCCCGGGCAGCCTCCGCAGTGGCATGCCAGGATTACGCCCTGCTGCAGCAGAGTCCGGGCGGCCAGGAGGGCCTGGGGCACCTTCCCCAGCCCGCGGCCGAGGCGCACGTCCCTGCCGGGGCCCCGATGAGCGGCAGCAGCTCGGATGAAGGCGCCGCACGGGCAGCGAGGGGGAGAGGGGAGGAAGGAGAAGCCCCTCCGAAGGTGTACGAGATGCAGGTGGGGCACAGGTGGCCGGGCTCCGGCCGGACGGTGAAGCCCGTGGTGTATCGGCTGGAGGAGAGCGAGTACCGGCGGCTGCTGCGGGAGGCAGAAGCGGAGCCCGAGGAGGAATGGGAGGCGGAGTACGAGGTACCTGTGCTCCAGGAGAGCTACCCAGGGAACGGGAAAGTGGCGAGTCCGAGCCTCAAGAGGATCAACGCCTTGCAAGGAGCCCTGCGCGGGCAGCTGAGCCGCTCGGACTCGGAGAGCAGCGTGGAGAACCGGCCGGTGAATAAAGCCGTGCCGAGCTGCCCCGCGGAGGGGATCAAACCCAGCGTCCCCATCAGGTCCGACAGCTTCGAGCGCAACGCCTTGCTGATGGATTACATCCTGCAGAGCAAGCAGGAGGCAGCGGCAGCCGTTCCCCACCTCCCCAGGGACGGCAGCAAGGCGGCCGAAGGCTTCAGGCAGGCGCTGGGCTTTGCCCCGCCGCCCGGCACCACCACCCCGGACCCTTGCCAGAACGGCGAGGAGGACGCGGTCAGGAAGCCCGAGGTGGACTGGCAGGTGGCGAAGAGCCTGGAGAGGATGGTGACGGCGGCCGCGGCGGCGAGAGACGCCGGGAAGCTCTCAAGGCAGAACAGCAGCCAGGTCCTGGAGAGCAGGGAATGGCTGGAAGAAGTGGATTTGGAGATGTTGGATTCGTACAGCGTGAGAAAAACCCCTCCGGCCCCTCCGGTCAGGTCGCACAGCAAAGAGAGCTTGGCTTTGAGCATGAGCAAGACGGTGGCGCTGACCGAGGCGCTGCTGGAGCCCTGCAGCTCCCTGGCAAAGCCTGCCAAGGAGCAGAGGGCGGCCGCGGGCGAGCGCGGCACGGAGCAGCCGTCGGGAGGGAGGGCGCCGGGAGGAGGGGGCCCCGAGGAGCAGGAGCGGAAGGGGAGGAAGAGCCAGGAGGAGGATGAGAAAGTGCTCAAGGTCGCCGACGCCAAGAAAACCTTCGAAAAGGCAAAGGCAGCGGAGGGGAAGGCGGCGGCCAGCAGCGCCAGGAAAGGTGAGGGGAAAAGGAGGGGGGCTTGGAGCAGCGCCGGGGAGGCAGAGGTGGCGCGGTGGGGGCGCGGTGAGGGCGCGGAGCTTCGCAGAAAGCCGGTGCTGGAAGGAGCACGGAGCAGCTGGGAGCCACACGGGGCACAGCTGGGTCGAGCTGCGGTCCTGGCGAGGTGGGAGGAAAAGCAGGAGGCGGTTTGGGTCCGGCAGCCTCGAGGAAACGCTTCTGGCAGCGACTCTGTTCCGCGGGAAGGGGCTTTGCTGCGCAAAGGCTCTCCTGGATGCAGGTGGTGCCGTGCCCGTCCAGCTGGGCTGCTTGCCATGAGCAGATCCAGTGCCAAAGTGCCTCTGCTGGACCTGCTCCCCCTTCACGTGTGCTCATCTCCCTCTCCAGCCGGCCGCTGGGCCACCCGGTGTCATCGATCTCTGTAATCACAGCAGGGTGAGGGGGGGGTTATTTTCCTCGGGTCCTTTCCCTCCCGCGCTGTGACTTAGCTGGACGAGGCATCCAGGGAATGGCACCGACTTGGAAGCCATTTCACTGCCAAGAACTGAATTTTGGGGGAGTTGTGCTGGTGAAAGCTGGGCAGGGGTGGATGGGGAGAGGCGAGAACCCAACGCTCGGTCCCGCAGGGATGGGGTCGGACCCTGCTCAACCCGCACCCCCTGCTCACTGACAGCCTGCGGTGGTGGAGCGCCTTATAAGGGAAAATACGGGTGCTCGGGGCAAGGAAATCTGTGCTGGTTTGGGGTTGAATAAGGTATTTCCTTAAGGACTAGGTGTGATCAGCCCGCCAGGCCGGGTACATCGTGTTGTCAATGACTCGCGTTGAAAAGCAGCCGCAGCACCAAGCCAGAACACGAACACTGATGTGGGGTTTGTGCCAGGGTCCGTGGTAACAAACAGCCCACAGCCACGAAAAAAAAAAACAGATCCTAGCCTCTTAGGGAACCTCTGGAGACACGTTATCCTTCTCAGGATGTAAAGAAATAGGACGGGGAAGTGATGGCAAGCTGAGAGCCGTGGAGGTGCTGCGATAGGGGACAGTAGGGCCGGCTTCTCACTCTGCTGTCGCTGTGCTGTGTCTGCTTCCAACATTTCTGCTTCTCCCCACGCCTCGAGCCGCCCGGCTGCACGAGCACATCCTGCGTGTCTTGACCTCTGTGTGATCCCTTTCTTATACCTCTGATTTTTCCAGCGCCTTGGGTCCAGCTCGGTCCTAGACAGCAGGGAGAGAAACAGAGCACGCTGGCAAAAGGCTTCGGGACTGGTTGACTAATGAGGACGGGACTGGGATATGTGCTAAGTGTAACGTGGAGAGCCGCAGGAACCACGGCGCCCGGCCTCACCTCACTTTGGCCACGCTCAAAGCCCCTGCTCACTGCCTGGCCGATTTTTGTCCTGCTCCTCTGAACGATAGGAAGTGCCAAGCCCGGGAAATTCACGTTGTAAATAAAATACAGCTTGCTTTTTTCACCTTTTTTTCCTTTTTTTGTGTGTGTGTGTTCTGCTTTCTTGTCTCTCTCCTCCTAGTTAATCATGTGGCGTAGCGGAGACAGCGACAAAGGCAACCCCATCTGTTGCAACTAACTAATTGCTTCGTTTTTATTTGGTGTCCCGACGGCTTAATGAGGTTTGGGGACCACCTCCCCTTTAGTGCAAAAATGGGAAAAAAAAAAAAAAAGTGTATTTTATGACCCTGGGCAATGATGGGGAAGAAAAATACAGGGGGATGGAGAGGAAAAAGCCGAGCTGGGATTTGATTTCAAGGTTTCCTTTCGGTGTAACCCCAGTGGGCATTTCTGTGCCCTTCCTGCCAGCATTTTGGGGTGGACGTGGCATGCAGCAGGCTGTGTGTACGTAGTGAGAGCTTTATGAAACGTGCATTAAATCATTTACAACAGCAGCATCAATGATTGATAACCGCCCCGGCCTAATGCTGCCTCCTGGCTGCTTGCAGCCCCCGGGGGTCCCCGGCCGGGCTGCGGGGAAGGGGCTGGAGCTGAGCCCCCCTTTTTGCTGTGCTGGGGCACGAGGAGGGGCAGATCTGCCCTTAATTCACTTCATCCTCCGCCTTAATTCACTCGTTCATCTTCCCTCCCTGTCCGCATCCCCGAGGCGCTCTCACACTTGGCCCTTCCCGGCTGCTGTTTTAAAATCCCGGCTGAACGCCTCGCTCTCGGTATTTTCATTTCCTAATTCCACAGCTCCCCTTTCTGGCCGAGGACTGAATAAGGCCCAGCCGAGCGGGCTGAGCTGGGTGCAGGAGCTTGAGCACCACAGGGCCACCGCCACGAGCTGGCCGCTGGCACCTCTGAGAGCCACCAGAGCTCGGCAGCTCTCAGGATTTGAGGATTATTCAAAAATCCCCGAAATACGAGGCTGGTGAGCGGCGTGGTGAAGCCACCCTCGCCTTTCGGTGTGAGCCTAATGGGTGGTGAGGAAGCAAGGCAGGAGAGAGCGGATCGGATGCCGTGCTTTGGATAGAAAGCATTGGGATTTGTCATTGCAATCGGCTCAGATTGCTCTACGTAACACTAAAATGATAAAAAAATAAATAAATAAGCACAGCCAGCAGCATTCAGTGAAACAGCACCATGCCAAGGGGAGCAGCTCCCCCCAGCACTGCTGGATCTGGCCTGGTGCAACTCCACCAAGAGAGCCTGGGGGAAGGAATACAAAAACAGCCTTTGGGTAGGACGGCCCGGTGCTCCCTGTGATTTTTTCTCTAAGTGTAATAAATCCAAAGGCTTCATGGAATGAATAGAAAGATAGCGGACACAAATGTTCTGGAAAAGTTGCATAACTCGGATGCTTGCAGTCCCAAAATCTGAAAGATGAACTGCCGGGTCTGGCATGGTTTGTATGACTTAGCAGCTAAGCTGCAAAACAACCGGACTTTCAATTGCTGATCTCTCTAAACCCTCAGCAAGCCATTTTTCCTCCACTCACAATATCTTTAGCCATGAGGATTTAGGCAAATTGAAATGTTTGAGAGAAATTCATCCCCCAAGTGACTTTCCTGGGGCCTGCTGCCTGGGTCGCCGTCCATCCGGGCTTGCTGGGCCACGTTGCTCAACGCCAGCCAAGCCCCAAAATCTTCTCCTCGGAGAGGTGCCGCACTCAGCACCGACATCTGCCCTGCCCCGGGGAGCTGCTCAGGCCATAATGAGATCCATCCCAGCAGACAGCCACCACTTTCCATGAAGGGTTTGCTCAAATGTCTTATCTAATTGTCCTAAAATGCTTCTGTTAGCACGGTGCCCATCCAGCATCGGGGAGGGGACTTTCACGGGTGCAAACTCTTGAGGTTTGTTTCAATTCTGCTAAGGATTTGTGCTGTGCTGGGAGTCGCATCTCGGGCAGGTGACGAGGAGCTGTGCTCCACACCTTTGAAAATAGCCCTTGTACCTTCTGGTCCTCCTTCCTTCACCTTTTCTAAACCAGAGCTGATGAGACTGGGCTGGCAAAGAAGGCTGGGGGCATACCGAATGCGTGACTTATAAGGCACGTCAAGATCGTCTTAGTAATTTATGGCATGGATGGAATAGATGCATATTTGCAAGCAAGCTAATTTTAGCTGCTGACATAAGTTTCAGAGGTGGAGCCTGCAGACACGGTGCTGTTTCCCTATAAAGGCTGTGAGATGGGCTGTTTGCAGCAATCATGCATCGGTGTAGCACGGGGTAAGGTGCGCAATGGCTTAAAGCAGTCAGATGTACTTTTGAACAAATTCTCAGCCTTTTCTGCAAAATTTAATCATCAGGCGTGCTCGTGCCCATAAAATAGAAGGACTAAAATTTGTTGTCGGATGCCTTGTAGCTGCAAGAATTTGGTAATAGGATATTTTCCTCTACAAAAATTAGAATTTGTGACATATTTTGACAAGCTGCTGAGCTTGCATCACACTGGCTATAATTTAAGTACTGTTTGTTAGAATTATTTCATTCAGCTGAAGTGATGAAGATTACTGTTTACAGAGGAACCACAGAGCATGTGTAAATCCCCAGCCATTATTTCTGTTGTTGAGACTTCAGCCCGAAATATTTGTCATTTCTTCATCGCCTTGTATGGTGATCTGTTGGGATTTACACGGCTCGTTGATCCAGGTCGGGAGCTGAGTGATGTTTGGAACGTTTCCACCCAAACGTTCGATGAAGCATTAGTGAAAATTCAACAGGTATCATTTCCTCTCCTTTTAATCACTCCCATTTTAAATGGATGCCAAAATCCCACTTGTTATTTCTAAGCTGCTGGGTAGTGCTGGGTACTTCTGCCTTTGCTGTTGTGTTTCAGACCCAAGGAAAGCATTGCCTGGTACGCGATTACAACACCATTTCAAGCTTGTTTTGAGCTAGAAGCTATACACATGCAGTACCACAGCATTACAAGTGCCGTTGTATGTTTGCACGAACAATTTCAACAACTTTTTAACCCAGATGCACAGGTTCAAAACATATCAAACTGACAGCAGAGGGACCGGCAGCTGAGACATCAGCTCTGTCACTGACTCATTATGTGACCTTCAGCAAGTCACGTACCTGCACGGAAAATATGAATCACGATCCAAACCCACTAAACTACAGATTATCTACAGGTCTGCTCCGGGACTGCCAAAGTGCATTTTTTTTTTTCCTTCTTTTTGAGCTGCAAAGAGGTTGTCTGAGGGATGAGGGCAGAGCGTGAGCACTGGGCTGGCTTTCAGGAGGCAGACACGGAGCTCGTGCTAATTGGTGCTGAGGGCGGGGATGCAGCCTCGCCGCCCTAATCTTTGGGTGTATCATTTTTTTTTTATCAAGGTGTTGCTCGGTACACAAGGGAGACTTTCCTGCTTCTCGAAGCAGTGGTTAAACTCGTGTGAAGGTTCGGCCAACGTTAAATAGCATTTGCTTGTTTAATTTGTAGCTGCCGTGGCATCAGGTGTTCCCATCAGCTGCCAGCCAGTCGGACCAGCAAAACCACGACAAATGCACCTCTCCGAGGCCTTGTGCAGGCTTTTACACCCAGCCACCACCTAACGCGGCGTGGTTTGCGCTCCTGCTGCAGTTTGATGGGGGCAGAGGAGCCTCTTTGCTCACCACCGCAATTTCACCAAACCCGGCACTATTGCAAAGGAAGTCACGGGCGTGCCTCACCCCCGAAAAAAAAAAAAAAAAAAAAAAAAAAAAAAGAGCCGGGGCCCCTTAAGCACCTAACCACATGCAAATGCACTTGAGAATATTGGCTAAAACGTGTGAGGAAGTTGAACCAGCTTTGGGTTTTGGCCATGTATGGTAAATATCTCGCAGCGCGGGCGCAGGCCCGATGTCACCGGCCCCGCCGCGCTCCTGGAGGAGCTGAAGCGTGGCGCCTTGAGGTGCTTCCTACGCTAACCCAGCCGCTCGCTGTTAGGGACAAGAGGCCTCTGCCAGTTGTCTGGGTGAGGAAGACAACCCGCCTCGCAAATATGAGCTGATTTCCCCCAAACTTGCTTTCCTTCTGGGGCAACCCTGTGTTTTTAAGGCAGCTGCTGCGCTCCCCCCCGAAGTGTGGTTTGGGGCAGAGGCTTTGTCACTGTCTTGTTGGTTGTGCTGCTAACCACCATGACAGAGGAGGCAACGCTCGCTTTTACTGCATAATTGCTGTGGGGTTTTTTTTGGGTGCTTTTGCTGAGAAACTGGTCGGGGGGGCTCATGAGGAGCCAGCAGCCCTGGCAGTGCTCGGAGTGCCCCCAGCCCATCTCATCATGTAGTCAGCACCTCTGTGACCCCATTTGTGTGCCCCCCGTAGATAAAAGCTCAGCATGGGGCTGGCTGTGAGCGCAGTGAGGGGCTGAACGTGAGGGAACTGCTGCTGGGCACGGCTGTGCCTGAGGGAAGAGGCTCTGAGGGGCTGCAGGGACCACTGTGGGCATGGGGCTAAAATGAGGGACTAAACACTAGTGGAGGTATTGGGGTGAGGCGACTGAAGGGAGCATTGGTGCCCCCATCCCACTGGGGCCATGAAGGGACCGTGCCCTCCCTCAGCATGCCCTCAGGACAACCTCCAGCCCCCTCCCTCACGGCTCGGCTTTTATAGCCTCCCCCACCAGATGGGCGGGGCCAACAGAGCGCGCGACCGCGCGTGGAGGCGAGCTCCGCCTCCCCATTGGTCCACCGCCCTGCCACTCATCTGACCACCGAGCGAGGCGGGGCCCGTACCGGCGGGGCGGGGCGGGGCTTTGCCGGCCGGGTGGGCGGAGCCAAGCGGGGGCGGGTCCCGCCTCCGGGCGCCGCGGTCAGTCGGGCGGCGGCGGCGGCGGCGGCGGCAGCGGCGGGGGAGGGCTCCGCCGGGCTGAGGAGCGGACGCGGGGCGGCAGCTCGGGAACGCGGTGCGAGGCGGCCGCGGGGGTACCGTAGGGGCGCGGCGGGGGAGAGGGAGGGCGGGCTCCCGGTGGGACGGCGTGGGCGGGAGGGCAGAGCGGGTGTTGGGAGCAGCGAACCCACAGCCTCCGGTACCCGGGCGGGGCCGCCCGTTAGCCCCCGGCCGGCGGCGGGGCAGCGGCTGTCAGCGCTCGGGGGTCCCGAGGGGGCAGCTCGGGTGGCGGCGGAGCTCGGCTCCTTATTAGGTAGCGGAGCGGCGCGGCCCCGCCGCGGGTTCCGGCATCCGGCGGAGGTGGCGGCCGCTGGCGGAGCGGGGCCGGGCCGCGGTTCCCCCCCGCTCGGCTGCCGGCAGCGCCCCGGTGCCACCACCCGGTTGCCCGGTGCCTCCCGGTGTCCCCCGGTGTCCCCCGGTGCCGCCCGCCCTTTGTCCCGCAGCCGGGCCCCGCTCGCTGGCAGCACCGAGCCCCCGGGACAAAAGGAGCCCGGGGCTACCGGGGGGTTACCGGGGGGTTACCGGGGGCTGTTGGGGCTGCTGGGGTCGGGTCCTGCCTCGCTGCCCCCCGTGGGGTGGCCTCAGGCCCTGTACCCCCTCGGGCTGCACCCGGTGGGCTCCGTTACCACGATCCCCATATGCCCCCGTGGGCTGTGATCCCCCCCCCGGGGCACAGCAGGGGACCGGGGGCTGCGTGGGGACAGCAGCGAGGGATGGACGTGGGTCTGACACGGAGCGAAGCCCCTCGGGGGTGCAGCCTGCCCGTGGGGCTCCCGGCACCTCCAGCGGTGTCGGTGACCGGAGATATCGGCGACGTGGACGGGCGATGCTTCCCCCCGCAGCCCTGCCTGGCGTTGGGTTCGCTGCTCCCGGCTCCGTTTTAATCCTAGGCCAGGCTCCAGCCACGCTGCTGGGCGTCAGCCTCTCCCTCAGCCCTGTGCCTGCTGCAGGAGAAGGAAGCGATGCAGCCCCGTGCACACCACGACCGGAGCAGGGGGCAGCTCTTTCCCCCCGTGGGGCAGGGCAGCGGGCGTTGAATCACCCCCTCTTGCTCACGGGGAAAGGCAGATGGCAATAAAACGTCCCCGCTAACGTTGACGTTTGCCAGAGGCTGTGTACACAAAGGTAGGAGATCAGATACTGTCGTGATAAAAGTCAGTGCCTGTTTGGTTTGTGTTTGTTTTTTTTTTTTTTAATTAATTTCCGGAGCACGGTAGAAGCTGACGGGCTCAGGTGCATTTCGGGGAGCGTTTGTTTTCACGCAGCGCTTCGCGGTTGTAATTTTTCAATGGTCACTCGTAGGCTTTCCTACAGATTGCTTTAATCAGCGTTTGTGTGTCTCTTTATGTTCGCTGCTGGCATTGCTCTATCTTCTAGTGAGCCGCCTTTTCAAACATCATTGGATTTTTCAAGTTAAATCTTCATGCTTATTGCATCTGTCACTTCTGGGATGCACTCCAAGCGAAAGGCAGGGATTCAGTGTAATGGCACTGAGCTGGAATGCACAGAAGGGTAAAATATCAGCTTTCTTGACTGATACAGCGAAGGGCTACGAGAGATCTGCTCTCGGTAACTGTTACAGGCATCATGTCGAATTTAATATCGGAGGCTTTAACGACTGTCTCATAAAATGGCTCATTAAAGCACGAAGTCGCGTTTCGATTAGGGGAGGATTTATGTCATTGTTCTTCGTTTGGTTATTGATTCCGAGGCATAGACTCCGCTCGGATGCCAACTTCCTATTTTGAAGACATGAGCAAAACACTTCCTGGCCTGAGTTTTCGGCTCGGTGAGGTCATCGCTGCACCACTCCCAGGGCTAGGAATGTCCTTTTATGCAAACTCGCAGGCACATTTCGCTTGACTTTTAAAGTCTGGCTCTGTTTGTTTTGGTTGTGTTTCACCCAGGCTCTCGTGATAATCGCGGGCCTTCCATGAGGACGCCTTGGAACAGCAACTCGCTGAGGATTTCGAGTGCCCCAGTTTCAGCATTTACAGGGCACATGAGCAAGAGCTGCACGCCTGTGTTCTCTTTTACTCTTTTCCCTCTAGCCTCCCCCACCTAATGCCGTTGGTGTGCTTCAATTCTGGCTGTTAACTCTGAAATTAGTCTGATTAAAAACTGCTTACGGCTTCGGTTCACAGCCACGCCGGTCGTGTGTATCTGAACCGTCAGATCGGTGGTGGCTGTACGCTGATAGGGGCTGAGCTGTTGCTTTCTGTCCCAACACGCACAAACGCAGGTGATGCTGCCGTGACCGGGGTGAATGCCACGTCAAAACTCAGGCAGAAAAGGGTTAGGTTAGCTGGGGTGACTCAGGAAAGCTAGGGCTGGGAGCTGCTTGTCCCAGCTGCGTGGGAATAACTCCCCCAGTATGGGTAGGAATCGGTTACTGGGAGCTGCGTTTGCGAGTAGGATCGTCCTGGTCTGTTTTTCCCTTGTGAATGATTATGCTCAAACGGATTATTAGCTTCTTGCTGAGGGTATAATTGCTCGCTAGGTGATTTTGCACGTGCTCGAAGCCGATAGCATCAGCACGGAGCGTGCTGGGTGGCGCGGGAGGCGCCCAGCCTCGGGGTGCAGCAGCGGGGACGGGTGCTGAGTCCTGCACCAGTGCCCCTCGGAGGAGCAAAGCCACCAGAGGGGTACACGACGGCGTGTATCAGCACCCCGTGGGGCTCGTCTGGTGTGAGTAAACCAGCAGGTGCCATCCTTTAAGAAGCCCGGGTCCCTGCACCGACGGCTGCTCCTCAATTACGGGCGGTGTAAAATTCTTCCTGTTGACAGCAGCCGTGCTTCGGTTCCGCTGTGAATTAGCATTCGACGTGCCTCGTGGGTTTGTGGAGTGAATGCGAAAATGGTCACAATTAATGGCAGGATGTGAGAGGAGGCGATGATTTAGCATAAAATGGAAGGTGTCTGCTCAGGCACTGTGGCGCGCTTGTTCAAATAGATATCTATTTTTTTTTTTACCCTTTTCCCATAAAATTCTTCATGCTACCGAGACAGATGTGATCTCTTAACAGCGGTCATCCTCGTAGAAGGTCACAACGTGCTCCTGAAATGGAGGAGGCTTCTGTGATGGCAAACCACAGAGGCTTTACAATCCTGCTCTGCAGGTCAGGAGCTAGCAAGGAGCTTGACAGCAATATTGAAAATGGCATCGGCTCCTGGAGGGGAAAAAACACCAGCTCTGGCAAGGCCCGCTGGTGCCCATCGAAAGAAGAAGTCTCCTTGGTTTAGAGGTGCCTTTCCTCAGCGTTATCATTTTGCTCGTTGAGTGCTGTTTGCTGGCTCTTGCACAAATTTTGTTGATGATGACAAGCGATAGCTCACGCGCCTCCTGCTATCGGCGTGTGATGTCTCTGCTGAGGTCTAGCCCTCGCTGGGGGGAGCTGGATGTGGCTGGCTCGGTTATCGTGATGCTGCTTGACACTGAGCTGGGCCTCTCAGCCCGTCATAATTAGGTTTTTCTTGTTTTCCCTTTTAATAATTGAATTTGGAAAAGCAGGGGAAATAAAATTAGGGTGGTGGTGGGATCCGACTTAAAGTGATTAAGGGTCAGCCTGATGGGGTCAGGCGCACTGAGATGAGCTGGCAGCTTGCTCTGCAGTCCTGTGGATTCATGCTCTGGTCTAGGAAGCTTCCTGGCCTTCTTGTGGCCCTCCAGAGGAGGTGCAAGTTTTCGGCAAAGCTTGGCTGGCCAGAGCATCTCTGCGTACATTCAGCCAACGTACAGCTCTCTGTGGATGAAAATTAAGGCAACCATTTCTGCAGTGCTGTCAAATACGCCTGCTCCAGATGTCATAAAACCAGAGGGGTTGTTCTGCCCCCAAAATAAGCCCTCTTTGCATCCATCCACGAACCCGGGGAGTGCGTTTCACCTGCAGCTCCCGGCGCCAGCAGCCCGGGTACCTCATTTCAGCTCCCTCTGGTCCCAACCCTCTGAAATGTGGGAACTTCCTTCCCTCCCCCTCCACCCCCTTGGTTCTGCATATAGTTGCCATAGTGACTGTGTTCTTCGGTCCTTGAAAACCCATTGTTTATCCCACGTAAAGGGATAAAAGTGCTGGAGATACCGCGTCTCGGAGAGGGCTGTGCTCCGTGCAGACCTGGCAGGGACTCGCCACCCTCTGGTCCCGCGGATTCGGATATTGGACGTGGGTCAGGTACCATCAGACAGACTGATAATGGGGATAATTAGCACCACCAGGGATTAGCAGGCAATAACAAATTCAAGCCGTAGTAAGCACTCTGTCCCTGGGGAGCCGGGCAGGCTGGCGGGTCTGGGCAGATGATCACTCGATACGCAGATAGGCATCAGCGCAGCCCCGCCAGCGGCCACAGTGCCACGTTTGGTCTCAAAGCTGCTTTTTTTTTTTTTTTTTTTAAATTTTTCCCCTCGTTTTGAATGCTCATAAACTTCACCGTGTGTTATCTTGTGCTGGAATCCCAAACACGCCATGGCTTGGGGTGTACGCGTGGCGTTGGGTTGGTGTTTTGCATCCTCCCGAGGCAGCGTTGCAACCATCTCTCCCGGTTAGCTGGGTGCAGCAGGTTGATATTCTTCTTTCCAAGTGGGAAATGTGAGGTCAAGCGTTTTGCTCAGCTCTTCAGGTACTAGATAAGGAATATTTCTTGCTGGGAATCGTAAGCATGTGTGGTACACAGGCGGCTCACGTGTTGGCACCAGCAAGCATCGAGGTGTGGGGGTTTGCTGGTTCCTTCCTGGCGTAAGGACCGCGGTGTCTTGGAGAATGAGCAGCCACAAAGCTGTCCTGCTCAACCAGGAGGAGGACGAGATGATTTTATTTCTGGTTCTTTTTCATTTCTGGATCTGCTGAGATGGGTTTGCAAGGCAGGAAAAAAAACTTCAGAGCCAGCTCAGACGAACGCAAGTTGCCAGACGCGCTTCTGCTTCAGCACCGCGTGACGTGTAGGCAGAGCTGTCCTCGCACAGAGCGCTCCTAGCCGGGTGCCGTGCTTCCCAGCAGCTTTTTCCTGGCCGCTGCTGCTTTTTGGAGCGATTTGTTAGTTCTGCGAGGCCTCTCAAGACGTGGTTGGAGGGGTAGGCTGCCCAAGTTTGGCCTCCTTTGGATGCGTGTGTGTTATCTCTGCGCTCTTTGCTTTGCTCCCGGACGTTTCTCTGGGGGCAGAGGTTATCTTTTTGGTCTTTTTATGTAGCGAGCGCTACATTGATCTTCTTTTCTACTAGGGGAGTTCTGAAGGGCCACGAAAGATCACATAAAAACCAGCTGGGGCTTATCTGGGTGCAATACCCCCTGCTGTTTTGGCCGCTCTCCTCCAGCGGTGCTGTAAATGCCCCCGGAGCCCAGTCAAAGGGCTGAAAGTTGGGGCTGTGTGTGCAGCACCGGGTGAGTAAAGCTTAAAGGTCACCAGATGCAGGCTGTGATCCCTCGATCCCCTCTTCCTGATGCCAGTTTCTGCCCCAAATCATGGCCTGGGGCTTGTGGCAGGGTGGCAGCTCTGGTCCTGGATGGATCCGCGCCGAAGGGCAGCTGTAGGACGGAGGAAATGGGATTGAACTCGGAGCCCTTTTGTTGAAGCGGATGTTGGAGGGGCCCTAACTGGTACCACGAGATAGGGAGTGAGCAGATGGAACTACCTGGGGTTGAGTTTTAGCCTCCACCCTCCCCCCCCACCCCCGATTTCAAATTGCACGGTAGGGAAATGGGACAGGATGACAATGGTGCTCCGAATTACAGGCTGCTCGGCCAGAAGAGCTGGCAGGACAGCAAATGGAAATCGGGAGAAGTACGTGCCAGGTCCAACGGTGAGAGCTGAGATCCATTTCGCAGCCTATTTGTACAGCATTAAAACCTGAAATGTCTTCACGCCGTCTGGCCCTGAGCCTTCTGCACCTCCTTTGTCGAGGCCGTTGCCTCGCCTTTGACAAGCGGTCACCATTTTTGGGTGGAGAACCTCAAAAACAGCTCCTGTGTGAGCACCTCGCCTGTTGGCTGGGTGCTAGCAAGCAGTGGGAGTCACCAGATGGGGCTCCAGCGTACATAGGATGCGGGTCGAGGTGTTTTGAGTGCTGACTGAGTCTGTTATTACTTTTTGGGGTAGTGTCCGCATCCCAAAGTGTGGTGTGAGGACACAGCCGGTCATGCCGGTCTTTTTTAGGGCTGCAGGTGACACTGCTCACATCAGGGTCATCACATTTGCTGTTGTGGGGCCAGAAGCAAGCTCTGGACGCCACAAAATGAGCCCAAGAGGTCCTGCTGTGGGGCCTGGCCTCGCCCGGCAGAGGGCCCGCGGTCAGGCAGGGCCATCTGGAGAGCTCGGCATCCCCGCCTGGGCAATCTGAGTCACTCTTGGCGGCCCTGCTGGCCAGCCTGGGTTGTGCTAAGCCCTTGTTTCTGCTTTATTTCGAGGCTGGGAGGAATTCACAGCCCTGCTGGCTCCGTATGAGCTCCCTGCAGGCCTGCGTTTCCTGAGGGGGCTCAGGCCGCGGTGCCACGGGGCTGGGACCCAGCGCTGAGACAGCTCCTCCTCAAAACATCCTCAGCATCCACAGCTCCTTCCCGTGGATGCCACGGCATGTTATAATTCGGGAGGAATAGAAAGCAGTTTATCCAAGCCTTTGGAGGTTTCTCCTTTTGATAAATCTTGCCGTTTTTTTTGAGGCGTGATTGTTAACTGTCAGCAAGGAGAAGCAGCGTGATGTTTCCAGGAATATCTTAAAGCCGCTAAGGCAGCAGGAAGCGTGCCTACCTTAGAAAATACTGTGTTAACCGAATTATCTTCGTGTCTGTGCCTCTTCTTGACTGGTGCAGGAGGGGAAATCCTGCACATGGTGCTCTTTGTGCTTTTGTGTTGGGCTCCCAGCACCCAGGGACTGCTTGGGCTCATTGCTGACGGGTGCTGGTGGCTACTGCTGGGCTCCTCTGTCACACACAGACTGCGTTATTTCACTCAGGCATGTTGGATTGCTTCAGGTTGCGGGGGAAAATGCAGTCCCTTCCTGCTGCTAGGACTCGGTCGTGTTGGAAAGAAGTGCCTGTGCCTCAGCTAATTGCTCGGGAACAGTGGGAGGCCTCCAGCTGGGTTTGAGATGGTGAATTGGGAAGACCCTAATGAAGCTCTGGTGGAGAGGAGCTCTTCCTGCATTCATAACCACCGGGCTTTCACCCCAAGCTCATTTCCCAGATTAAAAGGAGAAAGGGGAAAAAAAAAAAAGCTTATAATATGTCACTCAGGAATATGATCTCGGAAGAAGCTTGTGTGCAGCCTTCAGGAGAGCAGAATCCAGCAAATTGAGGTAGCAGCTCCGAACAGATTGATACTTCCTCGTTAGCTCGGCGAGGCTGATAAGAGAACTAGGTCAGCTGGATGGAGCCAGCGTTTTATCTGCATACTTCTCTTAACAGGAATCCTGCAGCTTGGCCGTCAGAGCTTGGCTTGCTGATGTGCAGCTCAGCACCGGGGGTTGTGCTCCCTGCCTCGTGTTTTCCTCGGGGTCAGAGTGTGGTCTGGAGCCCCGTGGCTCTCCCCTTTGTAGGGCTGTAAGTAGCATCCTCCATCGTGCTGTAATGTCTCTGGCTGGCGTTCCCAGGGCTGTTGCTCAGCGCTGGAAGTATATTACTCTGTCTCTTGGCAGTAGCTGAGCACGCAGCGTGTGAAGAGGCACCTCGGGTGCTTATTCCGGCGGAGAAAGTGGAGGAGAAGGAAAGCTCTTGCAGGGGAGCAGGTGGAAGGCAGAGCGAGGCCTTCCCTGGCCAGCTGCTGGCATGGCAGTGCCTGGAGGTGAGAGGTGGTCAGCTCCGGGGCAGGGTTCCCCTTGCCTGGGTGGTGCTCAGGGCTGAGTTACTGTCTGCTGGCAGCAAAAGGAGAAGCTGAAATCCGACCAGGTTGTCCTTGTGTCACCGTGAGTTACGGTAAGGGATGTAATGGCAGCTGAGGAAGGCAAAAGCTACAAAACGGTGTGAGCAATGAGGAGGTGAGTTGCATGCCCAGAGGTCTTCAAGAGAATATATCTGCTGCATCCCAATGTGTGCCTGCAAGGAGCCCCAGCGCCAGGGGTATGCAGTGAGAGGAGCACGAGCAGGGCAGCCTCTTCCGAAATAATCCCTGCTCCTTGATGCCTGGGAGCTCTGGGCCTTACAGGCACTTCTGAGTCAGAGCTCTTGGTGTTACTGCCACTCACAGCGTGGTTGTTTTGGGGGGCAGCTTGGAAAAACAGTCCTATCGAGTATTTCACAAGTTAGACCCAGCACCTTGCGTTTCGTCCCGAGCAGCTATTGCAGCTGATGGTAAGTTTGGGTTGCGTTACAGTTTTGAATGTGCTGTGCTCCCCAGTTGAGATATAATCGAATTCCCTGGTAGTTTGTGGTTTAGGTTCCCATCCCAAAATAGCATCTTGCCAGTGGTATAGCAGCTGGAAATTTCAGTATTGAGTTCAGATTCCAGCTTTTTGTCTTTAAAATGAAGTGAAATCAGATGGCAGGGTCTTGCTCAACCTAGGCTAAAGTAACCAAAGACTGAAAATAATCTGTGCACAAATGTGATGTATTTTGGAATTGTGACCATCTGTAGTAGTCCTCGCCCGTGGTTTAAATAACTCCGAACATCTGAAAACAAAAGTTCTGTCAGCAGTGGACTCAACGTGGATTGATTTGAAGTGGTGCTCCGTGGGGGGAGCAGCTCGATGTCTAAGAGCAGAGCTCTGAGTCCAGGTATTCGTGGTGGTTCCCTTTGCTGTCAGAGGTTTCATGCAAAGCGCTGGGGTGAGCTGCATTTTTGTGGCCGTGTGATTTATATATATTTTTTTTTCTCCCCTTTGCTTCCTCCCTGCCCAAATATCCCAAGATTTGATGCAGGGAGAGGGAGACGAAGTCCTCCCGCAGCCCTGCTGGTGCCGCGCTGCTTCTCCGCCCTGGGAGCCGCTGTGAAGCTGCGTGTGGAGGCTGGTCCCAGCCCTGGCCTCGCCTGCAGAACACGTCCTCACCCCAAAGTCCCCTCCGGGCTGCTTTGGGGCTGCTTTGGGGCTTCTCGACCCATGCCCATTTGCTTTCACAGAGCAGATTGCCTTTCCCATCCTTGCTATCCGTGTGCCTCAACGGTGCGTGCCAGCAAATGCTCGCCTGCTTATTTTCCTTGCTCGCACAAAGGCGTCCTCAAATGCTGTCCTTAAAACGATCTGGCGAGCTCTTCTTCTAGATGAACGCTTCTTCTGAGGTGCTGCCATGTTTATATGGTAAGGCCTTGAAATATTTCAGCGTTTTAAGGAACGTGTGTGTGATTGAGCCGAGCGTTAGGCAGGGCATGGCTGCAGGCAGCCGCGTGCGATGCGCACGCGTGGGCTGCAGGGAACGTGCTGAGGTTGCACAAGCGAGGCTGTGAGATTAAGAAACAGGAGCACGAAGCGATGAGGAAATAACCTGGGCAGTGCTTGGCTCTTCCCCTGCTCACGTGCGTTGGGATGAGGCTTTTTTGGGAGTCCCACGTCCCCCAGCCCCTTGCTGGCAGTGCTGCCAGCACCGGGCTCTGCGCGCACAGCAGGAGCAGCGGGATGGGGTCTCCTGGAGGCCTCCCAGTGCTCTCATCCTTGCTTCCACGCGTGGCTCTGGGCCTTATCTGCTGTGTGATCCCTCAAAGGGAGCTGAAGAGCCACTCGCTGGGTTCCTCGTGGGCTTCTTGGTGGTGGCCAGCAGCTTGGTGCAAGTGGCCAAGCACCGCGGCGAGGGCGCTTCCTCTGCCCCGCGCGCAGGATTTGAGCCTCTGGATGCAACCCCTGGGGCCTGGTTTTGTGTTTAGGACCACACCGTCCTTTCTGATATATTTTTGAAAGGGTTTCAGCTCTGAGCACTCATCGCTTTTGCAGATTAGACCCAGGAGCCTCACCCCAGCTGACTTTAGGACGACCTTCGGAGCTGCCACTGGAGCTCATGGAGCTCCCTCAACGAGGCCGATGCTGAATGGGGTTTGGGGGCTTTCCAGAAGCATTGCACCTTGCTTTTCTTTGGGTTTTCCAGCTGAGGAGAAGCCCTACTCCTTCCCAGCCCCAACTACCAGAGGGAAGCATGGTTCTCCTGGTCTGGTGGCCGGGCTCTCCCTGCCCCCCGAGCCGTAGCCTCGGGCTGGCTGGGACTTCAACTCGCCTTTTATTTCAATGCCTGCCTTTCCAGAAGGGCTCCCAGTCACATGGGCCGAGCAGGATTTTGCCATTAGTGGGGGGTTTTCCTGTGAGTGTTCCCTAGCAGGATGCGTTTCCTCTTGCATAAGCAGACCGAAAAACCCTCCGAAGCCGCAGAAATACATCTGTTGGCCTCTCCAGACAGATAAATCCTTTATAAACAGGAAAGTGGGCAAACTCGTGGCAACTCTCGTGACACATCGTGATGGGAGATCAGAAAGGGACGGGATGAAAAGTCTCAGTGTGCGAGCGGGGCTTGATGGCATCCCGGAGCCTTTTAAATGCTGACACAGAGGCCGGAGCCCGAGCCAGATGGCGGGCACAGGGAGATGGAAGGGAGAGGGAGGTGTAACTCAGCTGGAAGTCACTTGACATTTGAGGGGGGGGGGGGAAAATAATTAATGCAAATTAACAGAAGGCTTTTTGCTGCGCCCCCGTGCAGGACGGGCAAGGTGCTGGTGCCACGCAGCGGGTGCAGGAGATCGGCGCCGGCGCGGAGCTGTCAGCACTTCTTTTGTAGCCGCCTTTTGCAGGGAGCTTCTGGTTTCATTGTGCTGAGGCAAAATTTAAACTCCTCTCAGCTCCCGGCAGCAAGGCTTTAAATCCTCCCGACTTGGACTTTACCCCCCACTAAATAAAAAAAAAAATAATAATAATAAAAGAAAAAAAAAAAAAGCGTTTCCTGTCTAGCAAGTGTGCGAAGATCGTTCCAGCTCCTCGCCTCAGACGTCGCAGCAGACGCAGGGATGGAATTACGTAATTAGCCGGCCTGGTTTAAAGCTTCACGCTCCCAAATGTCACCCTACAGCCCGGCCTGGGTACACTTTGTGGCCCCACAGAGCTGAGCCTCGTCGTGGTGTCCCATCGCCAGCCCGTGCTGCCGTGCCGGGGCCGAACCGCGCTTCTGGATGGCAAATTGGGCAAATTGTGGTGGGTGCCATCGCTGCTCCTCCAAATCCTAGGGGGATTTGGAGGAATTGAGGAATCCCAATCAGGATGCTAAACGCTTCTAGCAAGAGGATGATCCTCCAGGATGACTCCTGGGGGTGCTCGGGATCAAAGCAGCCCTGCCTTGTTTTCCACCTGCTCCTGTGCCGAAAGATCCCCGCTCGCTCCTCTTCCTCGCCGGAGCCTGCGCGTGGCTTTTTTTTTTTTCCCCCCCCCCTCTTTCTCTTTGGAGAGCAGCCAGATCAAAATGGCTGTGATCCAAAGCCAAGAATCGCTCCCTTTGCTATGGAAATGAGGAGCGGAGGCTGCTCGCCATGTGTTGGAGGAGGGCTTCTGCTCACGGGGACGGGGACGAGCTGGAGCTGGGGGGAGAAGGGGCAGCGAGGGGGTGCCCGGGCAATCCCCCTTGGAACAAGAGGCGTGTTTGGGGTTACCCTGACTCTCTGCGTTTTTAAGAGAGATTTGTAGAAAAGAAAACAACAAAAAAAAGCCATTTCTCTCAAATGGGAAGTCAGGTGGTGGAATATCACCGTTGGATAAAAACGTTGCCCTTCCACGGGAGCTGCAGGGAAGATGTAATTATCCAAGCTCCACAAATAATCCTCCCTATTACCCACCGTATCCATGTCCTGGCATTAAAGCAGACAAATGGCCAAGCCCCCGTGTACGTGAGATGTTGGTGCTGGGCAATTTGGGCTCAGGGAGGTGGGGGAAGCTTGGTTTTACCTCCTAAAACACCAGATTTTCATCCTGGTGCCCAGCGGGATGGGAACGGTGATGGAAATCCTGCTGCTGGTGTACGAGGCGGGTTACCTCACCCTTATGGGGTGGCTGAGTGAGTGGGATTTGGCTGTGTGGGGTTTTTTCTGCTCGATTGGGAAAGGGCTGAGCTGGCTGCAGGCTTCCAGAGCTCCAGGTGGCGTCCGAGGGGACTGCTGGTGATAGGGACGTGTCCCCAAAGCGCTGCCACCAGCCTTACCAGTGTGACCAGTAAAGGAACTGGGGAATGGGGTCAGCCCTGCCCTGGGCTGGGAGCTGAGAGCCAAGGGCAGGCCTGGAGGCAGCAAACCCAGGAGCCACGGAGGGATCGCTGGGTGCATCCAGCTGGGACAGGCCCCGTCTTTTGGTGTTTTTGGTGTTTTTGGGTAAGAAACGTTTGGCAGAACGCGTATGACGCAATTCCAGGGAGTTCAGGGAAGCCTGAGCTCATCTGTAATGCGACAGCAATCGCCAACAAGTTGTGTGTAGCTTTTTTTTCCTCTGGATGTCTTGAACACCCTGATCAGTGACGGCGTTTTGCATTTAGAAACAGCACCGTTTTTGCTAAAAACGCACACGTTTGTAACTAAACGGCGTTTGCAGCTCTTCTGCAGCTTCAAAGGGAGCGGGTTCATTCAGGAGACTTAAATCACCATCAGAAACAGTCCTTGTCCTTGCAGGGTTTGCTTCGGCAGGACCTCGTGCACCACATTCAGCTGTGCTGGAGCAGGGGGGGCTCGCTCAGGCAGCCCCTTTATCGCTCCTGCCCTCAGACAGGAGATGCCCTCGAGGCTCGGAGCCTCGTGCTGCAGCACTGGGTCTGCCACGAGCGGCTCTGCCAGGCTCTTCCCAGCCTCTGCTCGTGCTCGGGGACCTTCTGGGAGGCCAGGCAGGAGGTGGACGCTGACATTTTCTGTTTTATTTTTTATTATTTTCCCTAGAGGCTGAGGCAGAAGCGTTTTCTCAGACGTAGAGGCGAGATGCTCTCTGGAGGCTCCTCCTTTTCCTGCAGAGCTGGAGGGAGAAAGCCTCGTAGGACAGGCAAACCTCACCGCCCCAGGCCCCAATACCAAGACTGTGGGCATAAAACCACAAATCCTGCTCGCTCCCAGGGCCGGGACCCGCACGAGGTCCCGTGCCCATCATCTTCCAAGACTCGAGCGCTGGAATTTTCCACGCCGGTCGCTTTCCCTCTATTTTAACTGAAGCCTTCTTGAAAATCCTTTTCTCAAGAGAAGTGCCGCGGACACACTAAGTTGATTTGAGTCATTAGGTTATTTCCATTACTCCTTTCTGCCTAGGAGCCTCATTTTGTTGTTTTTTGGTTTTTTTTTCGTGAGATTTTGGAGCCAGAAGAAAGCAGTGGGAGCTAGCTGACATGTGGAACCACTTCACAGGCACACCGGATTTTGAGAGCTTGCATTTTTATTTACATCCTCGGGACCCCGGTCTGACTTGAAAGTAAACAAGTTCAATCCGAGCCCGGATTTATCCCTGAAAATATGCGGAGACTTGTCTAAAAACCGCTTTCAGGCTTAGGAGCTTCCTTCCCCGCAGAAAGGGAACGCGTCCACAGCAGCAGCGCCGCCGCTTCGCCGGCGACCTCCTTCTGCAGGAGGAAGCGTAGTTGGGTCGTGTTTGGTACGAGACGCTCTGAGACTTGATTTTTTTTTTTAAAATAGAGGTAAAAGTGAGAACTTCAGGTCTGGAGGAAGTTCCCTGGGGGGGTGTGAGGAGTGAGTTTGGTGGCGGTGGGAGCTGGGCGCCGGGGCGCCGCTGACCGCCACCCTTTGCAATTCCTCCCCGCAGACACGATGAGGCGAGTGGTACGGCAGAGCAAGTTTCGGCACGTCTTCGGCCAGGCGGTGAAAAATGACCAGTGCTACGACGACATCCGCGTCTCCCGCGTCACCTGGGACAGCTCCTTCTGTGCCGTCAACCCCAGGTTCGTCGCCATCATCGTGGACGCCAGCGGCGGCGGCGCGTTCCTGGTGCTGCCCCTGCACAAGGTGGGTTCCTCGCTGCTCCCTGCTCGGCCCCGCGCTGTCCCTGCAGCTCTCGTTTGGGAATTTTGTGCCTGCAAAGTCCCCGCCGTGCTGTGACAAGCGCGGCGGTGCCGTGTGAGGAGCCGTGTTTGATGTCTCTCCTCGGAGTGATGCCTCCTGCGCGCTGAGCACGGGAAATAAGCGTTTTGCTCGGCTAATCTAAAACAATTCTTGGCGTCAGGAGTTTCTCAAAGCTCAGCGCTCCCTACGAAGCCTCCTGCAGTAGCTGCAGTCAGGCGTTGAAGCCGTCAGGAGCTTGGTTTCGGTGAGGATCACTTCATTCAGGAACGAGCCCTGCAGACGGGTGGCACCCCTGGGTGCTGCTTCCAGGAGGTGCAGCGGCACAGCCCTCGTGGCCACGGGCTCGGAGCTGATCTAGGCTGCTGCTCATCCCGTCGGTAACCCTTTCATTATATGGTTTGCACCAAGAACAGCCTCGGTAGGAAAAGGGCTCCTCCAGCAGCTCCGCAGCTCTCCCGGGGCGCGTGGCTGGGATTTATCCCCCCGCAGCCAGGTCTCGTTAGCACTCGGCTAACGGGGAGGAGCGGTGCTCCGTGAGCCCATGCAAGGAACATCCCTTATGCCCTATCCTGTGCAAAACGCTGCCAAATCTCCAAGAAATCATCTTGCAGCGGGGCCGTATGCTCACCGAGGCTTCCCCATCTGCTTCGAACGGCGCAGAACCCCAGGGATGCGCTCTGCAAGGCGCACGGGAAGGTGAGGTCCCTGCCCGGCAGCTAGGAGAACCCAGCCTCCCCCAGACACTTGATGCAGCCAGAGATGGGCACAGAAACCTCCCTGGCGCTCTCGTAGGGTTCTGTGGTTCAGAAGCACAGGGACGAGCAGCAGCAGCCCGAATTCCTTTAGCCCCCCAGGTCTTGCACGGAAAAACCTCAGAGCATCTTCCCTTTCCCTTCTGCTGGAGGGCAGCGCTCCCATCTCCCTCCCTGCTGCTCCGCCGTTCCTTGCAGCCCCTTCCCACTTGGATAAAGTCGGTAGGCCAATGCAAGCGGATTTTAACCCAAATTTAGAGCCGGGGGAAGGTATTTCCTCGCAGGAGCAGTCAGCGGCGGGGCTGTGCTGTGAGTCGCAGCGCTGCGAACAAAATGGTTCTTCCCAGCAGAGCAGCACGAGATGAGGAAGCGAGGTCTGCGGCGTGGCGCAGGAGCCTCGTGGTGTTTCCTCGTTCCTTTAAAACCTTCCTTTTTTTGTCTGAAACCAGAATTTTGCTTTTTTTGTCTGAAACCAGAATTTTGCAGGCTGATGCTCCTGCTCCGAATACTCCTTTCTCCTTCATTTCGTGTGTCTGTGACCCTCCAGCATCCCTCGGCCCGTGACCGGCCCCGTCCTTTCTCCCAGCTCCGCGTGCAGCCGTGCCCCGTTCATCCCTAGAAATGGTGGCTGGGTTTGGGGTTTTGGGGTATTTATCCCTATAACCCGGCCGTGCCCCAGCACTCTGCCTGGGAGCATCCTCTGGGTGCTTCTGGTCATTTTGGGTAGGTTTGGGGCTTTTGGGCATTTATCCCATTAACCCGGCCATGACCTCAGCACTGCCTTGGAGCATCCTTGGGGTGCTTCTGGGCATTTTGGGTGGATTTAGGGTTTTGGGGCATTCATCCCATTAATCTGTCCGTGCCCCCAGTGTTCTGCCTTACAGCATCCTTGGGGTGCTTCTGGTCATTTTGGGTGTGTTTGGGGCTTTTTGGGCATTTATCCCATTAACCCAGCTGTGCCCCTTTGAGCACCCTTGGGGTGCTTCTATTCATTTTGGGTGGATTTGGGGTTTTTTGGGCATTTATCCCATTAACCAGCCATGCCCTCTGCCTGGGAGCATCCTCAGCATGCTTCTGTTCATTTTGGGTGCCTTTAGGCATTTTCTATCATTTCTCCCCTTCCCCCTCCCTGCCACCCCCCCCCCTCCCCGAGTCCACCCCCGCGCGTCTCCTCCCCGCTCCCCCCGCCCCTCCCCGAGCCGCGCGCGCGCGTTCCCGCGCCCGCCGCAGCGGCACTGCGGCGGCCGCGGCTTTTTTACCATATATGGTCACGGCAGCGCTCGGGGCCGCCGGCAGGCGCCGCGCTGATTGGCGGAGGCGGAGCCGCGGCGCGGCAAGTGCGCGCCGGTTAACCCTTGCGCTGCCGGCGCCGAGCCGCTGCTGGCGGGAAACCGCCCTAAAAGGGGGGCTGCGGGGGGCCGGGGCCGGGTAGGGCTGGGCTGGGCAGGAGCTTTGGGGGGGGGGGCTTTGGGAGCTGGTCCCAAAGCTGCCCCCATCCGGACGAGCCCCAGGATGGGGTATTTGGGTGACCCGCACCCATGGGTGCTGCTGGGGGGCACCCATGGGTGCTGCTGGGGGCTCCCTGGGGTGCTGGGTGATGCTCAGGGGGGTCGGGGACCCGAAGCAGGAGGTTCAAGGGGATGCTCTGACCCAGCTCCTCTTTGTCCAGAGCTGAAAATTTGGTGTTTTGCTTTTTTTCTTTATTTTTTTATTTTTTTGAGCTGAAAAATTGGGATTTTTTTTTTTTTTAATTATTATTATTATTTTTTTTATTATTATTATTTTTTTCTTTTAATTTACCCTCTGGACAGGAGCCCTTTTGTTGTGGCCCTGGCTCTGTGCTGGGGGGGTGGAAGCTCACAGCCCGCAGCCACCCACCCTTCCATAAGCCCCCATAAGCTCACGCAGCCCCCTTGGCACACACACACCCCGCTCGTTTTTTACCCTTTTTGCACCCTCCTCCTTGCACCCCGCCTGCATTTCCATCACGTTCGGCTGGAGGGGGGTGAATGGCCACCAGCTGCTTTTTCCCTGATTTTTTAGGCTGCCCCTGGCAGCCCTGGTGCTGGCGGTTGTTCCCCCAGCAGCGTCCCTTTGGGGTGTCCCCGTGGCATCGTGTCCCTGGGTTATGCAGGGTGCAAGCACACTTACAGCAGGGCTGCAGGGGGACCAGGAAAGGAAGGTAAAATTAAAATTAACATTTAAAATTTACAGCTAAGCTGAAATCTGGAGTCCGGGGACAAAATCACAAAATCACAGAATTGGAGGGGTTGGAAGGGACCTCGAAAGATCATCGGGTCCAGCCCCCCTGCCAAAGCCGGTTCCAGTTTTAACAGAAAAATGGAAAAATGGAAAAAAAAAACAGAGATCGGTTTTAACAGAAATAGTTGGAACTTCCCCCAAACAGCTCATCCAAGGGCTGAGACATTTACGGCCCCGGTGAGCTCCTTCAGACAGGTGGGATTCATTCCCTGCAGGGGGGTTAAGTGCTGGTGGAATCACACCGAGGGGACAGAAGGAGTGGATCTGCACCTTAATTGCAACCTAATTTCTGGGCAACACATCCCGTGTTTTGGATCCCTACCCAAAGGGCTTCCACGACTGGAAGTTCAATTTTGAGGCTCGTTCCAAGTTTTCTGCTGAAATGCAGGAGCCGTAGCAGCTCGGGGTTGTGTCTGTGCGCTCTGGGTTTCACTGCTCATTTTTTTTCCTTAAAGCCAGCACGCAGGGAGCTGACTTTGGCCACTGATTTTGCAGAGGATCCTACAAAAACACTCCTGGAAGCCCCTGCAGCTGGCTCTGGTCTGCTGGAAGCGCGTGGCACCGATGCTGAAACCCCCAGTGCGCCCCGAGCAGCGGTGCCAGCCCAGTGGGGCCCTTCCCAAACCCCAAAACCCTTACAGCCCGGCGCTGCTCGGGCTGGGCTGGCTGTGTGAAAGGCTCCTGCCTGTCACTGCCTTCTTCCTCTCTCCTCTTTGTGTCCCCTTCACGTCTGGGCACCCCCGAACAAGGGCGGCCGTCTGGCTCCTGCAGCAGGCGGCGGCTGCGGCTCGCGCCGTGCAGCTGCCGGGGTGAGCGCGGTGCCCGGGGGGGGGGCTGCAAAAGACCTTGGTAGCGAGAAGACCTACGAGGCTTTGCACGCCTCAAATCTCTCCTTGCACAGCCCTCCAGAAGCCCTTTTGGGAGCAGCACTCTTCCTAATCTCCCAAATTCGCTACGGATAGTCTGCCAAGCTCCGAGTCTCCGAAAGGCGCAGAGGGAGCAGGAGCCCCCTCCGAGGAGAACAGGCAGCGGTCGGCTTGGATTTCACCCCAAAGCAGTTGCGCCCCGATTTCCTGCTGCAAACTTCTGCAAAGCCAGGGTGGTGAAATCGCCGGGGCTTGTGCAATTCGATGCCACTTCCCCCTCGCACCCGGCGGGCCGGGGGAAGCAGCTGTTCCCCGCGATATTTTTACCAGAAGCCGGGAGCTGTTTCCTGCAGCCAATTGCCCTTTTCTGGCCAAGGAGCGATTGTAAGACAATCATATTAATTCATAAAAATACTGCTTTTAGGAAGGGTTTTCCTGTGCTGCTTATCTGACCCTTCTGGGTTAAGAACTAAGCTTTTTTTTTTTCCATCATCTGTTGGTTTTCCTAAATGAATTCCCGCGGTGAGGTCAGCCTCCCACCTGCTGAAGGACCTGAACATCGAGCTTCCAGTCAACATCCCCCAGCATATTAAACCTAATCCTCAAGTTCACCTTTTTTGGCTTTTATAACTTTTTTTTTTTCGCACCCACAGCTCTTGCAGTATCAAAAGCTGCTGCTGCGCTACGTTGCTCAGCCGGAGCGGCCGTGGATTATGAGAAGGATTTAATTTCTGGAAGTCACACCGAGTTAATTTTAAGCTGTGTATCAACACTTGAGATTTATTTTAAATCCTTAACTAATTAAAAGATTACCTGGGAAAAAAAATACAAGGAAACCTGGGAGGATTAAGTCAGTGTTTTAGTGCGAGAAGTCCCTTTGGGCAGAGCCCCCCGGACAACCTCTGTGGGGCTGGTGCCCCGCCGGTCCCATGGGAAGGGGAACACTTTCTAAGGAGGAAAAAGAAGCAGAAAAAAAGATGAAATGCCTTCAGAACATCAGAGGGGAGCTCCTGCTTTCTGCTGGGGGCGTTTAGGGCAGCGCTGTGGTTTCTCCTGCCCGACGCCCCCCTTGGCACCCTGCTGCCTCTCCCTGGCAGCATCCTGCTCTGCCAGAGCAGCGGGACGTCGCCTGTCCTTTGGGCTTTGTGGATAAACGTGCTTCATCTCCCTCACTTCATCCTAAGAACCTCTCCTTCTCCCCTTCCTTACTCTATTTCCTTGCTCGGGATTTTTCCGTGTGACTCCCCGCACAGGGGTGCACCTTACAAGCGGCAGGTTATCAGGTCCGAGCTGCTGCTCACCTGCTGCGGGGCACCAAGCTATTTCTGCTCCACTCGGTTGAACTTCTCCTTTGTGCATCTGCTCTCTTTTTTTTTCTTTTCACAATCCAGATGCCGCGGGCCTGAGAGACGCCTGCCCTTCTGCTCAAAAATAGCCGCGCTGGGCAGATCTCAAGTTCCTCAGCTCGGTGGCCGGGCTGAGCTCCGTGCCCGCTCGCTGCCCCACTTCCCCAGGTGGCCAAGGGAAGCCTCCTGCTCCTCTGCAGGCACCGGGCTGCCTCCCCTGCTCTGCTTTTGGGCTGGTTTTTGCTGCAGGAGCGAGGAGGGAGATGCTGCCGGGGCCGGTCCTCCAGGCGCTGGCGGTGGTGGAGCCTCCGCCTCTCCTCCTCCCGGCTGCCCCCGGAGCAGCGCCACTTGGGGAGCTGAAAGGAGCACAAAGAGGCGAGTTTAAAGGCATTACAGAGAGCTAATTTCAAAAACGAGCTCCGTGTGAGGTGCTCAGAAGCACACCGTGGCCAGCCGGCTGTCACACTCGCTCGGCTCCTTGCGCTCGCGCCGCCCGGGTTCATCGTGATCAAAACCGAAAGGTGAACTTCGTGGTTTCATTCCTTCAAATTGATTTATTTTTTTTTTCCCACCTCCTTCCAGTAATTAATTACTGTAAAAACTCTAAGCTGAGCTGACAGGAGCTCGTGCAGCCTGCAAATAATCACCCTGGGCTCCTCGCAGAGGCAGGTACTCACCGGCACGTCGCAGCTTTGGTCTTCTTTTTCCCTTTGGGCTGAGCCCTGTACTTATATTTGGCCTTTAGCGTGGCTCCTGAAATATCCTCATGATCTGTTCGTGTGCTTTGCATGTTTCTTCTTTAATTAGGCAAATTAAATTGGACGGGCTACACTAGTATCAGGCGTATTACCTTGTGAAACCCAACTGCACGTGCTGGCGTGCAGGAGGAGTCGCACAGACCTCGCTTTTTGAATGTGCTTTGTCGCTTTTCACCTACAACGTCTTCACTTCTAATAATTTCAAAACCCTTTGAGTCACCGAGACGATGCATTGATTTTTTTTAGACATAATTTGACCCATTAGGAGACGGCTGTTGTGTTGTTTCCGTAACGTAACTCCGGCTCTCTGTGGATCTGTACCTTGGTTCCTGGCGGTGGAGGTCTCGAGGTCAGCAGCCCTCCAAAGCCCACGTCCAGCATTATTCCGATCCTTTGTACCCAGGGCAGCTTGGAATAGGAAAAAGGAATAGGAAAAGCCCTCTGCGTGGTGCTCAGGAGGAGGTGTAGATTAAGGGACATATTCCCCAGCCTCGGGATGGTTGGGGAACATCTCGCCAAATGGCAGAGCTGAAATGCGTCTTTTAAACACAGGAGATGAAGCATCTGTCCCAAAATGTGCCCTCCCTGCCTCTCCTCCCATCACCAGGTCCCATAAAAAGGCCACCAGACCCTTCAGGGTCCCAGCGGGCCCTGGCCCTGCGGTGTGGGCTTCTCCTGCTCACTCTGGTTTTGTTTTCCTTATTTTTTCATTGCTTCAGACACCGTTTCCCTGGTGTGCATCACGACTTGACCAAGAGAGAGAATGGTGATTAGCCAGAGGTAATCACCAAGATTTAAGAGCAGGGATGGTGCAAGAGCTGTGCTGGCATCTCCGGGTCCCCCCAGGACGTTTCGGGTGGGAACATCTGAGCCTGAATCTCCTGAGTCCCTTGGGAAGCCCCCCCAGAGGCAGGTGGGGGTCAGGGAGGGGGCTGCGGCCACCGTCCACGTCTCGGCAGCATTTATCTCTGAAAATAGCATTTGCTCTGCATCACCAGGGCTTAAAAGCCTTCCGCCCGAGCAAAATACTTTCATGATGAAAGCGAGCAGACTGGGTAAACTCCACGAGCAGCAACACCCTTCAATTAGAGAGCCAGCTTGGTTATCTTTAGCCGTCGCTGGCCGCCGCCGTAAAGCGCAGAGAAAACCAGAGCTTCCTCGTGCGGGCATGGCGTTGGGGCTGCTTGCCCTCCTCCCGAAACGTGGCCAGCAGCTCAGCCCTGCCTCTGCCAGCAGGACACGCTCAGGATACATCCGTGCAGAGGATGGAGCCCCCGTGTGCTGGGGAAGGCTCCAGCGTGGCCCTGCTGGTGCTGGGGAGAGGTTTGTTTCCTCTGCTGGTGCTCAAGATGCTCGTGCCACGAATGCCAAACGCCTTGGGAGCATTAGGAGGCGTCTTATTCTTCACTGTGCTCTGGGTCTTTGGGGTTTTACAGCTCTTTTCCTTCTTTTTTTCCCTCCAGACGGGCCGGATTGACAAGTCCTATCCGACAGTGTGCGGGCACACGGGCCCGGTGCTGGACATAGACTGGTGTCCCCACAACGACCAGGTCATCGCCAGCGGCTCCGAGGACTGCACCGTCATGGTAAGTGGCCCGGGGTTCCCTCAGGGAGCAGGGCTTGCTTCGCCCAAATTGGGGTGCTGCAAATGTTTGTGATTCGGAGGGCAGACGGGGATCTGCTGCCCCGACACCGAGCGCAGATCCTTCCCGGTGTCAGAAGTCCCGGGCGTTCTCTCCATCACATTTTGGCTCTGCTCAAGGAATTACGGTGTCCTGTCTGCAGGAGCCAGCTGGATGCTGGAGCAAAACCAGCTCTGGTACCCGTGTAACAGAATTTGCACCCTCGCAACTGGTTCTTTTTCTGGAGAGGAGAACCTCTCCAGCTCCAAGGTCACGCTTGGTGGAGCTGGCTTGGCCGGCGGCTTTCTGGTTTCATCTCGAGTTGCTCTTCCATTTTGCCTTCCTCTGGGGATCCGTCTGCTGCTCGAGAAGAGCAGGAGCTGTGCCAGGCAGCGGTGACTTGTTCTGATCTGCAGTGCTCTAGGGAAGGCAGAGGTGGCTCCGTTCCTCAGATATCCTGGCAGATTTGGTGGCGTGTGCTGGAAGGAGGTGGGGGTGAGAGGGGAACGAGCGCATCTGCTTGCAGAACTGCTTCAGCCCTCGATGTAAGGATGCTGCTTCCATTCTCCTTCCATCTACAGACTGTGAGTAGATACCAGACGTTTAAAACATGTAGTAACAGGGATCCAAATCCTGCACCTGCCAACCTTGGTGCTGAGTCCTCATTCACCTCATCCAGGGCGCACTGAACAATACTCGACCTTGCCCGGTGAGGGATGTGGAATCCCGCGCATGCAAACGCAGCAGAAGAAGTGAAAGAAAATCCTTGTGAGATGAAATAACGCCAACTAACTTGAGTGATCTTTGGCCATATTTAGAAATGCTGTAGGCTGAATGTTATATTGAAATCTTATTATAGATCACGGCAGATAAATTCCTTTGCTTCTGCTCATCGTTAAGATGTTTGGGAGGGGATTCATCCCAAGAGGCTTATCCTGGGACAGCTCTTGCCTGTGATCTCCCAGTCTTGGAAGCTGAAGCATGTTAACAAATTGTCCTATATTTAATATTAAACAAAACAACAAGCTTCTGTGTTTCTAACCGTCACTACTGGGCTGGAGCTGAGCTTTGAAGGATGCCTTAATGCTGCTCTGGAAAGCAGAGCCCAGAAAGCCCGCGAGTCGGAGTGAAACTCGAGCAGCAGCAGCAGCAGACAACGAGGCCGAGGTCCACGGCTGCCTTTCTGGAGGCAAAATCAGCCTCTAATCCAAGTGCAATGCCAAGTATGTTGCGAGGCTCCACAGGGATTGAGTTATGCAGAAAACCAACGTTGTGCAAGTTGTCCAGGGCTCCTGATACGGACACAAAGCGTCCCCAGGAACCGAGCCTGCTGCTCCGCAGGACCAAGAGGAGCCTCTCGTTGGGTGTCACGCAGTTTGTGATGGGAAGTGCTGCATCCCAAGGCACTTGGCACGTGGTAGCTGGGCTGGACAGAGCCAGAATCTGCGTGTAAAGAACATGCCTGGACCATCCGGGAGAGGAACTGGATGGGCTGCTGAGCCCTCCCAGCTTTAATTGCTTTTTCTCTCTCTCGGCACAAGTAATTTGGCATCCTGGTTGCTTTGCTGGTCTTCAGCAAAGGTTTTGGAGCCCTGCTTCCTGAACAGCCTGTCACCGAGTAAACCCTCCTGACTTTGTTTAAAGGATCTGTAGTCTTCAGCTCTGAACTCCTCGTTAGCCATGAGAAATGCAAAAGTAGTGATGTGACGGAGGAAAACCGTGTGGCTTTCTGCAGAAGTGGCAGCTGCTTTCAAAAAGTAACTTACATTTTCCAAGGCCATCAGTTCATTGATGCTGTTTCTGCCCAGGTTTTCCATCTTTTCTGCCTGCCTGCCTGTTTTTTCCCCCTCTCCTGTCTCTCCTGGTTTTCTGACCGCATCTCCTTGCCCGCAGTGCTACCAGTTCCTGAATTTGTGGGCTTTTCCCTTGGATAAAACCCCACCAAATGCAGCACTGCTGGGCTTCAGCTGTGTGTCCGAGCTGAAGTGAGCCCCTTCCCTGCAGCCGTGCCTTTGAGCTGTCTGCAGGGCTCTTGTTGCTCAGAGAAGGTTGACTTGGCACGCTCAAAAGCGAGAAGCATCTTCATAGAAATAAAAACTCAAATCTGTAGAAGGTGGAAATAACCCCGTGAGCTGCATGCAGACAGGTATGGCATTGAGTTGGTTAGATGAGGGAGTGAAATGGGGCAAAATAGGGGAAAGCAGGCATCTTTTTCTGCTACCTCTGGGCTTTGTAGCTTGGGCAGCTTTAGAGCTTTGACCACTTGCGGATGCACTGGGATTTTTCAGATGAGAGGCGCTTGCTGGGTGTGATGTGGGTGCTCTGTCACACCTGGAGCATTCAGAATTACCTGGAGGGAGAGAAGACGATGGGTGGCGAGACTCAGGGCACCAAAACAGCCTCGTGGCCCCTCACTGCTGTGCTGCAGAGGAGTGGGATGGGCTGTCCCCATCTCCTCTGCCCTAACCTGCTCTCAGAAGGAGTTTCTTGAGAGCACTGTGGCATGCAGACACCTCCTGTGGCCTCCTTCTGGTCTTTCCTTTGGGGAAGGATTCTCTTGTGCCTACAAATCAGGAGTTATTTAAATATTTGTGCTCAGCGCTCTGCTGAATGACTGTAACGTGCTGCAGCTTTTTTAATTCAGCTGGAAAATGACTGCGTAAAGACGTGCAGGTGACACCAGCTGGCCTCTCCCAGGTATGGAAGATGTGCTTCATCAGCAGCTGAATGCTAACGAGCTTGCTGGTAACGGCAGGAGAGGAGTTCAGTCGATGGAACAAATTGTTTTAAGGTTAAACCAGAGCCCTCGCAGCGACCTGAGACGGGAGCCTGGCACCAGGCAGTCCCGGAGCAGTGCTGGTGGTGGTGGTGTGGCACCGAGCTCTGTCCCCACGAGGTGAAAGATTTGGGCACCAGGCTGGGCTGAGGATGGATGCACAAAGTGTCTGAGCAGAAGCACCCCACCCCGGGCAGGAATGAGGGGGCCAGGTCGCTTGGGAGCATCCCCTGACCTTTTACACTCCTCGTGTTTTGTTTTTTTTTTTCTGCAATACCAAGCAGGATGATTAGGTCAATCGTTTCTGTAATCTGCAGAGGATTACACTGCTCTGCAGCTGCTGTAAACTAGAGGGGCTTTCCCTCTTTCCCTTGAAGAAAAAAACAACAAACTCTGTCCTCCAGAGGCTCTTTAAAAAAAAAAACCTCCTTTCCATTGGTATTCTGCCTGTAATTCCTCCCCCCTTCGCTCGCTGGCTCAGGTTTGAACCCAGTCCTGGAGCTCTCCGGCACGCAGAGGGCTTGGCAGCGGGGCTGCTCTCACCCCGAAGGCCTGCTCCTCAGCTCAGACACCAAAAAATAAAAAAGGGGGATGTCTGGGGAGGGGTCCCAGCCCCTTCTGACAGCTGAAGCTGCAGTCTGTGCTGCTGCTGCCTCGCCACGGAGAGCCATGGGTGTAAAAGCTGCCCCTTTGCGCCCGGGCTGCCGGCTTCTGCTCGGGTAGGAGCTGGTGCTGCCCCTGGCTTTGCGTGAATAAATCCAATTTTCAGAGCTGCTCCCACGAAGCCTTGCCCTTGGGGTGAGACTGGGTGAATCGGGGCAGGACGCTTGGCAGAAAAGCTTGGTTTCCCCGAGGGGGAAGAGACGCTGCGCTCACTTTGCTGTTTGTAAGGGCTCCTCGGGACCCTGGGGTAAGCAAATATCTGGCTCCTTGCTTAATCCTTGGTGTAACATCAGCTTGCCTGCACCAGCCCTAGCCGCCAGGGCCTTTTTGTCTAGAGGAGAAGCTGTTTGGGTGGGTTTTGCCTCTGGTTTTGGTGGTTTTTGTCTCTCAGCTGCGCCCAGCGGCCTTTCCCAAGCTGTCACCCCCGCGGGTCCCTTCGGCTCCGTCTCCCGGCCCCCCTCCCGGGCCAGCCGTCTCCCCGGTTTAGGTAATACCTATTTTTTGCAGCATTGCCTTAGTGCTCGGAGCTGTGAAGGGTTCGGAGGCGGTTCCTGTGAGACCTGCGTGCAATAATTACACCAAGTGCGGGTGCTGCTTTTAGCAGGCTGCTTTGCGCGTCAGCAGCCGTGCGCCGAGCTGCTGCTGCTGCTGTCAGGTTTTTATTCCCTGGCTGGCGTGAACAAAGCTGCCTCTGTAAAAACTGACAGCTTTGTAACCCCATTTCACCCTGCAGCAGGCAGGTGAAGTGCCTTGCTGCGATGTGTGAGGGGTTTGAACACAATCCTCCGACGGCAGGAGGTGGCCGGAGCGAGCGGGGCGCTGTGCTGCCCTTCGGAGTGCCCAGCCCTGCTTTGTAGCCCAATTTAAAACCCTGACCCCTGGAAAAAGCCACGGCATTTGTCACCTTGTCACCCACGGTCCCATCAGCCAGGAGGAGGAGAAGGGATTTGAAATCCTAGAGCAGGAATCCTCCGCGGGGGGCCTGAGGATGCGGAGGGGGACAGCGCCCAGAGGATGGCACCAGGGGCTGGAATCCCATCAGGGCTGGTTGGAGGTGAGCTGGGACACGCAGGGGATGCTCACGTCTCAGAGGTTTTCATCTGAGCAGCAGCAGCCGTCCCTGGGAGAAGAGAGAACCTGGGACGAGAGCGAAAATCCAGGCATTTGTGTCTGCCTCACCCCAAAACCCGCCTGGGTCGCAGCCCCTGCCCTGACCCCTTGCCTGGGTGCTGCGGGCAGGGCTGGGGGTCCCTGCTCTGCTCCTCCAGGATAAAAACAAAAACAAAAAACAAAAAACAAACAATAGGAATCGAGGGAAATGTGCTCTGATGCTGCCACCTACCCGTGGGCAGCTCTCACTGCTGGGCGATGGGTTTCTTGCAGGTTTAATGCGCTCTGTGCAGGTCAGGCTCAGTTCAAAGGCTCTCGTCCGATGCTGAATTGCAGGAATAGTTCTGGGAGGGCAGCTCCTGCCCTGGGGCATGGGGATTTTTCCTCCCTCCCATCCCTGGGCTCTGCTGGTTGCAGAAGCTGCCCCCTGGGGCTGGTGAATGCCAGGCTCTGCAGCTGACAAGGCGAAGGCACGGGCTGGAGGTCCTCGGGGTTATTCCTCTTCCTGACGGCTCTCTCCTGGGATTTGCTCCCATTTTCCTGTTTATATCAGGAGGGACAGCCCGGCCTTCTGCTCTGCCTTGGCACGGGAGGCGTGAAGTGAATGAGTAACGCGCTCTGCAGCGGGGATGGATGCCCTCTGGCTAACCCTCTTTTCCTTTTTCCCCCTTTCCAGGTGTGGCAGATCCCCGAGAACGGACTCACCCTGTCCTTGACAGAGCCAGTGGTGGTTCTAGAAGGCCACTCGAAGCGAGTGGGCATCGTGGCTTGGCACCCGACCGCACGCAACGTGCTGCTCAGCGCAGGTACGGGGTCAGCTCCTGGCCACATCCACCTCGTTTCACTGGTGCCGTGTCCTGGAGCAGGGATTTGGAGCCTGGCTGCTCCTTTCCCTCTCCCGGCAGCTTGGGGCCAGTGAATCACAAACCCGTGACAGTTCCTCGGAAGGCTGGGACACGTGGCTCAAAGCCCTCTCCACGTCCCGGCCTTTTATCATCCCTGCTTTTACAGGGACGAGAACCAGGAAACTGAAGGCATGAATTACTGTATGAAAACTGCCCCAGTTTTCATCCCAAGCTCCATCAGCTGATAACTATTCACATACGCGCTCCCCTCCTTCCTGTTTTCATGTTTTTATTTCATTTATAAAAGGCCCAAGTGTTTCTCCTTTTCGCTGGTCCCTGCAAGGTGTCCTGCTGGTCCATCCCCAACCTTTCAGCATTTCCCAAATCGTCTCCTTGGCCGGTCTGGTCTATGCAGTCAGATTCTTTTGACCGCTGAAAAACAGTCAAATCATGATGGAAATAAAATGGAAAAGTCATTATCCATTAGCTCACTCGGAGGCTTTCATAGCATGACCTTTAGGTTGGAGCCTAATAAAAGAAGCAAATCGTTCCGGCCGCACTCTCAGCTGAGCTCTGTGGGGTTTTGGGGGGTGTAAACGCCCCCTGAGGAACTGGCTGGCTTTTGATCTGGTTTCCCCAAAAACGCTTTGATTGCAGACCCTGTGGCACTGAAATTAATGAAGCTCGGTGTGAGGATACACAGAAGGAGAGGCTTGTTCTTCCTAGGTAGCTTTTCCAGAGTGCTGCACTCACAAGCAGAGGTCCCCAGGGCTCCTCTTGGTGGCGACAAACCGATGCTGGATGTCCCAGGCTGTTTGGGAGGGCACAGTGATCATTATCTCAGCCTCAGCGTGTTTTCACCCCTCCTTGAGCATTAGGGGAGCTGAATAACTCAGCGCTGGGCTTTGTTCCCTCACCTGGCGGACTGACGGCTCCAGTCCCCTCTTATTTTGCTGTCGTCCTCTTTGAGGCTTTGTTCTTTGTCTTCTCACTGTTTGCTCCTTGAGCAGAACCCCCTGCCTAATGCCTGCAGTCCTTGTGAATCTGCTGACCTCGGCTTTTGATGTCTGCCATTCTTCTTATACCTTTGTTCTGCCGTTTCCCCTCCTGATGCTGTCGCTTCCCTAATTTGCCACGAAAGCCACTCTTACTCTTTCTGCTGCAAATCTCTTCAAAACCCGAGAAGGCAGTGACTGCCAGCCCGTCCTGGATGTGCAGAGCTGGAAGAACATTGCCTCTTTGCCCTCGGCTTTCCCACTCTGCAGTCCTGCAGCTGAGCTGAGACCCGAGAGCTCCTGCACCAGACGCAGGAGGACGGCAGCAGCAGTGGCCTGGACCACGCTTTCACAGCCCTCCTTCAGCTGCATCACTGCCCCTCCTGCCTTACCTTCAGCTTCTTCTCCCCTGGGGACCTCTCACACTGCCCCAGAGCCTTCTCGAGCTGCTGCTGTGATATTTTCAGCCCTCCCCTGCGCTGCCAGCCCTGTGTGTGGAGCTCTCTGGCTGCTTTGTCCCAACTCTGAGCCTGCATCTGCCTGGGGCTCTGCGTACATAACCGTGTTTAAGAGACTGTGCCTGAGGCACTGGAGCTGCAGCAGGTTTTAGTCCTTGTTCTCTGGCTTTTTTTCCCTTTCCACCACGGTTGTGATTTGTGCCTGCTGTTCTCTCTTCCAGGTTGCGATAACGCAATCATCATCTGGAACGTGGGGACAGGCGAGGCCCTCATAAACCTGGACGACATGCACGTGGATGTGATTTACAACGTCAGCTGGAATCGCAACGGCAGCCTAATCTGTACAGCTTCCAAAGACAAGAAAGTGCGAATTATTGACCCCAGGAAACAAGAAATCGTTGCCGTAAGTGTGCAGAGTAATTCCCCTACAGCAGAGGGTGAATGAAGAGCGAGCCTTTGAGCCCAGTGCGTGCTCCATTTAGTCATGTTCAAAGCGAGGAAGAAATTACAAGAAGGGTAGCGGCGGCTGAAGGATTTGTCTGGGTTTATTGGAATTAGTGTTTGAACTAGGATTTTAGGGCTCGGTTTTAAAACCTGCCGGAGTGTAATTCCGCATCTAATCCTTCTGCATAATTACGCCTTCAAAGTTGTGGATGCAAAGCGGAGATTTAGCAGCCCGCGTATGTGTTGTAGCTTGCAAAGGAGCCTTCCTTCAGCCTTGTAAGAATCAGGTAAAGCTGAAACAAAACAGCTGCGACTACTTTTGTTGCTTATTATTTGGTTTCTTCCCTCGAGCATCAGGCAAAGGTAGTTGGACGTTGCTCCGTGTAGCTGGCATCCTCCGTGGAGGATCCACGTGTGCGAGGGACTCTGTGCAGCCAGAAGAGCTGCACCCCTTGGGCTTTCAGCACCTTGCTAGAGGCTCATTTCTAAATCTATTTCAGGAGAAAGAGAAGACCCACGAGGGAGCCCGGCCCATGCGAGCCATCTTCCTCGCCGATGGAAACATCTTCACGACCGGCTTCAGCCGCATGAGCGAACGGCAGCTCGCCCTGTGGAATCCGGTAGGTCCCTGCCCTGCTGCTACCTGTTGTAGCCCCCACGAGCTGCTAACCAGGGCCTGCCGTCACCTGCTGCACTCCTGGTTTGTAAACTTGAGGGTATTCCCTCTTCTGGCTACGTCTGAGCCTACTCAGCCTTCCTGTGCCAGAACATCTGGCTGTTATTTGGGCTTTGTGTTCACTCGGTAAAGGAAATTCTGTGTGAAGGGCGCTCCTTCCTCTCCGAATGTTTTACGTACGGAGCAAGACAGCAGCAAGCTCATCACACTGGCACAAGGCACTCACGAGCATGGCCGTGTCATGCCTTTCTCTTCGCTTTGTGAATTATCCTGTTTTTAATGTGCGATGAAAACATCTTTGGGGAGCGAATGAGCTGGTGAAACATCTGCAGCGTTTGTTAATCTAACGTACAGAGCCCTCAGGGTGGGGAAGCCACTGCTGAGTGTCCCACCAGCTCCAAAGAGCTGTTAATAATACAGATCTCGTGTTAACACGAGTTGTTCTGTTCTTCATTAACAACAGATTTATTTTTTTTTCATTTCCAGAAAAACATGGAGGAGCCAATAGCCCTCCACGAGATGGACACCAGCAACGGGGTCCTGCTGCCCTTCTACGACCCGGACACCAACATTATTTACTTGTGTGGCAAGGTAAGGGGAACCTTTTAGGATGATTAGGGTTGTTAAAATGGCATCTGATTGAACGAACAATGCCGAGGAAGTGCCCACCAAGTGTCTCACTGAAAGGGACAGGACTAGAAATTTAGTGCTGCGGTGATGACTGGGGTTGTGGACAAATCTGAAAAAATCCAGGCTGCTCTGAAATCAGTTTGATCCTCACTTTGCAGCACTATGCAGAGACTCTGAAGGTCTGGTATGTAATGGGATGTTTCTGTGAGATGGATTTACTCGGGTAAAGCTGCTCTTAGTGCAGCAAGTCACATACTGTCATTAAAACATCTTTTGTTGTCGCTGACCTGAAAGGTTGTGCATTAATGTGGGAGGAAGGTGCATTTCGGATGATGGTATCCTTGCTCTTGATGATGATGGAGCGTGTAGCAACACTCACTCGAATTTTGGGGGGTTAAATAAAAGAAAACTGGAATCACACGTGCTCCTTTGTAAAAGCAATTTGTAGGCATTAAGTGCTCTGAAGCACTTCTGAGTGCCACGGCTTTGGACGTGGTACAGCCAGGAGCTAAAGACAAGACAAGATGAACAAGGAATTAAAAAAAAAAAAAAGGATCCATAAAAAGAAAACTCAACAACCCTGCCTTTGTAATGAGAACTACTCGTTCTGTAAATACTCGTTCTGTACCTCTGCTGCCTCCTCCGCTGTCGAAGAGATGGTGGTGTAGGAGGATCCTCTGGAGCCAAACAGAGGAGTTGGTTTTACAGCCTTTGTGCCCGACTCTGGTTCTAACTGGGTGTGCAGATAACTTCCTCGTTTTTAAGATTATTTTGTGTGCAAGATCACCTGTCATGTAGCTAAATTGCACAGAGCACCAATACGTTTATTTTTCCTTTTCGAAATGTTTTAAAACAAACTAATTAAAAAAAAAAAAAAAGAAGAAAAAAAAAGAAAAAAAAGCTCTTAGTGACTTTGCTGAAAAGCAGGAATCTTCTCCTTACTTTGGGGAAACCGAGGCAGCAAGCTTAGCTTTTTCACAAGAGAAAATGTGTATGGATATTTGAGCAGACAGCAGCGTGCTGCCAGCAGCCGCAGGTGAGACATTAGCCTGGAAAGCAGCAGGAGCTTTAGCTTAGGGAACAAGAAAGCTGTATATGAACCGTGCTGCTCTGTGGTGGCATCCCTGGGAGGAGAGGGAATCGGGTGAGAGCGATACCTGCCCAGCCCAGGAGGGGATGGGTGCGTGGGCACGCAGGGTGCTGTCCCCACAGCCTCCAGAGGGGTCCTTGTTGGTGTCCTGCAGGGCGACAGCAGCATTCGCTACTTCGAGATCACGGACGAGTCCCCCTACGTTCACTACCTCAACACCTTCAGCAGCAAGGAGCCGCAGAGAGGGATGGGGTTCATGCCAAAGAGGGGCCTTGACGTGAACAAGTGTGAGATTGCCAGGTAAGGCCTGCTGCCGCAGCCGGCACCTCGCGTGCCAAAGGGGCTGGGAGCCCTCCACAAAACTGCTGTGTGCTCCCTGCTGGCAAACCCACAGCTGCTGGGCACGGGGATGCTGCTCGAGAGGCCCCTGCTCCACCAGTATCTGTGTGGTGTTTGCTGGGGGACGCTTCTGCTGGGCGTGAGGTGATGCAGCCTGAAAACGTGATGGGATTTGGGCCGAGCCTGTTGTAAAGGGCAGCGAGAGCCAGCAGGATAAATCCTCAGCAGCTCCTGGAAGGGCCTAGAGCTCACGGCTGGCTGCAGAATTTGCCAGCAGAGCTGAGGGCTGCGGAGTTTCCAGCACCGCTCAGGTGAAGGCTGGAAAGGGGTGACCTGAGCGTGGAGCCGCCGCGCGTCGCGAGCAGCGGGCTGCCTAGGATGTGACCTGAACGTTACTTGTGTGCTGCTTGTCTCGACAGTCCGAGCAGTGGGCTGTGCCTTTCTGACAGCCCCTTCTGGCCAAAGTGCGACTCTCTGAAGTCACCCAGTACCTAAGAGGGAGCTCGGCACGCACCCAGGTAGTTTTCTCCAGCCCTTAACCAGGGCTCTGCAAGTCCTAGCGCAGCCCAGCTGTGACTCCTTAGGATTGCTCGCTGTCCGCTGCCTCCGTCTCGCAGTACGCTGCTGTGCATGAGCAGCAGAACCGAGGCTTCCTTTGCATGGCGTGGTGCCTGTCCTGGCTCCCGAGTCACGTTTCTTTTTTTCTTTTTCTCTTTTTTTCCTCCTTTTTTTTCGGCAAGGTTCTTCAAGCTTCACGAGAGGAAATGTGAGCCCATCATCATGACGGTCCCGCGAAAGGTGAGCGCAGCCTCCTGCTTGCGTGGTTTGAAGCCAGCTTCGCGCCTTCCAGCCCCGCGGCGCCTCACCAGTTCGTTTCTCCTTGCAGTCGGACCTCTTCCAGGACGACCTGTACCCTGACACAGCCGGCCCGGAGGCAGCTCTGGAGGCAGAGGAGTGGTTCGAGGGGAAGAACGCCGATCCCCTGCTCATTTCCTTGAAGCATGGGTACATTCCTGGCAAGAACAGGGATCTCAAGGTGGTCAAGAAGAATATACTGGACAACAAACCTGCCGCAAACAAGAAAAGTGATCTCATAAATGCTCCAAAGAAAGCAGCTGATGCCTCAGACCCTGTGAGTAAAATCTGTGAGGTTTTGGGGACGGTGGCCTGAGCCTTGATGATTGCCAGGGTGCTGTGTCTTCGGACACAGCTGTAACAAAGCCCAAGGGTGCACGATTTGAGCACCCTGGGGCCAGCTGCAGGTTTCTCTACCTGCAGAGGGTGGCCAAGAGCTGTGGTGCGAAGGAAAGCTTGGCAGCTCGGCCCGGCCACATGCCTGCTTGGGTTTGTTCAGCCTGAGGCTCCCTGTGAGCACGGGTTTGCACGAGGCTGGGTCGTTTGGGTGTGAAACACCTCCTATAAACAGCCAGCTCGCTGCTCATCTCCACGGGCTGTGTGTGCCACGTCCTGCAGGGAGTGAGCAAAAGCCATTTGTTGAAGAGAAACGTAAGATCCTGAACTGGGCACCTTGTGTGTGTGTGCAAAACCCCGTGGGACAAACCAACCTCAGGCTACGCGGGTCTGGGAGGAGGTTGAAGAGAATCGCCCGGCTGGGGGGATAGCTGAGGGATGGCGCGGTGATGCGTGGAGGCAGGGAGAGGGAAGCTTGGGCAAGTGATGAAACGCTTCTAAAGAGCAGGATTCATCCTGGTGTGTGTGCCAGGCACCCTCAGCACGCTCCCCTTTCTGCCCCACGTGCCCCAGGCTTTGGGGTGTCCCCCCGGCGAGCTGCCTCGCTCTGAACACTCCCTCATACAGACCCCATCCCGCCAGCTCCTGTAACCACCACGCCTCTTCTCTTCCGCTGCAGCAAAACGAAGCCAAATTGGACGAGATACTGCGGGAGCTGAAATCCATAAAGGACACGATCACCAACCAGGACGAGCGCATTTCCAAGCTGGAGCAGCAGATGGCGAAGATCGCAGACTGAGCGGGGCGAGCGGGCGCTGGCGGGCGCTGCCAGCCCAGACACATTCCAGTTCCCCGGTTCGGCAAGCAGCAGCGTGCAGCATTCCAGTACGAGCTTTCCTCTTCTCCCAAAATTCACATCAACGAGAGCCGATGATTAAAAGCCAAGCTTTTTAGTGAAATTTTTTTTTTTTTTTTCCTGATGTTTTAATGAATTTATGTGACTGTGTCAAACAATTCAAAAAGAATAAGTGCTACTTTGACGGTCTTTTTTTTTTTTTTTTTTTTTTTTTTTTTTCCTCCAGATGTTATGAATTCTTGAAAACAAACCCATTATGACTTTCGATGTTGTGCCCAAATACCTTTTTTTCTAGATTTAGGGACCAATGCCACATTGTTCTTAACCATTTTTTAAAGTTGCCAAAAAAACGAAACAAAAAAAAAAAAAGTTGCTTTTTATTTTTCTTATTTGCCACTTTGCAGTATTTGTGTTTTGAATTGAAAGGGACGGCACTGTGTGTGTGTGCGCGTGCGTGCGTGTGGTGGGTGTTTATACTGTTTAGAGATCAAAACCGAAGCTATTTTGTATAAATCTCCAATTTTGAACAATCAGATCGGTTCCCCCTGCAGTGTGGCCGAGGCTGCTGCTGCTGAGCTCCCTCAGAGGTTCCGTGCGAGCTGACCTTCCTGCCTTCCCGATGTGTTCTGATGGCCGCTGTCTAATGGTTTTAAAAAAAAAAAATATATATATATATATATATAGTGCTGAATGAAGTGATTCATGCCACAGACTGCCTCTGCTCCTTCTTACTCCCTGCACAACTTTTGACCTGAGCATCGCCTCCCCCTTGTAAAATAACCCCGTGGTTTGGGTTTCTCCAGCCCCCTCGTAAAATAACCTCTCCTTTTGGGTTTCTCCAGCCCTGTCCGAGCGGGCAGGTTGCAGTTGCTGGTTGTGGTGTTAAGGCAGGAGCTGTTCCCTGCAGGAGCTGCGTTGTGTTTAGCCCTGGAGTGCAGAGTTCAAGGTGTGCACGAGGTGCGAGGCTGCGAGCAGGGGGCTGCTCCCGTCTCGCCTCGTGTCCGGCGCGGCCGCGCATGGCACTAGGAGTGCTTGGGGCTGCTCCACAGCTGCCCTCAGCCTCTGGGGCTTCTTTGCTTTCAGAAGCTTTAAAAAGATTTAAAAATCCTGTGAGCTTGCAATTCTTTGGCCTTCGACTTTAGTACTGATGGGAGAAATCTTGGCTCTGCTTCCCGAGCAGCATTAAGGGGTAGCTGGGGGACTGGCACCAGGGGTCTCCAGAAACAAACTGTCCCCGATTATATATATATATTTTTTAACCTCCTTGCCTTAAAATTTCACAGGAAAGGGTTTGTTCCCAGCTGAGCTCGGCGACCCTCGCCCCCTGCAGTCCCAGCCGGGGAGGGGATGGGGCTGGGGGAGGTCCTGCCCCCAGCTCAGAGGGGTGCTGCTCTCCCCTGATCCTTCCAGATCCTCACCCCAAAGCCCCTGGGGGTGCGCAGGACTCGCAGAGCTCATCTTGGGATCTCTTCCTCTCCACCTCTGCTCGTGCAGGGTCTGCGCTGCCAGAGGAGGGGGCTGAGGCTGGGGGCAGGAGCGTTCCCTGCTGGCCCTACGCTGCGATGGGACCTGGGCTGCTCAAGCAAGCTCGGGCTTCACCCTTTTGCTGCGTGCACCCTTGGTTAAATCCAGACCTGGATAAAACCCTCGGGGGGTCCGAGTGATGTCCAGGAGTTAGCTGGCAGCTGCTGAGCCCCAAATACCCATCCCTGGGGTCAGCTCCCTGCCACCGCGCTGTGCGTGCTCGTGTGTGCTTGGGGCTGGCACGCAGAGCAGGGTGCGTCCCTTCGTCCCGCCCTCTGGCTGGCTACAAGTCCACAAATTCCCCATTTTTCCCCTTTTTCCTTCAGCGTTTGCATGTTCACAGCTTGCAGGTCGAGGATCCTCTGCCCTGGAGGGCCGTGGGTGCTGCTGGGCGAAGTAGCTGGAGAGGCACGAGGAGGGGGTGCGAAGGACAGAGGAGGTGTTACGGTTCCTAGCAGGAAAGCTTAATAAAAGTGGATTTTCTTCGTTTTAAGCGGTTAGCATCGCAGACGGGGCACGTTTTCCCTGCCTGGATGCTGGTGTAGGGGGGGGAAACGAGCCCTGGTGCTGGGTTCCCAGCCCAGCCGCGGGCTGCTCGAGTGTTTGGTGCTGGTTTTGTATTGCAGTCAATGGCTGAGACGATCTGTATTACTTTTAATTTTTATCATTTTGGGAAAACAAAACCAAACGTTACTGCTCTCCCCCCCCCAAACGGTGCTCTCTCTGTGTCGATTTTTGTACGTGTGACGTCGGGGTTGTGTGCTTGGGGACCTTGCGGGTTTTTTTTTGTTTTGTTTTGAGTTTTTCTAATCGGAGGGAACAAAGTTCCTGAACTGCTGGAGCGAGATGCCCAGCTGAGATTGGCGCGGTGGACGGTTTGAGGAGGGCGGAGGCAACGCCGCCGTGGTTTGGAGCTTGTAGCCTGTATTTAATTTAAACGAACTGATGATGCCTAGCCAGGCTCAGCCCGAGTCAGTGCCTGAAGCTTTTTGTAGCCGTGATATCCCAGAAGAGAACCAGCGACGTCCTGAAAGATGCGCTCTTATAGAGCGGCCCTAAGTACCTGTCCGAATATTTGCTTCCATTTTCAAGAGATAAAAGCTCATTGATTACAAACCTCCTCTGCTTGCTTCTTCTTTGGCTCCTCTCGGCGCTGCCCGGGGCGGCTGGCAGGGGGGTTGGGGGGGGGGGCACGGCTGCTGCTCGCCCCTTTCTCGGGGCCGGGAGCTGCAGCAGCAGCTGCTCAGGAAGGCGTAGGAGTGGGGACAACGTCACGGCCTGAACGTGCGCCCAGGTCCCCTCCTGGAGCCCGGCACGGGCAGATGGAGGGGCTGCGGGGGTCGATACTGCAAACCCTGCAGCCAGGCACGGGGACAGGGACAGGGACAGGGACAAGCTGTGCCCCGGCCGCTCAGGACACCCGGCATTGCTCCGGGCTGTGTGTGGGGTGGGTGAGCCTCGGTAGCGCCCACAATTTAGGTTTTCTGGCCTGGCGGTGTCGTAACTGACAGCACTCAGTGCGGCGATGGGAAGCCGAGCGCGTCAGACTGTGGCCGAGCAGCCCGGTCCCTGCGGTGCCTCCTCCAGCAGGGGGTTGGAGGCTTCCCAGTGAGCAAACCCCGGGTTGCTCCAGGTGTGTTGGGTGTCCCCGAGGAAGCCGAGATAGGGACAGGACGGGGATGCTCTTGAGGAGCTGCTCCCTCGCTGCTCGTGCCCAACCTGGACCTCTCCCAGCGAGGCCCATCCGCAGCCCAAGGGGATTTTTCCCCGGGTGATGTGCAGGGGACCAGGAGCATCCTCCAGGCTCCGGGGGGGGGGGGGGGGGGGGATTCCAGAGGGGCTGAACGCAGCCAAAAATCCCCGTGGGGCTGTGCCGGGGGGCAGAGGGATGCGGTGGGGTTGTTTACGGCCCCGGGTGGCAGCCGCAGAGCGCTCGCTGCGGATGTGATCTTGCAGCACCCTTCCTGCGGCTGCGGCTCCTGCCTGCTGCTGCTGTGCCGGTGCCTGCGGTCAGGGCGGGTTCCTTCCGAGCTGCTGCACCCCTGGGTGCCCAGGGAACGCCCGCGGCCCCGTGCCCCAGATACCACAGTGCCCCACAGCTGCTCCATGGGGGCCAGGAGATGCGCCCGGGCACAAGGGCTCTGCAAATTCCTCGAGCCAAGCCCCCGCATCCCTCCTCTGCTTCCTCACCACATGGGAAGGCTGCTCCCCGCATCGGGGTCCTTCTATGGGGTTGTCTCTTTGTGGGGGCCGTGTCTTGCCCCCATTTGGCCATGCCCACGCTGTGCCAAGGGCCCCGGGGCCGCTTTTGCCTCCACTTCTGCTTTCGGGGCAGCACCAGCCCCGGCACGCAGACCCGGGGGAGCAGGACGGGGGCACCCAAGGGACCCCCCGCTATCACCCCAGCGGGGACAGGACTTAGGGGTGCACCCCAACGGGTGCACGAAGCCCCCAGCCCTCAGCAGCCCCCGCTGGCAGCGTGACGTCCTTCCCCCCCCCAGGGCTCTCCGAAACCGCAGCCGTGTTTCCTGCCCGCCCCGGCGGGGAGGTGCAGGCGGGGCGCAGCCCGCGACGCCCCCTCCGCTACACCCGGTACCGGGGCTGCCAGGCCCTCGGCGGTGACGGCCACCGGTGCTGCAGCTCGGGGTCCCACGGCATCCCCTGGAAGAGGTGAGCCCCGGCAGGGGGGTGCTCCAGATCCGGGCCCCGGCACCCCTGGGGCTCAGCCCCAAGGATGGAGAGGGTGCCGAGGGGATGCTAAGGGGTGCGTTGGGTGCGCACGGGCCCCCAGGGGTGCCTCTCTCTGCTCCGTGCTGGTCGCCAGGGGGGGTAGGATGGTGGGTGTGGGAGCCCCCGTTCCGGGTGGCGTCGGTCGGTGTTTGGGGCTGGGTGCGGGGCCCTCCCTGTCCTCCAACCGCTGGGGCTGTGTGTGAGCAAGGGGCAGCCCGTGGGGAGCTTTGGGGTGGCTTCGCCTCCGCTCCAAGCGAATGGCTCAGCTTTTGGGGCACCCACTGGCCGCACGGTGGCCCGCTGCCGCCCGTGGAGGGGAGGACGGGCAGCCCGGGGTGGGGTCGAGCCGAAGCGTGCGCGACGTCCCCGCGCTTTCATTTCCACGCGGGACGTCAGCCTGCAACCACCCATCTCGCAGCAGCCCCCTCCAGCACGGCTCGTTTCCCATTTCCAGGCTCTCGACTTCCTTTTGCAATTTTGCTTTTTTTTTTTTTTTTTTCTTTTGCAGAGCCTCCCGCAGGTGGAGGGGCCCCGTTTCACCTTCCCCCCCTGCCCCTTCCCTAGGTGCCATGGCGCTGTGCTGGGCCGTGCTGGTGGTGCTGGTGCTGAGCACCCTGCGGGCGTGCGGGGCCCGACCCCCGGAGCAGAGGGGCCTGCAGTGGGTCTGGGGGGCAGCAGAACCAGCGCCAGCCGAGCCCCTGCTGCCCTCCCGCAGGCGAAGAGCCGATTATGGGCAGCCCCAACCCGGCACCACCGCGATGCCCGAGAGCAACGAGACCGAATCCCTCGCGCCCGACTCGCTGCTGGGCTCCACGCTGCCTCCGGGGCTCAGCACCAACAGCAGCCTGCCCCAGCAGCTCACCACGCTGCCCGTGGACCTGGCTGAGACCGATTCCCCCGAGCCCGACTCGCTGCTGGGCTCCACACTGCCTCCAGGGCTCAGCACCAACAGCAGCCTGCCCTTGAAGGTCACCACGTTGCCCGTGGACCTGGATGAGACCGATTCCCCCGAGCCTGACTCGCTGGGCACGGAGCCGCCGCTGGCAGCGGGCACCAACGCCAGCCTGCACCAGGAGCTGGCGCTGAGCACCGCGGAGCCCCAGGATGAGACCGACTCCCCCGACCCCGACTTGCTGCCGAGCTCCGTGCCCAGCACGGAGGCAGCACCCCAAAGTAACGGCACCGCCATCCCCGGCTGGCTCATGGCATCCAGAGGGCCTGGCACCGAGGGGACCGTGGCTGGTGGCACGGATGCCAGCTCCTCCGCGGGGACCGTGGCTGGCAGCATGGATGATATCTCCACAGGGAGCGTGGCTGGAGGCACGGATGCCGCCTCCACGGAGCCACGCTCAGCTCTGCCCCCCACCAGCATCATCCACAAAAAAGCCAGGGACCCCCCGGTGCTGTATCACCCGGGGGAGGCCACCGCGGCTCCCTCGGACTCAAAACCCGGGGGGAAGGCGGTGGAGGAGCCCCCCGCCGTCCCCTGGGACGACAACGCGCTGATGAACAAGTGCCTGCTGGCCATCCTGCTGCTGGCGCTGGTGGCCGCCGCCTTCATGGTGTGCACGGGGGTGCTGGCCGCCCTGCTCTGCCGCCGGGCCCGCACGGCTCGCCACCAGTTCAGCCCCACCGAAATGGTTTGCATCTCCTCCCTGCTGCCCGACGGCGAGGCCACTACCACCAATGGCCCCCGGCTGGGCCCCCACCGGCACCGCAAGCTGCTGGCCGATGGCAGCTCCGAAGCCGATGGCGACAACCTGACGCTCAGCAGCTTCCTCCCCGAGCACTCCTAAGCCGGGGGCTTGGCGGCCCCTGCAAAGCAGAAGCAGCTGGAACGGACTCGGTCACCCCATTAAAGCGCCTCTCCTGCCCGGACGTGGTGGTCTCTTGGCTCCTGCCCACATCCCCCTCCCGAAATTTCGGTTCTCCATCCTCTTCTTCTGGAGACAGCAGAAATGAAACCCCCACCCCGCTCCCGTCCCTGGGTGCTGAGCAGCTGGGGATGGCGGCTTTGGGTCCCCAGCCTCATGACAGGAATGAAAAGGGTGGGGGGACATGGCAGAAACACCGCTGGGGCCGGGGTGGGCACGTTTGTGGTGTCCCACACAGAGGGGTCAGGAGACCCCACCAGGACCCACCCCAGGGAGCAGGAACATCCCAGGGCTCTCCCTGCCACCCCTACATCCCCACATCCCCACCCCAGTCCCCACATGCTGTCCCCGTGTCCCCACCCCGTCCCCGTGTCCCCACATCCCCACCGCCCTCCTCACACCGCCCTTGTGGTTCGCAGCCCACGCTTGGGCACCGAAGCGTTTCGGCACATGCTGGTGGCCCCGTGGTGCCGTCCCCTGTGCCTCGAGAGCGGCCCTGGCCGCGTCCCCGGCCCCGTGTTTACATTCACGCCCCGCTTCAAATATTTTCCACCCGGGCCCGGGCCCCCGGTGAATGTAAATGTTTATGGCGAGCCCGTGCGGCTTCTCAGAGGGACCCCAGCGTGCTGGGGGGGGGACACCGCTCGTGTCCCATATTGGTGACACCCCCCAGGACTCGGTGTAGGGCTTTGAGCCATGCTAGGGGACCAGGGACAGTCACCCGTGGGGTCCCTTACAGCAGGGAGGCGCCACAGGGTGGGCATTGCCCCCGCCGTCCCCACATCCCCACAGAGCCAACATCCCCGTGTAAAAACCCCTCACAGGAGGCCACGTCCCTGCTTTTATGGGGGTTTGTGTGTCCCCGGGACAACAAGGACACACGTGGGGACCATGGGGGCTGTCACCCCAGCCCGGCAGAGGAGGGAGCAGTGTGGGGGTGCTGCCCCCTCTGGTTGCCTCATTTTGGGCCAGGATCCTTTTTCTGTGGGGAAATATTGGGATTGGGATTGGGACCAGCCGCCAGGGATCGCCCTATTTGGCCTGATGGGCTGCCACGGCCCAGCTCACAGGCCAGGAATCTGCAGGAGGCCAGCACGGGCGGCCCCGCTGCCCCAGGGGGGTGGCATGAGGGGAAAGGGGGCCATGTGGGACATGGGGACGTGTGTGGGGACAGGGCCCTGTGTGGGGTATGAGGCCGTGTGGGACATGGGGAACGTGTAGGGTGACAGGGCCCTGTGTGGGGTATGGGGCCGTGTGGGACATGGGGACGTGTGTGGGGGGACACAGAACCCTGTGTGGGGTATGGGGCCATGCGGGGTATGGGGCCATGCAGTGCCACACACCAGGCTGCACGCGCTGAGGTGCAGCCCTACAGGACAAGGCCTCCTCCCCCCCAAATCCCGGCGTTTTGCTGCCCCAGCAAAGCAAATTAGAGGCAGAGCCAGGCCCGAAATTTCCCAAATTGCCGGGTTGGGCTGGAGGTGGCTGTGCCACCCGCCCCGCAGAGCCCAGCCCTGCGGGTGTCCCCCCCCCCCTTTCCCCTTTTCATCTGCCCTAAATTACAAAGCGGGGCCGGGCGGCGCGGCCCTGCCCAGCGCCGAGGGGCTGAGGCGTCCCTCCCCGGCGGCCAAAACGGCTCCGGGATGGCTGTGGGCACTGGCACCCGCTGCTGGGCTGGGACAGGGACAGGGACAGGGACAGGGACAGGGACAGGGACAGGGACAGGGACAGGGACAGGGACAGGGACAGGGACAGGGACAGGGACAGGGACCCAAACCCAGACCCAAACCCAAACCCAGACCCGGACCCAGATGAGGAGCCAGGGGGGACCCAGCCCATGAGGGCCGCATGTCCCCAAGCCACGAGGTGTCACACCACGGGCAGTGGCCCTGCCACCCGACCCCAAAGAGGCTCCCACAGCTGGGGAAGGCATTTTGGTGTCATTACACCCCCCAAAAATTGTCGTCGTCCTCCCCGTTGTGGTGATGAAGCCAGGCTGGATGCTGCTGGCGCTCCTCCAAGCTGCTTGGAGGGGCCCCGGCTCCGTCCCCCCCTCTCCCCTTAAAGCTTTTTAGGATAATTTAAGGCCGGGTGAAAGCCGTCCTGGCAGCTGCGAGCAGCTGGCCGGCTGCAGACAGACGGACTGACGCGGTATTTTTGGGAGCGAGGGGTCCGGCTGCGCTGGGTGACGCCGGGCGAAACACGAAACGGGGACAGGGATGGGGACAGGGATGGGGACGGGGATGGGGACGCCTGCCCTCACCCCCCCCCCCAGCCCTCTATCCCCAAGCCCTGGCTTTTTAGGGGGATTCTGGCAGGGTCCCCGGGGAGGCGCGGAGCCGAATAGCAAGGGGATGAGCTCACTGCGGCCGCCAGCGTCTTGAGCAATTTCAGCCCAGACAGTGCGGGCGGCGGGGGGGGAGCGTGGCCAGGGCAGGGGGACAAGGGGATGCCCCCCTCCCAGAGCCCGTGCCCCCAGATGGGGACCCACAGGGGTCATTTTCCCTATGTCTGCCCGCACCCCAAGGCAGAGATCCCTGCTCGGGAGCTTTTCCAGGCGGTGGGGGTTAGGAAACGGGCTCCGAAAACCAAGGGGGTTGGTCCCAAGCCCTGTTTGCCCCCAGGCTGCATCGTGAGCCCTTAAAAGTGATGGGGGAGCAAGCCCCAAACCCTCCCCATCCCTGTCCTTATCCCTGTCCCCATCCGTGTCCCCATCCTTGTCCCTGTCCCCCCTTCTAGGATGGATGGATGGATGGATGGATGGATGGATGGATGGATGATCTATCAATCGATGGATCAATGGATCAATAGATGGATGGACGGGGCAGATGGGCAGAGCTCCCCCATGGGTTTCAGATCCCTTTTTCTCCCGGGGCAGATGGCTTGCAGGATGGGGTGGCTGTGCCCCATCAGCCCACCCTATAGCAGGGTTTGGGTTTGCAGCAACAGGATCTGGCCCCGAAGCTGGGTCTGTGGGGCTACCCACGGCTCTGCAGGAGCCACCCTTTTACCTCCAGCCCTCGCAGCAAAGCCCTCCCCTTGCCCCCTCTTTCTGCTCCTGCACCCCAAAAAGGAGTGCGGGGACGCGGGGATGCAGAGGGGCGCCCCATAAAGCCGAGAAGCCCCCAGCTGTGGGCTGTCCCCCCTTGGAGGGGGCCGTGGTGGGTCTGGGGGCCGCCTGCCCCTCGCCGGCCTCCCCTGCTCCCTCCCCAAAGCGGCCCTAATGAGAACAAGCTGGTCCGCGGCGCTCGCAGCCAGTGAGCTCCGGGCTGCGGCGCGGGAGGAGGAGGAGGAGGAGGAGGAGGAGGAGAGAGAAAGAGGAGGAGGAGGAGGAGGAGGGAGAGGGACGAGGGCTCCATCCGGGCAGGCAGCAGAAAGGGGCGAGAGGCGAGGTGCGTGGGACAGACCCGTCCTGCCGGCACCCTCCCGGCCAGGTGAGCTCCCCGAGCCCCACTCGTGGCGTGGGGCCCGCTCTCCCCAAAACTCCCACTTCCCCTGCACCCCGTGGCTCTTTTTTTCCCCCTTTTTTTCTGCTCAAACCCTGACTTTTTGGGGTGGCTGAGGGCTCGGCGGGACGGGGCCGCAGCCACGCGCCCGCGTGCGCGCCGGGGAGGATGCTGCGCCCGCACCACGTCGAGGCTGGAATTTCCTGCGTGGAGGAACTTTGCGTGGCCAGGCTGAGCCAGGAATGGGGCCGCACGGCGGGGTTGGGGACAGGGGGGACTGGGGGTGGCCCCGGTGCCCATTTGGGCTTCGCTTTTTGCCACCAGGGCCGGGGCAGCGGCTGCGCGTTGGCTCCGCTCGCTAACGGTGCCTCAACGCCGCCGCCTTCCCCCCAGGGGCCCCTCCACGGGGCGAAGGCAGCAGAGGGATGAAGAAAGAAGCCCCTGACCCCAAAACTTGTCCCCTAAATCCCCACTGGGGGCTGAAAGGGGGGCGGCCAGGCTGCAGAACCGGGGCCGGGGGGGCCGCCTCGCGCCCCGTGCTCACTCTGCCCTAACGCAAACCAGATTTCTGCAGCGGGAGCGCGGCCGCCAGCCAAGTCCTGCTGGCTGCGGGGGGGGAGAAAACGGGGACGGGATTGGGATTTGGGGGTGGAAGGAGAGGGAGAAACAGGTCCAGGGATCCCCGTGGGGATGCTTCGTGTCCCGGCCCTCGTGGTGGCCCCGTGGCAGCTCTGGCTGGGGACGGTTTGCAGCCGGGGCGAGCGTTGGGAAACGCCGCTCGCGCCGGGGGCCGGCCCCCTCGGCAGCTCCGTCTGTGTCAGAGTTTCCACTGGAAAAACCTCAATTTTCAGGAATTTTCGACTCGGCCAAGTGGCCGTTGCTGGAAGCCAGCTCTTGGCTCTTGCCCCGGTCACCTCGCCACGCTCGCAGCGTCCCGGGGCCTTGAGCAATCCCAGCCAGTTTCCAGCTATTTTTACAGCGCGGCGTTGCAAAACAAACACAAAGCCCTGCTCGGCCTCGCTGGCGGCGGGGCGACGAAACCAAAGCTGATTTTTTTTTCCTTTTTTCCTTTAATTAAAGAATTCTTAAAGAATTTTCACTCGGGTGAAGCCCTCCACGTAGGAGCAGCCGGGCACACGCTCAGCCCTCTGCGCTGGAGACCGAGCAAAGCGCCCGGTTCGGGGCGTGCGCATCGAGGCCGTTGCTCGGGGCAGAATTTGGGATTTTTTTTTTGCTCATTTTTCACCGTTTTCCCCCTGCTTTCCGCAGCACGAGTCCCGGGGCGATGGCAGGGTGGCAACTCCTGCTGCTGCTGCTGGTGGTGGTCTCGGCGCACGCCGCGGCGCCCCGGCACGCCGCGCTGCTGCCCGACGCCGGCGGCAGCGGGGACGGCGACGAGGTCTCAGCCCCGCCGCCCGCCCGGCCGGTGACAGCGGGGCCGGGTCCCACGATCGGGGCCACGACGGGGACGGCCGTCACCAACAGCTCGGCGCCGGGCAACGTCCTGGACGGGCTGGTGGATTTCTTCAAGGAGTACACGCTGCTGGTGGTGGTGGTGGGCTCGCTGGCCTTCGTCCTGCTCTTCATCGTCTGCGCCGCCCTTGTCGTGCGGCAGAAGCACAAAGCCTCCGCCTATTACCCCTCGTCTTTCCCCAAAAAGAAGTACGTGGATCAGCGGGACAAGGCGGGGGGCGGCCGGGCTTTCAACGAGGTGCCCGAAAAAGCTCCGGACCCCGGTGCCGAGGAACCCCTGGACTGCAGCCGGCAGCTGCAGGCTGACATCCTCGCCGCCGCCCAGAGCCTCAAATCCCCCAACAAAACCCCGCTGGCCAACGGGGCCAGCGCCCGGGGAGAGCACGAGGAAGAGGAGGAGGAGGAGGAAAAAGGGAAGGAGGAGGAAGAAAGCAAGCCCCTTCCCCAAAACCAAGCTGCAGGGGGCACGGAGGAGGCCCCCGGGGCGCCCCAAGAAGCCCCCCCCGGTATCTAACGGGGCCGCCGCCGGACTCGGAGCCGGGTTCGTGCCCGCTCCCTCCTCTCCCCGAACCCCTGAAGACGAAGCACGGCCCCAAGCACCCGGCCCCAAGCACCTGGTGAAGGTTTTGCTGGTGGCCGGGACCTTCCGTAGGGTTTGGGGTGGTTCTGCAGGGGTTTGGGGCCATTCCACAGGGGTTTGGGGCCGTTCCGCAGGGTTTGGGGCCGTCCCAGCCCCGCTCCCAGCCGCCTTCGCCCTCCGCCTGCAGTGCCTGGGGGTGAGGGGAGCGGTGCCGTGCCCCCTGGAGGCGTTTTGCTGAGGTCCCCACCAAAAAAAAAAGGAGGAAAAACTAAACCAGCAGCACCCGGGCAGCAGCAGGAGGATTTGGGGACGGCGCTCCCGTCCCTGCGGTTGTACCCCGAATGTCACAGCCCCTGGCAAAGCACGGGCGAGGGAGAGCTCGGAGCGGAGCTGGAGTTTTGCCTTATTTTCTGCCCCCCTCGGCTCTGAATAAAGACGTTTCCACGCGCGTTGCCTCTCCCGTGTGTTCCTGAGGCCGGCACAGCTCGGGCTTGGGGACAGGCGGGGGCAGCAGGACTCTGTCCCAGCCCTCGTTGCACCCCATAAAGTGGGGGCAAACGGGAGGGCGAGGGGCTTCCCGATGTGAAAGTCGTGTCCCCGTTATCCCCCTGTCCCCATATCCCCAAAACCCTTTGCAGCCAGCAGGTTTTTATCCCCCCCACGCTGCCAGAGGGGTTCCTGCACGCACATCGAGCCCGTTCTGCCCCAAAACAGACGCGGCCCTCGTTAAGGTGGGGACAAGGAGGGTGATAAAAATCTCCCAGAGCAGGCAAAGCTTCCCAACCCGTTTTCTTTCAGTGCTGGAAACCTCCAGCCAGGCTCCTGTGGAAAAACAGCAATCACACGGCACAGGGGAGCACGGGAATTCCCAAAAAATCCCCCCCAAACCATCCCTTGCAGCACCCCCCAAGGCTCTCCCCTTCCTCCCTCGACCTGGTCCCAAGAACGCAGCCGCCAGCCCCTCAGGGCGCGTTTCGTCTCTCTCCACAGATCATTCGGCAGAGCTGAGGGTTGAACACTTTAATTACAGCTCCCCAATTAACCCCAATCCCCTCCCCGGGGGTGAACGAGCAAGGAAGAAGCCCCCCGAGGGCCGGGTTGGGGCTTCCCGGGGCCGCGCTCCCCACGCAGTTATCGCCCTCGAGGTGTTTCGGTGCCTCCCGGGGAGGAGCTGGGCGCAGGGGGCGGCGTGTGGGGGGGTCCCAGATGGTGAAAGGAAGCTCCGAGAGCTGCAGGCAGCAACCAAACCCCCCCAGGAGCCGCGCGCCGCAGCGACACGCACCCCGAGCCGCGGCTCTGGCGGGTACAAGAAGAGCAAGGCAACGCTTCCCACTCAACTCTGCAAAACTTTAGGCAAAACGCCCCATCCTCCCCCAAAATGCAGCCCTAAACGGCAGGGCTGGCTCTCAGTCCTTTCCCTCGGAGGGTTTCAGACCAGTTCGGCTGCAGGAGCAGCGCCGGGCTGCGTGTGGGGTTCCACGAAAGCTCGAGTGATTGCACCGCAAATCCAGCAGGAAGGAGGAGAAGCCCCCCCGGCAGCCCCCGCAGCCATCAGTTGGCTTTCTGCTCCGGCTCCTCTTTCTTTGGGTGCTGCTTCAGCTTGTAGTCGGCCAAGGCGGCCTTGATTGCATCCTCAGCCAGCACTAGGGAAAAAAAACAAACACATTTTTAAGTTATTTTTTAAATAAATACTTCAAGAACAAGTTATTTACAACAAAAGGTGATGTTAAGAGCAGGAACAGGCAGCAGGCACCAGCACTGCGGTCAGCAGGGAGCACGGTGCCTCACAACATCAGGATTTGAACTTTTTGTTTCTCATTTTCTCATCTATACAGACACCAAAAGATGGAATCGATGTCAAAATTCACAACCTGCAAGGTCTGCACGTAAGCAAGGTTCTCTTGCAGGCCAATCTTTGCTGCTCCACGTGCAGAAACTTTATTTAGAAATAAATAAAGCAGCCTCTGCAGTGCCCCCAGAAGGCTCGCCCTGCAGTCCAGCTGTGTAACTTTCCCAGCTCAGCCCCGTACTTACTGGAGCAGTGCAGTTTGACCGGAGGAAGGCACAGCTCTTTCGCAATATCCGTGTTCTTGATCTTTAACGCTTCGTCAACCTGAAATGCAGTTGGAGTGTGGTCAGCAGCCACCTCATGCACACACACACACCACAGAGGCGCTCGCTGCAAGCTTTAAAGCTGCAGAGCCAACTGAATCAACACAGAAAACTATCTCAAACTGCCGGGGGCAGCAAGAGATGCTGAGAGCACACTGATATGTGTGAAACCTCTTAACATTCCCTGTTTTCTTCTGTACCTGACACACAACAAGTTTAAGGAACGCCTCAGACAGAGCAGTGGTGGCAACAAACCACACTGTGACAGTGTCACTGCAGGGACTGTCCCCTCCCCGATCCCAACAGGCAGTTTGAATGCTCAAATACTTCAATATTTAAGCACACGGTGCCACTTCCAACCCCGGCCGAGGCCCTTACCGTCTTCCCTTTAACCCACTCTGTTGCCAGGGAGCTGGAAGCGATCGCTGACCCACAGCCGAAAGTCTTGAAGCGAGCTTCGACGATCCTGCCGTTCTCATCCACTTCGACCTGGAAGAACACGGGGAAGAACACCTCAGCTCCACGAGGCACAGCCCAGGGCAGCAGGGACAAGCCCTGCCCAGGCTCCAGGGGACATTTTTACATCCAAACATGCTGACAAGGGCAAGCTGTGTCAAAGCCCTGGCTGAGGGGAGGGAGACAGCAGCAGGCGTGGGCCTTGCAGTGTCCCCACGCTCCCCCTGTGTCAGCCCTGAGGTTCCTCACCTGCAGCTTCATGACGTCCCCGCAGGCCGGGGCGCCCACCAGCCCGGTGCCCACGTTCTTGGCGTTGCGGTCGAGGGAGCCGACGTTGCGCGGGTTCTCGTAGTGATCCACCACCTGGCGGGCAGAGACAACACCGTAAAATGATAAAGGTTGGAAAAAACACTCGAGATCACCCCCTCCCATCAATGTCACCCAGCGAGCCGCGTCCCCAAGCACCACGTCCAACCTCTCCTTGAGCACCCCCAGGGACGGTGACACCACCACCTCCCTGGGCAGCCCGTCCCAACGCCTGGCTGCTCTTTCTGAGGAGAAATCTCTCCTAAATCCCAACCTGAACAACTCGAGGCCGTTCCCTCTGCTCCTATCGCTGCTTACCGGTGAGGAAAGACCAACCCCAGCTCCCCACAAGTTCTTATCAGATAGTTATAAAGCTCAATAAGCTCTCCCCACAGCCTCTATCCCAGCCCCAGCCGCCCCTCACAGGATTTGTGCCCCCCACCCTTCACCAGCCCTGCCCCGGACCCGCTCCAGGCCCTCAACGTCCTTCTCGTAGCAACGACGCCACAACCCCACACAGCGCCCGAGCTCCGGAGCTGCCCCCAGCCCCTCCAAAGCCCCTCCCGGTTTCTCGGTGCCCTCCCCGGCCCCCAGCCCCTCACCTTTTTGTGGTAACCCAGCGCCGGCCCCGCCGCCCCGCGCGCAGGCCGCAGCAGCAGCACCGCCCCCGCCCTCCCCAGCGCCGCCATCTTGCGTCTGGCTGCGCTCTGCCCTGCCCGCTCCTCAGGACCCCTCCTCAGCGAGGCCCCGAGCTGCCCGCGGCGCCGCCTGCTCTCCGGTCGAACCGCCGCGGGGCAAAACCGGGCAGCGCTCAGCGTACAGCGGTCGAGGAGCGGTGAGAAACCGGGAGCGGTGCGGGAGGCTGCGAGGGTTTCTCCTCACGGCGGATGAGCGGTGGGTGTGCGCTGCTTTGAGGCAGGCGCGGCGCGGGCAGCCCCAACGGGTGGCGGAGCGCGGCGGGCGCTGAGGGGAGCTGCATAAGATGGCGGCGGCGGGAGCTGAGGCGGCGGCGGCGGCGGCTGAGGAGGAGGCGGAGGGGGAGAAGCGGAGGCTGCCGCTGCCGGACCCGGAATCGGGCGGTGATTCGGAGGACGAAGGCGACTCGGACTCGTCAGGGGACGGCGAGGATGAGGAGAAGGAGAATGAGGCCGAGATCCAGCGGCTGGAGGAGCAGGTGAGGGGGGCGGTGAGGTGAGGGGGACCCCAGAGACCCCCTCGCGGTTGCTGTGGGCTCCCTCGGGGCGCCCCCGGCCTTGGCCGTGCTTTTCTGGGGTCCCCCGTGGGTCCTGAGGGTTTTAGGGGGGTCCCCGGTGTGGTGTGGGGCTGGAGGTGGGGGTTATGGAGCTCTTTCTCCGCAGAGAGCCCCAACGGGCAGGCGAAACGCGCTGAGGGGCTTTGGGGCCGGTCCCGTTGTTTTCCGTTAAGTTTTGGGACACCCAAAACACCTCAGGTTTATCACTGTAGTTGGTCCTTACTCATTTATAATGCCTGAGCAATTTTCTGCCATGCGCCAGGTTTTGGCACCTGTGCTGACAAGCAGGCTTTAGAGCTCAACATTTGCTTTTTAGTACAGCTTTAAAGATCAGTTAAACTCGAAATGTGTTTTTATAAACGTCTGTGGCCTGAAAGTATTCTGTGGGCACCACTGGAGCCAGCTGTGTGCAGGGAGGGAGGTGCTGGGCTGGTTGCATGAACCCATGAGGAGATAGATTCACGTGCTGTGAGAGCATGTGGTGTTCTGCTAAATGTTCTCTCGTTTCTGCATGTTTTTACGATGCCTTAAAAATCCACTTTTATTTTTTTCTTGAAGCTTTCCATCAACGCTTTTGACTACAACTGCCACTTGGACCTGATAAAGCTGCTCCGCCAGGAGGGGGAGCTGGTGAAGCTGAGGAGAGCTCGCCAGAAGATGAGCGAGCTCTTTCCCCTTACCGAAGGTACGGAGCTCGGCTTGCAGCTGCTGCTGCTCAGGGATCAATCAGCGATTCAAAGGCGTTTTGGGGTGAAATCCCCTTGTTTCAGCAGTGAAATGCGTTTGTGCATGGTTTCCTGCAGGAACTCAAGATTTTGGTGCTTGCAGCTGCCCTGCCCTGCCCTTCTGCTGTGGGGTGGAGCTGGCAGGAGGGGATGTTTTACGGGGCAGACAGCTTTACCTGTGCTGGGCTGGTAACGTGCAGCTGGGGGTGGCAGCACAGAAATGGTTTAGTCAGTGAGCGTGACTCAGAGCCCAGGCAAAACGCTGCCAAAAATTAAACTTTACAGGCAAGCGGCAAAAAATACCGTGGTGGCAGAAGCTGTGGGTAGCCCTTAAAGCGCGGAGTTCTTTTTCTTCCTAATAAACCCAGAGGCAATGTAAATACCACAGAGGCTGTTCCGCCGGTGTACTTTTAGCCTTGGCAAGGGAAAGTTTCCTTTTATGCGGGTGGGAACTTGCAGCCTCTGGAGCCGTTTATTGTTTCCTGTAAAATGGGAGGAAGGTGTGCCACTCGGCGGCTCTTGGGTTGCTGGTGCACTCAGATCTTCTACACAAACTACCAATAAATTGCTGCTTGCAGCTGCAGCTTTCTTTAAATAAATGTGTGCTTGTTTTGTACCCAGCTGGAGAGGTCTGTGCCAAAGTTTTCATTTAAATTAATTGTGAGTAATTGTGGCTAAAGTTGCTTTTTTTCCCTTGTCCCTCTCTGTGTTTTTAAGTCTATTATTTAAAAACTCCAAACATTTGAACAAACAATTGAAGTTATTTTTTTCTGAGCTTTTTGTGATGGGTTCTGAACTTGTTGGTTTCAGAAATCTGGCTGGACTGGCTGAAGGATGAGATAAAGATGGCTTCTGAGATCTCGGAGCGAGAGAAAGTTTACGAGCTGTTTGAGAGAGCCGTGAAAGACTACATCTGTGAGTTCTTAATATGTGCTATAAAACGTATTGTTACATTCAGATTACACCTTTCTAGGGAAATCTTTTAGTTCTAATGCAGAAATTGCATCAAAAATATTAGCATGGAGTGATCCTCACGTTGTTCTGAAGTGTTCGAGTTACAGGCCACTTAAAGGCAATGCTTTAAGTACCCCTGCAGTCTAAGATAGTCTAAGCTAACATTAAAAATTATTTTAAATGCATTTTTTGCACTTTTCTAATGTCCATAAGGAGCAAGTATTGTGCTTGGTTAAGGAATTTTTTCTGCATTACCCACGGCACCTTCTTGAGCTCTTTTTTGAGGAGAATGAGTGCTGTTGAGATGCTCGCTCCTGCTCTCACCTTCTGTGTTGGTTAGCGCTGCCTCTGTTGTCGTTTCCGTTGTGTGACAGCTCCTAAAACAGCCTGTGGTTGCTGTCCTGGAGGTAGCATTCCTGAAATGCTTTGATGTGGAAGAACCTCACTGTGTGGCCCTTGTTAAAGCGAGGGCAGCACGTGGTGGCTCCTCTCTGTTTGTCAGGAGCTGCCTGCAGCCATATGCTGCATGCTGCCTGGGTGTTGTGGCGAGGTGCTGAAAACGTGATGTTGGAAGGAGCAGAGAAGGGCTGGTTACCCTCAGAGGGGAATCTCCTCCAGAAAATTGATGTAAAATGCCCCAGCACGAGCATGGCTGGCACTGCCGGGTGTTGGTGGGAGTTCAGGAAGGTGAAGAGCTGAGAAGAGGGGCCCTCTGGATCTGCTGCCAGTAAGGACCACGAGGGTGACTTCCTCCAGAAGACCAACTGTAGCTGTTGGTACCGAACCAAGAGCACAGAATAAAACAATTTTTTCTTTACTCTATTGAGTGGTAAAGAAAATTGTGTCTTGGCCTACTTGTGTTTGGGGAGCAGAGACCCCTTTCTGGTTTTCAAGGTCCTTAGCTCACCTGTTTCTTTCTCCTAACCTTGTTCAGGTCCTGAGATCTGGCTGGAGTACGCCCAGTACTCGATCGGCGGCATCGGGCAGGAGGGAGGAATCGAGAAGGTTCGCTCCATATTTGAGAGAGCCTTAACAGCCGTCGGGCTGCACGTGACAAAAGGAACGGCTCTGTGGGAAGCGTACCGCGAGTTTGAGAACGCCATCCTGGAAACAGCACAGGTAAGGCCAATCCCCTGGGCTACTGCAAGTAAAAACCTCTGGTGTTGCTTCTGAAGTCATCTCGTGCTGCTCCTTTGTCAGACACTGAGCAAAGAGGCTGTGGGGTTGCTCAGCTGTTACTTCTCAGCTGTAGGAACTGGCCCTGTGCTCTGGGAAAGGCGTTCTCTGCGTTTGTTGGTGTAATAATGAGACTGTGCTTAAATAAGATCATAAAATCTCACATCTGGAAGCAAAATTCCTGTGCTTTAGCTTGAGCTGACAAGAATAATGTTAAACCAACTAGCTTTAGTATCAAGCAGCTTCATAATTAAGCATTATTATTCTTTCCAGTGAATACTTTTGCCCATAATCAATCGTGTTTACATTTCTAGGCCGCCCTCCCCTTCAGCATTGAGCTCATTCATTGTCTCACCCTTTTTGCAACTTAGGAATTATAGCGTATTACCCCTGGAACATGCAGGCTGGATGTCTACAAAGGATAGATACCTTCACAAGATGTCCAGAATGTGAATGTTTCCATTTCCTTTCAGCTTACTACATAAGATACATCAGTTAATCAGTAATGAAGTGCCCTAACACAAGGGTAACGGGCGAACACTCTTCCCCTGATAAACAGAAAGGAATCTGGAAGTTTTAAATCATCCGTGTGAGCAGCAGGGATTTATTGAAAACCTCTCTGGCAGCCCAGTGGGCTTGTGGAATGGCACGATCACACGCTGGTTATCTCCGGGTTTTCATTTCCCAATGTGTGCCTTGGCTTTCACTGAGGAACATTTTTTACATTCACCCAATTCAAATCCCAGCAGTTCCCAAGTTTTAGCTTTCCCAGCAGCCACCTGAGATGCAAGTTGCCTGCGTCTCTGCTTCAAGGCTCGTGTAGTCATTTGGAGCCCGGATCCCCAGCCCGTAAACAATACCCCCTCGTGTTCCTCGGCTCAGGCTTGAGGGAGCTGATTAAATTCCAATCCTTTTGTTTGTAGCCAGCTCCTGGCAGCGTTCCGTCGCCCGAGCAGCAGCAGATGCTCTGCAGCCAGCTTGAGAGGATCCACACGCTGTTCAGGCGCCAGCTGGGGATCCCGCTGTTAGGTGAGAGCCTTTGCACTGGGGGGGATGGCGTGAATCAATCATTACAGCGAGGCTTTAGTTGTGATTATTCCTCTGGTAGAGCCACGCAAATTGCAGCTGTGATATCTGAACATTCCTTACTCGGTTACGTTTGCCTGTCTTTGGGGTCCCTTGAATGCTGCGCGTTTCCCTTTTATTCAGAAATACTAATTGAAACTTGGTTTGTCTGTTCCTTCAGTGCATAATTTGAGATCACTTAGGCCATTTAAAGTACAAGTAATTAGCATGAAACACAACCATCAGGAGCTAGGAATTCAGCTGTGAAGCTCACTGTACAGGAAGCTTGGTTGGTAGGAAGATAATACGTGCTGACAGCTGGGTTGTTAGTCTGCTGTATCAGGTTCATTTAACTTTAAACTCCTTGAGTCCTTTTCCTTGGTTCGTTGTCTCCTTACAAGAGACGTCGAGGCAGAGATCTTTGACTTCTTCATTTACGTATTGGAAGAATCTGGGCTGGCTTCTGCTTTAAAGACTTGGGAAGATCTTGGGACTTTTGTTCTTATAAAGCAAAGTCATTAGCTTTAAAATAACTTGTCCTGAGTTTGTGTTCAAATTACTCTATATATGATAGCGTACAACCCCCTTAAAGGTGTAGTAGTGTAGCAGTTAATATACAAACAGAAATACTCACTTATTAAAATGAAAAATTGAATTCTTATTTAGTCCATTGAGGGCATTAATGATGTGGTTTCATGTGTCTCTTCATAGATATGGAGGCCTCATATGCTGAATACGAGGAATGGTCAGAAGAGCCAATACCAGAAACAATAATAAAGAACTACAAAAAAGCTCTGCAGCAACTGGAGAAGTGTAAACCATACGAAGAGGCACTGGTAATGCTTTTACTTTCACATTGCTGTAAAAATAACAATTAATTGGCTTGTGGTGATTTTTTTTCTCTAGTCTCTGAGATAAGGGAGCTCCCTTGAGCATGGTCGGCTGGCTGGCGGCTATGAGCAATACGCAAGGCACTTCATAATCAGATGTGCTGGAAATTTTTGAAGCTGCTGATATTTAGAGGCCAAGCTCGTGTTTGAAATTTTGCCTGAGACCTACCCTGAGTGACAGTTGGGCTGTTTGAATCTCGCTTTGTTGAGAAGGTTTTTATATTTCCCTTTCCTATGTGTTTTATAGCTGGGTGCTGAGACTCCAAAGCTAGCAGAGTACCAAGCTTACATCGATTTTGAGATGAAAGCAGGTGATCCAGCTCGCATTCAGTTGATCTACGAGAGGGCTTTGGCTGAGAACTGCCTCGTACCAGATCTTTGGGCACGCTACAACCAGTATTTGGTAAGGCAAACAGAAATGTTTGGGGTTTTATCTTCTGTTTTTATTTGTCTTTTTGTTTTAATATCTTAGTGGTTGATAAAATAACAGGAGGTGTTCTCCCAATCCTGTCACATTGTCTTAAAATTCTCCAGAAGCTGATTTCTACTTCACCTTATTTTCAGTGGTGTATTTATTGATCAAGCGAGCATTTGCTCAGTTTTTCCCCCAGCTTTGTATTTTCTCTGCAGAATTTGTCTTGGGCTCTCTGGCTCACAGGTACTTAAAACTTGGTGTGCTTATTTCAGGACCGGCAGCTGAGAGTGAAAGAATTGGTCTTGTCTGCTCACGACCGCGCTGTTAGGAACTGTCCCTGGACAGTTGGGCTCTGGATTCGCTATCTTCTGGCGATGGAGAGGCACGGAGTTGACCACTGCATTATTTCTGGTAAAGAAATATCTCAGCAAACCTTCTTCACAGTACAGAACCACTTCTTGTTGTGCTATGAATGATGTGTGACAAGTGGTGACCTGCAGGATTTGGTGTAGCCCTTCTCCAGCAGTCTTAAAGCCAATGAGATTTACAGTAGCGTGCTTCCAGGGCACAGCTGTTACGGTTGAGCAGCTTTGCTTCTAAGCAAGCTCTTTATTTCAGCTTTACTTCAATGTTGCTGAATTAAATGGGCTTTTACATTGAATTCCTTAAACAATTTACTATATTTAGGGCTTCTTGTGTTTTCGTTGTCCTGTATGCTGCAGCTTGTTAACTTTATCAATAATTGAAAAGTAAATACATGTTTTTTTTGTTGTTGTTGTTGTTTTTTACCCCCTCCCGTTTCTTACAGAAATATTTGAAAAGGCTCTGAATGCAGGTTTTATTCAGGCAACAGACTATGTAGAAATCTGGCAGGCATATCTTGATTACCTAAGAAGAAGAGTGGATTTTACACAAGGTACGTATGATATGTTTGAATAAATGAGTTTTATGTATCTGAAACAGTGATGTTACTTTAAAAAATAAAACACAGTCAACACTAGTTTCATATTCTTCACAAACAGTACTTTCTTGCCTGTCAGTGTGCATAAAATATAAGAACGTACTTGTTTTAGAGTAGCTCCTTGCTGAAAAAATAGATTGTGCTGTCACAAAAATTGTGTTTTATATGTTAGGTACTTGGTGGGGGTTGGTGTTTGTTTTGTTCTGGTGTGCAAGTAGTGAGCTTTACTGAAGTAGCAAGTTTTATTTATTTCCTGCCAAAAGAAAATCATTAGGGGTGTAAGTGAAGAGATTTTAGTGGATAGGAAAGGAAAATTGTTGTTCTAAGGTGGTTCTTTCTCTTTTTTTGAAGACTCAAGTAAAGAATTGGAAGAGCTGCGATCTGCATTTGCCCGTGCTGTGGAGTATTTGAAACAAGAAGTCGAAGAGCGTAAGTTAAATCATCCCGTGTATTGCTTTGTTTTGTGCAGAATCAGTTTTTTCATAAGAGTAGCTTTCCATATAATGTTTAACTTGTCTTCAAGTGTCTCAGACATCTTAGAAAAAGATGAATACTCCACCTATGGTCTAAAACTTGTTTATTAAACACCCTATTTCCAAGAGCCGTTCACAAATAGTACTTATTTTTATTCCCAGGCTTTAGTGAAAGCGGAGATCCATCCTGCACCATCATGCAGAACTGGGCAAGAGTTGAGGTGATGTTTCTGTCTGCTCTATTTTAATTGCTAGAGTAGAGGAAATCTCTCTTTAAACATTCCAACCTCTCGTATGCGTTTTGTCTGTAACTTCAAGGAGTAAATCTTTGTTTCTGTGTCTGGGCTGGTCAAGCACATAGTGTAGCTTTAGGACTGAAGGAAGACATCATAGGAGAGACATCTGACATTTTCTCATCCTTCCTTTGCCCCAGGCTCCTGTGAACCTGGATAAGATTACTTTTGTGCTATAATTTCTCTGTATGATGCATGGGATGGCTTGCCAGTCTCAAATCTTGTAATTGTCCTGCCCAAAGTTGACCCTGAATTTGAATTAATTCCTTTTCACTTTCTGTGTGCTCCTGGAGGGAGAAGTAGGACCCCTCTATAGTGAGTTCAGGTGAACTTCACTTGGGTTTTTAACCCACTTCCCCCCTTTTCCACGTTCTCCCAGTTAGTAACAGAAATGAAGTAATTGTTTTAGATTAAGAGCTGTGTTGAACTGCCACGTTAGGTACAATAACGAATAATGACAGAAGGAAAAGTTCAAAAGCAATTGTCTCAAATGTCTTATAATGACCAAAATGAAGTGTCTGTGGGAGCTGGAAACCAAGACTGATGCAAGGGGTGGGCATGGGAGGTGTCACTCAGTGGTAGGAGTACACTAGGTGTTCACTTCTGTCTTCTGGGTTTGCATGCATAAGCTTTGGTGTTTTGTGGGGGAGGGAAAAAGGCAGTGGGGATGGCAGGGGGGTTGTGGTGATGGAACAAAGAATCCTGACCTGTACTGAGTGTGCGGAGTGCTGCTTCACAGGCCCGCTTATGTAACAACATGCAGAAGGCCAGAGAGCTCTGGGACAACATCATGACTAAAGGGAACGCCAAATATGCAAACATGTGGCTGGAGTATTACAACCTGGAAAGGTAAGAGCTTGGCTGGACAATAGTTAATTTAACTGACCTCATCTGCGTGAGACAAGGCTGATCTGCTCAGTGTTGGTACGCTCCTTAGGAGTTCACAGTCTGCTTTTGAGGTTCTTAGTTCAGAAATATTACAGCAACAAAACCTAGTGGGAGCTAGCTAGGGAGAGAGGAAGAGTGTTTGCACAGAACATCGTTAACTGTACTGCTTTGTGATTGTGGTGTGGAGGATTGGCTCCTTACTGCTGTGTTTTCCTTTCCTAGAGCCCATGGTGATACTCAGCACTGCAGGAAGGCCTTGCATCGAGCCGTGCAGTGCACAAGTGACTATCCAGAGCACGTCTGCGAGGTGCTGCTCACGCTGGAGAGGATAGAAGGTAGCAAACTGCAAGTCGTTTCATTTTACTGTCAATAATAGAGTGAGCTTTGATCTGGTATTTTGTCATCTGGTGAAGGCTCGCTTTCTTTTGTCTACTGTAGCATATGCAAGCAGTTCTTTATTTTCTTTTCTTCACCTTTTCAGGCCTGGTTTAGAGCCTGCTGAAATTGATTTGTTTTTTCCATGCCTTTTGGGGGCATTGTATGATTAAAAAGAGGTTTTTGCTCTGCTTGGATTTTGTTTTCTTTGAAGGCCATTCATTTAATTTATATTAAATGTTCGTGTGTAATGGCTAATACTAAGAGTAAGGTTTATGACTTCATTGATTCTTTTTTTTTTCCTAGAATTGTATTTCCAAGCTATGGGAAGGCTAAATACAAAGCTTTTATTTCTTAATTCTCTAGGAACGTTAGAAGACTGGGATGCAGCTGTGCAAAAAACAGAAAACAGATTAGCACGAGTTAACGAACAAAGAGCAAAGGTCAGAACTTTGTGAACTATAAGCAGTTTATAGGAAATACCTATTTTAAGATCAACCTTGACTGTCAGATTTCTAATGTTGCTTTGTACAGATAAGCTTAAATTGTCTTAAAGCTTCGGTGCTATTGATTTTAGTTTAAAAGTACAATTTAACTTCTTTAGTGCTTTTTTACGTTTCACCTTTTGACACTTGGATGAATATAAGAGTAACAGGAGTGCTCTAGGAAAAAAATATAAGAGCAAATAATTGACATGTGTTTTAAATGGTGGTTCCATTAGCTTTGTGTTTATATACCTTAGGAGAAAACCCTCCAGGTTCAGTACTGTAGAAAACAATGCGTGAGGATGCTCTGCAGCATGCAGTTGCTTAAATAAGAATCTCTTTCTTAGGTCGCTGAGAAAGAAGCTGCTCTGGCAAAGCAGGAGGAGGAGAAAGCTGAGCAACGAAAGCAGGCTCGGGCAGAAAAGAAAGCTTCCAAAAAGGCTAAAAAAAATAGAATTGGAGACAAACGCAAAGCTGATGATGATGATGAAAGTGAATGGGGACGAGAAGAAGAAGGTAATAAAACAAATGTGTTAGTCCTCTGTCACTGGGGTTACTGGGTGATTGCCTGCAGTTAGAAGCAGATGAAGAAGTGCTCTCACTGTCTTCAGAGCTGCAGTTCTTTCAGGGCCTTTTTCTCCCAGGAGACCTTCTTTGTATTAGCAAAATGAAAGCAAGATGAAATGTTTTTTGGCTAGCTGAAGTACATGCCTAAAAGAACGTCTAGAGATTATTTTTTTTGTAGATTTCTCTTATTTCAGAGAAATATTGTGATTTCTTCTCAATTTAATTTTCCTGAGTCATCAAATGATGCTGAAGCATGCGGAATCTAAACTTGGTTATTTGATATCAGAGTAGTCTCTTGGAGGGTGGTACCAGAAGATCTTAAGATTGTTGCCACTGGGAGTATGGGAAGCTCTTATTTTATTTGTTTTTTAATAAAGATCCTATTTGACAGAGAGCATGAGTCAGAAGTTGTAACTGACAAAACCAAATATTGTCAGTGCTTCCATTTAAATCCTTACTGTCTTGGTCAAGTAATCTGTTTCTCATTATTAAGAACCTGAGGGAGGTTTTTATTGCCTTTGAGCTGTCATTGTGTTTTCCATCTCATTCATATTTGCTATTTCATGATTCCGTGGTGGTAATGAAGGGCAGTCTAATTTGAGTGCTGAGTGAAATGGTGTGACTTTTCTAGTAAGGCTCTCAATTTCATTACTCAGCAGAGCAGCCCAGCAAGAGGCACAAGGGAGACGGCGATGGTTTACTTCTTGAAGAAGACATGGAGTTAGAAACCGGGCTGTTTGGAAGAAGTGGAGCTGAAAAACCAGATCGGCCGGCAAACCAAAAGCAAAAGCCATCCACCAGTCGCAAAGACATCCCCAAAGTTCTGCACGACAGCAGTAAAGATAACGTTACCGTCTTTGTCAGCAACCTTTCCTATAACATGGCAGAACCTGAAGTGAAACTGAAGGAGCTTTTTGAGAGCTGCGGGGAGGTAGAGCAGATCCGCCCGGTGTTCAGTAACAAGGGGACGTTCCGGGGCTACTGCTACGTAGAATTCAAGGATGAGAAATCTGCTCTCCAGGCTCTTGGGTTGGATCGTAAAGTTGTGGAGGGAAGACCGATGTTTGTTTCTCCTTGTGTTGACAAGAACAAGAACCCAGACTTCAAGGTAAACTTTTATCCGCTCAAGAAGTGGGTTCAACAGTGGGACTGCGTTGGAAAGCTGGCAGGATGTGTTGCTTCCTGAGTTCCTGCATCTAACAAATTGTTGTCTTATTAGTTTAGCATAGTTACCTGATATTAATTCCACAATCTGTGCTTTTCTACTTCACTGGGTTATGTGCAGAAAAACTCAGTATTCAATTAGTGACGCTTGAGCAAGAAGACAGACATATCAATGGTTCTTTTTTTTGTAAAACAAAGATAATGTTTAAAAACTTCTAAGAATTCCTCGCACGTCCTTGGTGGATGACTGTGTTTTATATGCAAATATCTCTCAAGATATTACTAATGGCTTTTTTATGGTGTGGGTGTTTTCTGTTAATCTCACCTTTTCACTCAAAAGGTTGAGAGCTTTGTAATAGGTTGAAATTCTTTGTTTCTGGCTGGCTTGAGAGCTAACAGCCTTTCTTATTTCTTCAGGTGTTCAGGTATAGTACCACACTGGAGAAACACAAACTGTTCATATCTGGCTTGCCGTTTTCCTGCACTAAGGAAGAGCTGGAAGATGTGTGTAAAGCACATGGGAACGTGAAGGACATCAGGCTGGTCACCAACCGAGCAGGAAAACCCAAGGTAGGTGTCCTTAATGCACTGTTGATTTCAATGAAATCCTTCAAAAGGGAACTCTTCATGAGATTTGGATATAAAACATAGATTTTTGTAACTTAAGGTAAGTGACTTGTTTATTGTTGCCAAATGGGCTTTGCATTAAAAGTCATAGAAATGCATGGATTTATGTAACCTGGTGTGTCTTTGTGCCAACAAATAAAAAATAAGAGGGGGAAGATTTTTTTTTTGCTGAAATACTAATTAAATTACATGAGAAAAATGTGTGATATGAAAAGGATGGAGGGAAAGAGATCTGCAGCGTTTTCAATACAGTAAAAAGAGGCATCAATAAGTCTGCAAAAAACATTTGTTTCTAAAATAAAGGGCTGGGGTTCACCTGGTATAACTGATCCCCATCCTCCTTTATCTTTAGTTCCTTCATGCTATTGTGCCTAACACCTGCTGCAGTACTGGATTTGCCAGTGAGAAATGAGACACCTCTCTGACAGGGTTTGTTATGTCCATTTTGCAATAAATGGGTGCTTGTTAAATAAGAGACTGTCACGCAGAGAAAGAATGACTAAAACTAGGTTACCTCTTCCCTTATTTAGGGCCTGGCCTATGTGGAATATGAAAACGAAGCTCAGGCCTCGCAGGCTGTGCTGAAAATGGATGGCCTGACAATTAAGGAACACGTCATCAAGGTGGCGATCAGTAACCCGCCTCTCCGAAAGCTGCCGGACAAGCCCGAGGCAGGCAGAGCCTCGCAGTTTGCAGTACCACGACAGATTTATGGAGCGTAAGTATTAGCAAGGGTTTCCCAGTGCTTAACAAGCAAACACTGGGGTTGTTTGCAGGCTACGATGTAGGGAGCATCATCCAGAAGATGAGGGAACACCTGAAAGGTACTGAATCAAAGAATTGGAGTTGATGGATTGATGAGGAAAAGCAGATTTCTCTGTACTTTACCGATAGGAACAGGTTGGTAGTGACTGAGTACAGCAGCGTTGGACTGAAGCTGTTCTTTTTTCCTTCCAAGTGCTCCTGCTGCTTACGGTTGGTGTTGCAGTGGAGGTGCTCTGTGGATAAAACCACGGAGCTTCAATTCCTGGGGACTGTTGGGCGGTTGTTTTCTGTCAGGACTTCACTGTGCTGATTCAAAGGTCATCTGTTGAAAGCTTTTCACTACTTACTACTGAAACAGATGACAAGAATAATATTTAAAGGGGTGTTCCTTTTAGGGAACAAAGCCCTTTTTCTCTTCCTAAGCTAGAACAGTGTGTTCAGAGAGCGTTGGGGTATTCTGAAATGTCACTTTTCCCTCTGCAGGCGAGGGAAGGGAAGGACGCAGCTGTCGATGATGCCTCGTGCGTTGCAGCGCCAGAGTAATCCCGTGGCTAAGGCTGAGAACGGGATGGTCCAGAATTCACCAGCAACTTCATCCGAACCTGCTGAGGAGCCGAAAAAGATGTCCAATGCTGATTTTGCCAAGATGCTACTGAACAAGTGAGCAGGAAGTCTGCGATCAGCTGGTCTGGTAAAATGTGAAATGCCTTTATGGAAGCCATGTTGTGTCCTTATGCTAGCAGGGAGAGAACGCCAGTCACAATCAGGTGTAAATACTGCTCGGGACTGCTGCATTCATTAAGATCAGTGTAGGATGGTACAAATCCGTTTTCCTCTGTTTTTAAGAGCAAAGAGTTATACTACGTTCTGGTAAAATGGCATTATGTGATCCCTCATATTGAGGGTACCGAGGGGGGAAATACTTCCTGTACAGGTTGGATGCCACAACATTTTTTTTTCTGAATACTTTACAAATCTTTCTCTTTCATTAACGAACGAGATGCGATGTGAAAGCCTAGGGCTAACCCGGTCGAGCTCCGCCGCTCAGAAGTTCAGATTGTGATTGCAGTCATTCTCTCTGACAACACACCCACGTTCCACCAAAACACTCTCACACGCACGGACATCCGTCTCCTTCCATTAAGAGTTAAATGGCAAATGCTAGTAACTTCACCACAATGGCCTATTTTAGTATTGGGAGAGTTTCTATACATCGGTGTGTATATGTATATACACAAATATACATATCTATGTATTCCGTTGATGTTCTGTTCGAGTTGACCTGTTTTTTATATTGTGTATTTGTAAAAGACATTGAAATTATTTTTAAGTGTCATGGGTAATATTAGCTCCGTTTGTTTTTCCCCCATGGAAGCTGTACATGCTCTTGCTGAGGACCATTCTTGTTTGTTTTTTTTGCTAGCTAGCCCATACGTCTTTGGCAGGTGGTTTCTGTATGGTTTTGTACAAATGTGAAGTGCAAGCTGACGTTCCCTGGTTTATTAAACTCAAGTTCTCAAAGGTTTTCTATAAATACTGTTGCTTTTGTTGAAATGTGGGTGTTGGAATTGCACTTACCCTACGGCAGCTAGGTAATACTGATGTACCTCACCTCTCGGGTGCACTGAGATCGTGTCCTCATGTACCTGTAAGTCGTTCACTCCCTTTTAGTAATCACCTCAGACTCAAGAATAATCTGGCTATCGTGGATAGAAATATCACTGCTTGCCTGAACCTGCTGCTACCTCGCAGTCAGCAGCCGGGGTTTGGAGGGGAGGGGGCACAGCAGGACCGAGTTCACTTGTACAACACAAGCACTGCTGCAAATAAACACTGTTTTCAGTGCTTACATCCTGTGCTCATTTGGCTTGGCTTTACTTTGTCTGCTTCCTAGCTGTGGCATCAGCAGGTTTGGGGGTAGTATTGCTATGCTATAGGGCCCAAATTCTTCTTGTGGAGCCCACCTGCTCTGTGCATCAAGTGTGGGCTAACCACTCAGCACCGTAGTGATGCAACAACACTGTAGCTCCATCTGCTTACTCACTCTAATGCCATTTTAAGGTGAAGCTTTAATTAGGGGTTAGGAAAGGATGGTTACCTCGCCCTGACATCAGGCAGGCACAACATAGGAGTGATGAATGAGGTTTCCTTTGACTTCTAGGGCTGGACTTGCTGCTTCAACTTCCTCCACGGTGCTCCCTTCCAGTGCAGCTGCATGCTGCTGAGGGAGCCAGGATCTGCCCTGCCTCACAGCTCGTGCACCTTGCAGCTTATTTTGCTGCCAGCAGCAGTGTTCTGACAACAGCCTAGTCCAAACAGACTTTAATATTAAAATACTTTATTAATCTGTTACTAAAATAACATTTTTTTTTCCCAGAGCTCTAAAGTGCAGAATATCTTTTATACTCACCTCGCACTACAAAAATAAGCATGTTTTGTAAAAACAGAACAACCTTCCTCCCTTATTGGTTGCTTTTCCTGGCAGCAGTGATCAGTACATAAGCACGGGCTGGTGCTAGAGTACATGGGTAACTCCCAAACTTGTTCTATTGCCTGTTTTTTTTTATAAAACATCGTAACTACATTGCAGGCGAGAGAGGGGGATGAAACTTAAATGGGCCTTGGGACAGTACAACAACCCACACTGTTTTACAAAGGGATTAAGCTTTACAGTACTCATTGGGATTGCATCCACGTTTTCTGATCCATATTTTCTGAACTGGGAGGTTTGGGGATCTCAGATTTAAGGAATTTGGCTGCTATGCAACCAGCAGTGGTGTAGGCAGCTACTCCTCTGCCTGTTAAGCTGCAGAAGATAAGGTACACTTCGAATTGGATGGCAATTCCAGGTACAACACACTGCCACTGCAGTATGGAGAGGCCTTGTGATTCTTTACACATTTACCACGGTAATAACACGACCTGGTAATTAATAAAGCTATAGCGAAAAGTTCTTGGTGTAGGTTAAGGAAACTCAAGTTCTCGCTGAATGAATTCTTACCAAAATGGCACAACTGATGAAGGCAGCCTTAGGGTTCTGCACAACGACCTTTTCTGCCCGCAGCCTTGCAGGAGCAAGCTCTTCCCAAACCCTGAGCAGAAACACATGGAGACAGCTGCAGTTTCCCAGGGAACTTGCTTGATGATGGATCCGAGGCAGGGCCTCCGGGCACAAACTAATACTTCTGTTGAAATCACAGCAAAAGCAGCCTGCAGTTCAGTGAAGGAAGTCAGCGTTTCTTGTCTCTTTCCAGTCGCCTGCTCTGGCATCACAGACAAAACACTTGCCCCTTGTTGCACGCAACTCGCCCTAGGAAAGGCAACCGAAAATAAATATGCAAAGTGCTGCTGAGAACAGAAAGAGGAGGGCAGAAATGCCATCGCTGAGCTGCAGCGAGCCTCCTTCCTCATCTGTTCTGTCTGAAACAAGAAGAAAACACCGCTGTGGGAGTGAAAAGGAAAACCTGATTGGCGTAGCTGGGAGTGTGCTATTACGGCAAGGGTTTGGTGGTGATTTTTTGAACAACAGGGAAGGGGGAAATGTGAGAGCAGCAACTCGGTTAAGGCTTTGGCTGGCCTAGCAGCTCCTTGCCAAGGTGTGACGAGGCTGTTGAGTGACGAGGTGAAGGGCTGCGCTGGAAGCAGCTCCTCCAAGCTTCATTTTAAGGAGAAATGAATTATTTCTACTTCAGTTCGTCGAGCCCGCGATCCCTCTCCCACCTCCTTCCTGCAGCACACACAGGTTAGAGCCTACAGTCAGCGTCAACAGTTCACATTTCAGCCTGGCATCCCGGTACATAAATAAATTATATTAATTTAATCAAACAGAAGAGACTTTTAAATAAATGAAATGCTAAAGAGCGACACCCTCCTGTCAAGTTCCTTCCCAGCGAGAACAGGGAACTTTCTGTTCTCCCCCACTTTTCCCTGAATCCTGCACGCCCACAGCCCTCAAGTCTTGACGGGGATGGTTTGTCTGCATCCCGCCGTGCTGCCGTCCGCTTCGGGCAGCCCCACGGAGTACTCGGTGGTGGCGATGAGCAGCATGTCCAGCGTGGTCTCGGTGCACTGAGCGATGAAGCGGATGAAAGGCCTGACGTCGCCCTCGTTGGCCACCTCCAGCACGTGGTAGTACTCGGCCCGCTGCTCCTTGCGGATGGTGATGGGCGGGTAGCCCGCCTGCATCAGGATGAGGTTCATCAGCAGCCGGGAGGTCCTCCCGTTGCCGTCCACGAAGGGGTGGATGTAAACCAGCTTGTAGTGGGCCAAGGCGGCGAATTCCACGGGGTGCAGGCCCATGGCGTCCTCCGAGTTGAGCCACTGCACGAACTCCTGCATCTGCTTCCCCACGTCCTGGGGGTGAGGCGGGATGTGGTGCCCCACGAACACCCGCGTGGCCCTGAACCTCCCCGCCTCCACGGGGTCGGCGTAGCCCAGCACCCGCCGGTGGATCTCCAGGATGTCAGCGATGGTGACGGAGCCGATCCGCGAGGCCAGCGTGGTGTTGACGTACTTGAGGGCCGCGTGCATGCCGATCACCTCGTTCTGCTCCACCAGGCTCTTCCCGGGGACGGCGTACCGCGTCTCGATGATGTGCCGGATCTCCGACAGCGTCAGCGTGTTCCCTTCGATGGCCACCGTGTGGTAGATGTGGTGGTAGTAGGACTCCTCCATCACCCGCCGCAGGGCCGAGTTGCCTTTTGGGATGGCCATCACCTTTTTCACCTTGCTGTCAATGATGCTGAAATACCTCTGGTCGATTTCTTCGACTAAAGGCAGCGTCCGGTCCCTGTTGATCAGGGCTTTCTCGTTGCAGGGCGAAATGGTGAGCGCTTTGGAGTACAGGTAGTCGGCCTGCAGGATGTCCTTTTCCTCTTCCGAAAAGATCCCGAATTCGTTCAGGGCGTCCACGTAATCGGGGTCCATTTTGAGGGCGTAGACAAAGAGTTTGTGAGCTTTTTCTCGCTTTCCTTGGCGCTTCATCTCCAGGGCTTGCTTCAAAGCCGCTTTGGCTTCGAATTTCACTTCTGAAACGCAACGGGGAGCGGTTAGATCACAGGGCAGGGGGTTCTGCGGGAAACCTGGAGATTATCAGCATTTGCTGATACCGAAATTCAACAAAAGAACCACAAAACGTGGGATCGAGCCACCAGCAGGAGAGCTGTAGGGCCACGTCTAGGGGCCGAGCACGGCAGCGGAGCCGTTTGTAGCGTGACCACGGTGTGCTGCGACTTACCCAACTTCTTCCCCAAATCCCAAGCCACAAATATGAGAAATGTTTTGGTTAAATACCCCGTATCTTCCCCAAAATCCCCAGCTGCTGATAGCAGAGGCATTTTAACGAAAGACCCAACATCTTCCCCCAAAATCCTAAGGTACCGACAGCACAGGTGTCTCAGGGGAACCCCAACCTCTCCCCCAGCTGCTCATGGCAGAGGCATTTTGGTGAAATATCCAACTTCTTCCCCAAACCCCCGAGCTGCCGATAACCCCGCTATTTTACCCAAAAACCCAACTTCTTCCCCCAAACCCCCAGCTGCTGACAGCACCACTATTTTAACCAAAACCCCAACTTCTTCCCCAAACCCCCACCTGCCAATACCCCCTCTATTTTCCCCAAAACCCCAACTTTTTCCCCCAAACCCCCACCTGCCAATACCCCCTCTATTTTCCCCAAAACCCCAACTTTTTCCCCCAAACCCCCAACTACCGATACCCTCACTATTTTACCCAAAACCCCAACTTCTCCCCCAAACCCCCACCTCCCTATAACCCCTCTATTTTCCCCAAAACCCCCAACTCCCCCCCACCCCCCCAGCACCAGCCAGCCCCGGTGCCTCCCCCCCTCCCCCTCCCTTACCGGGGGCCGCCTCAGCCGTGCGGGGCAGCAACCGGAGCCCCCGTGGGGCCACGCTGAGGCCGGCACAGCCCCGCCTGACGAAGGGCAGCGCCGCCAGCACGGCCAGGCCGCCCAGCAGCGCCGCCAGCAGCGCCGCCCGCCCCGCCGGGCCCCACGGGGCCGCCCGCCGCCGGGCCGCGGCCCGGCACATCCCGGGAGGGAGGCGGGCGGGCGGGCGCTAGGACCCTGCGGCGTCCCCGCGGCCCCTGCGGCGGTCCCCCTGCGGAGCCCCGCCCACTCTGGGTTTCGGCTCTGCCATTGGTTGAGCGCCGGAGGTTCGGCTTTCTTATTGGCTGCTCGCGGAGGTGTGTCCCGCCCCTTCGCCGCGCTCCGCTTCCTGCAAGGGGAGGGGGTTCCGGGTAGCGCCGCGCCCACCGGCGCGGGAGGGGGCTCGTGGAGGGTGGGAATTGGACAGCGGGGATGTCAGTCTTGGGAGGAGTAACCAATGAGAAGGGAGGTTTGGGATGGGGCGGGGCTGATGGGGCCGCTCGCTGTTGCTAGGCGACGGCTGCGGACTGGGCCTAGGCCTGGGCCTGTGGAGGCCGCGCCTCGCCTGGGGTCCTGGGGGGGGGGTCCTGGGGGGTGCTGGGGGGTCCTGGGGGGATCCTGGGGCGTTCTTTTGGTCCTGGGGGGGTCCTGGTTTTTTTTGGGGGGGTCCTGAGGAGATTCTGGGGGGTTCTGGGGGTCCTGGGAGGGTCTTGGAGGTCCTGGGGGGACCCTAAGGGGGTCCTGGGGGGTTCTGGAGGTGCAGGGGGGTCCTGGGGAGGTCCTGGGGGGGTCCTGGGGGTCCTGTAAGGAACACGGGGCTGCACAGCTCCTGTGCACAAACAGGCACGAGCACCCAAAAGCTGAAGGAAAAGGGAACGTCCCCAGGGGCTGCAGGGACCTCACCCTGATTTCAGTCCCTAGCAAGACGATGGACTTTTTTTTTTTTCCCCAGATACTCACACGACACGTCATCATAAATAAAGTGTGGCAATTGAAGCTGGTTTTTCTGTGTGTGGTTGATTTTATCAAAAAAAAAAAAAAAAAAAAAGAATGCAGCTTTCAGGAGTCAGGAGGTTTTGGTGCTCTGCTGCGTGACGTGCACAGAAGAAGGTGATATCGGGCCTAAAATAAATATAAAGGAATTGTAGAAGGGTGACAAATTGTGTTTATTCTATAGAAGAGAGGGGAGCAGGGGTGGCTGTAGCAGGTACAAAGTGAGAATAATTGTAAGAGTGGCTGAGGGATATTAAACACTGGAACAGTAGAAACTGGACATTTTTCACAGCACTAATTAACAAACCCTAATGGGGACAGCACAACTACGCTGTCCTTAACGCCTCCGTCTGTGACTTCTGTTTGCACGGTGACTTCCAGGGGTGAAGGCATGCCACCTTTGTTCCCAGCTGCCAGGGAACATGCTGCTGGCACTGAAGTAAGAGCATGGGATGGGGCACAGCAGCCTGGTCCAGGTTAGCTTCCTGCTGCTCCTGTGCTGAGCAAACAACTCGGAACAGGAGCTGCTGCTGTGTTACACCAAGGTGGCTGGACGGTTTTCCTTTACCTGCTTGTTTTCAGCAGTGGGGAAGGTAGAAACCACTGCCAGAGCTCTTTGAGACATTTATTGATGTTACCAGGACTGACAAAAGCAGCTTGATGAACTTGGTTCAGCCAGCAACCCTAAAAAGAGACTGACAGCACCTGGGCTCTGAGACCACTCAGCGGCAAATGGAGCCCAAGGCGATCCCTGCAGCACAATTACCGTGTCCTCCAGCCATTTGGAGCCTGACAAAGCCCATTAAGGCTGAAGGATAACTTGGGGGGATAATTAGCATTTGAAGGATGAGCAAATACACCTGCCCTCCGAGAGGAACCTGCAACAGAAGCGTGTGTTTTCTTCAGCGCCAATGAAGCCTAACGTCAGAATTACAGAGTGATGAGGTATTTTCCTTCTCAAAATGGCGCAAAGCCTGTTCAGAATCTGACAATTAAGCCTGATATATCGGGGGAGAACGACCCTGATAGACAAAAATGCCTGGCACCTCGTCCAGGTTTTGGCAGCTGGGAGTGCTCCTTTTCTGCGGCTGCTGGGTGTCAGTGCGGCACCAATCTGGGCCAGCTCGAGGGTTGCCCTTCCACCCCATCGTTGCAATTATTTATGATTTTGTCAGGGAGAGCAAAGGGAGATCCCAAAGTAGATTGTAGGAAAGAGTATGGGCTTTGAAAGGATGGAGCTGGGGCCCTGGGGCGGGCTGGCAGCTCTCGGCATGGCCGTGCCCAGAGCCAGGAGGTCTCAGCTGGCACCCTGGACCTCTTCTGAAGGTGCTGCGGGTTGTGCATTGCAGAGGGGTGTTGGGATGTCCTCGTGGCACAGGAGAAGCCACATAAAGGCTGGTTGTTACTAAAACTTTGAGGCCGAATTGGGTGAACGTGGAATCAGAGGGATCCCTGGAGCCGGTAGGTGGCAGCGACTCATTTCGCTGCTCAGCAGAAGCCTCCCAGCGTTGCAGCCTCTCTCCTGGACCGTGATGCCTTCAGCTTTTAGAGGCAGTGATCATGCAGAACATATTTTTAAGGCTGAATAAGGCTCTAGCTTCCTTTTGGCACTGCTTGTCCCGGGGTAAAATTGCCGTGCTGTGCTTCGGGGAGGTTTGGGGGATCTGCGGCTGGTGGCACTGCTGCTGGTGGCACGGACCTGAGCGCTCAGCGCTGTGTCTGCAGGGACCATGCCACTGATCCCTGCTATCCCTGCACCTCCCCAGTGCCTTCAGGTGACAGGCAGCAGTACTGGTGTGGGCAACGCATTAAAAGGAGAAAAATTGCGGGATGGAGGTGTTCTTTTCCATCTGGGAGCGTGAGGCTGTGGCGTGCCCAAGGGCTGCAGCTGCCGGGGTCTCGTGCCCACTCAGCCTGCCCTTCTCCTCCTTGGTTCCCCTGCTCCTGGGCAGTGTGGCAGAGCCTGACCAGCAGCCGGTTCCCCCGAGCTGTGGGGTTAAACTGAGGCCCTGAAGATGCCACGATCTGCTCCGGGAGCATCCCCGGGACAGGCGCGTTGTCTGCTCGAGGGCTGCGCTGTGGGGAGAAGCCTCTGGCTGCGGAGGCAGAGCTGCACATCGGAGTGTGGGATTTTAATCAATGAACAGATGGGTAAGTACGAGATCAAATGCCTGGTGGTAAAGCTGTCACCCGGGTCAAAGCAAGGTTGTTGTGAAAAACGGTTTTGACATTCTCAGCTGCAGCGCTTGCAAGGCAAATGGAAACCATACCCCGGATCCAAGTGCTAGCTAGCAGTGCGAAGACCAAAGGGATTTTTAATTAAAGAGAAGAAGGAAGGGGAAGCAAAAAGCAAGAGCAAGATTGCATTGTCTGATTACTTCTAGCTGCAACTAAAGACACCGAGCGGGGGGGTTCAAGGCTAAGGGAACAATTTAAAGCTCTTAGCGCGGGCACTGAGGGAGCACAAACACGGCGCTGAATAGGCAGCCGAAAACAAAGCTCCGAGAGGGTGCAGAAACAGAGGGCTTTGTTGGCTCTCTTGACGAATAATGAGGAACGAGGTTCTCAGACAGATTGGTTTGCAGCACTGGGAATAAATGGACAAAAGGGAAACTTTCAAAGCAAGACTGCAGCTGAGCTGGGTTATTTAGGCTAGGCCGGAGCCGTGTGGAGCTGCCTTACCCTGAGAGCAACGCGCTTGGTTCCGCTGGCCGGTCCCAAGCAAGCCCACGCAGAACGTCTGGTTCTAATGAGAAACGAAATTTAGGGGGAGGAGGGGAATGAGGAGTCCCAGCTGCGTGGAGGAAGAGCTTTATGTTTATTGCACTTGTGGTCAGCACAGTTCTCCGAGCAGCTGAGCACTGCCTGGCGCACCTCCCTCAGTGTCCTACCCATGGAGAACTTCTGGTGCTGGGAGCCACGGAGCGCTGGGAGCAGAGCTGAGCAATCCTGGAAAAAAATCCTACACGTTTTGTGGGAGACGAGAGCACTGTTTCTCACGGCGGTGCCTGATGGCAGGAGCCTTTGAGTCAGAAACATCAGGTTTGCAGGAGTCAGCGGGTGTGGAAAGCCGCAGCCGTACGTGTTCCCAAGGCTGAGGACGTCCCTTGGGACCCCCGGTCCGTTTCTGCCACCACCCCTCACCAGGGGCTCCTGCAGCCCCCAAAATCCGTGGGTTCCCTGCCCCGGGGGGGGGGGGGCTGAGCAGAGGGGCAGGCGAGTGGCTGCACGCTTGTCTCCAGCCTGTCCTTGAGGCTGATGTGGAAGTGCTGACTCCATAATAAGAGCCATTTTGGACGGGCTGCCACATCGACTTGACTAATGTGACTCCACGCCAGGCAATCTGGAAATATATTAAACCCGGGAGCTGCTGCAGGGATGATTTGCATGTCAATAACAGAGGGGAAATTGCCTCCCACAGCCTCCCCTCTGGGCTTTTATCCTGCCAAGCACCAGGTATCCCCAGCTCGGGCCGTTTAATTGTCCCAGGAGCTGGATGAGCCCTCCTGGGACAAGGAGGCCTTCTGGGGTGAGACCTCAGCTAATCTCGCTTTTACTTCTCTGAGGGATGGGGTTGTTTGGCTAAAAACATGCAGAGGCGATGCTTCTTGAGAGGGATTTAGCTTCAAAACCCTTGCAGGCTCCTTGCTCCAACTCCCTTCATCGGCCTCAAAGTGCCAGGGGGCGAGGGAACCCACATAGGACGTGGCACACCGATATATGGCTTAGCCAGGTGGGGTGAAACCAGCCTCCTGCTCCTCTCCAGGTGCCGTGGTGGAGCAGGGGGGAGAGCCGTGCTACGGAGCCCTCTGCTCCCGGGGGACTCAATGCCTCAGGCAGCAGCTCCAGCACGCTTGCTGCCTCCTGGGCTCTCAATCTAGGACAAGAAAGGCTAAAACAGGCAAGAGGTGGGAGTTTCGTGGGAGCAGATCACAAAAGGAGCTGCTTTCCCCTGCCAGGCTCTCAGCTCGCCCCCCTGTGAAGGTGCTGACAGCCATCGGCCGTAGCTGGAGGCAGCTCCTCTAGGAGCTCCTCTAGGTTTGGATGCCTCCCGGCTCTTGGACTCGACTTCAAAATAAATTAAAAAAAAAATGATGCTCGGTCTCCGTGGCAACTGCAGCGGGTGCAGGGATGCCGGGGAGGGATCCCTGGCTATTACACGGCCTCCTGTGTGCTCAGGGAGGCTCCTGCCTCCCCTGGCTGAGGCTGGATAAGGGCTGGAGCCTCTCCTGTGCCACCAGCATGTGGGGCACAGCTCAGAGCACGTGCAGTTCACGGCCTCTGGGGGCTCTCGTAAAATGTGTCCTCTGAAATTAATCCGAATTACAACCCGGCTTTTCCTCTCCCCCTGCCTGTGACGGAGCAGTGAGCAGCCCTGGTTTATTACCAGCAGCATAACTCCATCTTTATCAGGTTCCTCCAGCACTCTACAAAAGCCGGGAGTTGTTAAACATTTCGCTTTCTGCGGCTGGGTGTAATTACTCGGGAGATGGGATGTTAAATCTTTCGCCTCCTCCAGGCTCCACAGCTCGCAGCCGAGCTCCTAGCAGCGAGGAGCTTTGCTCAGAGGTCTGCCCGCTCTGGAGGCACTTCTCAGCTTGCCATTTCTCCAAAAAATGGTTTCAGGGGAGAGCCGGGAGCTCTGTGTGAGCGCTGCAGTCGAGCTGATGCTGGCCGAGTGTCACAGTAAATGTCCGGGGCTGGGCCGTGACTCAGTGCTGGGGGGAAGGCAGGGCGATGCTCTCTGCTTGGGTGGGGATCAGCGCTCCCAGCTTTTCTATCCAGAGGGAAACGGGAACATTTCTCCTCGTTCTCCCTGTCCTACGTCCAAGCGACGGAGGCTGGAGGCAGCTGTGGGCCAGGGAGGTGCCTGCTGGCGGCCTGGCTTCTCCTCCGGAGGTCTGGGTCACTCGCCCAGCCCAGCAGCCGAATTAGTAAGAGTCAGATCACGCAGAAAGCTGTAATTGTAGCTCGTCTGGGAACCCGTGAATGTCAGGAGAAAGTAGTAGCCTCATCTTTTTCAGTTACTTTCCTTGCAGACGTTTCTTGAGGCTCCTGCTGACATTTGGGCTACGTGACCACCAGCCGCGGGCCAGGCGAGCTCCTGGCTTCCCAGAGCACGAGCTGCTAATAAAGGGGCTCCTGCAGGACCCGCTCCTTGCGTTTTTGTTCCCGTTTAGTTATTACATTTAGTCTCCAGTGATTACAGAGCTGACAGCTGGCAAAGATTTGCATATGGCATGAAATTAAGCGAGTTCATTTTAATGTCTAATCTGCGCAAAGCTCAAATTTGGTTTCTAAAGGCACCGCTTCGCCTTCTTGTTGCTGGCACATCTGCTCCGTGCATTAGCCTTTGATTCCTAAAAGTTTATTTTCCCCGTATATCACCAGGGTGAGCAAATAGAGCAGATCTTCGCAGGCTTTTGCAAGCTCTTTGACACCAGAGCCCGGGATCTCAGTGCCCCACGGTGCCAGGCTCTGAGCAGCACCGTGGCACCGGTGGCGTGGGTTGCTGCCGAGCTGCCTGCTCTCAGGCCACAAAGCCGGCTCCAGAACTGAGCTGCAATGTTCATATTCATTTTTTTTTCAGTCCTCTCTTTACCTCCTGTGCAAGGAATTGAGATGGAAGCCGCCCGTGCCCGGAGCGGGTGGCAGCAGGGGAACCACTGGGCGGTTTGGATAATCCCCGATGCAGACGTAGCACCTGAAGGGAAGTGCTCCGATGCCTGCAGCAGGGCAAGACGTGAGAAATGCTCCACATCTTGAGAAACAAGTGGTGAGAAAGCATCCGACAGGGCAGAGAGCTGCCATGGCCCCGTCCCCCTGCATGTGTGGGCTCTGCTTGGACAGCATCAGGAGCCGGCAGCCAGGAGTGGATCCGACAAGCGTGGCAGCCTCGGCTTCGTGCTGGAATTGCAAACCTTGGGAGCCTGGCGATGAGAAAAGCGTAGAGCGCGCTGCAGTTGTCTCCATGGGAGGTCTGACCTTTCCGAGCTTGAAATTCAGGACTGAGAAAGCAAAATCCTAGCTTTCTGGCTGCTGGCAACTGATGTGAGTTTTCCTCCAAACCATCTGGAACAGAGATTGGGGTTGGCTTTTTAAATTTTTTTTTTTCTTTCAAGTGGCAAACCATGCAGAGAATGGATAAGGACTCAGGCGGGGGCATGAAAAGCAGCAGGCCTGCAGCTCACAGAGTGCTGCTGCTGCTCCTAGAGGCTCTCCTGCCACAGAGCATGGCCAAGAGAGGAGCTGAAGGCCCCATAGTGCTTGGTAGGCTCATCCTTGGACCTGGGGGTGCTGCAAGGTGCTCTTGGCAAGGGCCTGGGGGGGCACAGAGGGTGCTAAGTCGTGTCTGGGGAAGAAGAGCGAGTTGTAGCAGCAGTGGCTGTGCCTTCATCCCTGCAAGGCTCTGGTGAGGTCCTGCACTCCTCCTCCTCCTCGCCGGCATTTATTAGAGCTGCCACCTGCAAGACCAACCATAAATACGTCTCCTGGCTCGGGCAGCTGCTCGTCCCAAGAAATCAATTCAATTAAAAGGGCTTGGGCGGAGACGCAGTCCGGGTGCGGAAGGCTTTGGCAGTGGGCTGTAAATCCTGCTTTCTTGGAGCCAGCCCTGCACTTGCTGCCTTCCCCTTCTCCAAAATCAACCCCCTTTCCAAGCTCCTTCTGATGTCCTCGATCCTGGTCTCCTCCAGGAGGAGAGGAGGATGTCAGGGCAGCTGTCTTCTGCAGGACATCCCCTTGGATCTTGCTTTGCTCTGTGTGGGGCCACCACGAGCTCCAGCCCGGCCCCACAAACCCTGAGCCACCGCCGTAGCCCCGAGCATCACCAGCCCCAGGACCTGGCACTCCTGAGAGCAGCACTAATTTGCTAGGGGTAATTTATTTTGCAGTATTTCTGCTGCTCGGGGGGAGGTAAAAGCAGACAGGTTGATCTCAGCTGCGCCTGAACGCAGCTTCCCCGCTGGCTCCTGCCTCCGACTGCTGCTGGGTGTGGGTTCCCCGCTCTGCGATGATTGAACGGCAGCACACAAACAGCTCCTGGCTTAATGAGATTAAACGGATCCAGCGGAACATCTCCCTTCGTCTGGAGTGTGCTTCGCGTCCAGGCGCTATTTAAATCCAGGTTTGCAGCATCGCTGCAAACCCAAGGTCTACAGGGCTGAAATTTCCCCCTCGGGCTCATCAAAGCCCTCCCGGTGCGGAGCCCCTGGCCGAGGGCTGCCTGCTGCAAAGGGGGACGTGGAAACCGGCACGGCAAGGAAGGAAAACCCCGTGATCTAAAGCAAGCAAGCAAAATCTCATTTTCTCCTTGGATTTCTGAGGGCCGAGCAGCAAACAAACAATTATTTCCCCGCAATTTTGCCGGGGAGCTCTATAACTCCGGAGTGACAGGGGAGCAGCGAGCTGCTGGCTGATGGATAACCGGGGTGACGGCGGGGCTGGAGATCTGCTGGCACGGAGCTCTCCCTCCACCCCGCACCCCATAAATCAGCCTGATGGGGAGGGAGAGACCTCCCCACGCTGTGGATGGAGGGATGCATCCTGCCGAGCCCCAGCACCCCTCGTGGGACCTGAGTTGTGATGCTTGGAGAGGCGCAGGCAAGGAGCAGGCGGTTCCTTGCCGCATTTCCACCCGCCGTGGCGTGCGGTGTTGTGTACTGTAAAATTCGTCGTGCCGTTGTAAATTGCATTTTGGCTGGGGTTTTGTACACAGAGCGCTGCTAAATATAAATAAAAGGCAATTGTTCTTCCTTTCTGTCAAGCATAGCTTTAATTTTTTCCCTAATCCCATGGCACAGAAATTCAAATCCCGGTCTTTTGTGGGGGAAGAAGACGCTGCTCGCCCTGCCTCTCCCAGCAGTCATCTTACAGAATTAGAGATAAGCTGAGCGGTTCCAGGGAACTTGCTAATGCTGGGCAGGGACTCAGGCTCGGGGCCTGGGGAATTAGATTTTGCTCCCTGAATTCCCTCTGCAGCAGCCTCCTTTATTTGCAGCCCCTCCTGGCACGGCGGTGCCAAGCTCCCCGAGCCCGGAGGGCGCTCGCCGGCGTCGTTAATGGGCATCGAACCAGCACCGGCAGCTCGGATGGGAGAGGACAGGGTGGGGGCTCAGGGTGGGAGACAGATCGGGGTGGGGGCTCAGGGTAGGCACAAGCAGAGCTCCGAGACCCCCAGGGACAGCCCCAGCCCCCCGCGTGCCCAGCAGCAGCCTGTTGCGAGTCTAATTTCCATGGAAAATCAGGAAAAGCCCTCCCAGCCCAACTGGCTTTTTTCCGCTATTCCAGCAAAGTTCAGGTCAGTCCCGTGCCTAATCAGCTTGTAAATATTCCTGCAGGTTGTTTTTTCTTTTTTTTTTTTTTTTTTTTTTTTTTTTTTTCCCTTTGCAGCCCGAGCACGCCGTGTTAGCAAGCAGAAAGCGAGGTGCATCGCGGGCGTCAGCTCCAGCCAGGAGGCAGGATGGCACCGCTCCTGCTTCAGCTCCCTCAGCTCGTAGCCGAGCACCCTCCTGGTGTCTGCATGGCCAGGGCAGAGGTGCTGAGCTCACACAAACACCATCACAGTGCAGGCAGCTCGAGGAAAGCTTCAGAGTCCTCCCGTGGCCGTGGGGCTGATTGACCAGGAGGGGATTTAGCTCCTCACCCCGCAGAAGCTCCCTTCCCGTTCCAATTCTGATTTTCCCAACGAGGCCCTGAGGTTGGGCAGCTCTTGGAGACCTCGGAGAAGCTGTGCTATTTCTTGTTTTTCAGCTTAAAATAGCCTGGAATCGGCCCTTCGTATTTCCTGCAGTCTGCTTGGCTTTCCAAACCGAAGCGAGAGCCACAACAACGCGAGCAGGAATTAGAAGCCTTGGCGAGCCCCGGATTGAAGCCAGCGTGGGTTTTACGGTCCTGCGACGGCTAATGCAGGAGTTGTTCCCCCGATAAGTATTATTCTGGCTCACAATAATAATAAAAAAAAATAATAAAAGCCTCAGCAGATTGGGGCTTTTGGCAGGACTCGTTTTACAGCGGTTATTAAAGGCTGAAGTGAGCTGCTCGGGGACGGGCCCCCGGGCGCATCAGTAAATGGAGAAGGCAGAGGATCAAATAAAATGAAGCATGTTTCGGGGCTCAGAAAACCATCTTTAGCAAGGGCTCAGCATTCTTATTATTTTCAGCCTGATGTTGTTTTCTGCCTAAGTAATGCCGGGGAAGCGTCTTGAATGGCTTCCTAATTTGTGAGGGTCCCAAAGGCACGACGTTCGGAAGGAATTGGATTAACACTTATGAAAAATAAATTACAGGCTGAGTGCTCGTTAGATGATTTTGAATTCATTTATTGATCTGAGGCTGGAGTGTTAGGAAATAGAAGGGGAAAAACAACCGGCGGCGCTCCCTGCCCAAACACGCGACCCTATTAGAGGCGGGCGAGCGGTGACAAGTGTGGGGTTGAGGAGCCCACCATGGGATGGCAGCGGGGGCACCAGCACCACATGGAGCCCACAGAGACCCCAGGGTTGGCTTGAGCTTGGACATTATTATTTTTGCCAAATATTAGTGGAAACTGTAACAGGCGGTTGCCATTTAATGTGATTTTTTTGATTTTTTTGTCCTTGATTTCTCCGCCCGAACAGGCTGCGCCCTCTCTCGAGGTGCTCCCTGGTCACCGCGGGGCCTGATAAGGCAAAAAGAAGTTTGTGAAAGCTGGAAACTTGGCAAACTTGTGCAGCGTAAAGCGAAACTCGTGTTCCTCTGAAAGGCTGAAAGCGAATACATCCCAGACCTGACAGCCCATTAAAACCAAAGATAACAGCGGCTCCGGGTGCCTCTCTGCTGGCAGCCTCCTGGCTTTCCATATTTACTTGGTAACGTGCTGGCTGGTGCCATTTTATTTTTTATCTAAAAATAAAAAAGGGAGCTGCTCCTCCGGGCTCTCTGTTAATCAGGTTTGGGGGAAAATGGCACATCCTGCAGCCTCGCTAAATCAGGCTCCCTTTTTTTTCGTTAATGTAAAGTGCAATTTGCAGGGCCCTGCTCTATAAAGAGCAGCCGTGGCGAGGTCCCTAGCTGGAGGCATGGCATGGATTTCCCCACATGTCCTACTGGGGCTCTTACTGGTGTTGCTGGTCCTGCTGGTGGGGAGGTTTTGGTCCCACCACGGTGGTTTGGGGCCCGGCTCGGTGCCTCCCTTGCCATGGCTGTGCTCGGAGCACCCTTTCCAGCAGCACACCATCTTACTGGTCCAAACTGGGAGCAGGACATGGGCGCTGCTGGCACCACGGGGACATCCCCAGCGTCACCTCTTCCCACGGTGGGCAGCACCTCGGGCATGTCACGCTCTGCCCTGACATCCTTAAATCCTCCTGGAAGAGGGGGAAGGAGAAACATGTTGGTGCCGAGCAGCTGGCCATAAATTTGGGTATTGGGAAGGCTGGGGCTGTTTTGGGTACAGTTTGAGACTAATGGGGTCCAGACAGAGCCGGGGACAGGCAGGAGGCACCCCCTGGGCGTGCAGGAGAGGGGCATCCTGAGCAGCTCGGCACATTAAAGGCTCTGCCAACGCCTAATGAAACAAGAGCCTCAAGGCTCCCATTAATTAACAAATTAGCTCATCAAGAGCGCCCCTAATTTGTCAAATACAAAGCTGCCCTATTAATCAAACAAGAGCACGGGTATTAATTTGCCTGGCAAAACCGCACGGTTAATTGATAAGCGGCTCGTTTAAGGGGCTGCTTCCAAAACTGTCCCTAACGAGCGCGATGGGCACGAGCCCCCCACGTCCCTGAGGGGGGGATTCCCTGGGGACCCTGCTGTGCCCCGGCCCCTCAGCACCAATCCTGCTGGGGGGGCGCCTCCAATTTCCCCCTGCATCTACGCCCTAGGTGCTTGGGGCTGGATTAATTAGGGTCCCCAATTAATTAATTAATGCAATGAGCTGAGAGTTGGCAGCCTGGTGGTAGCCGGGGCGAGGCGTTGTGGCAAAGCCTCCATCGGGACAGGTCTGGGTGGGAGCCCTGGCTCTGAGCGTTACCTCCCTGCCCCCACTATTTCCATACACCCCCAAAAAACTCTTCAAACATTTTTTAAAAATCGGCAAACCATCAGAAAGCCCAGCGTGAAACCCTCAAAGGACCAAAAGGAGAATAATCCAGCTCTAAACGCACCTCTTTGTAGGCAGCAGCTCCCTGATAATTAGCGAGAATTAAAAGGATTGGGGCAAATTCAGCGCAGGGGTGCGGTGGGACGAGGTCTCCCCACACAGCTGGGGCCAGCAGCATTAGCCCAGTTTTTTTTTTTCACCATTTTTTTTATGATTATTACTATTATTTTCTCGAAGCACTGGAGGAGAATAGGAAGCGCGGGGGTTCTCACGAGCATAATATATGGAGCAATTTGAATTCGGGAGCAGGCAATTTGAAATCTTATTAAATTCCCTTCTCTTCTTTTATTGCCCGAGCATGGTCGGGCGGTTTCCGAGGGAGCTGGAGATTAAGGAACGGCGTGGGCAAGGCTGAGGCCGGGGTTGTCCCCACCCCTGGACCCCAGCCCCTGGGGGCTGCCCCTGTCCCCTCGTCCCCCCCAGTCCCACCCCTGCACCTCCTCCGTGCCACGGCAGCTCCGGAAACCCATAAATCTCTGAAAATCCACCCAAAGGAGAGGCAGCACCCGCCTGATCATTTTGTTTTCCGTTGCTAGCGAGTGCCGGAATATTAATAATCTTTTGGTGTAAAATTATCGCATTTTATAATTTCATTATGTCTCCGTGTCACGGGACATAAAGCAGAGGCGAGCCTAATTAAATTAGCGCCAATTAAGCTGCCGGCCCCTCCAGCGCGGCCTGATGGGGATGGGGAGGATCTGCACTGCTCGGCTCCGACCTCCTTTCACCAGAAACACGGCTCGGGCACAGCCCACCTGCGATCCACTCGTCCCGAGGAGATATCTGAAATGGGTTCAATGCGGCACGTGGTGGCACGGTGGAAGGATTTGGGGAAAGTGGGTGCCGGGGGAGCTGGGGCTGGGCACCAAAACCCGGTGGTGTTGCAGCAAGGGGGCTGTGTGCTCGCCGTTTTGCTGGCTGGGAGGGTTTTGGTGCTATTTAAAGCGAGGTCCCCAAAGGCTCCCAGCTGCAGATATTCCTGTCCGTGCAGGATTTGGAGAGGCTGAGGGGGAAAACCTCCCTGTGCTGAGCCGTCGTCACCCACGAGCAGGGAAACTCCAGCAGCAAGAAGCGCACCGGTGGCAGAAGGAGCTGGCTACAGCCCCAAAACTCTTCCCATTACCTGGTCCTGGGTGCTCGGTGGCTGCTGTGTGTGGGGAAAGCCCCACGGGGGGACGTGGAGGAGCTGAGCTCCGTGGGATTACGAGGGGACCTTACAAAGTGCTTCCAGGCAGCCGCGAGCCCCAGCCATAAAATTATACAGGGGGCTTCCCTTTCTGCCCTGGCTGATGATGGGAGCAGTGGCTGAGGCTCATGTGTTTGTTATTCAGCAGCTCGATTTGATGCCTCTCATCCCGAGGGCTGAGGGGAGGGCCCCTTCTTCCAAGGTAAAAATAAAAAAAAAGAGCAAAGTGAAGCACTGTAAATAGGCAGTTTGTGCTCCCGGTGCTCCGGCAGCTCTCGCCAGCTCAGTTTGGCAGGGTGTGCATTATTCACGAGATCGCATTAATATGCAAATCCGCACCACTTGATTGGCTCCCCTGGCACGCTGCCAAGGCCGTCAGGCCTCATCTGGGTGCCCAGCACCCTCGTCCTGCCTCATCCCGCACCTCTCCAGGGGAGCTCAGGGCCTCGTTAACGCCCTGCTCCATCAGCGTGGTCCCTCTTGCTGCCGATTAACGGGGTGGCAGTGCCAGCAGGTCCCAGCTGCCGTCCCAAGAAGAGGCAGGGAGGTTTCCCGTGCTGCTGGGACTGCATTTCGCAGGGATTTGTTGAGCAAACGCCGTGGTTTCCAACCGGGCAGATGGCACCTGGGCTGCGAGGCTCGTAGCAGGGAAATGAGAATAGAAAATAGGAGCAAAAAGCTGGTGGATGTCGAGCAGGCTCAGGGCAGTCCGGACACACAAACAGGTGATCCCAAAGCCTGGCCGACCCCCTGCTCGCCCCGCAGCAAACATCTCGCCCCGCTCCGCGCCTCGGTGCCGCAATCAGGCGGAGATTTACGGCTGCCATCACGGAAGGCGAGGGGCTGCGCTCCCTCCAAAGTCCCCCATGGGTTAGATTAGGCTGTCTGCAAGAAAACTTAATTGATTCTTTAGGTTAAAGCCTTTTCATCTGCGCAGACAAACCGAGGCATTAATTCTGTATAATGTGACACGGAACATTTGCATGCGGCTCTCCGGCGCAGCTTTTGCTCCCTGTGCTCCCTTTTGGGCTCTGATTTGTTTTCTTTCCAAGGCAAATTCTAGATCTGGCTTCCATCAACAGCGCTAATTAATCCCCTTCTAGATACTCCAACGTTTATTATGATGATTTTTAAATAATTTTCAGATAATGCGTGGATCCAGGAGGCAGGGGCAGGACTGCAGCCCGTGTTCCCACCACGGCCGAGGAGTGGATCTGGGTGGCCAGGACCAAGCTTGGACCTGGCAGAGGAACAATTCCACCCACTGCATGGGTGGAATTCAGGCTCTTGGCCCTTGTCGTGATCCCGGCGGACAGGATGATGGATGGAGCTGGTGAAATGCCCTCAGGAGACCACGAAAAGCTGCCCGTGGTGGGCTGGGGGTGCTGCGGGATCCCCCAAGGTCCTGGAGGACACAGCAGGAGCAGGGAGCACCACGGGCACCGGGGAGCAGAGCAGTGGGAAGCCCAGCGATGGGTGCGGGCACCCCGGGCATGGCACTCCAGAAATAGCCCCACAGCTGGCATGGCCCCAACAGGAACATTTTTGCTCTTATTTTTATCACCCGGGCTGGGGCCGACCCGTGCCCAGGGCTCGGGATGAAAAGAGCCTGAAAATGGCACCGCCGCTGGGAGCTGGCAGCGGGGCCGAGGCTTCCCGAAACCAAACAGCGGTCGTGCCTCTTCCCGGCAGCTGGAGATGGGGAACGTGATGGGGACCTGCTGGTTTTGAGCTCCAAAATGCCCCCGTCTGCAGCGTCCTGCTCCGGGGGGGGTGGCCCTCGGTGGCGCTCCCCCTTTCACCTTGCAACGAGCCCACCACGGAAAGCGGTGGCCCAGAAATTACTGCAAGGAAAACTGGATTAAAAAAAAAATACAATTCCTAGAAAAGGAGGTTTTATTGACGGTATTTGTAAAGTTCAGAGCCCTTTGGTGTTATTCAGATAAATCCAGCTGGAGGCTTAATATTTGGGTTATTCCCAAGGGTCTTAAGGGGTATCAGCCACGTCACATCGCTGCTCCTCGCTTTGCTGTGAGATGACCAAAACGCATCTCTACCTCCCTGAATCCCCTCATTTTACAAACCCAGGTCTTGCATGTTGTTTTTTTTTTATTTATTTATTTGTTTGTTTTTCTGGGCTGCACATGGGAAAACTGCCTGGGGAAAACTGTTTGGGACTGCAAATCCCCGCAGTGAGGGGCCTGGTGACACCTTCAGTCCCCGAGTATGGGAAACTGCCAGGTGGGTTTTATCCCAGATTTGTGGGGATGTTCCGAGGAGAAAAAGTGATTTTATCGTCCCCATTAATCTTGTGATCAATCGGGTGAATTGCTTGGGGCGTGGGGAGCTCACCGGTAACCCTCGGAGGGACGCCGCAGTCGGCAGCGGCTTGGATGTGGCATCAGCAACGGGGCTGAAAGGTGGGATTCAGTCCCCAAAAAAACATTCAAGCTGTTTCCCAAGCCTTGTTTTCCCAGTGCTCCCCAGCCCTGCCCCAGTACCCGTGTCTGTGGCCGATGCTTCCCAAAAAATGGATGGCCTGTGCTGGGGTTTGCCTGTGCCTGGCAATCCCTCAGCCCCGTGCTATTGCTGTGCCGCTGCCTTGCTATTTATAAGCCGCGCGTTGCACAAGCCTGGGACTGTTTTTATTTTATTTTATTTATTTATTTTTTTTCCGTGGTTGTAGCAAATCAGCGAAACGTGGAAGGCGAGCAGTCTCTCCGACATCCTGTGTGCAGGCTGCTTTATTTTTGTGATGAGTTTTTGCTTCCACTCGGACGCGGCGGCGATGGGAAGCGCTGCAGGTCCCGGGGCGAGCTCCTCCTGGTTACGCATGGGAAACGTGGGGAGAGGTTTTGGGGATCCCCATGGGGATATTTGGGGGCTGCTGAGCTGCTGGGGGGCTGCATGCAGTCCCAGAGGTGCTGGCTGAGCCTTGCTGGCTCTGAAAAAGGCTGAAAGAGGGAGAAGAGGGAGATTGCTCACGGCCTGGGAGCTGCTCATGGGCAGGTGGTGTGGCTGGTCCAGGCACCCGACACGAGCAGGGATGAGGGGGCTGAAGGCAAGGGCTGGTGCTGGTTGGGAGCTGAGAGCATCACCTGGGCCAAAACCAGCCCTGAAATGGGAAATCACGGCGGGGGGAGCCCTATGTTTTGCCCCCATATCTAAAACCAGCCCTGGAGCGGGGGGCTCTGTGCTGCTTTTCCATCCAGCGCTGCTGGATCACGCAGCAAGCCCCCGGGGGGGGTGCAGGGGACGCCTCCTGCTGCTCTCCCACCTCGGTGTGAGCAGCTCGGAGGTGACTCAGGCCAAATTCCCACCGATCTGGGCATCCTGGAGGCTTCCCGGAGGCTGTAAGTGGTGGCAGCTCCCGTAACCCCGCGGCGTTTCCGCAGGTCCCTTCCCAACCCCTCTCCGGCCGCCTTTCGCTGAGCAAGCGGCGCTGCCGTGCTGCGTGCAGGGAAGCCCCAAACCACAGAGCAAACCCCGGGGCTCGGCTTTACCCCATGTCAGCAGGGCTTTTGCCCCGTGTCAGCGTGGTTTTACCTTCGTGGTTCTGCTTAGCACAGGGAGAACTGCACAGGGTGAGCGGGATCCCACCCTGCATCCTGCCCGCCCGTGGGAATTGCAGATGCCTGGGAAGGGACCCGGAGGCAGGGGGAAGGTGAGCGCCCCGGGGTGCTGCCTTCACCTTTTTTCCCCCCCAAAGAGGCAGCTTTCATCCTGCTCGCTCCCAGGACACCCCTTAAATTCAATCTGATGATAAATCCCATTTTTGGGGGGACACATTGGTGAAGGAACCCCGTGATGGCTAATTCGGAGATGTGAGAGCTGCCGGGGGGCGCGAGGAGAACATCCACAGGCGTGTCCCTGCCTGGAGGTGACACCACTGATTTATCCCAAAGTGGCCTTTTTTTTTTTTTAGCGTGGGACAATTGGGGCTGTTGCAAACCGGTGCGGTGCTGCCCTGGCACGCGAAGTGCCGAGCAGCCTCCGGGGAGGTGTGGGAGCCGCGGGGAGGAAGGAGGGGATCCGCTCGGTGCCACATCAAGAGCGGGGTTATTGGAACCTCCTGTGCCGCGGGGGCGTGCTGCGAGGCTCAGCCTCGCCGAGGCAGGGACAGCCCCGGAAAACCGCACGGCCTCCGCCGGGCTGGCAGCGGGGCCAGGCTCGCAGGTGAACCCCCCCCCTTCGCCTCGCTCTGCAGCCCCCTCCCGTGAAAAGCACCAAAAGCCATCACCGAGGGGCTAAAAAAAAAAAATAAAAGGGTGATAAAAGCCCAGGGATGAACCAACCCCAGCAGCAGCAGCAGCGGCGGCGTTTGGGAGCCAGATTTCGCCAGGGGAAGTGACTCAACGTCTTGGAAGGAGTTGGGGGCGGCGGAGAGGGTGGGGGGACACGGGGTGGGGAGGGGGCAGCTGGCAGCCTCCTGGCCCCGCAGGGACCCCCCCGGTCCCGCCAGGCATCACCCCGCAGCCCCCGAGCTTTGTTAGGACCACGAGGGCTCGGCTGGGGGTGGGTGGGCAGGAAAGGGGTCCCCACGGGAAGCGGCGCGGTGCTTCCGAGCGCTGGCTCACCGCAGGATCCCCGCCAGCTTTCCCACCCTCTCCCAGCTGTTGCTCGCGGAGCAGAAGTGCTGCCAGAAACACCCCGAGGATGCCGCTGCGGCTGCTTCCCCCTCCCCTTCCCCTTAAAACCCGGTTTGGGAGCGGCACCGTGCCCCGCGACACGCGTGGCCCGGCGCCGCCAGCGTCCTCCGACCTCCTCTTCCTCGCTCCCAGCCGCTGCCTTCATCCTCCCCGGCCCCGCAGCAGAGGGAGAGAGCGGCCCCGCTGCAGGTATTGGGAAGAGGGGGAAGAGAGGAGCACCCCATGCTGAAATCCCCATGCCCTGAGGACCTTTTGGGGCTGGGGGGCTCATTCCCAACCCCGCCTGCTGCTGGCAGGGGCCACCTCGTGCTGTCCCCACGGGAAGGTGGTGGCCGAGCCGGGGTCCCCCTGCGGCGCAAGTGCTGGCACCGGGTGGTGGTGGAGGGGTTCGTTGAGGGGGGCTGTGGTGGGGAATTGGGGTTTTTGGCCATGGGAGGGGTTAGGATGGGTGCTGCTGGCATGGCAATGGGGCTGTGATGGGGACTGGGACAGCACCAGCCCCTGCGCCCCCCTGTAGGGTTGGGGCACCGCGCTCCCCAAGCACCTTGGGGTGGCCAAGGGGCCGTGCTCCGCTGGGCTCTGCACCACCACCATCACCCCGAGGGTCCTGCCAGCCCCCGGCCGGGGATGGTTCAAGCACAGCCCCAGCGTGATGCCCACAAGCTGCTCACATTTCCAGATCCCCCCCCTGCCCGGGCGCTTTGCAGGGGCCTCGCTTCTCTTCTCCTTTCTCCGGCCGGGTGCCGCCGATCCGGGCGCATCAGCAATTTTCCTCCTGATTCAGCCACGGGGTGGTTTTGTAACCCGGCGTTGTGCAAAGCCGGGATCGCAGCAGGGCCCCAATTCCTCTTTTTAGCCCCTGCCGTGCGACCCCGTCCCGGAACACTTGGGGTTTGGGGCGGGGGGGGGAAGAAATCACCACCTGCGTGGGACGTCGCAGGGCCCTGAGTGCCCCCAGAGGTGCCACTTCTCGTTGGGCTGTCCCAGCTCACACACTTGCAGTGGCTTTGCAGTTCTGCACCCATTTCTGGACAGTTTCATGACCCTCAATGACCCCCCCAAGGCTGTGGAGCAGCTGGGGAGGGGGCATCAACGGGGAAACCCCATTTTTCCCACGGAGCCCCCCTGCCTCCTCGCACCTCCGCTCATCCCGGAGCGATTCGGGACGGGCTGATCCCTTCCCGGGAGCGCACCGCCGGATCCGGGCCCCCCCTCGGTGCGTGGGTCACAGCTGGACGAGCAGCTGGGGACAACCAGGCACCTCGGGGGCGTCGGGGGCCAACACGTGCCTGGCTCGGGCTGGCCCCGTGGCTGCAGTCCCTTGGGGGTGCGCTCACGTGCCGCGCCGTGGCTCTGCTGCGCGCCCCCGTGCTGGCCACAGATGTTGCTCTTTGGTTTCCTTGCTGGCTGGGTGTCCCCCGTCCACCCTGAGATTCATTTTTGGGCTGTTTCCCTCCCTTCCCACTGCTGTGGGGTGATGGGGAGCGGCTCAGCGGGCAGCCCCGGGTGCGGATGCCTCAACCCAGCCCACGGGGGGGACCCTTTGGTGCTGCTCACCGGGAGCACCAAGCCCACGGCCGTGAGCCACCAAGGGGTGCCCAAACCCTGCCCCAGGGGTCCCGCGAGGGGCAGGCAGCAGCACCCGGGGGTGGGCACGGCACGGGGGGAGCTGGGCTGGGCACGAGAGCCTCTAAAGAAGGGTCTGCGTCCCCACATCCTGCCGCCGAGCATCGCTTCCTCCTTCCCAGGCACGGGCCAGCTCCGTGCCAAGGCAACGTCTGCTCTGTTGTGCCACAGGCTGAGGTTTTGCTCCTTCTCCCGTCGGCAAGACGCGCGTGTCCTCCTTGGGATGAGAAAGCTCAGCAATATCCACGGCCCCGGCCGCTCGCGGTGAAGTGACAGAAGCCCAGGGCTGCTGGCACGATCCTGACGGGGCTGGAGCGGGGGAGATGTAATCCAGCCTCTGCGTGAGCAAAACCCCGGGGATTTGGCGTGCTGGGAGCTTCAGGTAAATCCCTCCGGGTTTTTATATTCCTCAGGTGGTGCCCGTGCAGTTTGGGAGCAGTGCTCGGGGTGCGGGGAGGGTTTTGCTGCAGCCAGCAGAAAATCTTTCCTTTCTCAAGGGCACCGCAGCCAGCCGAGGCTTTTCTCCTCCCTGTTATTATCAAGTGGGTTTGGGGTTTGGCTTGGCAGAGGGTGGTGGTGACCTCTGGGGTCCCAACGCATGCCATGTGTTGGGGTCCTGGAGGTCACCGCCACCCTCAATTTTTGTGCTTTTCCATTAAAAACAAAAACATTAAAATAAAAAAAAAGTTTTTTAGAAAAGATTTTTGCACCCTGCGCGTCAGCAAGGAGCGTTGCATGTGGGAAAGCTGCGTGGAGGGGCTCAGGAAAGGGGCTGCTGGATGCAATTTGGGGGAGAGGGGATCTTAAAGAGTCCAATTTGGGGGCACAAGGAGGACGGGGCGCTTCGCTTTGCTGCCACGCGTTGGGGAGGGGGTCCCGTGCATCGGGGGCTTTCGGGGTGCCCCCTCCTGCTCCGGGGAGCAAGCAGGGCTGTGGAGCTGCACTCTGCCTGACCCTGAAAGCCCCCCCAGCCCAGCACGGCCACGTCTGTCCGTCTGGCAGCAGGAGGGACAGACCGTTTCCTTTTCTTGGTTTCCTTCCTCTGCGCACCCTTGAAATCCCGAGCGCTGGGGCAGCTCCGCAGGTGCCTGGGCACGGCGTCCCCAAGAGCGTGCTGGCTTTGTCCCCAAACAGCCCCGCTGACACACGGGGCACCCTGGGCAAGCCCTGCAGCCCTCCTGGGGGAGGCGAATCCCCCGATTTTACACCATTTCACACCCTATTGCCCCCGCGTGGGCTGCTGCTGTGCCCGTGGGGACGCGGAGCCGTGCAGCTGGGCTGTTGGCACCGTGCCGGGCAGCTGGGGAGCTGCGACGGCGACGTGCAGGGAATGGGGAGATGTGCCCCGAGGGATGGGAGCTGCAGGGAACGGGGAGATGTGCCCCGATGGGTGCCCCTCACATCGCCCAGCTCGCAGCCCTCGCCCTCTGTCCCGCACCCAGGACCGGGCGCTGCTGCGTCCCGTGGGGCTGGAGGGGGCCGGGGTGCCCGCGGGGCTCTGCCTGCAGCAAAAGGGGTTTTTCTTGGCCTTTTTACTGCCTGCTAAATGCCAGGAGGGCCGAGAATTAATAGCATTTATATAGATGTAGGCATCTGTATAAATATATAGATAACAGGGAGAATAGGAGAGGAGAGATCTTTTATTATCTCGGAGGCAGCTCGCCTCGTCTCAAGCAGCACAGGAGCATAAACTGCCCCTTTTTAAAGCAAATCTTTGCCCAAACCCAGCTCTCTGGTTTCTCCCCGTAACACTGAGCCCTTCATGAGAACAGCAGGAGGAGGGGGGAGCGATGGGCCGGGGCTGTGCCCCCCCAGGCATCTCGCAGCATCCCCGGCGCTTTGCATCTCTCCTCGCCAAGCTCTTGCAGCACTTCCACCCCGGGGCGAGCGTCTTTTTGGGCAGCCAGGCACCCATTTCTGGCCGGAGCGGGGTGCCCTTGCTGTCGGGGTGACCCCACACCCCGTCCAGGTCCCCGTGCCACAGCCGGGGGCAGCTCACGGAGACCTGACCCATCCCGTCCCGACCCAGCCCGCGCAGCTCTGCCCAGATAAACACTGACTCATGCTGTTATTCTGTCCCACCCTGGGCACAGCCGGCTTTTTAAGGCTGCCTTTCCCAGTTATTCCTTTTTTTTTTTTCCCTCGCTCACACAGCCGGGGAGGGAGCCTCGGCACAGGGCCCTCTGCGGGCAGGGGCCGGGGGTCCCGGTGGAGCGGGGCAGGGGTGCTCGAAGCAGGGATGCACCCGAGCACTGTGGATGCAGGTAGGGCTCGGGCAGGGCTCGGGGCCTCAGTTTCCCCTCTGTGCCCCCTTCTTCGGCCTCAGGGGCTGCTGATGCCCAGTTGTGCCGTGCTGGGGCTGGGGTGCTCAGGGGGGCTGCAGCACGGGGGTCCCCACCATCTCCGCTCCCCCATGGTGATGCTATGGGGCCAGGAGGTGATGCTGCGGGGCTGCTGTGGGGCTGAGGGCGCCCCGCTGAGAAGCCAGGAAGTTTTTCTGCATGCACCTCATCTAAAAATAGGGCTTGAGCTTGCGGTTCGCGGCCAGTTCCTGGGTTACCTCCCCCCGAGGGTTTAGCAGAGCCATGCTCCGAGCTCGCCTTTTCTGAGCATTTTCTCGGTGTCCAATTTGCACCCAGGACGAGGAATCCTTCCCGGGGCATCCTCTGGGAGCATTGCACCGGGATGGCGTGCGATCCCTCTCCGTTTCCATGGCAATTGCCAGCTAAAAGAAATGGGAATCGGAGCTGGGCACCCAGAGATGCTTTCCCGTTCCTTCCCTCGTTCCTCGCTCCCCTGGGCACTGGCAGCGCCCTGCACGGGTCTGGGAACTGCCGGGAGCTTGTGGGGAGCGCCGTGGGGCAGGTGCAGGGGGATGTTGGGGCTGCTTCCTCGCCCCCCACCCACCTTGGGTCCGGCTCCTGGGGGTCGTGGGGATGTCCCTTGCTCAGCACCGGTCACCGCGTGGCTGAGTTGGGATGGGGAGCGAGGGCAGCAGGGGATGAGGCAGATCCCAGGCTGGTTTTCAGCCTGCATCCAGCAGCTGCAAATCATTTGTGAGCATCCCGTGGCGAGAAGCAGCCCCGCGGTGGGATCCGGCCGCGCTCCCCCTTTCCCAGTCACATCCGTCCTCCGAGACCCAGCCGGCCGCGGAAACGCTTTCGCCCAGAAAAGCTGGATTTGAACATTTTTGCTGTTCCCTCCGCTTCCTGTTGCCGTCCCAAGAACAACAGCCCTGACCTCATCCTCGCCGTGCGCCCGGGGACGCTGACGGCCCCCAGGGGGGTCCCAGCCCGGTGCTGAGCTCAACCCCCGGGGTCCCCGGAGCAGTGCAGCTGCGTGGATCACGGGGAGGGCGGCTGCGTGCTGGCGGGTTATTTTGGGTAGATCCTGTGCTGGTTTCTGGTGAGGTAGGAGGACAGAGATGAATAGGGAACAGGGAGTAACATGGTTTTGGCTCAAGCGAGGTATTTGCAGCCCAGAAGGAACATCGACACGCTCTCAGGGTTGCGTGGGGGTTTTTGCTCAGACAAAGCCTGCGGGTTTTCTTGCAGCGAGGCACGAAGATGGTTCACACGGCCACCCCTCGGGCTCTGCCTTTTCGGGGCGGGAGGGCAGGTAGGAATTTGCTGGCTGACTTTTCCGGCTGCGGCGGGCTCCAGCTCTCGCCCCCGGTGCGCGGAGCCGGCAGCCAGGCTCCCGCTGGCACTGCGCATTTCTGACGTCGAGAGGGCAGGGGATGACGAGGGTGGGAGGAAGCAGGATTTGTGCAAAATGGAGAAAAAAAAAGGAAAAAAAAAAAAAAAAGAAAAAAAAAAGTTTTTGATGCCTCGGAGGCCAGGCTGGCAGGAGTGGGACTGGGTGACCCTCGCTGACCTGGCACGGGCGGGGTGCTCGCCGTGCACCCGCTGCCACAGGGACCTCATTCCGGGCACGTTCCCGTGCCAGGGCTTTCTGCTAAACCTGAGGGGTCTGGGGGGCTTCCTTCCCATCACCTGCCTCGTACCTCTGCCTTAGAAACTTTAAAACCCAGTCGAAGGGAAAAGAGGGCGGGGAGGTGCAAAATAAACAGACAACTCAAATAAATAATCCATTAAACACAGCTCCGAAATGTCAAGCTGAATGTCATTGCACTCGCCGGGCTCAAGGACTGTAAAATAACAGCAAAAAGCAGCTTTTACATTAAAAATGGATGAGCGGGCACAAGCGGGGGGCCTGCCCTGCCCGGGTCCCCCCAGGAGGAGGAGCGGGGTCAGGGCTGGGAGCAGCAGGGGAATTGGGGTCTGGTGGATCTCTGCTGGCAGGGACAGAGCTGTGCCACCAGTGGGGGCCACACGTGCCACCTGTTTTTGGGATGGGGCTGCTGTGGGAGCTGCTGGGCCACGGAGGTGGCGGCTGGCACGGCTCGTTCCCCGGGAGCACCACCAGCCAGCGGCACGGCCGCCGGTTCTGCTGATCCTGTTACTTCCCCTGGGTCATCAGCTTTAATTCCTCCTTTCGACCGTCAGGGGTTTGCTGGGGCGAGGGTTTTCCAGCTCAAGCTCGAGGGCGAGTTTTGGGCTAGAAGTGCATTAATTGTGGCTGGGAGCAGCCCCAGCAGCAGCTCCAGCCCGGGCACGGCCCCAGAGCCACTTCCCTGGTCACCGAACCCGTGTTGGGTGCGGGACAAGTGATGCCCTTCGGGGTGTGCACCCATGGGCTCTGCACCCCTCGGGGAATTGTCCCCTGGCCACCTCTTCTGGCACAGAGAGAAGCGAAGGGGCCGAGCTGCATCACTCCTGGAGGGGTTTTAGCATCCTCCTGGCCTCAAAATCCATGGAGAGAGGTTGGATGGGACCTCCGAAAGCTGCTCCTGCCCTCGGCTCCCCCAGGGCTCCACTTCCCAAACCACCACATCCCCAAAGGGAGCGGCAGCGAGGGAAGGAAGGGGCAGAGAGCAGCGGGGCCGCACGGGAAGGAACCTCAGGAAAAGCCCAGGGAGGAACAATAGCTTGTCGTACAAACACGCCGCGGGCTCAGAGCCGTGCCGGCAGGGAGGAGGATGCTCGGTGCGGTGGGAACTTTGATTTTAGATTCCTTTCAAATCCAGGAAAGCAGCAGCACGTGGCTGGGTTTGACACGGAGCCCTCTTCTTCCCAAAAGGACGAGCTTGGATATGATGTCTGGGGCTGGGACTCGCCCAGAGCTCACCCCCTTTGCCAGCTTGGCTTTAACCCATGGCAGGAGCCCAGCTTTTGATTATGGCAAAAGGCACCGTGTGCGCTCACAATCAGTATTTTATAAAGCACCCAGGGCACTGCTTTAATCACAGAAATAACCCTATCAGCCACCTCACGCATGTTCATGGATTTGATTCTTTAATTCTGCTTCCTCCCCAGCCTCATCCACCCGAGGGCGAGCGGATTTTGTCTGACCCGAGCCGTGACTTTGCATCTCTGAATCGAGGCCGTGCAGGTGAGGAGGGAGCTGCTGGTCCTGGCTCCCTGAGCAGGGCCACCTCGGGGCTCCCCTGGCCGTGCCGTCTGATCTAACCCCATGTGTTTGCTCAGCAGGAACCACCCCGAGAGCCTGGCGCTGCCCGGGGGGTGATTTTGGGGTGATTTATTACTGATAATGGCGCTCTCCAACCTGTCCGATTACTCCGACGACCTTGATAACTACAACGACTACCTGGATTACACCTACGAGGAGACGAGCAGCGCGTGGAGCAGCCCGTCCCACGACCCCAAGGACATCGCCAGGATCCTCTCCGTTGTCATCTACAGCGTGTCCTGCGTGTTGGGCATCCTAGGGAATGGCCTGGTCATCGCCATCATAACCCTGAAGATGAAGAGGTCGGTCAACGCCATCTGGTTCCTCAACCTGGCCGTCGCCGACTTCCTCTTCAACATCTTCCTGCCCATAAACATCGCCTACACGGCCATGCGGTACAACTGGATCTTTGGGACAGTCATGTGCAAGCTGAACTCCTTCCTCCTCATCCTCAACATGTACACCAGCGTCCTCCTGCTCACCACCATCAGCTTCGACCGCTACGTGTCGGTGGTTTTTCCCGTCTGGTCCCAAAACCATCGATCCACCAACCTGGCCTATTTGGTCTGCCTCATCATCTGGACCGTCGGCATCATTATGAGCTGCCCGTCTCTGGTTTTCCGAGACACAGCACAGGCCCGCAACTCCGTGATTTGTTTTAGCAACTTTTCCCTGTCCAGGAACAAGTCTTACCAAGCCCTGGCCCTGATGAGGCACCGGACGGTGAACATCACCAGGTTCCTGGCGGGGTACATCCTCCCCATCACCATCATCACCTTCTGCTACGTCGCCATCGTCTTCAACCTGCGGCGAAACCGCCTTGCCAAGTCCAAAAAGCCCTTCAAGATCATTGTCACCATCATCGTCACCTTCTTCCTCTGCTGGAGCCCCTACCACCTGCTGAACCTCCTGGAGACAGAGCCCGACATGGTCTCGCGCTCCGTGTTCGAGATCGGCATCCCCATCACCACGGCGCTGGCGGCCTCCAACAGCTGCATGAACCCCGTCCTCTACGTCTTCATGGGCCAGGACTTCAAGAAGTTTAAGGTGACCATCCTTTCCAGACTGGTGAACGCCCTCAGCGAGGAGACGGGCCACTCCAGCATCGTCCACAGGAGCTTCTCCAAGATGTCTTCGATGACCGAGAAGGAGACGACGGTCCTCTAGGGTGCTTGCGGGAGGGCCGCGGCCCTCCGGCCTTGCCCGTGCCCACCACGAGGATGGTGACCACCTTGGTGTGGGACGAGCACAGTCTGGTGCTGTCCTACAGCATGTTCTCTGACTGGTCCTGCTGTCGGGGGGCTGCCAGGCGCTGGGGACCCCCTGCTTTGTGCTGCCCGATTGCCCCGAGCTGTCCCAGTTATTTAAGAAAACGTTGCAGGACATTTTTATCTATAATGTCACCGTGTGGCCTGTGCTCCTGGCCAGGGCACCATCCGTTTTCAGAGACATTTGCAGCTCAGAGGAGACGTCAGCACCGGGCTGTGTCAGTGCCCACGCGTGGACAGACCGGAGGCCACGGGCGACGTTTGGGCCTGAGATGCTGAGGGCTGAGCTACGGGTGCTCTGTGAGGAGCCCAAGTGCTGGACAGGCTCATGACAAAGGGAAAAATAAGCAAAAAGGGGGAAAACGGATGAATTCTTTGGCGGGGGACATGTCTGAGGACTGCCTGGCTGTCTGGATGGGTGGTTCGGTGGGTACCGCTGCGGGCAACCGGTGGCACTCTTCCCCTGCCCCGTGTATGCGTATAACTACTTATTTTAACATTTTGTGGTGTATTGGTACTAGCACAACTTGTTTTTAACTGTGATGTGAGCACTCTGTACCCGGCAGAGGCACCAGAATAAACACAGTGCCCACCAAGCGTTGTGGGACTCCTGCACAGAGGGTTTGGAGCCAGGCAACCAGCGCGGCTTTTTGGCCAGGAGCCACCTGCCAGGGTGGGGGATTGGCTCGTGCCCAGGGTCACCAAGTGGGAGAAAATAAGGAGAAAAGATTAATTTGAAGTTTTCTTTGAAAAAAAAGCCCCTTTTCTTCAGAGCCGGGTGCCTTTTGCACATTTGGATGCTGGGTCTGTGAGTCCTGGTGGGTCCTTGCAGACTGCCCCGGTGAAGGGTGGCCGAGCAGCATCTCAATCCAATTTCATGCACAGTTAATTTGGGAGATAATTCACGGGCTGGGCTTCTTGACGGTGACAAACGGGTGACACCGGTGTCGCTCTTATTTATGGCTTGATTTCTCCATGTCACCCCCAGAGCCTGTAACTCCTGGGAGGACGAGGAAGGACCATGTAGGTGACAGGGGGGAGCAGGCTTTGGGGACATTTTGGGTGCCCCTGGGGGGTCCCAACCCTCGTGGTGCCCCCAGGATCTTCCCCACGCATCACCCATTGCAGGTCTGCTCACAGGTGCACACAAAGGCTGGGGAATCCTTTTTTTTCCCTTAAAAATCAAAAGGAAAAAGTCCAAACCAGGAGCAGACAAAAACCAATTGGTGAAGCCCAAGCACGGAGCCGCGGGGATGCTGTGGGTGCTCGCAGAGGCAGCCGAGGTTCGGGTTACGGGATGGGGTGAAAACCTCACGCAATGAGAGCAGGAGGTGTTGTGGCTGGATTCTGTGAGCCCATCCCATCTGTTATTACAGCAAATACCTCCCCAAAAAAAGCGGTGACTCGGTACGTAACCTTGGGTTAAACCAGCATTACAATGACAGCTTCGGAAACCTAATATTTGAGCTCGCCTCCCTGGTTGTTTGCCTACTTAATAAGAAACCTGCTTTACATACAAATACCCCCAATACTCACTGAAGCTCTGCACACGAAGGGAAAGGAGCCCAAAGCTTTTCAGGTGCTTCCTAGCATGTATTCCTGCCTGGCTGCAGAACAACCTCAGCAGCAGAACTGCTCTGTGCAGGCACTTCCAAACCCCAATTTTTTTCCCTTTTTGTCAGAGCTGCAAAGAAATGCACCTAAATATTGCCCCGAAATTGCCTAAATATTGCAGATCAAGGTTTTAGGGTAGTGCAGGGCTAGCTGGGAGAGAAGAGCGTCAGGTCTGGGGGCTGGGACCCCCAGCTCCATTCCCAGACCCCCTTATCCCTCCCCAAGACCCCCATCCCCACCTCAGGACCCCATCCCCACCCCAGGACCCCGTTCTCCACCCGCAGCCATCCCAGCTCTCCCCACCCATGGGTGTCCCATCCTCTGCAGGGCCCAGCACCCCCAGCCCAGTACCACTGCACCCAGCACCCTCCCGGCGTGCCAAACCCACCGCTTCCCTCCCCAAATTCCTGCCTCTTGCCAGCGCCCCGTAACTGCGGGGCTGGGGCTCATTTCGCACGAGCGTTTGGGAAATTACTCCAGAATACACTGAAATCATTTCTGCGGAACACATTACCGTCCTTAATGACTGTTCTTTTTCAATTAGCTGTCACAGCCCTGAAATAAAGCGGTGCTTTACTCCTCCGATAAATCACACCCTTTATTTGGGATTGGATTTAAGGAAAAAAAAAAAAAAGAGAGAATAAACATGCTATCATTTCCCTTCCCTCAGTGCCAGGCGGGCTGGAGCCATGTTTAAATTATCTCCGCTGCATTCAGGCAGATTGTCAACTGTAAATTTTACAGAAAATAGTAAAAACGATAAATAAACATGCTTCTTTTGTAGCGGATGAATATTACGGCTGCTCAGATTTATAACCCTCATCTCCCATACATTTTATGGCTTTTGTAAAAGTGCTGTCGCAGCTTCTGTATTATGCTGCTAAGGTTTTTTTCTTTTTTCTTTTTTCTTTTTTCTTTTTTCTTTTTTTTTTTTTTCCCCTCTCATTTAAACAGCTTCGTGTTCATCTGGGAGGAAGAGGAGCCCTGCTTGGGGCCCCCAGTTCATCACCAGGAGATGTCACTGGTGTGGCTGGGAATTGAGCTGCTCCCCATCCCCGCCCTCATCCTCATCACACCCCCATCCCCATCTCGTCCCCATCTCATCCCCATCCCCTCCCACCGCCCCCAAGCAGCCTGCTGAGTGCCGAACCCACGCAGAATTGGGGGAAATGCGGGCGGTTTTGGTGCAGACGCCGTTGCCAGGGCAACTGCTGAGTAACCCATCCAGCCCAGCTGGCGCGGCGCAGGGGATGCAGAGCATGGGGGGTGATGGAGCCTGAAGATATCACAAAAAAAAAAAAAAAAAAAGGTTTTTTTAATGCAGGAGGGATGCCAGGGGGCCAGGGACACCTTGTCCCCTTTGCACATGATGCCCCTCCAAGCGAGTGACGTCCCACACGTGCTTTGGGTGCTGCCGCTAAAACTAAAAGCATTTCAGCAACTGCAGCCACGAGGGCGGCTGGCCAGGAGCAAAGGAATAAATCCCACCAAGCCCATTCTTTTTATAGGGCCCCAGGAATGATAAGAGGCGATGGAAATAAAGTTTGCAGTAAATCTATCAGCTCTCACTACGCTCCGGAATAAACCTGCCTTTAAGGATGCTGTAGGGGCAATAAAACTGCCAGCAAGGGGCACCCGTCAGCGCTTCGGATGGGGGAACGTCATTAACGCAATTAACGCCGACCAGAGCGGGGCTGGGACCCGGCGTCACCCCCGGGGGACCCCACAAAGACACGGGGAGGCGGGATAGCAACAAAACTCCTTTAATAGCCGGGTTGACCTGAGGATTTGTTCGGACAGAGGTAGGCAGCCCCGCGGCCGCCGCGGACCAAGGAGCGCGAGGTCGGGACGGTGCCCGCTGCCGGGACGGGCGCACCCGGGCTCCTGGAGACCTCCAGCAAAGGACGAGGTAAAACCAGCACGCTCCTTACAAAAATACATTCGTGGGCGAGCGGCTCCCTTTGCCCAGAGACCCGAAAACGTGGAGCCGGGGGGGGTGTCCCCGCAGCCCCGGCACCCCGTCCTGCCCCCTTAGGCGGCGTCAGCTCCGCACGCGCGTTAGAAAAATATAATTTATCGAAATTCTCCTTTTGCCAGCGGAGTTTTCTTCTCTCTCTTTGAATATAGCTCGATAGGTGTCTCTAGATTTCGGCCTGTGCACGTGTTTCTATCAAGATCAAGAGTTCCAAGCCAATCCTTAAGGACCTAACTGTAGAAAAGGCTGCGCACAAGATATGGCTTTTGCACCTACACCCGGAGGGACTCGGGGCTGGGAGGAGGGCAGGTGCCTGTGTGGGGCGAAGCCTGGGCAGGGGCCAGGGCCACATGCAGCCCTGCACGGAGCCAGATTTGCAAATGGCATCTTGTGGGCGTGCACAGAGCTCCTTTGGTTTCCTCCCTCCCCAAGGACAGGAGGGCTCACCCCGTGCCCAGGTCCGTGCCACCCGCTCACCTTGGTCTCCGTCGTGCCCATGGTCACAGCTTGGACCTGCTCCAGGTCGCACCCAGACCCCCAGCACAACAAGTCCCCCCCGTGCCCATCCGCTCACCGTCCCCCAAACACTTTTTTGGGGGCTCTTCTGCCTCGGGGAGCTTCTGGAACGAGGAAAAGGTGCTTGTGTGGGGGCTCGCAGCTCCTCTGTCCTGGGTCAGCATCCCCATCTCCAGCACTGCAGACGTGTGCCCATGGCTGGGGGGGCACAGGGAGGGTCCCTGCAGAGCCCAGGGATGGTGCCCAGCAGGGGACACGGCCACCTCACCCCGCTCCACCCCTCCGTGTCCTGTGGTGCCAAGTCCCCTGCCAGCGGGACGTTCCTCCTCATTTGGGATCAGCTCCATCCCCGCCAGCAGGAGCCTTCCAGGGGTTTCCAGGGAGCGTGGGGACAGCCCCCAGAGCCAGCAGGCACCGCAGGGACACTTTGGGCACGGCACAAGCAGTGCAGGATCCACGCAGTGACCCCCTTCCCCCGGGACATGCGCAAAGAACCGGTTGCATTGCTAAGGGTGCTGCAGCAGCCGGCGTGGGAGCTGCTCAGCCCCACGCTGCCCACATTTCCCTGCTCCTCAGTGTCCTGACCGATGTCTGGCACGGCAGGGGACAAGCGCAGGACACCTGCGCGATGGGGACGGGGACCAGTCGTGGTGGGGAGGGCCCCTCGGTTCCCAGCTCCGTGGAGGTGTCGGCCAAGCAAGCTCAGCGATGGCTGGGGAGCGTTCGTTTCTCATGCAGGGGGGTTGATTAACAGCTAGCAGCAGCAGATGGAGAATTAAAAGAAAGCCACCCACTGGGTGGAAGCAGGCAGAGGAAAAGGAGCCTTTCCTCTCCAGGCAGGGACAGATCCCCCACCCGGGTCGGTGCCATCACCTCGGGTAGTAGTCCTCCGGGACCCCCGACAGGTTCCGGAGCTTCAGAGCCGCGTCCACCGTCTTGATGTAGCCGCTGATCATCTTCCTCATCTCGGGCGTGTAGGGGTCGTACTCCAGCTTCCTCAGGCCCGAGCGCTTGAAGTTGCCGTCCTTCTGGCCCTCGACGCAGAGCAGCCTGTCCTCGCAGGCGGCGATGCCCAGCAGCCCCACCATGCGCTTCAGCTGGGCGAAGAGGTCGCGCTTCAGGTCCTCGAAGTGCACCACCAGCACCTTCCTGCCGTAGCGCAGCCAGTCCAGGGTGTGGGTGGCCCACCACGGCGCGTAGTTGGCCACAAACTCCGGCCACTCTGCAAAAATAGCACGGGGACGGTCAGGGGGTGACCCTGTGCCCCCAACCAGTGTCCCCTCTCACAGCTGGAGGGGCTTTGCGGAGCCCCTCTCCGACGGCTTGGCTTTTTGGGGGCAGCACGAGCTGTTGTCATCCTCGGGGACGGGGACACAGCTGTGGGCATGGATGGCTGCGAAATCACCGTTACCCCCGGGCTCCTGGCTAATTGATCCTCGCATAAAAATCGGGGGATAAAAAGGGTAATGAAACATGGACAACAAGCAGTGGATCTCCTGGCAGCGCGCTTACGATGCGTAAAAGCTCCGGGTACCTGCCTCTCCGTCTTGTCCTCCCCAAGAAACCGATGCCTGATTAATAGCTTAACTGCATTTAATTCCCCGGAGAATCATTAAACACGGTATCTGTTTCATTAAACAGATACAGGACAATTCACCTTGTGTAATCATATCACATAAAACTTTGCTTTGGAACGGCTCCAGGGACGCCGTAAAATTAATGGCACGGAACAAAACGCGGGGTTGCGCCGAGCCTCCAGCCTCCGCCTGCGCGCGGCACAGACGCGGCCGGGGGGGAGGCGAAACCTGCGAGGCAGGAGGGAGGAGCAGCATTTTCCATCACTGAATCGCTCCAAAATTAGAGAGGGAAATGAGCTGGGATCCCGCGGGGCTGGGGCTGGATGCTCCTGCTGGGGCTTTAGGTTCACGGACCGGTGATGGGAGCGATCATGGCCACGGAGCTGGCACCCTGCATGTGGTGTGAGACCCCACCTTTAATCATTTGGCCTTTTTGGTTGTTCTTTCGGCCTCGAGATGATTTATTTAACAAAACAACCAAGTGCTAACTGCAAACCTGGCACAAATGGAATGTCCTCATGCAGGCTTTGCTTCCGTGCTGGGGGCAACGAGGTCTCCAGCTCCTCGCTGGTGGCACACACGTTTCACAGCGAACCCCGACCCCATTAAGGACCCCAACTGATGGAAAATCTCCATCATTTCAATGGTTAATTAACCTGGCAATTAACCCGGTGGCTAATCACACATTAAAACGTGCATCCCCTTTGGTTTGAGTAAGAGCCAGCAGCAAACCCTGAACCCCACCCCAGTGGGGGTGAAGCCAGCCCCGATGGAGAGGTGACAGCGGGAGGCAGGAGGGGGGGACAGCTCCTGCATGGGGATGGGTGCGGGGTCTTGGGGTGCTGAGCTGCTGGGGGTGCTCAGCCCACAGCCGAAACGCCTTTGCCAGCAGCGAGCACATGGCAATAACGAAATCCAGGCACATAACCGCAACAACGGGAAAAAAAAAAAAAAAAGATCCCCTTAAATAAACTCTGAATTAAGGGTAGCAGATGTTCAATCAAGCTAAATATTTTAACTCTTTCCAATGAAGTCAATTCCACAACAGCAATTTGTAAATTGCTATAATTAACAAGCCTCCACAAGCTGTCTGTGCGTGGTGAAGGTGCCTTCCTCCGAGCAGCCGGGCTCGGCCGAAGGGGACGGTGGCAGGAGAGCGCCGCGCAGCACCCGCTGCCCCCCTAATTTTGCCTTAACGAGTTCCGGGCTTAATTTCACCCTGCAGATGCCCAGACCTGGACCCCGGGTGGTGGACCCCGGGTGGTGGCACCGCTCGGGTTTTCCACGCCAGGACCCACTCTGTCCCTGCTGGTGCTCGTCCCCTACCTTTGCCCTTCCAGTGGGCGTGCGCGGCGAAGCCGATGTGCCCCCCGTATTTGCGGTTGAACTCGGCCATCAGCGCCTTGTAGGGGTTGCGGATGAGCAGGATGGCCGAGTCGAAGGACTCGATCTCCTTCTGGCCGCTCTCGTGGGTCTTGATGCAGATGGTCCTCCCGCTGCGCCAGTGGTCCCGCTCGCCCTTGAACCCTGCCGGGGTGGAGCAGACGTGAGGAGGAACGGCGTGGTGTTATAGCTTTGGGCTCTCCCCATAAATTAAGAAGGGAATTAAGGGGATTAAGAAGCCACCCCACAAGGCAGCAGAGGCTCTTCACGTGCGCACTCATGCTGGTAAATATATATGGATAAAACTGTGGCTATAAAATGAGGGAGCTGGTGTTTCGCCCTCCTCCCCCCATGGCAATAGTGTGGGTTATCAGGAGAAGCTGGCAACTTCTTGCCCACCTTGGGCTTTTTTTCCTTTAAAACTTATCCTCGGGGCTGGATCCCATTGTGGGTGCAGCCATGGGAGCAGAAACGTCCCCAGGAGATGCCATGGGGAGATGCCATGCTGAGATCAGCTCCCTCCTCCGTCCACCCCTGAGCTCCTCAGCACTTTCTGTGCCGCTGACACCCCTGAATATGGATGTGGTGTTCCTCAGCACGTCGCTGTTTTGAGCTGCTGTAGGGAAGTGCCTGGGGACAGTGCCTGTGGCATTGCTTTGGTTCCCAGCTCGTGCTCCCAGGCGTTTTGGGGTGGCCCCACTGGGCAGGAGCTCCCGGGGCTTTCCTCTCTGACTGGTGCCCAGCAGGGACAAACGGATGCCACGGCTCCTTCCTCCTCTGCGTGCTGCTTTATTCCTGGGTTTTCTCCAAGGTGGGAATGGGTCAGGGGAGTTGGAAAAGAGGATTTTCTAGCTGAGACCAGAACCGCTTTCCCTAGCATTTCCTAGGGAAATCTGCTCAAAACCCAGCCTTTTTCACGGTGAAAAATGCCTTGCTTCATCTGCCACGGTCAGAGCCACTTTGGTTCCTCCTCTAAAAATTTTCAGCACCCTCCATGGGTTGAAAGACACCAACACAAGGCAGAAATCCCAGTTCTGCCCCAAACTGCTCTCATTGCGAAGGCTCAAACGCACCACAGGAGGCTACGTCTGCCCAAACCACTGCTCCCCAGGGCAGGCACGGGGCAGCACCAGGGGTACCCAGCCCCTCGCTCAGCTCACCCTTGTTGTAGAGCGACCCGTCGAAGTAGTAGCTGCCGGTGTAGAAGCCGGTGGCGAGCTCGATCAGGTGCCGTGCCCACGTGTTGCCGGCCCCGGGGAAGCTGGCCAGGGCCACGAGCTGCTTGGAGCGGGTGGGCAGGAACCTCCTGTCCATGCAGCGGTTGTCTGCAAGGAGAAAACGGGGAGGAGAAGAAAAGCTGGGGGGCAGGAGCTGTTTTGGCAGGGCTAATGGGTCGAGGCACCGGGCTGCTTGAGGATTTCGGGCAGGGGCTGCTTGCTTGTGCCGTGGGGATGTCTCGGGTCCTTGCTGCTGCCCCCAAAAAATGCTAGGGCAGGGTGTGAGGTGGTGGTGACGGGGAGAGGTACCCTTGTGCCCTGCCCAGGGGACGTGGGAGCAGCCCAAGAGGCCTCGGATGAGGGAAGGGGGTGTCGTGCCATCACCAGCTGCACGCTGATTAATTAGGAGTATGTAATGAGGGCACATTATCCACGCGGCGCTGCTGCTTTTGATGTCAGTGACTGCAAAAGCGTTTCCAGCACGGCCACAAAAGCAGGAACCGTGTCAGGAATGGGAACGAGCCATTCTGAGACAAAACGAGCCGAGTTTTGGACCTCGTTCATTTTAGCTCTGATAAAGAAGCTTTCTGGGCAGAGAAAAACCCCACGGGAGCCCTCCCCAAGCATCTCCCCCCGTGCCAGCCAACACCACGCTTCCATTTCCATCCCTTGCCCCACCAGCCGTGAGATGCATGGGACAGGAGCCCTCCCGGGGGTTTCTCTGCCTATTTTTTTGCTTTTTTCCCTTTTTTTTTTTCCCCACCCCGTGTGTCTGGTGAGCCCCGTTGGCTTCCCCTGCCGGCTGCCGCCGGTGGCGAGGGGAAAAACGCAGGAGCAGGGAGGGATCCTGCTGGAGGCAGATGGCAAACTGCTCTCTCCTGCGCCGGAGTTAAGCAGTAATTAAAGCTGTTTGTTCACGGGAGGATTTATTTCCCGGGAAATCAAAATAAATGGCGATTTTTAATGGAAAGCAAAAAGCTACGCAGGCTGCCCGCGGGCGGCAGGAGCCGGGTGCCCACGTGGAGGGGTGCCCACGAAGCCGGGGCTGCCCCGAGCCCCCCGAAAGTACCCAAAACCTCACCTTGCACCTGGGTCTGGTAGACCAGAAGGAACTCGGGGGTGCCACAGCTCTCGAACTCCTCTCCAGGGCACCTCTGGGCGCAGAGCTGCTCGTCCTCGCGCTCGTGCAGGGTGAAGAGCGTGGTGGGGAAGCCGCAGAGGCAGGCGGTGCCGGCCAGCGCCGACAGCGGGTACTCCTGCGGGGATGGACACAGGGGCAGAGCCGTCCCTGCTGCCCTCCTCCCCCTCCTGTGCACAGCACCGGGGCGCTTTGGGTGCCCTCCGGGTGTTGGCACCCCCAGCTTGTTGCATGCACCCAAAGTATCCGGATTTATCCCCATTCCGTGGTGCTGCTCACGGCGATTTAAGCAGGGAGAGTTTATTTCCCTGCTGCAAAGGGAGGTTCTCACCTGTGTGTTTTTTTTGTTTTTTATCCTCTGGCTGGATAATTCACCTAATTTTTAATGGATAAATTAAAATGGATAAATTAAATGCCCACTCCCGGCCTGGCGGTGCCCACGCTGGATGAGCTGCTCCGTGCTGGCACTGTCCCTGTGGGCAGATTTGGTGCAAAACGGGGGCCAGCCTTCCCCTCCCGCATCCCTGCTGGTGTCAGCAAATCATTAGGGTGGGAAGAAACCCCCCTCCCCGCTGCCTTTGGCGAGCCCCAAGAGTGGGGCAGCAAATCCAACCCGTACGCATCCCAATTTTACCGAATCAGCCCCAAATGTGCTGGGTGTGGTTGCAACCCCCCCCCCGGTACCTTCTCGGTGCAGAAATCCACGCATTTATCCACGGACATGTTGGGCATGGGCTGGCTGGCGGGCAGGGCGATGGAGACGTTGTCCGGCCGGCGGAAACAGCCCCGAAACACCGCGCTGCCATCTGGGGGGGGACGGGGGGGGAGATGGTTGGGGTACAGCTCGTTAGCGTTGCTCTAATTGGTTTTTTTGCCAGCTTGCCTCTGGGAGATGTTTGGAGAGGAAAGACAACCAGAAATGCCCGGCCCTAAATGGATCCTCCCCGAGGTCGCGATGTGGGCAGCCCTTTGATAATTAAACGCCTGCTAATGAGCCCCCCCCATCCACCCAACAGTGGGCTGAGAGGCGAAGGAATGTAGATTTGGGGAGAGATTCACAAACACCAGAAATCAAACCCTCATCTTTTAATATCTAACTGGACTCCCAAATCCTTCCAACCCCTAAATCTGGCTCCCAAATCCTTCCAACCCCAAAATTTGGCTCCCAAATCCTTCCAACCCCAAAATTTGGCTCCCAAATCCTTCCAACCCCCTAATTTGCTCCCAAATCCTTCCAACCCTCTAACTGTGCTCCCAAATCCTTCCAACTCCCTAATTTGCTCCCAAATCCCTCCAACCCCAAAATTTGGCTCCCAAATCCCTCCAACCCCAAAATTTGTCTCCCAAACCCTTCCAACCCCAAAATTTGGCTCCCAAACCCTTCCAACTCCCAGATTTGTCTCCCAAACCCTTCCAACCCCCTAACCGTGCCCCCAAACCCTTCCAAACCCCTATCAACACCCCCCTCTCCCGCGGTGCCACGACCCTGCCGGCGGGTGATCGGCGAGGTCCCCGGGGGGGGGGGGGGCGTCCCCGTTTTGGGGTCCTGCGGACTCACGGCGGCGGGCGGACTCCTGGGCCAGCTCCAGGCGGTAGATGGAGAGGCGGTTGGCCCCGCCGCAGGTGCTGCCGCGCTCGCCCTTGCAGGGCATGTTGCACTCGAGCTCGCTGGCGTTGGGCGCCTGCACCTTGTGGCCGCAGTAGCACTCGGCGCCGAACTCCAGCCCCGCGTAGAGGTAGCCCCTGGGGGGGGGGGAAAAGGGGGCTCAGCACCACGCCGGGGACGCGGGGCAGGAGATGGCACCGGGGGGTGAGCCCTGGGATGGGGACACGGCCACCCGTGGTGGTTCTTGGTAGCCTGGGGGGGTCTTCATATGAGGCAGAGCCCCCCCGGGACATCCGTTGTGTAGTTTTGGGGAATATGGAGAGGTGCAGGAGGTTTCCTGGGGGGGGATTGACGTGGGTCTGCTGGCCACGGGTGTGCTTGGAGAGCTGTGGGGATGGTGTTTGGTGAGGATGGAGGTTGGAAGGTTGGAGGGGGGGGGCCCTACACGGCTTGAAGTGTCAGATCTGAGCCCTGCACCCCCTGCCCCGTGGGGGAATGGCATGGAGGGGAGCCCCCCGCTCCTTGTTCCTGGGGAGGAAAGTGGGGTTTCTCGAATAAAAAATAGATGGAAAGGAAAGGAAAGGAAAGGAAAGGAAAGGAAAGGAAAGGAAAGGAAAGGAAAGGAAAGGAAAGGAAAGGAAAGGAAAGGAAAGGAAAGGAAAGGAAAGGAAAGGAAAGGAAAGGAAAGGAAAGGAAAGGAAAGGAAAGGAGTAGAAATAGAATAGAGTAGAATAGAACAGAACAGAACAGAACAGAATAGAATTAAAATTGGAGTAGAATAGAATAATAAAATAAAATAAAATAAAATAAAATAAAATAAAATAAAATAAAATAAAATAAAATAAAATAAAATAAAATAAAATAAAATAAAATAAAATAAAGCAAAAATCACACACATCAATAGAAAACAGAGGAGGGAGGAAGGGGAGAGGGGCGGGGGGCTGTGTGAGCAGGGCAGCCCCGCTGCGTGGGGCTGGGCAGGAGGCGCGGGGCTCGCCCAGCACCCTACCGCTCGGCGCAGTTGTCCTGGCAGCGGAACACGGTCATCTTCTTGTAGTCCAGGAAGGACACGCCGCGTAGCGTCCGCCGCCGCGTGCTGTCCACGTAGCAGCCGATGTATTTCGCTGGGGGGGAGAGAGACGGGGGTCAGAGCCCGCCGGGGCCGAGCCCGGAGCCTGTGGCTAGTTATTTCTTCATCATCGTCATCGTCATCGTCATCGTCATCACCAGCATTCTTATTCTTATTCGTATGCTTATGCTTATTTTTACTCTTATTCTTACTCTTATTCTTATTCTTACTCTTACTCTTACTTCTTATTCTTATGCTTATGCTTATTCTTAATCTTATTTTTACTCATACTCTTACTCTTACTCCTTATTCTTATTTTTACTCTTACTCCTTATTCTTATTCTTATTCTTATTCTTATTCTTATTCTTATTCTTATTCTTATTCTTATTCTTATTCTTATTCTTATTCTTATTCTTATTCTTATTCTTATTCTTATTCTTATTCTGCCCCAGCATCTCGGGGCAGGAGGGGGACAGGGAGGAACCAGGAGGATGTGGATGGGGACAGGGCAAAGGGACACTGGAGAGGCACCGAGCACCGGGAGCAGGCCGCCCTTCCACCCTGCCTAATTTTGTCCTAAATTGGCATCCCCGGCCTCGGTCCTCTCCTCTGCGGTCCTCCTCCCATCCTCCTGCTTCAAACTCAGCAAAGCGGCTCCAAAATAACACAAGTTTCCTGGGGTGAGAAGTGGTAAAATAAAGTGTGCCCTTAACTCTGCCCCACCAGGCACGCATCGGGAGCTGGGATGCAAAAATAAACCAGATTTCCTCTGGCCAGCAGCTCACTCCCATCCCCAGACCCTGCTGCAGGCGGTGTTTGCCCAGTGCCAACACTCGGCAAAGCAAAGGCTGATGGATGCCGGCGCTGGGAGCGAACGGAGCTGCAGGTGGACAGGGAACAGAGCTGAATAAATAGTTCCAAGGAAATCCTGTATTTGACAAATTTACCCTTTTCTAATAACCCGAGAGCACACAGCCACGTCCTCGGCTGCAGTCCTTCCCCGTGCTGCTCCTCTTTGCCTTGGTGGGCTCGTGTTAGGGACGGGACGGCACCGCCAGCACGTCCCCGTCCCCATAAGGCTCCCTCGTTAGGTGCCTTCATTAGCATCCTGCTAAACCTCCACGTGTTTTAACACTTCCCACCTCCTGCTCACCCCCTGCACCTGCTGGAGGGCCCTGCACCAAGCCCCCCAGCCCCATACCCCCCCTATGTGCCACCTAGAAGCTCCCCACCAGCCTGGCCCTCGGGTGGAGGAGCATGGAGAGCGCCGTGCCCAATAACTCCTGCCACCAGGCAGCCACCCCTCACTGCTAATTACCCTCGTCATAATTTGGCATTCCCACGGCGCTGAGCAGGTTTCACCAGGTCAGCTCATTTTTTACCCGGGACAGACCTAACCGGAGCAGGATTTCTCCAGCGATTCCCACCCAGCCGCCGACTGATGCGCATTACGTCCAACCCACCGCCCTTGACATCTGCGTGCTGCAACCGATTAGGAAGGCAACTGGAATAATTGGGGAGAGGCGAGGACACTACGGGGACGAGGAGCAAGCTGTGGGGCCGACCTGCTCCAGCGCACAGCTCCCATGGGACCCCACGGATGCATTCCCAAGGGATGCACGAGGCCAAACCCAGCCTGCAGCACACGGAGCACACGGCCAGGGACACAATTTGGCAGGCACCGTGTGTCCGTCTGGAGGCAGCACCTCTGTCTGTCTGTCTTCTCTCCCCCTTTTACTCATTTAGCCCCCTATTTAGCCCGATAAAGGCAGAACCGAGGTGTTTTGAGGCGTTTTCTCGGAGCTGTGCTGCAGGGCGATGCTTAAAACAAATACCTGCCCTTGATTTTCCAGCTGGCTGATCAAAGGCCTGCCGCAGCCGGCGCTGAGCTGTTCCCCAGCCCCATGAAGCTTGTTTGCAGATGTTTTCCCCCAAACCACTCGCACGGCACCAGTACAGATGGTGCCTGCCGTTGGGAAAGCTCCGGCGATGGGTGAGGACATACCCAGGTACACCAAGACAAGCCCAGAGCTCCTCGTCCTGCAGCCCAGCAGACGTGAGCACGGCAAAGGGTGGGGATTTGGGGACACCTGGAGTTGCCCAAATCCTCTGCTCCATCCCGCCCCGACCCCCGTGGCCAGGATGGGGTTGCTCGGGCAGAGGCTGGTGGTGAAGGACAGGGTGTGTAAGGCCAGGGATGGGAGCACTGCTGGTTTTTTTTTATGGTCTCTGATGTTTTTTTCCTGCAGAGCAGCTGGTGAAGCCTCTCCAAGTGTCACTTCACATCAAAGGGGCAGAGCAGCCACGCGTGTCACGGGGACGGGCTCCCACGGCCCCTCCGTGCGCAACGGGATGGGGGCACCAGGGTGGAAATGTCACCCACGGGGAACCCCTCCTTGTCTCATTTTAGCACCAGAAAATGCCTTAGGTGAATATTCCCCCCTGGTAAAAGCCCCCAAGCCCTGAACACTCATGGCAGCCTTGCCTGGCTCCATGGGGGCAGCCAGAAACTTGCAGGTGCTCGAGCAAATGGGACACGGGGGACACGGGGAGCAGCAGGGCATCCCGGGCACATGCATCACATCACAGCCACCAGCACATTTCGTGCTCTGCAGCACCCACAGCACCTCCATGGGGCTCGGGGCAGGACGCCAGCACCAGCAGGGCGGAGGAGAGCCCGGTGGCACGCGGGCACCTCTCCGGGAGCCACCGCTCGGTGCTCCCCGCCACGGATAATCACCCTAAAAACCAAGGCAATCCGTTCCGCTGCTGTCACGGGTGCAGCGTGCTGGAGCAGGCTGCGTTGCTGCTTCTCCCCAGCCCACGTTATTACCGCCAGCACATGGCAGCAGCTCTCAAGCTCAGCTGAGGAGGCGAGTTACTGCTTCGCCGCGGGGGCACGGAGCTGCCGGAGAGAGGGCTCGGGGGCTAAATGCACACTGGGGGCTGCTGCCTGCCAAACCCCAAGCACAGAGGCACGGTGAAGGGTTTTCCCCGTGTTTTGGTGGGGTTTGCAGGGTACTCGCTCTGCCACCCACGGGTGCCAGCTGCAGGAGCACTGGGACAGCGGCTGGGACAGCACCGGGTGCGTGGTGCATGCGCGGGGCTGCCTTGGAAAAGCCCCCGCAGACAGCTCCTTGGTGAGCTCCGCACAGAGCTGCCTTCGGGATAAATAGATGACATTTTAAAAATCAATGCGAGCGACTGCATTCGCTTACCCGTGTTCATTAACAACGCTCCCACTCCCACCGCGGGCAGGGAGCTCCTGGCCCCAGAGCCTGAGCACTCAGCCCGCACACCGCCGGGCTCGGATGTCCCCTGGGGCTGAGGGGACTGATGCTGAGCTTCCAAAGGGCGCCGGCTGCTGGGGGCTGAGCAGCCAGAGCTGTCCTCGCCGGCAGCATGTCCCCAGCTGGCAGCCCTGAAAGTGCCTGTCACTGTCACAGCAAGGCACGGCCCGGAGCAGGCGGGAGAAAATGGGAAAATGGAAGTGGACAGCTGGTATTTGGGGCGGGGGGAGGGAGGGAGAGCACCATCCTCTGCACCAGGGGGCTCCAAAACAGGGCGCGCGCACCCTGGGGTGCACAAGCCCCCAGGATACGGGCAGAAAACATTTCCTTGTGCCACGCACACAGCTTATAAGCAAATACCAACATGTCTATTGGCAGCCTGCACTCAGAATCATCTCACCAAGGGGATGCACACCCGAAAACACCTCGGGGACCAAGGCTCTGGAGCTCGAGGCTTGCCCCATGCCCGCCACCAGCCCTTACCTCTGTCCTCGTCCTTCTCACGGCCGCTCCTGCCCTTGAGCAGGCGGCTCCGCGCCGCGCCGTAGTCACCCGCTTTGCTCCTCTCGGCCGGCTCCTTGGCGGTGCTTTTGAACCAGGGCCCTCGCCGCCGGCCCCCCGCAGCCCCCGGGAAGCCGCGGCTCAGCTGCATCACCCCCAGGTAGGGCAGCTCCTGACCCTCGCCCGCCGCGGGGCCGCGGGGGCTGCCCGCCACCCGGGGCTCCCCGGTGAAGCCGGCGTGCAGGAAAACCAGGCTGCCGGCCGCCAGGTAGAGGGCCAGCAGGGTGAAGAAACGCACGGGTCTCCGCCGAAAATACCGCTGGAATTTCACCAGGAATTTGGCCATGGCGTCTTCATCCCTCCCCGGGGCGGGAGCCAGGGAGCCGCTCTCCTTCCTATCCAAAGGGGCGCGCTGATGGGGGCTCCGTTTTATTCCCCTCCTGGCCGAGCCCCCCGGGACGTGGCAGCGGGGGGGATCATGGGGTGTAGGGGCTGGTTTGGGATTGATCAGTGGGTGCAGCCCTGCTCGGTGGCTGGGGGCAGCATCTCTAGGGGCAGCGGCGCTGTCGGCTCTCCGGGCGAGGAGTGAGGAGCCCCCGGGCGCGTCTCCTGCCCCTTGATGCCAGCTGGGGCCCTGTGCCCAGCACGGCCCCCTTCATTTCGGTCCCAGGGCAAGAAAGCTCCACCTGCAAGAAAAAGAGAAAGGCATTTGTTAGGCGACCCTGTGGAAAGCCACCTCCCCATCGCCAGGGATGGATCCTGACACCAGAGCTGCCCTCGCCTGCAGGGAAGCCAGGGGGGTACGGGGGAGCTGGCAACGTGGTGACATTGGTGACAGCCACCAGCAATTCTGGGGGGATTCACAAAGGGGGTGCTACGGGAGAGCTGCAGGAAGGCTCAGGGCACGTGGGGTTGTGATTTTGCCCCCTTCCCAGGGCTGCCCCGGGGAGGAGGGCACCCGTAGCATCCTCCCGCTGCACCCACCCCGAGACCCCGCGCCACGGAGAGGCCAGGGGCGAGCCAAGCCCGGTGTCACCGTGGGGAATGTCACCACGGGAAATGTCACCGCCAGCCTTCCCGCGACCCGTGGCCACCATCCCACACCCGGGCCTTGCCGCCTGTCACTTGCTCGTCTTCTTTTCGGAAAGGAGACGAAAATAAATGGGAAGACGAAGTGCCATTAGTTTAATGGCCTCTATGTTGCCGCCATCTGTCTTGAGTTGATTAAATAAAAAATATTGGCGGAACATATGGCATGAATTATACATAAATATTTTAATTGGGGCTCCCGGAGTCGTTATTCAATCACCTCTTGGGTGAATTTTGGGCAGCCCCCCAACAGCCCACTCTTTGGTGGGTGTTCTCCGGGGGTCCCCACAGACCGAGCCCTCTCCAGCCCCAGTAAGTAAAGGCTGAGTAAACTCAGAGTAGCAGCTGTGCAAGGAGATTATTTGGCATCAGGCTTGTGCATCAGCAGGCACCTCATGCTCTGCTGTCCCTGTCCTGGTCCCGTGTCCCCATCCCTGTCCCTGCGTCCCCCAGCCCCGTCCCCCCAGCCCCAGAGAGAAGGGGCTTCAGCCGCTCTCCTGAAGCCATCTGGAGCTCACCCTTCTCCATCACGAACTGCGGAGTCGCAGGTCAATTACCGCCCATTTGCATATATTCCATTAACGCCTCCGCTAATTGTCTGGAGGAGATGATGCGCTCCTCTCACTGCTCCCTGGCTGGCCGGGCTTTACCAACAGCGAGCGTGGCCGACGGAGCCAGCAACGGGGCCACATCCAACCTCGGCGGGGGCTTGGGACACGGCTGGGGGCCAGCAGCCCCTAACAAGCCCATCCTTACACCCAGCCAGGGCTGGGGACAGGCAGCAGCACCACCAGGGTTTATTTATCCCCCAGCCCTCACCAATTTATTTTCCTGCTGCTCTGGGTGCCAGGGGACGGATCCAGCCTGGGGAGCAGCAGCAAAGGGAGGGCTGGATCCTCACCTACCTCCACCCTCGTGCTCCTGCCAGAGCTGAAACCTTCGGGAAGTTTTGGGAGCGCGGATCCTGGCTTGGCAGCACCCCGTGCCCTGCTCCTGTCTTGCTGAAAGGATCTGGGGGGATCCCGAGGCTCCTTCCCCACGCGCAGCCGGTGCCCGGGGGGGGAGGCACGGGGCCCTGACGTTCTCTGCGGCTGCTCGTGACCGGGGTGGACGGAGCGCCGATAAATTATACATTTGGGCCTTATCTCCAAATTGCTCTGCAATTATTGAGCACCAAGGTTCAGTTGCCTTCAAGCACCACCTCACATCTGACCACTGCAAAACGCGCTCGAGTGCTCACGTGGCTCCCCCAGCAGCGGAGAACAATCAGCCCATTAAAAACAGCAAATTAACGAACACAAGAGTTCCATTAGGAGGAGCAGGCGATTGAACTATCCAATTTCATCACGTCATTAGCATTTCTTATCAGTGGGACAGGGAAAGAATAGGGCTTTAAAATAGCGAGGGATGAGGCTGGCAGGCAGGGCCGGGCGACGTGCCCGGTGGCGCGGGCACCAACGCACCCACACGGCACGGTCCCACACGGGGAGCAGGACCCAGGGCACAGGTCCCTGGTGCTGGTGTCCCCCAGAAGTCCCCAGCCAGGTTTGGGGACCTCGTGGCTTCTCAGCACGGGGACGTCGTGCCCCTCGGTGCCCCGGCAGGAGTGGGGCAACGTGAGCTCCCCGGGGATCTGCCTCCGCCCGCACTCCTGGTGTGGTGTAAGCTCATCCCGTGCTGCAAAGCAGGAGCAGAAAATGAGATGCGTTTGGCTGAATTTAAATAATGCTGCTGGGAAGGAAGCTGAGCGGAACGGGTAATTAGCAGCCGGGGTTCCTGCAGCCCTGCTGCGGCCACGCCGATGGGTCACAGCACCCGTGGGTGCTCCCTGCTGCAGCACCCAGCTCCCAAAACTGCCTCTGCCGGGGGGGGAGCTGGGCTCACTGAGCAGGCAGCTGCCTTCAAACCGAAGGAAACTTGATGAATTCAGCTGCTCCCTGCCTTAATCCTGCTGAGAAATGTGCCTGCGCATGCCCCCGCCGGGAGGGGTGCGCAGGGAAGGTTTCCGTGTGCGCTGCCGTGCTCGGTGGCTCTGCCCCATGAGCACGATGCAGGGCTTGGGGTCAACCCCAGTGGGCTCTGCAGCCCCTTCTGCGGGCTGAGACCCTGAGATATGCAAAGGGAAAACAATCCGGGGTGTATCGGCCTGATTTGTAAACCCAGAGCAGGATCTGGCCGTCTGCTGATAGATTTTTTTTTTCAAGATTTCCAAACACGTCTGAAGGTTTGCAAATCTTCCTCCTGGCTGGGAATCGATGGAGGGTTAGGGCTGAAATTGGGCAGCTGACTGTCTCGCTCATGGGCAGGAACTGATTTCGAACTGCTCCGGAGGATTTACTGACCGGCTCAGCACTTGACCGTGGCGAGGGGAAAATTGTGCCAAAAGCCCGGCTGCGCACGGAGCTCCGAGCTTGGGAGGCAACCCAGATTGCATCTCCTCTCCTCCGCAGGGACGCTGTGCTCAGAACGGCTTGATTAACATTTGCAAAAGGCCTCGAGATCCCCGAAACAGTGCCGTGCTAATTGCACAGCCTCCTACCGGCTCCCTGCGCTGACACCCAGCCGCGCACCCGCCTCGTTTCCAGCTGGGGCTGCAAATTCCCCCGAACGCCCCGAGCCCTGTGCAGGGGATGCCGGTCCCCAGGGGCTGGCGGGGTTTTCTGTGGGGCAGGGCACAGGCAGGGACTCAGAACAGCCCCACACCGAGCTGCTCGGAGGATCCTCTGCTTCCCTGCTCGTTTGCTTTGCCGTGGCCTGAGCGGAGCAGCCAAGGTTGGGTTTTGCCTGGCTCCGTTCCCCCGCACGCAATGACATCGGAGCCCGTTGCATCCTCCTGTGTGATGCATTCCCCTTGCAAGTGGGAAAGCGCCTGGTAAAGACAAATGTTTTAAGCTGTGAATCATTTAAAAAGCACACGCCACGATGCTGAAGGCAGAGTGGGAGAAGAGCCGTGCGTGCCAGAGCTCCAGGCAGGGCGAGGATGCGGGGATCGGGTGGGATGGGATGGGATGGGATGGGATGCCCCAAATGAGCTCTTGGGTTTCCTTTCACAGCACCCGAGTGGGTTCAGAGAAGGAGCATCCCAGTCCCAGCATCAGCAGCACCCCTGTGCAAAGCTGCCCAACCTCAGTTTTGCCATCATTGCCATGTTTTTCCCTCGCAAGGCCAGAACAGGGGCTCTGTGCCTTGATCGCCTGCAGCCACCTCGCCGGTCTGCACATTTTTCTTGCAGTTTCCCTGGATGCAGACAGGGCCGGGCTGGTGCTGGCCATGGCACCCAGCAGCATTTCAGAGAGGCCTCCTCCATCTCAGCCACGTGAATCACTGCTCCCAGCCTGATTTCCCTCCCTCCCTCTTCTTTCATCCCCAAAACCACAAAAAAAAAAAAGCAAAAAAAAAGCCATCCTCGCCCCTGGCACCCTTTCGACACTTAAGCCCTGTGAAAAAAAAAAAAAGGTGATTTAACTTCATTCAAATGACACTGCATCTGGAAATTGGCTTAACCTAATGAGTTTTAATACGCATTATGTGCTAGGTCTTTTATGCCCAGTCTGCAAAATCCAGTTACGGTTCTCAGCGAGCCTTGGCGAGCCAAGACACGCACCAGAGGGGGCGAGCGCTCGGCAGCAGCCGCCTTTGCTGGTGCCTCTGCCCTCGTGAGACCAGCTACAACCCAGGCAGCGAAGCATCCCCAGGGCCATCTCCACCCCTATCCATGCTGCTTGCCCTGGGGGACAGGATTTGGGGTACGGGGACCGGCCTCGGTGCAGCGATGGCCCCGAGCCATCGCTGCCAGATCCCGCAGACCCCAGGCCCATCGCTCCCCAGGGAGCTGCAGTGCTGGCGGTTTTCTCGCTTGTGCTTCATGATCAGGAAGGGATCCTGCAGCCAGACCTTCCTGCTGAGGTTTAGGGGCGATGTTGAGATGGTGACACCAGGTGACAAAGCCAGCCCCACCAGGGAAAACCTCACACGGTGACCCAGGTGCCCCTCGCTAGCAGCATCACCAGGACCACCCCTTGTGGGGCATAGATCAGCCTAAATCCCACCATGGGGTCACCATGAGGGGCTGGCAGGTGTGTGTGTGTCCCCCAGAGGTTGCTCAGCCCCAAAACACCCCCCATGGATGCTGCCAGAGGTCCCAGTGTCCCCACCAGCATCCCATCCCCTGCGGAGGGGACACAAACCCAATTTGCCCGCGGAGCCCACACTCTGCTCCTCCAGGTCTCTGCTGCGGGGGCCTTTGCTCAACCCTTGGTAATCTGGGATTATTCACATCACTGGGGCAATTAGGAAAACCAGCTCCTCAAGCAGCAGACAATGCCTTCTGCAGCCTGCTGGAATTAATACAGCGAGGAGGATTAGCTCCTGCAGCCCTCGTTTCAAAGCCTCCTCTCCCGAGGGGCTGAGTTATTTCTTTTGCTGCACACCCATCGCTCTCGCATCCTGCTGCACAGGGGGCTGGAGGCACAGCTTGGGAAGAAATCTGCATTTTCCCTGAGCGCTGCAGGCTCCAGGAGGCCGGCAGAGGGGATGGGGCTGGGAGCGGGTCAGGGGACGGTGACTTGTCCCCACGGGGTGGAGGCGTTGCACGGCTGCTGGCTCCCCCCACTCTTGCAGACCTGACATATTTCGGCTCATTTTAGGAACCCCCTCACGGCACAGCCACCGTCTCTGCAGCCCAGGAGAACATCAAGGACAGAAACGGGAAGAAAAAATCCCTCCTGCTGCTCTGCAACGCACCAGCGGCGCAGCCCCAGAACGGCGGAGCAGCAAGGCAGGAGGGAAACGTGTTTAAAAATCAAGCGAACACCGAGGTGCGGTGCCAAAATGTTGCACTGCATCTGGGGCTGCCTCCGTTCGGCTGCACCTGGCCAAATTACGCCACGGTTGCTGCTCCTGTGCATATATCCAGCAGCTCCCACTGCACCGAGTTACTGCGTGGCTTCAGTTCCTTGCCCCTAGGTCCCCCCCAAAATGCCCAGGACCATGCTGGAGAGGGCCAGCTCCTGCTCCCCCCCCTGCTCCCCATCCTGCCTGGGCCAGGGGGCTCTGCTAAGGATGAGGTTTTTGTCTCTGGGACAAGAAAAATGCTTTTTGGTGCTGGACACAACAGGGCCAGCCCCGTGCCCAGCAGCTCTCCAGCAGCAGGGGTAACCCAGCACACCCTGCCCCAGGAGGTCGCAGCATGGGAGGGTGCAAATGGGGGGGGTCCAGAGGGACACCCCAGGGCCAGACCCCATTACCAGAGCGTGCTGTGCTCCCCAGCTCCAGATCGCTGAGCAACTTTATTTAATTCTGCTTTTTTTTGGGGGGAGGCAGGGAATGGGCGCCTGTAACCCTCAATCTCAAGGTAACCTTCACGCGCTTTCCGATCGCCTCCTGCTTTTCCACGCACACACCTCATTTACTTATTTATTTATTTTTTTTTTTCCTAACTTTATATTAAAATATTCCAATAAGTTGCCAGTGCGGATGCCGGAGGAAAGAAAACGAAGAGGGGAGGCTGGCTGGAAAGGATCACCAAAAAAAAAAAATCTGCTGATTTCCCCTGCCGAGGACGCTTCTGCACAAAGTCTGGGGAGGAGGAGAGCATCTCCCCGCCTGCCCCCCGCACCTCTGGGGGCCAGGAGCCCCTCGCCCCAGGAGCAGGACACAGAGAGAACCCCCCCTGCCCGGGGGAGATCCATCCCCAGCTCCTACAGAGCCCCTGGAGCCTCCGGGGACCCCCCCGAAGCCCCCCACAACTTCCCGCACCCGCAGAGCGCATCTCCCCGGGGACCCCAGGAGGTCGCTGCGGGGGGGGGGTGGTTCCCACCAGCAATGGGGAGGGGGGGGACGAGCACAGCGCCCCCCCTTCCCCGAGCTCATTTGTTGCGCTTTCTGCTTTTTTGACGATTTTTTTTAAATTATTTTTTAAACGGGGGGGGGGGGGGGGTTAACCCCTTCCTCTCAGCCCCGCAGCGCAAAATCCCTACTCCAAACCCCGGACCCCAAACCCCGGACCCCAAACCCCGCACCCCAAACCCCGCACCCCGCACCCCGCACCCCCCAAACGTCCCCCCCAGACCTCGATTTTCGCCTCCCCCCCCCAAAAAAAAAACCTCAGCCTGCCCCTACCTGCTGGCGGCGGCCTCCCCGCCCGCTGCCGCCCCCGCTCCATGCGCTCTCCTCCCGCGGGGCCGGGGGCGGGGGGGAGCCGGGCACCGGCTGCGGCTCGGCCCCCCGGGGCCAAACCATGCCCGGTGGCCGGGATGGAGGATGCGGGAGGGATGCGGGAGGGATGCGGGAGGGATGCGGGAGGGATGCGGGATGCAGGATGCGGCCCGGCGGCAGCCGCCGCGCTCTGCCCGCAGCCTCTCCCCGCCGCCGGGATTTAACGGCGCTGCCCGGTTCCCTTCCCTTAACTCCTTCCCCACCGAGCCCGGCCCCCCCTGAGGCTCCCGGAGGAACTGGGGGGGGTGGCGGGGGTCCCCGTGGCTACGTTTGGCCCCGATTGGGGGCGCCTCCCCCGCCTCCGGGTGCAGCGCGGAGCATCCCCGGTCCCGGTCCCCCCCCATCCCCGGTGCGCTCCCGGCCCCTGCTGGGGTCAGCCACGGGTTGGGGAGGGAAGGGGGGAGGGGGGGGGAGAGATTTACAAAATTACAAAATTAAAAATAAAAATAAAAGGATAAAAGGATAAAAAATGGGAAAGTTCCCTCGAGCTGGAAGAATTCCGGGCATCAGGATGGAGAGGGGATTTTTGCCCCCGCTTCTTTCTCCCGGCAACTTCCAGCCGTGCCGGTGCAGGGGGAGTTTTTGGGGTGCGGGGGAGTTTTTGGGGTGCAGGGAACTGGAAACCCCTTGGGCTGCCCCCAGTCCCTGATGCTCCAACCCCCCCCCCGGCCACCCTTTGATGCCAGGACGCGAGGAAGCAAGGATCCGGAGCACATACCTGTGCCTCAGCACCGCTCGGGCAGGGACCCTTGGCAACACAACCCCTTCTTCTGCCAAGTGCCTTTGTCTCACGCAGGGGTTTGGGGGCCGAGGGGGGGATTTATCCTGCTGGCGGCCCCCACGCGAGGGGCTCGGGGCGCACAGGGCACCCCACGAGGTCTCCGAGCTGGTGGTGAGGAGGCCTCGAGCTCCAGGCGAGCGGCGGCGGGGAGAGGGCCGGATCCTGGCGACGTCCCCGCAGAGGGAAACTGCAGCCTCAGCTCCGTCCTTGCTGGCTGCGGGAGCATCCATGTGCGAGGGAGCATCCGAAGCTGCCCCAGGCAGGCGCAGGCAGGGACGGCGGCGGCGTTTCCATAGGAAACCAGCCTGGAGAGCTGCTGCCTCGGCTCCACGCAGCGGGCTGCGGAGCTGCGCGCACTATTTTTATCTCCCCAGCGCCGGGCTGCGCTCTCCGCTCGTGCAAACACCCCGCCAGCGCTGCCTCCTTCCCCGCAGCCAAGGCTGGAGGCTCAGCAAGGAGCTGTCCCCCCTTTTCCGTGGGGCCAGCACCCCGTTGTGGCGCGGTGTAGCGCCCGGGGCTCCATCCCCCAGCTCCTGTCTTCAATTCCAGGTCTCCTGCCGGGATGCGCCCTGCGTGGGCATCACCCCAAAGAAAGTTGCTGCCTGCCCAGACCTCGCTGCGCCTCCAACTCGGGGCCAACGTGGTCCCGTGGGGGTGCAGGGCGAGGGGCTGCGGTGCGGGAAGTGGCTGAGAAGTGCAAACTTTGGGGTTCTGCAGCATGCGCAGGGCGGCCGAATGAGGATTTGGTCAGCCCCGGCAGGCGAGGCGAGCGCAGCCGTGTCGGCGGGCGTGAGGGAGAGCTCAGAGGCAGCGGTTTAAAATAGCACGCACAAAAAATAGCTCTCAGACTTTCGTTTTTCTTTTTCTTCTTTTTTTTTTTTTTCTTTTTAATTTTTTTTCTGGGCCTGCACCGAGAGCCACTGGGGATGCTGGGCTGGGGAGGCCAGGCTCAAACGCGGAGTTTCCCCCGAGGATGTAAACGAAATGACTCCAGATAGAAATGAAGTGACTCCAGATGTAAATGGAGTGACTCCGGATATAAATGATGTGACTCCAGATATAAACCAAGCGACTCCAGATCACGCTCTGGGTCTCCGAGCTCCTCCTGGTGAGGCTTGGCCCCATTCCGCAGGTGTTTAAGGACATTTCCCACCCCCAGGCTATTGCCAGGGGACGTCTGACCTTGTCCTGAAGTGTCCCCAAGTGCCAAGGTCACCAAATACCCCTTGACGTAGGGTTTGCAGCCAAAAGGGACCGCTGAGGTCTCTACAAACAGCCTTATCAAGGGCAGCAGAGCCCGCAGCTTCCATTGCGTGAGCGCAGGGACTGGGGGCACCCTGGTGAGGCCACCCGGTGTCCCCACTTATTTGGGGACACTGCAGCCGGGTGTCCCCTCCCCGCCACGGCCACGGGCTGCGGCGCTGACCGGCGGCCCTGCTCAGAAACTCATGGGGAGGCTCCTCAGTGGGGAAAGAAAAGAGGATGTGGTGCATTACAGGAGCGAAAAAGGGCTGCGTAAAATCTCATTTTGAGGATTATGAAGTGCCAGCACAAAAAGAAAAAAAAAAATAAGAAAAAGAAAGAAAAAAAAAAAAAAGCTGTAAACAGGATGTCTGAAGAGATCTTAAGCGTAAAGGTCAGAATCTACAATTTAAATGGCTCGCTCGCTGCCTTCTTGCTCTGTGCCTCTAATGAGCCGGGATGTAGAAAAACAAGTTTGGTTTTGAAGCCGCCACCACCACACTCAGGCCTTTTGTGTTTCGAAATGTCAGCGTTTTGAGCAGCCAGTGCTCAAAATAAATGCCCAAGGCCAAGGCTGTTGCAGGGGGTGCTGCTGGGGTTGGAGCGGGGCAGGGGGGGCTCTGCCTTCCTCCCGAGGAGGAGTCCGGAGCCTGCAGCGATGCCCTAACGGGGTCACAGAGGTGGTGGGGATACAGTGACATGTTTGGGTCACCCACTCCTTACATCCCTGCTAAGGACGAGTGCACAGGGAGTAGGAAATGTCCCCAAAATCACCGCTGTCCCCGAGGTGTCCCTGCCAGACACCGAGGGGGGGGAGCAGGGCTGCATTATCGGGGAGCAGCTGACGAAAAATCAACACCCAGCAGACCTCGAGCTGCCGGTGCCTGTCCCCGCTCCGGCCAACCTGAGCGAGGGGGAGCAGAAAAAAAACAAAAAAAAAAAAACACAAAAAAACAGAGCCTGGAGAAACCAGGCGCCGCCAACTAATGAGCTTCTGCTGGCAGTGCAGATGCCCGTCCTCCTCTTCTTCTCCATTTCCATTTCGCATCATTACGACTTTGGCAGGAGCAAGAAGAAGGAGCTGAACTTGGGGGGGCTGGGCGTGCCAAAATTCGGGGGAAATTTGGTGGGCGCAAGCCAAGCACCCCAAGCACCGCATCCTGCAGCTGAGGCTCCCCAGGGGCTGTCCCCAGCACCAGCATCTCCCGGCCCCCTGGGAAGCGGCCCCCTGGGACCCACGAGCATCTCTCCCAGAGACTGCATCTCCCAGGAGCTGTCCCCAGGGGCTCGCACCTCTCCTGCCCTGCTTTTTCTTAATTAACTCATCAGGATGCCAGCCGTGGGGATGCGAGCCTCCCGGGAGCGATGGGATCTCCTGTCCTTCGCAGCGTGGCAGCCCAAGTTCCTGCAAGCCCAAGTGCCCCACAGCCATGAATTGGGGGAAAATTTGGGGAAGAAGAAGGAAAAAAAAAGGAAGAGGGATGTTGTAAGGGTGAGACAGACTTCCATGGAGGCGCACGGCATGGTCAGGGTGGATGCGGCCTCCCATATGTTGGCATTGTTTTTGTGATTATTTGGAGAGGGGGGGGATAAAAAAAAATAATTGAGAAAGAGGCAACGAAGTGGATTAAAGCTGGAAGCAAGACGATTAAGAGATTGAAGGGAAAAGGAGTGCAGAGAAGGCAGAGCGAGGGGCTGGCTCCCCTTTCAGCCATCCTGCCTTAGGGAGAAGGGAAGAAGAAAAGATTTTGATAAGCTCCTTAAAAAATTCATGAGGTTTCTGTTCCTCGGTTTATTTATTTGCTCCCCAGGATAAACTCCTGAAAGGCAACATCTCATTTGTCGGTGGGTCCTGGGGGAGCAGGGCATAAATCAGCCTGCCCTACAAACGCATCACAAGGAGCTGCTGCTCCGGGGGACAGCTGGGGAGGAGGGGACAGGGGACAGCTCGGGGCACCAGGGGATGGATGGGGTCGAGGGGACGGATGGGGTCGTGCCAGAGGCTGGGCAGCAGCTCCCCATCTGCAACCGTTTCATATCTGCCTGGAGCCAGCTGTGCCCTGAGATGTGGGGTATTTCAGGATCAATGGGGCCCTGCAGTGACTTTGGGCCCAGAGTTTAAGGTTTTGGGGCTGGAGCAGGCAAAAATCCTCCTGGGGTGTCCTGAGGCCCCGTGAGCATCGCGGGGACCTCGAGGACCTTCCCCTTGCTGCAAGCCACCGCAGCAGGTCCACCTGATAAACTTCAAAACATGATTAATTCCATAATTTCTGGGTCTGGATTTGTATTTTATGTTTTTTGCACCTCAAATTACCCACGAGTGGCGCGTGAGGGCTCCCACCGAGCCGTGGTGGGGGCAGGACGCCGCGTCTGCCGCTGTCACCCAAACCCAGCCTCACAGCCCAGCGAGCGATTTCTCCATGGTGAGGCAATAAATCACGTCCCGGGCACAGGCTACGTGCGATCAAACCCCCGTGGGACAGTGATGGATGGGGCAAGGTCCCTGCGGGGGGACAGCCGAGGTGCTGCCCCCTGCCCCACGGCAGCATCCAGCCCGGCTCGGGCACAGGGCAGCTCCGCGGGTAGTAACTCATGGATAAGGCGGGTGTGCAGGGGGACTGGGAGGCTGCCCACACTGCTGGTGACCCTTTTGTTTGTCCCGAAGCAGTGGGACTCAGCTGGAGGCCGTGGGTGCTCCTGGGCATCACCGTGGGCACAACTTGGTCCTGCCCCGCTGCGCCAGAGCATCCCCGACCCGCACGGGGTCCCACGTCCTTGCCCCATCCCTTCCTCGGTGGTTGGGGAGAACGGGGAACACATCCTGCGTGAGTGGAGGAGCAGAGCTGGAGGTTCAATTGCTAAACGTGGCTTTGCTGTGGGATTTCAGCGCCTTCACTCCGTGCTTGCTGCTGGGTGAGCCGCCTGCTGAGCCAGGCGCTGCGCCACCAGAGCTCCTTGCCCCTCTGTGAGTTGGGTTGGGGCTTCCATAGGGGGGCAAAACTTCCCCTCCTGGCTCTTTGCAAAAGAACCAAGCCTTGCCCGTGCTGTCCGGGGCCGTTCCCCTCACATCATCATGATTATTATTATTATTATTATTATTATTATTATTATTATTATTATTAGGCATTTGGCTGGGAGCTGTGGCCCTGCAGCAGCGCTCGACCAGGGCTGCCCTCCTCCAAATGACGCCAGGGAGACTTCTGCAGCTAATTCCTGGTAATGTTAATGCGTTGAAGGGAGCATAAAGTCCATAAAGTCTGGGTCTGCTCGTTCCTGTATGAAAGGAAAGGCTGCTTCAGCCATTCCCTGGTGTGAGAAAGGCCGGCGGTACATTGCCCATTAACTGCCGGGAAAATTCCACTTGGTAGAAAGACGAAGGAGCTGCTTTTCGGCAGGAATTGCAAAAGCAGCTCCTGGACGATGGTTTCAGCCCTGAGCTTCCCTCCTGACGAAGCCACGAGCTGCCTTGCTGGTGCCGTCCTGTTCCCAAAGCAGCGATGCCCCGGGGCTGTCTGCTGCAAACTGCTGGGGTCTGCGTGAGTCCTGGTCCTGGTCCTGGTCCTCGTCCTGGTCATGGTCCTGGTCCTGGTCGTGGTTCTGGTCGTGGTCCTGGTCTCATTCCTGGTCCTGGTCCTCGTTCTGGTCCTGATCCTGGTCCCAGTCCTAGTCCTGGCTGTGGTCCTGGTCTGGTCCTGCTCCCAGTCCTGGTCCTGGTCCTAGTCTCATTCCTGCTCCTGGTCCCAGTTCTTTTCCTGGTTTTAATCCAGGTCCTGGTCATGGTTCTGGTCCTGTTCCTGGTTCTGGTCCCAATCCTGGTCCTGATCCTGAAGCCAAAACTCCACCTTTTGGGGCTGGGGGGCTTCTGGGGCTGACACACACGGCCCCACAGGGCTCACACGGAGCTGGGCAGCACCTGCAGGCGCACCCAGGACAGCAACTGCCTCACCCGTGGGTTTTCTCCAGGTCCTTTCTCCGAATTTCTGTGTCCTGGACAAGCTGGAGCTTCCCCATGCCACATAATCTGCTCGTTATTTCTGTTATTTCTCTCCTGTTTGCATTCCCTCGATTGTGCCTTACAGATGAGCCGCGAGCACGCTGTCCTCTGGACCGGTTTCTCCCCTCCAGTAAGAGGGAATTAAAAAAAAAAAAAAAGGAGGGGAGAGGAAGGAAGGGGGTGTTTCATATCCCTGTGGGTGGAAAGAGGGCTCGTGGGGAAGGAAGGAGAGAGCTGGATGGAAAGGTGCTCGCGGGGAGCCCCCGTCCTGGTGGTCTCCGGGGATTTCCCAGCCCCTGGGATGAGCTGGCCCCGGGTAAAGCTGCTGCCAGCCCCCAGCTGCCTGGCCCCGGAGATTATTGCAGCTCTCCAGCAGACACGTGCGTGCTGTGTCCTACTTTTTGTGAGCACAAAGGAGCCACGATCGGGGTGAGCGCAGACCCGGCAGCACGGAGCTCCCGGTGGTACGGGCTGGGGAGCAGGGCCGGGGTCACAGCCTGGGGGCTGGCACGTCACCGGGAGAAATGGGACAGGGGGTCCTTGTCGGCACCACTCAGCCCCAGTAGGAAAGCTTCTCCAGCCCCGTTTGTGGCTGTCTGATGCAGCCATTTCGTCCCCTTTGGGGTCAGCAGCTGATCGCCTGCCAGCCCTCAGGAGGAGCACCTGGCAGTCCCTGTCCCCATCCCTGTCCTCAGCCCTGCTCCTGTGCCTGTCTGCATCCCCATCCCCATCCCCATCCCCATTCTCAAGCCTTCTGCTGTCCTCATTCCTTCCCCATCCCATTCCCATCTCGTCCCTATCCCTATTTGCCACCCCATCCCTATCCCATTCCCATCCCCATCCCTATCTCTATCCCATTCCCATCCCCATCCCTATCCCATTCCCATACCCACCCCATCCCATCCCCATTCCTATCCCATTCCCATCCCATTCCTATCCCCATCCCTGTCCCCATCCCACACAGCGATGGGAGCCCCCGCAGCAGAAGTCACCTTGCTCATTCCTGTCAAAAGGAAAGCATTAATCTCACCGCCATTACTAATTACTAATTACTAATTAAAAACCCTAAAGCTCTGGGAGCAGAGGCAGGTCCCAGCCCTCCCCGGGGAAGGCACGGCGCTCTCCTTTTGGCACGTCTCACCACGATCGCCTTCCCCGGCTGGAAACATCTCCGGGTCTCACCGCAAGCTCACCGCAGCGGCCAAAGGCGGGTGCCCAAATTGCAAGAATCAATTAAAGCCGTTTAATCACCGCTGGGAGCCAAAAGGGAGCTGGAGGAGCAGCGGGGCGCTCCCCCGTGCCCCCGCTCAGCCCGGAGGTGGATTTCCTGCCCGTGCTCCATTATCACCCATCAATATCTCCGTGATTACCTAATGGGCTAAAACCGCAGCTCCGATGTCCCCGATCTGCGCGGGGCGGTGCGGCTAATTGGTACAGGACCCTAATGAAAACGTAAATCCCGGCACATTAATCACACAATTATTTCGGAGCCACGAGACAGGCGGTGTTAAACCTAATTAAGAAACAAACAAAGTTAATCAGGGGGACAGAAAACGTTCGCTAATCGCACAGATAGGCTGCAACAAAGAAATATCAGGCAATAATTTATTAAAGATTCCCCCAACCCGCTCCTCGCACTGCAGTTCTTAATAACCCAGCGCCCCGGCTTCCAGGAAGCACCGGCTCGGTTTTATTAAAGCATTTGTTCTGCTTTAAGGTCTGCTGGGCACCGGAGAACAAAAAATATATGACTCTGCACGATGAATAATTGCATCAATTTAAGGTAATAGGGCTGGGGACCCAACACGGGTGTGTGGGTGACACCTAACGCTGGGACCGGCGCACTTGGGGCTTCGTTATCTGAGGTTAGCGCCTTTCCGGCTCAGGAGTTAATTCTGATTCAGACATAAAAGTTGCAAAAAGACATAAACGCGGCCGCCGCCGGCATTTCTCTTCCCTCAGCATGTTCAGAGCTCCTTGTCCAAACCTGCTAGGCTGGCACAATTCCGGTACGTGCGCGGCCGTCCTTCTCCCCAGCCTCATTTCTGCTTCACCCGGCGAGGGAAGCTCTCCAAATTCCTCCTGGCACCGCCGAGCCTCTGGCAGCCTCGTGAGCCTGCAGGGAGGCTGTGGCACTGGTGGGGAGGCGAGAAATGAGCTGAGGCTGTTCGTGTCCTGCTGGAACAGCCCTGGTGGTAATTAGAGCAAGGCGTCGTTAGGGATAGGGCAATGGGGTCACTCTGGGGATGCAGGAATATGATGGCCAAGAGGATGCCAGGATGATGCCAAGGTGCTGCCTCTACCCAGGTCCCTGTTAGGGGAGCAGGGACTCCAGGAGGTGACAAAAGCACCCTGGGGACACCCCAAAATGCCCAGGGGGGTCCCCTTGCGCAGAGCATCCTTCATGCTTGGGTTCCACTTGTGAGTCCCGACCTCCCTTTTTTTTTCATGCATTTCCCATTAAGCCCATGTTCCCCGCAGCCTGGCTAAGCAGTTTATCAAAAGCCTGCACCGTTAGGTTAATGAGGCTCCGTAAATTATTTCCTACGCAGGATGCTTAATCCAGGAAAGGGAGCGCAACCCGCCAGCTGCTGCAGGGGCTCGGGGCAGCGTTTGGTGCCCATCGGGGGCACGTGGGGACCTGGGACCCCACAGAAAGAAAGCCTCAAAGCCCGGGGAGAATTTCTGCCTTCTCCCATCACGTTGTTCATGAACCTGCCACCCCTGGAGATTTGGAGCACCGTGAAATAGGGGGGCACGAAGCAGCTCCAGAAGCAGACCTGCGATGCCACGAGTGTCCCCCCTGCCCCTTGTCCCAGCAAAAAGGGGCACAGAGCCACCCCCCAAACTGTCCCCAGACTCCCTCCATCCTCACGGGGACATCTTGGACTGTGGTGACCTGTGTCTGGGGACCCTCCAGCCCCCAAAAACCTCCTCCTGTCCCCTCCCCACCTCCTGGCAGGCAGCGAGGAGAGGATTTGCTGCGCCAGCACCGCATCCTGGACCAGGCGACTTGCAGGCAGGGCTTGGGGAGGGGGGGGGGAAGAATTGAATTTTGGGCTTTCTGGGTGCAAACTGCGGCTGCTGCTCTGCAGCTCCTGCCTTGTTGGCATTCTCCAGCGGTGCCGTGCGCTCGGCGGGCCCGGAGCCGCTGCAGAGAGCTGAATTATTCAGCTGCAGCACGGCCCCGTGGCTGACGGAGCCAGCGAGCGTGGCCGGACGCATCTGAGGTTTTTTTTTGGAGCTCCCGGGGCCGTGCCCTGAGCCCAGCTGTAACAGATCCAGGGCAGCAGCTGCACCTCACCCCGATAAGCATCTGCCTAGCAAATAATAATTAAAAGCTGGGGAAAAAAATAAAAATAATAATAAAACAAACAAGAGCTCCATTAAAAATGCCCTTTTCCGCGCTGATGCACTCCTCTGGTGATGCTGCGTGCCTTCCCCCTCTAGCTGGTGTCACAAACTCCCTGGCGTTTGGTTTTTAGGTCACTGCGTACCCAGGCAGGCGAGGACTGCCCTCCCCACGGGCTGCAGCACAGCTCTGGGTTCGCTGCCCTCCTCCCTTGTGTCCAAAACTGCTCCGTCCCCGGTGCCCGCGGTCCCCGGGAAGGAGCAGCAAGCAGCCAGCAACCAAACCCACACCGAAAGAGCCCGACGGGATTTATCGGGATGCTGCCTTGATGGATGGCACAGAAGGCTTGGAAATCAATCAAAACGAGCGTCTGCCAGGGTCCAGCAGCGGGGACGGCCAGGCAGGGCTGCTCCAAACCCACCGGTGACACCAGGGAAGCTCTGCACCACCACCGTGTCACCCCCAGCCCCTCCAAGCAGCAACAGCCCCAAATAAAGCCCAGTGGGGAGCAGCAAGCAGAGGGATGGCCGGCTCCTGATTTATGCTGCGATGGGTTTTGAGCAAGCAAAATAAAACCACTGTGAATGGGAGATCTCGGGGGCAAAAATAAGATGAAGTGGCATCCCCTCGAGCACCTCCCCGCGCCACCGGCAGCGCCACCAGCCAATTATGCAGATCGCCGGGGCACAAGCGCCTTCCCCGGGTCATTTTTCAAACAATTAAATATAAAAAGGCCCAGGCGCAGCTCGTATTTCAGTGTTAATGTTGCTGCCAAATATTATCACGTCGACGCCGGCTGTAAAACGGAAGCAATCAATAACCCCGGGGCTCGGGCTCCGGCACTGTGCAGCACCCGGCCGGGGCAGCCTGCTCCCCGTCATGCCTCTGGGTTTGGGACCACCTTGTAGGATGCTCTCATCCCTTTTTCTTTGCTTCTCCTTTGGCACAGGGTTCGTGCACTTTTTTTCTTCGTGCGTCTCCTTCCCAACGGGAGCGACACCCAGTGCGTCCGCAGGCCAGCAGGTTCCGAATTTGGGAGCCACACGAAGGGCAGCCCCCGTGTTTTCTGGGGCCAGCTCTCCCTGCCCTGAACAAACTCCAGCTCTTTGTCCGCCCGTTGCATAAGCAAACTGAGCTCATGTCTCCCTTTGAATGAATTATTCACACTTGGCTCCGCACGCACTAATATTTAAAAGCCGCTGCTGTGGGAAACGCTGTTCCTTTTTTTCCAGACGTCGTTCCAGACGGTTCAGCTCGGACCATTCACCGAGGAACAATCTGGCACGCTCGTGTTGTTGTTCCCTTTCTCCTAGCAGCACGGACAGATGGGCAGAGGCGGAGGGGGGCGAGGAAGGGACGGGACCTCCTTGTCCCCAGCGTGCGCCCGAGCGAGCGGCGCCGTGCAAGGAGCGCATCCCGCACGTCGCCACCTCCTCAAGAGCATCACTTGGCTTTGTCCTGAGGATCTTGTCTCTCGTCCTGGTGCGTGGTGAGGATGTGCCCCGTGAGGATAACAGATACAGACTCGCAGGTTGCGTGGGAAGAGCTTCCGCAGCCTCCAGGACAGCCCGAAATCAGGATGGGTCCCAGCCTCGTCACGCAGCACGGGGCAGGAGCAAGGCCCCCAAGCCCTGGAAACGATTCAAGTCCATCTGCTGGGCAATCCTAGAGCGAAATCCTGGCCTCTGGGAGCACAGCAAGGCCGAGGCTCTGGCTGTGCCAACACCTCCTTGAAGGGGTCCCTCTGGTCCCCATCCCACCTGGAGGTGACCCCCCCCGGGCCATGTCCCCATGCCCAGAGGGTGGCTTTGCTGCAACACCACAGCACAACACCCTCCGACCCGATCTATTGGGGTGGCAGAGCTCTGCAGCAGGGTGCTGGGGTGGTGGCCAGCACCTTTTTAAATGAGCACGAGCCCTGGGGGGTCAGGTGGCAGCACCAATGTCCCCCATGCCCCCAGCACTACGTGCTCCAGGGGGGATCCTGCCCCCAGGGGTCCCGGCTGCCCCCCAGGGCAAGCAGCATTCGTGTGGCACCTCCAAACCTTCTGGATTTAACAGAGACATGTTCCTTGTTAGCCTGCTGGCCAAACCACCCCGAAGCGATTCTCGGAGGCTGTGGAGAGCTTTCCTGCAGCAATCAGGGTTTCCATGGCAGGGCTCTTATCAGGTAGATAACAATCGGCTATTCAGCCCTGCCTGGCTGGCCTTTAATTAATCATGCTGACCCTCGTCCCAGGGACAAAGCCAAGTGACAGAGACACCCGTGAATTTCTTAGGCTCTCAGCCCCAGCCCACCCTGCCTATAAGCCCCAGAGCTTCACCCCCGTGGCTGTTCCCTTTGACCCAGCAACAATTCCTCCTTTCGGCTTTTCATCGGCCACAGCTTTTCTTCTCCTCAGGGTTTGGTGTCATTGAGACGAGCCTTTTTTTTTTGCTTTGACTGTTTCTGGAAGGATTTATCACAGCGCTGCCAGCAGTAAGGAGACTCCAGTTATCTCCCCATCCCTGATGGAGCCAGAGAACCTGCTCGGCTCCGGTTTCCAACCTGCCCCAGGTGCCGCGTCCCGCTCCGTGTATCACCGTGCTCCCTCCAGAGATGTCTGCCTGACCCCAGCTGCTCTCATTCATCTCCCCACATCCCCAAAAATCACCCCAAAGACCCCCCTGTGTGCTGCTGACCCCTTGGGCTGAGCACACACAGCGTGTGCCCCAACACAGCCCCCACGAGGTCCCGCTGATGCTCAGCTCCCTCACCCCTCCTGCGAGTCCCACGATCCGTAACGAGCTGCTCTCAGCTAACATTAACTCCACCGGGAGCACACAGAGGTGCAATTTTCCACCTCTGACTCAGCACAGCCGCAAGTTCCTCTTGTGGCCTCAATTTTAGCCTTGCTAAGGTTTCCCCGTCAGAATTTTCCCTTATCCGCTCGCTTCGTGCCAAGCCAGCCCCACCTGCAGCTGGCTGCTGCCTCCCCAAACGTGGCTCGGGCTCTGAGATCCTTTTAATCTGGGCTGGAATTGAACCCAAACTCAAACCCAGGTGGCTGTGGTGCAGGTGGCAGGAGGACCAGATTGCCCAAACCTGTGTCCTGCGAGCAGGCGGAGCTGCTGAGCCCAGGGCTGATGCTATCCAGGACCCACGCAGCGAGGAAGACCAGACCTGCACGCATTTTCTAATTAAAAGCCACTTTTTCCTAGCAATTTGGTGACGTGGGCATCACCAGCCCACCCCGGGGGAGGACCAGCCCCCCAAATCCCCTCCCAGCTGGCAGAAACCCAGCGGGGCTTAGCGCATTTGTTTAGCTGTAAGCCGCAGACAGGTACACGTTGTGGGGCCGCTGTCTGTACAAGAAAATCAGCATCACGCCCAGTTAATATTCAACCCGTGATTAATCAAAGGACTCCTCTCCCTGCTCCCATTGTGCTTGCTGCTCGCCTGCACATCCTTTACTTTTGTTTAAGCGCAGGCGGAGTCGATTGGAAGCGGGGATTTATGGTGGCTGCCAAGCACCCCGCTCCCCGACGGCAATAAGTTATATTCCCATTACACAGCGTGCAATAAAAAGGGGATGACATTTATCCTGGGGATTTTTGTTTTCCCAAGAAAGCCCCCAGAACCCACACAGCTGCTAAATCGCATCCCTGTATTTTACAGGTGCTGTTGCTTCCCCACCCAGCACCTTCCCTGGCCTCTCCTGCTCGGGGCCAGCTCCACCCCAAGGAACCAGAGCAGCCAAAACCATCAGGGCCAGAAGGAACCCTCAGCACCGAGCCACGTGCAAGGACCCGCAGGGCTCAACCCATCACTGAGCAGCTGGATTTAAGAGAATAAAACGCTGGGGGGCTGTGGAGGTGCAGAGCTTCTCCTTCAGGCTTTCTGCTCTCTCCGACCCCCTGGCAGATTTCCCCAACCCCAAAACCACCCGTCAATGGGCCAGCAGCCCAGGGGAGGTGCTAGCCACAGCTCCGCGCATCCGAGTGACAGAGCAGAGGTTTATTTTTAGGCTCGGCCCCGATGGCATGCAAGCCATTGATCCGAGCTCGTAATTACATCGTTATCTGTGCCCTACGAGATGAAGAGATCTGTGGATGCGGGATCTGGAAAAGCTGGGCTTGGAAGTGGATAGAAAAGGGATTTATTTGTTGTAGCTTCTCTGTTTCTAAGTGGAGTATTACATAGTAAAAGTTTGCTTTTATTTATTAATATTATTATTATTTTTTTTTCTCCTGGGAAGAAGGAAATCCTGTCCATGGGAAGGCTGGGGATGGGGATGGGAGGATCATGGCCCCATGTGCTGAAGAGAGGGAGCTGGGATATCCAGAAATCACCCTGCAGCAAGCAGGGACCCTCAGGACCTCCCTGCACAAACCCTAAGGGTCCCATGGGGGTGTCCTTTAGCTCTGCATGGCCCCCACCACCTCGTCCTCGCTTGCTGCTCGTGAGTCCATGAGAAAATCATGCAGGACACACGTCGCCTGCTCCAGCAGAAGGGGCAAGAGCCCAGTTTGGTCTCCAGGACCAGCCAGGGCTCCCCTTCCATGCCAAGTGCCTGCTGTCACCCGTGCTTTACAGCCCTCAAAATGAGGAGCAAATCGGTATTGATTTCGGAACAACTGGAGCTGTAAATTACTGGTCATGACTGGCTCGGCCAGTACGGAGATGAGGATCTATCGATCGCACCGAGGGCCTAAATCTAATTAGCACGCAAGGAGGCTCGTTGGGAGCAGCAGAACCACTCAGAGGTCCTGCGATGTAATTAAAGCGGCCAAGTTCCCCGCAAAAGCAGGACATGCAAATTATGGTCCCGACTGAGCACGATTCACAACCCAAGGGCTTCCTTCTCAGAGAGGGCGAGAAGAAAATGGGAGCAGAAATATCAATCGGGGGGACAAAGGACCCTCTTTTACCCCCAGGTGCCTCTCTCCCTCTCTTTTGAAGCCGTTCCCATTCAGGATTTCACAGCTGGTGGGGGATCACGGGTGGGATCCCAGTGCCAGGGCGCAGGGACCCTCAGTGGGTGCCCACCGGGGGGGACATGGGGTGGCCGCGGCACGGCCACGATGCACAGCGGGCGAGCACGGGGAGGAAAAAGCACAAAGTTCTCGAGCTGGACAACCACACACAGAAAAAGGAAGTCACGACGCAGTTTTGGGGCCGCTAGACGTCTCCAGGAACTGGTTTTCGGATGAAAAAGGGCTGCCTGTTTCCTGCCACTGGAGGTTGGGAAGAGAACAAGCGAGAGAAAAAGGGGAACTCTGCGGGCCCCGCTGCACGGTGGTCACGGGGACGGAGCTTTGCTCTTCGTCCTGCCACAGCCACACGCTGACAGCCTCGGGCTTGCTGGAAAATAATCCAATTCCAGTTTTTGGGGCAGCTGCAGGGCTCTGGGTTCCCCGTCCCACAAAGACAGGGCAGCACCTTCTGCAGCTCACTGGGAGCTAATGCCATTTTTTCCCTTTTCCTCAGAGTTTGCCCCCAAAGAGGGGAGAACCTCAGGCAGTTTTTTTCTGCCAGCGTGCACGAGAGCACGAGGAACCCCAGAGAGCTCAGGGTCCTCGTTAGGAGCATCATGCAGCCAGCACCACCAGGCAATAAAAATATTAATTAAATAAAAAGCAAATATAAATATAAATATAAATTATATAAATATAAATGTTTGCCTTTCTGCTCCCTGCTGCTGGCTTTTAGGCACACAATAAAAGGGGCAAGGGGCACTACCAGGGCTGGAGGTGCAGGGGGAGCATCCCGGTGCCGTGCATGGAGCAGCAGTGACACCTTCTGCTGGCTCTGGGCATCGCCACCAGCTCCTGGCTCCGTCCCTACAAGCTCTTTTTTGGGGGCACGGAGGAGCTGGGTGCCCCCATGGGGACCACCCCACGTCCCCATGCCCGGGGCTGGGGCATGGTCTTGGCTCGCTGACACCCCACGGGGTGACACCGCACCGGTGTGCACCCCCCCATGGTTTGGGCTGCTGGAAAACGAGCCTAAAAATGCCAAAAAAAAAAAAAGAAAAAACAATAAAAAATTGCTGGGGTAGCACAGCGGGCAGAGGGTGGGTGCCACTCATGGGCATCACCCATGGCACCTGCACCCACGGGTGTCTCAGCCTCACGCCACGGGGTGATGCTCAACATTCACCCCACCCCGGCCTTTAACCCAGAGCCTCACCAAACCCCACAGCAGCCCCACTGCACCCTTGGGTGGGCAAAACCAAGCTGCGAAATGCTGTGAGCCCCCCGTCCTGCTGTGCTGCTCCTCGCCCAGCATAACCCAACGCCACCTCCTGACCCCCCCAACCACCGTTCATACACCCATGGGAAGCAAAAAGAAGCCAAAAAAATTCACTTTTTTTCTTTTCCAATAGTCTCACTTTATTAGATACCACATCAAGAGAGGATGTTGTGCTGCATGCAGCGGAAGACTGGAGTATTTCTAGTTCCTGTGTAACATTTTCTCTTTTCGTTAATATTTGTAAACTGAATATTTTGCTGTAAAATCACTGCATGCGAGTTGGAATGCAAACAGCAGTAGAAGAGGCTTTTTTTTTTTTTTTTTTTTTCCTTAAATATACCATTCCCAATCCATATGTGCATGCTCTATTTACAACGAAAAGAAGTCATTCAGGGCAGAAATCACGATCGGAAAAAACTCAGGGGGAGGTGGCAGTGGAGACAAGGGGGGCGCTTTGCACAGGACTGCGCAGGGGGAGCAGCAAGTTGCACTTTGTTTCGTGGGTGCAGACGGATGGCTTGAGCTGCAGTTGTCTGAAGGCAAAGCAGAGCACAGGGGACAGGGGAGGAAGCTACCCCAATAAAAGCAACCCTAATTTAATAGGTCTGCGCACACGGAGGGGGCTTGGCTGTGCGCAGCTGGGATAGGTGAAGTGCTTGGAGGTTTGTTTTATTTTTTTAAAGGTGTTTTTGTCCCCAAGCAGACGTCTCCCCATCACGGCTGGGGATGGAGCTGTGCTCGCCAGAAGGGATCACACAGCATCCTGCAGCCGCGCCACTGCGCAGAGCACCACGAGCACCCTGCACGGCTTCCAGCACAGGGAAACGACCCCAAAAAAAGAGGTTGTTTCACCCGGATCCTCTGCAGAGCCTGCTCAGAGGGCAACACAGCTTGGGGCCTCCAGGATGTGGCACTTACCCACAAAGAGCCTAATGCACACAGGGAAGACAGAGTCCCTTTTCAAAGCATCCTCATCCTCTTTTCAGGCAGCCCCCTGCTAGCCCCCCATGGTTAAGGGCATTGAGGAGTCGGTGCTCTTGGTTACACCCCACATCTGCATCCTAAAAGCAAAAAGGAAGCACAGTGCACAGGAGGACGAGGATGCCCCATAAAGAGCTCAACGATGCAGTGAACACGGAATGCCCATGGAGAGGCTTTTTTAAGGGAGTGATCAATTCCTGCTGGCTGGGGACTGTCCCACAGTCACAGGGCCCCTAAATAAATTAAATACATGAGGAGAAAGGGCAAGGAAGGGGGTGGTTGGTGTGGGAGAGGTGGTCACAGAGAGCACTTCGGGGTATGCTGTGTGGGGAAGCCCCAGGAAGATGCTCACTGCAAGCACCTAGGTGGGGTAAATTCCCTGGGGGAAGGATGTAGAAATAAATAAGTCAATAAATAAAATTGAGCATAGGAAAAAGAGCAAACCAAGGGAAAAGGAAGCTCCGCAGCACAGCTGGATTCAGACCACAGCACAGGCTACAGCAGCGAGTGGCGAGGGGTTTGGGGTCGGGCGCTGCGCGGCACGCAGAGCTGGGAGCTGGCCACCGGTGTCCCAGCGGTGCCAACGGGGACATTGCTGAGCTCGAGGCTGGCCAGAAAGAGCAGCTGAAGCAGAAATGGGACCCAAAATGATCAACATCAGCCCGGGAGAGGCTTGGCTCTCCTGCTGGCGCTAGCAACTAAAGCACCTCCAGACAATGGCTACGGCACGGCTTGAAGACGACGGCTCTTGTGCAGACTTGCAATAAATAAATAAATAAATCTATAAATAAATAATCAGTTGGAAGACCTCTAACTGGCCCAGCTAATTCCAGTGTTTGTGGTGTTGTAAAGCAACAATCCTTGGACAGAGCAGCTAGAAAATAGCTGGGAAAACTGGTGGGAAACAGCTTCTCCCCCAACTTCCCTCCCACTTGTTGGAAAGGGGACGCGTTGACCACGGGGCTGCAGCTCCTGAGCTCGTGGGGTGACCCCAACCAAAGCCAGCTCCTTCGTTACTGCAGCCACACGAGCAGGGCCACCAGTCCCCTGCTGCCACCTCCGTGCTGCCCCCCAGCCCCAGGGCTTGCAGGGCTGTGGGTCCTGCAGGGAGGAGCTGGCAGGGATGGGGTGGCACGGGGCAGGAGGAGCAAAAAAGGCTGAGGGATGCTCACGGGGAACTATTGCTCGACAGCATCACACAAAGGGATAATTCAATGACCCAAAAGAGAAAAAAATAAGGAGGTGAATATAAAAAAAAATAAATAAATCTGGGCTAGGTTTCAGGCGGAGGCGAGAAGAGGGCAGGGGATGCTCGGAGGAGGCAGAGCAGTGCTGCTGCCCGGGGCCAGGGCCACGTAGCGAGGTGTGACAGCGCTGGAAGACAGACGGACAGACAGACGGACGGACGTCGGTCGGGCCTGCAGGGACATGGCGGGGGGTTGGGAGGGGGCACGGCTCCCCCCTTAATCGCTGGCGACGTGGTTCTCGTTCTGGAGGGTGTGCCAGCGCTCGATCTTCTTGTCCTTGTTCTTCAGGCACTCGTACCAGTGTTTCAAGCGCTCCCCCTTCGCCGTAATGCCGAGCTGGCACCCGCCTGGAGGGGGAAATCGTGCTCAGAGCTGATGCTGACATTCCCACACACCATTTCCATTGAGATGGGCCCCATGCTTTCATTTTTTTTCTCCACCTCCCAGACTTAAAACCTCCTGGAAACCCCCGGAGCCAGCACAGGAGACCCCAGCGGGGTGCTGGGGATGGGGCAGGGTGAGGGGGCCCCGCGCACCCCCCAAACCCGGAGCGTGCAGGCCCGCAGCTCACCGATGTAATCGTTGGATTTGCCGATGTCGTAATCCCAGACGGAAATGTCCAGAGACTTCTTGGCCAGGTCGCTGTGCTTGATGTCGTAGAAGAACTCCTACAAAGGGAGAACACCTGGGTTGTCCCACATTTTCAAGGAAAATCCACCCCAAAAACCGAAAAACACTGATAAGGAATGGCAAACGTCCCCTCTGTACAACCAGTATTCATAATCAAGTGAGAGGACATTTATACACTAACGAGCTTCTCATCAAGCTGGTGGATGAGGCTCCAAGGTTGGGGGGCCTCCTCCACCCACACCCCACAATTTGAGGTCACCCACGGCCTGTGACACACACTTAGGGTTGGTTTAAGAACACAAAAATGAGACCCAGCCTTACCTCGTTGAACTCAGGATTCAACGTTTTCTTTTTTATCTGGGTCTTATGCTTGGCCTTTTTTCCCATGTCAGGTTTCAGCCAACTGGGGGCAACAGAAAACAGCTCAAAATTCAAGTCAGAGAAGAGGGTGAACTTATAAGCTAGGGGTGGAAAAAAAAAAAAGTGAGTTTTTGGACTCAAAGAAAAAAACACAACTGGAAATATTTAAAGCAAAGAAATGGGTTAGCCAGCCTTCCTTCCCGCCTTCTAAAATTATCTAAAATAAATGAGTAAAATCCTGAATACCATTTTTTTTTCCCCTCGTATTGGCAGACTACATGGGGAAACCACCGAGCTGCTCTGCAGGGAGCTGAGCTGGGGCGGTCGGGGAATGGGGAAGGAGCAGCCGGGTCCATCAGCATCTGCAGTGGCAATCGCTGCCTAGTCCCCAGCCTGGCCGCTGGAAAACCCAGCCAGGAATGTGGGAGACAGATTTGTATATATTAAAAAAGCTAAAAACAGCCCAGCAGTGTTGAACGAAGTGCAGGCCGGCACGCTCAGCCAGGGCGGCTTCGCCCCAAGAATTTGGGATCCCGCAGGGGCTCACGCTCAGGCTCTGGGGGTCTGGATGCAGACCCGAAGCTGAACTGCACAGTTGGCGTTGATCAGATCCACGTGGAAGCTGGTTTAAAAACAGAAAGCTTCTGTTTGTGGGAATGGAAAATAAAAAAGAAGAGAGAGACGGAGAAGGAAAAGCACTCGGTGCTGCTCAGCTACAAAAAAGGATGTGCAGGGTGCTCAACGTAAGAGTTATTGAATGGTGTTTAGGGAGAACAGAGGGTTGTATTATTGTTTTTGTTTTGTTTTGTTTTGTTTTGTTTTGTTTTCCCTGAAGCAGTGAACAGCAATGAGCACCCATCTGCAGCCACAACTGCAGCCGGGAACAGGTTGCTGTGTACGAGCACAAAATTAGCTGATCTTCACCCGCACGCCCTCAACACCCCTCAACGATGCTGCTACCCAGCTGGAAGCCACCCTGGTTGAATTTCAGCCAGGCAGGAGCACTGCCACCCCGCCCCAACATCACCAGCAGTGCTTGGGAAGTGCTCTGCTCGCTCCGGTGGCTGTGGACGGAGCTCTCCGAGACAGGACAGCGGGTGACCACACGGCCACGGCACGGGGAGGCTCCCAGCTTTCACTTACAGCTTCACGAAGGGGTCCGAGTACCCGTTGGCATCCATGGCAGCCAGGTGCACGCAGCGCACGATGCCCACGATCAGCCCGCCCTGCTGCGTGCTGTACATCAGGGACACCAGGATCTTGCCGCGCTCCTCAATGTCCCCGCCGCGATCCACCTGCGAGGGGAAGGGAGCAGAGATGGGGACGCGGGGCTGGGGTGGGTCCAGGCAGAGCAGAGACACGAGGGGCACGAGAAAATTGTGGTGCAGGACCCCGTGAGGGTGCAAGGAAGGGTTGCCACGGGAGAGATGGATTGCAGCACTCCGAGGGCTCCTACCTCCTCCTCGTACAGTGCCATGCCGCGAGACGAGCCGGTTGTCCCAGTACGCTTCATCTGGGGTGGGGAAGGGAAAAGGAGAGAGTGCCATGAGCGACTGGGAGAGGCAAACGGGCTCCCTCCCGTGAGCCAGTTTTAGTGATCTCCAAAGTAAAGGCGACAAAGAAATGCCACGGGAACTCACTGGTATTACTCTCTCCAAGCAGATGTTGAAGTTCTTTTTCTGGTTGGCTTTGAGTTTTTTCAAGGAAACTCGAGTTTCTCCAATAAACTCATTGTGGCCAAATTTGTCTTCGTCGCACACGGAGATCCTGGAGGGAAGGGGGAGGGTGGAGAGCACATCAGGCAGGTTGCAGCAATGCCTGGCACACGAACCCAGCCCCAAAAGCCCCCGTGGGAGCAGGCAGAGCACAGCCCCACTGCAGCCTCTGGACACCCACTTCTGCCCCAACCAAAAGTGGCCAGAAAGCATCAATAATTTTAACGTGCTGCGAGTCGGGGCAAGGAACAAAAGGCGAGTTTCCTGCAGGTGGGAGGCAAGAACCATTTTCAGAAACCCCTTAGTGCTTTGCTGGGACGCTGGCGTGGAAAATACCAACCTATATACATTAAGAGATTAAGACCAATATTGGTAACATGTATTTTTTTCTTTCTAAATGGCCACAAAAACCAACGCATCCATGCAAAGTCCAGCAACTTTGGACCACCCGGGACACCCCCACTCCCGCTCCTGCCTGAGCGTTTTGCGCTGCATGTCCTCGTCCGTGATGCCGTGGTACACCAGGGTCTCGTTCCACACCGGGTTGCGGGTGTTGCGCAGGGTCTTCGTCCTCAGCTTGTTTGACTACGGCAGCGACACGAGACGGAGGAATTACACACCCAAAACGCGGCTTTGGGCACAGGAGCGCAGCCGAGCCGCTCCTCTGAGCTGAGACAACTTATCCAAGAACAAGTCCGATTTATTTTCAATACATAAATTTTGTTCAGACTAAAATGTCACCAAGAATTTAAGCTCTTTCCTGATCTGATGGCGTTTGCCTGTGCTTCTATGGGGATGCAGCCCCCAGGACACCCACCTTGCTGGCTCCGGGCAGGAGGTGCAGCTTCACGTAGGGATCCGCCAGGCCGTTCGAGTCCATCGGTTTTAAACCCTGAAGGATCACGAAGGAGACACGGGGAGTGCATCCTCAGCGAGAGAGCCAGGGAGGAGCAAGCAGGGCCACCGAAATGTCCCCCTCCCAGCCAGGAGGTCCCAGCTCACATCCCCAGTCCTGTTTCCAGCCCCATCACACCCCGGGAGGTGGGCACCACGTCGACACCCACAAAATAAAGGGGATAAGGACCTTTGTGGCTGTGTGACACACGCACAGGGTGATGAGATGTTCCCCTGGGGGTGGCCGGGGGGGGGGTCTGTGCCCGCCGTGCGCTCACCTTGGCCCGCAGGAGGGTGCAGTGCAGGGCGCTGTTCTCCTGGTCGTACAGCAGGCTGAACTCCAGGGCACCCAGCGTGGCTGGCAGCAGGGGGAAAACGGCACCTCGTTAAAAGCCCAGCCAACACCTCTGCTTACCCGGCCCCGATTAGCAATAATTGGGAGGATTTGCTGCTCGGATGTAGGGGCTGCTCAAAAGGCGGCGCTGGCGTCAGCCAAGCTGCCGTGTGCACATCCAGCCAAATTCGTGATCATCGGAGCGCTGCCTGGTGTTCAAAGGGGGACACAACCCTGAGAGCCTCCTGGGGAGTCCCCTGGGGACACCACGCCACCCAGCACCAGCCTGAGGACGTCTGGCAGAGCGGATGGGCAGCTGGAAGCCCGTGAGGTCCTGCCCCATCATCTCCAAGTCCAAGGTTTGGTTTCAGGGGCTGAAACCGAACCACGAAGACACCCCTCGGGCTCTGAGGTCCTTCCCGAACACAGAGCTATCCAAAGCACCCGAGGCTGATATTTTGGGGAGGGTTTTGCTGTTTCTGCCCAGAGAAAAGGAACCACAGGAGAGCCCAGCTGCGACATTTCTTTGCCAGGAGTCACAGCCCCGTTGGCAGGGGGACGGTGACACTCGGGAGCTGTGTCCCACAGCAGCCACCTCACCAAAACCCAGGGTTTCCCCTCAAAACCGCAGATCCCACCCGGCACCAACCCCCCTGGGTACGCACTGCCTTCATCAGAGTCGTAGCTGTTGGCGTCCTCCTCCTCTTCCTCGGGGGGCGGCTGCCGCAGCGGGGCAGGGGGCTGCGGGGCGGCGGGGGGCCGGGCTGGCCTCTCCTCCCGGGCTGGGGGCACAGCATATCCCCCACCACGCTCCTCCCTGGGGGCTGCACGGGCTGGCTCTGGGGGTCCTGGCGGTGGGTTCGCTGTAGGAGAGACCCCATTAGTCCCCGGAGTGTGTCACCCCCCAAAGAGCCCTTGCAGGGTCCCCAACTTTTACCTTGCGCCTCCAGGATCCGGCCGGCCGCCCCAGGACCCGTCCTTCCCGCTGGGGAGAGATGGGTGGTTAGAGGAGGAACAGCATCGGGGTGTCCCCATCCCCGGGGACCGTCCCCACAGCGTCCTTACCTGCGGGTGCTGCTGGGCTGGGGGCGGCAGCGGGCGGCGGGGGCGGCCGTGGGGCTTGCAGGGAGTCGGCTCGCTTCACCCCTGCAGGGGAGGCAGGGGCGGTGAGGAGATTTTGGATACACCCAGATGGCTCCGGTGGGGAGCATCGCAGCAGGGGGAGCACCGCGGCACCGACCCGCTGCCAGCCCCCACTTCCCTGCTGTCCCCAGCCTTCCTTCTCCTTTTTTGCCCCCAAATCACCATTTTTTTCCTGCTGTTTTTGAATTCGAAGAACGCTCAGCACTGCTCCCTCCTAATGCCAAGCAGGAGCACCACGCCACGCGGGTGTCATCCCCTCCCCAAGTGTCTGCACGGGACAGGAAAGCGCCCACCCTTGGGCACACACCTGAGCCCGTCCCTTTCCCACGAATTACAGAGGATTTGGGCATTTTCCAACCATTTTCAGCTTTACCAAACACGCCCACAAGCTCAGCCCCTTGGTGACAAGTGGGCACCGCGCTCCCGTGGCCACCCATGTCTGCGCCCAGCCCTCGGCGCGGCTCTCACCGGGGCTCCTGGTGGCCCCGCTCTCGGCGGCGTAGTCACGGCCATCGGTGTCCTCGCTGCCACACGGCCCCGTCCTGGCCTCGGCCGGCTTACGGACCCGGGTGGCCGCTGTCGCCTCGCTGCCTGTGGGAGCCAGAAGCACAGGGGTGAGGCTCGTCCCCTCGTGTGGCCACCAGCCGTGCCCAAGGGGGCAGGAGGAGGCACCGAGGGGGTGGCCACCGCTGGTGGGAGGAGGAAAAGAAGAAGAAAGAGGAGGAGGAGGGTGGGTACAGCCACTGGGGCATCCCCCCCAGCGCTTTGCAGCATCGCAGACCACGAGCCACCCAGCAGGGCACAGCTCTGCCCCACAGAGCCCACACAGGGTGCTTGGGGAGGTCCAAAGGACGACGCACACGCACCACGGGGACACCGGGAGGCACGAGAGAAAAACAAGGATAGAGGCATCCATCAGCGCCCGTCAACCCCTAATGGCATGACAGCTCCGCAGACGGGACATCATATTTTCCTTTTGCTGATCATCTTCCATTTCTTAGCGAGCCACCGGCGACAGCTGCCTGCGTCTCATTTACCTCCGCCGTCCGGGCGGATAAATCACCGCCACGCGCAGCGGGGTGCCCAGAGCGCCGCTCCTTGATAAATTGCAGCCCGCAGACGGGACGCAGAAAGGTCTCGGCACTCACCTGGCTCGTAGGGGGGAATAAATCTCCGCGGTGACACAAATGGGGTGTTTATCCTTGGCTGCGCCCTCTGGGGCGGCGGGTGCAAGGAGAAAGCCGAACGCAACGGATTGCGGGGGGTGGCGAGGGGTGCTGGGCACAGGGGGAGCAGGGGAAAAAGGAGGCTGAAAGCAGGAGCCCTGGTGCTCAGAGACAGCGGGGCACGGGGTAATTTTATGAGGGAGGTTTAGGAAAATCGCAGGCAGTTTGTGGGTGTGCTGGTGGCCAGGAGCGGCTGTGACAAATCCTCCCTGCCCAGCAGGAGGGCCAGCGGCTTAAAGCAGCCTGCTGGGAGCTTGTGGAGCTTAATTACGCCAGTTTCTATCACGTTTAAATAGGGTCTGAATTAAAGGGGTTCCCCAGCCGCTGCTGGAGATCACTGCCCTGCCAGCCCACCAGCACTGCGAGCTGTAACATGGGTTGTGGCCAAGCCGGGCACCCTGACACACACAGCACCCCCAGGATCCGTCCCTGCCTCCAGGAGGGAGCACAGCTCAGCACAACGAGGCTGAGGAAGAGGAGGAGGAAGAGCCCCTGGCCAGGCTGCCCCCGCCGCATCCCCACCTCGTTTTGTCCGCTCGCAGCATGGCACGAGGTGGAAACCCGACGCAGAGACCCGAGCAGCTCGGCTGCTCCATCCCTGGAGCCCACGAGCCTCCCAAGGCTTCAAAGGGAGATTTTCTAAGGACTGAAAATCCCGCTGGGCAGCATCCAACAGCAGGGAGCACGGGGAGAAAACACCGGGAAAGGCATCGGGAGGAGGGCACGGGCAGGGGGGGCGCACGGCGGCGCTTACCGCAGCGGTCCTGCTCGTCCTCCTGGCCTTGGGAGCACAAACAGAGCGAGAAGTGGTGAAGCTGCTGCCCACCCGGGCCGTGCTGCCACTGGCTGCCCATATTGCCTATTTTTATTGTTAATTTATCCCAAGCTCCTGCAGCACCACATTCCCACATGAACCCAACACACGGCCAGGCGCCTTGGCGGCTTGCACGGGGCTGCTCGCTCAGGGGATCCCCCAAACCCGGAGACCCCAAATGGCACAGGAAAACCCTCCACGTGCAGGGATGGTTAGAAACGGGCCCTTTACGAAGCACTCAGCCTTCGTGACTGCTCTGGGCACTCTGCTAGGGCTCACCCTTACGAGTGATGGGGAGGAGAGCCGGGACCCCCAGGCAGTGCCACCTACCTCGGCTGGGCGCACGGGCGGGGAGCTTGGGGTCTTGGCTGGGGGGTTCCGCGGGGCTGGGCTCGCTGGGGGCCGAGGGCACCTTGCTCTTGCTGACGGGCATCGGCTGGGGCAGCATTTGCTTGGGCAAACCCTTGAAAAACCAGGCACCGGAGCGCTTCCACACCTGGGGGGACAAGGCAGGGGGTGGGCATGTTGGGCTGAAGACGTGCAACCCCATATCCCCACCCCACAGCCCCTGCTTTCTATTTAATCAGCTCTTTGGCTTTTTGTGTCCGGGGATGGGTCTTGCCATGACCACACCTTCAAGGCTGAGATTATTTGCAAGAAAAAAAAATAAAAAAAGGCTTTTTACCCACAAAACAAGAGCATCCTGCAGCAACCATGCTGATGTGGCTGGACGAGGTTAAATGGGGCAGAGGCAAAGCATCCCCTGGCCTGCTGCTGCTCCTGTCCCGGGGCTCGGGGTGGGACAGGGCACAAACAGGGGCAGGGGCTGTTGTGTCCATCCCGGGCAGGGGACCACGTCCACGCTCACCTCGCGCTGCTCGCTGCAGATCTTGCACAGCCAGATGGGGTGCGGGCGGCTGTTGGTCGTCTCCACGCCGCACTTGGTGCAGACGTTCTGGGGAGAAAGCAAAGAGCCATGGGGGCACCCCGAGGGGATCGTCAGCTCCGGGGGTGACGAGGCGGGGGTGGAGGAGAGCCTCACCTTCTTGCAGTCCTCGCAGACGACGCAGGCGGAGCCGCGCGGCCCCAGCTGCTCCCCGCAGAGGATGCAGCGGTTCACGCCGTCCCCCAGCACGCTGCGGCGCATGTCCTCCAGGCGGGTCATCAGGCGCCTGGCGAGAGGGGACAGGGGACATCCAGGCTGTCACCATGACCCCACGACTGCCTGGGGCCAGGCACCGCTTCCCAACAGCGGGGCGTGAAGGCACCCGTGGGAGGAACGCATCCCAGGGGACCCGCTGGGATATCACATTCCCCTATAGTTTTACCATACTGGGCGCTCCTATTGACTTCTACCACTGGCACGGACTCCGACATGTGCACAAAAATGCCCAGTCAGCACCTTTTGGCACAGCAGATCGACATCGACCAAGTGGCTTTTGCCCAAATAGAAGAAAAAAAAATAAAAATCCATTCAGCCGCAAGAGATCTCGGAAGGGCTTTAGTGAGAGGGCTGAGGGAATTAATCGGCTTTCTCATTTTCCATGGAAAAATATCGAGCAGAGTTTGCTGAAAATCTTAGAGTAAATCACAAAGAGCCCAGGGGTGAGGCTGTCAGAGCACATCTGGCTACCGCAGAGGTAAAACCCTCCACCGCGAGTCCCACAGACCCCGCAGCACAAAGGGGGCTTGCCAAGCCCACCCCACAGCAGCAGGCTGTCATCAGCTAGCCCCGAGTCCTGGCCCTAAAAATAGCACTGGAAGGAGAAAACCCATTATTTACGCCACGCAGGGAAGCGCGAGAAAGAAAGGAAGAAAGCAAGGAGGAGAAACAAGCCCACCAGAGCGAACGGTGGAAAAACCTCGCCCGCGGGGGCTTTCCCCACTCCTGCCACAACGTGACCCAAATCTGACAAAGCTGCTAAAGGCAGCACGCGGTGAAAAAGGCAGGCACTTCGAAGACTTTCCCACATGTCCGATGACAGCTGCAGATTTACGACGGCCCTGCCGCTGCCGGCACCTCCGAGTCGCTCCCAGCCCCAGCAGAGGTGCCGCGGGCTCCCCGTGCCTCGCGCCGACGCGCGCCGCTCTCATTTCACGTGGGTCCTTGGGAAGGGCTGGCAGCTTGAAAAAAACCGGTTGTGGGTTCCAAGGTGTCCTCTGACAGTCCATAAAATGCCCGATGGGACCGACAGGAGCCCCTGGGAGCCCTTCGGCAGCCACAAAACCGAGCCCGCAGCGGGGACGCGACGCTCCGCGAGGAAGCCGAGGCTGTCAGCCTCCCCAGGGTCCTGCTCCTTGGTGCTTCCCAGCCCACACACAGCACGCAGCACGGACTCGTTGTCCCCTCCTGGGACAAAACCCTTTATTTTCTTAGCAGCAAAGCTCATTTTGCTTTTTTTTTTCCCCCCCCCCTCCATGCTGTGAGAGCTCGGCTCCAAAGAGAGGCAGCTTCCCGCTGGAAATCTGCAAGCCCAAACAAACTTATTATAGAAACTAGAACAAATGGCACAATCAAAGCAGGAAAAAAAAAAAAAAATGAGGGGAAAAAAAAAAAAAAGCCTTGGCATTTCAAGAGATTCATTATTTAGCTGCAAAATCATTCCCAGTCTCTCATTTAGCAGAAGCAGCTCCTTAAGAGGATTTTTAACCGGTGGAAGAGCTCCAGCAGGCAGCGAGCACACCTGTGGCACTCATTGAAAACGGAGCCCATTTGGCTAATTAAAACAGCCATTCAAGCCAGAGAAACTGGGCTTGCTTTTTTCCTGATCCAAAGGCTGTCACGAGAGAAGCGTCTAAAACATTCAAATACAAGTCCTGGGGTGAACCTGCCAGGAAAGGCTGAGGCTGGGACCTGATGAAGAAGCCGCGGGGCTGGCAGCTGCCTGGATCTCACCATCCCCTCTCTGCCCATGGCCAGGAGCAAGCCCTCTGCCTTCCCACGGGCCTTCCCTCCCTCTCCATCCTAGAAAATCATCTTTTTTCTCATTTTTACGACACATATAAAATAATCATCGAGTTCATCACTTTCCACTGCACACCCCTGGGGTTACAGCTCCGTTTCCTCACCACCACGCACACCTCCAAGCGCCCATCCCTCCGGCCTCGGCGTCAAGGAGCAGGACAAAATGTGTCAGATTGTTAAAACAGGGAGCAAAAAATAAAACAAGCAGGGGGAATTGAAGCTGTCGGGAGCAGCTGGGAGCATCACAGCTCCCGGATTCAGCCTGGGAGAGGAGCATCCGTCATCTGCCCAGGAAATATGCAGGAGCGGCTGATGGCAGCACGATAGCAGGGCCGAGCAACACGGAGCATCTGCAACGCTTAACGTGTGCCTGAGATAACAGCAGTAAAACACTTCCCTGGTAGTATAACATCCGCCTGGCCCATAAATATGGTTTGGGAGAGCAAACGGAGTGCCTGCAGCGAGCAGCAGCCCGGGGAGGACGGGGCCACCGGCACCGCGTGCTGATGGTGCTGGGAGCTGGCGCAAAGTGTTTAGATGTTCACTGCCATGGCACTGCAAGGAGTGGTGGAAAACATTTATCTGGGTCTGAAATTGCCCAAAACAAGCCCAGCAAGGTGCTGGAGGTAGCTGCAGGACGGGACGGGACCCACATGGCAAAGAGGAGGGGAAGAGAAAGGCGAGGGGGGTCACAGCCCGGCTGCGCAATTACGCACTGACCTGTCTCCATGGGAAATAACGTGCCTTCAAGGTCTGAATATTAAAATCAAAGCTAATTTTAACAGCACGAAAAAAAAAAAAAAAAAAAAAAAAAGAGGAGAAAAAAAGAGCTGAGCTACAATTTAAAGAAAAGAACTGAAATCAGGATGAAAAATTCAAAGCAGTTTTCTGCCCTTACAGGAGCACAGGTAGCGAAAGGCAGAGCATCGCCGGAGCCTTACAGCCCTGCTTTCAAAGCTGACCCCGTTCCTGTGATGCCCTACCAGAGGTTTGTAATTTCGCAGGTTCATCCCCATCTCAGAAATAAGGGAAGAGGTTTGGGGATAAAAAAAAATCCCACAAAATCAAGCAGCGCGTGAGCTGTCCCCTGGCTACGCATTAACCTCGTCTCTTCCAGGAGCTGCCATCTCCTGCGACATTTCTGCCTGCCTCCAGCAGCCACCCTGCCCTCATCATCCCCTATTTTTATTTTTGGGCTGTCTGAGCACGAGGAAGAGACCGGGTTCCCCGTGGAGCCTCCCTGCTGCTGCCAAACGAGGTTAATGACTTAATCCCCAGGGCCTTTGGCCACCTGCCGTGGCACCGCGTGCATCGTCCCGGCGATGAGCAGCCCAACTGCAACACAACCCTGCCCCATAGCAGATCCTCTCCCAGGAGGTCTCCAGGAGTGGCCAGAGACATGAAATTCTACCTTCGGGTGGTTAAAGAGCACCCGTGGGTGCTCCTGCATCCGCCAAGGCATTTTGGGGATGCTGCAGCCTCACGGCCGCGGCTCCGCTGCACCCCACAGGCTCGCCCGGACGCCCCGGCTGCCCTCGAGTCCTTCACCAGCCTGAGCCCGACGTGCCCACGGCGCTGCTTAGGATGATTCAGCTCCCGTTATCCTTCCAGTCTCCCTGCTACGAGACAACAGAGCCGGAAAAAAAAAAAAAAAAAAAAAAAAAAAAGCCCAGAGTGTCCCTGTCCCCCTGTCCTACAACCCTCATCAGCATCCAGCCCACGTATCCCGCCGGCCGCCATCCACCCCGCTGCTAAAAATAGGCCTTCAACTGATTAATTTGGGCTGGCTTTGACACGAGTCTGCCTCCACAGACACCTCCCAGAGACCAAAATCGATCGGCTCCCGTCCTGCTGTGGGCAGTGGAGGCGGGGGGCACAGGGCTGGGGGGTTTGGGGAGCCAGGACCCCACACCTGCAGTGTTATCGGTGCTCCAGTGCTCCCAGTACGGCCCAGACACAACCCTCAGCTGCGATTTGTGGAGGCGACTCCAAGTATTTCCCCCTCTAGACAGGACACTCACTTCATATAAACTATTCTTTATATTAACCAAATCTTATTTTTTTTTCCCTATAAACGGGACTCCCGTTTTTCCCCGCACAGGAATAGAAAATCCACGGGGGTCCCCTAAAACCAGGCCTTTTGGGGCACCTCCCAGGCACACCTGGCAGACTGAGGGATGTGGCCAGCACCACCACATCCCCGCCAGCAGCCCAGGACCATCCTGCAACACCCGGAGCTCTCCTGGAGAACCTCCCCGAGGTTCCCCACCAGGCAATGCCACACCAGCCCGCCGGGGACACCACCCCATATTATTTTCATCCTACAGCTCATGAATCCTACACGCTGTTGGGAAATGGGTGGCCACCCATGAATGGGGACCAGGAACCTCCCCTGGCTCCGGCACGAGGGGGAGAGGCAGCGCTTCGGCGCGCCACGGGTCTGCAGGAACGCACAACGGGGGGAAAAAAATAAATAAAATAAAGATCTCCCTCGCTGCTCAAATTCACGTGAATGTAATCCAAAGAAGCGCCGCCGCTGAGCGTAATCCGCAGCTGGCTGGGAGTGTGCAAAGCTGGGGAAATGCTGCTCGTAAGCGCTTTCGGAGCATGAATCACCAAACCCAGCTCTTCGTGCCACTCGGAGGTGCCTCGAGCTGCTTTCTGCAGCAGTGTTCGGCCCCAAGTGCAAAATTCATCCTGGACCGGTGGGGGAAGGCTCCAGGACCGGGTCAGCCTGGCAGAGGGCTTGCTGAGGAGCAGGTGTCTGAGCCAAAAAGTGGCCGGGGGTTGCGATGGACCCAGCCCTGCCCCCAGAGCAAGGCAGACGCCTCCTGGGGAGCTGCAGCTCTGCTCGCGGGGGGCTCAGGACACAGGCAAAGAGCATCAGCTCCACTCTGCCAAACGAGCCATCGCCAACGATCCCTTCTGGGCTGAAAACTCCACCAGAATACAAATGTTGAGCCCAGGGCGCAGCGTGCCGTCCCCACACCGCCGAGGTGCCCTCCACCGCACGGCCCAGGCACCATCGCCCCCCGAAACAAGCCCCTCCAGCCCCAAAAAACGAGCCGCCCCCCGCGCCGCCGCCGCTCACCCGATGCGCTCCTGCTCCATCTCCTCCATCTTCTCGGCGCGGGCGATGACTCGGTTGATGATCTCCTTCTCCTCATCCGTCAGCTCCTCGCCTTTCCGCGGCCGAGGGAGCCTGCGGGGAGAGGACAGGGAGCAGCCGCCGGGGCCGGGCTCATTTTTTTCTCCTTTTTTTTTTGGGAACAGCTGGGCACCAAATTCCCCCAAGTAGGGAAAAATCAGTTCCCGAATGTGGAGGCTCAGCAAGCACCCAGGGTGGTGTCCCACGGGCAATGCACGTGGCACAGCCTGTCCCTGCTGTCCCCTCCGGTGGCATCTCCATCCCGGCCCCGTGCTCAGAGTAGACGTTAAAAACAAGGTCTGATGACCTGGCTCTGAGCATCTTCGCGGTTCCCGTGTCCCAGAGCTGCTTTGAGGGCACCTAAAACCGCAGCCCGAGGTGCTGGGGCTGCTCAACACCTTGCCTCTAACCCCCCTGCCCAGGCTGCTCTGGGGGAAAGCAGGCTGCCCCAAATTCCTTAAATCCCTTGGTGATGCCTCCAGAACTGCTTTTCTTACACCCAGGGTGAGATCCTTCCTCTTCTCTTGGGACCATAATAGCAGGCAAAGTGCAAGAGGAGAAAAATAATTAAAGAAAACGAGATACTTACTGCTCCTTCTCGCTGCTGGAGGCACAGGGAAAGAGAGGAGACAGGGATTAGGGGAGAAATGGGATGGCACCAGCTCCACCTGCGCTCTGCGCCCCCTACAAGTTCCCCCCGGTGCCTGGAGACCCCAAAATCAGCCCGGTCCCACCAGGATGGGGACTTGAGGAGGGGACAGTGCCCTGCCCATGGTGCCCAGCACGGAGCCCCAGTTCTTACCCGGCTCGGAGGGACATGGTCCTGTCTCCGGGGCACATCCAGCGGTCGGAGCCGCTGCCCACCACCGCGTCGGTCATCGCCGGGGGTCCTGGGGACACAGGGAGCGAGTTGGGGAGTGAGTTTGGGAGCGAGCCGGGCTCTATTTAGCGGCCGTCGGGCACTGACTCATCCCACCGGGGAGCCAGCCGCCTCGCCTGATCTTTGCAGGAGGGGACGAATCCATCATTTCGCCCACCGGGGTAGGGCAGAGCTCTTTGTCATCGCCGCCCTCCCCGCTGGCACCGAGGAGGGGACGGAGCAGGGATGGAGCAGCCCGGGTCCTTCCAAAGGAAAAGGACCCTACGAAGGAGGAAAGCTTCCCCCCCAAAGCCCAGCACACCCCTGCTGGGATAAAACTCCTGCTGTTGCGTTTCTGTTCGCTCGAGTCCTCGGGAAACGCACCACGGAGCGGGGCTGGGGGAGGACGCGGCAGCAGGACCCGAGCACAGCGCTGTGCCTGCTCGTCTGCGAGAGGCTCAGCCAGGCAGGGAGCTGTTCAGAGCCTTCCCAGAGCAGCAAAAAGCGGCAGATTTCAGGAAAAAGCCGACCGAGGTGAAACCCAGCCCGGCTCCCTTTCTGCAGCTCGCTCGTTCCCACCCAAGCACCCAATATCGCCATTTATTCACCCATTTTTTGCCACTTCCAGGGCAATGCGGCACGTGGGGGCTGGTCTGGGTGGCAAACCCGAGCTGATGCCAGCCCCACGGGTGGGTGCTAAGGGTCTGTCTGTCTGTCTGCCCATCCGTCCATCCGTGGGTCCCTGCACCCCTGCAGAGCGCAGAAGCGGTGCTCAGCAGCAGCCCCGCCTGCATTGCTCGCAGCACCTGCATTTGAATTGCTGCCTCCTGCCTGCAGCACGACTGGGGGGGGAAAAAAAAAGTGAAAACAGATCCCAGACCCCTCTGCAGAGCCCTGTCCGTGGTGTCGGGGCTGCAAACCTTCCCTCGGTACGGGAAAACATCGGGGAAACCCATCCCGCTCGGTCCCGCAGGGGAACGCCGGTGCCAAGCATCGATGCGGGTGTCCCAGGGCTGCAAACGGGTCCCAGAAAACAGGAGAGCAGCCCCCAAAAGATGGATTTCAGCAATTTCAGACCTCTTTGCTGACTTCAGCAGCCTCTGGCCCCGGGTTGTGATGTGTTTCCCAGGAGGTCAGCCCTGGCTTCACCTCCCGGCACCAGGAGCCCAGGGCAGGCTCCATCCGTACCCACGCAGGTGCTGTTCCTGGGGCTGTGTCCGCATCCCAGCCCAGCAGGGGAAGGAATTAGGAGATTTTTTTCCCCTGGGGAGCTGAGTGCAGGTAGGGCTGAACCCATCGGGGACAGGACAGCCCCAGCAAGAGGAGAGGAACAAAGCCAAAATGTGTTGGGACGAGGAGGAGGATGGTGGCACCAGGGAGCGAAGGCCGGGCAGGGCTGGGGATCCAGCAGGACCAGAGGTGACCCAAGCACAGCAGAAGGATCTTTGTAGGGTAAAAGGCACCTCCAGCTCCCAGGATAACTCAAAGAGGGGCACTGGGAGGGTTGGGAGCTGAAATCCCAAACTCTGAGCCACGAACAGCATGAAGCTTTCCCAGCAGGGAGGGGAGGGGGAAATCCACGTCCTCCACTTCCCTCTCTGCAATGTTGCAGGGGTTTTTCCATCCTTCCCCGAAGAGTTAGCAGGGATCTGAGGATCTCCTCTGTTCCACAACTTCAGAAATAAACATACGAAGAGCAGAGCAGGGGGGTAATTAGTGCTCCGCTGGCTTTGCACGGCGACCAGAGCAGAAGGCTGGGACGGACAAGGTCGGCTCAGTAAGCACACTGCTCCTCTCCATCCCCTCCAGCACCTGCACTGCAGCACCGAGCTCCTGCTGGCGATTTATGGCCCCACCAGGCACATGCATCAACCCCAAACCGGGGGCTCCGTGACCCTAAATCCACGCTGCCCCTCTCCAGGGCGCCGTGGCCACGAGCTTTGGGTGCTCGGGGCCGAGGGGTGGCCGAGGGCAGGTGGGAGGCCCATAACAGAGCAGCAGGGCTGAGGAAAAGGGAAAAACTCTGGGATTTCCTAGCAAAAAGGCCTGGGGAGGAGCAGTGCTTCAGCTGGGGGGGCAAATCTTTTCCTCCCACCCCCATGGCTCCTTTCTCTAAGAGCAGGGAGGCCGCGGGTTCCTCGTGGATGAGAGCCCGCAGCTGGAGGAGCCCCCGAGCCTCTCCCTTCGCCTATAAATAATAAATCTCAGAGATCTGCTCTGCATTACGTCCAGCAAGTACTCATCCTAGTGCTCGGGCACTCACTTTTAGTGCACGGCAAAGAAAAAAAAACACGGCTCGCAGCAGCTCTCCCCACCCCGAGCCCTGCGAGCGAGCAGGAGGCTGCAGCAGCCCGAGCCACGGGGCGGTGGGGCTGGGAAACGCTCGCTGAAATGGCAATATTCCGCCCAAGGTTGCCCAAATCCCCCGTGGCAGCAGGGGAGAGCCTTCCAAAATGACACAGCCCCTGCTCGCAGCCGACCCAGGCACTGTGGAAATCACTGGCACGACCCTGCCAGCTGTATAAACCCAGCCAAAACCCAGCCTGGGAGCATCTCCCGCGTGGTTCAGGGCTCGGCTCTGCCTCCAGCGCAGACGCTGAGGCTGGTGGCGAGAGCTGCCAGCCCCAAAGGTCCCCGAGCAGGTGGGGACGAGCCAAATTCCCCGACCGCAAGCAGAAAAAGCCGGGGAAGAGCGAGGAGCAGCCCGGGCACGGCCAGGAATAGCAGCCAGGGCCGAATTTTTGGCCTTGAGGAAGAGCCACGTGATGCTCATCACGCCGCTCCACTGCCTCCGTGCGACGGAGCCCATGGGTTTGGTCCTGCCAGAATAACGAGGGATCAAACAGCTCTGAACCACCCCGCACGGTGCCAGGGCGAGAGGAGGGGAATTCGCAGCTCCACGGCCAGAGCTTGAAATGCAGCAGCGGCACCCAGGGAAGGGCTGTGGGAGCCCCGGGGTGCGAGCCCACCCTGCCCCACATCAGGGCACCGGGGGACGAAGGGGCGCTGGCACCCGAAGCCGCTGCCCCCCTCGAGTGGGCATCTGCAGAGAGGGGCCGACCAAAAACCACGGGGTTAGCACTCCGGGTATCTGTCGTACCGGGGTAGAAAAGAGAAAATTCAGTGTTTTAAAGGCTCCCGGTGCAATATTCAGGCTTTTGTGGCGAGCTCAACGTTTCGCACCTCACAGTGCCTGCAGAGATCGTCTCCGCCGGCAAAGACACTGACACAGGCAACCTATTTCCCCAGCCTTCCCGGCTCTGCAATGCAGCTTTCTTAAATATTGAATAAGTCTGCTGCTCTACACCACCTGCCAGTGCCAATGATGAGGTAATTTTTGCATTGACAAAGCCTGATGCGATTAATCTGCTTCGGAGGAGCAGGATTGCCAGGCTGCCCCCTCGCCCGGCGCAAGGCGCTCGCAGGCAGCGCGCCGGCGGCAGCTCGCCATCCCGCACCGGACCCCCGGCCAACACCCCAAAACGCCGCTCGGGGGCCCAGGCAGATGTCACTCGGCGTGTCACCACCAGCCGGGAGCTTTTAGGATCCCAAACGCCATCCTGTCCCTGCCGGGCTTTGGGGATTTGCGCTGCCAGGCTGGGGATGGGAAGGGAAAAGCGAGGCGCGGGCACGCGGCGGCACGAGGGGGCTCCCCGGCTCCAGCCCCACACCCAGGGGATTTGGGGTGTGGATTTTGGGTGCAGGTTTTGGGACAGCGACCACTTTGCCATCATCCGAGCAGTGAGAAGAGTGAGCTGTGCATTCACCAACCACTTCAGGCTCTGCTGCAGAACCGCGAGCCCCCCGTTCCTCCGTACGCACACAAACATCCCCAAAACCCCATTTTTTAGCTGCGTCTCTCCCAGACGGCAGCTACACTCACCAGATCCTGTCCACTGCGTCCCCGCAATGGGCACCCAGGGGAGCTGCACAAGCCACCGGGGACCCCAAACCACAGGCCTGGCACAGGCACTGCGCACCCCAAACCTGCCCCAAGTGACCCCAACCCCACCTGCGCCCCACCTCAGCTCGGGTGCAAACCATTTTGGAGAGCTGGGGTAAAAGAAGCAAGCTGCTTCATGGCTCACACTTCAGGAAACGGACAGGTTAGAGACTTCCCTTCAACAAAAAGGAAAATGAGAGGCAGATCCCCGCTGGCAGAAAGGTGTGGAACTGGTAACCGGAGCCGGCTGGCCCCGAGCCACCCGGGGACATCGGGGCACGGGACAGGGCAGAGCCACCCGGGGCACACAGAGCCCAGCTGAGGACACGTCCCCCTCTGAGGGTGTTTGCTTCCTGGCCCCAGGGGAGATGCGTTTGGGGGATGGATGGCACGGGCAGACGCTGGGGGCAAAGTGCTCCGGCCACACTGCAGCAAACACAGAGCTCAAGAGGCCTGGAAATTCAGCTTTTGGGAGAGAGCCGGAGCCAGCGCGTGCTGACCTCGGGGTTATTTCGTCTTTTGGCCCCATGAGAGACCCCTGTAGGTAAAAGGGAAGCAGGTAAAAGGGAAGCACAGCCCCACAGCCTGGCACTCCTCAACCCATTAGGACCAAAAGCAGCCAGCAGGTAGGTGACGGTGATGCCTGCAGGCGCAGCGATGCAGAGATGATGGGCACACAAGAAAATGAAAGTGCTCTGAGTTCTGGCCACCCTTGGGTGCCCTGATCCCATGGCACCCACCCCCTGGCTCTCCCTGCCCCCAGCTAAACACACACCGCAGCCCAGCCTGGAGCAGCAGCACCACGAGCCCCACAAATGGCTTGGGTTTGGCCAACATCTCCACTCCCCTCGAGCTCCATCCCCTGCCCCAAGCTGCCTTTTCTCCCTCCCCAATTCCCGGCGTCCTCCCCTCCAAAAACCCATCCCAGGGCGGCCGAGCAGCAGCGAGCAGCCCGTTCTGTTTGAGAAGCACGGTGACATTTCCTCAGACAGCTCCTTTACAAACCGAGCACTGCTGTGGTGCTGTCACCGGGATTTACTCCCGGTGATCAATGGCTAGAAGGACAGACGAAGGAAAAAAAAATAAAACAGATCACGTTGGGGTTTGAGGGACTTGTGCCGGGCTCCCCGGCCAGGCAGTGCCTGCACGGTGCCACCGAGAGCACCGGGGGTGCTGCCATCGTTCCTGCTCCACAGGATGCTCAGCAGCAGCTCGTGGGACGAGGTGCAAGGACCAGCGGGATGAACCAGCCCCATCCCATGGGAGGACGATGCAGGGACCCCCCCACAACACCGACTCGAGGAAGTTTAGTGATGTAAAACTCCAAGAAGCACCTGCGAGGGTGAGGGCTGGGGATGCAAAGGGTGCTCAGAGGGAGTGCTCGCAGCTGGGGTGGTGGAGAGGGACCCCAAAAGCTGCCCCGCAGAGGCCAAGGACCGGGTCTGCAGCCACGGCACAGCAGAAACTTAATGAGGAGAGGGGATTAATTAACCTGGCCTTAAGGCAGTGCCTTGGGGGGGGGGGAAGCAGAGCCTCATTAACCACTGCCACTAATTGGCAGCAGCTGCGGTGACACAGCCTCCCAGGGGGACACCTGTGTGCAGGTGGGACAGCTCGGAGCAGGGCGCCCAGCACCAGGGTGGGCATCGCCGCCCAGCAAAGTGTCCCCAAACTTTGACACCCAACAGAGGGGGCTGCACACAAAATCCTTCTTTGCCCGTGCTCAGCACGCTCCTCTGCCCTCCTGGAGAGCTGGCAGGGCGCAAAACGAAGGCTGAGAAGGAGGAAAATGAGCCGGGCAGGCTGGAGGCAGCGAGGGAGGTTGGATGTACCCCGTGGGTCGCTCCCAGCGGGGTCGGTGGGTCTGGAAATCCATCCTGCAGCCCAAATGGGGGCACGCAGACCCCACCGCAGCACCAGGGGCAGATCTGGAGCCCCCCCGAGCCCCCCAGCTCAGCGCTGCTCTCCTGGGGAGGCCGCGGAAAGGGCTGCGGGATGCTGCGGCAGCCTCTGGCTGGGGGGCTCAGCCCCAAAACCCCCCCAAAACCCCCCTGGCAGGGCTGAAGGCGGCTCTCGAGGCCGCCCCTACAGCACAAGCGAGCGATGCATCATCGCATCAAGCCCGGTCTCGCAGCGCTAACACCATTTATTTTCGGGCTGAGCTGCAGCCTGGGCTGGCGATGCCGGTAATTAAAGCAAGCGGGTTCATTTGGCACCCCCCGGCGCCGGCTCTCCTCATTTTGAAGCCCCCCCCCCATGAGCAGGGGACCACCCGACCCCCCCCATTTTGGTGCCGGAGCCCCCCGGTGCTCTCCGGCAGCGAAGCGGAGCGGCGCCGGTTCCTGCCTGGAATCCGAATTAACGCAATCCCGGCGGGGTTTGGCACCCCCGGGACCCCAAACCCAAGGGGGAAAAAAGGAGAAAAAGGGGGATTTGGGGGGGGAAGGGGGGGGCGGTGGGGCTGAGCCCCCCTACCTGTGCCGGGAGCGGCTCGGCTGGGCGCAGCGCGGCTCCGTAGCACTGCGGAGCGGGGAGGGGGCGGCGCGGGGAGGGGACGCGGCCGGGGCGGCCCCGCTCTGCTGCTGCCCGCCCTGGGAGCCGCCCCCAGCCCGGCCACAGCCCCCCTACCCCCCTACCAACCCCCCCCCCCCATCCCGTCTCCATCCCGTCTCCCACCCCACCCTATCCCATTTCAGCCCACCCCATTCCCATCCTTTGGGATCTCCCACCCTATCCCCAGGGATTTCCTATCCCATCCCCATCCCATCTCCCACTCCACCCCATCCCATCTCACCCCAACCCCATCCCCAGGGATCTCCCACCCCATCGGATCTCTCATCCCATCCCTAGGGATCACCCACCCCATCCCCGTCCCATCTCAGCCCACCCCATCCCCGGGGATCTCACACCCCATCCCCAGAGACCTCCCATCCCATCCCTAAAGATCTCCCACTCCACCCCATCCCCACCCCATCCTCATCCCCATCCCTAGGGATCTCTCACCCATCCCATCCCATCCCATCCCATCCCATCCCCATCCCCATCCTTGGGGATCTCCCACCCCATCCCCAGGGATCTCCCATCCCCACCCTTTCAGGCATCCCAGCACTTTTCTGACCCCCCCACCTGGATTTAGCCCCCAGCTCCCTGCCCAGCACCCCTCTCCCCATGCCCCACTCTATATGGGGCCGCATCAGCCAAAACCCAGCTGCCGGACCCCCCACCACTGCCTCCCATGGGGTTTTGGCTCCGTGTACCGGGGTTTGAGCAGCCCAGGGGGGTCCTACACCAGCCTGAGCCCCCTCCCCAAGCTCTCCGGGGCTCTTAGCGCTGCCAGAAGCCGAGGGGGGAGGCATCACCCGGGGCTCAGCCACACCATGCCCGATTCGGGGCAGGAAGGAACATTCCTCATCCCCATCACCAGCCTGCACCATTCACGCAAAAAAACACACCCGTGCCCGCGCTTCCAGTGAAATCCTTCAAGAAAATTCCACTTTTCTCCAACTTGAAAACCAAATCCCCCGGGGAGGCAGCGGGGCGGAAGGACGGAGCGTGTCCCTGCCCTCCGCTCGGGGCTGGGTATTGATTGGCGTTGGAGCAGCCGCCGGGGCGGACTTCTCATCCTGTTCCAGGCACAACTGGGTATTTTTATTTAGGGAGAAAACCGCGTCGCTTATGCAAAGCAGCCGGAGAGACGGGCGCAGCACTCCCAAGCTGATGTGCCCTGCCACGCTCCTTGGAGGTTCAGGAAGGAGAAAGCTCGTGCAGGAATCTGAAAATCAGATCTAAAACCTGCCTTCCTGAAAGACAAAAAAGGAACACCTGCAATTATCTGTTCTGAATACCTGGCACTTTCATTCCCCGGGCAGCCAAGACAGCCCGCGTGCTAAAAATAAGAGAGCCGCCTTGAATTTTGTTGAATTATAAATACATGTTGGCAGTCTGGCATCTCATGCAGCAGATCAAAGCGTGGCGGTGTTATTTATTTATTTCCTCGCAGGTTTATTTTTATGGCTGCAGGCCCCCTAATTACCTAGGACTCGTTACATCCCGCCTTAGGGACCCAGCTCGGTCCCCACGCTGCTTTCAGTGGCACCAAGGGGGGACAAAAAGGGGAACTCGTGGCTACGGAGACCCCCGGGCACCTGGAGGGTCCGGGTCTTGCTCCCCCTCCCCGGCTGCAGCTTCCCCTGCTCCACGTGGGGAATTTGGAGCCGTGCTGGGAAACCAAAGCATCGAGAGCATGGCACAGGGCTGGCTCAGCTATCGCCACCAAAAAAAAGCTCTCCCCCCCCATTTCATAGCCCAATTAGGTGCAGCTAAGGGGGAAAACGGGGAGCTGATGAGGAGCCAGCACTGCAGCGGGATCACTGCAGCGCAGGGCTGGCCGTGGTGGCCCAGGGGACTGGCAGAGGAATGGGAGTTTATAAAACGTTTTTTTCTTCTAATCCCAATTAGAAGCACTGCCCAGGCTCTCGTGGAAACCTCTGGACTCTCAGAGGTCGGGCACACAGAAACCCAGAGCAAATTCACAGCTGCTGCTAAACCCAGAGCTGGGGGAACCCCCCTGAGCAGGAGCAGCCCCCGGCGCACAGCCCCAAACCCTGGTGGGGTCTGCTGGCAGCTCGCTCACCCAGCAGAGCGCTTGTCGCCTCAAAATCCCCCAAATCTGAGCTCTTCCCAAGCTTGTCACCACCCATGGGTCCCCCAGAGGTGACAGCAAATCCCCCGAGCTGCCTGTGCCACAATCCAGCCCCGTGAGAGCAGCCTCAGCTCCTGCCCTGCGCGCTCTGACCCAGGCGCATTGGTGCTGCCCCTGAGGGCTCGTTAACCTCCCACCTTCATTAGCACTCAGCCACCACCACGGCTTGTCCTTCAGAGCCTCCCAGCCCCAGGGGAAGGGTCAGCATGGGGAAAGCTGAGGCACCTGCCAAAATTAGACCCGAGTGTGCCCGGTTTTGGGTGCCTGGGACACGGCCGAGCTGTGCCAAACCCCAAATGCAGCGGGTGCCACGGCCAAGCCCCTCTCCCCCCACCCCACACACCCCTGGGTGCCTCAGCTCTCCACGGGCGTGCGTCACCACCCCTAACATGACAAATCCGTTCTGCCAACTCTACGAAACCTCCAGGCAGATCCAGGAGCGCTGAGCCCCCTCCCGAGGGGGTGACGGTGGCGCAGGAACGACACCTCCGTGGGTCGCGCCCCCGTGACGTCCCTGCGGGGAGCAGGGGATGCGCTCAGCGCAGGCGTTTTTGCAGAACGATGTTTTACAGGCATTTTGCTCCCCGGTGGAAGGGAACTGGAGCTTTTCCCCTGACACATCGGGGTCATGCAGCACGGCTGGCAGGCAGGCAGGCAGAGCGGGACGCGATGGAGAGGGGGTGGAGGCGGGTGCCAGACCTCAGCCCTGCACCGTGGCACGGGTTGCTCTGGAAAAGCAGAGCTCTCAGCCCCGCCACCCTCCCGGGGATGCTCCTTCCCACGGGTAAAGCACTGGAATTGCAAAAAAAAAAAAAAGAATTAATACGTATATATTTTAAAAGGAAAGCAAGTTTTCCCCATTGCCACTTGGTTCGGGTGCCGGGGGGTCATGGGGACACCCCGCTGCTCCGAGAGCTGGTGCCAGGGGATTTGCTGTCCCCCTGCCCCGTGGTTAGCCCATATCTGGTCAGCTCAACAGCTCTTCATCAATCTTCCTAAAGACTGAAAGAGAAGAGGAGGAAAGGAGCCGGTGAGGAGCAGGCCTGCGGCCACTGCTCTGCCCTTGCTGAAGCACCACGACCCACGCATAAACCTGACGGGTGCGATCCCAAGGTCCCACACCAGGAGATGCGGGACCTAAAACCCCGCAGGAATGACCAGAGCACGTCACCAGCAGGCTCACACGGGGCTGCCAAACGACCAAAGCCCCCAGCATCCCCCCAGCCCCAGGAGACCCTCCCCAACCTGCTCCCCACCACAGCACGAGGAAGCCCAAAGGGGAACCCCAAATCCCTCGGGGCACCCCGTTCCCCCTACCCACAGCCCCCGGTGGCACGGGGCGGGCAGGAGCCACAGCCCCCAGCCCCCAGAGCTGCACAGCCCCGGGCTCAGCCAGCCCCGTTCGATCGTGGAGGCACCACAGCCAGCTCATTACACTCTTTTAATAAGATATGTGCTAGTTTTACACTCATTTTTCATTCCTGATAACGCTCTGTCCTATATAACGGCACTATTATCCTCGGTGAGGTGAGGGGAAGCATGTATTTCCTAAAAGACTGGCTGCATTAATTTTGCAGTAAGTGCCATGAAAGATTTAATCTCCAGCTCCTCTTTTGTTAATGGGATTAGTATAACTTATTTACTGATTTAATTAATTGCCGTATCTTCTGCTCGGCTGGATGCAGCAGCCCAGAAACTCGCCGCTTTCGGCTGCGAATACCCAGGCTGTGCAGGCTCCAAGCGGAAACGCAGAGCACACGCCTGCGAGCTCTGAATTATTGAAATGATGTCTGACAGGCCACGCTGGGAAGAGGAGAGCACGGAGCTCTGCCTCCCCTCCGACCCGCGAACTCGTGGCAAAGCTTCCCTACAGCACTGCCAACACCTCCCCGAAAACCAAGCGCTGTGGCCGCTGGCAACGCCGATGGGTGGCCCGGGTACCATCGGTGTCCCCCACGTCCCAGTCACCACAGGGCTTTGCTGCTGGCACCCACCTCCTGTCCCCTCTGGGGACCCATGAACGTGGCCCTTGGGTGCCCCCGTGTCCCGGGGTGGGGGTCCTACAGAGGGGCACCCCCCCGCCGCCGCCTCCCCCAGCGCTTTATTTAGGTCACCCCGCGCTCGGCGGCACGGCAGCGCCGCTCGCAGCGGGGGAGGTTGGACTTCACACTCTTGCTCCGCGAGCTGCTTTTCTAGGTCACCAACCCACAGCGGTGCATTAAAATAGAGCCTCTCCCCCTCCCCTCCCCGCTCCCCACGGCCGGAGGCTGCGACGCCGCGGCTGCCGCAGCCGCCAGCCGGAGGGGAAGGGGTGCGAGAGGGTGGCTGCAACCCCGTCTGCGCACGCGCTGACCCCACAGCCCCAAAATACATCACAGGAACCTGTAATGGGTGCAGCACCTGTGTTTCCCCACAACAAACCCTGTTCCTGAAGCTGATCCCGTGCCTGGACCCGTTGGGTGTCACCTCGGTGGCACTGGGTGCCAGCCCCATGTCACCACCTCCAGGCACAGCGCTTCGGGTCTCGTCCTCCTGGGTTTATTCCTTCCTTGTTTCTCTTGGGGTTTTCAGGGGCTCCGAAGCAGGTCTGCTTTGTCAACCCAGGCAGAAAGCCCCTTGTTTCGAGAGAGGGGAAACAACAATATCTGAAACCTGAGGGGCTGAGCATCATCCCCTGGTGCCCAGGGAGCCAGGGCTGAGGTCCCCTCCCTGTGCCCAAAAATGTGCTGGGGGACAGCAGGTTGCACGGAGGCCTCTCCCCATGCTGTATTCGCTCTCTTTTCCACATGAATCTGAATCCATACAGGTCTGACCACCCCAAAATCTCTTTCTCCCACGGCAGTGCGGAGGTTAAGCCACCAGCACTGCACTGCCACGGGCAGAACTGAGCGAGCAGGGAGCTCTTCCAGCGCAAGCAGCGTGTTTAACAAGCTGGGAAATCAATCCTGCCATCGAGCCCAGGCGAAACAGCATCGTGAGCCCTGCACCGCCGCACAGGGGCTTTGCCGGCGGCTGTCCCCAGCCCCAAAGCCACCAGGGAGACCCCTGGAAACACGGGGCCCTGCTCTCCTGCTCCTTCTTCCCCCCAGCAGGGCTGCAGGGCATCGCTCACTGCTCACGGCCGGGTGAGCAGCTTGGATTTTACCAATGGAAGCGGCAGCAGCGGAGTTTCTCACGTGGTGCGGAGCTGGGGCTGAGCACGGAGGGACAAGGAGAGCAGCTCACGAGCTGCAGACGGGCTGTTCTGCCCCAAAAAGCTGCTGTAAGAGCAGCCTGCAGAGATCCTGCGCCGCCAGGCCAGGCAGAGGCAGGCAGGGAGCACCTGGAGGGGATAAAGCAGGAGGCTGGCGCGTGAGTGTCCTCGGCACCACCTGCAGCTCCTCCGCAGGAGAGACGTGCCAGCACCAGTTGCTTTGCTCCTCGGTGCCGTGGGGCTGTCTCACTGCTGCTAAAAGGAAAAAAAAAAAAAAAAAAACCTCCCAGGGTTTGGATACTCTTGAATACAAAGCACTCAGAGCAAACAGCAGGCTGAGAAATGGTGCCTGGCACTGAGCTCGCACCCACGCTCGATGCCATTAACCTGGAGACCCACGGCCGTAAATCCGTGCGCATCCCCATCCAGCCTCACAAGCCAGGGCTTCCAGGTGAGGAGCCGGCCCTGCCTCTGCCTCCCCCCCGGGAAAATGGGAGCTGTGGCAGAAGGGAACAAACCCAGCCGCCAGGAGCAGCTGCCTGGGCTTCGACACGCCGCGCCTGCAGCCAGCGCCTCGGTGCCAACAGCACCAAATGTTGGCAGCGGTGGAAGGCTGCAAGGATTGGCCTCGCTGCAAGAAAAAAAAAAGCTCCTTCCACCCCTGTTATCTGCTCCCCATCAGGAGATAGCTCTGAGCATGACGAGGAGCCTCCCAGGCTTGCAGGGAGCTGGCTGGAGAGGCAGCCCCACCGGTGCCTTCCCCACTGGGAGTGATGGGGTCGGAGGCAGCTGTGGGGCTGCCCCCAGCCCGCCCCAGTGCCAGGAGCTGCCTCCCACCGTGCCAAGCTGCTCCCACAGCTGCTAATTGCAGAAAGGTTTGTTAAATCCGGCTTGTTCTTCCAGGAACGGATTCAAGTGACCTGATTTCCAGGAGTGCTCGGATGCGCCCGCACGCGCACGGCTGGGTGAGGATTTCCTCTTGTCTGCCATCACAGGAGAGCCACCAAAATCCCAAGTCCTCCTCCCTCCCCCTTCAGCCCACCGTGGTGGCTATAAAGCTGTGGCCGTGCTGCATCCCAGTGACAGCATCCCGGTGACAGCCCCTCAGGGACACCTGTGACCCACGGTGTGTCCTGATGGGTGGCCTAAATCCCATGGCTCCCTCCAGCTCCGGCACGGCTCCGGGCAGGAGGTGACCCAGTTGGAGACGTGCACGTCCCCAAAGTCAAAGCTTTGGCAAAAGCCTCCTCGGTGCTGGGTCCTGCCTGGCGTGCAGCCACCTCCCCTTGAGACAGAGGGAGAAAATAACCCCAAAATAACCCTAAAATAACCCCAAGGTGGGGGTAGGAGCTGCTGATGGGGTCGCTGAGCTGTGCCCACCCATGAGCCTGTAAAATCTAACCTGAATTTCCGTGCAAAACCTGACCATAATTCATAATTCCCTCCCAGGGGCTCAAACACAGGCTCTTTGGGGAGCTCAGCCCCTTCCTCACCCACACCAGCACCAGCCCCAGCCCCGTGCTGCCGGCCGTGCCCTCGCGGTGACACCCGGGGACAGGCAGGGCCCTGCTGCTGCCGCCAGCGCCGCCGAATCGATCCCCGTTATCTGCATCGTTATGTGCCTTGGCAGCGAGATAAACGAGCCGCACTGAGCAGCACCCTGCAGCCCGCCGCAGGACAAAACACCTCCAGATCGACCCCAAAAGCCGGCTGCGAAGCTGCACGCACAGGAGCGGAGCATCCGCCACGGCCCCACAGACATCTCTGGGTTTCTCCCCACCTTTTGGTCCCTCTGATTTCTGGACCCACATAGGAAAACCTCCCAGGGGTTTCCCTTTCCAGGACCACCCCAGCACTGTGGGCAGCCGGCTCAGGGTTTCTCCTCGTGCCCCCCAGGAGCAGAGCCTGGGGCAGGGCCAGCAGCTCCCGGTGCGCCCGAGCCGGCTGCGGCAGCCTCCTCTTTTCCAGGGCTGTAAATCCCGACACGGAGCTTTTTTTTTTTTTTTTTTTTTTCTGCTTCTTCCTGCTTGGCAGCAGTTCAGGGCATATTTGTGTTTTGGCTGCCAGCAATGCAGCATTTACAAACCTGCCCTGGATTTATCTGCTGCAGCATCGGCCACTGAATTAAAAGCACAGAAGTCGGGGACGCGGTGGAAGCGGCACTTTGACAACAGCCGGGCTGCGTGCCGGCCCCCTCCCGCCCACAGCCCCCTGCCCCTCTGCCTCGAGGCGCTCCTTGCAGCTTCTGCTGGCTTCGTTTTTTTTCCCCAAAATGAGTTAAATGCTCATTTTGCCTTTTTCTGCTGCCTCCTCCGGCCGCTCCCTGCCCAGCTGCAGCCGGCCCCGTGCGGGCGCACGCCTGCCTCGCTGCTTGAGCGCAGCGACTCGCAGGAACTTTAATTACCTTTAAAACCCTCAGTGCTTCATCAAGTGGCCTGACAGCTCCCACCGTGCTGGAGCAGCACAAGGACAGGGCAGCCACACAAACCTGACTTTTTTTGGGGCGAGCAGGCTCGGAAGAGAACCTCTCCAACCCATTTTGGCCATCCTTCCCCATCAACATTCCCAACCCGTGTGCCAAGGAGCAGCCAGCCATGGTGCCAAGTTACCCCCAACCCCATGCCACAGCATGGTGGATTTCAACCAAAAGAGAGGATTTTTTGTGCTCCTCAGAGTCCCATCGTGAAGTCAAAACCCAGCCCTGGTACAGCCGAATTGGGCACCCAGGGAAACCGCACGCTTTGAGGACGTCTGTCTGCATGGCAGCTCTGAGCAGCGCCTGTCTGCTCCATTTAGCAAAGAGCCAAAATTGTGACAGCCCCCAGGGCAGGGAGGAGACCCGAGAAGCAGGGCTGAGGGCTTTGCACCATCCCGCAACATTTGGCACCGGGGCTGCAGCCGGCTCGCACCGCCCTCACACTGCCAGGAGGGGTTCAGCACAGCTCCTCAGCCACCCAGATTCCAGGAATTTCGCTCTGTGCTACCAAAGCTGGCTATAAAAAGCAAGAGGTTCCCTTCCCAGAGCTGGCAGGAAGGAGCTGAAGCAGCGATGGGTGACCCCAGGGCTGCGGCGATGCTGGGCGATGGGTGCTGAGCAGGACTGGTGAGTGCCTGCACCTACGTTTGCACTTAAGGGTTTTAATTGCTACGTGAAGGAAGGCAGCAAGCACTGTGGAGCTTAATAGAGAGAAAATGGAGCTGAAATGCAAACGACATGGAGGAAATTTAGAAGGGCTAAATGGTCTTCAGCTCCCAAGCGGCCAGGATGAAGACAACGTTAATGACCCCATCGAGCTGGCAGGAGGCAGGGCTCTCACAAGGAATATCAGCAGCCCTCATTTTCTGACCTGAGTTGATGGGGATGAGGCAGAAGGATGGGGCCTTTTCAGGAAAGCAGGGGTTTTGGCACAGCAGCCTGCAGGATGGCATCAGCCGGGGCTGCTCCTTCCATCAGCGCGGACGGAGGTGACCAGAGACAGAGCAGCAGGGACAAAAAGCAGCACACAAGGTCCCAAAAAGGACCCCACAGCCAAGCTCTGAGCACCCTGGCTCTGCCCAGAGACATCATAAACCACCTGCATTGCCAACTGCTGCCCTTGTAGGCATCTCCTCCAAGCACGTGCTCTTCATACTCTTCATTTTATAACAGCCCCAACCACCACCCGAAGGAAACAGCTTTAATTCTGCCCCCGCCACGCAGCTGGGTCCCGATCTCTCCACACCAGCCTCAACCCCACGCCACCCTTTTCCCTCCCTGCAGCTACTCCTCATTTACATCAGCATAATTGCTATTCTGCCTCGTTAGGTTCTAGCGCACAGCTTCAAGAGCTTATTTAAAATTCATTGAAGCCTCCCCACTCAGAAGAATTTAAAAGAAACGACCCAAAAGGCTATGCCTGTGGGATCGCACAGGAGCAGGAGACAGAAGGACCGCACGTGTCCACCTGCTCCGCAGTGCGGTGAGGGGGCTGAAGCAAACCAGCAAGCAAGAAGGGAAAGGAAATTGGGTTCTTCTGCAGCTTGCTTTTTTTTTTATTATTATTTTTTTCCTTTACAGCCTGGTCTGTGCTGCCCTGCACCTTGCCTCCAAGCCCAAGGGGTTGGCACAGCACATGGGGGGCCAGCCTGGCAGGGGGGCTGCAACACCTTCACCAGAGCACAGCCCGAAATCCCCTGGCATCCCCAAAGTCCCAATGGGCTGAAGCATCTCTTCCTCCTCTCCCTTTCTCCTTTGGCCCCAAAAGAAAAGAAAAAAAAAAAAAGAGGGGAACAAACCCAGCGTGGTACTGCAGAGCAAATCACTTTGGAAGTGCGCTCAAAGCTCTCACAGAGCAGCTTAAGAAACATAACACGTCCTCTCAAAGGAGATGGTGTTTTTTTTTTCTCCCATAAAACGATCCGCTAACCGCTTCCCAAACGCACCACAGGAGGATAATCTACAGGCATAAAAATGCTCGCCAGAGGCGGGTTCTGTAGGATGTGCTTGTCGGCAAGCCCCCTGCTGTGCCTGCACGCCCCTGCACACTCGCTGCTGTGCTCGCACCCTGCGCCGCACCCAGACCTCCCCGTGCTTGCAGACAGGGATGCAGGCACCTCCCCGAAGCTGCTGGACACAAATTCAGATGTTTGTGCTGTTCTCCCTCCCAAAATTTGCCATCATTTTCCCCCAAAGCCCCGCAAGCCCCACTTCAGCTCCTAGGCACCTCTAAAAATGATGCCTGGTGGCTTCTGAAGGCATGAGAGGGTCCCCGATCTGGGCTCTGCATCGTGCCCCTGCGTGGTGGCTCATGGATGGATGAGGCAAAGGAATGAATATGGCATGGTGACACCCTTCGGTGTGCTCAGCCCCCCCAGGTCAAGCTGGGGAAGCCTCACGTGCTCATTCTGCTCTCTGCTTGAAAACAGCAGGGAGCAGAAGCTGGAGGCACGAGCACCACATCAGCCAGAAGAAGCAATTTAACCAAAAAGAGAAGGGGCGAGAACTGGGCACCGCTCACCGACATTTACTTAATTATTGAAAAAGCCACAACGGCACAGCAGGGAAAGGAATTCATTAAAGCCTAACACAGAAGAAAAGCATAACCAGGCTTTACGACTTCTTTATTTTTTGACTGCAAGGTACAGAACCGAACGGATGCCAGGGCCCAACTCGCAGGCGGGGAGAGCAGGAGGCGCTCGGCGAGGAACCTGCAGCCACCACCATCGGGCACGAGGCAGCCCAGGAAACAGCCTCCGCCTGGGAGGCAACAGCTGGGCTGCAAGTGCCAACAATAACGCTGAAAAATCGGGTTTATTTAGTATGGAAGAGGAAGAATTAGGAGATGCATTCACGCCATAGCGCGATGAGACATTTCACATTGCACCATGAACCACACTAAGCCAATAAACGGAGATTATCAGTGTTAAAGGCTTTAAAATGCAGCAAGATCTGGAGCAATTGAAGCAAAACCTTTTTAAAGAGCTGCCCAAGGAGCTATTTCTAGATTGGTACTTTTGCCTTTTTACGTCCGGGATCATGGAAGAGATCTTTAAAAGGCTACTTGAAACTGCAGCACTGTTATTTATTTTCCTGCATGTGAAAACAATCCGTGTCATCTTCGAACCCGTCGGTCTGACATTGAAGCCAGGCAAAACAACGGAATAGCTGAAACAGGCCTCACTTAATGAAGAGGTGAAATTTAATTAGTGCCAATCACCACGGGTTTATGAAAAGCAGATTTCATTAAACCAACCTGATCCTTTTATGAGCCTCCAAAATTAGTTTACCAATGCAACCGGGCGTCAGATGCCGCTGCAGATGACATTTTGATGAAGAAGCTGGAACGATATAAAAATCAACACCGAACCTGTTAGACCTCTAAACAGCTGCTTAGCAGCTGCCCAGGCATCCGAGAGGGGAGTAAGCCTCACAACCCCATAAGCCATCAGATAATGGGGTGATAAGGGGTCCCACAAGGCTCCGATGGAGCAGGGGCACCCACAGAGCCTCTGCCAGCATGCAGGACCAGCCCTGCGAGCACTGGGGTGCATTCACCCTCCCTGGATGGGTTTAAATAGGAAGGTGGCTCCTCAAAGCTGAGCTCAGTTTTGTTTTCCTCTCATGGATCTGCTCCACTCAGGGCAGTGCTTTATTCCAGGGTAACGCCAGAGCCCCCACCAAAAGATTCCTTCTGGCCTTAAAAGCCATTCCCGTGGAGTGCTGGGGAAAGGGGAGACATCTGGTGAGAGTAATTTCGGGTTTCTCTCTCCTCCCACCATACCTGGAGGCACACACATCGCTCTATTTCCAAGCTTCCAGCAGTGCCCCAGCCCCTGCAATGGCTGTGCCCAGCGACAGCTCTTTTCCATCCTGTATTTCTGCCCGAGTTTTTCTTCCTCTCCTGGGAAATCAGCAGCGAGCTCTGCAACAAACGACTGAGAAACAGCAGGCTCGGAAGAGGAAAGTGTTAGAAACTCTGCTGTGCACCAAAAGCCAGACAAGCACCAGGGAGGGCTCAGGGAGGGCAGCGCAGCCCCCGGGTGGCAGGGAGGCTGCTGGTGCTGGATCCGTGGACACTGCAGACACTGGGGTCAGTCTTTGCAAGCAGCCACCACGCAGACCCTGGATTAGAGCCCCCTTTTGGGGCTGTACAAGGGGGCTGCCCCAAAATACGTCCTCAGCAAGGCCTACCACCGCACCAAGGCCGACACGTGCGTGCGGGCGCTCCCTGCCACCAGCAGCGGCTCTGGGGGAAGGAGGGACTGAGCCCCTGGTTCCTTCTGCTCCCGCAGGCAGGCTGCCACCTCTGTCTCCTCACAAAACCCCTCTGATGTGCTGCGACCTCCATGGGGAGGGGAAAGTCACTGCCTGCTGAGCGCAGCCCAGGCGTGAAGAGATCTGATGGCCGCAGGGGGAGTAGAGCAGAGGCAGGCGGCTGGCACAGGGCTGGATTTGGGGTGAAAACCAGCAGGACAGGGACACGGTCCCCTGGGTCCCCCCGTGCAGCCCTTCCAGGCAAAACTGCCCCTCGTCGCTCTGCAGCCCCTTGCTGTTGAGATTCGGCTCGGGCCCGATGGCAAAGCGGCGCCTGCAGCCCCCGCCGTGAGCCGCTCCAGTTGGCCTCCACACACAGAGCTCCCTCCAGCCCGCTGTATTAATCGCTGCAGTTAATTAGGCATTTGCCAAGTCAGTTTGCAACATCGTTTTAGCTTACTCGAGGCGGGGGGAGGCAAATTTCCTGTAAAAAATAAAATAATGAAAATGGAAAAGCCAGCAAAGCACTAATGACTGGAATGATGAAGGGCTGGCGGAGCGGCCCGCAGCATCTGCAGGCAGCTCCGCTCGCACCTCGCAGCACTAACTAAAAAACAATAATAATCACGGGATCATTGCAAAGTCAATAACCAAGACAGTCAAGAATTACTTCCACTCGCTTCGTAATCAATCACTTATCCCTGCCGAAAGCGGGCTGCGATTATTGTCCAGGTAGGGAGAAAGGATTTTGTCCTTGGCTTTCCTCGGGGAAGATGTGGCGTGGTGAGGACGAGGAGCGATCGTTTCCCCAGCCAGATGGGCTGAGGGGTGGCCATGAGCAGGGGGTGCTGGGGGGAAATGCCCCGTGGTCCTCACAAGCTGCTGAACCTGCATAAAGAAGCAATTTCCATATGGGTAATGCCATGGTGGGAAATCAAACCCAGAGGCTGACCCCAAATCCACAGAGCAAAGCCATGGCCTCGGCCTCAGTCCCTCATCCCCCAGCAAGAGCTCCCCGGGCCCTGCTGGCACCTACTCAGAGCTGACCTGCACCTTCTGTTGCTTTGCCAACAGCAGGGAAGGTAAACATCACAAAGAAGCATCGCTTTCACCCAAATTATTCTAAAAGGCGATTATGAGGGATAATCCCCTGAAAAATTACAGTCCTGCCAGCGCGGTGCGGGGCAGGGTCGGTGAGCCGCTGGCCCAGCCCACGCCATACAGCTGCACCTCAGGTTTCAGCTTTTCATCTAATTTAAAATAGAAGATGGATAAGGCACCAATTAAAATATAAAGCAAGCTGTGGCTTGCCTTGGATTATGCTGGGATTTTCAAAGGATGCTACCCCAGCCTGCTGGAAATGAAGAGCCATGCCTCGGAAGCTCTGCAGCCGTCTGCATTCAGCGCCTTTGAAGATCCCAGGCTTTTGTCCAGGATTTTGCTGAAAGCACAAGGAGCACAAATGGAGCATTTTACCCTCCAGCTGCCAGGCTTGCCCGTCACCCTCCCTAGCTATAGCTCCTGGCTGCTGCCCAGCAGGAGAATGTCTCTTAAAAAGCAAACGTGTGTTGGTGGCACACAAAATGCCCCGGGTGGAGATGCTTGGGCACCCAGCTCGCACCCAGGAGACGGGCAGCCGCACAGGGAGGAATTCAAAAGAGGGTGTTCGTGAGAAAATGCGGGATATTGCTTTGGGCTCCTTCAAAAACAGAGAAATTCTGGAATATCTGAGGATTTGATTTCACGCCTCTCTTGCCTTTTGCACTGCCCCTCGCGCCGCTGCCTGCCCAAAGTCCTCCTGTCCTGGGTGCCAGCAGCCAGCTGCCGCTTGCGCGATCGATGAGCAAGCAGTTCAGGATAGCAGCAGCATGTTAAGGGCAAACCTGCCAAAAGCCTGGGCTTTCACAGCTCCGTGCCAGTTGGTGTGATAGGGCAGGAAGGAAGCAGCGCGGGACCAACACGCTGACCTTTACAAACCCTGTTCCTTCCCCAGCTCCCGATCCCCAGCCCCGGCCAGCAGCCGGAGCGAGACATCCATCATCGTTTACTGCCAGCCTTGCAGGAGAGGACTGGGGAAATGGAAGGGCGCTGTAATTACACAGCTGGGCTTGGCACTCGCAGTCCCATCTCCAGCTCCCATTTGTCACTGCAGAAATAATAAGAAAGCGAAGCTGTAACGAGCCAGCCTCCTAAAAACGCGCAGCATGGCAGTGGCTTTATTAGCCGGATCAAAGGCAAGTCAGCGTGGCCTCTGCTGTGCTGTGCTTCCTGCGGATAATTCAAATAAATGTGTGGAGGAGGCAGATTTGCCCCAAGCCCCCCAGCTCTCTGCAGTACAACCCCTGTGCGCATTTCTCAGCCGTCCTCTTGACGTGCCCAGAGGTGAGTGGAGAGCTCAGCACACTGGGGATCTCCGAGGGACAGCGTCTGGCTCCTCGTGGGCCAGGGTCCCATTGCCATGGGAATTCCTCTGCTTCAGCCCCTGGGCGAGGGGATTCCTGGAGCAGCTCCCAGCAGCACGGGGACATGTAGCCCCTTCATGTCCCCAGGGTGAGACAACCGGACACGCTTATCCCAAGGGATAAAAGCCGTGTCCCATAGCAGAGCCTGGCCAGATCCTGCCGTGGGTGCATGGGGTGCCCTGATGCAGAGGAAGGATCCTGGCTGTGGGTGGCTGGAGAGCAAAATGCTGAAAGCCTGCCCCGCCGAACGGGGGAGGTTAATTACTGCGATCAACAATATCCGGAGGGAAAAAATGTTACAGCAGATATTACCAATTAACCCAGAAATCTAAACATCACAATTGCTGCAATTAATAGGATCCTACACTCGCGCTAATTACCAGGCTGCGCGAGAGGCGGGTGTGCCAGGAGGGAGGGGAGCTGCGGGGAGCCCTGGGGACCCAGCAGATCCCTGCTCCATGTCTCGTTCCATCCCATCCCATCCCATCCCATCCCATCCCATCCCTCCAGTTACCGTGGGGACCACACCACCACCATGCGAAGGGTCTCACCCGTTTTTGCAGCAGCCACCTTAGCAGAATTCCCACTGTCACCTCGTGCTAGAGCACATCAATATCGAGTAAGGCTGGGTAAAAACAAAAACCAACTTCTTTTCCCTCCGACAGAGCTCGGGATAATCTGTTAGCTCCAAGTGGATTTGGCAGTTCAGTCAGCACAGCCCTTCCCACCTCCCGTCCCCGCAGGCTCGCAGGGCGTTTGCAGGCAGGAGGGCGCATCCCGCTTTCCCCCCGGCACTTTTGTAGGGTTTCAGCTTTGTGCTGATTTTCCTCAAAAGAGGAGAAAAGGCTTCCTTGGCACGGAGCAAAGCCTCCCGCTAACAGCAGCTTTGCTCTGTAAGTAAGGCTCGGTCCTCACCGCGAGCTGCAAATCCAGCTATCAAGAGCAGGCCGACGCGGTGTAATGGATGTGGTGTCAAGAAAAATTAAATCAAGTGTCAGGATAAAATTCCAGGGGGGACCATACTTTTATGATTCATAATGCCAACCAATTATCTCCCTGACAGGCCGAATGGCCACATTTTATCATGCCCGGCAGCCTGGAACGGGAGTTGTGCAAATTGGCGAACGAAGAGATCCTTTAACGAACTCGGTGAATTCTGTAACGATCGCTCGCACGCGCTTCATTTTTCAGCTCCAAATGGCAAAAAAAATACCAAAAAAAATGGAACTTAGCGTGTGCCAGAGCTGAGACAATCCCCAAAAAGCACCTCTGCTTGGGGGGGGCTCGGGCACATCGCCCCCCTCTGCCCCAGAGTCCGTCCCAAAACGCCAGGCAGCTTTTTATCCTCAACAGCTGCCACGCTCTGGCGCTGCTTGCTTTGGGCACCGAGACATCAAACCAAGGCTGCGTTTCCATCAGAGATAGGAAGTAATTGAATATCTCAAGCAGGTACAAAGCATTGCCCTTGGTGACGCCTGCCCCCCAAATTACATCAGCTGCCGTGATTCAGCAGCAGGTGAAGCGGGGCTCACGCAGCACCCAGGCTGGTCCCCAACGCAGGACATCCTCCAAAACCTCCAAATGCCAACCTCTGAGATACAAAAGTTAAACCAAACCCAGCACTCAGCCCTCTCACTGGGTGCTTTGCCTAAAATGTGAATATTTTCTCTGAAAGAAGGCAAGGGGTGCTCAGGATCACCATTACACAGACCTTTCCCAAGTGTTCAGGCCAGGTGTTTGCAGGCTGGAAGTGAAAATAAAAACCACCCAAGCTGCCACCAGCCGGGTCCCCAAGGAAGAGCTGTCACCCCTCAGGGCCAGGCACCATCGAGGGCACTGTAGGGGCAGGTTTGGGTAGGAGGGCTCGTGCCACCCCGCTGGCACCATTCCTCACGGCAAAACAGCCTTAAAATAACTTTTCCCCCCTTCCTTACACCCGACGAGGCTTCCTTCTGGGAGCGTGCAGGCACGTGTGCGGGCACACACGCAACGCTCCCCACCGCACCGCAGGCAGCCGCGCTCCCATTATCTCTTAAATAAAGCGTTTTAAAACTCTCTCGGAATTTAGCAACAATCGCCATGGATACCAATCACCGAAATCCCTCCGTCACTATGGCAACGCCTTCCCCAGCTTGCCTATTTATCCCGGAGCTGACACGCCATTTATTGTGAGTGATAGGAAGGGAATTTGAAAGCAACCTTCCCCCGGCGCACGGAAGCATGAAAACCCTCGGCGAGGAAGTGACTATTAATAGAGATGAAGGGGCTGCGGCGCGGCACCAGGCGCTTGGATCCTGCACACCGAGGACCACGGGGACAAGAGGCAGGGTCCCACAGCGGGGCTGGGTGCTGGGGACAGCCCGGGGGCTGTCTCCATGCAGGTGAACCGCACATAAAAACCTCCGCTAGGTCCTTCTGGCACCCGCCAGGGTAATGTTCGAGAGGCTGGAGATCTCGGCGGTGCTTATTTGCACAATGTACCTGACAGAGCAGCGCGGTTTATTAGGCTCTGTGTCTCCAAGGGTCGCGTACTGCGGAGCTGGAGCCTGGTGGACGTGCTCACCGCAGCCTCCTACCCCACGGAGACGGAGGGGTTTCAGCACGAGGGCAGCAGCGCAGGCTGGAACAAAGCCTCTCCCCTGTGGTTCTGAGCTGGCGCCAGGGCACTGAGCACGCTGCGTGTCAGAAACACTTAGCAGCGGGCCAAGGAACGGGCAGGCAGCCTGGCAAAGAAAGCCCCTCACCACTGCACCCTTTGTGAAACAAGGGGAAAGGATCCAAGGCCCCGGGAGGAGATGCTCAAACCCCCCAAAAAAACATCCTCTCCTGCCCTCCCACGGTGACACTGACTGAGAGGGAGGACAAGGACAGCAGCAAGGGGCTGAGCCCAGGCAGCGGGCAGGACGAGGGCTCTTTCCTCATCCCCTCTGCCACGCTGCATGAGCACGAAGGCCTCTCCGTGCGGTTATTGCACACTGCAACCAGAAGAGCTTCATGCTTGGAGGGCAGGAGGCAGCCACGTGGCGCGGATCTGCTCCTTCGGGAAGGACAGGGCACAGACTGTCACATCTCATCACGGAGGACACTCGTCCTGGAGGGTGACGGCAACGTGCTGGCTCTGTACCTTGTTTTTTGTCAATGGCTGGCACTGTCTGGGGAAGAAGCTTCGTGTTTTTCTTGCCCCTCATATGAGCACCATGGTCCAAACCAATTCCATGCAGTGACCCATGCCTGGGGAGAGCAATTAGAGTAAGAGCCCTACTGTTTTTTTTTCCCCTGAACAGCTCCGTTAGGCAGAAATGCGTCTCCACGGTGAAAGTCACCCCTCAAAGAGTTCTGATCGATTCCAGCGGATCCCGGGAGCAGATTGTCCAGACGCCGACATTGCTATGCAGACCCGGGCCTGGGAAATGGACCGAAGCTAATAGGAATTCAGCGCGGCCGCCGATGATTTGTACAATTATGAAGTGCCATGAATCAAAAGGTTAACTTGCAGACAGATCCCTGTGGGAGAGCCCCGAGTCATCGATTTCAAGCCGAATCTCTTTATTACAGGACGACGGGAGCCTCGGCATCACACCACCGGGGCAGCTGAAGGCTGCGCGGGGAGCAGGTGAGCGCAGGACGCCCCGAACGGCAGCGCAGAGCTCTTTGGTGAGGATGCTCGGAAAGCGCCGCGCTTCCCCGAGCTCCTGAGCCGTGAGAAATGCGAACTGACTGCAGTGTGCAGAGAGGCCGTTAATTACAATTACCCGAGCCACCGAAACATCTGTGATGAACAGGAGGGCTCCGGGAGGCTGAAGGCGTGTGAGCGGATCGCTCGGAGACACCGAGACGCCGACTGCGGCACTCGAGGCGGGCGGACACGGAAAGGCAGCCTTGAGACGGGCAGGGGGGAGATCTGCAAAGATGATAACATCTTGGGGAGGTTTGCTGTTGGCACAGAAGCCTACACAAAGACCCCAATTAAAGCAGATTTCTGCTGTGCTAAATCAGGAGGGTGGCACCAGCACGATCAGGATGCCAGAAGCACGGGGACAGCAGTGGGCGCAGTCTGGATCCTAAGCAGTCTCCCCAAGGGACTCCCTCTGGGAAGGACTGGGTGGACACACGTCTAGAGCAGCCCATGCAGGAGAGCTGGCTGCTTCTCTCTTGGGAGCACAAACCTTTCCCGACCTGCTCCTGTTGAACCAAACAAGGTTTCCAGCAGCGGCGGGGCCGGGGGGACCCTGCCCACCTCCCGCTCGGTGGCATTTCTGCTGAGATCCACGTGTGAGCCGGAATCGCTGCAGCCGGGCAGGCTGAGGGCAGATTTATGAGCTGCTGGGCACAAACAGCTCTTGCCCAGCCAGCCTTAAACCAGCTCTGCACACCCACAGTCGAGCCACCAGGACAGACACAGCCGTTTGCTTCTCCTGAAAGGATGCTCCCCCACTCCACAAAGAGGAAATCTCAAACGCACAGGAAGAAATGAGATTAACCAGTCTGAAAAAGCCACCGCTAACTTCTCTCTCCTGTTACACAGCACTTTGCATCCCTTTCGTTATTATTCATAGCCATAAACACGCGTGGGACTTCCAGGGATCCGTCAGATTAAAGACTCAGGCCAGAAAAAAACCACAACCACGAGCTAAGCCCAGACACGGCACCGCTGAACAAAAAGGCCAGAAGGAATCACAGCACGGGAGAGACCAGGGAGCTCTCCCCCCTGTCAGTTCACATGCAATGACACAAAGAAACTGAGAAAAACACCAGCACCAGAACCCAAAAATGCTTCCTCTGTTAGGAGCAGACGTGCAGGCAGCCGAGAAGGACAGCGAGCTGTCAGGACGAGGCACTAAAAGCACAGCAGCCCCTCCACGACTCGGAGGCATTCGCTGGCAGAGCCGGGCTCCTCTCAGATCAAACGTTTTGATCTGTGAATTGTTATTCCAAGTCGTACTCCACGGGGAAAACAGGAGGCAATCAGCATATTGAGAAACCTTTGAAGGTGTTTTTCCTAACTGTTACAAAAGAAAAAGGGGAAAAAATAATAATAATACACATTTGATCCTCTGGCAACAACAAAAGGGCAAAGGAAGATTCCAGACTTGAGGCACAAAAGCCATGAGATGGGCTCAGAGGTGATCCCAAGTGAAGGGACAGCACAGAAAGGATCGAGAAGCACAGCAGAGGGACACGAAATGAGGATTCCTGCCCTGAAAACGGAGCCCTTGACTTGGCTCAGCTGTGCCAGCAGAGGTGCACAGGAAAAACATTTGCTTTGGGAAGAGCAAACAGGCTGACTGAAGGACACCTTACTCCTCCCTGGCAGGATTTCGTGACCCACTCAGCTCTTCCTGTTACAGGACCGGGACAGCATGATGAATCTTCCTTTATACCAGAAGGCTCGTTTCAGAGCTCACCTAAACTAAACACTGCCTGCACTGGAACTTGGACTGCAGTCTGCCAAAGTTTCAAGGTTTTTGTTCAGAGACAAACTCGTCCTTGAGCACTACGCAGTCATCCGGGCTGCAGAGAAGGCTGGGTGCTGAGAGCCACCTCCGAACAAGAGCCTCCAGGGCTTGCTTCTAGTTTGAGGACAATCTTATGACCAGGTTTGGCTTCACTTCCCCCAAATGCTCACAAGCACCCGGGATGAGAACGGCTGCACGAGCACACCAAGACACCAGCAGTTTGCAACAAGAACAAACTACTACAGCAGTGTCCAATTAAAGAGATTTCTGAACCCAAAAAGGTTGAAGTCTATAATCAACTCTGTTCATCCTCCCCTACAATGGGCAGGTGAAAATGCAACACGGCAGCCCAGGAGAGAGCAGGAGGTGCTGCAAGTTTCCCTGCCTCGCTGTCGTGTTCGGTTTTTGTCAGTCCCCCTCTCCCCACAGACTCTGAAGGTGGTTATAAAACCTCTGCCACACACAGAGGTGGATGCAAACCGTGAGGCACATTCATAAAAAAGCCTTACTCTACAGGATAATCGCCTTAAAACCGAGCTGCCCTCGTTTGAATTCAGCGTGGTTTTGAAGCTGCAGAGGCCTCAGCCACGGGGCTTTCCCTCCATCCTGGCTTTCCGGTAGATTATCTCTATGCCTTGCCATTAAGCTTGTTTTGCTTCAAATTCGGCTGGTATTTGCTGTGTTCAACCAGCATCGCCCGTGTTGTCTGTTACAGCACCAGGTTTATTTCCTGAGAAGCTGCGGGATGGCACATCTGCTTTGTGCCCGCTCAGCCCCTCTAAGCAGGATCAAGGGGAGCGCTAACGCTTGGCTCAATGAAATTGAACCAAAACCCTCCCATTTTAGCGAAGCTGCTGACGGCTCCGGCTGCCTGGTTTCTGGGAAGCAGCAACAGCAACGACATGACTGGTGGGAGCATTCCCAACTGCTTCTAGAATGAAAAAGCAGCACCGGTGGACCTAAAATTAGGCAGAAGACACAATAGTTGGACTCAGGGCACGTGTCCGCTCCTCTGCTCCTGCCCAGAGAACAGGTAGAACATTACTTCTTTGGAAGTGTCTAGCTCCAAGTGCTACAAAGTGAGAAATGTTGGCAGCTTTTGAAGCACGGTAGCAGCAGCTGGCAGAAAGGAGCCCGAGGCACAACACGGCTCCTGTGCAAAGCACCAGTCCCTCGTTCGAGTCGCTGCGTGGTGCTGGCATACGAGGATCTGAGGAAACAGCAGAGCCCTGAAGACAAACGGTGCTCGAGTTGAAAGATCTGGAAGGAAGGAAGGAGCAGCAGGGGAGCACCAGCTCCCTCCCCGCTCCCCCCTGGAAGAAGAGGTTGCAGCAAATTGTGACGAGGACAGAGAAAGAACAGCATCGCCCTTCCTCTCCAGCAATTAAAACTGATTGATTACACACTACTACTCAGCCAGAAAGAGGCATTTGTGAGGGTGCCCCACACCAAGCTCAGCCATCAGCACAGGAACAGCGAGGGCCAATTTTCGGGAGGTGGAGCAGGAAGGAGCTGCAGCACCCAAGCACTGCAGGAGTGCAGGACACCCTGGCCACGAGCCATCGAGGGCTGACCACAGGGACAGTACCTGGGAGGCACGCAGACCCTGCCACGGGGCAGCCAGCAGGCAGAGGAGGACAGGAACAAAGCTGCACACTCGCACACATCACATTTAGCATCCTATCTAACAGGAGTTGTGCTCCGCTGGCTCTGCAGAAGGACATCCCATCCCGGGGGGCTCAGCAGCACTGCAGCTCAGAAGCTCTAACGCCGAGGCCTGAAGATTGGTGCCCATACACCACGGGAACCTGGAGAACAGAGTAACTGACAAGCCATCTTATGAAAATCATTTTTATTTCCTTTTTTTATTTTTCCCTCTTTTTTTTTTTTTTTTGAAGTTCTGATGTTTACAGATATGCTTTTATTTCTGATAGCAGAGCTTCGCAGCAGTAAAAATCACAATGCAGCTAGCAGAGCAACTGAGCTACGACCCATAAATACCAGCACAGAAAACAATGGACAACCACCGATATTTCTATACATGAACTATTCTTTTAATGTCACATTTTGACAATTGTAAATGGTCTACAGAACGTATGTGGGCAAAAGGCAATAAGCGAGTCTTTTGAAACACTAGATGTATAATAAACAGCGCATTATCAACATTTACATGATTCACATCAAATTGATGACATCCTAAATGTATTCCTTTTAAAGGATAGAGATTTTTTCAATAAAATATTACAATTTCATTTAATACTCTGGTACAATACTTCATACATTGCAGGAAAAAAAAAATAAATGCAAGGTCTACTCCACCTAGTAAGAGGATCCTTTTTCATTAGTCTTTAGTACTGTAATAAACAAATCACAATAATGTCATAAATAAACAGGCTTGAAATTATTAATTACATGGTTCACTATTTAAAAGGGAAAAATTAAAAAATTAATTTGAAATAATGGAAAAACCAAAACCTGACAACACATCCTAGTACCAGCTGTGATTTTTCCCATCCCTACAATCAAAAAGGAAACAGGTTTTATAACTTCGTTAGCCATATCCTGGTTAATTAGGTTTCAGACACATATCTCAAGAGGGAAAAGTAAAGTTTGGTCAGGATTAATAGGAGAACCAATCAGTCCTAACAACAGTTAGCTGAAATTAAAGTGTATGCTATAAAACATTCAGTAAAACAAAGTCAGCAGCAAATTCATGCTGGCATAAATTATTGTGCCTTAGGAGTTGGGTTAAAGTTTCCCTTGTGGTGTAAAGTCTCCTGGACCAGAAGACTTCAAAACCACATCCCTTTTCCGTTCCACCGATACAGCAACAGCTTCTAAATCAATGCACAAAAAGTCTCTGAAAATCTCCCCAGAAATACATGAAGCTCCAGTATTCACTCATCTCCTCTGAACCAAAGGACATTTCTCTTTCTCACTTCATCCGTCATAAAATCCAACCATTGTTCAAAATAATTTAAGAAATGCTCTAAGAATGATCCCTCTCTTGCTTGTGCACGAAAGGCAGGCAGATTTTATTTCACAAGGTTTACCCTTTGGTATTCAGCAGGGCCCAAGACTCCACTAAAAAGAAGCAGAGCATTTATTCACAATCTTTCAGATTCTGCTCCCCTCCCATTGACACTCCTCTGCCGTATGCTCCCCAGGACTAGCACACATTCTGGAGTACGAATACCCTGGCTCCAAGAAAAAAAAAGGAAAAAATCCTACAGTGGCAGGTTCTAAAGGGCTAACACGAGGTTATAAGAGGCAACGTTTTGTTGGCCATGGAACTGATGAGTGTTGATACAGGTCAATCACTTAAGACACATCACATTAACCAAGTTGGTAACAGAGTTCAGATTCATTCAGGATCCTTCTCGTTTCTCTTGACTTTTCCTTTGACATTTCAGTTGGGCACACAGTAGCTCCAAACCTGAACCACCTTCCACCTCGCTGTAACGTATGAAGCGTAGAAGTTGGCTAACTCTACACAAAGTTTCAGACAAATATTGAGACTGCTGTCAATTGCTCTATGCAAATACCAACACTTATATCTGATCCCTGTTCAGCAGGATGAAGCTGTAAATAGGGACAGGAAAAGAGGCAGGCCACGTAAAATAGGCATCTCACTACCAGATGGATAGATTTCTCTCTCATCGTAACGAGAAATTTTAGATCAAGATAGGGCACAAATATCATGACTAGACTGTAAGGCGATGACACTGAAACACATTATGGTACGCTGGTGACAGGAGTTCCAAAAAAACCCAAAACCTCAAAAGACAAAAAGGACAATAGGCAAAGTAACAAAAATTCTGCTTAACATTAAAGAAGCACCTTCATTCAGTTCCAAGTGTTCAAATATTTGATTCTGCAAAGCACTCTCAGGAAAAGGCAATGCAATCTCCCACTTAACCTTTCACAAAGCTGCATTAATTACATTCCAGGCTTCAGCATCATTTCACGAGGAAGGCCACCAACGCCACGTCATTGGCCCTGCACCCTCGCACACAGCAACTCAACGCAGTGCTCGCCGTCTGCACGTGCTGTAGGAAAATGGCAATAATTCCTTAACTGCCTAAGTCTTCCCCAAAAACCCAGGGAGAGACGTTGGTAAGACACCACTGGCACCTAAACCTAGGGACTGATTCTGTCGCTAGTGCACACACGCCGGCCGGGACGGCTCCAAGGGGAGCTTCTGCTCCAGGCATAAGACAGAGCAAACCAAGTGAAGAAACCCAATTACCTGGCAGCTTAACGGCGGCTCTTAGTTCTAGAGCCTCTAGAAGAGGGTTTTGTTTCACTGACAACAATCAGAAGTGGTTTCAGATGAACAGGAACGGCAATTTTAATGCAGCTCTGAAAGGCACTTCAGGTAGAACGGTGACAAACTCCTGTCTGATGAAACGAACCGGGACAAGCTGCTGGCCTGGCTGCCCTGTGCAGCTAAGGCCATCACAGTGGACAGCGAGCTTCCATGCACTGCTTCCCCCACACAACTTCAATTTAGCCACTTACGCTATCGTAAGGCCTTCCTAAAGACAAAACCAAACCAAACCAGAAGGCCTAGCAGCTCCCACCTCCCCAGGAGAAAGGGGAAGAGGGTTACCTTAAGGTAAGAGCCTGTGCAGTGGGTGACTTGTTTCACTCTGTTTTTAATGTGCTGTCAAGGTGTTAGCGTGCAGCTTTTAAAATTCACTCTACAAGTCCAATCTCCTGCTTAATAGATGAATACAGACAAATTAACAGAGACAGTATCTTCACAAACCACTAGGCCACTGTGCCTTTTGAGAGATACAGTAAATTCCTATTTTGGGTCGAGATCACAATAAAAAGAAACTTCATTTGATGTAAAGGCTACCTTACAAAATTACTCCAAAATAGCCCGTCCAGCCACTCAGCTAAGTTGTAATCAAAGCCATCAGTTACCACAAAAAGCATCTTCACATACTGCTCACCCCTATGAAACTCAGTCTGAGTTTGAAATGTATTAGGACTAGTTTTACCATGTAGCTGATTCTATTCACACTGGTGATCCACTGTTTTCGATCAAGTATTGTTCCCATCAGTATTTTACATGAGTGTAACGGATTTATCCACACCATTGTTCTCCCACCACCCACCCCCAGAAATCCCACAACGGCTCAAATGAAGAAAAAAACACAACACCAAAACCAACTAATAGCCATACTGTGAAACAAAAATACTATTAAAAAAAAAAAAAAAGGCATGGATGACAGTCCAACAGTTTGCTGGATTCAAAACTGACTCTACAAAGTAGTTGTCTACATTGTAGAAAGGATTTCCTTTTATTTGGAAAATAAGCAATTGTAAATCAGGTATTGGAGAGAAGAGATATAAACAATCTTTAGATGGTCTTAAGTTTTGCCTACTGTTGAAGGATTAAAACCGTAAATTAAAAAGGTACCAAGCCTTCAGAATTCACCATTCATGTGAAGCTTCTTCCATCTCTTTCTTGACCTTTTTAAAAACCATATTCATTTCTGGAAAAGGAGGAGACAAGAAAATACAAACTATTTAGGTCAAAACCAAACAAAAACAACAACAAAAAAGCACAGTTCATTCTTATTCTGACATTATACAGAAGTGCTCGCTTTTGACTCACAAAAGCCATAAACTCAACTGAGAGTCTCAAACCTTGCTCGTAAACTGCATGGTGCTTTGGCATAGAAGATGAGATTGTGCATTTGAGATTGTGAATAAATGGAATAGATGCATGTAGAAGATGAGGTTGTGGACTAAATGGGTGAAGCATACTTACAGTTACCAAGTGGAAAAGGGAAAATAGGATGTCTGAGGTCTTTAAAAGCACAGGGGGAAAAGATGATGAAAGGCTTTAGGTTAGAATCCAGAAGAAGTAAGTGACTACAGAAAGACACCTTAAATTCCAAACTATTCCTTTGCTGTATTCACAGCCCCTTAACTAAGCATCAGAGATCTGCTTAGCTAATAACCAGTGCATACTCAATTGTCTGACTGCACAAACCAAACTATAATAGCTACTTAAAACATAACAAAGAAATTCTACAGAATTCTCTTTCAGCAAAAGCAAGGTTTAATTTTACGAGTATGACAACAACAGTACACAAACGTTGATTTTGAAGATTTCACTCCTGGCCAACAGTAGTTTAAAAACTTCACTAAAAGGGCCATCATATTAGATCAGTTTCACTATTTTCTTCCAGTATCTGCTCCCACTACACAGGCACAGCAGTAATCTTGCTTAACACATCTTTTATGAGGCTGAGCATTAGATCAAGTGTTCTTTGAATTTCTTTAGATGCGCACAAATCCTTAGCATCAACCAGCAGCAAAGACCACTTATTAATGACATGGAAAGTTCAGACTGTAGCTGCCACTCATCGTACAGAACTCCAGTCTCCTGAACAATAAAGATGTCCAACCTATGTCACTGGTGAGTCAGGACATGAGAACAATGAGCAAGCTACCAAGCTAATACTCCACGTTGTTTTGAAAAGGGTAAATATAGACGCACTTGATCAAAATTAGTCTCTGGAATTTAAACTCCTTAAGGGCAGAGGGATTACACGCATCAGAAAGTCTTCTTACAGTTCAGTTTTGCATAAATTTTCTTCAAACCCCACAGCTCCAGGCCGGATAGGCACAGTCCCTCCTGAACATACATACCTGCCTTTGCATGGAAGTCTCTGTACATCTTCTCATCTGAAACTCTTCTGCTGTTGCATCAGCCCCACATTTTCATATACTCTAGCACTATCTTCTCTCATTCTGTAATGAAACAAGTGGTTACAGTCTGAATAATCCTGTTTGAGAGAACGCAGCGACAATTTATTTTGCTCAATTTAGCTTAAGGGCAAAGCACAGGGCAACAGACTAAGGGCAGGTTCTGTGGTAACTCATTCAAGATCACTGAAAATTAGTGCAGTTCAAAACTAACAACAGAAACTAACTTACTCTGGACACGTTGGGGTTGGGGTACAGGGTGGAAGAGGGCTCTGATCCCCACTTGTCTGGTCCGATAAAGAATATTTAATGTTTGTGTACTCATGACCTTTTCTTTTACTCTTCTGTGAAACAAAACACAGCAAAAAGCCAGCTTTAAATAACTATTAGAAAACAATAATTGAAGGAATAGAGAAATTACTTGCATAACTAATCAAATTTGTGTTTAGGAGGGTTTGTCTGCGAACACGAGAGCTCAGTTCTGTAGATAATGCACACAACACGAATAGGACCTAAAGCTTGGCTTTATTTGTTGAAAAACGGGGCTCTTCAGGTCTTACAATAACATCCCTCTTCCCACCACCACCTCCAGCAGAACACACCAGCCTTATGAACCAGCAGTCGTACGCAACCTTCGTCTTACTTGGCAGACGAAACCACGTTTCATTCTTTACCAGACAGAACCAGCCAGTGGGCCTCCCACTGACCTTATTTCCATCGCAAAAATGTGGCCAAATGAGTAACAACACTGTTTGTGAGATCTCTAATAAAATAACATCCTGGGCCATTAGATTTGATATAAAAAGAACCCAAGCTGTCATTTATATTCTGTAACATATGTTACAAGCTGCAGCCAATTTTGCTGGCATTCATCTAAAGATACCAAAGGCTCCAGCAAGCAAAGCTACAAGAAGACAGAGGATTCTTCTTCTCTGTTTTCAAGGCAAACATCCACAATCCATACACACTCTGCAACCTGCATCTAAATGAAAGCCTTCCTTTAGGATTTTACAGGATGGTGGCTTTTTGTTTGTCTCGTTTTGTTTTTCACATGCTCAAACAAGTACTACAAAACTGACCTGAGTCGATCTCACAACAGAGACTATCAGAGCCTCCGCGGAGATCTGGCTGCTGCCTCCCCATTAACAAAGCTCTGCACAGCGTTTTAAGTTGAAGTTTTTCACGACGGTCTTTTGAAGCTTGCTCAACTCTTTAAGTTATTTTACAGAACTTCTTCCCATCTCAGCCTCCCACCCAGTCCTGACAAATCACTTTCAAACAGACCACCAGTCCAGATTAATTGCCTGGAAGGCTAAAATAAGACACAATATTCTCAATATTCTCAAGCCTAAAACCAGAGCTTGATATTTTTTTTAACCGCATGATGAATGGCAGTTCAAGCTATAGATATTTTATACAGTAAAAGCAATTAAAAGGAATTGATCGGTTCTTCTATTACTTAAGCTGATTGGAACAGATAAGCCAAGATAAAGTAGGTATCTGGCTTCTCTTCCTTCAGCTTAATTCACTGCAGCTATCCTTTCTAATTCATAAGAAAAGAAATGTGGTAAGAACTACTTGTTTCCTAGATGTAAGAGAATATAAACATTTCCAGGGGAAAATAAATAAATAAAATAAATCCGATTTGCTTTTTTTCTCCACTTGTAAGCTGACAGGCAATATCTAACACAACACTTAAGTCTAAGGAACCTCGAGGCTCTCAGCATTGCAATGCCAACAGGGAATGCTGGCAAAGCAGAGAATTTTCTTCTGAATTTAAAAAAACCCAGGCACGTCTGTGAATGGCCACAGCTAAATGTACACAGGCACTTCATCCCAGCTGGCTGCAAGTGCTGCATGACAAGAGGGACTGTTTGCCTGGGCTAGCTAATGCAGCTACCTCGTTTCTTCCTCAGAGCTGGCTTGTGTTCATCCAGCTTGAGAAGCAGACAGGCAGTGCAACTTCATGCTCTTTCCTACGTATGTGCCTTAAGTCACTCCACCAGCTTTGTTCAGCTTTCACATTTTACTGTGTGTTTTACTGTGTTTTACTGTATAGTCAGTGTTGCTTCTGTCTGAAAGTCACTGTACTGTTTTATTCCCGTGGCTGCCACCAGCCCTTACAGGTCAAGACTTCATGCATAAAGCAATGCTCAATTTTCAAATCAAGAAAATTTTACTCGTGTGCCTCCTGAGCTAGTAATACAACAGAGGATGAAACACAACTAATTCAGCCTGATGACTATAGGAGAAATGCACTGCTCCACTCAATATCAGAATACCATTCAAAACACATTACAGCAATCAAGAAGTTACAGAACTGCTTCGTAAATGGCAGCAGCAGAAAGAGACTGTATTCAAAAGCTGAGGATACAAGGATTGCATAACACCCATGCAGAGGTAGGAGGGAGCTCTAAGGTGCAGTCAGATGACAAAGCCAGGGGGAAAAAAAAGTACACCTGAGGGAGTTCTTGTTCTTCACTTTGTGTCTAATCAGCATCAGAGCAGACAACAGCTGTCCTGGGGAGAAGAATAAAGTCTCTACCCTCTCTGCTGAATGCATCTACATCACACAGGCAAATGTAAAACAAGCTCTGCCACTCTCCAAAGAAGCCAGAAGCCACACAAGAGTGCAAAGGCTGAGCTGGCACATTCCACCTCTAAAAGAGGGATTGCATCTCACACCTGGCACTGCACTAACCATGACCATGAAGCTCCCCACACCTGCCTGATCAGCTACATGGGTTTATCTCCTGATCAGCAAGCCAGCTGCAGAAGGTAAGATAATGAAATTCTGAAAAGAAATGATAAAAATCCCAGATGATCAGAGGTTAGGGTAGAAAGTGAAAGCAAAAGGGGATAGAAAGCGAGTTCTTTATAACAAAACTATGCACTCAAATCCTACAGCCTTTTACAGAAGGTGCAATGGGGTACCTGAGCTGGAGGAATGAGGTGGGGTCTCGTGTTTATCACCACACATTCCAAAGTTCTCATCACACCAAATCACTCTAAGTGATTTTTTTTGGACAATGTACTGCAGGATCACCAAACTCATTCTCTACCATCTTTTAGTCCAATATACACTGCTTTTATTTTAGTTTTCTAATTCCATCTAATAGTTTAAGTGATTCTTAAGCACAGTGAACTGACGTACAGGCTACCTTCCATGAACACAGGTTCCAGACCCAGCATTTTCACAATGCACTGGCTCCACAGTCAGCAGGCAAGCCTCCAAAAGTCACAGGCAGCAAACGAACAACTCTGCTCCCCACTCCCATGGTAACATGCTCCTACGTCACGTTTTATACTTTGTACTTTTACTTTTTATATTTTAGCACAACTATACCTGCTCCTCTTCAATTCTGCGCTGTAGCGTTTCAATGTAGTGCTGTACTGCCATGTAAATAAATCTGTACTGTGCTTCTGTCTGAACCATTCCTGACCGTTGTGATCTCACCATCTGAATGGTCTTTGGAACGTCAATATCACAGTCCACACCTATGAAAAATCATCATGATGTTAAGAACAATAAAAGAAACTTCACCTTTGGAGGACAGACTGGCCTGGTCACTTGTTCCAGCAGAACGCAGCACAGCTGAATGACCTTGCAATTGTTTTGGTATGACGCATTGGTGACCTATGTCAATATCCCAGCAGAAAATAAAAGTGGCAGGAAACCTACCTTTTTCTCTGATTATGTCAATAAGAATATCAATCACAATGAAAGTTCCCGTTCGCCCAATTCCAGCACTGTAAAAAGAGAAGAAAAATTAATCACGTTGCTGTTCCTGAACAAACACCAGAACATTTAACCCAAGCTATGAGTCCAACATTTAAGAAACATTACATTTCCTAACTATTAACCAAAGCCAAAAAACAAACCATGCAGACAAAAGTGACTACAAACCTAACTTTCACAGAAGAGACAGAAGTTGTAACAGCAGTTTCTGTACGTTAGGGTTTATTAACAACCTTGAACCAGAAATCACTACAAGAATTTGCTTTACAAAAAAAATTAATTTATATGTTGAGAATGAGCAGTGATATCTCACTCAGAGAAGGTGGGATGAGAGACCAGAATTCCCAAGAGCCTGCACCTGAAATATATCTAGTCAAGACCGGCACCACCTCATACAACACCAGAAATTCTTATTGATATAGGCATGCACACTCTGAAAGATGTCCTGCTTAGGAGACAACCATCTGATGCCTAACCAGCATACATAATTTCCCCAAAAGTAAAGCACAAACGCCTTGGCAGATAAAAATTTGAAGAGCTCAACAGGAACGTTGCCTTCCTTTAAAGTTTTCAGCTTTTCCCTGACACCCTTCCCCAAACAAGGATCCAACAGAACTCCACTGATGGAGAGGAACAGTGCAGCACTGTACCTGCAGTGGACCACTACTGGTCCTGCATCAGAAATGCTTTCTTGCTTATGGTGCACCTCCTCTAGAAAGTCTAGCACGCCACCAGGGTCACTTGGGACTCCGTGATCAGGCCAAGTTCGGAAGTGATACTGCCAGACTGTTCTCTCTGTGTTCCCCTGGAAGGAAGATGCCAACATGTGAAAACAAAATCCTTCAAATAAAAACCAGCTAAAAGCATTTACTTGGCAAAGGTGAGTCAGATCAGAAGGTGGCACATCCAACCTCCTGCTCAGCATCCATGACCACAGCTCATTTAAAGGAGGGAACAGGCCAGAGTTCTTCCTGGTCTGACAAGTCGATCACACCACCCACTTCCATAGCTCCCTTTTTTTTTTCATGTAGCTGTTTCCTACATTTCCATCCTCACCTTTAGAAGCCATGGCAAAGCCCTGTCTGAGGGTAACCAACGGTGAATGACCTTCATCTGTCAGACTCCTCATTCATGTGTGTCATTGTGTCATTTACCTTACACGTTTTCACACTGTGTGCACACTGACATATCAGTTTAATACATCCTGTTTATTTGCTTCTTCCACAATTATTTTGCACCCTCATCCAAATTGTTCCTTAACAAGGAAGTGCTATTTCCACGCTGGTTCACTTCCTCACCTTTGATATGCTTTAAGTGCCCTTTCTAGATTCTGGATCGCATACAACCAGTTTCTTCTACTACAACCATCTCCATGAAAGGACAACAAATACTTAGCTGGACTGAAGTGCAATTACTTAAAAGCACTAGATGCTTCTTTCCAGATTTCCTTAAAGCTCTGCAGCCAGGCATCTTGTACCAAAAAGTGCTTAGGTATAAGAACCTTCAGTTAGCCCAAGGACAAAGAGGAAGATGTATGGAGCTAAAGCTGGAGCTTCAAAGAAAGAGGCAGGGCTCAATTTATTAATCTCTTAGTGCTTTTATTGATTCGAGAGAAATACTCTTTCTGCATTTTTTTCCTGATTTGCAACCTAGACTAAAAGGACTGATCTACTGACATACTTACCTGCCCAACTTTAGAAAGCTTAAGCTCTCTTAGCGTGTAATCATGTGCTGCACTCTCCTTAACGTTCCTAACGCGCATAACGCCGTACTCCTTTAGGGAATATTCATCAGGCCAGTACTTGACGCACTTACTCTGCAAGATTTAAAATTAAAAAAAAAAAAAGATTTAAAAAAGTAGTCAACAAGAAGAAAGACTGGTTTGTAAACTGGTTAAACAAACACTTTTCTGAAAGCTTTCATTTCTGAATACATAGGAGGCAATTACTAGCACCGAGCAGACAGCTAGCTACCAAGGTGAAGTATATTTGAGGGGAAAGTTTCTTTTCCCCATAACAAAAAAACGGATTATTTCAGACAAAGAGATGCATGCAACCTCTCCTTTCTGCAGGTTTCATGATCATCTTAGTACCTGTTTTGCTTTAATAGTTTCAAAGCCCAGGGATTAAAATAAAGTTACTTACACCTCTACCCAGCTAGTGGTTTCAAAATATCAAGTAAGAGATGCTTAAGCACATAATTCCCTATTAGACAAGATGCCTTTTTTTTTTGGTGGTGTTTTTTTGGTTTGTTTTCTCGTTATTTTTGCCCTTTTTCCCCTGCCTTCTCCAAAAGGGTACAAGCTAAAGGAAAGCTGATGTTCAGTGCACAGCCCTGAACACAAGAGCAGCTGGTACAGCAAGTCCAGACCAGAACACTCAATGTTAAAACAAGCACGACTCTGACAGAAAGGATGCGTGTATTATCAGCCTAATGGACTAATGAGTACAAAACACCACTTCTAATCTGTGAGCATTTGTTTGCTTCTTCTTCAATGCATTGTAAAATATGTTCAGAACCCTGGGCAGATCTGAGACATCTCACAGTTCCTCACTTTCTTAAGCAAAGTGCTCTTGAAGTCATCTCTGATCCAGAGATTTCTCTCCTTCCTGCATAACTGAAAGCATCTTGGCCTGAGATAAAAAAAAAGCTTTTATTTTCTATCAGAACTGTTATTTGCAATTCTTGAAGAATTTAAATAGGCACCAAGAAAAAAAAAAAAAGGAAAAAATCAATGCATGCAGCACTGATTAAGTAATCAGACATTGAAGTGTTTTATACAGCCAGAGCACAGTAAGCAGGCTTAGCACAATTTGGAAAGAATCATGGAGAAACTGAAGAACAGCACGGCCCCATTAGTAGGTTATCCAAAATAAAGAGGCATATTCAAGGCAACTCTTCCAAAGCAACCCCATAATTTATTTTTCTTCTTCCAAGAGAAAGATCTAACAGGAAGGTCACTGGAAAGGGGTAGCTTCTCTCTCCTTCAAAGCATTCTTAGGAAGAAAACACAAATCATGCTCCTTTATAAGGGGTAATGAATGGGAGTTTACTAATCCTAAAATAAAATAAAATAAAATAAATCCACTGAATAGATCCTTTGGTTTCTACAAACAGTGATGGCAGCTGTGATACTTAGATGAAGAAGAGAAGTCCAAAAAATCTACAGCTATTTGTCTTCTGCACGTCTATGCAGGGTTTTCTTTTGTGGCAGTGGTAAGGAAATCCTGCAGTTATCAGCCATCCACGGAAAAACATCAGTTGTACCTTCCACATGAACTTTTTTTTTTTGAAAAGTGACACTAATCTATGAGAAGAGTTTTTCCTTCAGAAACAGATCAATGGTTCAATGAAAAAGGTGGACAATGGTATGTGAAAAAAAGGAGAGAAACTGAAAAAAAAAAAAAATCAGGAAACGTTAAGAAGATCAGGAGCAACATATTCCAAGGATGAAGCTATACTACACAAGGCAGCGAATAAAATGATCTCTGTAATTTAAAGGTAAAAGTGAGGTTCCTGGAATCCACCACCGTAGGAAAAATTTCCTCTTTTAACACAGTAAATATTGCCAGAGCAGTGTGCAAGGTGCTTACAGACCACAGAGGCTGAATAGGCAGCTCTGTTCACGAAGAACAGAGCAGTCAAAGCACCCAACTTCAGGAACAGAAGTGCTAAATCATCCCTGACTGCGAGGTTCTTAACCTGGTACATTTACAGCCAGAATCGCTAGCTCAGCACACAATGAGAATCTTATCAAATTCAAGCACGGAAAGTAAAGGCAGAAGAAAGAACAACCTTCTAGCACAGTCTAGGAAGTGTGACCTGAATACTGCAGTTTCTCGTTAAAAAGCAACATCCTCATATCCTCCAAGTTCGTCTTTATTGGAATAAAATCCCACAGTTTGCTTTTTTAATAAAAGTCTACACAAACTTGGTAAGCCAAAATAAATGGCAATGCCTTTTTTTTTTTTTTAAGAAAAAAAAAGGAAATAAAAAAAGAAAAAAAAGAAGAAAAAGAAGAAAAAAACAGGAACAGGGAAGAATGCCTGCTTGGCTACAACATCCAGCCTTCCAGTGTCTCATTCCCTGAACAACTTTACAATGCAAAGATTCAGTAGCCAGAATTTAATCAGTTAAACCTTACAAAAGGGAAGATCCCCTGGTATGACAGGAGTATACTCTCAGATCCCACAGGCACCAAAAAAAGAGGACACTCAGCACCTTCCAGAAACAGGTCTCCAAAGACTGTGGTGGCACACCAGATTTCAGCATGAGTCAATATAACCAGGTCTGTTCAGTCCTTACTTGCACACAAATGCCATGACCTTTCCTGAGGCCAGTTCAAGATTCTGTTTTTACCTTTCCTCTTTCCACTTCTTTTGTTGTCATAACAATAACTCGAGAATTCTCCTGGAAGACCATCCTCCAAAAATCATTCACTGTATTCTGTAGGCAACCTTGAGTAGCAATGTAGCTTTTTTTTGGCTTTGAGTTGTTGCACTTGGTTTCAAACTCGGGCTAGAGACAAAAACAATTTAACAACCAGTGACAAACTTGATTTTTAGAAGCCTAACTTCAATCTAGGAGAGCAAGTTAAAAAGTAGGCATGGGCTGTAGGTAGGAGCATACTTACCATAATAATATTAGCATTGATATAGTCTGAAACAGGTTCATTTGGATCACCATCATGTAGAACAACTCTGGTGTGATCAACTGGAAGAATACATGCATATATACATACGTTAAGCAGCTGCATCCTACAGCTGTGAACATACAGCTACTTTTAAATACTCAACAGATAGGTACATTACTTACTGCTACCAGAAACAACTAAATTGTCCCATTCTGTAAATTAGTGGCTAGAATACTCAGCTTTTCCTCCTCCTCACTTCCAAGTGTCCAATCCCTAACAACCTGGACCAACACAAGTGTTTATCTAAGTCAACACAAGTGGGCTCAAACGCTGCAGGATTTGCACCATGCAGTGTTGTACCACCAATTAATCCTCTTAAGTCTGAGCATTCCAATTTGCTGAAAAACAGTTGAGAGATGTGACGCTTTTAAATGAAAGCTGCAGACAAATATTAGGGAATCAAAATATCTGCATGCACCAAGTGCAAATGTTTGAATGGAGATTGGAAATTGTATGGACTAATACTGATAACATAAAAGTGGAAGTTATCATTAAAGAGAAGAGAAAGCGCTCTGATGCTTAATTAACTCTGTATTCACCAGCTTAAAAAAATAAAGCAGAGAAAAGTAGCAGGCTTATATTATAATGAAGGAAATCAGTACTTACAGGGTAATATGTTTTTGTATCTATTTTTGTTCTTGTTTTCTTGACGCTGACCTTCTTTACGACTATAGAGAAGTTTGCATTCTTGCTGCTGTAGAGTCTAAATGAAAACAGCAAAAATAACCGGTTTCAATAAAAGCATAAAAAAGAGGTAGAGGCTGTTTCACCACAATTAGAGTTATCCTTTCCTCACAAAAAGGATGATACTTGATTATAATGCCAATCAGTAGTCAGAGAGAGAGAAAGGGAAGGGGAGGGAGATCCCAGGTTCCTCCAGTAGGTTCCTCCATTCAGACTAAGTACAGCATTGCTTCCAAGGTATGAAAAGACAGTGACAGAAACACAGGAGCATGAATGACAAGGCTTTGAGTTTTACTGAGTTGGTTTTTTTTTACTGTCTAAAGACCGTTACAAAATTTTGTATGTGGAAATTTGGCCACCTGAAAAGGCACTCAGAATAAAGGAAGTAACACGAGCAGCCATCTACAGAGCAGGTCCAAACACAACCATTTATCATTAGTGTTGAATTTCCACTGCCAACCTGCAAAGGAGTAAGATGCTCTGCAATCCTGGATTCATTACCTGAGCTGTGCTGGCTTCCTCTAGCCCTTACCAGCCTTCCTCCCCTGCTTCAGCTGCAGCCAACCTGTGGCCACACTGCTGGAAAGCCCCTAGCCAAGCCCCTGAGACAGAAGGTTGTTTCACAGCAGTGCCACAAGAACAGATCCTCCAACCTGCAGCCAGACCAACCCCAAACCTCCTACCTGACCCTAGTCAAATCACCAAGGCCAAGGTCCACGTGGGAACGCCACAGCACTTCCAAAGGAAGGTGAGATAAGTAAAGTGCCCAGCACAATGTCAACACACAACATCTGAGGGAAAAATAAAACCGAACAAAAAGCCACCAGTGCAAAACAAACCTTGCCCAGCCCTTCCCACGTTACCATGCTAGGGGATGGGGAGGTGTTAGGTAACTCCAAACGTGCTTATCCATAAATCATCCTCAGGCAGAAACAATAAATCTGCACGGGGATTTCTCCTGTTGGCAAGGCCCCAATTTCTCAGCGTCTGGTTCACAATTAATAACGACAAGGACAACAGCACTTCCAGACTTCATCAGCGTTGCTTAGGAGCAAATCCACATCCTTGCAAGGAAGCTGGAGGGACCAGAATCTCAATGCCTTTGTTCCAAGTTTTAATCCCTAAAGCAGTACCGGCCTGACTAGAAGAAACACTCAGGCTTTGGAAGCTGCTCCCTTTTCTAATACCACCCTTAATACTCCTTCAGAGATTGCTCTTACTTTAGAGCTTGGGCATTTCAAGCACATTTGCTCACTTCTATTTCAGTCTCTGCGATTGTTACTGCCTCTCTTGGTGACCTTGGACAATTAGGCTCATCCTAAAGCCAGGGAACTAAAGGACAAAAGCAACACAGCAGAGCTGTGGGGTTTTGTGTTTGTGAAGCACGGACAGAAAGCACGCTCCCATCAAGTGTGCTCACTGCTCCCAGCGATGGGTGAAGCAGCACTTTGCAGCAAGCTCACCTCCTGCCACACTGCAGGTCTTTCAAGTGCCATCATCACAGAGCACCTTTAGAGAATAACACTTCTGAGTCTCGGCCAGGTGGAACACCAAGCAAAAGAACCAAAAGCTAAACTTTGCCAGCAGGTTAAAAAGTGGAAACAATTAAGCGTGTTGAAACTAACTTCAAACATCCTCACTTCATACAGTTAATTATTACTGCTCTGAGCATCCCAGAGGAGAGATCCATGAGCAGCAGAGACTGTAACAAGCCCCTTATGAGATGTAAACAATGCAGCAACAAATCCAAAACACAGTCCTCAAATCCACTCTGCTACCCAAGCACTAAGCTCACCACACAGTCATTTTCCAGAAGCAAAAGTGTTACAAAGACTGTCAACATTTCTGCCTGGTGGGTAACAGCACGAGGCACATTCTTCAATATGCCTAAAGACAAGTAATTTAGAGGCACCATCTGGGCTGCCAAATGATAAACAGGCCATGCAGAGATCCACGGACAGCCTGGAGTTTGCCCCCTGCCTCCTCCCACTAAGGCCGACAGTCACAGCTTACCTGAGGAGAATGAGAAAGCATGACATTAAAACTGCTGGGAGATTGCTTCGTCACCAGAACCACCACAAAACAAGGTGGGAAAAAACAAGGTTTAGGGCTGACCTCACTAACAGCAGTGAAAAGGAAAGAGAGGTGGAATGTCTCAGTAAAAAAAAAATCATTTACTTTTTCTCTAAGACTTCAGGCTTGCTAGCAAATAGTTTTGTTCAGGGAAGTTGTGGGACAGGAAAACACCTTGCTTCTAAGAACCATAATGGATAAATCCATTACAAGCTTATTCCACAAAGGCCAGAGGTCAGCAAAGAAGTGATACGTGTCAAGTAATAGCCCGGTCATTTTGACAAATCAACGATCCGTTCCTAAACACACCGTACAAGAGCGCTTCCCTCAAGAAAACAACATTGACTCTCAGTCTCTGGTGGGCCAGCACCAATTACAAGCAGGGCAAGCCAAGCAGGGATACTTTCTCCTTTTCATGCCCTCTAAATACAAGGAAGGTGTGCTTGGAGTCTAAGGAAACTAACAGAAACACTGCCTGGCTAACTTGGAAATGGCTGTTCAGGCTAAACAACACCGTGATCACAGCACAATGTATATTAACTGCCATGAGAGGACAAGGCACGCCACTAAGCAGCCTTACCAAAAAGCAATTAACCCCCAAATGCAGGTTCTAGCCAGCAGAGCAGGGGGAGGCCAAGCTTCCTGATGTGCAGGCCCCATGTCCAAGTTCACGTGTTGAATTCTGACAGAGACAACTCAGGGTTGAGGCCAGGTCACCTCCCTGAGAGGTTCACAAGCCACAGATGAGAACTGTTCGTGATTTTCAGCCCTGCCTGCCATGACCTCAACTATTATATTCTACCCACACTTACAGAGAAATTTGTTACCTCTTTTTTTTCCAACTCTCACCAACGGTCTCAGAGCGTAGTCCCTACAGAAAACAAGAGCAGACTGGAGCGCATGGAGCTAATGAATGTGTCTGGACAAAAAGTGTTTCATCAAAATAGCGCTTTGCAAATCCATCACTTTCTGAGAAGTTTCTTAAAATAGCATTACAAAGCCAAAAGCAGCCTCTCTGACAGAAATCTTAGATCACAGGACTTTCCAGTTTCCTGTTGCCATCTGCTGGTGGAGTTCCACAACCCACTATGGGGGTGTAGGAGATAGAGAGAAGTGAGCTCCTTATATTTAAGCCACGTGTAAAGCTTTTGGCTATGACCATCACGTGCAGGCAGTTAAGTCACTCCAGTTGTCAGCAAAGGGTTAGGACCTAGGCTGGACTCGAGTAGCTTGGAATACACGACGCAGCATCCACTCTTAATTTTCTCTACTTGTGAAATTACCGGTTTCAGCTGTATTTGCTCTCAAATCTGGAGTAGCTCCCTGAAATCACTAGGACTTCATTCAAAGGAGGGAAGGCTGGGCCAGCACAGCTATGGTATACACACGAGGGGTATGAGGAAAAGAGAGAAGGAAAGGAAGTGCTACTTACTGGGAAGGAAATGAAATTTCTGGAGAAAACAAAACAAACTTAAATCTCCAAGAGCCCAAGGAATATAGATAATCAATGCTGCTTCACCTCAGAGCTTGTTTGTGAGGATACTGCTACTGTACTGGGACCTGTGTCGCCAAGAAAAACACAGGCTAGGAATCAGGCCTTTGCCTCTACAAATATAAATCCAGCCTACAAGCCTCCTCCAGTGCACGTGGAGAAAAGGGACCCAGGAATGAGTCCAATTAATTGTCCTGGTGGGCCAGGTCTGATGCCAGCTGTAGTAAGGCTCCCTCTGATGGGGAAGATACACAGGAGGGACTGTGCTTAGGTATTGAATGAACATCCTGAAGAATCTAATTACCTCTCAGGAAAAAGGTCAAATATTTCATTCTTTTTATTAGCAGACACAGGAGTGGAACTGGTAAGTTTTAAGATACAATCTACCCGACACAGGAGAAGGGAGCAAGAACAGGGATCTGAAGTGATGGAGACAAGCTAATGTCAGGAAGGCAGTAACAGACCTCTTTTAAGTAGCACAGATTTTTGATAACATAACATTTGAAATGTAATGAAGTACCTCAAATTCTTCCCAGAAGCCCTGCTTGACTTTATCTGTAGTCTCTGCTAGCTTGCTTAGCTCTCGCACTCTGCTTTCGATCTCTGCAGCGTTAATACGAGTGGTATTCAGAGGCTAAGAAAGACATAAAATATTAAACAGAGGTGTAACAGTGATACAGAAGACAGTTAAACCCAAATCCTCTTTGTTAAGTATATTTTATATAGGCAATTCTAGGATCCAGGCATCTATTTGGACTTTGGGACTTTACCATTCACACACTGAAGGGCAGGGAGGGTAGAGAGGAAAGGGACAGGGAACAAATGTTTTTAGATAAAGTCTCATGGTTGTTCTTCAGTACCTTAAGTTGTCTCATTCCTGGACTAGTCTTGTGATCCCTATGGACTATAATGAAGCCAAGGAAAGTTCTCCTCGCATCACAAACATGAGCCTGCCACTGGCACATAAAAACTATTCCAGCTTAGACTTAAGTGACCAAGTTTGTCATCCAGTTTCATGAAGTTTCATTCTTCATTTTCACAAAAAACAAACTTCTCTTCCCAAACAACATATGCTGAAACTAACATATTTTTTTTTGCTGCAAAATTTATTATTTTTCTCCGTTCACTCACCTGCTTGAGTTGCAATACTGTGCCCAAAGTTTCTACCATAGGGTTCTTCTTATAATGCTCCACTAGGTCGGTCAGAGAGTCAAATTTCTCCCCTCCACCAACATCGTATTTTAGATCCTTGAAAGACAGATGCTCAGTCGTCAAAATAAATGCACTTCATCATATGAAGTCTACACTGACATCATCTTTAGGCTATGCAGTATTAGAGAAATTCTCTTTAAAAACACACAAAGAAAAGTCTAATAAGACCTTTCTGCTAATGGCTGGTAAACAAGAAGCACACACAGACACTAAGGAGGACAGCATCCTTTGTGTCATCTAACTGAAAGTCACTTTGTCTGCCTTTCCAGGAGAAAAGACTCCTCCTGATCCGAGGCTCAGTCAGCTCAAGCAGGCTACCTGAGCTACTATGGGATTAGAATCCAGGGGACAGCTTTGGAAATCAATTCACATTACGATTCAGTCCTGAAAGGCAAGCATTAACTGCCACCGTGCGTATTTTGGTGAAGCGATTCTGTTTTTTTTTAATGTCATGAATGCTACCGGTAGTTAACTGCAAAGCAAAGAAGTTTTCTTGAAAGGTTAGCATAAATACAAAAATCAACAATTAAATGTCAAGGTTCTTTGTCCAAGGAATAGTTTGCTTTGCCTTAATGCAGAACGGGGCAGCCTCGGTAAGGCACACAACCTGATGTTTTCTGGTCTCTCTTATGCTCAGGTTCTACAAAACACATCTGTTTCCATTTGACAATTGTTATACAATTAAAACAAAAAGTCACAGATTTGAACATTTAATATGTTCAAATGGGCATGGATGAAAATATCAAGACCGTAACTCAGTAATATTTAAATGAATATTTTAATGAACCACCCTATATTAAATTCAGGCCTTAGATTTAAAAGCGTTCCTTAGATTAAATACTCAAATTTGCTTACAGGATGTTGATCATTCTCAGACGAGGCATTATAAAATGACAGGGGAAACAGATGGACTTGAATAGATCTCTGTTTGTCCAATTACCCCTATTTTTATACAATCTATACAGGAGACTGCAACTCCTTTAAGAAGGTTCACGAACATGAAAAGCTCCATCAGCAAAGGATTTAAGACAGACTTCTGATGCAATCAAAAGCAAATCCATGAAAAGGTACTTGACAGCACAGTACAGTACAACACGATCCAGCCAGACAAGCAGTCAAAAAAAATAACACTGCTATGTTTCTTTAGCTATCGAATTAGTCAATACAATCAAACAGATGATACGTACAGCACATAGAGTACCATGGGAAGAAGGGAAAATACATTTTGGTCTCTATGGAAGTGTTGAACGGCCCTCCTGTTAGCATAAACCTACTGCTCATGGAAATAGTGCAGTTAAAGAAGCTCCTGCTTCATCATACCTGGCAGTGAATCATGACGTGTGTCACTTTAGATTTCCCATCGTTACTCTCTCCTTTATCATCTCCCGTCCGGACAGAAAGAACAAAGTCCCCAGGGTGGCTTTGACTCTCACGCACAAGAAAGCTTCCATGTTTTCCTTTTTCTGTTAAGAGTTTTTCAGCTTCTCTTCCAGAGAGATGCCCATGAAACCACCTTTAAAGAAAGTAACACACAGACAGGTACCCTGCTTGTTATTCCATGGCTGAATCCACTGGGTCTAAATATTTTTACAAAGTGAAACACTTACAGTGAATTTTATTCTGAACAACAGTGTCCAGCTCTAAAGAAAGCCTTATAATTTATAAAAAGAACCCTAACTCTTGGAAGCATACATGTCCATATACACGAGTGATTACAAAGCACTTCAAAGGAGGCACTTCCACAAGCACTGAAATTTGCATTTCATGCAAGCTTCAAACAAAGCTTTGATTTGGATCCCCTACAACAGTCCAAATGGATTCCCTGGTGCCCAATAAATGCGAGCTTACACAGCAACCTTTTCCTCAGTCGAGGCATTTACTCGTTCTATTTCCTTCATAAGGACATGCTTTCCCAGTAAACCTGTGGGAATTTAGTATTTGTGAGACCCTACCCTTCCATCTCATCAGGAACTGGGCAGGATAATCACATAAATCCATTTTTTTATCAAAAATGCAATAATTCACCCCACTACCACTGTTTAATATTTTTCCTTGTGTTTTTTTTTTTTTTTTTTTCCAATTCTGACATCTACTGGCCACAGAGGTTTATTTCGGACATGCACAGACTTCTTCAGTATGTCAAAAGCCTCATTCTCCTTGTGAGCCATGCTCCTAAAACCATGAGTTTGAGCAATTTTAATATTTGCACGCCGTTCACTTTCCTGCTCACTGCTGGAAAAAAGGGTGTATAAAATTACATCCAGAAATATTACTGCAAGGAATTCCAAGGCATAACGACTTCAGGAAGCACTTGGAAAATTTCTGTAAGAAAAACTTTCTCCCAGTAAAAATCAAGGCAACTTTGTCTTTCTTTTTTAGTATTGTATCAGACCAGGAGGAAAGCTTCAAGACCTATTTTCTTCAGCATCGATTATTTTACCTTTAGCTATGTTTATCAGTCTGCTTTTTAAGTAACCTCACTGAAATCAGGGGGATTACTTTCAGCATGATAGTGGCTACTCTTCCACCAAATGGAAGCCAGCCCTAAGGGGACAACATGCATTTATGAAGAAGCGCAGGGATCCCGAGGTTTCCACCGCTATTTCTGACCTTTCCGATGTAGGATCAGCACAGTTCAGGGGATACTTCAGCTCTATAACGTCTCCGTTCTTTTCTTTGAGCTGCCCATGGTGTTCCATGTAATACTGCACTAACTCAGCCAACGTAGCAAACTTCTCTCCTCCGTAGAGGTCATAGTAGTCTCCTGTGTTCTGGATCTTGATGTGGGTGACAGCTCCAGTTCGTCTAACGTTTGAAAGAAAGGAAGAAAGAAGCCATACAAATCAGCTGATTCCCAATCAACCATTTATGGTTTTGTTGTCCAAGTTGGAGCAATCTAGACTTACATTTGTATTGCTTTCCACCTGAAATACTGCACAATAGCTAACCTAGTGCAGCTCTGAAGTGTACTTCAGCCACACATCAGAGGCTTGCAAGAAGGGGAAGTGGCTGTCCAAGAAAAAAAAAATTAATTCTATAACAAAGGGATTCTCCAACTCAATATAGCTCTGTGGTCCCATGGTATCCAACAGGAATCCCTCAGATCCCCAAGAACTGCATGCACAAGCACAACGGGTGGAGGGGTAGGGAAGGGACTCAGCCTTCTCAAGACATCCATCAGAGCTTGTTTCCTACTTTTTCTAGGATTTCCCACCCATTTCTAGGATCTCTCCTTTACCAAACAGCAGCCTTTGCCTGATGAGGGCCGTTTGCTCCTCGAGTCCCTAGTATTCACGAAGAGCAGCTCTCTCATCCGTTAAACAGGCCCGTTATGTCAAAGGTATCCAAGCAGCACCATTCTTATCACCAAGCCTGCTTTTCCTTTTTCCTTCACCTCCTTCCTCTGTCCTCCTTTCTTTGCCCCTACCCCTGTACAGGGTGTCAGTAGGACAAGTGTTACAAAGGATCTATTTTGGAAGCTGAAACAGCACGGCAGTTGCCATTAAAGACTTGCTGACTTTTCCTAGAGGAAAAAAGTCAGAGCAGCATTTCCTTGCAGGTGTTTGATCAGTAATTCAGATAAACTCTGCTACTTTTCTATGGTTATCAAGTAGATTTTTAAAGGGTGTAACATAATGCAATTATCAATTTACTTTGGCTTCCCCAGTACTTTTCCACCTCTCTGCAATATTCGGTAAAGATATTTGGGAACTTCTTCAGGGAAAACAGAGGGGTTTAGGGGAAAAAGAGAAAAAAAAAGTGAACAACAAACTAAAAAGTGATCTGTGCATTATTTCGTCTCTTACAGTTCATTTGTGACCCTTTCCCAGAATAACAGCACCAAATGTACACCCTTACTCAGTTGAGAAGGAAGGCAGAAGACGCTGAAACGTACCTCACAGAGAGCGTAAAGTCTCCTGGGTTACTTTTGCTGGGCCGTGCCAAAAAACTGCCATCAACTCCTCTTGTTAACAGTAGGTTTTCTGCCTCCACCCCAGTAATATTCGGATGAAACCATCTATACGAGGTTAAAAATACAGAGAACAAATAAGTAAATAAAAGAGCTGGTTTTTGAAGTTAATTTATACATCAGGACTAAACAGAACAATACAATAGGTTCAGAAACAGCACTGAATTTTGCTCCTAAACTGGTAAGAATTTCTTAGTAATAGGTATAAATCATTCTTTTCATATTATATTGCAATTTTACATACGGGTAAGCAATTATTTGCAAGTCAAAGAGCTACAGCTACGCATATTCAGATGATTTAGACAACGATATCAAAGAGAGGTACGCAGTACAGTCAGGGACCACAAGTCACACATTGTCCTTACTCCTGGAAGGCAGAACACTCAACGAAACCAAAAGGCAATCAGGAAAAATATTTAAAACGAAACACCGCACAACATTTTAAAGGTTAAAAATTAAACAAGACCTCATCCTTCAGTGCACAGGTTGAGCACCGACCGACAGGGGTCAAAAGGAACAACGATTTGGTTGCCCAGCCTTCTTCCACCTTCCTCAGGGGAACGAGGTGTCAGACCCGAAGCCACTGCTCTGCCTTCCAAACACCATGGCGATTTGTCCAGCCCGAACACACCACACTTAAATACAAGCACCAAGGAATCTCGTATCGATATTCACCACCCACAGGCAGCCTGATGAGTGACTAATATAGTGCCCGGCCAGAGGAGGGCTGTATATGGTCTACAGCCAAGAAGCTGCGTCCCCACCTATGGCATCAGCTTTTGAGACTTATTCTTAGCCATTCGGTTAAGGCATCTGCGTTTCCTCTTAGCTATACGTGAGGAATTTTACTGCACTCCTGCAGCTCCGAGCTACACCTGCGCTCCGGATGAAAGGACTTTTTAATGAGGCACCATTTCAGGCGACAAACCTAAAAACAAAACAGAAATCACCACGCAGCCCGGGAACAGAGGATGCAGCAGCTCAGAACTGTCCTCGTGGTTTTGTCAGGCTTTTATTGGGAAATTAAACGATCTCCTTTATCCTTCGGTGCTGCTGTGAACCAGGCACTGCGCAGGGCACAAACAAAAACGCACTTCTGTATCTGCAAAGAGCACGGCGACTCCTCTTTGTGCGCCGGGTCCTTTCTTTCTCTGAAGTAGAGCAGAAGATGAGGGCGAAAAGGCTCCGCAGCCAGCCTCCTTCCAGTTGTAGAAGCGCTCCATCTCCCCCAAAATCGCACAGCTTTTCTAATCGCTCCTGATCCAGCCAACGTTTCACAGCAAATTGCTGTAGCAGCAAAACACGCGAGTGCCTCTCTAAATTTAGGGTTCTGCCTTCATGACTTCAATGGGTTCAGCAATTCCTCCTGCGCTGAAGGTGACAATATTCTACCAAGCCCCGACCCAGCCTACTCCATCCAGGCACAGCTTCTGTGCAAACATGCTGGGCAGTCTCAGAGGTTCTAGAACATTCAAACTTCTAGCAAGTCATTCAGATGGGAATTTGGATTACCTGTGCACCAATTTCATTTCAAGACTAAACGATCCCTCTTATTCATCTTTTTTTTTGCCTTTTTCTCACTAAAGATATCCTGCTTGCATTAAGAAAATCTAGTGAATACCACCATATCTCTAAGAAAACCAAACCTATGCACCATGGCTCTTGAAAAGAATATATGAAAAAATACTTCCACGTTATTAAAGCAAATGAGAACGAATCAGTTAAGTAATCCTACATTTATCTAATGACTATTTCAAGGCCCAGAAAAGTTGTTTTCACACGATATCACAAGACAAACCGTGCAAGCAACAGCACCTAGCATGAACCGACCATTAAGTAATGTATTTTAGAACATGACAGTTGGACTCAAAGAGCTGATAACCCATTTGCCACGCTTCCAGCCCCAGAATTTTACTTCCATTAGGGAAAAACAACAACAAAGGCATGAGAATATTTTGAATAATCATTTTAAATGCACACAGGCAGGATTCAAGAGACACCTTTGTGTGTTTTTAAATTTACATCCAAAATTGCATAAACACAAAGAGGAGAAATTACTGGAATCTACCTTATAGATTTATTCTGCTGTGACAATCCATAAAGCTCAATTAATTTATCTTCTGTCTCTCACCCTAAACCTTCGTGCACCTGGAAGTAACTGCACACAAGCTGCTCAAAACATTAAATAACTGAAAAATTGTAACTCGATAAACAGAAGGGACCAAAAGCAACTTGTGCTTAAAAGATAGGTTAAAACCCTGAGGTTGTTTAACAAAAACGTCACCCCACACACAGATGCTCCTGCCCAAGGTGGCAAAAAGTTACGAAGTGCAGCAAAAGGAAAGCTACATCTGGGTGAGCGAGGCGCTTACTGCACTTTATGTAACTTTTGTTCTGATGGCAACTTGTTCCCCTGCTCTCTCATCCTTGTATTTTTGGCTTTGAGTAGGAAGATGCATTTGTCAGCCACCCCAAATAGAAAAATGGGGGTGTTAGCGATCTCGGTTAAACGGTTCCGGCCCGGCGATCAAGATCCCTCCATTGAAGTCCTGCCATCACATGTGTGCTTTTGAACCTCGGTGGCCGCATCCCCTCCAAAGCTGGCAGAGCGAGCAAGGGGGCTGCGGGCACAGATCCCGGTAACACAACCCCCACCGGGGACCTTCTCTCACGCTTCCTTTTATAGGGATGGAATGCATTTCAGCCTCTTCTTTTCTTCTTTCCTTCTTCAACCTCTATTGCGAGCAGGTGCAGAGGCTATCCCAAGCAAAGGCCACCCCTGCTAAGAAGCACGATGAAGAAAGCAACACGCACACACGATCCCACGCTCTGATTAAACCGAGTGCCCTCGCTGTGCAGGGCATGCTCCCCGCAGCAGCTCTGGTGGGGGGCGTTCAGCAGCACACCCAAGTCCCTTACGAGCTTACAGCGAGACTAAAATATTGGCAGAAAAGCTAAAATAGTCGGGATCTCACTTACAAAAGCGCAGGGGCATCGGCTAAGCAAGGGACCTTTTGCTGAAAGCCTTGACGTGGTTGAAAACGCAGCCTTGCAACTTTTTCATTATTATTTAGCAAGGGTGCATTTTGCACAGCCAGGGAAAGCTCAGCAGAATCGGCGTTTTACAGGTGCCAACAGGCTGCTCCCACCACACTGAAGAGGCCAAGAAAAGGAGAAGATCAATTTGTTTTTCCACGCCACGCCGGGGCTTTGCCAATCACCTCCACAGCAGGGGCGATCCGAGCGGTGCTGGGCCTCAGCTGTCACCGCCGCAGCGCCACGGAGGTGGGGAGCGGCGCTTTAATTACCCCTATTTTTAGGCTCCTCGCTTTATAACCTTAATAATTTCTCGGCCTGGCTTACAAATTAAAATCTGAGCTCCCAAGCATCGCCCCTGGCCTCCAGACGGCTGGAGGGGGGGTTCCCATAGGGATGCAGCCGCCGGTGGTGGCGTGTGAGGGGGGCAAAACCCCCAAAACACCCCAAGATGTTGCTGTGAGACCCCAACCCGCCCGTGGGCTGCAAACCAACCCCCCCAGCACAACCTCGCCACATCACGGGGCCGAAGGGCCCCAGAAGGGTGCCGGGGCCCGAGCCCTGACCCCACAGGGGGCTCCCCAAAACCCCAGCCCCTGAGGAGGCCTGAGGGGAGCCCCCGACATCGCGGGCCGGGTTTTTCCCCTCAAACCGCCCCCCTCACAACCAGCATCGCCCCCACCCCCAATACCTCAGCGTGAGCAGGGGACAACGGGACCTCGACACCCCCAAAAAAAAGAAAAAAAAAAAACACAAAAAGCCCCCAAAAAAGCGCCCCCCGCTCACCTCCGCGATGTCATGGTGCCCGCCGGGAGCCGGGGCTGCGGCCTCTCCCCCTCCCTGCTTCTCACATCGACCCCTCCCCGGCTGTGTCCCCCCCCTTCCCTCCTCACGCCCCTTTCCCCGGGGTCTCCCCTCGCTTTTTTTTCTCCCCCCCCCCCCTTTTTTTTTTTCTCCCCCTTCTCGACCGCCGGCGGCCTCAGGCCCCGCACAGCGCGGCGCGGCCCGCCCTGCGTCACGGCCGCGACATCGCCGCGCGACACCGCCCCCTCCTCACGGCCGGGGGGGGCCCTGCCGGTGTCCCCCCCCCCCCCTTTTCCCGGTATCTACGGGGACCCCCCCCACACACTCTGAGTTAACGGGGGGGGGGGAGGGAGGGGTCCCTCCTATCCCATAGGGAACCCCCCCTGTGGAAAAACTACAAGTCCCAGCGTGCCTTGCGGGCGGCGTGGTGACGTCAGGCGCGGCGCTGGGTTTAGAGGGGGGAGGGGGGCCGGATGTGGGCCCCTTTGGCTCCCCGGAAGGTAAGATGGCGGAGCGGCGCTGCTCAGCGCAGGGCCCCGGCGGCCGCCATCCGCCGCCATCCGGCCGCGGGGCGCTGCGATGGGGCTCAGGGAGGGTTGAGGAGGGGAGAGGGGAGCGGGAGGAGGCGGATGGGTCGCGGATGGGCCGCGGAGGAGCGAGGGGGCCGCGGATGGAGCCTCCCGGGGCCTAGCAGGGGGTCGGGGCCTGGCTCGGCTCCGGGCTGGGGGCGCTGAGCAGCGCCGGGCTGGCGGCTGGGGAGCGGCAGCGGAGCTCTGAGGCGTGGCGGGGCTCGGGAAGCCCAGCAGGGGTGTAGGGTCGTGAAATATCGGGTGCTGTGCGTCTGCAGCTTCCCGAGTGCCCCGTGGTGAGGTGTTGAGGCATCTCACAGCAGTCCCAAGCAGCGTTCTGTGCGGGTGAGCAGTGCCCGGGGTGGGTTTCAGCTCTACAGTGTTCCTATTTGCATTGTCTATAGGAAGCGTCTAAGAACCATTAGGCTGGTGCAGAGGGTTGATTTGTGATTCTTCCTATCGGTTTTGGCATCTCAAATGTTGCTCTGTGCATCTAGTGATGCGTGTTTGTTGTTCTGTTCGCATCCACAGATGGCGGGTGAGAAGAAGCCGGCCCAGAAGGCAGGAGAGAAGAAGCCAGGCCAGGAGAAAGCGGGCAACAAGATGAAGAAGCGTAAGAAGCATTCCAGCCGCAACCCTGTCTTGGCTCGGGGTATTGGGAAATACTCCCGGTCAGCCATGTACGCCAGGAAAGCACTGTACAAGCGCAAGTACACTGCTCCAGAAACAAAGGTATAATGATGGTAAATGCTGCGTTTAAGTAGTTGTGTTGTCTGACAACTTTTCGTGGTGACTTCAGTTTGAAATCTCATTTATTTTCCGTTTTACTTGCTTACAGATAGAAAAGAAAAAGAAAGAAAAGCCTCGAGCAACTCTCAGCAAGCCAGTTGGCGGAGACAAGAATGGGGGCAGCCGTGTGGTTAAAGTCCGCAAAATGGTAAGAAAAAGCCGAGGTGGTGTAGGGCTGCAGCACCGAACTTTTGGCTAGAGGCTGTGCCTCCTGATCAGGGTTGTGCAGCAGCCTGACTGCAGCCAGCAGTACTCCCAACCCACGCCGTGTATCGCTGAGCTGTGTGCAGTTATCTGCTTGATACAAGTCCATTGACTTCTCTGGGGAGTTCTCTGGGTGGTTCTCTGGGGGAGATGCCTGTGATTTAGCAGGCAAAAGTGGGATATTCTCTGCCAGGTGAATTGCTGTGCTGAACTGGAGGTATGCTCAGAAACACAGATCTGGTCTCAGCTTCTGTAGGTGCATCGTTGTGTAGCAAACGCTGTTATGGACTGTTCCTGAAGAGCTGGTTGCAGTAAAACCTTTTAGAGAGATCATCTTTATAGAGAGAACTGTATGTCTTCGAGAAGAAAGAAAGCTTTCATTATGTTTTAGAGTTTATCTCATGGAATACTGGTTGGTAGAACGTTTTTGTTCCTTTTCTTCTAGCCCAGATACTACCCAACTGAAGATGTCCCTCGCAAACTTTTGAGTCATGGCAAAAAACCCTTTTGCCAACACAAGAGGAAGCTGCGGGCCTCGATTACTCCAGGAACTGTTCTTATCCTTCTGACTGGTCGTCACAGGGGCAAGGTAAAGGGGACCATTCTTGTATTCAGTCCACGTTGGCTCACACAGCAGCTTTGTGGCACTTCTGTGCTGAAAACGTTTTGACCGGGTCACCCTGGATGACCAGCTGGTGTCATGGGGCACTGCTCAGCCACCAGGTGTGAATCTGCAAACCCGATTGTGTTCTGTGTGTTCTGTGTAGACGGCTTTCTCCTCTCCTGCCTTTAAGAGAAATAGTCTTTAAACTAATCACCTTCTACACAGAGCTAGAAGTAAAACAGGCCAATCCAGTTGTTTATACAAGATGAAGGGAGTCCTGCTGCAATTTTAAAAAGTGTAGATCCGTGTCATGCTCATTTGGCGCTGTGGAATAGCAGGGCTGATGCCTGTTCATGTTCCTGTTGCAGTGAGACCAAAACTTTGGCTAGCTGTTAGGAGGAATTACAGTTTTTTTGAATTCCTTCCATTATTATGCAGTGATACCAGCAAAGCTGTACTCTGACAAACATTGGTAGCTCAGGTCGTGTGGTGGCTACTTCTCATGTAGCACAGTTGCATCCGTGGCTACTTCATCAACACGTGTAGCAGCAGCGTGGGCTGCTACAACAGGATCCCAGTTTGGCTGCAGTATTTTCCAAATGTCAAAGAAGTAACGCTGGGACCAGAGGACTAACGTCATCTCATCTCTTTTCAGCGTGTCGTCTTCCTGAAGCAGCTTTCTACTGGCCTGTTGCTTGTTACAGGTAAAAATAAAAAGTTGAGGGGTTTGGTCCAGGTGTGTCTATGGGGTTAGTAGTGTTTGTGAGCTGCACGCAGATGGCTTGGTGTGTTACCTGCTCGTGTAACTATGAGGAGTCACGTTTTGTGACTTCGCTGGGAGGTGAGCAGGAGATAATGAAGCTGTAATGTCTAGAGGAGATTGGGAAGCGGCCTCAACTTCTCTAGAGGCTGCAGAGAAGGGTTTTGTTGACTTCTTTTTTAGCTGTAAGCATCTCACGCACCACAAAAATGCAACTTAGAAGTGGTGGCTGGTGCCAGAAAAGCTAACTTTCTATCCTGCCTGTCTTGTGCCTTTAGGACCCCTGGTCATCAATCGCGTCCCTCTGCGCAGAGCCCACCAGAAGTTTGTTATTGCTACTTCTACCAAGGTGGATATTTCGGGAGTGAAAATTCCCAAGCATCTCACTGATGCGTACTTCAAGAAGAAGAGGCTGCGGAAGCCCAAGCACCAGGAAGGAGAGATCTTTGACACTGAAAAAGAAGTAAGGAAGACCATTGCTTGTTCTTTGTGAATGTCCTTGTTACTTAAAGCCAGGCTGGAAAGGGAGAAATTCTGTGAAACAACGGACAACTCGATTTTAAGTGGTCCCCTATAAAGCAAGGTGATGCTGTTAAAATTAATTACAGCAGCACTGAGATGAACCCTTCTAAATCTGGGGGTTGTTTTCTGCTTCTACCCTAGCAGAACAGCAGCAATGATTATTCTAGTTGAATGTAGGCTTATGGTTTTTTTTGCTTGTTTTGTTTTTGTGTGGCTTTTTTGCTTGTTTTTGACCAAGAAACACCTTTACTGCCGTGATACTGCCAACAGCCTGCTGCTGGCTCTGATCACCTGCAGCATAAGCCAAACAGTGGCTTCAGTTCTCTCCACCACCTCCGGTCTCCTACCACCTTTCCCATATTTAGAACAAACGGAGAAAACATTTCCTGAAAATGCGAGAACTCAGGGTTTGCCCTGGATTTTCACATCTCTCTAGAAGAGTCTGAAGTCATTCTGTAGGATTGTAACATTATTCTTCCTGCTCTTCCTAGAAATACGAGGTAACGGAGCAACGCAAGAAAGACCAGAAGGCAGTGGATTCCCAGATCCTTGCACAAATCAGGAAGGTGCCTCAGCTCCGTGGGTACCTGCGTTCTACATTCTCTCTCTCAAACGGAGTCTATCCTCACAAATTGGTGTTCTAACTGTTCTGAAAGCACCGCATTAAATTTGAGGGGAAAACACAAGGATTTCTGGTGTCTTCATTGCATTCCGTAATTGCATGCGTTACGTAAATCTTACAAATAGTTGCGTAAAGGACAGTAAAACTATTTGTGGTATAAAGCTCTGAGGGACTATATGCAGATGACTAGAATTTTGAGTGAGTGCATATGGTTTGGGGAGTGGTGGTGCTTTGTTTTTGTGAGATTTGGGGCTTTTTGATTGGTTTTGCTTTTTTCTTGCACTATCTGGTACGAACAGAAGAGAAAAAGCAGTTGCATTTCAAATTGCTTCACTGTAAATGAGTTGGAGAAAAAATAAACGAGTTATCTTCTGGGAATAGGGGATGTAAATGCTGGCTGAATACCCTTCAGGACACGCTCCAGAATAAACATCCAGCTCGGTGTCAGTGCCGGTGGAGTTCTCTGCATCCCTACTGCTGAAACCAGTGCTTCAGGTATCTTCTGTGAAGAGCAAGGTCGTAGCAACAACCCACTGCCGGGTGACTCATTAGCATTTTACAGTTTGTATAGAGCTTTGTTGAAATGATATTTCTGATGAACTGCTTTGATCCATCAATCACTACATAAACCCTGGCAAATATAGCAGCTTCTCAGAGGCATTTCAGGAGCTGTGCCTTGCATTTTTAAGTGGAAACACTGGGGATAGTCTCGTGAGTTTTGCAGGGTAGCTTAACTTTGGAATCAACAAAATTTGGAATGTATGTTCCTTCCCAAATCCCATGTTTGTTTCCTGTTTATCTGTGGGCTTTGACATCTTTAGTCGGGAAGCAAAAATCCTCACCATTGCAGTACCTGTAGAGATAAAAACAAAACCATGACTTCTAATTCTGTAGTCTGAGAAATTAGTTAAAAAGCTGTAACAGTTTCTGTGAAAGGCCAGTATATCGCTGTCCTAGGAGACTTGGGGAGTCAGCAGATTTTCTTATCTTAGAAATCAGCAGCAGAAAGAGTAGAGAACGATCATCCTGCCTGCTTGCTTTCTCTGTTGAGGTCAGTTATCAGATCTCTGGAAGAGGATGTTTGGGCAGTAATAGCTCTGCTCTTACAGAAGCTGAGGATGTACGTTATTAACAAATCTGGCATGCCTGAGCTCTTTCTTAGCCAGACTTAGGCAGGAAACCAGGCTTATATAACTGCACCATCTGTCTTACCATTAATTCATAGCTGAAAGTAGCCAATGGGGTCAAACTTGACAGGGAGTTGAGATTTCATCTAATTCATCTGAGCTTTGTGTAAAGGCTAGGAAAGGGAGTAATAAGAGCCCTCACTGAGGTGGAAGCTCACATCTTGTCTCATACTAGTCACGAGAGCATTGATGAGGAAGGAGGAGTCAGGCTTTATGTGCTCCAGAAGCAATGGGAGGAAAAAAAAGTCAAAACACTGGAGAATACCTGGCTCTGGGTTCTTGCACATGAGGGACTCTGCTCGTTCTATAGCTAATGCTGGCTGGTCCTGCAGAGTATGGAGGTATAGAACACTAATTAATTACCATCCTCTTGATAATGTAAAACTTGATGTTAGCCTGGTTCAGCAGAGGGAGCCAGTGAGCAAGCTTTGTCTGAATGCAGCACTCCTGGCTGCTGCCTGGGTGTGCGTCTCATGACGCTCGGCGAGGTTCTGCCCTGTGCTGCTCCAGGAATCTGTTTATTTTTCGCTGTCGTCAGAACTACATTTGTGATGAGTTGCATCTTTTCGTTGTACGTGGTGTGGTGGGTGAGGGGTATAGTCAGAGGCTTCTTAAATTGGCGTGAGATTTTGCTGCAGTGAGGGGACTGGCCTGTTTACATAAATCAGCTCTAAAAAGCCTAAAAAGCATTGCACGCATCTCACTGCTAGCACTAAAATAAATTTACCGGTACTACCAAAGGAAAATTGTTCGATGTTCAGAAATCTGACTTAAAGAAAAAAGTCTATGTAGGAATACTTAAATGGGTAAAGGGTAAAACAAGAAAGTAGACCTCCTTATCTATATAATTTGTAGCTCCATGCAGTATTGCAAAGCCTGCAAACCAAGATTCAGTTGCGCAGTTGTGGTCTAAGAACACTTAAGAGGTGCTAAGGCTTCCATCCTTCCCCTCTCTGGGAATGGGGAAGTTGTAATAAAATAGTTCTGCTGGCTTGTCTAAGAATAGCCAGGCATTCAGACGTAATGGTGTTTTCTGTAATTATCAATTACTTCGACACATTCCTCGTTTGTGTATCAGACGATGTGAAATAACACTGAGAACCATTAGCCTTGTTTACGGCATGGGGAGGCTGTGACTCCCGGTGTGCTGTCAGGATGTGATTTGGTAATGTAATTCAGTTCTCTTCCTAGGTCTTGGTGCAGAGGAATGGTCTCGTGTGCTGCTGCCTCCTCTGCCCCGCTACTGTCACTTGTCTGACTAGGTGGTGAGCCAGGAGCTAAAGCAGCCTGAAACACAGCCCTGTGAGAGGGGGGAGGGATGAATGTTTCCTTCAGGGATCTAAAGCAGCACTGAGTCACTGTTGGCCCAGATGAATGTTGGTGTCAGTACAAAGGACGTGGGAGCAGGCCAGTTTCTGGGGATGCTGGTGGTTAAGTCAAATTTTAACATCAAATCAAGCCTTTGCAGTGCCAAGCAGTTCCTCAGGCTTCACGGCAGAAAATTGGGGACGGTAAAACCCTCATCTTTCATGAGGAAAAGTAGCCTGTGGACAGCTGTGATTTGTCTCACTCTTAACCTCTAAAATATGTCCCTTGAGTTCTGTGAAATCCAGCGTTTCTCTGAAATGCTTTGGACTGGGGGATGGAAAAGAGGAAAAATGAGGTCTGTACAGATGGCCAACTGAGAAACAATGTGAATGTTCCGAAGGATTTTTCAATCTAGATAATACTGTCCGCCACCTGAAAAAGACTCCCATCAAATAAAAGCTTTTGTGTGCGTTCTTGCTGTCCCACAGCTTTTCTCATTCTGAGCATGTAAACAGATCTGCAGTCCTGGCTAGCTGAGTCATTGCTTTTCACTGAGCATCCCCCACAGAAGAAGCTAGAGACATCCAAAGCCTCAGTCACCCAATGAAAAGTGCTGGAGATGTGCAGGTCCAAAAATAGTGACAGACTCAACCACAGCAGCACTTCATTAGCATCAAATGTGCTCTTTGCTTCAGCTGCCTAATAAAGTGATATGTAATTATAATAAAGCATCCTTGTGAGAGGAAAGACGGAGGGATATCGGCTTTCTTGGGGAATTGGTAATAAGATGCAATGCCTTATTAGCTGTGAGCACCTATTTTTACCTATTAGCTGCTTTTGTGAAATGACCTGGTGGATTGAGTCCAGGCCAGAGAGGCCCTGTCCCAGCTGCTGTGTTGGCAGTCTCAGGAAGCAGGCATTAGCTCAGCTGCTGGGACCAGGAGCCTTAGGGGAAGCTGAAGCTCAGTTGCAAGACAAGGTACTCTCCAGTGCCAGATTCGTGAAGAATGTTACTTTTTGGCATTTCAGGTTAGATGTGCTTTTTTTTTTTTTTCTGTCTGTACTGTTTTAACCAGGTGTTGAATCCCTTTCTTTGCTGAAATATGCCCAGATATCCATCAGTCATTTATTGAGTTCACCTCTGCTATAGCATACCTGCAGAATGTGCCTCGTCTCCCAGGGGCAGCTGAACCTTTTTTTTTCTCAGCGTATTTCTACCTGATCCTTGTCTTTCCTCTTGTCATAGCTCACAGAACCGTTGCTATACATGTATGTCTACCCAGCCCCACTTCTGGAAAAGTTGTTTGGGATCTTCTCACAAGCTCAATAAAGAGAACTTGGGAATGGTTTATTTGTCTTCACCACCTGGAGAAAGCTCTGCTTTAACCTCACACTGTAGGCAAGATCAGCTGAGAAACCATTCACAGACAAGGAGAGCTGGCTTAGGCCGCTTTCCTCTAGCAAGTGCAAGATAACTCCTTCCCCTCTTCTATTGCTGAGTCTTATCTCATTTTAAGTAATTCAAGCACTGGAAACCCCATCCAATAGATTTTTTACTAACACAATTTGTTCTAGATTCTCTGTATATTCTTTCAGTGCATTTTGTTTCCTAAAGTGAAGAGGGCTTCTTGATTTCTCCTTATTAAGAACAACAAAAAGTAGTTTTCTAACCACTGCTTAAAACTAGGCAAGCAATTCTCCTGCTCAGTTTGAAACTGGACTGCAGAGCAGCCCGGCTATGAAGATTGTGTTACTGATGTCTCTTAAAGCTCTGTAAGGATAAGAGATGACACAATTTTCCTGTGCGGTTTAGGGCATTAAACCTACAAATATTAGTAGCTCCTAATGCATGCAGAGTTCCTAGTAACTTATGTGAGGATGCAGTAAAATGGGAACTCCTTACCTGCTAATTTGATTCCTTTAGTTCTCCTACATTACAGTCTGCGCTTAAGCACTTGCAACTCACATTGTTTAAGCAATTACAGCAATTAAATCCATATTTGTATAAGGATCTTATGCATAGTAGTTCTCAATATATTATTTCGTATTGTTCAGGAAGCCACTAATTGAACAAAGAGAGCCAGTTCTACGGGCTGTAGTCAGCATTTGTCATGCAAGAGGGCTGGTCTGTGAGGATTACATGCGGAATTTAACATGCTTACCATTAAGCGACCATGACATTTCTTGTTTAGTTGTTTGTTTGTTTTTTTTCCTTGTTTTGCAGATTCATTACTGTATAGTTTAGTCTATTATGTTTGTACAAGACAGTCAGCTAAAAGACTTAGAATCTCTGGTGACGTTGTGTTTCTGCACTCTCACCAATTAGCAGTTCCTAGCACTGCCTGCAGAATTTTTCTAACAGTTGCAATAAACAGCTTCTCATACTTTACACGCACTGAGCACATTGGCTTTGTGACACCCAGCAGAGGTAAAAACTGCCATTATAACACCAAGAAACTGTACACAAAGGTAAAAAGATTTATCCAGTCCATTGGAGCACGCCAGGGGGATGCTGAGAACCTCACCAAGCAGCACTAGAGAAGGCTTTAAAGCCTCACGAAGAAAATAGAAGACTAAACTAGAAGCAATTACATTTCATCTATTCTGTCAGTCCTATGTGATCTAGAGGTTTTTCACTTGCTTGACAGATGCACTTAGAATGTAATTGTTTTTAAAATTAAGGTCTTCAGGTATAACACATGGCATCCTATTGTTCAAAAGGCTCATTTTCACACAAGGAAAAGAAATACAGAGACTAAATGTGCAAAAAATAGTCCTAGGCAGAAATTTTATGTCCTTTATGTACAAGGAAGGGTGGTTATGTTTCAGAACAAGGTAGTATGAAGGCCCTAAAAAGAATAATGCACGCTTAAAATGTTTCTTGGGAGACGTTTGGGTAAAATCACCATTCAGATTCCTGATGTAAATGTCCTGCTAAGCTGAAGTGAAAATCTGCTTCATGGAGTTTTGTTGAAGTTAGTGGGCAACCATGGCTGTTCCTTAAAATAAGCACAAAAAATAAACAAACACCTCTCTGGAATCAGAGAACCAAAACAGCAACTATTGCTCCAACACATGGCAAAACTTCTGTACATTGCACATTATCCACATGGTTTCCCTCTGAACTAGCACAGAAAGTGCAGAAAGGGCATTGGAAATCTGGAGCTTTAAATTTGTGTGAGAGAAAAGAAGCAAACACGTGCCTATGCTAGCAGCACACAGGATGAAAATACTGGCTTTGGTATTGTACACAAAAATCTGTGGTTTATCTAATCCAATACTCTGGGAAAGTACGCTTTGTAAATGCTTTGTAAATAAATAGGACTTCATCAAGTCGATGCCTAGCATCATCATGTAATCATCTCCTAACACAGGCAACCCATGAATCTCCAAACTGGCTAACAGCTTGAATCAAAAAATGAAAATAATATGAACACCGTAAAAAATTATGTGGCTTGGGCTTACTTGAAATAACAGCTGATTTCACAAATACCTGAGAAGAGTGTCCCAGCGTGAGCCTGTCAGTGCAGCTGTCTCCTGGGGGGGTTTCAGAATAATCGTTAGAATCTGTCATGCACAATCCATAGCCCTGTGACAGCAGAGGAAGAACGGGGTGATGAGCACAACGCACGTAATATGGCCACTGCATTGGGTGCGAAAGGCTGAGCTATTTGTGAACTATTTGAGTCTGTTTGTGAACCGATAATCTAATGAAGGCAGTGATGCTGCAATAGTCCTCCAAAGAGTTGGTTGGCCTTGCAGACTGACAGTGCTGCTCTCAGTTCTTCCATTGCCTGATTGCTCGTGAAGTTATTTTACTTGAAGGGTAATTAACTGTTCTTCATGGTTTATCTGCAGGCTACTTGTGATGCTCTTTTTAAACAAATGCTGCTATGTTGTTAAGCATAAAGCCAAGGGTTTATAAAACAATTTCAGAAGAGTGATTTTACCTGTCAACACTGGGATTTTATTAACACTTGACATTCAAATGCAGCATTAATAAACTCAGCTCTACAACATTACAAAGAAACTGTCCTACCTCTAGCAGCATGAAAATATTTCCAACCATGCCGGCCTCATCTGGGGGCCAGTCCATCACAAGTCTGTGAAATGATGATTTATTTGGCCTTTACTGGCTTCTGCCATCTGTCTGTAAGGAACAGAAGGAAAAACAGGTGAGTCATAGTGAGCAGAGCAAGACTGCACCTCTCACAGAAATCAGCAACATCCCTTCGCTAACAAAACCACCGTAGACATCTATACCCTTTTTTGTTTGTCTCTCTCATATTTATACTCAATGTAAGTTGCTCACCTGCTGTGGCTTTATTGCATAACAGTTCTTACTCTTCCTTTAAAAGTAGATTATTGGCTGGAAAATACAGGAAAAGAACAAAGTCCTTCAAGAAAGAAAGGAAGGGGAGGCCGGCACTAAGGGAAGAGCACCTTTGGAATTGTGGGCACTTACAGCTGCAAAACAACACCACACAGAGAGCAAAATTGTTCTCCCCAGAGGAGAAGGCATTCCAATTTGCACTGCATGGCTTCAGTTCTCAATTAGTGGCTTTCAATTTGAGTTTGTTTTGAATGCCTGTCAGCACTGAAGAGAAAATCAGTGCAGTGTATAGCATTTGCTCAGACCAGGGATTCACTGACCTGGCTTCCTTTTCTTAGGAAAAGGGTAGTTAGTGCTGCAGTGCCTGTAAGAACCTGCTAATTAAGTCTTCACAGGATCTTGGAACTGATTAGTGAATTTCAAGTAGAAGACAATGATAATAGATGCTCAAAAGCCACCTCGTCAAAACTCCTCACTTAAAATCGAGTTTTGGCTTTTTCTTTTGTGTCCTGTTGTTTCAGACTTTCTGGTCACTGTTTTCTAACACCCTTGCAAGTTATACCTGTTATACCTCCTTAGAGGTGTGCTCATGGAAGGCAAATCATTTTTAGATGAATAAAATGTAATGACTTTGGGAGTTTATTCCCAATATTGCTGTCCTGGCACAGGTGACTGAATAGATTTTGCAACAGGGTCAGCATACATTCATCCATAACTTACAAAGACCCAGCTCTTGCCTTTTGCAGTAAATGCCTGCCTCAGGCTTTTCTCTCTGGATGACACCTACAAAGCAAGGCTTCTTTGATGGAAACAAGCTGGCAAAATGCTTCTTCTTGCCATCGTTGAGTAATTCCTCCATCATTCCCTCCTTTACTGTTTCTCCCTGCATACAAGCTACTACATGACGTTCCCAAAGCTGCCTTTCTTTTTTTTTTTCTTTCTCCTTCCTACAGATCCTTCTGCTTTCTCCCTGCCATGGGTATGGAAATTACTTTGACTAGAGAAAACAGCAAATGGACTTTAAGAAACCATCTTGTCCTGTTCCATGAGATCATGCCCCCATCGGGCCCAGAAGGCAATCCTCCGAAGGCAATCCAGTCCATTACCTCACCACAGGAATGGGAACGGCTTCCCAATGTCTGCTCTGTATCTCCTCAGCTGCATTTTAAGCCCCTAACGTCTTGTCCTGTCAATAGCAGCTTATTTCTTCTCTCTCTGCTTCACTCTTTCACATATTACCATGTCTCCTCTCTGTCTTCTCTTATCCAGACTAAACATACCAAACCCTTTCAAAATTTCCCCATAGGCTGTACTTTCAAGTTGCCTGACTGCTCTCATCAAGACGTTCTCCAGCCCATCAGTGGACTTCTTGAAAAGCAGTGGCCAGTTCCAAATTCAGCTCTCCAGGGCACGCTTCATGTTTTACTTTTAAGCAGTTCTGTTCCGTGTCTGTAAAACATTACAGTAAGATTTTGGTTTTGAATGAACTTTACAGCTGCTACAGAAGGACAGATAATAATAAAAAATAAGCGGTATAGACAAATTCTTGTCAGTAATAGCAGTCCCAGCTTTCCACCCACTTACCCATTCATACATTTCATTTTGCTCTATTTATTATATGTACGTTAAATTCTCAGTGTCAAAATATTCCTAACCTTACCATATGATGGATTTAGACTGAGATATATGAATGAAATTAAACCAGCCTGATATTTACAAGCTTTCCTAGATAATTTGACTTTCTGGCACCCCAAAAAGCCATGAAAACTTAGTTTATTTTACTCCCAAAGTGTTTCCTGTAAGATAGCGAGACATTTATCAACAAGAAATGAAACACCCAACATGAATTTGTTTCATTTTTTCGATTAGTTCTGCTTTGTCACAAGCAAAAACTAAGCAACTTTATTTGTAAGGAGTAGCTTCTGAATTGGAATAGATAGCATTTTTGGCTAGGATAGGCAGATCATTAGGGTAGCAGAAAAATGCCAAAGCCTGATGAAGATATTAGACAAACAGAATATTGATGGGATGGTAGTTAATTTAGATGTTTCTTGACCTGACCTGTACAGTTCAAGGGAAACGTATTTTTGTTACAGAATACAAAGAACATGAGCACGTTGGGCCACATATCCTTTCTCCAGACTTTAATTCTAATTACCAGCTAATTTCAGTTCAGTGAAGCACTGTTGGCATGACAAGCTGTACAAGTGTTAATGTTTAAAAGAAAAAAAAAAAAAAAAAAAAGTTGACAGACCTGCCTAATGTCTGTCAGGATTAGGCAAATTCAGGTAGGGTAGGTACCTTCACAAGCAGACACAATCCTCGCTGTACTGGGGACTTTGTAGCAGTGAAGACCATCCCAGGGGAGCGTGAAAGGAAAAATGTACTTTATCCCTGTATTGTTACATTGCAAATGCCAAAATTGCAAAATTAAAACATTTTTTGTTAAATATTCTGTAAAAACTCTGTCCAGCTTTTACTCAACTAAAATAAGTGCCTGTGCAGGGGCATCCTGAAGGGGAAAGAGAACTTCTTTCTCCCAGGGATGTGAGTTTTGTAAAACAGCTCTTGTTCAACATGAATTGACAAGAACTTTGCCTCCCCAGCCATACCATGAAGCTAGCAGCCATGTACCCAGCAGGAGCAGAGCTCCCAGGGCACAGCATCGTGGCACCTGCACGTACACCCCTTGCTGCTTCCACACCTTGTGATACAGCTGCTGTCCCCATGCTTCACTTTTCCATCAGGCTCTGGCGACGCGAACATCCTTCTCCTCCCCCGGGAAGCCCGAAGGCAGGTTTGACAACATGCTTCAATCAGCGCTGAATGAACATTTCAGGGAGTCTCGTGAATCAGATTCCAACCTCGGAGATCACCGCACCCATCTCCTGCAGGAGTCGTGGACAGGGAGTTAACATCCTGTTTGCCTGGCCGTACGCAGGGGCGCTGTGACAGCACCGTGATCCAGGGGTTAACACGTCCCATTTGCTGCGTGACCTGCTGAGGATGGCTTCACGTTGCAAGTCCCTGTAAAATACAAGTGTGAAGTAAAACAGTTGGGGTAGAGGAGGAAAATATGCTGCATTTAAAGATGAGAGAGCTTTGACATGTTTAACTGATCCATTCTCATTTTTTAGCTATCAAAGATTTTAAATTATATCAGGCCATAACTGTGGGACTAATAAAAGTGGAACTAATACTGATTTTGCTAACATTAAAGCTGACGTCTCTTAAGACAAAATAGCAAAAAAAAAATCAACCAAACAAAAAAAACAGACATTTTAGATGTTGGCCTTGGGACAAAGGACATCTTTGAGTAACCAGGCAATGCTCCTAAAAGAAAAAACAAAAGTCTGTATGTTCTGTATTTGTAAACGAAATTCTTTCTTGTTATCAGTGAATAACTCTCAAACACAGAGATTCGAAGGATTAATATTTCAACCAGTTTACATGGAAAATTCTAGAAAAATGTTGAAATACAAATGTAGAAACTCAAACTATTTCTTGAGACTGTAAAGGAAAATTAGCTTATGACACTTTTTCTTCCAAAGAGTTTTATATAAAACTTGTAAAATAAGTGGTAAATTTGAATGAAACTAGAGAAACTTCTGATGAAGGTTTATTTTGGCTTTGTGTATTAGCCCCACCTCTATGCAGACCACTTTCAGCATTACAATAGCACTGCCAAGCAGCCCTCCTCTCCTCTCCGAGAACTAAACACTGCAGATCTTGAAGCCTACATTGACGAAAAAAACTAACATTTTCGTAACCAATTCTTGAAAACTGATATTAAAATCACAGAATCACAGAATTTTCTAGGTTGGAAGAGACCTCAAGGTCATCGAGTCCAACCTCCAACCTAACGCTAACAGCCCTCCACTAAACCATATCCCTAAGCTCTACATCTAAACGTCTTTTGAAGACTTCCAAGGATGGTGACTCCACCACTTCCCTGGGCAGCCTGTTCCAGTGCCTCACAACCCTTTCAGTGAAGAAGTTCTTCCTAACATCTAGCCTAAAACTCCCCTGGCTCAACTTAAGCCCATTCCCCCTCGTCCTGTCACCAGGCACGTGGGAGAACAGGCCAACCCCCACCTCGCTACAGCCTCCCTTGAGGTACCTGTAGAGAGCGATAAGGTCGCCCCTGAGCCTCCTCTTCTCCAGGCTGAACAAGCCCAGCTCCCTCAGCCGCTCCTCGTAGGACTTGTTCTCCAGGCCCCTCACCAGCTTCGTCGCCCTTCTCTGCACCCGCTCAAGCACCTCGATGTCCTTCTTGTAGCGAGGGGCCCAAAACTGAACACAGTACTCGAGGTGCGGCCTCACCAGAGCTGAGTACAGGGGGACGATCACCTCCCTAGCCCTGCTGGTCACGCTGTTCCTAATACAAGCCAGGATGCCGTTGGCCTTCTTGGCCACCTGAGCACACTGCTGGCTCATATTCAGCCGACTGTCCACCATCACTCCCAGGTCCTTCTCTGCCTGGCAGCTTTCCAACCATTCCTCTCCCAGCCTGTAGCTCTGCTTGGGGTTATTGCGCCCCAGGTGCAGGAAATCCTCACATCTCACTCAGGTTGTTTGGGATACTGACAATTTAACATTACAAACCCTGAGAAATGCTTTATAAAGAGGACCTTGTAGTAATTTGTATGAGTTATATAAAACCACCTTGTTCCGTTTGTATTTTTACCATGTCAAACAGAATATTGTAGCAGATTTTTTCACTTACTTTTTTCCTCATTTTACTGCACCAGTTTTCAGGGAGGTTGAATTTTAAAACAGTACAGAATAGCTGTCTGGTTGCATGTGGGGTTGCTCCCCTGGTTGCTCCCCTGGGGAGTTCAGTTGTACCCAAAACCTTCCACTGGGGGCACTTTCTGATGGGAGAAAGGGCTCCGTACGTGTTTTCTGGGGTCCTATTTTAAATTCATCTCAGTGTTCCGGTTAGGGTTACGTTTAGGGTTGTTCAGAAAGAGCGAAGACACAGAGTCCAGTTGCATGTGGGGCTGCGTAAAGGCTCCCCTGGGGAGTTCAGTTGTACCTACCTATTTTTGGATATTAATAATGAGTCTTCTGAGACATTAGAGATTCAGAAATTCAGGACAACTGCACAGGGAACTGTTCATCTTCCAGCCACTCTTCCTCACTGATGGGCAGCATTTAAATACTTCCCATCACAAAAGGCTACTTGTGTTAAATTTTTGAACAAGAAAATGAGACATAGGATTACTAAGAGTAATATTAAACTAAGAGTAATACTAAATGCTGGCTTTCTTGTGTTCTGCATGTGAAATACCACAAACAGAATTGAAGTGTAAGCTGTTATTTCATTTACAAGCCCGATATGAGTCAACATCACACAGCTGCAGAGAAAGCCAATATGATATTGAAACACTTGACATGAGCATCGCATGGAAAACACAGAAAGTAGTAATCCGTCCAGAGCATTTTGTGCTGTAAGGCCTTATCTGAAGAACTATTGGAAGAATGACAACACTTCCAGAACACACAGCCTACAAAGTCTGAGAGAAGTGGGTCCATCAATGCAGAGACAACAGAGGAGTTGTGGTCACAGCCTTCACACGTGAAAAAGACTGCACATATGGGGAAGGAAATAATCTGTTCTCCGTGACTACAACTGCTGGAACAAAACCAAAAAGGCTTAAATTACAGTAGCAGAAGTTCAATTAAGTATTAGGAAACTCCCTAAAAGTAAGGACAATTGAACAATGGGAGAGATTGCAGTTGGTCTCTGGATGGGACAAGTGTCACAAACAGAGTAGTTACCTCTTGGGTCGCAGCACTGGATTAGATCACCTCTAAGAAAACATTCTAACTTTTGGTTTTTTTTTTTTTTGACTCTCTAATTTACATTTACATTTATTTCATGCCCAATTTACCAAGGCTATATTTGTATGCAGGTATCACACTCATTTCCCATTTTACAGTTGCCCTTACTCATTTTTCTAATTTGTTCTCCTTGCCATCAGTCAGTCTTCTTCAGGGATTATTGTAAATATACCAAAATGAGAAAAATGAGAATATTTTTTCTTTGCAATTAAAAAGAATACATTTTTGAAGTTTGAGATTGTTTCATTTCACTGTCTAGTTTGTCCTTTCTTCTCTGTTGAATACTGACTTTTTCCATTTCAGTCCTTTGTAAGTTTTACATGGAAACAAATGAAGAAACTGTATTTTCTAACCACAGTTAGTGAGCCAAGAAGCACCAGTTTTCCTTGCATAGTGGCATTATTAATGATGGCATTCGGGCTCCCTAAATAGCATACATGAGGCAGAGGAGCCAGGATTCAGGGTATGGAAATCTGGTTATTGCAGATCACATTAAAATAGCAACTACTTCTCCTCATTCACACATTTCTTAGTGTCACAATGGAAAATAAAACTAAAATGGCAATTTCTAAATGAACAGAAAGATATATGGCAAAGCCTTAGGATGAAAAGAATTTCCACCATACATATTACAATTGTGTCAAGGTAAAATTAAACTGGAGGCCAAGACAATGCTCCTTTAAATTCCACTGCACAATAAGAAATGGTCATTTTGAGGCAAGAAGAGTGAATTTCCATTTTCAGCTCACAGGGCTGAATAGACCACGAGCCTTTCCTGCTAAACCTCAGCCACCACGATGCAGAGAAGTCCAAGGACACGTTCAGCTGTGGGACTGGGACCAGTGCAAAAGGGAGCTGGCTCTGGAGCCCAGCCTCCAGGCAGGACCACAGCCCCAGCCCTAGCCGTAGGCAGCTGCCCCATCTGCTCAAAAACAGTGCAAAAGACTGATTTTCTGTGCAAGCGTAAGGATTTTATATCCTCGCCTTGAGTATTTATGTCACAAAGTTATTCTAGTCTTTTTTAGAAGTCATACCATCTCCCATAACGTAGTACCAGACTTCTCTGTGGTTGTTGCAATGTGCCTCTGAATGCTACACCGAAGTTACAGTGGCTGACATTTTCTGGTGACATCCAGAACAAAAAATCATATTTTTTTTTTCATTATATTATACAAGATCTTCTGCACCAGATGCTAGACAAATAGCACTGGATTTGCAGAATTTATTACAGGATCAGGGCCTTAATACTGAAAATTTCATGTGTAAATCAATGTCAGCATTCCATGCTTTGTAAGCTCGTAGATCGTGCAATATGCTGTTGGCTCCTGAATAGTGGCCATGCAAGACAATTTAGTAAATCTTACACTAGCCAGTGATTATTTTATTAAGCTGTGCTGAGGCGGGACAGGACATGGTTCTCAATTTTATGGCATTAGATTAATTCAGTAACTGGTTTTGAACTTTAAATTGCCAAATCAAAGAACTCTAAAATTCAGAACTCCAAATAAATAAATAAATAAATATGAAATGGTAAACATTGCTTGTGTTCGGCTTGGGATATCTTCCCACAGATATGCCTAAAAGGGATTTGTAAAACGCCTGCGCTATTTCCAGTTCACAGTTAAGTGGCCTGCGTTTCACTCGGGGCAGCTCAGGTTACCTACCTCGCACAGAAACGCGTGGATTGGGATCCTCGGAGCCTGCCTGTGCTGCGAGAAACTGTCTGCCAAGCCCCAAGCAAGTGACAAAGCACAGCCTCTGGCCAGTACATAATTCAGCCACGCACCTCCTTCTGTGCCTAGCCTGGCATGAATGCATCCAGAGTTACACGTGGCTTTCTTCTAGCTCCGAGTCAGCTCTTTATTCAAAGACAAGGCCTGGGATTATATTTCAAGGCAATTAGTGGATTGAATCGACAGCTATATCAAACCCCGATTCTCCATCTGGGAGCTGCTGTGACAACCATATTCCTCCGGGACAGAGCAGTCCATAAAGCCCTGGAAGGAGCCTATGAGAGCTGGAGACAAAGAATTCTCAGCCTGGGGTTACCCAGCTATGAGACAGACTTTTAGAGAACAACAGACGCATCCAAAACCAGGCCACCTCTAGAAAACATTGCAAATCTTTTTTGTTGACAAGCCTTTCTGGCACGAGTGTTGCTTGTGAACATCACATTTTACTCCCAACCCTGCTATTCGTATTGATTTTGCAGTAGATGTTCCAACTGGTACCATGATGGTATTAGAAAATGTAAAGAGAATTTCTTTTTTCAGTATAACACTGAAATGTATACACACTTTTCTTTTCTCTTCCTCTATTTCTGTCTCATATGAATGAATGAAAACAATATAAAACTCCTACTCTGGCAACAAAACAGTAACACTAGTCACTATCTTGCAATGAAATATTGTGACTAATCTAACCTCAGCAGCTTTCCCATTCCTCCAAGGAGACCTTGTGAGCACAGCTTATCTCAACAGCCAGAACTCAGCTGCCACATCCCACCTGCCATGAAATCTTCAGAGCTCAGCATTTTCTCTCTTCTGAGTACTAGGAGGGCTCCCGAGGGAGGATCAGGGTGGATTTCCTATCTGTGGCTGTGCCCATCTGCAGCCGTTGCTCCCTGTGTCAGGTCCTGACCAAAAATAACAGATGCCCACGAACAGTCTCTCATAAAACTGTTGATCCCAACTCTCCACAGTCTCCCCTGTCATTTCAAAGCGAGACCCTCTAGTGCAGAGGAAAATAATTAGATAATAAAGCCAAGCCTGAAGAGCCTTCTGCTCTCCGATACCTGAATGGCAGTGATGTGCGACCAAATGATGGGAGATGCCACAGAGATGAGTAACCCACGGCTCACGTGGATTTACCTGGGTCTGACTCTGACCTGGCCTCATCGGCCAAGCAGGCAGCCGGGTGCGTGCTCCTGCTGCTGAATCAGCAGCACAAAAGTCTCTGTGTGGGCTGTAGGTCGTGTGCTCGGCCATCACGTGCCGAAAAGCTTCTTCTCAGCAAGATTTAATGGGACATCCACTGCCACCAGCAGATCTCACCTTACTTCGGGTTTGAATTTGTTTTTCCCCAAACACCACGGTACGTTTGTTACGGTGCACTAATATATTAATCGGATCAAACAGGTAAGTAAATGTGTCACGCTCCATCTCTGTTCAGTTGTGCAGTCACTGTTTGATGAAGAGCAGCCACTCACAACGGGAATCCCCTCAGCAATTACACACCAAAATACTTATCATTTATCATCCTATCGCCCTCGTTAACAGGGTTTGTCCCTGCTGCCCTGCTGAACAGCCAGGTACCACCTGCCTGTGACCCACTGAACAGGCTGGGGTGGGGGCTGAGCCAGCTGGGTGTGAAATCAGACCGATGGAAAACAGGCAAGGTTACACAACGGTGCTCAGGGGAGAGAAAAAGGCACAATTTTATCTTTAGAGCTCCTTTCTTTCCACACGTATGGCGGTGTGGCGGACACAGAGGAGCGGACAGGAGGGCAGGGAGCTGCCTGCTGGCGAGCCCTGAGGGTTTCTGAGAGGCTTTGAGCGGCCGAGAGAGGGGAGGAAGATCTGAGGGGAACCACTCCCGGGGCAGGGCGCTGAGGGAGCCGGGGCTTGAAGGGGCTTGAAGGGGCTCGAGAGGGGCTGAGGCGAGCGGGGCTGGGCTGAGGGGACCGGGGCAGGGCTGAGGGGAGCAGCCCCCGGGGCGTGGCGAGGCACTGAGGGGAGCCCCCGGACCGTGCCGGGAGCGGGTCGAGGCTCGGAGGCGGGGTACCGGGGGCGTCTCCCCAGCCCTCGGGGCGGCACCCAAGGGTGCCGGGGGCGGACCCGGAGCTTGGAGGGAGGCTGCCCGGGGTGGGTGTATTGTTCCCCGCGCGGTGCATGCCGGGCCCGCCTCAGCCCCCAACATGGCGTCGCGCTGTCACCTGTGTCTGTGAGGAGGGAGCGGGACGCGGCGCTCGGCGGGCGGCTCCTCAGCGGCTCCCGGACTCCCCCCCGGCCCGCTGGCGGCGCCTCGCCGCGCTTCGCTGCTGCCTCCCCCGCCGCCTCCGCCGCTGCTCGCCGCTCTCCGGCCGCCCGCTGGGCGTCCCGCTGCCCCCGCCCTGCCCCCGCCATGGGGGGGTAGCGGCAGCCGCCTCGCCTCAGCCCTGCCGAGCCCCCCCGCTCCCCGAGCCGGCCGCGCCATGGGGTCCCCGGCGGCCGCCTCAGCGGCGGCGGCGGCAGCAGCGGCGGCGGCGGCCAGCGACTCGGCACAGTGGCTGTCGGTGAAGGAGGAGACCATCTTCCTGCACGACGGGCTGATCCGCGTCACCGACCTGGCCGAGCTGCCCAGCGAGATCATCGGGGTGGCCGAGCCCGGCGACACCGAGCTGGAGGTGAGGGGTGGTGGTGGGTGGGGGGGGGACGCTGAGGAATAACGGGAGGGAGCGGTGAGGAAGAGGAGGAGGAGGATGAGGGGGTGGGAGAGCCCAGGGAGGGCTCTGGAGCCGCCTGGCATCAGGGCAGAGTTTTATTTATTTTATTTTTTGGTTGTTCCTCTCGGTGATGGTGACCTGGGCAGGGTGGTGGAGAGGAGCTGGTGAAGATGGAGGGTGAGGCAGCGCCCGGCTGGGAGATGGGAGCTTTCGTGGCTTTCTGAGGCAGCCTTCGGCTCCGTTGTTTACAGCTCTGTGCCTTTTTGCTACGAGGCGGCTGAGGATCAGCCGGTTTTACAGCTGATACTGGGGATGTCAGGGGGTCAGGCTGACAGGGATCGCCCCCAAAGACCCAGCAGGGCGGCTGGGCTGGGATTTTTCCTTCCAGCTTTTTGCTTTCTCAGAACCGCTGGCGGCGGGTTATACGGCTGCTTTATCCGACGAGGAGACAGCAAAAGGGCTGAATGTCACAGCTTGTAGGTTGGCTCTATTTCGCAGGCAGCGTTTTTTTTTTTTTTCTTTTTTTTTTTTCTGCTGTGTGCCTCCCTTCTCTGCTTTCACCCCGCCCTCCTCTCCGGCAGGGTGGCTTGCAATGACACAGGGTCTTTGTCAGCGGAGCTGCGTGCTGGAGCCAGGGGATGGATGGCTCCGCGGCAGCTTTATCTCTGGCCTCTGCTCAGTCGTGAGCATTTAGGCCTCAAAACCCTTCACGAGGCTTTGGCCATCGACACGGGGGTGTCACGGAGAGAAAACCCCACGCCAGGCCAGGTGCAGGGGCTGGCGGCTCTGACAGCCGCCTTGTTCAGCTCCTGACGTTCATGAGAACTTCCAGCTGCCTTATCCAAGGGGAGAGATTTCATGCCGAGAGCGTGTTTTCTGTTCTGCTTGGTGTGGCTGCTCCCCCGAAATGGATGTTGGCGAGCGTCACATGAGCGGGACAGGCCGGGATTTTAAGGTGGATGACATCCCTGTGCACAAACGGACACGGTTCTCCCTTGTGATCAGTCCCCTCTGGCATTCAGCGCAGCTCCTGTTCAAGAACGTGTTCAAGAAGCTGCATTCCTTTGCAGCTTCGAGCCTGATAAATGTGTGAGGAAAACAGCATTGTTAGGGCTGGATGGTGATAAAGGAGGATACCCTTTAAAAACAAACAAACAAAAGCACCCTAGCTTTTAAGATCTTACAGTCCAGGAATATGTTCCAGCATGAAACTTGACCAACACTGGAGCACTGAAGAATCTTTTGTTAGGGCAGGGAAGGGTCTGAGCCTCGGCCTTGGACACTTCCATGATGAGTGTTTCAGCAGTCCAGTCACTGATTGACATAATCCTTTCTGTGCCATTTTTTTTTCCTGTTATGCATGCTTGCAGTGTGAAACTTTAAACAAATAAGCATTACTTTTTGCGACAGTTCTCATTTTGATCTATGGTCTTAAAAATATTGAAGCGTTTTCTCTCACTGAAAGAATAGATAGCTACAAGTGACTTATTTTTCAAGGCTTGTTAGTAAAGTGGTTTGTAGTTTTTGATGCTGGTGGGGGGGTGTTTTAAAAAAGACTTGAAATTTCAAGTAATATAAGTTAATTTGCTTGAAACTTTTCTTTCTGTGTGTGCATCTTTTAGATGAAGGGTTACCTTGGTAAACTGGAATGGCTTTGAGGAGCCATTTTGTGGAAATAGGTGCACGCATCTCATTGAAGTGTGGTCACACTATCGACTAATACAATGAACAGCTCATTTGCACTATTTCCACTCATAGTTGCAGTGCAATAAATATAATTGAAAGTAATCCAAATGGAAATCTCTTGGGATGTGTTATTGGACAAGGGTAGGAGATGCTGCAGCTGCTGCTTTGATCAGTAAACTTCTTTGATACACTTCTTGTGCTTTGTCAGTGGCAGTGAGAACCCTGATTGACTCTTCTGTATGAAGTGGTTAATTAAAAATGGTTTACATTTAAATTGATACTTTCAAAGCAAAACAAAAAGTATCATCCTGGTCTGTTTTGCTTAAATATCCCTTTAACAAGCATGTTGGTGAGTAATGTCAGTGTACTTGCACGTGCTTCCTTTGTCCTTCTGTTCAAAGGTTTTGCCTACTTATGAAATGAAAAGCAGGGAAAACATGTTACAGTACTGGCATTATACCAAAAAGGGTTTATGAAAATTTAGACCCCTTTCAACTCCCAAATGATTTTTCTAATATCTATTTAGCTCAGTATGTGTATGTGTTTATATATGTATATACGCGCACACACATATAAAATTTTCCCATTAATAGTAGTTTCCAGAAGTGTTAGTATTCTTTCATGTGAAAGTAATTTGTTCTAGGGGTACCTTTTAATTCTTAGTGTCATTTGTTTTTTATTTTTGATTTTTATGTGCTATAAATGATGTATACCAACTTTTCAGACCAACTATCAGCATATTTCCAAGGAAGTATTACCAAAAGGAGAAAGGGTTCTTTAAAAAAATAAAAATAAATAAATGTTGATGGATTTGTTTTTAATATTGATAGATTTTTGTAATGTTAGAAAGCCCTTCTGGTAAGGGTTTCCCAAGCAGGCCCTCTTGCTAGGAAGAGACCTAGATTAGTTAGCAATTATACAAGCCTTTCGTACAGAGGAATGGCTTTCAAAGTGCATAAGGTCTTCTGCTTCTTGGAGACAGCCGTATGTGGCTAGCAGCTGAAGATGTTGCCATGACATTTTGCCCAGTCTCTGCCTCAGATGTCGATGCCTGCGCAGGAGGGGCAGCTTAATGGAAGGTGAGCCGTTCTTTCATGTGCCACGAGGGAATCTGCACCGCTTCCAGAATCCTCCCAGTCAAATGTCTTTCGCAGAGCCAGTAACCCTTGGGACAGGGCCAGGAGGTATGTCTGTAGGCAGCAGTCCCTTAAAACACATACTTTAATCTGCCGTTGTGTGAGAGTCACTGTTCTAAGTCTTACAAGAATGCCAGCAATATAAATTGTTAATTGTATGACTGCTAACCCTTGGTAATGTAATAAGAAGGACTTTACTGAACAGTGGCTGTTCATAGAGGCTGTTACATAGCCTCCAGGTGATAAACTTGTTTCTAGACGGTTTCATTTGGCTGCCATACATTGCTGCTGTCATCCTGCAGTTTAAGGAGGACTTGTTTCTGCTCTTCCATTCGTCTCCAGTATTTCATTAGTTTTAAAAGTGCAGCGTCAACAGTTTTTCAGCTTAATTAGCAATATGTTCAGTTATATTTTTCCTCAAGGTAGTAGGTGAGGAAAAGACAAATCTTTAATACCTAGGCACAGTTTAAAGTAGAACAACCTTATGTGCCACTCCACTCCTGGAACTTGTAAGCTCTCTGTTTTACATAACAGCCTAACTGAAATTATGGTCATTTGGATATTTGCTTTTCCTTTGTTTGCTTTAACATGAAGTAGGGGCTACATTTCTAGCACCAGTAGCTGCCTGGGTCCTGTATGTCTGTCCTCATTTAATATTTTGATTTGTGTCGAACCCCGTTATTGTAGGGCAGAATATGAGATGCCACTGGGCAGTTGTCTCTCTGCGCTACTGACAGATATTTTTAATTAAATGTAGGTGTGGAAAAACAAAGGTGGTGGTTTTCTTCTGCCCGGTAAGGTCTGGGCTCGCCATGTAGCGAGAAGTCCAGTGTTATTTGAGCAGAATGTCCTGTGACAACTCATGTTTTTGGTCAAAATGATTTCGCCTTAGAGGTGTCTGCCGCACTTGAAACTTTCACCCGCTTCCCTCGTGGACTAGCAGAAACATTTTGTTGCTTTTCCATGACTGCTGAAGGAGAGGGTAATTATCTAGGTCAGTGCTTCCCAAACCTTTCTGGTTGTGACCCTACTTCCATCTCCGAGCTTCGCTTCTGTCAAGCTAAAAATCTCTAATGCCAGCATGAACAGTTGGCTTTTTACAAGGTGGGTGACCCTTCTTGGGGTTACGGCCTCTCGCTGGGGAGCCGCTGATCCAGGCGTGTCTGTCGGGCTGGTCACGTTCCTGCTCCTGCCTTTGGCATCCCCTTCAAATCCCTCAAATACTGTAATTCGTCTCAGATATCAAGGTTGTTTAATGAATTTGTACGGGTACAAAAAGATGGTCTGGCACAATATTGTGTGTGCAGTAAAAAGGTACGGGTTTTTAGTGCTTATTCCAGAGCAAGCAATTAGGTTTCTAATGCTTTCGCAACGGAGAATAGTACATGCTTTTAGCTGAGTTGTTAAAAAGCTGTGCTGCTATATCCAGGCCTATGAATCGATAGAGGCCTTGAGCAAGGTGATACGGTTAAAACTCCGTGGAGCAGAAAAAAAAAAAAAAAATGGTCTTGGAATGGTCTTGAAACTTCTGATTTTAAATGGACAATGCATCTTTGTGACATTGGAGTTCTCAGTTGCAACACTAACTGCATTATGGAAGTATGTAGCAGCTCCTAAGAAACAACAAAATTTCAATATATAAAACATCTGGAGGAAAGTGTTTGCACAGATACAAATATAAAGACACAGTCATAACAAACAAGCCCTATAGAGGCTTGAGAAAAATGATTTAAAAGAAATCAAGGCGGTATTTTCCGGTAAGACAGCTTCCCACTGTGTGTCTCCAGAAACTGCTGTGAGCAGAAATGCTGTTACCCTGCAGAACAACAGAAAGTGGAGGACTAAAAGTATGTATACAATGTTGTTTATGGAAGCAGCTCACATTTTGATGTGTATTTCAATTTCCAGGCTATCTTAAAACTGTTGATTCTGGTATTTCTTGTATAGAACATTCTGTAAATCTTGGAATTCAGGCTTCCCTCTATGATTTTATTTCTAGGGTCAAAAGAACCAAGTAAGCATGTGGTGCTCCCTGTATGTTAATGCTGTGGTGCACAAGAAGTGACCTTATTGCTGCAGCATGGTGCTGGAAGTATTGCACTTAACTCTTATTATGCCTCTGTTAAAGATACCTTACGATTTTGGGGTTGTTTCCGCCTTTCTCTATGGTTTGTTCCCCTTTTTGTGAGACTGGGATAATGCATGTTTAATGCTCAGGGGGTATTATGGATGTAAATGATACCGGTAAATGTACCACCATTTTCGGAGTGTTGCTCTCTTTATGTGCAAAGTCCAGCCAATTTAATTACATAGAGAAAGAATTAAATGCTGGTTTAGAGATGTATTGCAAGTGAAAGCTCTTATAACTTGAGGAGAAAGTACACCTTTGTGAGCAGCCTCATTGTGCATCAATTCCGTATGTAAGAGAGTTAACACCAAATGGAAGCAGCTTATTCAGCATGAGACTAATTTTTTTAAAAAAAGTCCGTGTTCACATCTGTCATTGGCCAGGCATTTTCTTCTTCCATTTCCATTCTACTTCTTTCCATTCTGCCTCCTGCTCCACACCTGGTAACTGGGCTAAGCCAAAAAATCTAGCTTAAAAAGGTAAAATAAAATAATCAAACAAAACAAAAACAGTAGGGGAGGGGGGCTGGTTGTGAAGGCACAGTGCTACTGCCAGCATGAGGGGACAGAAATCGTAGCTAGAGGAAAAAGCAGTATTTTAGTGGCAGCTCACTTCTAAATTTACTTAATGTGGTCATAAAACCTCAGGCTAAAGCTCTTCATGTAGATTAGTGTGTCTTAATTGTAGCGTGTCCCGTGCTCGCTGTTGGTAGAGAAGCTCTTCACCCTAACAGTTGTGAGTGCTGCTGACTGTGTTCTGGAACAGCACCGACAAAAAAAAATGTTTAATGGGAAGAAGTCTGTGGTTAAAGTCTTTTCCTGGGTGATATGGGACAAAAATTGGGTACAGCAGGACAGATGAGAGCCACCTGATAGTTGGTCATCCAGAATTAGATTGATCTTGTGCCTCTTGATGTTGAAGGTGTCAGTGAACTCTTTGATCATTCATTTTCATGTTAAAATATTTATTAAAAGTGATTTTAAATATTGAATAAAGAAATAATATATAAGGACAAGATACTGTAAAAGTAGTGACAAGCAAGTTTTTATTAACAGTGTTTAATTACATGTGACTTCAGGCTATTAAGCCTGAGCCTTGGAAAATCAAAACTTTTCAAAGGTAATTTTCTGAGTAAAGTAGGCTTAAAGTTGGAAAATGTGATGATTACAGTCACGGGGTAGTCACTGTGTTTTCAAAGTGACTGAAGAATAGAATTCTTATTTGCAAAAATAATCAATGTGATGTTTACCCTACTTACAAAATCAGATTTAGACAAAGATCCTCTTGAGAAATGATGTTTTATTTCCTCCCCTAATTCTAGTGCCTTGGTTATTGAATGTTTGTGAAGTAATTGACGTTTTGAGTGTGGTGGTTTATTTTTTGTTCACCAGAAGCTATTCTATAAAACTTTCCATTTCTATTATAGTGCAGTTTCTTTTGTTTGCTTAATATTATTGATTGTTCCTATGGAAAATGTGAATTTGTCTTCTCTAAAAGCAGAAATTGAACTATTTTAACTCTACCAATGTACTTAAGGTAGACAGATCTTAAATTTATTTTCCCCAATTCTCTTTGTCTTTCTTAAATGACTACGGTGTACTAACTGCTAAACAGCATCTTTGCTTTTTTGGGTTCTCCTTTCCTTAGCATGATAACGTGCATTATTTTTGTAGCTTGGCTATTTATCTTCTGAGTTTTCTTCCCTCATTTGCTAATTCTGAATATAATCTGTCTGTTCACATTTTATTTAGTGTTCTTCCTTTGCACATATGTATGATTTTTTTCCTTTTTTTTTATGCCAGTGCGATGGTGTTACTGCTGAGCTGCTATTTCTGTTAGAGGCTGCCTTTTGAGATGTAGGTACTTGGGTAACTTGTTTTATGGCAAAATGAAGCAATTTGCTCCCTCCTTTACAAGCTTTTAGATTCGGTTTATGCCTGGTTACTCAGAAACGAGCGGTGCTGCGAGGTGACTGATTTACTGCTTCAGGTGACTGCTTGTGCTGTGCTGGTGTTTGGTTCTGGTTGCTTCTGAGATCTCCCCAAGTGTCACAAAGGTAAATTCAGAGCCAAGGTGCCCAAACAGCCCTCATAAAAGGGTGCTGGAAATCAGTCTGAAATCAGAGCCCGAACTCAGGTGTAAGCACTGAGGCACCCAAGAGGGCAGGGAAGGGGATTTTGGGGATTTTACCCCTTGTTGGATGAGTAATCGCTGTTCAGTGGAGTGTCGGGGAGGACAGCTTGGGTAACAGCCGTGTGCATCCACAGGGAAATGGATCTCTGCATCTTTTAACAATGAGAATGTTCAGATCATCTCTGGATAGGAAAAGAATAAACTAATTTGGGGGAGAAGGATTAATTTTGCTGGGCGGTGTGTAAAAGGGAGGTTTGGCAGAGTACGCCAGGTTTCATAGCCAGAAGAAACCCTCTTTAGTGGTGTGGCCTGGGGCTAGAAGTATTTAGAATGGCAGCCTCTGGGAGCCACGTGCTAGGGTGAGCTGCAGTGAATCAGCTGGGTAAAGGAAGGGAGAGACCTTTCTGAATGAATTCAGGAAAATCTGTTCTAAAATAATTTGTACTATTTCCTTTTTTCATCTGTCTTCTGTAAGCACTGGTGGTTGCATTGTCTGCTTTGGAATTCGTGATTTTTTTTTTCTTTCATTTTACTTTAACCTGCTCTGACTTCAGATAGGCTTCAAGATAAGGAGCTTTGCCTGAAGATGTGAGAAACTAGTCAGTGTGCCGAGAAAACCTCAGTAAGGGCTGAAGAAGCCGTATGGACAGCGCAGAGCAGCTGAAACTCTGTCAGTGTCAGGTCAGGAAGAGGGGTGTTTGGATACCCAGAGAGAAGTGGGATGGTTCCCTGGTGCGTACCTCTGAACCCTGAAAGTTCCCAAATTGTTGGTTGGAGCCAGTCACTGTGAAAATTTTAGTCTTGAAGCTCTTTTTGGGGATGTCTCTGAGGATTTACCTCTAGTCAATACAATGAAGACTCTGCTAAACTGTGGGACATAAGAAATAAGAGTGGAACCCAGGATGACCACTTCTCGTAAGTGTGCCTTCAGCTGGACACAAGGAAGTGACAAAATTTCAGGGTTAATATCCCAAATGCATAACTTTCCTAACAGTTTGGTTACAGTTTTATTGAAGAGAACCTATCAAAACGTAACATTAGTAACTTAGAGGAAACTGAAAAACGTTTCTGAGTTCCAGCTGGAACTCTCTCTTTGGTTGACTTTGCAATTTGGCTGAAATAAGTCAATTCTAGCATGTCTGAGTGTTTGAATATTTAAACCCTCTGTTTATTATTACATGCTAGGCACAGATTTGGCTCAAAGTCCAAACGGGGTTGCACGAAGTTCATGAATTAATGCAGTGATATAGAGGGACTTAAAAGAAAAAAGAAAAAAAAGTTGTGCCCACCTAAGGTCAGCTAAGGACCATAAACTTCTTTCCTTCAGCATTTCACTCAAGTTGAAAATATTGGTTCTTCCCTTCTCTGCCGCAGCTTGTTATTGCTTAGCTGAGGGCCCATTATAAAATGGTTTAAACCATTTTAGAATGCAATTGCATCTATAATAGAAAACAATTAAGCTTATTTTTGAGACAATAGAACATACATATTAACAGGAGGCAGTTATTTAAAACATATATCATTTAGGGATTAGTATTCTTAATCTCTTTGAAGAAATTAATAAAACGATTCTGGAGTTTTCAGAAGCTCAATCCTAATGTCTATTCAAATGTAATTATGATGTGAATTGCACTTTAAAGTGAACTTCTCATGACTCCAATGGAAAGTGTTTGGGCTGCACTGAAAAGCTGTTTAATTGACTTTAGCAAGGGTGTTTGTAGAAATGGCAGATGTGATTTGTCCTGAAGCATTTTATCAAGCTGTTCCAAATTCTACAATTAGGCAAACATCTATTTCATATTCTGTATGACTGCTGCCTATAATGATAAAAACTGCATGAAGTTACCCATTGCATTTCTTCAGCTATCACGTTTTTCTTCCCTTAATGTGTAAAAAGCAGGAGGGAAGGAAAGGCTTGGAGCGTGCAGGGGGGCTGAGAAGTGTGTTTGGGGGGGCTGAGGGCAGCGAGGCATGCAGACAGGAGCCCTTTGGATGCTGGATTCAAAGTATCAGGAAATGGGGAGCTCATTGCTTTCCTTGAGGTTGCCAGAGCTAAAGTGACTTTGCTGATCTCAACTGTTATATTCTGTGAATACCCAAAATTGTGAGTTCCTCAAGTACCAGGCTGGATACTAACCCATAAATATGATTTTGTCACCGTTTACTTATTTTCTGTTGCAGCTTTGTATCCAATCTTGCTTAGAAGTGCCAAAAGGACCTCTTTTTTTCTGTCTGAAATGATGGTGAGGCTTTCGGGTTTTTAAACTATGGCAGCAACTGGAAATATTTTGAAGAAGATAGCTGAGTGCAATATGATCTGATTGGGGAGGGAAAAAACAGGGTAGGGAGAGCATGTAACTAGACTGTTAATTTGTTTTACAGAACAGATGGTGTTTTGGTTTGAAAAGCTCTAGAACTAGAACATACAGATTCCTATTACAAAATACCTTCACCTACTATTTTTCATAGAGGGGTTCTAAACTTACCACCACCGCTCAGTCCTTGAATTTCCTAGCAAAATCGTCTCAAAACCTTGCCACAGTGGAGATTTTAAGATATTTAATGTGTTTTTCTTTTTAAAAGCTGTATTGTTGTTGTTTCAGCACCATGTTTGAAAGCTTAAAAACCTCAATCCCAGGCTTCTGTTGCAGTGCTGACTCAACAGTAACAGACTGCCCACCATTCACCAGTTCTTCTTATTTATATTTATTATTTTATTTATATTTATTATTTATATATTTATTATTTATATATTTAACTTTTATTATTGCCCAGATTTCTTAAATTTTAAATAAATACATTAAAATCCCACAGTCTCTTGTAGCGGACAGCTTGTCTAGATATACTAAAGGCACGTTATTTTTTTTTGTTTTTGTTTTTCCTTAGAGAACCTGCCTAAATGCCAATGTTTTCCCTCCTTCCAGATCCTGACGTTTGAGACCAAGAACCCGACCGAGCTGGCTGAGCGGTTGCGCTCGGTGTGTGGGAACCAGAGCAATGCTTACGCTCGCCTGCTGGAGTACCGGCTGAACGCCCTGCGCGGACTCTGGAACGCCCAGCGCCAGCTGGCCTTGGAGGAGCAGCATGACCGGGAGAGCTCGGGGGACGAAGAAGCACTGGCCTTGCTCAAGCGTCAAGGCTTGTTACAACAGCCCGAGCAGGCGCCCTTCACTTCCCGAATGGGGCTTCTCCTGGTCTTTCCCCTCATTCAGTCTCAAAGTAGAACAGACCCTTCCCTCTGTAACATAACCGCTGAGGTGCTATTGAATTGCCTTCGAGACTGCCAGCCTTTGAGCTTGACTAAGGAACCAGCTGACTGTCTCAATGGGATAGAGTCTCTGCTGTGCTCCTGGCTGGAAGAAACGTCTGCTTCGGGCCATCAGATTCCGTATAAGCAAAAAGAAAATGCTGCTGCTGCCCTAGTTGCCTTGGCTTGTGCAAGGTAAGGAAACTGGATTGAGATGTAGTTGTGGTTGATGTGGATAGGAAGTGTTTGTATTTCAAGGTGGGAATCAAAAATGATGTGACTGCAATGTTGACGTTCTTTTTTGGTTTATGTTAGTGTTTTTCTCTCTAATATTTAAATACTTGTTTGGAAAGAGTAAAATTGGTAAACTAAGCATTTATTTTTGTGTGTTTTTAGCATATGCAAAAACAGAAGGATCTAGGTTAGAAATGTCTCTTGTGCATATTGCTGCTTCTACTTCAACGATCTCTTCTAGGAATGGTTCCAAATGTTTTTTTATCATGGAGGGAAGTTGTCTCACTTTTCCCTTTGCACTGCCCATTAGTCCTGTAGCTTAATGCATCTTTCTTCACATGAAGAAGTAGAAAGCATCGCTGCCAAGATGCAGGACAATTCATTTCAGATTTCACTGTTGCCCTCTTCAACATACGGAGGCATTTCTTATTTGGTTGCCAGTGAGTTCAGCTAATGTAGGTTGAACTGTCCTGTGTCCTGTATGGGTTTAGCACAGCATCAGGCAATCTAGGACAAAATGGCCATTACAGCCTTTAATATAGGTTGACCGAAACGGTTTATTGACATTATTGACATCCTTCTAGATCCTTCTGGTTTTAGGCGATGGGGCTTTGGGAAGCAGATAGGACCACAAAATTCAGCCATGTGAAGGTGGGTCTGCAGTCACGAGTTGCCTTTTGCAGGTCTTGGCCTTAATGTTTAATATTTCTTAGATTGCATCCTTCTCTGTCAAGTTTAACTCTGCTTTAAGATGTTGAAGTTCTCAGGAGTTGTCACAATTTACTTTAGAAAGCATTTCTTCCAATGAAAAACAATTTCTATTGTACTTGTTCTAGCAAAGTCAAAGAAATCTATTGCATGTGGCAAACACTTCAGCACTGGCAGCTACCTTATCTGAAAAGCGAAGCACTTGAATGTAGCTCAGATAAATAAGTTGAGTTTGGATTTGGTAAAACAGGATCTTTTTTTTCTTCTTCTTCTCCTAGACGTGGGTTTTCAGAAGCTATGGCCTGTTGTGTTCTGGGTGACTCTGTAAAAGACCTACATTTCAGATGCAGCTTTTAAATGAAAGATGATCTTGTATTTCTTTGCAAATCTGCTCTGTATTGCTTAGAGTTGTAACATCCTAACATGCTATGTTACCTGTGAAAGCCCTGCATTTTGCCTTTAAATGTGAACGTTGTGTGTTGGGTACTTTTTGTAAAGGATAAGCCTTCAAAATGAGATGATTATTGAGATTCCTAGTTGCAATTTTGGGTGCTCCATATTACTAAAAATAAAACAGGATGAATATTGATTTAAATAATGAATAAGGTGCTTTGAAGTACGCAGTGTCATTTTCTTCAAGCTGAGTTTTATCAGTGAAAGCATTAGGCTGAAGATGAAAGTGGGGAAAACACATTTTTGGAGGTGCAGGAGGAGACAATGGCCATTAAAGAGCCAAGGCTGACCATGTGTGGCAGAAAGCAAAAGGCTGAGCTCAGCAGAGTGCTTGGTAGGGGTCTCTTCAATTCATCAGTCGTGTTTCTGGAGAAATCAATTCATAACCAACTATTATATCCAAGGCACAGTCGAGAACCTTGTATTTAGCTAGGCTATTGTGCCTAGAAATACAGCCAACCACTTCTTTCAGAAAATGTAACTTCTTCCTAACGTTGATCTTTCAAGTAGAAACTGTAGAACATATTTTTAACCTCCTCTGTATGTCTTTATTTCTACAGAAACGCAGTGTTTTCCTCTATGTTAGCATACAGATTCCATAAGTTCTCCCCCCCCCCCCCCCCCCAACAAAAAAAAATTAATGTTATGAATGAGCAAACACTACAGTTAGAGTTACAAACTCCGTTTGTAAATACCACAGTAAAACTTTAAAGCAGCACGTTTTTAAGCAGCAGGATCAGAAATGACTTCTAGTTCGGTTTAGGTTTGTTTTCTCAAGTATCTAGTCCTTGTATACATTTAAATCTATCTTTTCGGAAGGGGAAAAGCTTCCAACTTCGTGTTTGGAAGCAAAGTAATCAGACTCTCAATAATAAACTGATTAGTTTGGTATTTTCTGTTTTATTCAAAAAAGCCATCTGAGTGTGTCTGCAGCAGCTCTTATTAATATTTCTGGCTCAGCCCCAAGGAAGACCCGCAGATTAGGTCAGAAGATCTGAAAGCGGTTAATCAGCTACAAGAAATATTGAAAGCAGCTGTAGTAGATGCAAACCTGAGGCCTTCTATCACGCGCCTAGGTTGCTTTTACTGCATAAGTTGTTTATGACACAGCTGCTGCTCTCCCTACCTGCATGGGGCTTCATCCTCTTCCAAAAAGCCAGGGTGACTCAGAGGAGCGTTTTGCCAGCATGCTGCCTTTATGTTACCCTCTCTTCCTCTTTTCACTTCCTCCACAAAAGGATGAAAGTCATCCAGAAAAGAAATGCAAATTAGAAAAGAATCTTGATGAAATATCTCGGATATTCTCTCTTTATGATGCTGGATATTATATTCTGCATAGATGCTGTTGTCTGTGTGCATTCGGTCTTGTTTCAATCGACATCTTTTATTCATGTTTTTCTTATCCTTTTAGAGGGTCGCTGAAAACCTTTGTTCATACAGTGCATCTATTACAGAAACAGACTGATCTAGGATCCTTGCCTGTGGCTGATGTATTATACAGGTTGGTAGTGACTTTTTCTAATTGTAGCACTTTTGCACCAGCTCTGAAAATGTGTAAATGCATTTACGGATTAATGTCTTTAAAAGTGATTAAAAGGCTTTAGGGTTTTTGAAAGCTCTAGGAAAGATTGGAGTTTACTCAGTTGCAGAAGGAAAACATTAGGAAGTAAAATCTAAAAGGATCCACTATTTTTCTAATGAAATATTGATGATTCTTTTAAGCATCTTATGAACTCTGACAGAGGAAAAATTACGTCTTAAAAAAAAATTTTTTTTTTTTAAATAATCTTAACTTTTGATGTGGGTAATTTTTGCTGTCACTGTTCTCTGTGCAACTTATTTTTTGTGCTTTAAGGTTGTTGCTTTTGGAGGGGGGACCTGGATCACCCTCTTGTTTGCTTGGAGGAAAGCATATAGTGTCTTGGGGCTTTGAAGACATGTTACCTGCACCGGATGCTAACACTAGTTCCAGCGGTGAAAATAAAGGTAAATTATTTCGTGTTTGTCAGTATCAGCAGAGAAGGACAAAAATACTTTGTGTTGATAATTAAAAAAAATAATAATAATAATGTAAGGCTTTAGAGTTTAAAAGGAGTTCTCCTTTTCTGATGGAAGTCACATTAAAGCAACTACAGTATGTGTCAAATAACTGAAAGCTGAAGGGCTTAAAAAGGCCCTCGGGAGTGAGAATTGGACATCACAAGGGTGTCCTAAAGCCTGAGATTTAATGAGAGGGGGAGAGCAGCAGTGGCTTGGGCACTTTTTTGAATATACAGACTATGACAACACTGAAGTTTCAAAAACATGGACCTAATGTTTCAGGCATACTAAGTGGTGTACTTTGCTTGGCCTGTCATACCCATTCTTATTAAGCTAATCTAGCTAGATATGTAAATAACTTTTTGTAAATTGATTTGCAAATGATTTTTTTTTTCAGAGAGAAAAAAGTATCCTTTTTATAGTTTTATATTAAAATGAAGAGGGTAAATCCTAAGTCTGGTGTATTAATATTAGTTACGTTAGTGTAGCTTATCATTTTTTTTCAAATACAAGCTCTTAGGGTTCAGAAAAGTGTTACTTTTTCATTGCTGAAGATCAGCTCTCCTTTTGAATTGTCCAGTAGTCAGGTTGGAGCAAAGCTTCAAAAGCTGTAGCTGTGGTGACCCTCTCTGACTTCAGTGGGAATTTTGCAGAGAGGTCAAACTGATTTATGGATATTATCCACTCATTAGTCTTTCAGGACGTGTAATTTATTTGTCCTGTGCAGTATCACTCTATCCAATAGCTATCGCTGGCAAAGCATGTTTATTTTTAGAAGTACAGGATCATTGTTCTTTCCCCCCTTTCCCTGTTCCCCTTTGTTTCTGTTGAATTGATCTTGTATTGTTATTTTTAATGTTTTCCTTTGCATTTCTTTCCCTGAATTAATTCTCAGTTTTTCTGCTTTGCCTGCTTACTATTTTTGCAATAAATAAGAGACTTCATGAAGCTTTTGAAATATTAGGTCAAGCTTTGATGACATCTCATTAAGTTTAATGCAAGCTGTAGGAAATTACAAATCTGAGCAGTCATTTTAGGCTATCTGCAAATTCAATGAAGGCATCCATATCTTGAAGTTCTCTTGCTGCAAGAGTGACTAGATATTTTTTTCTTCCCCTAGATGACTGTTCGGATTATGTGAACTTAAGTAGGTTGGCTGAAATGGTTTATTGACAGCCCTGTTACAAGGCTTTGTCCTGTCTGTCTGTTCTTGATTGTTAATAATTACTACTCTGTGAGTGACAGAGCTGTGGTAGAAATACGTTTTGTTTCAATTTAGCAAAGTTCAGAGGTGGAAGGGGCTGCTGTAGAAGAAGCATGGTGTTGCACGAGAAATTAGATCAAGGCTCGAGATTAGATTACTTCTTCCACGCAAACAGTATGTTAGAGCAGCGGCGGTTGTCCTGAGCTTGTGTAGTCATAAATCTTGCTTCTAGTTCTGGGTTCTGAACAATACCTGTTGCAAAACCAGAAGAGAATGATCTTCTGCTCCTTTGTGTCATTTTGAAAGCATTTTAATAGCAAATGCCTAAATTGTTTTATATTTAGGTAAAGGAATTTTCCACTTGACATGAGTTCTGTTGCTTGGTCCTGTGTTCCTATTTATAGTTGGGTATGCTAGTCTGGTTCCTACAGTACTTATGGTTTTGAATAATGTGCAGAAGAGCCAGTTTAAACTTATGGCCCAAGCTTCTGTTAAATACATATATATACACATAAAAATATATCTTGTTTATATATAAATCAATATATAAATGTTATATATTTCAGTAATACCAGAAGACTGGTTGTTAACAGTGAAATGAGAGTACAACACAGGAAAAGAAAATTATTCAGAAATACATGATGCACTGTTTTTTTCCATGATTCAAATGAACTACTGTCATTTATTGTCTCAGAAGGGAAGTTGAGTGACTAGTACCCAATTCCTTTTATTTGGCAACACTTGGAAATTTAAATTAGCCTTACAGTGTTTGTGCAAATTGTGTGCAATCCAGACACCACTTTAAATGTTGAATGAAAGGTAAAGAAGCTGCAGTAAAAAGAGTAAGTTTTGACTAGGTTATGGTATCTCTTAGAACATTGAATAATAAATTCAATATTAATAAAAATAAAAATAAAAATGGTTCTGACTAGTCAGTTTTGACCTGTCTTGGGCATCTGTTGGTTTTCAGTTGCTCTTGTAGCTTCAGCAGAAGTCTAATGACCATGGAGAATTTCTAGTTTTGTGTTACATCAAAGGTCTCTGCTCTATTCTTTCTTCCTGATTCAGATGCAGACTTAGGACGCTGTCTTGCAGCAGATGGGCTCTATCTTTATACAACTAATTCAGTGGGCAGAGGAATAAGCAAATTGGGATCTGGATTACATGGTACTTTGCGGTAAGTGACAGCATAGTTGAATACTTGCTAGTCTGCAGATCTGCTTGGAAAAAAGTAAATTGTTATTTTAGTAAACCTTTCTCAAATGTTAGGAGTAACAAGATTAGAGTATATTACATGCTTTCATTAAGAGTTATTTTAATGTTTTGGTCTTATCTGAAAGTCATCTTGAGTATTTTCTCTAGAATCACAGAACAATGTAGGTTGAAAGGGACCTCTGGAGGCCACGTAGTCTAGCCTTCTGCAAAGAAGTATAGTAGCAGAATAGCTGGGATTTCAAATCTTTATTTTTGAATGTAGATTAAGTCAGTTTATTTTTTGCTGAGAGGGAGATACTGTAGACTGTTTTTATGTATAGCTGTAAGATTGCTGGATTTGTAAGTATTTGTTTTCTAATTATGTAATTCGCTGTATAAATTATTAGTGCAGATTTGACTAACTGTACCTCCTTGCTTCTTTATTGCTTAGAAGTCATGAGGCTTCTTATGCTTAAAACCTTTGCAACAGAAATTGCTGACCTAAATTGACTTGAATTTAAGTTCAGTCCAAGTTCAAGAATGTGGTTGTGAATTCTTCTTAGAAGAATGAGCAAACAAACCTGCAGAGTTATAAAGAGTTTTAATGTACTGCTTTTTTTGTCAGTGGTTTTGTGTACTGCCGTAACGAGGAGCTGGAGACTGGGTGGGTTGCTTTTGGCAACAACAAACTTCTTCATCGGCCCGTCTCTTTTGATAATAAGCCTCACTCCCTTTTCCAGGTTGTGGATCAGCATACCCTTCAGGTAAAAGGAACAGCTAGTATGTTCGTTGCAGAGTTAGTGTACAAAAACATTCTTAAGTTATCACAGTCACTTCTAACTCTTAAGTAGTGTTGTGCTTGAAGTTTCTCCTTTCTACTTTGTGAAACTGCCTTTTATAAACCCCAGTTAAAAAACTGCCTTGTAGAAGTTTTAAGTTATACTAAAGATACTACTTTCCTTATGCATGTGTGTATGTATATGCATATACATGTATGCACATAAACATTAGCTGTATTATGTTATGGTAGTATTGTAAGAGAGAATATAGTATGATCATATTATAAAACAATAGCAAAAATTGACTTCAACTGAAAACGTATTCTTCCTGAACAGCTGTTATTCAGGTTTAGTTTCTGATTTAATTGTGTTTTGTAGACAAACAACTGTCATCCTTTTTAAAATTGATAGCGTTTTACTTTGTAGTTTGCTTTTTTGTTTTTCCCTGTTATGGTTTTAAGGATGGATACGCATATTCATGTCCAGTGTATTTCCTGAAATTGTTTGGATTCCCATCCTCTTCCAAAGCTTCAAGTAATGCTTCAGAGAAGTCGCAGAAAGTAGACAAATTTTTAGTATGAGTGTTTTCCTTTTGGTACTGTGACTATGCTTTCAGTCGTTTGAGTGAAAAGAGCTAATCCTTTTATTTTTAGGTATGTCAGATGTTTAGGTGTGCAAGCTGTTTTGTATGCAATAGATCAATTTGGTAAATGTTGCACAGTAGCTCTTCAAAACAAATTCATGTAATGTTATGTCCATTAAAAAGCCTCTCGTGGACTAACTTCATTTGATCTTATGTATCTAAGTATGCTGCTCATATTCAGAAGAACAGACTTCAAAATCAGAACTATTAAGGTGCTCTTTCTGTCTTGTAGGTATGTCAAATAATCCCAATGCCAGTAAATCACTTTCCAGTTGGCAGTACTATGACTACCGTGCATCTTTCTTCAGATGGTACATACTTCTACTGGATTTGGTCTCCTGCAAGCCTCAATGAAAAAACACCAAAAGGCCACTCAGTCTTTATGGACGTTTTTGAACTTATAGTAAGCAAATTTAGTTGTCTTCTGCGACCCTGAAGTTGGTAGCGTGACTACTGCTTAATTAAATATCAGTATTTTCAAATAAACATAACAGGTCTGAATATTGATATGTAATTTGAATAGCTCTTTGTAATGTGTTTACAAAATAACAGAACAGAAGGTGTATTGTTCAGCTCTATCTTCAGAGGGCATACGACTATCACACTCACAATATGAATTGTCTTGTAATGTAAAACATACTTTATTATAATTAGTAATTAAGTTTTATGCTGAGACAGTAACTCAGTATACTAAGATTTAAAGCGCTGTTTACTGTGGATCTGCTTCATTGTGTTAAAAGCTAGTCAGTTCCCATGAGTTAAAGTACAATTGTTTTGTCTACTCTGCATTTTAAAACCTGAAATGTTTTTACGTTGTATGGCAATCACTGATTCTTCTGTAAAACCAAATGCAGAATAAGCCTGGAGAAATGTATCAGTAGTTTGAAGGCTTTTCTCTCAACAGCTCATATGTATATGCTCATATGTATGTAGGTATGTGTATGTATACATGTACATACACTTCTGTGTGTATTTGAATTTGACAATGAAGCACCTCAATCTAAAGATTTATTTAAACAGAAGAGCTTGGAGTAATTCACAAACATCTAGTATTGAAAATTAGAATTATACCGGGCCTTAGCTTTGATGGAGTACTCTGGGAGCAATATCTGTACTTGTGCTCAGTCATGGTTGCACAGCTGCTGTACATAGTGGGGTGATAGAGCTGAAAGTGATAGGCTATGGGAGCACAATGTTTATGGAAAATATCTAATGCCACGAATCAGGTCGTCTCTTCATTAAGAGATGTGGTTTAAGAAAATCATCACTTCTTGGCTGGTAAATGATTTAAGGCCTCTCTTCACAAAAACTTGCCAGTGAAACAATATTAAGCTTACAGAGACTTTAAATATTTTTAAGGTTCAATAAATAAACTTAAAACTATGGCAAGTAGTTCTGTCTTCAAGAGCAGAACAAGTGGAAGATATTCTTCTGAATCATGAAGTCACCAATGAAATAAATATACATCTGTGTAGTTTTCATAACACATTTTTTTTCCCCCCTAATAAATTTGACACCAAGGTTTAAGTGTGTATTCCTACCCAATATATAATACTGTTCTGGTTTATTGTTCACTTATTCATTGTTAATTGGTCCTCTGACCTAACAGTAACCAGTCCTCCACTAAACCATATCACTAAGTTCAACATCTAAACGTCTTTTAAAGATCTCCAGGGATGGTGACTCCACCACTTCCCTGGGCAGCCCATTCCACTGCCTCACAACCCTCTTGGTAAAGAAGTTCTTCCTAATATCCAACCTAAAACACCCCTGGTGCAACTTTAGCCCGTTCCCACTTCAGCGTCTACATTTCTACTTCAATGTCTACAAGTGTTTTTTCTTTTCTCTGTTTAATAGGTAGAAAATGGCATATGTATAGCAAATCCTCTACAAGAACGCATTATATTAATGAGAAAAGAGGGTGAATCCGCGAAGAGTATAAATGAGATGCTTCTCAGTAGGCTGTCTAGGTACAGAGCTTCCCCATCAGCAACACTGGCTGCTCTCACTGGCTCTACCATCTCCAATACTTTGAAAGAGGACCAAGCAGGTCAGGAGAGATATTACTGGCTCAGTAATTTTTCATATTTTGTTTCTTAACATATAATCTGTTCTAGTAATTACTAATCTCTTAGGACATGTTAGAAAAACAACAAAGTGCATTTCTTTCCATGATAAGTATTAGAAATACATATGCAGTATTTGGTTAATGTTTGAATTACAGGTTCCTTTGCTAAATTAGTCACTGACTGTGGGAAAAGTTTAAGAACAAAGAACTGGAGGAAATGCTTGTATACGTAGCTTCCTTTTTAGTGGCCTATCAGTTATAGGACAGATTTATGCCACACTTGATCAGATTGGTAATTGCACTTCTGTGTTGCCATTTCAACTGAGCTTTGAGTTGATGTATATAAATGGAGTGCAATTTAGAAAATGAAACTTTCTTCATAAGCAAGTTGACTGTTATAAATTAGAGGTAACATTGCTTTTTCAATTAAAATTTGTAGAATGTTTGGATGTTCTTTTACAGACCTGTTGAAACTACCCAAGTTAGTTAGGGAATCATGGATGAACAGTGCTAGCTTTCAGGATGATCTGGAGCTCTAAGATTTTATTCAGTTTCTCCTTAGCTCCTTCTTTTCCTCTTTCATTCACACATATATCTGAAACTAAATGAGTTTACTTTCTTTAATTTTAAACAATGTTAATTAATTTTAATGAAAATACCTCTACAGGAAATTATATATTCTTACAGGGAAATTGGCAAAGAGTTAGCTTGAAGAGATAATATCAAGACTGTATTTCGCTAGTTAACTAGCACGGTGCAGAAGAAGAATCGGCAGTTATTCTTGGCCACTTCTTTAGTCAGTGCTCTGAAAAGTGTGGATCAGCTGTGGCAGGAGCTAGATCATTATGACTATACATTTCATGTTGAGCAGGAGAACTTAAAATAGTAAATGCGTAGTGTATCTTAAATTGTCTCTTTATGTTTAGAAAAACTCTAGAAAAAGCTCTAAAACTGCTCTCAATATGTTTATCACCACATAAGTCTTAAAAACAATTTTGTTTAAACTTGTATTTTAGCCTCATAATTTTCCTGGCTTGCAAACAAGGGGTTGTTACCTTTGTTAATTTTTAAGTTGTTCTCTTTAGTTAAATAACCTGTGAAATTGTTTGTATCCTTCTGGGGATTGACACTATTGTGTGGGATTATGAGGCCACCCCTACACTCATCTTCTGAATGCTGCAAAATACAGTTTATGTGAATTTCCATATTTTTTTTTATTTAGAACTCCAAATATAAATCTTCCTTGTTTGCTGCCTGTTATTGTAAGTTTTTCAGGTTATGAAGACATTTATTTTTGTTTGATATTTCAGCTGCTAACACTAGCTGTGGGCTGCCACTGAAGATGTTGAGAAAGACTCCAATATACACATGTGGAACATACTTGGTGATGTTGGTCCCACCCCCAGGTGGATCAGGCAGTTCTGCAACACGTTCACTCTTTGGAGGAACGAGTGCTTTGTCATCTTTAAAAAGTAAGTCAGATACGTTTATGGCAGACTTTAAGTCCTTGCTTTTCCGAAATGCAATAAACTTCTCAGAAATTTATTGGAGACTTTTTTTTGTGTAGTTCTTGCTTCGAGCTTGGTGTTCAATATCTCAGACGGGCAGTTCACAAGCCGAGCAGATCTCATTGATGCTGCAGGAAGTTCGCTTGGACGTGGTGCTCTAGTACCAGGACTTGGTAAGAAGATGATCTGTTTTTAGGATCTAGACATATCCAACCCTTAAGCTAGTTGGATTTCAATTTACACTAATAGATTCTGCAGAGGGAGAGGTTTTGTGGCTGTAGTAAAATTTTGTAAACTTCACGTTTTTGAAAGTTCAGAATTCCCTGAGGAAATTTCCAGTGTTTTGCTTTGCAGTTTCAGCTGCATACAATCTCCAGAAAAATGTTAACTGTAGCAGAAAAGAATCTTAAGCAGGTAAAAGAAAAAAGGATGTGTACTTACTTCATTTCTTTCGTAAGATTTCCCTTTGTTTTGTTCCAATGTTTTTCATTCTGATGCATTATTATTAAATTACTGTGACGCAGAATTTTTAAAGCTTATTAATTAGGTTTATATCTGCTATAAAAATACTTCAGTCTTTTTTTTATATTCTAAAGTTTGCTGTGCAAAATATTTTCTGTAGGTGCCTGTTATGATACTATGAATAACATGGTATGGACGTGCTCTAATGATTACATCGATCAGTGGTGTAATCCTGGGAACCAGGCATTCCACTGTGTCTGTCAGAGGCTGGGAGTTAGCCATATCATTACTGAGCCCAAAGGTGAGGCAAACATACAAGTCAGCATTCTGTGTAAAGTGGAAGCGAAACATGTGATTATCGTAGAATAAATATACAGAAACTACCTTCTGAGAATTTCTATTAAAAATTGGTCTTACCCTTGCAAAGGTCCTTGATCACCGTTCCTTGGTCATTGCTTTAATAAACTTTAAAAAAAAAAAAAAAAAAAAAAAAGTTTGGAAGTTTCCAGATTATTGTTACCTTTGGCACATTAAAAAACGATGCATGTAATTTTCTTCTGTTTATAATGTGGGTGGGAGTCCTGAAGTTAGAGATGAGGATGATATAATGCATTTTAGAAGCAAATTCTAATCCTATAGTCTGTTTGTAGACAGTGTTTAAACTGCGTTTCTTCTTCTAGGGGATGCAACAACCACAAATGAGGTTATTAACCAATTACTGCACCATGTTGGTGCCATGTGTATCCACCAACTCAACCTGCTTGCAGCCAGCAACAATCTCCCCATAACAAACTTTTTGGGGAAGCAGCATCCAATCGAAGCACATCATCTCAGCAGTATCTGTGACATTATGGAGAAAGCTATGGTGAATGGAGATACTTGTATAATTCGCTGCATCCTTGTTGTCTTTCAGGTACGAGAACATCTCCCCGGCCCCATCCAATTGCATCCAATTTAATGTAGATTAACCTAGCAGTGACTTTGTATTATCTTAAACACCCCCTCGAGAGTGCTAGTTCAAACATAACTGCCACCTTTACAGTTAAAGGTGGAATACAGCTGTTACATATTTACTTCTTAATTTATTTCTTCTGCCAGGAGATGGAAGAAGAAAAATAGCTTGTCTGGTTGCTGAAGTACTGAGTTTTGGGAATCAAAATTCCATTTATGACTGAGATTTTTAGTGACTTAGGCAAATAGTTGGAGAAACTACAGAAAATGAGAACTTGAATGCTGTTTGCATGGTTTTCACTAATGTTTAATTTTTCTTAGGTGGTTTTTAAATTCTTCTTCAGCCCCCAAACTGAAAGAAACAGAGATATTGTTAGAAGGTCGGGCCTTTTACTTTGGCAGTTGTTGATGGCACCGAGAGACCAGATTTGCTCTGAAATTCAGAAGGAGGTTTGCCTAGCTATTAGGTAAATATTTTTGTCAAATGGTATTACAACAGATAAACTTTCAAGTTGTAATCAGTGGTTATATTTTTATATAATAAAATTTAGATTAATTCAGTGTGATTAAAATTATTTCAGTCTATATTTGTGGAAGAAGGCAAATGCAATGTGTTTGCCCTGATGACAGTCAAATAAGAGATTAATTACTTTCTTGACATACTTCTTTTAATTTGTTGCTTTTTGTTGTATATCTTTAGAATGCTTTTTTTCAATGCTTATTCAAAACCAGTAAAAATTGTGATTGTATATCACGAAAATGAGATAATGTAAATCTCAAGGACAGGGATTGGTATTTCAAATGTCCCAAGCACGAATATAATCTGCTTTCAAGTGGGAAGCTGACCAGAGGTCAAGAACTAAATCTTCTGAATATCAACCTGCTTGAGTTCTGTTGTTTTTTTTTCCCTGGGGTATGAATCATGGCATTCCAAATTTCTGTGGCTTTATGCAACTATGTGAATGAGTGGAGAAGAATAATAGTACATCTTTGGTATCATTATGTAGCTTTTTTTTAGGGTCTTCCTTTTTGGGTGGGGGAAGTATACAGCATCAGCTGTATGAACAGCAGCTGCATTTTTGTTGGTTAATCCTGTATCTTCCAAAGACTGACTGATACAAAATCAGAAGTGTGGAGTAGGTAATATCTATCTTCCTCCTGTCTTCTGACTGTGGGATTCAGATACCAATAGAAATCTCATACATAGTTTGCAGTGTTTGAATCACAAATTGGTCAGCATGAGCCAGAGGGTGGAGAGCTGCAATAACTTTTACTCTCAGTACGAAGCTGAAAAGAATACCAGTTTCCTTCTCTATAAAAGAAATACTTTGAAAAAGGTGTGGGGAAAGGGGGAAATTGTAGAAGGAAGAAAGCCTGCATAATAGTATCAACACTTCAGACTGGTGCAAAGTACTCCAGATAAGCTGTGATTTTTCTACCTTGATGTGGTAATTCATCACAAGTGAGAGGGGTAAAACATCTCCCCAAAGAGCATTCAAACACAGCTGTGTTGTTCCTGAGGTGCTAGATCTAGGATTTTCTGCTTAGTTTTCATTTAAACTTACACCTAAAGACTGGCTCCTTATGTAAAACTTAACAGTAGTGACTTCCTTATTACTGGTTGTTGTATTTTCTATTGCTCTCTTGTCCCATCACCAGAGTTGTTTGACTCACCCTCTAAGCCAACATCCATTTTTTCTGACATCTCTGTTCATTGAAAAATGTTTGTGCTGTCATATATACAAATTATTAATGTGGAGTTTCTCCAAAAGAAGCAATTAGCTCTTGGAGAAGCTTTTGGACCTAAACAATAAAACATAGTTGATTACCAGAATTTCTGAGATAAAGAAGGTGCTTATTTCATGATACTTCATGTATTTCTAAGCTGGAAGAAGCTGTTGCCTAGTAATTCTAAATGGTACACCAGATACTGAGCTGGGAGTCTGTGATGCTATTTGCACAAGTCTGAGATCTTGTTCACTCTTAGGTACATTAAATAATACTACTTACTTTTGTTTTTTCTTTAGCTCTGGTTTAAATATCCTGTATCCTGGAGAAGCAGAAATCAATAATTTATTGAAATTGGTCTTAACTGAAGGTGAGAATTTCTAATTGAAAATAAAATATGAAAATCTTCTCCTTTGGAGGAAGGCCAGTCCAGAATATTGAGTACAATCTGTAAATCCAGCCTGTCCTTGAAAAAATTATGGAATGCTTCAAAACTTGAAGCTGCCTTTTAAATGGCTACATGGACAAGTGCATGTTAGTTGTAGGAAGGGAAATTTCTCATGCAAGGAAGCTCTTTGAAATTTAAAAGGATTAAAGCTTTCTTCTGTCATTATTAATGATTTTTCTGGCCTAGCTTATATTTTAGAACACCTGGTTAGCAGTTAATGATACCTGGCAATTCTACAGTAACCAGAAGTAATTTTAGTCCTCAGTGAAAAGAGTAAGAATCTGCTTATGTTCATTGTGAAATGGTTGTCTGGACACAAGCAGTTAATGTGTGGTAATTTGTTACCTCATAGCAACATGTTCAGGCATCAACATCTTTGGGATTTAAAATAGTACTATGCACAGTAAGCTTTAATAGTCTATAATATCAACAGGGGATTGGGTTACACTGTAAAGAGAGCTATTTCTGAGAAGAAGCATGCATTCAGCATGATATTTGAGGAAATAGAAATAAACTCTGTAACGTTCTGTTCTGCAAAAGTTTTCTGCATTCTGTTTTAGGAGAGAGAAATAGTGGTCTCTCTCAACTTCGCGATGTTATCCTGACTAATTTAGCTGAACAGCTTCAGAACAACAGATTTGGAAGTGAAGATGATGATCATTATAGGTAAAATGAAACAATATGCTTCCTTCCCCCCTTGGCTTATACATTGTATGTTTCTGTTACTTGGTTTAGATAAACTAGGAATAAAATTCTGCTGAATTTGCGTGTTATCTTAAGAGCAGCGTGACCTCAAATACTATCTTTGTGTCTGTAGTGGGTAGGAGTTGATTAGAATGAGAGAGAGAGAGGTTTGAAGTTTTAGGGTAAACTCTGGAAACTTCTGTGTGTGAACCTAGGTTTGGATTCCTTGATGTTTACCATGCATGTAGTAAATGTAGGTGATAATTCATAAGCAGTACCATAATGTCTTTCTTTCCATATCACTGTTAGGTCACTTTTCAGCAGTAAAACTCTCGATCTCTAGTACCTCAAGTTGGGAGAAGTCTTTTTTAGCAGTTGTTACAAGTCGTAGACTTGTAACAGTGCAGTGCAGAGTCGATAATATTCTTTTACATTGGCGTTAAGTGTTTTGGGCTTGGTTTCATTTGTGTCTGAATCTCTGAAATTGAACAGATGTCTGTTTTAGTTTAACATGATTTATGATAAGGATTCCAGAGACTTTTGAAATGAGCTATAGAAAATATACGATGATCAGCTTATTAATATTTTTGCATCTTTCCTGCATTTTTAAAGACTAAATGATGAGCTGTTGCACTACATTCTCAAGATTGTTGTCCGAGAATCTTGTGTCTTAATCACCAAGTGCCAAACTGTATCTAAAGATGATTTTCAAAGGCTTCTTTCAACTGTGCCTGTAAGTAAGATGTGTTTTGATTTAAAAATAAAAAATCACACTTGGCTTCTTTTCCTCCTCAAATCCATCATCTTTACTGAGTATATAAAGGTGTAACTTTCATAGTTATGTGTCTTAACAAACACGGTTTAAGAATGTATTTTGTTTATCCTATGCAGAGAAGGAAGAAACAATTTCTTATGGCAAAGTAAATTGTTTAGTAATGCTAAAACTGGTTTATGTATGGGCATGTTTTCCTGTTGCTTCAGTAGCTTTCTCAGTTTAAAGAAATGTTGTGTCTCTCAATCTTCAAAGCTTCACAACTTGAAAATAAATTCTGTTGTTTTGAATAATGGTTCACACAAGCAGAAAGACTGTCATTTATAGGTGAAAAATGAATGGAAGTTGATTTATTTTTTTAATGCATACTATACATACATACTTTCAGTGGGATCGGCTCCCTGATCTGGTTGCTTGCAAAGGCAAGGGAGCTTGCAAGCAAATTTGGGGTGGGACAGGAAGTCATGGCCTATACAGCAGCAGGTTGGGAAGAGTAGTAGCAAGGAACCATCGCCCTCAGCAATGTGAATAAAATTTAGCTCTATAGTAGCATTGAAGTTACGGTGCTTGAGTATTACTATAATGACACTATGTATTACTACTAATTAGCATTACTACTAATACTATATATTTAACTACAGTGTTAATCCTTTATATGCTTTGCATGCTATCTCACAACGTTCAATATTTTGCAGCTGGTTTATTTTATTTCATATGAATTAAAAAGCTTGTAGTAAATCAGCAAAAAAAAAAAAAAACAGTGCAAGGGAAATAGCATTTTGGTTTTGCTTGTCCTTTTCCTATCCTTTTTTTTTTCCTCTTTCCTATTTCTAAGTAAAAGGATTGCCTGCATCAAGATTGATTAAAGTGTTTAGATAATGTACAGTGTACTTATTTATGTTAAAGGCTGCATCTTCATGCTTGCGGTATCTGATGGCTGTACAGAACCACCTCCTCAGTAACACTATTTTGATTAAACCTGATGAAAATGATGACAGTGACAGCTCCTTGCAGGGAGAGACATTGAAGGTACAGGTAAACACCAAGTTTTATTCCAGCATGGCTCTCTACAGTCAATGTTCCTCTGACACCTCCTGTTTCTGTTATGCATTCTTAAGCTGTTTTGTCATTTCTTTTACTCTTGGTATAGTTAAATTACTGTAGGCATTTTTTTTCCTGTTCTTCAGCTAAGGCCTGAAGCTCTATGTTTGAAATTCCAGCTTGAGCTCTGTAATGCTAGTGAGAGCAAATACTTCATTTCCTTAATTTATGTATCATTAGGTTAAAAATGCATTTTAATAGATATGTGCTAGTCAGGAAATTCATATGCCAGGAATCATTTCTAAACATGTTACCCACACATCTTGCTTTCTCCCCATCATCATTTTTTTTATTATGCAACCTGAAGAAGTATTTTTCAGGTTTACGTATAAAAGGGTTTTCTTGTTTCCCTTACCTGGCTTCTGACTTTTTCATAATTTTAATTATAAAGTTTATGCAGAACCATGTTTTGTCTCTATGTAAACCATCATCCGTCAGTGTTTGTGGCAAAGAGACTGTTAGAAGACAAGGTTTGGTTGCTTTGATATACGGTTTGTTAAAATACTGCCGTTTCATATTACTACTGGAATAGTCTTGAACTCACAGAAGCCAGGTTTGTCCTATTGTGCAGACTGTCTTATAGTGGTTTTTGTAATAGTAATTCCTCTGTAAAAGCATTGACTTCTGAATTTTTGGTATTGTTTGTTGAGCTGGTTTTGTCTTGCTACTCTTTGAGACTGTGTTTTCGTAATTCATAGCAGTTGAAAGTTATTTGTTTGGGCTCGTTGAATAAATGCTAAATATTGTAGTACTTTTCTTGTTTCACTATTCACCCATGTTTTCATTGTTCAGCTTCTCTCTCTACAGTGATCCTCATACCTGCTAGGACATTCTGTCACCAATGCTGTACCTTGGCTGGCTAACAGCTCTCTTTCCTATGCTGGACTTGGGGATTCCTTCCCTCTAGAAACTGGATGTGCATCCTGTAACATGCACCTAGTTTCTCCCAGCACTTTGGGGCTTAGCATTAATCAAATTTAAGTCTTGGATGAATCTACTGCTGCAGGCCTGCCAGGTCACATTATCATTGTTTTAATTTGGAAATCCATCATTTTGTTCAGTCGTTTTTTTCTATTCTCTAAGAATTTAAGTATCTTAACTCTTCTTGTACATAGGAGCTAAAGACCAGCATTTTGTCTCTTGCTACGCAAATTCTGACGGGATGTGATGAAGTCTTAGAAATGCTGCAGCAAGTCACTACAGCACTAATAAACAGTGACATTGCTGATAGAGAGCAAAGGTAAGACAAGCTAACTTGAAAACAGTAAGTTGCTGGGTTTTGTGCACGTGCATTTAGCATTATGTATTCATTGTTATAACTTCATACTTGAGCTTTGAATGTATAGGAACGGTTTGTTAGTAAAGCATTTGCTTAGCACTTATGTTTTGAAGAATTTAGAATCAGACTTTCCATGTTGGTTTTGCCAGTTTAATAGATTGTAGTAGAAACTCTTCAAATTTGTAAGTTTTCAATCATAAACACCATTGTCACTGAGCAGGGTAACTGGAAACCAATTTGTCAGCTGAGAATATTCCTATAAGCTAGGGCAATTTCAAATTTCTTTTTTTAAAGTTGTTTACACTCCTAGTAGCTCAACATGTTTTTTTTACTAATTGACAATAAAAGTTCTATGAGATTTTTATCAGATGGGTTTCATGCTCAAATATCATTTTGCAGATGGAGATTCTTTTACAGTACTTTGAGCTACATGTGCTAGGAACTTAGTATACATACTGAACAAATATTTGTTTGATGTGGACTTTCATCCCATCCACATGGGACTTTATCATTTGCCGAGTAATTATTAAACTCTTAATTTACCATTTTCTGCTCTGTCATTGTTTAATAAGAAATGACAGCAAAAACGGGGATGCTAATACTTGAGAGAAGCTAGTGTCTTCAAGATAAAAGTTTTTTTGTTTTGTTTTTTTTAAGTATAAAGTAAATGTTTCCTATTAATTTTGAATTACTTGCTCCTACAGTTACAATGTTAAACAGATTACTAAGATTAGTAGAGATACTATATAGTATGAGAATAGTTGTTACTATGTAAACCTTGATTTTTACAGATTAAAAGGCCTGGAACAAATTACAAAGGCTACTATGCTTGGTCATCTGCTTCCTGTCCTTCTGACATCTCTGATGCATCCAAATCTGCAGACTTTAACTATGGCTGATGCCTTGATGCCTCAGCTGGTGCAGCTGGTTCTTTACACAAGTCAGGTATGGCCTTTGTGTCAGCAATCGCACACAACATCTCTTTTCCACTGTAGGCATTCTAAAATGCTGTAGATTTTGGTCAACTTTCTGCAGTAAGTGATGCACGGGCCACAGTTTGAGAATTGCTCAGCAGTGCCAAAAGCACTAGTAGCTGTTGTACCAAGTAATCGTTAATTGCCAATAACAGTGTACAGTATAATTCTTAATGTTTCAATAACTCAATCCTAAAATAGTTTGCTATTTGTACGTTTCTAACATTGTATGTTTTGTCCCACAGACTGCACTGCTGCTTAAAACTCAGTCTCCAGTTTTCTCAGAACTAAACAGCTCACCCAGTGGTGTGTCAGAACAGAAAGGGAAGTTGTTACCTGATGAGAGGTGACTCTTTTTTTCACATTTGGGTCTGTTCACAGAATAACATTAAGTGCTATATTGATTTGACCATTGTTGTGGAATAAATCTTAAAGTAGCGTTCTTAAAAATTAAAAAAAAACAAAAAAACAAAAAAAACTTTAATATTATATAAGGCTGTCTGAAAGAGATGGAAGTCATTATAAAAGGTGGTCCATTCTAAAACTGTTTTGCATGTGGAATTAAGTGTTTGATCTCTCCAAGGTATTTCCACAGGGCTTGGTTTATTTTGTCTTTTCCTGTACCTCAAGCATGAGGTGTTAATTCTAGATGCTCTTCTTAGAAGAAATTAAACTAAGGAAGACCATCATGAGAAGATGTAAATTACCCTAGGGTCATGAGATGCAGTATTAAAATAATATTGGAAAGATATTAAGTAATTTAATTTACATAGAGTAATATAACAATTTCAAGTTCTGCATTAAAATCTTGTGTCTCAAATCAAGGCTGAGCGGTTTCTGCTTAGAAACAGAAAAGCTCAGCTAAATTAAATAAAACATGCTCATCATATCTATTTGCAGTATTGCAGAATCTGTAGTATTGAACAACTTGTGATTACATATAATATGTGTGAAAACTCTGAAGAGTTTATTTTCGTTCCTCTCCCAAATTATAAGCTTCAGTGAAATAATAAGCATATTGTTTTATGACAATGTAATCAGTTTTGAGTGTTGTCCTAGTAGGATTTTTTTTAGCATTTCCAATCATATGTTTGAACCCTTATATAATACTATTTACTCTATTTACTCTTTTTTTTTTTAATGGCACATTTAATTTGTTTACCATAATTTGGAAATTTGTAAGTGTAGGGAAAAGTTCAGATTTTACAAGTTCGAGATTGGCATAGTTATCTGTGTTAGAGAGAGTTCATGCTGTTTAAATTCTGCACGTTCCCTCGGTACAACTATGTGTAAAATAAGGAGTCACTACTCTGTGCCTCTGTGTATCAATACTGGGAGGTGTTTATAAGTACTTTATAATTTGATGTTTGAACATATAGTACAATTCTGTGTGTTGAATTTCAGAAACTGATTTTTCGCTGTTATTTCAGAATGCTGGAAGAGAAGGAAGAACCAGGTTTTCTTACAGGCTTGAAGATCCCTGCTCCCTGGGCTGCTGGGAAGACTGTAGAAACAGTTCATCCTGTCAGGGATAACTATAAATTTAAAGAAACTGTACATATTCCAGGAGCCCGCTGTTTATATCTTAGATTTGACAACAGATGCTCTTCACAATATGATTATGACAAGGTAAGCTAGGGCCAATTCAGAAATTCCTTCTTTCATATATATTTCTGTGAGCAGCACTTCTCATTTTCATCTTTTCTGCCCCTTGGCTTTCTTGGCACCTTACTGCCAGCGGTCAGGGTAATGAAGGAGGTTTTAATTGATAAGATATTAGTGTGCACTAATGTTACGGTCTACTTACTTCAAGGTTGTAAAGTACACAATGCAAAGAGGTTATTTCTTGCATTGTACAAGTGTGAATAACTTTTCAAAGGAGTCCTTGAGTTCTCAGCACAAAGAAGATTAGACTTAGCTCAGTGATAGAAAATGTACGACTTGTTGACATGAAAAGGGAGGGAAGTGAAGATAGACAATTCTTGTTTCATTTCTATTATTCTTGGAGAAACAATCCAAAAATAGTATGTGCCTAATTCCTCTGGTATGTTGTTTCAGAACATAGTATCTAGTGGTTGTTTCACTGTTTAAAACCTATCAATAGCATGGATCTTTTTGTTAAGAGTTAGACTCTATAATTATAAAAGTTTTGGCCACAGATATCAGAAGTAGTGGTAGTTGTTAGATAAAATATTGAAACACCTGCTAGCTCCAGAGGTGCGGGCTTTATGTTTTTCTCCATAAACTCATAACTCTTCCACTCTTCTAAGCTCATTTCGTAATGGCTCAGATTCTCAAAGTTTGATTTCCTTCTCATTATTGCTGTTGATAATGTTTTGTTATTTCTCAAATTTTAATCTAGCTGCCTGCTTTGTAGATCAGCACAGTTTGTTTAAACTGGGCAGAACTAGAAAGGTTACTTTTTTAGATTAATAAATAGCTTGTTTACATGGATTAATAGGAACAACTACCTTCAATTTCAAGAACACAGCTAATAGCACCCATTTTCCTTTGTATAATCAAGGAGCTATTTGTACTGCTTATGAATTGTTGCCATATATTCCTCAACATTATAGAGCAAGTCCTGTGATACTGTCATTAACGTCATTCACTACTAGTTAAGCTCCTCCAGAAATCTTTGGGTCTTACTATGTTCCTAGTGAAGTCAGTGATAAAATACCAACTTCAATGGGAGCAGGATCAATCCCTTTATTTTTAGAGGCAGTATGTTCTAGTTAGCTCAGCATGAGGCCTGGAAGTTAGGATTTCTCCTGATTTTTCTGCTCCCAGTTATGCTGCTGACTTGCTATGTCACCTTGGGGGCAAGTCATTGAACTTCCTCTCTGCCTCAGTTTCCCCATCTGTAAAATGGGGATAATAATACTTGCCAACTCACCTCACAGGGCTCTTGTGAGGATTTGTTAATGTAGATAAAGCGCTTTGAAAATATGAAGCGCGGTGTAAGTGCTAAGTATTATTATTATTATTAGATTTTCTTGTTTTTCTCTTACAGTCTAACAGTGTATTTTATGTTTTGAAGTTGGTGATCTATGCTGGTCCTAACACAAACAGTAGGAAGGTTGCTGAGTATGGAGGCAATACACTGGGATATGGCAGCCGTAGTGTCTTAGGAACTGGTTGGCCGAAAGACTTAGTAAAGGTACAGTATTATAATCCAACAATATTTCACATAGAAAAATCCTCTTTGGAAACCCTGTCAAGTCTGTTTTAAACCTTAGAGCAATGAAGTCCAAGCTTTTAAGTGTGTGGTTATCCATGATGAGATTGCTTCTTAAGTGGGCTGTTATGTCCTTGGGGAACAACTTTTAACTTACCCGTAATTATGTGTGATTCTTCTCTTTGAGTTTACCTTGTTTTGTTACCTCTTACTGGAATTCACTAGTGGTGTGTTCCAAGTCCTGGAATCTCTAATGGTATTACTGTTCTCATAAGTATATCTTCCTAGGAGGAATTTTTGCCCAGTCTGAGGCTGTGCATATTTCCTTAAGGCCCATGGGCATGATTGCTTTTTTTTCTGATGATAACCCACAAATATACCAAGTTGTAAATATAGCAACTCTGTGACCATTTGTGTAGTGTTTTAAAATTATATTGGATACTTTTTCAGTAAAACTAAGATGGAAAAATATCTCAAACTTGTCAAAACTTCATTATTTCTAGAATTTTGCACTGTTTCCTCAGATTGCATTCAGTGTTTTTTATTGTGTTTGTGCTGCTACGTTGTCCCATGCTAAATCTGAGCTTGTATACATAACAAAACATAATGCCAAAAAGAAGAATAAGAAGTAATGAACTGGAAGGCAACTTCAGACAAGCACTACATTGTTAGTAATTAATGGAATTTTGATGAATTTTCAGACCTAGATTTCATATTGTTCATTTAGCAAAATCTATTAGCACATTGACGTTCATCTTGAAGAGCTTGTCTGCCTTCCTGCCTTAAGGAAGGGAGTTATTGATTATTGCCTGGTCTTTGCAGACAAATAAAGGAAGTGTTTTGATGAAAATTAAGGCCACGTAACATGGGTTGACTTGGTAAATTCTGCTTGTGACTCTACGACCTTTTTGTTGTTTTGCTGTAATTAGCCAGCAGCAAAGTTAAAATATGTTTGTCCACTAAAAGATACTCTTACAAAAAGAGAAGAAATTCAAAGTATATAATTGAAGATAAAAATAATACTTAGATAACTGTCATCAAAAATATTAGTCCATAAATTAAGGCACTTTTATGAAAATCCTCTTTGCGTCAATTCTTAAATGTATCTCTTATTTGTTTTTGTTTTGTTTTGTTTTCCCTCCTCCTACCCTTCAAAATTTTAAGGTGGAAGGAGATACGGTCACCTTCTCCTTTGAAATGCGGAGTGGTCGTGAGCACAACACTCCAGACAAAGCTATGTGGGGCTTTGCTTGCACTGTTCGAGCACAGGTACTCAAACGTGACAGATTCCATGGGACAGGTTCAGCTTAAACTTATCTTCTGTTACATACTTTAAATCTAATAGAAGTATGCTTCAAAAATGAGGCTTAGTTTTAAGATTTAAAACAGTAACAGCTTACTGATTCTGATTGTAAAAACAAGACTTTTTTACAGTGTAAAAGAAATCCATTTTAGACATTTAGCATCCTTAGCTAGAGATGCCCTGCAGCATGGTCTGTAGCATGCTCAGTGCTTTATGAAGATGTCTTATTTATCTCTTGTCATTGGCACTGGACTTGGATGAAGTCAGTAACATCTACTGCTGCTTGTAGATGAGCATTTCTCTGAAGAGATGTTTGAAATTACTCCAGGGGGTGGGGGGAACTTGAATCCCACTCTTGCGGAGCTAGGACAAGGTCTGAGATGAAAGATATGCAGGCCAAGGACTGATTGAACCAAAAATAACTTTACCACTTTTTTTTTTAATCGTGGTTCAGGGAAAAAAAAAATTGCTCAAATCTTTTCTTTATTGTCTTGAGTTGTTTTTATATATTGCTTTTAATTGTTAAAGCATTATTTCAGTATACCTCTACCTAAGATATACAGATATCCTGTTTTGAAATACGTTAGGGAAGGACTTCATGGTTGATTGACTTGTGCAACTTATTGCTATTCCTACTACAGGAGTCTTCAGAGGATGTGTCAGGAGGCTTGCCATTCTTAGTTGACCTGGCACTTGGCCTTTCTGTGTTAGCTTGTTCTATGCTTCGAATTTTATACAATGGACCAGAAATTACCAAAGATGAAGAAACCTGTCAAGAGCTTTTAAGATCTAAACTATTACAAAGGTAAACAAACAAATTTTGTTTGGAGGGGTGGGAGAGAGGAGGAAAAAATATATTTATATACATATATGAATATATATGTGTGTGTATATATATGTATATATATCCTTTTCATCCATTTATCTTATTTTTCCAGGTGCCAGTGGCAGGTGGAAGCTAATGGTGTAATATCTCCAGCCCTTACACCAAGTCCTTCTCCACTGCCTCTTACTATAGATGAAGACAGAGAATTTACATATCCTTCTGATGTTCTAGTGCCTCCCGTTGGACACTATTTTGATCTGCCTAGGATTAGGCTACCTCCAGGAATCATGATAAAACTCAGGGAAATTTCTGGACGTGCTCGGCCTCAATTTAGACCTAGTATAAAGTAAGTAGTCATTTGCTCTATGTCAGCTTGATGGCATCATTTAATGTGCTGTAAATACCTGTTTGTGAATGCGATGTCTAGAAAGTTGCAAATATGAATTGTTGAATTTTGTTCATTATTCTTGCTTAATCAGCTTGGTTTTACCTATAACCCTAGGGAAGTGATTCAGCCTGAAGTAATGGAGGAGATGGTAGTTTCATGTGTGATTAAACACTTGAATTTGGTTGATGCACTCCAGTCCCTGATAAACTTCCAGTATCAGGAAGAACATGCTGAGGAATATGATTTACTTTGTAAAATTATGGGAGAGACTTTTAAGAAGTTAAATGCCATGGAGAGACAACTACAGGTAAAAATAAAATTACACAAATAAAACATAAGAAAACATAAGTCTTCTTGTTTGTTTGAGAATAAAGGTGCATTAAGAACATTTTAGAAACCTAAAAATACAAAATGTATATTTTTTTCTTTAAAGATCTCTTCTATTTACTAAGATGAACAAGTACATTAAGTCTTATTTTTGTTTCTTTGTTAGAGTGTGGCTGAACTGGAACAGAAATGGCAGAATGAGGTAGATGATGCCATGCATGGAAAGCTGGAGAACAATGTTCCATTCTTTTATGATTATCACTTCAATGAGGTAAGCACTGCGGCTGCTGTATGTGCTCATGCTTTAGGCTGCTCTTTCAATACATGTTCATCCCTTTCCTTTGCTTTGATTAGAGCAAGATGAAAGAACTGGAACTTCTGTGCTCAATGAAAGAGGTTTCTTTTGATGGAAGTGATCTCGAGAATGTGGTCCTGGCATTAAGGTTAGTAGCTAGATGTTGAGTGCACCGTTTTAAGCATCTGTGGAATTTCTGTGAGTTCTGTAAGAAGGTGTGCAGGATTAAGGTTGCATATGTACATAAAATACTGAAGTTGGCCCTTCAATCTCATTATACCATCTGACACTTAATGATGTGAAATAGAAGCTGGCACTAAATGTTTTCAAAACAAAAAAAAGCTTGTAGACCTATGGAGAAAAACAATTTTTGGAATCGGAAACAATCAGATGAACTTCTAATCAGGGATACAGATACTTAGAAACTTAATTTTTCTGTCTGTCTAGCAATATGATTAAAACTTTAGAAACACTTGTCCTAAGTAATTAATATTAGTACCTACAGCTGGGAATACTTATTTAACAAATCATCTAGTTAGTTCTTTAATTTTTGTTCTGCTTTCTACTTTGGCATAAAAAGTAGTTTGACACTGTGTCTTCTTTAAAATAACTTTTCTCACAGTTTTTCAGAAGGCAGTACAACGTAACTGAGTCTTATTCTGTTTTCCTTTTTCACAATCTCAGAGAGAAATTTTTTCAAGAAGTGAATTCACTGATTCAGAGGACCTATCATCCCCTAGCGAAAACCAAAACATTAGTTAAGAGCTTGATGAACAGAGCAGAGCTGTTATTACACGTCACTATTGCAGCACAGTCTGGCATCACAAGAAGTATATCTGGTACCCCTGCAGAGACTCCAGGTAAACATCTCATTACCAGCATTATTCTTTTTTTCTTCACCCCTCAAGATATAGCCCATCCAGTCTTTTACTGGAATGTCCACAGTGATTTTTAAAAGCAATTAGTAAATAACCTACTACACCAGGAGTAATGTTCTTTCACATTGTATAATGTTGCAGCCTGTAAATCAGCATCTGAAACAAAAGTGATATCTCATGCAGTCCGCCAGCCCGTCTTCCTTCGCAGTATGTCAGCACCATCTGACTTAGAAATGATTGGTAACGAAGATATTGAGTTTGCTAGATCAAGTCAAAGGTATACAAGGCTTTATTCTACTAAGCTGCTGTACAGTGATGTGGCCTGTGTTGTTAAGTGATATGCTTGCAAAGTTTACCATTATTTATGTTGTTGTTGTTTTAATTGGGTCAATGTAACTGGAACTGTGCCTAATTATTCTGTGTTCTCATAGGCGACGCCACGTTACCAGCCACAGAAGTAGCTCTTTCACTCTTCTGCAGTCACTGACCATTGAGGATAGCAGAGATAAGCCTACGTACAGTGTCTTACTGGGGCAACTGTTTGCTTTCATTGGAACAAACCCTGACCAAGCGGTGAGTCATTTAAAATGTTCTAAATCCATTATATTTTCAAATTCAAACCTCCATGCTTATGGGAGGTGTCTTGTTTGTGTCATTTAACAAGAAAAATAAATAAATGTAATATCTCGTAGGTATCCAGCAGCAGTTTTCTGCTAGCTGCTCAGACCAGGTGGCGTCGTGGGAACACAAGGAAGCAAGCCCTAGTGCACATGAGAGAGTTGCTGACAGCAGCTGTTCGGGTTGGTGGTGTGACACATCTTGTAGGCCCAGTGACCATGGTACTTCAAGGAGGACCAAGGTTTGTTTGTTTTTTCTCTAAAAATAATTTAATGTTTTGGTCTCTGTAGAAAGTAGCAAATTGCATTGCATAGAACAAACTGTGAGAAGTGATTAGTTGTGTGGGCTCGAGTTTACAGAACTAAGCTTTTAACAACCCCTTATATTACACTTTCTGGGGTGAAAAGGTGGAAGCTTTTAAGAAATACTTCTATTTGGCAGTAGATGAGCTTTTCCTTTCATACTGATATGACGTTCACAGGTGGGTTTATCTTAATACCTTGGCTGATACTAAATTCACTTAAATTAGGTATTAGTGTAGATATAGCCAATACTAATACTATCATCTAAATATTTTGCAGTTATTTTGTTTGTAATCAAATTTCAGTCATGTCTCAGGTAAAACTTACTACCTTGTTTACATGTATCTCACATTAAAGCATTAAATAAATTACTTGCTGTTTTGATTCTAAATCTTCCTTGGGTAGTTCTTAATATATGATAATTCTTTTAAAGCTATATTTGGAAACTCATTTTATTTAACCTAGAAAATTATGATTTCAAATGTCTTGCTGCTAACAGAATTGAAGAGCTCACGTGTGGCGGGATGGTGGAACAAGTCCAGGAAGCTTTTGGCGAGACTATGACGTCCGTGGTCTCACTCTGTGCTCGCTACCCCATTGCTTGTGCAAATAGCATTGGCCTCTTATGCACTATACCTTACACAAGGTACGAAAGTATTTCCTACAGAAAGGGAAGGAAAGGATCTGCAGTTGTCCTATAAGTTTTCCTATAAGGAGAAGTGTTGAATAGTATACTTCCTTTTTTCATAACGAGGAGTATCTGAGAACATCCTGTTAAATTGTCTCAGCATACAGAATTTCATCTGGGGAGGGGAAGGGAGAGGCAAAACCATCTAATTCTTCTGTTAACTCGGCAATTAATTATTTTGCAATTTCGTGATTATCTTTGAGTCTGTAGTTACTGACTGAAAAGTTACTTTGGTAAAGTCTGAATTTCTCTTCTGATACAGGAGCGAAGAGAAATGTTTGGTACGGAGTGGCCTGGTACAGCTTATGGACCGGCTCTGCAGTTTAAGCAGCCAGACGGAATCCAGTTCGAATGAAAAACAGACTAAGAAACAGAAGGTGGCCACCATGGCTTGGGCTGCCTTTCAGGTGCTAGCCAATCGATGCGTTGAATGGGAGAAAGAGGAAGGTAGGGATGCTGCCAGTTGTACTTCTGTTGTGTGCCTGAGAACTGTCCAAGTGCATGAGAAGTGGTGTGAACATGTATTTAAAATAGGGCATTCATTCACTGACTTCAGTAGTGTTTGGGTTCCTTAGAACATGCAAATGGATATAAAAGAAGTTTTCTTGTTGGTGTTGTGTGGTTTGTTTTGTTTTTTCATGCTAGCTTCACCACCATCACCTTGTGTCTGTTCCAGATTTATTTATTGGATGTTGTATTAGGCTTTATTTTTAATTCAAAACATAAAATTTTATGTTTCAATGTGCTGGAGCAAAACAAAAATATTTTTGACTATTTTCAGTGTGTGGAGAAGGAACCTGTAGATAGGTACATCCATTTTTGTTACTTATAATTGCGTGTTCTTGAATTACTTTTAAAGGTGGTTCAACAGAAGCTGTTCACTCTGGTCTGGCTCGTCAGGTCTCCAGCCTTCTTACCAATCACCTTGCACGAGCCACAGAGTGTTGTGGTAATCAAGCTGCAGGAAATGATGCACTTCAAGATGTTCTCAGTCTTCTTAATGACCTGTCAAGGTACTAGGCCTTTGTTTCTGGAATATTTATATTTTTTCTGTGTAAGAAAGCAGGTGGGGGTTCTTGTTCTTTTTCTGACAGTAGTGAAAGTAAGATAACTTTCAAACCATTCTGAAACCTGACTATGAACCGACACTTTTTTCAGTCTTAGTGTTTAATCAGTGTTATCAAGTGTTATGTAAGAACTGTTGCAGATCAAGTCTTGTCAGATGTATTTTTTAAATATATCTTTTAAATAATAAATTCATTTGTTTTTCATTTCAAGATCACAATCAAGCATTCCTTTTTTTTTTTTTTAACAGCAGTTAATTAGATTTTTTTTCCTCCCCCTTTCAGGAGTCACATAGGTAAAGCTATCCTGAGCCAGCCAGCCTGTGTGTCCAAACTTCTGTCACTTCTCTTGGATCAACGTCCTTCTCCAAAATTGGTTCTTATAATCCTCCAGTTGTGTCGTGCTGCACTACCTCTCATGAGTGTTGAAGACTGTGGAAATGTGGAACTGCCTCCCTGGAGTTACTCTGTACCCTCACTGAACAGTGAACAGGATGATCCAAGTGACCCAGCCTCCAAGATCGCGTCTCTGCTCTTAGCAAAGCTGGCAGATTATGTAGTACCAGGTACCAGCATCTTTTGGTGTCATGCTAATTTGAGAAATTGCCAAGCAAGTCCTCTTTCTGCAAAGAGCTTCTGTGTTGACAGAAGGCTTGCGTAGGAAAAGGTATATGATATGTTGGTGTTCAAAGTTTATGATATTTCTGTAACATTTCTATCTGCCACTTTTAACTGTTTTCTGACTAGAATCTATGTCACAGCGACAGATGCATCTCGAGGGTTTTTTAGCATTAGTTTCCAGGCCAAGAAAGTTTGTTAATAGCACTCATACTATCTATTTGTTTATTCCTTTCTAATTCAAGGATGCCAGACAGTTCTTTCTCCAACTGCCTCTGAACCAGATACTGCTTTAGCAAAAACCAGCCCTAAGAATTCCATAAAAGGCGATAAAGATCCTGGAGAAGAAAGTGAGGCAGTGGATGGCAAACTTTCTATTTTTATTCATAAACGGGAAGACCAGTCATCCCATGAAGTGCTTCAGCCATTACTGAGGTAATCTTAACTCATTGGATTGGAATTATCAGCCAATTCCATTTCTTTTTCTCCTTTTTTCTTTAAGTGCTGCAGCTATAGGAAAAAATGCATCCTAGACATAAGAGTAAATGGGAAAGCAAACAAAATGTCTTCCAAATGTATCGTATTTCCTGGCAAAGAATAACACAATGCAAGAATTATCTACAGGGCTTATGCAGAGTATACTCTTACCTGGATTAATATGCACATCACTATACTGAATTTCTGGAAGGGCAGCATCAGAGAGGATCTAAATGTTTCTTGAAGTTTTCTCTTGTAGAAGACTACTGGTTAGAGCAGCAAAGCTAAAACAGACCAGTGTATACAGATATGTAAAAGAAAGAGGAGGCTGTGATGGAGCATGACTTGTTTTCTTTTTGGCTTGCTTACAAGCTATGTAAAACACTAGCAAAAGAACATTTTGCTCTATCTGTAAAAGATCACATGAAAAGTTAGCTATTTAAATGATAAGTTCAGTTTTTCTGATGGAATATCTTGTTACAAATATTAGACTATGTAGGACTCACAAAACTAGGGGAAAAAAATGTCTTTAAAAGTTTTGCTTTTAATAAGGCATAGACTGGATAATAACTTGCTAGCTTCTTCAATATTCTTCAATAGCTTCTTCAGTATTCTTAGTATGCAGTCATATCTGCCTAGATTTGTCAAATAACCAACATTATCACCTTCTGCATTTTGCACTGTTTGTCTCATCTCCTCCCATTCTGTCAGTTTTGTACCCATGCTTTAAAACAACACTAAAAGATGCAGTTGTTGGATACTCTTAGATGAAACTTTAACTCAGCACCCTTAGGCATTTGTGCTCAGTAAAAATCAATTTTGTTAGGCTTCTTTTTGAGGAGAGAAGGGTTAAATTGCTAGCAAATAACTGCATTCAATAGCAGTTAATTCCTGTTGTAAATTATAGTATAATTGTGTATGTTCTAATTGATATATCAAGTGTTTCTGTTGCTGTTGAGCAGTGTAGTTGCAAGGGTTGCTTTGAAATCATTTAAAAATAAGCATAATACATTAAATTGGACTGTATAATTGAGATTTTTTTCCACCAACATAAGTAAAGCTAATGTGTTTTAATTTTCACTCTAATAGTAGCTCAGAAGGTCGTCCATTTAGACTTGGAACTGGAGCCAATATGGAGAAAGTGGTGAAAATGGATCGTGACATGACTAAAGTAAGGAAAGAAATAGAGAAATACTCAAAGTCTTGAAAACTGGTGGCCAGCCAGAGCTCTGTTTTCAATGATGTTAAATCCCCTGTTACATGTTGTTTCTTTTTTTTTAGCTTACAAAACAGTTTAGAAGGAAAACTCTATATAATGTTAGCTTTAGAGAGTTATTGATGTAAATAGTAACAAATGCTGAAAAATAATACTTTCTCTAACTATTGTAGGTCATGTTTAAGCTCCCTTAATATTCACTTTCCATAAATGTTTAATGCCTGTTCTTGGTGTGAACTTTAAGCTACCTATTTAAACTCAGTTTTTATGTATATTTTCAGATATACTCAAGAGAATTTTTACAGAAATATTCATGAGTTCTTATTTGCTGTTTTTTTTTTGTGTATTGTTTTCTGGTCAGAGAAGAGAAGCTATTATGCTAAGAATAGAACACCTAAACACACTGACTCCACACTAATACCTGATCTTTGTATATGGGGGAGAAAAAAAGAGTTTGTCTCATGACTGGTAATGCATACAGAGGAGGATGTTTTGATGTGTTCCCAGTGCTTTTATGTATTCAGAAGGAGTAGAGTTAAATGCCAATACACTGTAACTAAATAGAACTAACATTATTTCTCTTATGACAACTATTTTCAGAGTGGCTGCTGTGAAGTTATTACAGAAGAAGCTGCTGCAGCTCTTCGCAAGGCAACTAAGTGGGCACAGTCTGGTCTGATAGTTAGTGTTGGGCCACCCATAGAAGCTGTCAGTCCGGAAACAACTAGTGGGATGTCCACTGGGGACAAAAAGAAGACTGCACAAACATCTATTTGCAGAGAGAGAAATTCTGAGCTTGCCAGGTAGGTCACTTTGATTCTATACTTAGAACACATTCTACTTTTTTATATATTCTGGTATTTGTAGCACTCTCAAAAATAGTTTGGAGGTTCATAAATTTCCCTTTTTTGTGCAGTATATTGTTGCTGGTAGCTGAATGTTCTTTCCTTCTATTGTTTTGCAAATTTTTCTTTTCTTTCCGTATAGGACGGACCCTGTAAGACCATTCATCAGTGGTCACGTTGCAAACAGCATGGCAGCAGAGGTGATTGCTTTGCTACATAGCTTGTTGATGGCACCAGAATCAAATGCAGCTCAGATATGGACAACAACTGCTGAAAAAGTAAGCAAGCAGAAGAACAGATACCAAACTGTGCACCAAGAATACATTCAGTAATTAAGGGAACTTAATCATCAGCAACCTGGAATAATTCAGGAAACTGCCATTTTGTAACATATTGAACCAGGATGTGTCATTTGCATATATGTAGTTATCTTGCCTTTGCTAGGTAGCTACTCTGCCTTTGCTATGGAGTCCTGTCTGGCATGGCCTCTGAAGGTCTACAGCATTGGCCAGAAAATATATGGTGTATTGCTTTTATGTTCCTCTAAAAGCTTTAACACATAATCCGTTGCCTAGGCTAACTCCCTGAGTGAAGACTTCTGCTAATATTGTGTGTATATCTCTGTGATTCTAAAAGTTATTAGGGAACAGAGCTAGCTTTGATGGTATTCACACTTCAGAGGACTTAGAATATTCTGAGTTATATAATTCTCTTTGAGAACAAAAATAATTCTTCTGAGACTGTGTGGGCTGGAGGCTTGGGGTGTTGGGTTTTGTTTGAATTGTGCTTTGAAGTCATTATCTGGTATTTCTGCTTCTGTCTTCAGGTTCTGTCTCGGGCTCTGATGTACATTCCACAACTTGGGAAATATGCAGAGAGTATTTTAGAGAATGGGAGTAGCAGTGGAAGGAAACTTGCTAAACTTCAAAGAATTGCTCGACAGGCAGTAGCTGCCCTTTGTGCTCTGGGTGGCTTTAAGGAGACAATTAAAATAGGTTCTGAAGTTCAGGTAATCTGCTGCCTTTCACATTTTGTACCTTTAAATGACAACTTATGCTTTTGACCATGTTTTGCCTGCACTGGTATAACTGACGCAATGTGCAGTTTGCCTGCAATTGTGAAGCAGTTTCAGTAACACTTAGGTGGTGACTGCAGTTGTATGTTGAGTTTCTGCGTGGTGTTAAGCACTCCGTGTTTCTTGTTCGTGAAACCATAAATCTTATGTAAACCTTCTTTGGTTGTAGGTTTTAGGTAAAGGAATAGCAGGAAGCATTGGAGTTGTGGCATCTATTAATGAACAAGAAGGTATAGCAACGGTCAAATTTCCACCTACCAGTATAGACAGTAGAAAGACCTCACAAGCATCAGACACATTAACTATTCCATTGTCTAGGCTCTGTGTTCCAAGATCTGAGGTACGGTAGCCTTAAGAATCTGATATAAAGTATAATATCAGTTGTATTTTGGTTTTTGTTTTGTCACAGCATACTGGCAATTAATCTGCAGCATGTAAAATGTCTTTCATCTTTGATTAAAGATGGCTTGTGAAGTTTGCCTCATTTTAACCATCTCTTAATATCTATATTTAAGTTTTCATGCAAGTAACATAAATATTCACCTTTTGGTGCTTAAAGATGTTCCGTTGCATACTGTGGTGGGGTTTTTGTGTGTGTGTTGTTGTGTTTTGTTGGTGTTTTTTTTTGCTTGCTTTGGTTAGTGGTTTGGTGCTGTTTTTGTGATAGTACAAAATGAGAATTAACTCCAGGTAATAAAACGCCCTCATTTCTTAGAAACTAACTACTTGAATTTAACTTTTTACCGTGCCCCCCCACCATCAGGCATTGCCTCTTCATAAACTGTCCATTACTGAGAAGGTAGTACAGGCAGTCCAGTCCATGTTGCTTCCTCAGGAGGGAAGTCTATCTATTCACACCTCACTTCCTGCAACAGGAGATGGCTCAACTCCAGTAATGGCAGTGGTCCGGCTTCTTGCTGAAATAAGAACCAGGTGAGTTGTTGTTTTTCTGAAGCACTCCAGTCTGTTTTGTTGACGTACAAAAAATGTTCAAGTAAATTGCACGGGTTCTTGTTTTCTTCCTCTGTTGGTACTGACATATGACATCAGGGGACAATGAAAATTTGTTTGCTTCCTTAAATACATTTAGTGCCTGGATGTTCTCAAAAAGAGCAACAAAAATGAAGTGTCCTCTGTAACACTGGCAATGTACTGAGCAAATGCTTTATGCAAGTAAATGCTAGGAAGCAGACAAAAGCTGTCACTGGAAGTTCCAATGGGCAGCTAAGCATCCAGATTAAAAAAAAAAAAAAAAAAAAAAAAAAAAAAAAAAAGATCAGTAAACATTCTGTCTTCTTTTAAAAACAGTCCTGAGTTTACTGAATTCAAAGTTGTCTTTACATGTATTGTACTCTTTTGTAATACTTTAAACATACTATTTTTCCATTAAGAGCATGCCTGGTGATGGCTCAGCTGTTAGAAGACAGCTCGTTCTGTGAAGAATTCATTCAACAGTGTCCAGCTGCTGTAGAAGTTCTTAATTTAGTAGCACAGGAATGCAGCCCTGGTAGGTATTCAGCACATTCTTGCAGCTTTGTCCTGTTCAGTTCAGAGATGTAACTGTTCTTAAAATCACTTCCATGTTTTGTCCTCCAGCTACTTAGTTTATGATAGCTAGTACAGGACAGCTGTCTTGTCAGTGGTAGGTCTGTTGTAATAGTAATACAAGGGTAGCTAATAATCAGGCTAAATCATTTCAACATTCGGCATAAAATTCAGGCCAGAATATGATTATGCTGTTGTCACAGGAGATGCAAGTCCTGGGACTAGCTCTTTAGTACTATGCTTCTGAAGTCTCTTTACTGCTCTTGCCTCTATTTTAAGCTACTCTTTATTCTTTGAAAATATCACTGATTTCTATAAGATCTCACGTAATAATGTATTTACTTACCAAATAGAAATTAAACAAGAGGAAAACCATTGCTTGTGTAAGATTGGATTTTGTCATTGATTTTGTTAATTAGGTGAGAGAGACTTTTTAATTACATATCTTAAAATGTAAGTGACATATTTGTTTCTATTACAGTTATAAATGTGGAATTGTTGGACTTGAAGTTACTAGTTTTGCTTGGAACCTCATGACTTGATTTGGTTTGTTGTTTACAGGGGAGAGGCTCGTTGTTGTAGAAATGCAGTGTGAACGGTTAAGAATGTTGTATCGTGACTGTGCTCGACCTCCACCTCCTCCACTCCAAGCAGACAGAAGACAGGTGAGCACAGAAGCAGTGATGAGTATTCTGCTCCTTGCAAATGAAGTCAGCCACTGAGTGCAGAGGGTCTGCTTGTGGTGTTGGAGTCAAAGCGGTTGGATTTTATTTGAATATTTTAATATGAATTTGTGTAATGGGATGTGATTTCTTGTGGTTGAAGTTTTGGTAGTCGCATGTGCTGTCTTAAATGTGAATTTCATAAAATAGTGTATCATCGGATTTTGCAAGATGACTTCAAGTGTAATTAAGTCAAATGTTCTGTTCTCGTTTACAGCCCAAAGAAATCACTTGGAGCCCATCAAGAGTGTTTCCCCCTGTACGAGCATGCATGTTTTCGTCACATCTCACAGCTGTGACATTTTTGGCTGATCCTAGTGCTGGTGGGGGACTTCCTCGGGGCACATTTATTTATGCCACTTCGCCAGTTCCAGTGCAGGTAAGAATTCACAACCATACAACAGCTTGGTTTACTTAATATTCATTTGAGCATGATAAGACAGACAGAAATTTTTCTATTTTACCTGTATCTTGTAATTAACGTTTTCCTATTATTTCTAGGCACCATCATTCTACTGGGAAATTGAAATAGTTTCCTATGGAGATACAGATGATGACACTGGTCCAATAGTTTCATTTGGATTTGCTACAGAAGCAGAGAAACGGGACGGAGCTTGGACAAATCCAGTGGGCACCTGTCTTTTTCACAAGTATGTTAGAGATGTACATCAAAAATCAGTTTTGCTCAGTAAATTCATATGCTCCTTAGAGAGAATATTGTAAGCACATTGTGGTAAGCAACATGTACAATTTAAATGAAATACTAAAGTGATTAACTAGAATATTTCTTTATCAAAATAACAAATGTTGAATTGCCTCTTGTCAGTATTGTAGGCTTGTATACTTCAACTGGTATCAAGTTGTAATCCATATTTGTTTCAGTGCTCTTTCTAATAATAATCTTTTTGTATTAATTTTTAGCAACGGGCGAGCAGTGCATTACAATGGGTCCAGCTTGCTACAGTGGAAGAGTGTTAGATTGGATGTGACTCTTTCTCCTGGTATGTAAGAGTACAGCTAATTTACTTAACTGGTATAACAAAAAGAAATCTCCTAAATGTAAGAGAAACTGGATGAGAAAACAAATAAATCCATGCTGTTCTTTTGGTGATTATATATTTTGATAGGTGATGTGGCTGGAATTGGGTGGGAAAGAACAGAAGGAACTCCACCTCCTCCAGGACAGCCAGCTAAAGGCAGAGTTTATTTTACGTATTGTGGGCAGCGACTTGGGCCATACCTAGAAGATGTCTCAGGTGGAATGTGGCCGGTTGTCCACATTCAGAAAAAGGTAAGCTTTGAAAATAAATATATTGGTTGATATATAAACCTCTCAATATCTATTTTGATGCATTGATACATCCTCACTAAAGAGGTTGAGATAAAACTAGCCCAATACATAGTGCTGAATATATAATAACCCTTCCACAAGCATTAGGTAAAGCAGGCTCAATACTTCCTCTGTAGTATTTCCTTCTATAAAATAGTAGAGTGATAGTTTTTACCTTTCCTGAGTTAGGCTGAGTTCTCATTCCCTTCCCAGTATTTGTTTTGGAACTTTTTGCCCTTGAAGACACTAACCATGCAGCTGGCTTGATGAGACTGCACTATTTTGTGCTAGTAGCCTTCCTATTATTATTCCTTCCCAGCAGTGACCTTGCCACAAAATATGCTGTATCAGGAAGCTAGATAAAAGAGAAGGTTCAAAGTTGGCAGCTTAATGCCCTCCCTGCTGCATCCAGTTTATAGCTAGCAATGCTGGGAAAAATGTGTTATGGAGGAGTGATCAGCTTATCCTTTTGGCTGAGTTCTTAAATAGCAAAGAGAAGGACCAAAACAACCCACAGATAATTTTAATTCTTTACCTGCATCTTGTTCCAGAACACGAAAGTCCGTGCTAACTTTGGATCTCGCCAATTTGCCTATGCTGAAGGACAAGCTCACAGGAATGCTGCTGATCTGTGTATTGACCTAGCTGAAGAAATAAGCGCCAACTTTGAAGCATTGCCTTTTGCCATGGCTTCTGATAGCGATAACGATGCTGGCACCAGTATAGCTTCTGATCCCGGGACCCATGGACCTCCCTGTAGAATTGCTGCTGTTGCTACAGCTCAACAACGTAAAGTGATGATTAATTTTTTTTTTTTTTAAATGTTAGAGAAAAAATTACAATTGATTAAATAGGATTTAAGCACATCCTGACTGCATTTCTTAGGTACTGCCTATTTAGGTAAAGCAGCACAATAAATATTGGAAAATACATGCTTATTTAATTTAAGACAGCAATTTAAAAAAAAAATGTTACTGCATCCTTCATTTATATGGATGCAATATATTTCAAAAATCTCATTGAATACTTTTACGTGCCTTCTAGTTTGCTATAGTCTGATGATTTCCATGTGTACTTTACAGAATATGACAGTGACACATCTTGCCACTATAAAATGGAACTAAGCTACGAGAACTTCATCACATCAGGGCCTGATCCTCATCCCCCTCCTATTGCAGATGATGAAAGTGATGATGATGACGATGATGATATTCCCAGGGTAAGCAATGTGGCAAGACCTGCCTGCTCTAACTTGTAGTCTGAATATGGATCTTGTAATTCACATTTTTAAGTTTTGCTACACAAGTGTTTACCCTGCTTCCTTAAGGAAGATAGAGTTGTTAATAACTTTTTTCCTTTTAGTATACTAAATAACTTTCACCTTTGTAGGAGGATCACTATGCCCTGTTGGTTAAAGCCTGGGAAACTAAAGTTTTCCCTACAATTAGAAGAAGATTCCGTAACGAGGCTGAGAGGAAGTCTGGGTTGGATCAGATTAAAGGAGCTTTGCAGTTAGGTATGGCTAAGTTTCTTCCTGTGCTTATAGTTCCATGTGATGTGCAAGATAACATCTGTTTTATACGTCTTACTGTATTTGAGGCTGGAAAATAAATGTCTTCACTTATTGTTTTTGAAAAGTGTTCAGAATTTGTTTTGAGATCATGGTTTTTTCCTTACTTAACCTTTTCAATTGAGTTAACCTTTAAATAGGAAAAATGTTTTTAGAAATTGTGGAAAAATTTGTTGTGAAATTGTATGTGAACGCAGAAATACTTTGGAATGATAATTTGGGAAGAGATTATCTACATGCATTTTCTGTTTATGGCTACATCAATGCCAGTCTTTTGTGAAACTTTAAGGAGGGGTTTGTAAGTGAATACAGTTCTGGCAAGATGGCTGATTTTTGAGAAAGTCACAGTAAAAGCAAAGTGAGAATTCTGACCACTGGTGCAGAGCATATGAGTCTCTATCAGGAAAGCTCCACTCCCTGTCTGTCAGTCTGACTGAAATAATATTTAAGTAATTAAGTACCTTAGCTGCCTATGATGTTAATGACAACAAGAATTCTTAGTCCATCAGGAGCACTTATCCCAAGTGGATGGGGAAAATAACTAGCACTTCCTTCTGTCTACCAGGAATGGTTGATATAGCACGACAAACTGTAGAATTTCTCTATGAGGAAAATGGTGGCATCCCAAGAGACCTCTACCTTCCTACCATTGAGGATATCAAAGATGAAGCAAACAAGTTTACAATTGATAAAGTACGAAAAGGTAAGGTCAGCAAAAAAGTGTCTTAAAATGCTAAGGGGCTCTGGTACTAGGGATCTGCTGTACAAATTGTTTGCCTGAGGCAAGTGCTGAGCCTTCGTTGTGTTCTTTTCTGTCCAGGTCTCACAGTAGTGACTCGCTCTCCTGACAGTAACAATGTCACCAGCAGTGCTGTTGGAACAGCTTTACCCAAGTTTGCTATTCGTGGGATGCTGAAGACATTTGGTCTTCATGGCGTTGTTCTGGATGTTGATTCAGTGAGTAAAGATAGGTTGGGAAGGCACTTGAAAGATCAGCATCACAGATCTATGAGCAAATACGATTAGTTATACTGAACTGCTTACAATGCTGATTTGGTGCTCTTTTTTGGAGAACAAAATATCATTGCTGTGTTTGACAGTGATATTTTTGGTGTTCCAGGTCAATGAATTGGTACAAGTAGAGACATACCTCAGAAGTGAAGGAGTTCTGGTTAGATACTGGTATCCTATTGACATGTTAGAAAGGCCACCTGCTGGTTATAGGAGGACTGCAACAAATGGATTGGTTACCCTGGATAATACCAATATCCAAATTCACAGGTAAAAAATAAAATAAATTAAGAAAGCATTTGCATTATATGAAATTTTGTACCAGATAATACAAGTATCTACTGCAGCTTTGCTTTGAGTAATAGTAAGCTTCTGAATCTTTGATAGGAAAAATTACTTCAAACTCAAAGCATGTTGTCTGACTTGTGTACAGATGGGATTTTTTTCTTCCCAGAATAGGTTTTATGAGTATTTTTCTCCCAAAGATTTTAAAGACGTGAAACAGTAAAGGACCTTGATTTTTGTCATCAGTGACATGAAGCTGCTTTTACACAAACTGAGCAGTCTCCTGGGGCTTGAATTTGCAGGAAGACTGAGTCTGAGAGCAATAGTATAGAAAATGGCATATTTTGTTTAATGCAAAGTGATACTTCACCACATGAAAGCGTTTTTATGTATTCCTGTCTAACAGGTATTTTTTCTGAAGCCGACACTTCTTGTGCCATCATTCAGTTGCTATCTGAAGGCTCAAGAACTCTCTGCTGATTTTGTGGAGAGTTGACGTATCCAATTAAGGCATTTGAATAAAATAATTAGACAGGCTGTATAAGTAAGAAAGATTTGGGTCTACTTCAACCATTTAAGGCAGAATAAATCAAGTATATATATTTGGATACAAAGGCAGTTTGCTGGATACAGCTTATATTTTAAGAGTGTTGAAGCAATCAAATATTTTGATATTTGTGTTTTCTAGAGAACTTCTGCGAAGTGAAGCTGCGCTGGCCAAGCTCTACTGCCGCATGGCTCTTCTCAACATTTTTGCCCCCAAATCTCCACATATGTTTACTCGTCTGTTTCATATTCCTGCTATTCGTGATATCACTCTGGAGCACCTGCAGTTGCTGTCCAACCAACTTCTTGCACCACCTCTTCCTGGTAAGCACTGATTTTTTTTATCACAGCAGTTTTTTGATACGATAGTTTTCTGGGGCCAAAAAAAAAACCACTAAAGTTTGGCACTTACTAATTAGCTATTAATGATAGCATTTGAATAGATGTCTCAATGGACTCCTGATGGAATTACCTTACTGATACAATATTAAAGTGAAATTCTTGCTCATGATCTAATTTATAAGTACTCAAAGTTCAGAGACCCTCATTAGATTCCGTTCTGTGTGCTTCTGTCCCTTTGTCATCAGTAGCCTTCTGTTTAGGAAGTAGGGTGGGGTGGGGGTGAGGAAAGTACCCATACGGGATACCTGTAAGGAAACTAAATGCCAGTTGGGTCTCACAGTTTTCAAAATTCAACTCTTCTTCATTTTACAAAGTGGTTTGTCCTTTTCCTACTGGAATCACAGATCTCATTAGAAAATATATGTGCTGAATCATGGAAAAGGATCTTGGGCTAATTCAAGTGAGTGTTAATAAAGGCAATTATCGTGACAAAGCTATTCTGCATGCAAAGAGATGTGTGTAACATGGCTGGGGCATAAGGAGGAAGTATGAATTGCTAAATAATAGGCTATTAATAATTGAAAGTAAATAATTACCATTGAAAGAGTGCCGTTCCCTCCTCCAATGTCTTTGAAACTTGGCTACTTCTAACAGATGCTGCATTGTAGAAGATCCTCTTGCAGAGGACAGCATTACTTTGCATGGCTTGGAGAATAACTTTTCAAGCTTTTTTCTTTTTTTTTTTTTTTTCCCTGTGGTTTAAAAAATAGTTTTAATCTACGTCTTGCTAATACAGTTTCCAAACTGGGGTTTTCATGAGTTGCCCCATCCTTTGTGCTTTGACTTCCTTCAGCTTCTCCCATTAACTCCAGAACAACGGTGGGATGTTGGCTTGAGGCCCGCTTGGGGCCACCCAACAGCAGTCCTCTCTGTATGCGGGGAAAGCCTGAGGACAGATAAAGCTGCTTTCACCTCATCTAGAACGAGTGGGGAAGAAAGCACTTCTGATCATTTGTCCTTGCTGTACTTATGCAGTTAATGGAAACGTGCCTGCTTTTGTATATGGGACAAAATGAGTCAGCTGTTAACCCGTACAGCTCAGTGTGTGTCTGACAGGCCTCCCTAAGGGCTGGTTTAAGGCAGGTGAAGAATACAGCTGGCATTTAGAGGGCTATCCCATCTGGAACCAATGGCATCAGGGAGCAGGTTTGGTCTTTGAAGGATCTGTTCTTCTGCTGACCTTCAGGAGGAGGTTTGAACTTGCTCAGGAGTGAAAGTTAGCAGCTTTTTATATTCTTTAAAAGCTTCTTTCCACTGTCTGTTTTGCAAGCTACATAAACATTTTGAGGTGATCTCGAAATTTGTCATATTCTACTTGTTATTACAGATGGAACAATCAGTTCAAGTTCTATTCTTTTGGCCCAGTCTCTGCAACACTGCATACATTCCCAGAACTGTGCTGCCACAGACCTCTTCTACCAGGGCAATTCGCAAGCCATCAGAGAGTGGCTTACTGTAGCCATTACTCGGACACTGCATCAAGGAGAGGAGAGTCTGTTAGACCTTACGAAACAGATCTGCTCTTTTTTGCAGGTAAAATATTTAGTCATGTTTTGTGAGCAGTGTTGTTGTCAAGGCCTGCCTTGGTAGGAACATTTACATGTAATTCTAACTTCCATAATGCTGTCTGTCACGCTGAATTGTTTCTCTGGCTGGATTATATTGCTATTCTGACTGTATTGGGCACACTGAAAACACAAGCAGTAGCAATACACTGGATCATATTAAAATGAAGCAGCTGCACCCTACATCATTATTTGTGGTGCTATATTTTATTTGAAAAAGAAGAGGGGGGTGGTTTGCTGCTGCTGCTTGGGGGCTTTCATTATGAATTGTTGCATTACAGACTGCACCAGAACAGTTTCCTGCTGAAGAATTCCCAATTTCCGAATCCAAAGTCAATATGGATGTTAATTTTCCTGGGGCTGCGTTTGTAATTGTGTCCTGTAAGGAGAGCCAGTCTGGATTCCGCAAAGAGTAAGTAATTGAGGGGCTGTGAGTGGCCAAGATGAAAGTAATGCTGCCCGTGCTGCTGAGCCTCTGAGTACATAGGTGCTCATTTTGCAGATTTTTCTCTTCTCAGAGACTCATTTTCTGGGAGGTGGGATAAATACTGCAGTGTTTCATCTTGTTTGAGTTGGGATTTTTAGTAGCTAGTTACATTCCAGCTGCATTGTTCTTGGTCTTTTCTTAGCTCTTCCCTGTATAAAGCTCCTTGGGCTCGAGTGCTGGTCTATGGGCTTGGGCATAAAGTGAAGAGGAACGGCCAGTTAAACCTAATTGAAGCCGTGTGTTATCCTCGAGATGCCTCTCCAACCAACACAGGCCTAACGCCTCCCCCAACAACTAATCAGTACCCTTCAGTGATCACCCCTACGGACAAAGTCCACATCAAACTAGGTAAAAATCAATATATTTTAAAAACTTTTAAACTGTATTCTTAAAATTGAGGCAAACATAATCATTGCCTCTGTAGGAGCATCCTATATTGCCACTACTTAGTAAGGAAGATTCTCATTTAGCATAAATTTAGCTTCAAAAAATAACCTTAACAGATACGGTATCACTTTCACTTTTGCAATGTCTGTAGTCATGGTGTTTTCACTGACCTTTTTGCTTAGGAGTATCTCCTCCTCCTGGAGCTGTGCTTGTCCTGCATTCTCTTCCCCTTGAGTTCCCCCTGGCAATGGCATTCACTGAACAGCTGTTAACTTGGAAATTGGAAGATGGAGATGGGAAATCAGAAGATGAACTGGATACTATTCCTGCTTCGGTTCTCTTGCAAGTAGTGGAATTTCTAGGTGAGAATGCAGTATTTACTTAGCAATGAACACCAATAATGTGCTAATTCAGCTGGAGGCCTTAGGGGAGAAAAGAAAAATGAGAGTAGTGTTTCTGATGTCTTCTGTTATATTTTTATGTTTCTGTGTACTTCTTTAATTAGCCATCCAGGTTTTCTTACTATTGACACATCCATTGGGGTGACCTTTTCTTATTATGCGAGTTGTAGCAGTAATGTTAAAGCTACTCCCACTGAAACAGTGCTGACTCCAGTGCCTTACCTTCTGCACACAGGGAACTTTCTCTGGACAACCGACATGGCAGCATGTGTGAAGGAATTGATATTTCATCTCCTGGCTGAGTTGCTTCGCAAAATTCACAATCTGGAGCAGAAAAAAAATCCAGCAGGATTGTCGTCTTCTATTGCCCTCCAGCTAAATCCCTGTCTAGCGATGCTCATGGCCCTGCAGTCAGAACTTCACAAGTTGTATGATGAAGAAACACAAAATTGGGTGTCTGGAAATGCATGCGGTGGTTCTGGCGTTGGAGCAGCTGACCAAGGAAGATTTTCTACCTACTTTCATGCTCTGATGGAAGTCTGCCTTGCTGTAGCAGAAGTAACCTTACCCATCAATATGAGCGTGACAGCTAATGTGATGTCTTCAACAAGTGCACCAAATCTTAGCGACTCTTCCTCCTCATCATCATCTTCTCCAGGACAGACGCCACAGAGTCCAAGCTTGCTGTCAAAGAGGAAAAAAGTCAAAATGAAGCGGGAAAAGACATCATCTTCAGGCAAACGGTCTTCATCCAGAGCAGCTGAAACGGATGCTGCAATCCTCAGTATAGGAGGAAGCAAGCCTGAGGATATGTTATGGTTTCATAGAGCACTGACTCTGCTTATAATTCTCAGACACCTAACTAAAAAGGATCCGCAAGGGCTGGGTGTGACAAACGATGCTGTGGCAGATGCATGTCAAGCACTAGTAGGTCCCACTGCTCACAGCCGCTTGCTTGTCATTTCTGGAATACCAACTCACTTGGAGGAGAGTACTGTGAGAAATGCGATCAGAAAGGCATGCAACGCGCATGGTGGAGTCTTCAAGGATGAAATCTACATCCCTTTGCAGGAAGAGGACCCCAAAAAAATCAAGGACAAAGCAGAAGGAGGAGAATGCAGAACTGAACTGGAAAAGCCAACCGTCTCCAGCAGTGCTGACAGTTTGGATATCAGCAGCTCCAGCAGTGTCACGCCTGCTATGAGCGTTAGTGCTTCAGCATCTACAAGCCAGGCTTCCCTCTGCAGCTCGCAGGGCATTTCTCGGACCGTTAGCGACATCTCAGTTGACCAGTTTCAAGCAGGACTGGAGCTGGCCATCCCACCAGGACTGCTGGAACCACACGTTGTTTCCAGCCAGGAGAGTTTGGATCTTTCACACTGCAGTACTGGGAGCCTTGGCAGCCTTGGCAGTCTCGGGGAGCCGCTTGACAATGTGGAAACAGCATCTGTGTCTGATGTTGGATCGATGTACACAGTCACATCTCTGGACAACCAGCCACTTCTGTCACGGCCAATCAAAGGTTTTGCTGTAGTGGAGGTAATAGGCTTCAGCAGGGGTACTTCTTTGGTCATGGGTTGGTTTTCTTGTTTGTCTTTAGCAAAAAGTAGTAATAATTTTGGTTTATGTATAACACCGTGATCTGACTTTTAAGAAAAGTGTGTTATATGTTTCCTTCCTTGAAAATTCTTCTGCTTAACTGAGGCCATGACTTGAATAATGGAGAGTGAAAGGTACTGTTAGTGCAATGTAGCTCAGCACAGGTGCAGAATACAGGTATGTCAGTGTGCATGCAAGACTAAGGAGACTAGGAGTTCTCAGCTTGGACAGGAGGGCTTAGTAACAGTTCTCCGCTGTTTTTTGTGTACCATTCACATAAATTTCATATAGATTTCTTCAAAGATTTGCTACTGGCCACTTCTAATTTTGAGATAAGTTTGACCCACAAGGCAATTCTTTAATGACTACATTTTAGCATATTTTAAACCATCTACAGATTCCTCCACAAAGTTACTTTAGAAGAGGTGATAAATTCTGTTGATGTGTGATTCAAAATTAATTTTTAAAAACATTGTAGGTGGTTGTCGTTGATGTCAGGTCACGCCAGGTTTTCAGCTATGCGCAAGAACTCTTCCACTAACAGCATGCAGCAGATTTTTCAGCAGCTTACCAAAGCACTGCCATTTCTTATAGCTTGTGAATTGAGAGAGACATTTTTGCATAGTCTGGGATTATATCAGTTTCTGTTTTAGAAGAAAATCAGCTTATTCAAAGAGAACCTTCAGTTGCTATTTTTAAGTAATTAATTGACGTAAAGACACCAGATTTGAAATAAACCATAAAGTGCATATGGAAAGTTGTCAGCATATTCACATTGAAGCATACTCCACGTCTGTAGCTGCTCTGACAATGTGTGGTGGTTATCCTCAGAATCAAAGGAAATTATTGCTTCTGCTCCCAATTCTGTGTAGCTGAGAATTCAAGGTCTGTGCTAATATAAATATTTTTCCAAATGGAGAATCAAAGCAAAACCAGCAGAGTTGGAAATAACAACAGGTTATCTATGTGAAACTTCCAGCTCTTTATCTGATATCTCTGAGGGCGGTCTCCAGACTAAGAGGCAAGGAAAAGCAGTTTCAGCTGTGCATGATTAATCACAGCATGATAGTCTGAGTGGCCAGGTGGTCTTAGAAGGGATATTTTCTAGGTAGGTCCTGAATTCTGTTATCAAGTGATTGACGTAGAAAGGTAAAAGAAATTCAATAGCGATTATTTACATGGGGAGGGGAGAAAGTTTAAGACCCAAATTAATATAAATGACAGTTAATTTGTTCTGTCAGAATTCCTGCTAACTAATTTTGATATTTTTTTTTACAGATAAGGTCAAGAGCTAAAATAGAGAAAATCCGAGCCAGTCTGTTTAACAGTAGTGACCTCATTGGTTTGTCAAGTCTGGATGGTGAAGATGAACTGATGGAAATGTCAACTGAAGAGATTTTAACTGTTTCTACAGTAAATCAGAGTTTATTTGACACACAGGGGAGCCCAGCACTAGAAGACTATTTCAATGATAAGTCAATAAAAGGTATGTGCTTTTCATACAGGCAAATATCTCACACTATGATATACAGGGGTCAGACTATGTGGTTGTGCATAATAATTACAGTATTGGGCAAAAGAGGTGAAGGCATTCGATTCTCTATTATAAATGGGGTGTTAAAGTGCAGAGAGGTCAGATCTGCTAGTAGAATTTTTCTTAGTGATTTTCTCTCAGAGCAGCTGGTGTGTAATGTAATATTCTAGCTGAATGTAAAATGTTTTCTCGTGTTCCAAATCCTAAAGGGTTGCCACGGTATTTTGTACTCTATTGTATTTCTGTATTAGGTGAGAAACTGGTCCCAGGCGCTCGGGAAGTCCTCACAGAAATATTTAAGAGCTGCGTCCATTCTGAGCAAATGCTGAGCCTAACTCCAACAAAACCGATTAAGGTTGCTGACATCTATCTTAGTAAAGAGCAGATAAATTCTCAAACTCCTGGAAACCTTCTTCATGTGTTCTTCACAAATGTCCGCCCTCCAAAGAAGGTGCTAGAGGACCAGCTTACTCAGGTAGTGCTTTGAAAACTCTTTTCAGTGTTTTTTTTTTTTTTGTGTGTAACTCCAAAGTGTTGGTTAATTATTCATTTTTCTTGTGTTGGAAGATTTTAAGGAAATATGGTGTGCCCAAGCCAAAATTTGACAAGAGCAAGTACAACAAGGCAGGCAAAGAGCAGCATCCAGTGAAAGTTGTGAGCACCAAGCGCCCAGTTACAAAACCGCCTACAAAAGAGAAGTCTGTGCTCAATAGTGTCAGGTTAGTGTCTTCAGCCTACTGGCAATTTTTGATTTCTCCTCAGGATCTAGATTTTTTGACCTTCTTCTGTATTTCCTTGTACTGATTGTAAGAGGAAGATGTGTCTTTGACAGACACCAAGCAATGGTTTGGGTTTTTTGAACGGGCATAAGGAAACTTTAATTCTAATATTAATTTTGTCCCTTAGCCGAACAGCTTTAAGTGAGAAGAAACCTACTGTAAAGCCAAAATCTCCTGAGAAGAGCAAACCTGAAGAGAAGGACCCTGAAAAGTCCCCCACAAAGAAACAGGAAGGTAGTAGCCCCATAAAACTTTCCTACACTGTTATATCTTAAAAAGAAAATACATTTGTGATTGGCATGCTTAAAGTAATGATTTGGTTTGTCTTTGTTGTGAATTGTTTTAAATTGGGCTAATTTAGTAGTATTTTTTTTTAAGTTTAGATTCCAGGCTAGATTGGACCTGTGAATAGCACAGTGTTTAGAACTACTCGAGAAGTGAGGCATGGTGGGCTGGGTAAAACCAGGAGGAAGTTGTCTTGTACACCAATCATTTTCCCGTGTGGTGTGTAGACTCTATAGGAAGTCATTAACTCTCTGATGGTTGTATTTCTATGTTCAGTTCCTGAGGAGAAGTATTTGACACTGGATGGATTTCACAGATTTGTCGTTGACCGATCTAAACAGGATATCCGTAGTGTGTGGAGAGCTATTCTGTCCTGTGGATATGATCTACACTTTGAAAGGTAAGTTTTGGAAACCATTATGTAAATGAGATGCTGATTAATTGTGCTTGCTTTAAACAAATTCATCCCAGGTGTTCCTATTCCACGTAGCTTTAACCACTGTGTTAGTAACAAGCAAACTTCTATCCATGGCTGCAAGACCTGTAGAGAAAATTGTTGGTTAGATTCTTAAAACGTCCATTCAGAGAGTCACTGTGATGTAAAAGTGCAGGTTCCTGACTTGTACACACTAAAGCTAACAAAAAATCATTTGCCACACTGCCCTTATTACTTCCAGATTGCATAATAAAGGGGCCTGATGAGAATTATAGATTGATCTGGTAGCAGTCTCTGGTCTCCTTCTGCAATGACTTTCTGTTCTGTTATTGGGTATTTATTTAAACTGGCAGCATTCTTACTGGATCAGTAATAATGCCAGAGAGGGAACTGTTACTTCCTTGTTAATATTGTACAGGAAGAAAGTCCCTTAAACAAATCTTCCTTATCTTCCTGTGTCAGTCCACAAGCTAACTGCATCCATTCCCTTCCCCTGTATCTCCTTCTAAACATGAAGTGGTTAGTGCAGCAGATGAGTTTAATGTGCTTTTCTTTTTTCTTATTTAATAATAGTGATAAATCAGTTGATAAATCAGTTCTTGTACTGGTGATAAATCAATTGTTGTACTGGAGTCAGTTCTTGAACTGGAATTCTTGTAATGAAACAGCTCCCTTAAGAAAAGGGAGAGAAGTAGAGCACCCTACATTGAACTGTGCTCAACATGCTCTTAGTAAGCAGTACTGCCTTTGCATTTCAACAGGTGTAATGCCTTTTATGTTTCAGGTGCGCCTGCATTGATGCAAGACATGCTCAAAAAGCGTCCCGGAAATGGACTCTGGAGATGGACGTGGCCCTGGTTCAGTACATTAACAGGCTTTGTCGCCACCTTGCGATTACACCAGCACGGCTCCATCCCCATGAAGTCTATTTGGATCCAGCTGATGCCGCAGATCCCAGAATTTCCTGTCTGTTAAGTATGTGCAGATTATAGCATTTAGAATTGCTTTGTAGTGTTCTTATTTCTGTGTTCTTGCTTTGTGTTCTTATTTCTATGCTGTTTATGAGTTTGTCAGGAAAGGCACCTGCTGGAACTGCTGAATCTTTTGAAGAGAGGCTCCCAGGGATATCCAGGCTCCCTGGTTTCACATGAGATTAGTTTTCTCAGGTCTGTTTACTGAGCAGAGAGATATTCCAACCTTGAAGTGACTGAACACAGGGTCACAACTGACTTTTTGCTTTGGTGCTTTTGATAGGGTGCTTTTGCTTTGGTGCTTTTGTCCCAGACAGCTGGAACATTCCTTTGGAGATGCATACTATGAGCTATGGGAAACACGTAGTCCAGGTCTCTAGAAATGCACTGTAACTGTTCTGTGCTCTCCAGGCACACCTTCCAGGCTATAACAGGCTTCAATCTTTCAGCTTGAAGGAGGAAAGAATGATTGGATTTCAATTCTGGACCTAGGGAGACTTTAATCACCTAAATCTGTTCGAAGCATGAAGTTACTTTTAAGAGCTTTTCCACATGAATGGAAATTTGATGATGATTAAAGATAGTGGACTCAGATACCCAGGAGTTTAACATCCAGGAAGGGAAGTCGTGGTTCACTGCTGTTCTTGTGCTGTCAGCCCTTTTGATGTGCAGGGGTCATGAGGGGCTGTTTCAAAGGAAGCTCCTGTGGCTCCTGGACTGAATCCACTGGGAGGATGGACGTTACAGCAGGTAGGGAACATCTTTATCTCTGACTGAATGTTTCCCACTTCAGATGTTCCTGTTGAAAGTCTACGCCTGCGGTTTGCACTGCTGCAGTCTCTCAATACAACATTAGAGACGTTCTTCCTACCGCTGGTGGAGCTTCGGCAGACAGAGATGTACAGTAACAGTATTGCTGCGTTGCTGCAAGAGGCCAAAGGTCAGGTTCTCGGGGAGAATGGCTGTTGCCTGAAAGGCTGTGCTATGCACCATGGTGAACTACTTAGGATATTTTGCAAAAAAACTTTAATGCATATAAATGTGTGACAGAAATGATGGTATGGAGGGGAAAGGGAGTGCAAGGTGGTGATTTCACTGCACTAATGCTGGCTTATTGGCCGTGTTCTTAGCAAGATAAGCTGTCACTTGTGTATGTCCAAAATGGCATTAACCCAAAGGCACTTTTTAGGTTTTTTATTGGTTTCCTATTTTAAAGGCAGGAGGTGGTGTCGGGGGGGGGGGGGGTGACTCTTGCAAGAACTTTCTATAATTTGTATTAATCTGAAAAAGGAGAAGATACAGAATTCACCAGATGTGTCAGCATGCAAAGGCTTTTGTTTTGGCCCAGCTAAAAAAAATAAAAAAGCTTGGGAACCTAGATTGGAGAAGTGAGGAGTGTTCATCAGAGTTCTTTCCCCCATAAATCTGGGCTCTCCATAAAGGCAATGTGACAGCACTACTTTTTATCTTGTTTTCTTTCCTCCAGCATTACTGTCAAAACATCTCTGATTTCTGAAAGCTATTTGGCAGCGTTTCTGATTAACAGAATTTCTGGTGGAGTTGCTAGGATCTATTTCTATAACAGTAAAATTGTGTTCATCAGTGTCCTAATCCAGTGCACTTCTTCTAGTAAGCATCAGTAGCAAATGCTTTCAAATAAATTTGAAAATGTGTATTAGCCATTTCTTAGTTACCGAATGGAGATCATTGGTTACTGAAGATTTTCAGAAAGCAAGATTGTAGAAGGGTAGATTACAATTGAAATAATTGAAATATGCATTTCTTTATTTAGGTTTAATCTTTTACGACACAAAAGTAACTGTAATGAACAGAGTGCTGAATGCCACTGTCCAAAGAACTGCAGATCATGCAGCCCCAGAAATCACCCTGGATCCCCTGGAGATAGTCGGAGGTAAGGGAAACATTTATCCTCCTCAAAAGTCATTTTAATCCATCGTAATTAATCCATCAGATCTGTCTTAACAAAGCTCAGATAAGTTGTTAATGCAAAATACCGAGTATGGGGATTTTATCTTCCTTTGTTTTTCAACAGGGGAGATCCGTTCTTCAGAAAACTCCTATTTCTGCCAGGCAGCAAGGCAGCTAGCCTGCGTGCCATCCTCACAGCTCTGTGTTAAACTCGCCAGTGGTGGAGACCCTACGTACGCCTTCAACATTCGGTTCACAGGGGAGGAGGTTCATGGAACAAGTAAGTCAGGATTAAAGAGTTCACGCGTGGGTGACACTGGCAACAGTTGTGAGAATTTACTCCAAGTGGAACCCAAGTTTCCACCAGAATGTGGCTTGTTACCTTTAAGGAGCAGCGTTACCTTTGTGGTGTTTGTAGCCCTGCAGATGGAAAAAAATATAATCTTCCAGTAATTAAGCAAGCCGGTTTATTTACATCTTCTAATAAAACAGGGAATTGTGTGAGCATACAACTTAGCTAACTTTTTGTGAACTTTTGTACCTATTACTGAACAAAGGGCCGCCTAATGCCTTCTCTCAAGGGTAATTTTCTTTTGAAGATCCATGGTTGTTACTGACAATATCTCTGAAGAGATAAATGCTGCTTCAACAGCTTAGTATTTACAGTGACTTCTAATACGTTGCCTCGCTGCTTTTAGCTGTGGAAATGTTCTGCCTGCAGGACCCTGTTGTTATGAAGATAGCACCCGTCATCTTCTAATCGAGTTATGAATTCCATTTGCAGGCCAACTGGTGTAACAAGTGTTCGTGCTAGTCTTACACACAAAGTGCTGGAAGACAAAGCATTATTTCAGGATTCAGCAGGAGGCAATTCAATGAATATCTTTGCATGTAATTAAACTATTAAAATGTGAACTTGAGTATGAATAATAGGCTGGCAGGGCTGGCATCTATGCCACCATTGTTTAAGCGTGTGCAGTCAGAGAGGTTAAGCATGTAATCTAAAGCTTGAAACATGATTTCAAGGAGAACAGCAAATTCTGAATTAAAAGACAATGGTAACAAGGCTAAGAGAGCACTTCATTATTTTGCCTCTCTCTCTTGCAGGTGGATCTTTCCGTCACTTCCTTTGGCAAGTTTGTAAAGAGTTACAGAGCTCCTCGCTCTCCCTTCTCCTGCTGTGCCCAAGCTCTGCAGTCAATAAGAACAAGGTGTGGTGTCTCAGTGCAAGAAATGAAGTTGCCTTTCCTTCCATGAATGCATGCGTTCAATGCCACGTTGAATGGGGTCTTGGCCATCCTGATCTAGTCGGTGGCATCCCTGCCCATGGCAGGGGGTTGGAGTGAGGTGATCTTTAAGGTCCCTTCCAGCTGAGCAAATCCTCTCTTAGACAATTCAGTGGTATTCATCTTGTTCAAACCACTATTTTCACAATCACGTTAATTTGTGGACCTGCAGGGTATGCATCAATTTTTAAATGTTGGTTTGTTTACTCATTTTTTATTTTTATTTTTATTTTTTCCTAAAGGGGAAGTACATTTTGACGCCGAGCCCTATAACCTATGCAGAGGAGCAGCTATTTCACTTCTTTGGGCAGCTTTTGGGTATTGCAATTCGAGCAGATGTTCCCCTGCCACTTGACCTCCTGCCCTCGTTCTGGAAGACCCTGGTAGGAGAGCCACTGGATCCGGATGTTGATCTTCAGGAAGCTGACATCCTCACCTACAACTATGTAAAAAAATTTGAAAATGTAAGCAATTTTTTTTCTCTTTTCTTCAGGGCTTCCCCCATAAGCACGGTGTTCCACCAACAGCTACATTTACTGACTGGTAATGGTCAACTTCGCTGCTCGCAGTCACTTGAGCAGGGTCACAAAGTGTTTCAGCTTATTTTGTGTGCAGGATTTTACATCCTGATGAGCAGCTTTTCCAAATCAATCTGCCAGGTGCAGCAGGACTATTCAGCAGACTTCTGAAACGTTTACTGACACTCCACACTGCTAAACCAGGCAGTAACGAACCAAAGCAATTACTGCTTGCTGGTGTCGGTGATGTCTCCAGGTGATATAACCAATGCACCTCATACACCGTGCTGATACCTCACCTGAGTCACAGGGATGAGATGCTGTGACATGTTGGTCATCGGGTACTGTTCCTGTCTTTTGTGGTAGATAAATGATGAGACTGAACTGGAAGCTCTGTGTGCAGAAATTGCTTCTCAGCATCTAGCGACAGAGAGCCCTGACTGCCCTAATAAGCCATGCTGCAAATTCACCTACCTGACCATGACAGGGGAAGAAGTGGAGCTTTGTCCCAGAGGCAGGCACGTTCCAGTGGGGTGAGTAACAGCTTCCTTGGCAGGATGTTGCAGTGGGTTACGTGCAAGAGAAGCATCTCTGGAATAATTTTCCCAGAGCCAAGCTCTCCCAAGAAGCTTTTGTAACCAGCTGAAGGCTACAACAAGCTGGGAACACTTCACATTTGTTGGCAGGAACTTGGGATCTCTGGCATTACTTGTTGTTTTTGTTCTGTAAGAAATAGATGGCTGAGGAGCAGTGCTTATCGACTGCCTGCGGCTTAAGTAAACACCCACAGTTACAGGGCTTGTGAGAAATGGGTGACGTGAGTGTGAGAGAGGAGAAAGCTGAAGTGGACTTGAATTGGGAGGCATCAGAATGTAAATAGCTAAATGTCAGAGTCAATTATTCAAAACCAACCTCCCCATAAAACCCTCCTGTAAGTAACAGTTCCGGGATAGCACAGGTGGGTTCCTAAGCACTCTCCTTTCTTGTCTTGAATCTCTGCCCTTGCAGGTGGGAGAACAAGGATGTTTATGCAACTGCAATCAGGAGCTTGAGGATGCGTGAGCTGCAGACTCCGGAGTGCATGACTGCAGTGCGTGCGGGGCTTGGCTCTATCATTCCCCTGCAGCTTCTGACTACGCTGACCCCCCTTGAGATGGAGCTGAGGACGTGTGGGCTTCCATACATCAACCTGGAGTTTCTCAAGGTATGAAGAACTGCAGCTTCTTTGGCAAAACCTGCCCGACTGACAAGCAGAGGAGGATCTTTCCCCATGGAAGGTGTCAGAGAAGAACCTTCTGCTTGTTACACTGTGGTGGTGTGTATGGCACACTGCCCTGTACTTGAACACCCCTCTGTCCCCAAAGAAGTTTTTAAGATTTCACAGGTTTCAGGGAATAACAGCAGCAGGGCTTGTTCCTTATCAAGCTTTACTTAATATTTGTCACTGAATTTAAGGTCTGAAAGAGCTGCTGCCCCTATTTCAAATAGCAATTAACCTCTGGAAATCTAAAACTAATGTTCAACAGACAATTTCTGGTTCTCAATACTTTTATTTCAATACTATAAGAACTATGCCATTACAAAAAAATCTTTTGTATAGAATATTCTTATCAAAGAGCATCAGTATTGTTTTGTTTTCCTTAAGCAGCAGTGATGAACTGCACCAGTCCTGCATATTAAACAAAAAAGCAATGTATTCCACCAGCACTGCGGGGGAGACAGACTAGGATAAATCTGTAACAAAAGCTGATGGGCAGACAAGATACAAAACTGTGTATATTAATGGTCTGCTGTGGTTGGATTTCTTAATGATTTCGAAAAGGCAGAAGACTTTAGGGAGGGAGGTGCAGTTACCATCACCTTTTATCCTCTTTATCCTCTTAGTCTAAGTGAGGAAGATCTACCAAGGGAAAAGAAAGCAGCAGTGGATATTTTGTCTTTTTTCTGTTTTAGGCGCACACCATGTACCAGGTGGGGCTGATGGAAACTGATCAGCACATCGAGTTTTTCTGGAGTGCGTTGGAGATGTTCACCCAGGAGGAGCTCTGCAAGTTCATAAAGTTTGCCTGTAACCAGGAACGAATCCCCTTCACGTGTCCTTGCAAGGATGGAGGACCCGACACTGCCCACGTCCCGCCTTACCCCATGAAAATTGCACCCCCTGATGGAGCTGCAGGTATGTTTGATGTCTCTGAAGGCACAGAAAATCAGTTCTGCTCACATCATGGTCCTAGTCTTCAGTACCCCCTTTTTAATTTAAACATGGATTTAATGTACAACAAAAAAAATTAAAAACAGGCAGGTAGTTATGGCTACAAATAAGAAAAGAAAACCTGTTTTTAAACCATGTAATTCTGTAAAAATAAATATTAAATTTTAACTACTTAACACAGTGCCTTCTGGAGATGGTTAGATTTTCTGTATTTGTCTTGCATGCTTTTTAAACAATGGAACAAACAGAAATTGGCCTTAAAACTGGGCAAAAGGGACTGCACCATTTAGGGTTCAGAGAATTACGGAGAATTGTATTCTTTTGATATTTGTTCTTAAGAAGCATGGGGTGGGGAAGGATGCTTCTGGAGAATAAGGTGAAAAGCAGAGGATGTATTCAACCAGCTGGTGCTCCTTTCCCTGCAGGCTCTCCAGACTCGCGGTACATCCGTGTCGAGACGTGCATGTTTATGATCAAACTTCCTCAGTACTCCTCGCTGGACATAATGCTGGAGAAGCTGCGATACGCCATCCACTACCGGGAGGACCCACTCAGCGGCTGAGAGGACAAAGGGAACGCCTAGAGGTGACTCTGGATTGTTTCATAACTGCTAATGTTGGAACCCTTCAATTCACTTAAAAATACCTCCTGTAACACTGTGTGACAAGCTGGAGGTTAATTTATTTTCTGAACTTTTGTTCCCGTTACAATAATTACTGGAAGACTTACATTTTGTATTTGTAGATTTTGTGGTGGACTGGTTATTTTGCTGCCTTGTTTGTGGAATATTTGTAGGATAGTTTAGTAAAGACCAGTTTGTGTATAATTTAATTTTGAAAAACCTTTAAACATGTACATTTCTAATTTTGTAATTTAGAATGGTATTACCCATGCCAACACAACAAAAGTGAGGACGTTCTGAGTTTGGGAGAACTCAGGGGTAAAGGCTCATGGATCGCTCTCCCTCGAAACATTTCTGAGTACAAAGGGGAAGGAACCAGGGGAGGGAATCACCGCTGGGTGCCTGCCGGAGCTGAGCACAGTCCCTTTCCTTTCTGCAGTCAGAGAATGTGCAGGGCTTCCAGCACTTGCTTGAGTTTTAGAGCAGGAAAGGCTGCCAAACTGCATGCTTGTTTCCACCATTTTCTTGTAACTTTTTAATTATAAGCAAGCACACGGGGAGCTGCCACAATGAACGTGGGCTTTCAGCTGGACGCTTGTGATTAGGAAAGTTTATAACTGAGAGAACAGTGAAAGGGGCTGTAATTCAGTGGGGTTCTTGCCCTAGGTGTTCTTAAATGTCTGCTTTGCTTAGTACTAAAATAATTTCTTTATTGTAATTAAAATATTAGCAGAAACAAAATGGCTTCTCTCTGTATGGTGTAAGATACCACAGTTCAAGCTTACAATCTGTGACTTCACCCCGTTTCCAAATGAGCTTTCAGAATAATCACAGAGCTGTAGAGTTAGAGGACAGCCCAGGTCGGAAGGCACCTGGGAAGATCTCCAGGTCCAACCATTCCTGGGCAAAGGGAGCCTGGATGAGCCTGTCCAACACCCAGTCCAGCCGCATCTTGCAGACCTCCACTGATGGGGGTTCCACCACCACCTCTGGGGAGGCTGTTGCAGGGATTGATTGTTCTCACTCTAAAATCCTTCTTTTTTATACCAAGATGAAACCTTTCCCAGTGCAGCTTGTACCTGTTGCCCTGTCTCTTTTCCATGTGGCTCCCTGGGAGGGGACAGCCCCCCGTTCTCTTTGCAGTCACCCTTTTAAGTACTGGAGCACTGTGCTGAGGTCCCACTGGAATCTTCTCCAGCGTGAACAGACTTAACACCCTCAGGCTTTCCTCCCATGGCAGGTTCTCCAGCACTTGGATCGTTGTGGCCCTCCTTTGGACCCTCTCCAGTCTGTCCTCATCTTTGTGGATTGTGGGGACCAGAACTGGGCACCGTGCTGCAGGGGCGGCCTGACAAGTGCTGAGTAAAACACCTCTAACTTGTATTTGTACTCAAAAATGATTGATCTTTTGATCTAAGAGTAAATTATCCTAGAAAAGTGACACCTAAAAGGAGAGTGAGGTGAGGGGAAGGCAGAAGGTTATTTGGTTGAAGATAAAGCTTCTATTTTGTATGGAAAGATAATGGAAGACTATGGAGAGAGAGCAGTTCTCCAAGTTTAATTTTCTTGTTTCAAAGTATGTTCTGCAGTGGTTTCAAAACAGCACATCAACGTGTGCGTCTTCCTTTGCTCCTGTAGAAGCGTCGCACGGTAGTGGGAGCATTTAAAAGTCAGGCGTTGCTTTGTTAATCTCGTAGAGCCAGACACGAGTGAGAATTGCCTGCGTGCTAAAGAACTGAAGAAAGCATACTGAAACTACTGCTGTGCTCCTTGGCTTGATACTATATGTAAGTTAAGTGCCAGTACTGAGCCACGAGTTATTTATTTTTCTTCTGATGTGTTTGGTGCACATCAGCCACACGAGAGGTTTATGATGGTGTGCGTGTAACTGTACGTCAAGGTTGGTATTTTGTCTCTTTAGACGACAGCATACGCTAATTTGGCTTGTCGGTGGTCATGGGAATTGAAAAACCTGTATTTATTGTATATTATTGTGAATATTGGGAATTATGAGTGTGTGGTACTTGGAAGATAAAATGTGAGTGCGAGAGAAAAGCCTAAACAAGTGTGTATATTCTTGTTCTTCTGTGAGTGAATGGAAAGAAGTGTGTGCAACAGTTGTAGAGATAGTTGTTGGCATACAGAGTCTCCAAATCCTGTGCTTAGGAAAGCTGTTACCCTTCTATTGCGTATGTCCCTCCCTTTCACAGGAACAGATACATGTAGGAAGAATATTTACTCTTGAATCTTGTCCATTTCCTGGTAGAAGCATATATGTAGCTGAGAAATCATTCAGAGTAAGTGCAACACAGGTAACATTTACAATGACAAAGGGGAAAACTGAGCAGAAGAAAGGGCTTGGGGCCATTTTTTCCCATCTCGGATGTGCATTCTCAAACAGGTGCTGTAAGGAAAAGGAAAGAGCGTCAACTGCATTTCATGGCAGAACTGGTGCTGCTGGCAGTGAGGTGGTTGGAGTTTCTTTCTGGTGATGGAAGTGCAATTGTGGTGTTGGTTTTCAATTAAATCTGTTTTCAAGCCCTTAATCCTTTGGGGGGACTTGCAGTGCAGTCAAATACCTCACGCGCAGGGGTTTGAGAACTCGGTATGCCAATGGTTCCAAGGCTATGATTACAGCTGTAAGATAACTGCTGCTTATGTCTGGCTTCTCCTTCCAGAGGGCACATTTGAGAGAAACATATCTGCATCTTGGCCCTGAAGAGTGTGCTGTAAAATTACTTGATAAGTATTTATTACAATTAATTATTTATGATTACAAATAACAAAGTTAGTCAATGCTGTTTACACTTTGCTGTGTAAATTAAGCTCCTTATACAGGAAAATTATCACACTAATAAATAACCTTCATTGACTTTTTTTTGTCCTAAAGAATACTATGATCCCGGTAAGAGGATAAGTTGTAGTGTTTGATGGGTTTTGTTTATTTTTTTTCGTTACTAGGAAGGAAGTGCTGCAGGGGTTTGGACTGTAGCACAAATGGCCTTTTAATTAAAAGCTTTTCTAATCATCATTACTTGTGCTTTAAATGAACTTGACATTGTCTGTAATAGGCTTGTTTGTCAAAACAAAGATTGGTTTGTGACTTTTTATATATACTCAGAATGTAAAATTATACTCAACAATGGAAAAACTCTGAAGCTGGGTATTAGTTCTAGCTTGGTGTGTGTCCATCTCGGTACCGTACACAGCATTAACCTGTTAAGTGCTCTTGGCCATACAGTGTACACTGCATAAAGGAGATTCTTAACATCCCTTTAGATGTATTGTGTCCTTATTTGGGGCTGGAAATAATACAAGAAATCCTCCTGTGATGAAGCTGTACTGATGCAGATTAGAACTATGAGAAATGAAATTGCAGCCCACCTGCTTTTATGGGTAAATACACTGTAATTTATATTTACTTGCAAGAGGAATGTAAATATTTTGTACAAAAGGAAAAGCAAGTAAAATGATTGTTAACACTTCTCTTAATGGAGAAAGTGCACTATTTCTTAGGCATGAGAAATAATGCAACCTAAGCCATGGTGTCAGCTCAGTAGTTTTTCATACTAACAGTACCTGAACCAAGCCATCCTGCTACCTTCTCCTAAAATAGCAGAGCCAGCGTAGGTTCCTTTATCTTGCCAGTTTTCCCCGGAACTGCCATTGCAAGGTTGGTTACCACCTGTTTTTTAATACATTTATTCTGCTTTTCTTGTATAAATAAACACTTACATTTTGGTGGAAGCATCCGTAAGATGTCTTTATTTTAGAACCAGGATCCTCTCAGTCTTGTTCCACGCTGCTGCAGCTGATGTGACACTGCTGGCAGCAGAGCCCCAGTCCTCAGCACACAGCAAGGCCTCTAATGCCAGCCTTGCCCTAGAAGAGTGACTGGCTAACGAGCCCTGCTAATCCCCAGCTGCTGTACCCAGGTAATAGCCTTAGGCTGCAGCCCACAGTCATTATCTAAGCCCTGCCTGCTCCAGCCTGTGCATTACTAATTCCCTTACACTGTGCCAAAGCACAGGGGATGCTAACAGCGCTCATAGAGCACATTGACAAAGACCTGGTGCAGGTAATAATGGAACACAAATTAACAAAGCCTGCTCAGCGTGATTCTGAATAGGTTGTCATTAAGCCTGCAGTGATGAAACTTACTCTCACAGAGCATTTGCACGCCCTTCTGCAGTGCAACAGCGCTTCGTGCAAGAGATTTCACTGCACAACGTTTCAGGGTCTCATTAGATAAATTTTATTACAAGGAGTTTAAAAAGCACTGACTAATACAGCATTAAAAAGCATTTCACTACGCCAGCCTGGGATCAGAGCTCACCCACCACGGAACTTGGGGTTCCCCCAGCCACCTCCTGGGCAGTTCAATAACAAACCAGGACACGCAGCGAGGGCGCAGCCCCCACCACAAGGACCCAGCACCAAGCCTGAGGAGCAGGAGCAGGCTCAGCAACGCCCCCACTGCCCCTGAGAGCAGAGCAAACCAAACTCCACTGTTGGATCCCTGAGCCCAGGCTGCGTTACAGAGACCAGCTCCTGTGCAGCACCCAGTGTGCTCCCGTGCACCAACCCCACGCCTTTTGGGTGAGGGGCTCCCAGCCCCAAGCCCCCCTCATCCCCTACCACGTCCTGGCTGGGAGCTCGCTGTGGTTTTCTCCGTCCAGCGCTGCTGGCTGCAGAGTAAGTAGCACACGAGGGGCAGGGAGCATGCTTACAGAAAGGGCGAAGAAACTCTCCTTCAGAGGGTGTTGCAAAAAGCCCCATGGAAACACGGATGATGGGGGGCTCTAGGCAGGAGCCCGTTAGCAAATACGCAGCTTGGGATGTTGCTTAGTGTAGGTCACAGAAGTAAAAACCTGTAGTATACTCTCACAAATTAAAAATACATACAAAATGATCACTGCCCATAAAAATTTAAATTCATATAAAGTCTTCAATGACATGGCAATACAGCAATTACTTGCGCTCAGATAAATAAGTACTATAGTGCATAGTAAGAGTGCGTAGAGTGCTAGGCATGGTTTTCATACATGGTAGGTCACTTGTCCTCCAGGTAACCAAATTCAGGGCTCTGGGGTTTTGCCTAAAGAAGAGGTGAAAAAAATGCTATTTTCAAGGAGTACTGGATAAAAAGCAACGGAATAAAACCTCACTAAAGCAGAAAGGACTGCGAGTAGCTCATCAGCCTGACATGATCGCTGCAGCACGAGGCAGGTGGACGGCTCCCCTCAGCACCAACATGAGGGATAACCACCAGCAAACATCCTCTCTTCCTAACCAGTCCCACTCAACAGGATGAGCCCAGCAAATCAACAGCACATTAAGCAATTGCACACTTTGCTCATTAACACATTTGTACGCTGAAAAACTGAAGAGCTGGCTGCTGAGGTACTCTGAAACAGAAGCATGGAGAGCACAGAGCAGAGCACCACTCGCCCTTACCTTGACGTTCCTGCTCCTCAAGCCGCCTGGCACATCCGACAGCCCCAGATTCCTCCCTCCTTCATTTCTGAAGCTGCAGAGGAAGAACAGGGACACTTTCAGACAAAGCAGGCAAGCTTTTGCTCTCACTGCCAAATAAGCACAGTCTCTCCCCACCAGGGAGTCCAGAAGCTCTAGGGAAAAGCCCTTCATTCTCCTGAATCTTAACAGTTATTTCTGTAGCAGATGACCCAAGCCCTCTATTGCGTTGCCTTTAGGAACCTCAGCGATACACATGCACTGCAGGAAAAAACTAACAAAATGTAAGAAAAACCACAGGTGATTCAGGCTACTTCTAAAGCAAGCAGGATTAAGCAGCAAAGGAAGTAGGCATTGAGCCATGAAGGCATCACAAAAAAATTTGTATTTATGGCAGCTGCTTGAAGCAGTTTTCAGGACCTCAGCAAGCAAAGGCGTTACCTGCGCCGGGTTGGAGAAGTACCCGAGAAGCCAGACGTGAAGGCTTCCGCATGGAAGCTGGGGCTCGGTCTCACGCGTGGCGCTGTCCCGCCAGGTTCGCCTGCACCTCTGCTCTTCTGCCTCCCCTCGTTCCCGGCCACCTTCCTCGGCTTCCCCCTCGTGCTCAGAGCCTCGCCGGCTCTCACCGTTCCCGACGAGCTCAGTGGTGCGTTCCTGGCGTTTGCCGCGTTGCTCAGCGACCTTGGCCCTCGCGCAGGGTAACTGAGCCTCTGCTGCCTGAAGCCTTCCATGCACCGAGGAGAAACATCTCCTGAAAGGACACCAAGGGAGCAATTCAGGAACAGTAAATGCAAAATGTGTTCACATCACAGAACTAGACCTAACTTCCAGTCCAGCAGCACAGGGCTCTGTAACTGAGAGCTGTAAGGATACCAAGTGTCAGAGATTTAATCCTTCCGCATAAAACTAGAGCAATGGGAGGTGACTGAAGACTTCAACACTTTGGAGACAGAAAAAGATAACATCTACTCAGCTTGGAACACAAACAGTGCTCCTGGAAGCGTAAAGGAAAGCACTGTGCATAAAAATCTGTGTGTTGCCCACACCTTGATGCCTGATTCGCCTCCGAACCAGCTCTGGTGATTCTCTTCTCTCCCTGTTGTCTTGAGGAGACGCTGACTGCTGCGATGGGAAGCTGCCAGCTGGGCTGGCTGTGGCTGGGCGCAAGTCACACTGATCCTAGGGCAAACCACAGGGATTTAAATGACAGCTCCTTCAAATTTATTCTTGTAAAAACATCACAAAGGATCACCCTCCAAAAGCACTAAGGTTTTTAGGAAGAGGCGTACACTGGCTTGTTGTGTGAGAGAACGTGTGGGTATCACAGAGCTTAGGAGAAGTTGCTCACTACCACAGGACCTAAGGAAAAATGGGCCTGGCAGCATCAGGCAGCCCCTGCTGAACAGAACCACCCTGCAATGCGAGGCCTCGCTGCCAACCACCCGGTGACCATACGGTCTGTTACGGGGTGTTCTGAATAAGCACTAAAGCACCAAGCGGCCTACTTGGCACCTGTCCATCGTTCTTAAAAAGCAGCAGCAGTTCCAGCAGTACCAAGAGCTGGTGTGCTTTCTGTAGTAGAAGAGGCAGCGACGTATGGAAGAAGCAGAATACCCTAAAAAGCAACCTGCAGCATCCATCACTTCATAAAGGCACCGCTTCTCTCTCAGGCCCAGCTTCAGATACATTCATGCTTTTACCTGTACTCTCTCTTTACCTTTTACCCTCCAAGGCATTTCTCTACTTCCCACATTTGCAGTCTGTGTTGTTTCCTTCCTCTCTTACCTACCCAGGGTATAGGCTTGCACACCTCTCCCCCTTTAGTTTCGATTCACACATCCTGGTTTCAGCCTAACTTTCACACACAGCTCAAACATTTAGGCCCTGAAATTGCACAGTATTTTTTTCAGTTTCCATATGAGCTTTCAAAGTGATTGTTCTTTTTTCAGTAAGAGCCCCAGCATACCACAACAGTTCAGACAGAACCAAGAGGCTTCAGGCAGACCCGATACAGGGGACAGTTACACTGATTCCTGAAACGTCCCGCCCCCAAAGGCACAGCACTTGGAATACTTCTTGAACAACTACATGCAGCAGAACGGATCGAGGTCTGTCTGTTACCTGATGATGGAAGAGGATCTCCTCTTCTAGTTGGATGCCACAGAACTCACAGGGAATGATAATGTTTGCTTCTGCCTGGACAGCTTGGTGCTGGGGTGAATAAACAGACCTACAGCTTCTGGAACCAAGGTCTTGCAGCCCATCGTATTTCCGTGGGTTTGGAGAGGAGCTTCTTTTACTGAACGAGGCAAAGGCACTTGCTGGGTTACAACCTGTCTGTTAGGCAATTAAAACAGAAAAGTTAGCTACCACATTTAGCATATGCGGGTTTTAAAAAACATGCTATGCAAAGACACAATCGCTAAGCTTCTGACAGTATCACCGAGTGAACACTGCGCCCTTGTTCAGTCACGGTGACATTAAAAAGGCTCAACTGCAAGCCCCTGGATACAGCACAAAGAGAAGTACTACACCTGATGAAGAATCAGATCTTCAGCAGGGTAGAGCTCCTCACAAAACTCACACGGCAACATGATCTCATCACCTGCAAAGTAAGGACAGTTATATCCTCTACCACAAAAAAAAAGTCAGCTGCAATCGGACCAACTCAGCTTCAGAATTCCTAAGCGACAGATCTGTTGTGCCACAGGACAGCAGCCAGAGCAACTGCTGAGGAAGTTACTTTAGTCCCACTTGCTGAATTTCACGAGCAAGTTTCACATCACCCAGAGTCAGAACAATCTTTTGGGGTCAGAAATGTATTAAATGGTTTGACACACGAGCATATTACCACCTCAGGTAAACCCTTTTGCACTGTTTTTCCTTTCAAAATAAAGTGGCACTTTAGGGCTCACCCGGGTCTCCCTTCCCTGTCAGCTACAATTGCTATAAATCTCTCACCACTTTGTTTCTAAAAATCCCCCGAGAACAACATCAAGTTGGGTACACAAGCGCTTCATTTGGAACTGAAGGCACTGCTGCATCCCTGGAATAGCATCACCACCTTTCCCTTTGCTGTTCCAAACTGTTCTGATTTAAAAAGAATTTTTTTATGAACATATCAAGATCAAAGATCCATTATAGCTTTTATTTCTTCTTCCCTTGCTGTCTTTAGCTTCTTTCTAAGAGTTATTACTATTTTTGAGGAAGAAAAAATTTAAAGAAAAAAAGTCTAGAATATGGTCTTCATGGAGTATCTAATCTCCTATGCATTAGATATCTAAAAATGATTTAGAGGGAGTCTCAAAGGCTCATTTTGATGTTTTAAAGACATCAGTAGACAATCTTTAGCACTCTGAACCCAAGAACTCTCTTTCTCTCCTCCCTCAAACTTTAAGAGAAAACAAACAGCATTTATACTTACTTTTTACGTGGTTTGAAGTGCTAAGAGACAATAAAGAGTCACAAGAAAAGATATTTGAGTTGTCTGTTTCATCAGGGCAGGCAGATGGCACAGACTCTTTGGTGTAGTAGTGTTCCCAGAAGTCACTGTCAATTTCTGCTGCAGCATCGTTGTGAGGATTCTCACTTTGCAAGCTAAGGGCCAGCATGTAGTCTAAATTGGCGTTCCGCTCTCCATAGAGTGAGTTAGTGTTTTTATTTCTCTCCCACTGCTCCAGTTCATGCTCTTCAAAATATAAATATCATAAATTTTAGAGAACGTTAAGCCTGCAACAAGCAGCTCACTTAAATACGTCACACTAGTTCAACCAAGAGTGCTTCACACATGGATGCTCAAGGAGTTCAGTGCTTCAAAACCTAGAAGGACACTCCTCATATTGACTGGGAGGAGGGAAGAAAGCAGTCATCCTATTTCTGTTTGTAACAAGCAGATAAAGGGGGAAAAAAAGCTGTTTGTCTTACACCAAAAGCTCAGGTAAGGCCTGAGCCTAAGTGTGATGGGAGCTAAACAAAATCACAGAGGAAAGCTCTGTAACCTACCCTCAGTTGTAACACTGCAGTCCGGGCCTTCAAGATACAGGTGGGGAAACTAACTGCTTGGAGTACTACACCTGACAGCAGGGGGGATTATACTTGCACAAAATAAAAATCCCCAAAACGTTTCCTGGTAGTAAAGTTATGCTGAAACCAGCGCTGTTCAGAACAGCACCCAAGACAGAGCTGATGGTGTCCAAAGAAAGGCTCAGCTCCCCCCTACGCTGCCGTATTTCCAGCATCGCTGGCATTTCACTTGTCCTGATTACACCAGAATTTTACCCAAAGCTTACAACGTGCATACAAATCCTAACTGTGAGCACAGCTTGGGATTCAACACAAGTTGACAAGTTACAGCTCTCCACACCTTTAGCTCCATGAACTAAGCCCAGAAGTTATTTCTACAAGCCAGGCAGTCTCCTACAGCAGACTGTAATTTAGTGTTCTGCAGTGTTAAACCCTCCGAGCGGCCCACACCACAAAGCAGAGCACACTTTTAGCTGAGAGCTCATGGAAAGGGCATGTCTGAAACGTGACAGGCCCCTCGGCACGTGGAGCTAGGAGATTAGAGGCTTAGGAGCGAGCAGAGGCATTTCTACCAGTCTCAGCTACGTCCAGGCAGGCTGTTATTGCAGAGACGCTGCGCACTAGGTGTGTGAACCCGCACACAGATCTTACCTCCCCTTCTACTTAACTGAAGAAGAGGCAGCTGCTAAATAAAAATTGACAGAATTTGCAGTGAGCAAACAAATCCAATTTCACTTTTAAGCTACACACTCTCTGAGACGATAGAAGAGGCAGCAGATTGGGCTTTCGCACCGGGTATCTCAGCACTCCTCTGACTAGGAGGCTGATATATTTGCAGTTCTGTTCCACAGCAAAATAGTAGCAGTCACATTGCCTCCACAGCTTTCATTACTAAGTATTCTCTCATAAATCAGTTACAAAGCCATTTACTTGGGTCAGCTGTCAAATTAAGAGCAAATGATTACTCCCATCTACACCTTACCTTGACTTTGACTTCTTTGTACTGCTGAAACATTTCTTCTCCTAATGTCCTTAATTGCTTTGTCTCCTACACAGCTGCTATAAATCTGCCTTTCTAGCACCCTGGGCATTCTCCACAAGGGCCCGGGGTAGTTATCTGATCTCAGCTGGTTTCTAATGTCTCGAAGGGCGTGCAAGTGCGCATCTGCATCCTCGTCCTCAAAGCGAGGCACTGTTCTGCTTACTCTGGCTTGTTTCACCTCTTTCCCACAGACTCGAGGGTGCTCTTTCAGGTCTTTTACCATTATGTTAAGACCACACCCACTACATATCTCAGTCCTAGCTCCACAGTAACTTTCATGATCCTGAAGCTTATTGAAAGGAAGCTGGATGTCACAATGCTGGCAGACCGCAGGACGCAAGGGGCACGCTGATGCCTAAAAAAAGAAAGAGAGATTATTCTTCACGCATGGAAAACTGAGGCAGAGCTGGGGGAGGTTCTCAGTTTGCTGGAGAGCTGAGCTGCCTATTGTTTCTTTAGCCAGATACAAAGCTACACCGAAGAGCAGCCTGAAATAAGATACTACGTGAGAAATAAAAGAACAGCACATTGTATAACCTGTGTGCTCATAAAGATGCCAGCTGAAGAACTCCAAATATTCAGAATATTGTCTAAGTTTGTAATGCTTGAACAGCAAATTCACCCAGTGCTTTTTGAAGCTAGAGTTAGATGTGGTATTTATAACCAGCACCAGCCACGTTTCATTGAGTACAGCTGTGTTAGTTTGTGTTATTGTTATATTGGGGAGCAGATTTACAGCACATTTACTGCACACGAACTTGCAGGATGAACTACTTCCAGTCCTCTGGACTGGACATATCTTCAAATAAAGTAATTTTATTCCTCACCAATAAGCAGACCTGCAGGGTACTTCCAAAATTCTCTTTAAATGAGCCCAAAGGAAGGTAAAATACCAAAATATATAGCAAGATTGACTATGGCAGCAGAGAACTGGATTCAATAACTCGAAAATACCACTGTGTCCTGTTTTAGTTCATTTTGCAAGTTTTTTTTAAAAGTCTGTTTGGACACAACAATGTAGTAAAACACACAATGACAGCAACAGAGACAGAAATGCATAATGTTAATGGAATGAAAAAAATGAGTTAGTTGCAGCCTGTACTTCTGAAGTATTACACCTCATTTTTCATCTTAATCACCAACAAGAACAAATACACCGCTTTGATGTGAAGGCTTGAGCCATTTCCCACCACATTCTTCCAAAGTGTGTGAATTTAGAAAGCATGGTTAAATAAAAGTGCTGCATAAATCACGGGTTGGAATCCAGGTCTTTGCTGACAGAAAGACTCAGGAATCAGTGCTTGGAAATACCAGAGTATCTTCCAAGTGTACGTAATTATAAAGTGCACCAACCTCATGATCCTCCAAGAGGCTTTTTTCTACCTTCATGCCACACTTGCAGGTAACCTGCAATAAACAGATCTCATCACATTAACTGCCACAGGAATCAGCAACTTTAGGGGAGAACTGTGCTCATCACCTGCACGTGTTCCGACTCGATGTGGTTCTTCATTTCAGACTTGGGGATTGACTCATTGCAGTAGCGACACACTTCGAGGTTTCTGCTACAGTGGATTTCATGAATGGTGAAATTGGGAACAGGAATATCCTTTTTGCTACAAGAAGAATCACAGAGGTTAGGTTTCAGAAAACATACAACAATTTTAAGCTTTTTTTTCAAAAAGCTTTCATACGTTTGTTTCTTTATAGGATTTCGTAGTTTATAGAACCAAGCAACTAAAAAATAATGAGCCCACCAGGCTTCTAGGTTCCTGTGTAGTCAGGATATGAATGTATTTAACATACAAAGGTCACAAATTAAGCATGAAGATTCATGGTGGATTAGTTTCTTTATGTGAAAGATAAATTTTACAGCATACAGAAGTTATCACCAGGTTTGAGTTAAATTGGAGAAAATAAAAGTTTCTTCCTGAAAAGAAAGGCACAGCTTCTTATAGCTCGGCAATAAGTCTGACACTGGAAAAATGCAGTAACTGATTCCGTTGTGCTGGATCTTTACCTGTACAGCCTACTGCTTTGTACCTTCCCCTGCCACAAGGACAAAACGCTACATCTGATCGCTTTTCTCCCCTGCCAGGCCCCCAGAAGCAAACAGCCTGACAAACAACAAAGTCCAGCAGCGGCGCCTACGCTGCACGTAACTTCTGGCAACCAAACCAGATGGACACTGCAAAAAACTGTTTAGATTCCAATGTCCTCTTCAGAAAAAAAGAAAACACGTGATGTTTAGTTGCTGGTATTTAAGATGCAACTTCTGAAATGACACCGTTATCAATAAATGTTTACCAACGCTGGAGCTTCTGAGGGGTGATAACTTATCAAAGGAAAACAACTGACACTTCACATGCACCTACTGATTTTTTTTATATATATATATTTTTTTTTACATCTTTGCTTTTGAGCCACACAACTGCGAGGAAACCTTCACGCCGTGTACTTCCCACCCTCCTCGCTGCCAGCCAAGCCTCCCTTTTTATCCCAACGCCTCCGTTTCAGCCCAGGTGCGTCAGGAGGGTGAGTAACGGTTGTGCAAACCGCTCTGCGCCTGCACAGAGGAACCACCCCGGCCCCTCTCCCAGCCTGACCGCCGCCTCCCGGCTCCCCGCCGCCCGGTTTCGTTCGGTTTCGTTTCTTACCAGTTGCCGCACAGCCGGGTTTCCCCCTCCGGCACCGCAGCCGTGGCCATTTTGGGGGCGAGAGCTGAAGGAGAGGTCGGGTCAGCGGCACCCAGCGGCCCCCACACGACCGCCGCCCGCTCCCCTCAGGCCCCGGTCAGGCCCCGGTGCCCCCCACAGCCCCCGTAGCCCTCCACAGCCGCCAACCCCGAGCCCGCCCGGTTCTGGGGGCTCCGTGCCCGCTCCCCAAAACGCCTCAGCGGCCCCCGAGGGCTCCTCGCCCTCAGCAGGGGGCGAGACCCCGGCCCTCCCCCCCTCAGGGCCCGGCGCCCCCCGCCCCTCACCCGGCTCCTCCGTCAGCCGCCGCCGGGCCCGGTCTCGCGCTTCCGACCGGCCCCGCCGCGCCCGCCTCCCGCCTCCCCATTGGTCAGTGGCAAGCCCCCGCCGCCAGCTGATTGGTCTAAGCGGGTGCCGGTCACCGCTCGAACGGCCCTGGGTGCCGATTGGCTGGCGCAGACGTCACCAGGCTGAGGGCTCCGCCTCCCCCCCGTGGGGATTTGAAGTTTGGCCCCGCCCCCTGCCTGAGGCGATTGAGGGGGGGGTGGCATCGCATCACGGCCCGAAGGCCTCGCGCCTCGAGCAATCCGGCTCTGTGTATAAATACATAAATAAATATAAACATTTAAACGTATATATAAACATTTAAACACATGTATAAACAAAATACATGTTTACACACGTGCCCCTTCCAAAACCAGCTCGCTCCTGTACCTAAGCCAGCCCCACCACGGCTCCCCAGCCGCCTCAGCAGTGCGGCACAGGTCACTGCTTCCAGAGGTTTTTGCCTTCCTGAACCAAACCCTTGCTCCTCTCACGTCTCAGATCTGCTGCCAAGCTGTTCCTGCAGCCTGGTCTGGCGCCTCTTTAGACCAAATGCCTCATTCTTGAGTAAAAGTGCATAAAAACAGACCCGTTCCCTGTCCCCGATGGGCCAAAGGGCTGTAAAGCGGCCGGCGGTACCTCACCTAAACGCAGCACCGCGGCATATTCTGAATTCCAGGATCAAATGCTGAACAAAAGAAATCAAACTCCTTGACAGGTCTTCACGTTAAACTTCAAGAAGATTGCAGGTAACCAAGCATGACCGTGTAACAGGCTACAGAGCAGAATACAGCACAGCACTTAAAAGGGTGAAGTGACAATTTTGAAAAAGGCTACGCTATAAAATTCATAACCTTCATTACTTTGAAGCCCCAATTTTTCACTTTGATGCCTTTTTAGGTGCCAGTAAACCGTAATAATGTATTTTCTCAGTTTTTGATTCTATTCCCTCCTGTACTGGGCTTGGGAGAGAATCTATACCTCAGGAGAGAAGCTAACTGCATTTAAGATGCATCAAGAGAGTGTTTTCAAAGCACATCCTGAAGCAAACCAATGCCTCTGTCTCAAGGCACAAGGAAGAGATGAGCAGACCATGCGAACACCTCACACGTCTGGGCGTTGAAGTTCCGCATTTTGTTAGAAGGCATCTAGAAGGGTTTTTTTCCACATGAAGTTCTCGAGGAAAATCCCTCTCCCACACAGCACACAAGGTGCGATGTCTGCAGGGTACGCACGTCGCTGAACTTTGCGGGCACAAGGTTTTGGGAGGCCAGTAAAGGATCTTGTGGATGGGTGCCTGGGGGAAAGCACCATGGGAGCCACCCCGCCAGCACAAGTTAATCCCCTGCAAGACTTGTCTTCAATAGGGAAGTGAAACAACCTCTGGTCAAACCCAGCTTTAACTTAAAAATGCTTGCTAGCAAGTGCTGCTAATTGTGTAATCATCTAGAAGGAATCCAACTTCTCGAAACAACTGCAACCACTGACAAACTTCCTTGCTCCTGCTTGCAGCCCTCATCTGAAGAGGCACTATCTTGAGAACAAAAGGTCACTGAGGCGTTATAAGCCCTTGAAATAAAGGAACTGGCTTGTGAAGATTTCTGTGTATTGTTTTTCCTTCCCCAAGTAAAACATCTGTTTTCTGAAAAATGCATTGAACTAAGCAACTCCACATCAGGGACTCCACCAAAATTCCCCAGACTGGATGAATTTCTCACAGTGTCATTCCTATGGCTTGACTGTGAATATTTTACTTCCAATTACCAGTCTATTCACTAAATGGTGAATTTCTCCATTAATTCCATTAAAATTTACCATGAAAGAATGTTGGTAACACTCAGAGAATCCTAATCTCCCACATCATGTTCCCCTTGGTGAGAAAAGTTGTGCCCCTCTGTGAAACTGTTTCTGATTTCAAAAAAATTACCTCCCATATTTACAAAGGAAAAAGTCTTAACACCTTTACTATGGTCTCGAGATGTGCCAATGTTCTTAAAACCTTAAAATTTGAAGAAAAACAAAAAGCATCAGTTTTGGCACCGTCTCGCAGGTAAACCACGTCTGTGCCAGGCTCTTCCGAGAACCTGGCAGGGGCAATCAGGAGAGCGCAACCCCTCAGGCTCTTTGTTCGGGGACATGGGACGTGCTGGCAGGGTGCGGCACGCAGCTGCGGATGGCACAGATTTCAGCACTGACAAGCAGATGCAAGTTAATCACGTTAATAACCCAGCCAGGATCAGGCATTGCTCCCTGAGTAATGCCTCACTTTGCCTTTTCTAAAACCTAAAGCAAACACAAGCCTGAGCTCAGAAAAGAATGGAGCTGAGTTTCTGTGAGTAACAGCAGGAAGAAAGGGAGTTGGTGATCTGTGCTGGAAAAGGTCTCTGCAAAAGCGAGTTTTGCAATCTACAGGCACAGTTTCTACAAAAGAACGAAAAAGAAGCAAATAGTCACTATATAATTTTTCAGAGAAATGATAATTATATCAAGTAAAAATTACAAAATGAGTTTCCCAAGAAACTAAGGATTGAACATTAAATTGAACAGAACAACAACTCCTGACAGTAGTTCCACTTGTATACACTGTCACTGCGTCCATCAAGAAATGGGTGCTCACACAGAGCTAACCATAATTTTTTTCATTTTTTTTGCATCCACAAATACTACCTAACGAGCACAGAGAGTTTATCTAATTCAGTATTTGTTCTCAGCTGTCAGTCAAACTTGTAATAGGTAAGGGAAAAAAAGATTACCTAGAGGATGACATCCATCTTTACACTCCTTTCTCCCTAAGTGAAAGAACACGTGCTTTGTCTTTACCACATTCAAGATGCAGGCAGATAGAAGATGAGTAATGACTAATACAGTCAATCAGATGGAAATACCACGGAGAGTTTAAGTTATAAAGCCAAATTATAACTCAACTTACACAATGTTTTACAGGTTTCTGAGGTCCAGTCAGTATCTATCACTCCTCTTCAAGCTGTAGTTAGACACATCCTGCAATACAGCATTAATTTATTCCCATAGGTTCCTACTAAAGGCAAAGTATGCCTGCTATCTTATGAATTGCTGACTTCTTGCCAAGATGCGTGCTACGGTCTGTGCACAGCGTGGCCGAGCGCAGCTCACAAAGGCCACACGTGCTGCTTGTTCTCAGCTTATCCAGCAGCATTTGGCCTGGCAGGGAGCAGCGTGAAGCCGTGAGGTGTGCAGGGAGCGCAAGGCAAGCACTGCTGAGTGCAGCTGGACCAGTCAGGGCACATGAACTAAATAAAATCAACTAAATAAAATGCACTAAATAAAATGCATTAAATAAAACAAACTAAATAAAATGAACTAAATAAAGTGAACTAAATAAAGCGAACTAAACAAACTCTAAGCCTGACCCCCCGCTCTTATAGAGGCTCTCAGTTCGGCGCAGTTGAGCTGAATTTTCACACACCTTACCAGGCGGGCTCGTCATCCCCACCTCCACACCCGGGAGCCCCCAAAACCACACTAGGCGGCAATTTCGCGGCCGAAAAACCCCCAAAGCGGGGCCAAACCCATAGCCAGCAGGGCACGGGCGGCTACAGGGGGGCACACCAGGGCGCTCCGACGGAGCCACCTACACGGACCTAGGGCTGCTGACTGGAAAGAAGTGAACAAAATAGAAGGGGGTAGAAAGGAAGAGAAGCACAAGACACCCCCAGAAGCTCGGGGCACCCCCAGAAGCTCGGGACCCCCCTCCCCGTGTGGCGGCGCTGCGTGAGGGGAGCCCTCAGGGCCCGGCCCGGCCCCTTCCCCCCGCCCCCGGCGCGGCTGCGCAGTGCGGTTCTGCGCTCTCATCATGGCGGCGCGGGGCCATGTGCAGGACCCCAACGACCGGCGCCTGCGGCCCATCTACGGTACGGGCCCCGCGGGGCTTGGGGGGGGGTTGGGGTTTCCGCTTTTTGGGATTTCGTCGCTTTTTGGGTATCTCTGATTTTTAGGGGAGCGCTGCCCCTTCGGTCGTTTCGCCGCGTGCTGTAGGGGAGCAGGAGGAGAACGCGGCCCGAGCGCCGTGTTGGTGTTTCGGGCTGTTTTAGCAGCTGGGAATTAGTTAATTATTAGTAATTATTAAAGCGCAGCCGGGCAGGCTCGTTAGGGTGGTGTGTTGGGGTGTAGCGGCTGTTTGTGTTGCTACAGAAATTGGTTTAAATGTAAGGGTGAGGTGGCTGCAAGGAGATGGTATTGTTGGGCACCCCCTGTGCTGAGCTGTCCCTGGATGTTCCCGGGGTTGCCGCCTGCTCCTGGGCTTGCTCAAGAAATTGTGGGCAAGTTTCTGTCTATGCAAATGCAGGGGAAGAAAAGAAAAACAATTCCCCAGGCTACGGTGGCGTTCCTTCAAAAATACAGAGAAAAAAACTCTCCCTGTGAACGCGCGGAGAGCAGCCCTGAATTTGGGGTGAGCGCGCCTTGGGAACGGCCCTTTGCAGCCCAGCACTGCCCTCAGGGTCAGGACCCTTCAGTTTATAGATTTGCATCTCTCTTGGGTCCCACTGAAATCAAGGAAGGCTGTGTGATTGCACTTGTATTGTTATTTTAAAGTTTGCTGCATAATTGTGATTGCGGTTGTGCAGTGTATTTAACAATTTTTTTTCTCCATTTATGATTGTATTTGTGCAGTTTCCTTAACTTCTTCCACTAATTTTCTTCTACATGCTGTGATTACACAAATAATTGCACGTGAATAAATAGGGCAATGTCTGAAATGTTCTTAAAACAAAAATGTGGTAAATGTAACAGATTAAAGCAGATGATGTTGAGATGTATTTTGCTGTACTGACTTCACAGAGCGTGGCTTTTACTGAGAGAGCTTTAGAAGTGCTGTCTCCCAGGTTTGGAAAGCGTTACCTGATTTCACAAAAGTCATAAAATGGAGATATACAGCATGAGGTTAAAAGTCTGTTTCTTTACTTGAAAAAGCGCTTTTAAGTTTGCGCCTTGTGCCTTGATTGCTTGGGGTTCCTTGACAGATCTGTTTATCTTTCATCTTAATTTGTCTGCCTTCACCTGGAGGTTCATGGATTGCGTTTGCAACCATCGAACGTATCCACCTACAGACCCGCAGCCAACGTGGACTTAAATATTTTCCTTCCCTTTGAATTTCTTTGGAAGTTGCCAGCTCCTTTGGCTTCCAACAAACTTAATTGTTGTTAGCAAAACACCATCTTTTTATTCTGCTGCAGTTTAGAGACGTTTGTGGTTTATTTGACTTACTTCAGAAGACCTAAAGCAGAGATCTTATCAGTGCAGCTCGTTGTTAGACAACTCCAAGACTGGTGGGTAATCTGTAAGTGAGCCATGCAACACAGATCCTTAAATCAGGACATCTCTGCCTGTGTATGGAGGGATCACCAGGATGCTCTGTTGCAGAGTTCTTAAAACCTCTTCACTGATAAGTCTGTGCTTAAGTTTTAACGTTAAAAGGTGATGTACAGGCTGCAGTAAGGTGAAATGGCCAACGAACCTGTGTGAAGGCAGAATATTAGGGTTTCAAGCCATCTGTATATTTTATACAGCCACGTTTCGTTTTGGTTAGTGTGGGCAGGCTGCCTCATTTGAGGTTTTGTCTGTACGGTCTCAGGAGTCCAATTAGCCCTACTCCAAACTTGTACCACTTGGCTATGGAAGCAAATGTGAAAGCTGCTGGAGATGTAAATCTCACTGGTGCAGATGCACGTTTTGCAGTAAAGATCACCTCATTTTACTAAAGATCACCTCTTAGAGCTCTTTTCATGAGAGCCACAGTCTCAAAGAAAAAAGGTGTGTAATGTAATTTCAATGGTCCAGCATTATCTCTGCTCATAACCTGGCAGGGGAGAGGCCAGAACGGCATGAGCAGACCTGTCCCTGTTGGCATGTCAGGTGCAGCCTAGCTTTTCTGAAGGTTCAGGTTAGTAGGTTTGAATTTTGGAAGGAGGGGAAGCACGGAGGGCCCGTGCTCTCATCTAAAATTGCTGGTTTGTCATTGTCTGAAACATGGTAACATGCTGTAGATGGAGCTGAAATTCATAATACAAAGCTGAGAGAAGTGGTCTTGAGGCAGAGCTCTTCTACAGCTGAAGTGCTACGGGTAGTGGGATGTCCTCACTCCGCTTTTTTGGCTTTGAAACTTCTCTGGTTAAAGCTTGGTGATGCTCTGTTAGGGGACGGGCTCGTTCTGCTTGAAATACAGACCGTGTGGACAAGTAGGTCTTCTCGCAGCACTTTGATGGATTGGGAGTTTATGATTCCTAACCTGCTGTGTGTTAAAAGTCATTCAGAGTCTCCCAAAGGCACACCAAATTAATTTCTACTTTTACTGGAGCAAAGAGCGTAGTGAAGGGCTATTGCAGCAGGACTCGCTCTATTGTATAGCTCTTTTGTTGGTGTAATGAGCTACGGGGAGTAATTACAAAAGCTTGTTTGTGTGAATGACTAGAGATGAATACTCGGGCTACAAAGTGACATGTTTCCTGAATGTTTGGCTTAGTAGTAATTGTGCAAGGAAAATGGGCTTTGCACTATCAGCCTAACAGCACGGAACTCTGCGATGAAGGTAGAGGTAGGCTTCCCGAATGGTCTGGCGGCCTGTTGTAATTCTGTGTATGTTCTTCTTACGCAGATTATCTTGATAATGGCAATAATAAAATGGCAATCCAGCAAGCAGATAAACTGCTCAAAAAACACAAGGATCTTCACTGCGCAAAGGTAAGCGGGGTGGTTGGTCGCTGAGCTCGTTTGCTGAGTGTGGTTTGAGACCTGGAGCATTTCACTGGGCTTTTCCAGCAGTGCCTGCGAGCTTCTAGAGATCACAGCGGGTTCTGAACCCTCCGAACACAGAATTCTCACAATTTTGTGTTTGAAAAATCATATAGATCCTCCTAGGGAGGTGCCTGTGACTGGTGTATGTGGCTACACCTGTGCTGATTGTCTAGAGCCCTGCCAGAGCCACTGCAAGCAACCAGTGCAGATGAGCTGTGCCTTAAAATGCCTCCTTTAGACATTAGGTTGAGGTACTTTGTAGTAGTTCGGAGCAAAGCCTTCACTTGGAAGGAGTGTTCCTTACTGAAACTGAACCAGGAGGTTTCTGAGGCATCCGCTCTTCTGCTGCCCTCCTTGTGCCCCTGTGGAAGGGAAAGGAGTTTTGTTCCTCACTTTCCTGAACATTTGAGTGTCTTTCTGCTGTTCTCTTTTCCCTATGGATTTTCCTCTGCAGTTCATGCCACTTCTACATTTTGAAAACTTCCCAAGCTGAAGTGAGTGTCATTGACCTGAATCTCATTTCTGTCACTTCTCTCTGGCCAGTTATTAAAAGAAAAAAAATGAAAATTGGTCAGTTTTCAGCCTGCAGGTAGGAAAATCTGAGCTGCAGCTGATGCCTTAGTGGCCTGCATGCGTGTTAAGAAATGCAAAGCCACACTGTTTGATGCAGCTTGCATTTGGAAATTTTCATCTGCCGCCATATGGATTGGAAGCTCCATAAAAACTTGAGTTCTGTAGAAATAATTAAGTGCTTGGGCAAAAACCCTCTCCTCACGAGGAATGAGAGGACTTTCACTGGTAGCTGCCAACTGTGTTCCTAACAGCTGTCTCTGTGTTGTATCAATAGGTTCTAAAGGCAATTGGCTTGCAGAGAACTGGCAAGCAGGATGAAGCGTATGCTCTGGCACAAGAAGTAGCAGCACTTGAGCCCACAGATGACAATTCCTTGCAAGCACTAACTATTCTTTACCGGGAGATGCATAGACGTAAGCTTTTTCCTTTGCCTCTCTTAGAAATCATAGTTATTTACATTCTTCTAAAGTATGTGGGACCCTTTTTTTTTTTTTTTTTTTTTTTTTGAGAAATGTACAGAGTCCAGAGTTCAAGTATGGGTGTATTTTTAAGAAGCTGTAGTTGAGGGGTTCAGGCCCTGAGAAGCTGTGTAACAGGAGGGAAATCCTGGCCTCTCATTTGACTGTTGCTTTTTGAATGTGGATCCTCACAGCAGGATGTTATCTTAAAATACTAAATTGTGAATGACTGAGTGAAACTGCATGCCCTCTTCTGAAAGAAGCCAGAGCTCACATGGTGCTTATCTGCATCTCTAAACAGTTGTTGTTTCTGGCAGCTTCTTGTGGGTCTTGGTGATGGTAGCAATGTTTACTGTTGAATCACTGGAGCAAATAACAATGGGGTGAAACAACTGTTGTAGAAATAGATGTGTTGTATCAATCTGCAACCATTTTTTGATGCATAGCAACTGCTTATGCCCCTCTAATCTCTTTCTTTCTGTGATGTACACACATACATATATGTAGTTAAAGTGTTACTTCCTAAACACTACGAAACTTCTGTGTGTTGTGACTACAAAATAAACAAACCCTAGAGAATGTCAAAAGCCTTCCTGGGATTGTAAGCAGCTCGCTTAAACGTTAAGCTCAGGTCTTTAACTTCGAGGTTTATAACTCAGAAAGGAAAAAGTGGTTGTTAACTACTAACATGACCAGAAGTGGAAGAAAACTGAAATTAGATATCATTGTTGTACATATGTAAAATATGTGAAAACTGAAATACAAACTATATTTTGGTGTTTAATACTACACTGAGATGTGATTGGTTTTCATCCTTCTGTTTTTTTCTTAAAGTTTTAACATATCATGGTATCATAAGTATTGTGTCATGATAGGCCTATTGTTAAGAAGTATGGTGTGAAGTGTTTCACTTGTTAAGGGTACTAAAGCAGGCAATTGAGAAAGAACAGGATATGACTAACACGGACAAACCTGCGAGAAGAGTAAATAATTGGATATTAGGCTCTGAAAATGCTTTGTGTTTTGATACATAATTTATGTGGAGGCATCATTCCGCCAGGACTAGAAGTCTTGATTTAGTTTTAATGGTCCAAAGTAGATAAACTTACATAAGGTAAGACTTAGAAGTATTTCTGATCAGTTGTTGCTGTTAATTTATTTTTTTTTTGAGCACTTCCCCTGTTTGTAGTGCGTGGGGTCTTCCGGGGGAGAATACAATTTCTGTGGTCGATGAGCATAATTAGATTACCCTTCAGAGTATCACTGATGCTAATTTTAGGTAGCCATGCTTTAAATTTAATCCTGAATGTGTCTCAACTCAAGCCTGTGGTTTTGGTTTAGCGGAGCTGGTAACTAAGCTTTACGAGGCAGCTGTGAAGAAGGTCCCCAACAGCGAAGAGTATCACTCTCATCTCTTCATGGCCTATGCCAGGGTTGGAGAATACAAGAAGATGCAACAGGTACGATCAACAACTTGTGTTCTGGTTGTTCTGAGGTGTCACTTGAACTCTTTATCATACTGGTAAGGCCTTTTCAAGTCACATGTAATCGTCCAGAAAGCTAAGGCTGAGCTAGTGCAGGAGTTAGTCTGCTGGTTCGTACGGAAGGGCTGAGAAAGCCGTTATCTCAGGGGAAAGGTTCTGTGAAGGCAAATGCTTCCTTTTCCTCTCAAGAGGTGTGATGATTGTGCCTTCTGCATGCATATCTGAACTGATAGGATATGCTGGTGATTTGGGGATGGGAGATCTATGACAATTTGGGTTGCACAGTATGGTAGTTACCTATGAGGCAGTGTATTATGAAGGAGTTAGGGAGTAGGTACGAGATGATATAGCGGGATAGCCTGATCCATGTTTTCAAACTTGATTTCTTCTTTAATTTTCTGCCCTGTTTACAGAAAGCTATCTTGCCCATGCTTTTGCCTCCGGAATCTAACATAAAAGTAGACTTGTATAGGTCATAATTCAGTGAAGAGAAACTTAAACGTGCTTTCTTTAAGTACACTGCCTCAGCTGGCAGAACATTGTCGTACTGGTTAGCTTTGTTTTCAGCCCTTCCAAATTAGGTGCCTGGAGAATGCCTATAAATGGAAGATTCTTTTCAGAGCATGTGCACTCACTCTTCTGTATAAAAAAGCACAGAGCCAAGTAAATGACTCCTAAACTCCCTGTTGCTCCCACTGTGTTAAGGTGACTTGAAATTTTGTACAAGAGTGGCTTAAATGCCTAGAAGGACATACTGAGCTGTAGTGTTGTTCTCCTTTCTAAGAGTGCTGCTTGAGATCAAACTATAGACAGGGACAAAGTTATTGATATATGTGGAATTTGCCAAGGTTCTTCCTGCTTGATATATATTGTGTAGCTGAATATCCAAAAAGTCAAGGTTAATTTAAGCCATATTCTAGCTCCTCTTCAAGTGGAGCTATGTTATATCTGATAGTCCACTTATTCGCAACCAGAAGTTTTCAGAGATGCTGTGATAAATGCCTGTATGAAGTTTGTTTTGGTCTCAATTCTTTGCTTGTTTCATTTTGTTACTATGTGTAGGCTTTAAATACTCCTTTACTGATCAACCTGAGTTATGGTATCTCAAATAAGAACTTTATATATATTGGTCATAGCAAACCTAATACTAATAATGTGTTTTGTGTGTGTTTGGGGAGTGTTTCCAAAAATCTGAGCAAATTATACCATGATTTTTTTCTGATTAAAAACTAATTCTAGGTATTCCTGTCCATATATTGTTCTAAAGGCTTTATCAGCTTCAAGTGGAACATCACTCTACTTTCTTTATATTTTAAGGTTCAGAATCTCCTAGGAACCTGAGCTCACAGATATATCAGCATTAGGCTGTATAAAACTGAATAGCACCAGAGGCTTGCTTTAGCTGTAGTAAGGGATGTAGCAGAGGGATGCTAACTGATTGGAGAGTGAAAATAACCTTTGGTTGCCTGTGTCCTGGGGTATTTCAGCTGAAAATAATGGGAAGTGCAAACTGAGAATACAGTCATAAAATGAGCAGAGAAGTCCTATGGAAGGAGTAGTATTCTATTATGTATGGTTCCTTATAATTAATTTTGCTAGGGAAAAGTGTTGTCTGTCATTCTACACAGACACTGGAAATCTGTGAGAGAAACACTAGAATAACTGTTTCTGTGCTAGGCTAGAAAATCTTGAATACTTCAGTTCTGCTCTGATGTAGCCAGGCTTTCAGCTTGACCTTTGTGTAAGCGCTGCTCTGCGTGTACAGGTGCCCTCATCTCTCCGGTATCTCAGTGTGTCTGAAATGAGTGAAGGGCAGTTGCTTACCCGAGGAAGGCCTTTTAGCACTAACCGAGCATGCTAGTGAAAATCCACACTGGAAACACCTCCCTTGCTCTTAAAGAATAAGTCTTCGGCTTCCTGCTGCAGTTACCATTTCTAATTAAAGCTTCATCTGTTCAGGCAGTCAGACATGCACATGCTCACTGCTGTTCCTTGTCAGACTAGCACAAAGTATTTGATCTTTGAAATGGTTTCACCTTCTTTCTTCTTCTTTAGAAGTAAGCTAGGTATCGGAAGGGCTTATGGATTACTAAAAATCCTCTGCTCTAGCTGCTAATTCTGAGTTATTTCTTGCCATCATTGTTGTTTAACTTGTGTTGTCTGCCATGAGTTCATAAACAGATGTGGTTTAGGATTAATTATTCCGTCTTCTATTTTTCAGGCTGGAATGGCACTTTATAAGATTGTACCCAAAAATCCTTACTATTTTTGGTCCGTGATGAGCTTGATCATGCAGGTGTGTACAGTGTTGCAAATGAGTTTGACTTTCACTGCAGGTATAGTGCAAACCTAGAAATGTTTTGAGTGAAAACAGATATTTGAAGTAAAATGTCTGTTTGAACCACTTCTGTATGATGCTGGGAGGATGGAACCCTCCCGAAACCACATTACTGAAATGGTTGGAAACAAATGCAGTGGTTTTCAGTGCAGCTTAACTGGTCTGCTTTACCACACTTATACAATTTGATTTCTTCTCTTATCTGGACTAGTACCTTACTGTCTCTCAAGTTAGAAAGGTAACGAATAGCATCTGTACCCCGTTAGACAGAAGTGTTCTGTCAGTAGGCTGTAGAGGTTCTAGGAGTTCTGGACTTAGCAGGTCTTTCAGACTGCAGAAAGCATGCAGTAACAGCAGCTCAGCTGTGCTGCTTTTAGGTTGTTCAGCTGCTACTGAATCTGCTGACCAAGTGTTGGCCAAGCAAGAAAAAATAAGCAGAGAGGCGTTAGTTACATTCTCTAAAATACCATAGCATGGAGAATACAAGCATGTTCTTGCTACATGTTATTTGCTGGGGGTTTTGCATGTCTAGGGTCTCTATACAACGTAATCAAGAGTGTTTCCAGGATGCTTATTTAAGGCAGAGAGAGCAGGGTTGCTCTCTTCATGTTGTAGATGGTAGTTCTGAACGTGTGGGTTGGGGATATGGGGTTAAAGCATCTGATTGACTTTTTTTCCTCTTCTAGTGCGGCAGTTGAACTGTTCCAGTAATTCTTCCCCCCTTTAGTCTATTTCAGCACAGGATGAAAACCTCTCCAAGACAATGTTTTTGCCACTAGCTGAAAGAATGGTGGAAAAAATGGTGAAAGAAGATAAGATCGAAGCTGAGGCTGAAGTAAGACGTGCAGATATTTTCAGCTTGACTTGAATGTTATTGAGACAAGGAATGCAGCGTTAAAGGAAGCTGATTATTTTAACGATTTTCTGAGATAATAATCAGTGTTCTGGAAGTAATGTGAATGTAGTAGGACAGAAGGAAAACAGAGCAGAGATCTGGGAGAGATGCGTGAGAGTGTGGCCAAGGAATTTATTTGGCATTTGATTTGACAGATGAAGTACTTGTTTTTGCTCCCTGGGAGGCCCCAAGAGAAACTTTAGGACTGAGAATGGAAAAAAGACCTAAATTCCTCAGTGCTCCACCCTCTGGGATGCTAAAGATAGCTTTGCAGTCCTTGCTATCTCCTAATGACAGTAACAAGAGTCACTTTATTTCTTGGCATACCTGTATTTGTTTCACTAGCAAATTTCATTGCTTTCTTTTAAGGTCGAACTTTACTACATGATTCTGGAACGTTTGGAGAAATATCAGGAAGCCTTAGATGTTGTGAGAGGAAAACTAGGAGGTAACATTTTCTGTCAATTAATAATCACAGTTGTGTGGTGGAACAGCAGTTCTCTTTTGCTTTGGGTTTGTCCACTGGCTACAAAAAAAGCTGTAAGCAAGCCTGACTCTTAGCATCAGTTTCAAACGTTGAAGCAAATTCTGGAAGTGATCTTGTGCAGTTTGCTTTTACCGAACTGTTCATGGTACTTAAGCGTTATATTCAGTGACAAATTTTATCCTACATTTCTATGGACTCTTCTTTCTGGTGATTAAAATGCTTTTGCAGTTTTAAGGAATTGGGATGTGAAGATTTCTGTAGGAGATCTGGCCTTTCTCTGAGGGCCTTTTTTCTGTTGCATTACTGCTTTGCATCCTTGGCTGTAAGAAGATGCTTTATTCAGAAAGCAGAGAAGGAAATGCATTGATTAATCAAATTTGCCCTTCTGTTTTTAATTTAGAGAAGTTAACAAGTGAGCTGCAAAGCCGTGAGAACAAGTGTATGGCAATGTACAAGAAGCTGTGTAGGTGGCCAGAGTGCAACGCGCTGTCGAGAAGGCTGCTGCTGAAAAAGTGAGATGATGATTCTGCAATCCTACTGAGAGCTGAAGGAAAAATCCTGGCTGGTCGTGAATTGCATTGTGTAGTGGTTCTTATAAGTGGTTGTTAAAGCAGAAGAATATCAGGTTCTCAAAGCATTTCTAAACATTTGCACTCCAAAGGCTAAGGAGGAAGGCAACAAAAGTGAATGCTAAAGGACAATGGTGAAGGTCACAGGGAGGGTCTGTCAGTAGCATAGTTGCTTCTCTTTGACTTTGAAGGCTGAGTTCAGCTACATGTTCATGCAATAAACTTGTGTTTCCCTTACTTCTGAAGGCTGTGCTGGCTGTCCAGCTCTTTTTTTTTTATGGTGGGAGAGGAGAACAACTGCATTTATGTCTAATTTTCTGGAACTTCATTTCTCTCACTTGGCCAGACTTTATCCTGGGAAACACATGCAATGCTTTGAACAGATGCATCAGAAGAGAGCATCTCTCAGATGTGAGACCTTTTAAAGGAGAAATGATTCTTAGTACACTTGTGTGTTTTGTAAAGTAAACATGATACTCCTTAAATTCAGTTTTTGCAAGGAATGCAGTTTTAGAAGTGAATTACTGTTTTGGCAATTCCCTAAACTTCTTGTTCTGTGCCTGCTTTTTGTTTCAGCTCAGATGATTGGCAGTTCTATATAACTTACTTTGATTCAGTGTTCCAACTCATAGATGAATCCTGGACACCTCCGCTGGAAGAAGAACAGTAAGTTAACAGTTCTGCATTGGATTTCTTTCTCCTTTGTGATGCAGAGAACTTCTTGCCTTCATGTATAGTATTTTCCCTGTCTTTGGGTGGGTGACTTCCTGGCATCAGGCCCCAGATGTTGTCTTCTCCCTGTTTTATTTTGGAGGCTGGCAATAGTCTGTTGGAAACAGCTGTGTAAAGTGGTTTGTACATGGTAGAGCTCTTCCAGTTTGTATTTTTCATGGTGATTGAATTAGAGAAGCCATCATGCCAGGTTTCCTTAAGAGTGTTCTGGGAATATGCTGAGCATGTGTTTTCAGTGTCCTAGGAATGGGGGAAAAAATCAAGGAGTCTTCTGTTTCTGTAATTGCACAGGTCTTTGGAAGGAGAGGTACACTATTCTATAGAGCAAGCTGTGAAATTCATAGAAGAGAGGATAACAGAAGAATCTAAGAGTGCTCGGCCACTTCGGGGACCATATTTAGCTAAACTGGAGCTGATTAGACGTTTGCGTTGCAGAGGTTGTAATGATGAATATAAACTAGGTAAGAGCCACTAACTGGATGATAAATGAATTGTTGAGGGAGAACTCAAAACAAGCTCTTTGTATTCAGTGTGAATTTAATTCAGCATTGTGGTATTAAAATCTCTGTGCTGGTTTCAGTATGTAAAGGATTTTGAAATCATTAGAAGATGAAGCTTGAGGAAAGGAAGATAGTTCAGGCTACTCCAGGCTTGTAAAAGCCATTAGGGAAACATTTAAAAGGACTTACTGGACTTTAAGAGCATATGATGCATTACATTTTGATGAAAAGTGCATTCCTGATGCAGTGCTTTTGTAGAAAGTCCTTCTGTTTAGCTGTAATAATCTCTGGGTGTTCTTTCTTTTTTTTTTTTTTTTTTTTTTTTCCCCAATAACACCAGGATTTGTTTTCTTAACAACTTGCATTTAAAAATTACAGTTAGGGAGTCAGTGAAGGAGAGGATATGATTACAGCAATACCTGTGCTTACTGGTTCCTTTTGTATTTCCATCCAAAAATAACTAACTAGATAAGCAGAGACTCTGTATGCATGCCCGTCATGCTGAGCTCTTATCTGCCAAAGTAGCTCGAATGAAGCTCTTAGGATTTTGTGTGTCTCTCTCTCCTTGGTTATCAAAGACATTGAGCTTCTGATTAAAATCTACAGTAGTGCAGCTATTTGTTCTGTAACTCAGTTTGTGATCTCAAAGAAAAAATGAGTTAAAGATTTCTCACAGTGATTTCATAGGTTCAGCTTTTAATGGAGCATATTAAAAGGATGAACTGGCCTTTTTCCTAGGTGATCCAGAAGAACTAATGTTCCAATACTTCAAAAAATTTGGGGACAAACCCTGCTGTTTTACTGATCTCAAAGTATTTGTGGATCTCCTGCCATCCAGCCAATACACAAAAGTAAGTGAAGGGTAAGATGGTGGCAGGAACTGCAGTGCTTGTTCGCACTTCGTGCTTTTCTCTTAAGACACCTCTGGGTCATACTAAGAGAGAGAAAAAGCTGAAGCTGGGTCTGTTTGCAATAGTGAATAGAGATGTATTTGCTGCTTGCTGTTACGCAAAGCATCCTTCGCCTTTCCCTTCCTACCAATGCCATGCTTTTCCTGTTAAAGTTGTATATTGAATTGGAAAGATCCAATTTCTTATTGATGCAGGTAGGGTGCTACTGGGGTGTCTTGCTTGGCTCTACTGCAGTGCTGAACAATCAGCACACTGATGCTGATCACGGGGAGACCAAGGGACCTACTGCAACTTTTCCAGAATCTTTCTGAAACAAGCTCCCTTTAATTGAAAGGCCCGTTTGTGCAGAGTCAGGAGCAGCTCGTTGAATGACTTCAGCAGCTGGGAATCCCGTCACTCATCCCATTGTTTCCCTAAGCCATTGTATAAAATGCAGTGCTGGCTAAGGCTAGACAGCTGTTGATAAAATGTTTGTAAACAAAGTGCAGAGAGTGTTGTTGGTTTTCATAGCTTATTAAAATATTCTTTGACTGGTAATACAAGCTCGTCCTCCAGCCTTATTAGTAAGGAGAGAAAGGTGGCCTTGGCAGGTAGTCATTACTGCTGATGTTTTGAGTCAGAAGGTGTGTTCTTGCCCCACTGGCAACAGATGTGGTCAGCAGTGTACTTAACTCACAGTTCTGGAAGTGGGGGTACCATTGCAAGGTAACCTGTGAGTCTGGAAGCATTGAACAAGTGTTACTTGCTTTTTTAAGAGTTCTTAATAAAGTTACAGTTCAGTAGCTGAGATTGTGGTGATCTTGCTGGGCCAATATGCAGATACTCCAAAAATAATTGTTGTAATATCAATCTTGAATTTCTAGAGGCATAAACTGAAGTATGCAGTATAGTGATTTGCACCTCAGTAAAATTTCAAACTGAAAATATTTTCAACAAAATCTTCATCAAAATCTATGGGAAAACTAGAATTTTTGTGCTTGGTCATCTGTTCCTTTTACCTAGATGCCACGAATGTTTTGTTTTATTTTTGTTTTGCCCAGAGCATGTGTTTGCAGTTCTAGTGTTTCAAGACCAAATGTAGTAAAGCTGATTTAATTGGCTTTAACTCATTTTTAAGTCTGTAAACACCACTGAATTTTAAAGCAAAGAAAAAAATAAATGTTCACTTCTCGTTGTGAGAAGTCTGCTGTCACCCATTAAAAAAAGTTGTAAACAAGTGGCTGCTTTTCTTACAACTTAATTTTAAAAAGTCATTAATCAAAGATGATGACCTCACTGGACGCACTGCATTGCTTCAGAGTTGAGAGAAAATATAACAGCTAGTACAAAACCACCATTTCCTTTAAGCGTGCTGTAAGGCCTTTTGGTAACTAATTATTTTAATTGCATAGGTTATTAGTGTGAGTTAACAAGTGCTTGAAATCCCTGTGTGTCAATGTTTTGGAAACTTTCCTGACATATTTTTTCCCCTCTGCTTGATTAAACTCACTAGGCTGTTAAGCAAAATGATAACTTGTGCTCGTCACCTTCTCCCCGCAGTCCCCCAGAAATTCATTAATGTCAGTGTGATGTCAAGGTTTATTCTGACACTTCCACCTTATTTCTTTTCTTGGTTTGAGGGAGGAAATGATGTCTCTGTTCATGCAGTCCCGGAGGCCCTGCAGAATTTAACAATGGTGTTTCTCTTCCAGTTCATCAGTCAGTTGCTGGAAGTAATCCCCCTGTCAGCGGCAGCAGAGAGCGAAGTTGCACTGCCAGCTGATATCAAAGCCCTCCAGCAGCACTTGTGCGTGGTGCAGCTCACCAGGTTGCTCGGGATCTACCACGCCATGGATAAGAAGGAAAAGCTGACTGCGGTCCGAGAGTTGATGTTAAGATACCGCCATGGATTGGAGTTCGGTGAGGAAAAATCTTGCAAGTAGTGGTTGCGGTTTGCTTGCAACTCTTTGTGAGTAAAAATTCAGTTTTTCCAGGGGAACAGAACTACACAAGCTCTGGCCTGCATCGCTGGTGTATAGCAGCCATCGAGCAGCTAGATAACTGTGCTCTCTCCTTTGTGGCTACATCCTTGGGTGTATCTGAATTAATCTATTTCCTTTTAGTTTTCGTTCTTTTCAATCGTCTTAAAATAAATGAGGCATTCCTGTGCAGCTCAGGTGGCACATTTCTATGCTTGCAAAGTTGCTCGTGCCTTTAAGCAAAGCCAGGCTGTATCGCTGGTGTATGTAGGACAAAAATATAGGCGTTAATACTTATTTTTAAGTCTTGCAACTGTAGAAGTGTTTTATCATTTCATCAAGTGTCAAAGTACGAGGTGGCCAGAAAATTTTTTCTAAGGCATAACAGAAATTTCGTCATTACCAGAAAAATAACAGAACTTGTTTGAAGAGCTGCTTTCTTTCAGTGCTTCTATCTGGAGTTTGAATCCAAGAAAAAAAGAGCTATAATCTGAGACAGAAAAACATGCTGCTTTTGCATTTCAAGCAGAATGAATTAGAAAAAAAAAAATGTATGAAGAGATATAGCATGTGCACCGTTGTTTCAGTTATAAAATCCAGAGTTTCCTTTAGAAATTAAGCAGTGGTTAATCATCTGCCAGATGGCTGTGTCATTTGATAATGCTGGCAAGGTGAGAAACAGCTGACAGCGCTGTAGTGACAAATATTTTAACTGTGCAACTCAGGGCAACTTTGTTTTTCTTTTTAGGGAAAACGTGTTTGAAAACTGAGTTGCAGTTTTCAGATTATTACTGTCTGCTTGCAGTTCACCTGCTGCTTGATCTGTGGCTAGAGGAAGGTATGTTTGTAAAATTGCTTAATGCTTCCTGGGATGGTTGGGGTAGGGAGATTGGGTCCCTGTGGCCAGTGTGTACCTGACGTGCCTTGTTTGTCCCGTAGCTTTCTGTATTTTTTTCACTGTGAGGTATTTCAGGAGCTTCTTTGTTCAGCTGGCATTTGAGCTTAATATCACTGACCTCTAAAGGAATTTTTTGATTCATTTGTGTAGGTCCTGGCAGAGTTTTGCTGCTGACTGCTGCAGCTCAGCGCTGTCCCCAGGAGTTTGTTCCAAGTTTCCCACGTAGATACTGTTTTTTTTCTGTCCCTTTGCACAAGTTATGCTGACAACTCCCTTCTGATTCCAGAGATGTTTTGAGAGTATTTCTTTCCCTCCCTGACATACTTTGTCTTCTGGATCCCTGGCTTCTAGACGTTTGCTGAGATGTGCTGCTCTGTCTTCGGTATTCCTATCTGCCACATCAGCTCTGCCCATTAGTCTCCCAATTCCAGAGTCTGTCCCCAGCGTGTGAGGGTTGTGCTCTGCAGATTTGAGCTGGATATTCCCTGTGCAGAGTTACTTCTCCACCTTTCCTTCAGAGAAAGCTATGATGCTGGGGTGGGTGCTATGTTTTAAGGGCAGCAACGTGACTGATGGATGTCATCCCCACGTTTAAATGTTGAGAGAAGTGTAAAATGAGGAAGAAGGCTTTGATGCCAAGGTGAATTGTGCTGTAAGTGTGAAGTGTTCCTCCCTGATAATACCTGCATGTGTTTTTATCTTTGTCCCCAGGTGAAGAAACAGCTGTGTGGCAGTGCCTCACTTTCTTAGAAGAAGGGTTATCTCATAGTCCTTCTAATGCTCAGTTTAAATTGCTGCTAATTCGAATCTACTGCAGGCTTGGTGCATTTGAACCTGTTGCGGAGCTCTACTCCAGCCTTGATGCAAAACACATACAGCACGACACCATCGGGTGGGTAGTATATACTGAGAATAATTGGTGGTCGTCTCCAGTAACCAGTCCTGAGATATCTTCCGTTGTCTTTGCTACTGGAAGTTAGCAGATTGTCAGACTGTCACAGTGTTCTGTAAAAGCATTCTTGAATTCTGTGAGACACATCTGCTATGGTGTGCTCTGCACACCAGTGGAGTATCTTTCCTGGGTGATTTTGATCAGTTCTGGATCTTGAGAATATTAACTAAATTTGAAACTTGTGAAATGTGTATATCTTGATGTCAGTTGTAGCTAGGTGTTCCTGCTTATGTCATTGCAAAGTTTGGGAGTGCTAGTTAAAGCAAACACACCAAATGTCCTCGCCTTGTGGGTATCTAAATAAGTAAAGTTCGTGCTCACTGAAGCTGGGTGGAGGAAGCCTTTTTTTTGTTGTTCGTGTTAGGAAAAAAAATGAATTCCTTTCTTTACTGTTAAAAGTTTAAATCCTAACACGAATGTTGTGAATGCTCCCCTGTTAAGTCTCCAGAGTCTTCAATAAAGCTGAAGTAGGCTGCAGGTCCCTGTTCAGAGCTGGATTTGAAATTAAGGATTCCCCAGCATGTATGCTGATGTTTGACTTGCGTTGTGTTGTGTTGCAGCTATCTTCTGACACGCTATGCAGAGTCGCTGGGCCATTACGCTGCTGCATCCCAATCCTGCAATTTTGCACTCAGGTTTTTCCACTCCAACCAGAAAGATGTAAGTTCAATGAAACTTCTGCATCCTTGTAACAGAGCAGCTATGCTGAGAATGCCTTAACAGCAGTCCTGTGTCCTGTGTGAGGGCTTACGGAACTGTAGTGGGTAGTAACACAGGAATAGTTTGTGCAACTTTGTGTTTATACAACAATTTGTAATTTACTGTTTGATGGAGTTTTTCTTTAGCTTTCTATTTATACAAACCAATTCGAATACTTCTCAAAAAAAAAAAAAGGTATGATTACTTCTAAATGAATGGATTGTGATTTAAGAAAGTAAGTGAAATGTGGTAACTAAGTACTGAAAGTTATATGACAGCAGGACTTTGGAAAGTCGTGCAGCAGCCCTGGGGATGGTGGGTCAGGATGTCGATGGCATGCATCAGAGTCCTTTGTATCATGCTCATGGAAGCAGCGTGTCTTAGGGATGACTGTCGTGGGCACACAGTGTGGGGAAAACACATTGTCATCAGTGGTAATGAAAGTGCAAGGAACAAGGTAGGAGAATTTCAGAGGGGAAGAACGGACTTTTGAACCCACAACTCTAACTGCATTATTTTCAAGTGATAGAATCAAAAGCCTGGTCTTGCACTAATGGGAGCGACCTGCTTTGTTCAGTTTGCCCCCAGAAAGTGGTGTGGATTAAAAGGAAGTGGTCTTAAATGAGAACCTTGGTACTGGAATGGAGGAGACAAGGGAGGAGAGTAGCTGAATTTTTCTCCAGGAGATCAGGTGCTTCCTAAGATGCGTGCCATGAGCTAGACATCTGTCATACTCGTAGCTTGCTGCTTAGTAGCTGTGCTTGTCATTAGTCTTACTTGAGAAGAACACTGTGAGCTACATTCACGGGAAAAATCAATTCTGTTTCAGCATTCCCATAGAATCATGAAAAATGGGCTGGGTAGGGGAACAACGAAATAACTCATTTTTGAAATCTCGATGGCAATGCACTGGGCAAATAGAACCAGCTGTAGTCCAGAACAGTGGTAGGGAACTACATGCATAGTGCTAGTCCACCTCCCTAAACCGTGCAAGGCAGTCCCATTCTGAGTAGTGGGAATATGTCCCTGTATTTATGTTATACAGTTTGATCTCCTGTGAGAGGTAGGTGAAAAAAATACTCACTTTACGTTGTAAGAAACAAAGGTGGGATCCAATTGCAACTCTTTACTTAGAGCCTTGGCAGGCAGCTGAGCCAGTGGTCATACAACTTGATTTCGCACCATCCCAGCAGTAGGTAACATCCAAGAGCTGCCTGTACTGAATAGTAAGGATGCTTAGACAGTAATCCCTCAAACAGTATCCTTGTGCTGCTGCAGCCCGGGTTATTCCTAGGTACAAGTTACCAGTTGCCATTTACCTGTTCCAGAAAGGTAGTTGCTGAGTTACTGTGGCCTGTGTCTGACACAAATTTCACTGTAGGGAGGGGGATGCACAGAGATGCACATGGATCATGAGGTTGGAGCTTGCTCTCATCTGTTTCCCTCACTTGCTGATTGTTTAAGCACTGATTCTACTTGCTAAGATCCTGTGGGTTCCTGGGTGGGATGTGTTGTGCTGGAGTGAAGCTCTAGATCCAGCCAGCTTTGTCCTGAATGTCTGTTCTTGGTAGTTGTGGCTTTTTTTTTTTTTTAAATGAGGAGTGACTTGTTCAGTCTCGTTTAACATCCACCGAGTGACTTTTTAATGAAAAGCGTACCTGGAACCAACTGTCCAAATAAAATGTTTCACTGCAGTGTGCCAGGTGAAAAAAGTGAACTGAAAAAACTACCAGATGTGATTTGTCTGCTTGGGAGCGCTGTGTTGTAAAGCAGCAAGAAATCATCTCTCCAGGGAGAACACTGAGTGAAGCAGAAGAAGGTTATTCTTTTTGGCATGAATAATAAAGATGCTAGAAGAGCACAAGCTGACTGTCTACAGTAGCTCAGCACTCATCCACTGAAAGAGCCACTGAGCCACGTGCCAAGTGCTGTTGCCAGGAAAATGCTACTCAACAAACAACTGAGAAATGCTGAAAAAGAGGTGCCTGAGTTGTTCAACCTGCCTCACTACCACACCTTAAAAGGCTGAAATTGCAAGAGCAGGGAAAATGATGCAATAAGTGTCATATAATGCTTCATGCTACAAGACAAGGATGCATCTCTGGAATCCACTCATGTCATGTTTCTTCTTGGAGACAGTATTGCAACCGGAGGACTGTGAGCCATTGTTGTTCTTGAGGAGCCAAATCTCTCGTGCTCTGGATGATTCCAGAATTCAGAATCCTCTTTTTAGTGGGAAACTCATCAAAAGCCATGTTAGTTTGCAAATAGCAAGGGTCCATAAAATAACCGTGAGGTAGAAATTGAAGGAGGAGAATTTTCAGTGTGGGGCACTGCCCATCTGAGATGGTGGCGTGTCAATAACAGAGGGGAAAAAACAGGGCCTGTACCATAAGATGTCTCCAGTAACATGAGGTCAGAATATTGCACCAGTTTCTGTGCTCCAGTGGTTCTGCTGGGGTTGCCACTTCATGCTCAGGGTCCTGATAATCAGCTTCCCATTCAAGTCCCATAACAGTATCTAACTGCAGTGTTAATGGAGGACTGTCCTTTCAAGGTTACCTTCCTACCTGATTTCAGCTGCTGCCTGCCCCTTTAGGGTGATGTTGATACTAGCTGGAATATCTGCTACAACATAGAGAACATGTCCCGTGTGTTCTGTGCATGGGCTCTGCTTAGGGCAGGAAGTATGGGGTGTGAGCAAATCTGGTATAGAAAATAAAGCTACTGATTCAAAGGGATTGCTTTGGATAAGTAGATTTTCCTTCTGACTTGGTGAACTTAACGGTCTGAAGTGAATCCAGTTTAAGAGTGGGTCCCATAAGTAGCAGCCATCTAAGCTGCTGTGCAATCCTGACATAATATTTCTGCTCTGGGAGAGGATGCCAAGGACAGGGAGGAGAGAGAGAAGACGGTATTGCTATATTTGGCCAATGCTAAAAAGGCAATTTCATCCTTCTCAAGATAGTCCTCCTTTAAATATGCAGAATCACAAGTAATCTCTCTAATTTTCTTGTGTCCGTCCGTCTTTAATTTCTCCAGATACTGCAGGCAAACAGAGCACCAACGTGTCCTATGGGGATATAAAAACCACGTCGATGCAGTTGAATTAGCTACCATAGCGCAATCCCGTAGCCTGACAATGAACTCTGCAAGGCTGTATATCAGAGGGTATGTTGCTGAATATTTGGCATATTTTTTTCATACAGTACAAATAACCAAATTGCTTAGGAGAAAGACAGAGCTACCTAGAGGACATTTTGTATTTTGGAGGGAGGAAAAAAAAAAAGTGGCTTTTATTTGTGAGTGCTAGCTTGCAGTCTGTGAGCCTTTCCAGCAGGTTGAGTCTGCTCATACAGTACAGATTTCCATTGCCCAGGGGTCTTTTTGGTGCCTCTCATCTTCAGTGCATTCCATAGTCATATTCAGAAGAAAATATTTGATTTGACAGAATTTCTCACTCGTGGAGTGATTCTGATTTAAAAAGACAGCCATCTGTCTTGACTGGGAGCATAAATTGTTCACTCCGTCTATGCAGTTAGGAATTTTTGTTGAAATATGGTGCTTGTTTGGGGCTCCTTCATCACATAAATCTCCTCCTGGAGATTGCTTGGACTTAGGTGAAATATTAGTTGCGTGCCTTGTATAGCTGCATTTCATCAGAAGGGAAGCAATCTGTCTTATGGACCCTGATAGTTTCCTTTGATGCTTAGCCTGTATTGTAATATGTATGTGCTTTGTGATGTTATTTTGTGATCCTGTATTAAAAACCTAATAAAAAAAGAAACAAAAAATGTGTGAGTAATTTTTTTAATCTGTGTTGTGGTAATATGTGATGCACATCCAAGTCAATTCCAGGAAACCTGGGATGTATTTATTTTGTCTGAAAGTATTTCTTAAAATGAAATAATGATTTGAAAAATGAATCTTTCTTTAAAATAAATAAATAAAAGAACCTTCTAAAATCATCTCTCTCCATCTATAAGTATCTTTCAGTTTGTGGCAACAGGAACGTGATCTTGTTCAGTGTTGGTCTGGTTATCAAATAACACTACCTAGTGGAGTGGCTGAGCATTATTAAATTAAAGCAGCAAAGCTACAGGCTTCTCCCAGGGTCTGAGTATCTGCCTGATTCTGTACCTCTGGGTTAATGAAAGCCACAGGAATGCAATTTCTTGGCAGTGACCTTTGTTAAACTCGTCTTGAATTTATAGAAGTAACTAATACAGAGCTGGTGTGTGTTTTCTTGTAGACCTCAGAATATATCATTCAAGCCTACAAGTACGGCGCGTTTGAGAAGATCCCGGAATTCATTGCATTTAGAAACCGGCTGAATTCTTCCCTTCACTTTGCGCAAGTTCGCACTGAACGGATGTTGTTAGACCTCTTACTTGAAGCAAATATGTAAGTACAGCAGCAGTGAGTGTGTAATACCTTGCACAGGGAAAAAATGAAGACTTATGCATAAGTAAACAGTGGCTAAATGATACCTTGGTAAGTTGCACTTGTGGCCGTTTGGCAGAAAGTGAAAGCTGCTCTCTTCATTGCTGTCTCCTTCAACATCTTTGTACTGTGTGTAACGTTGCTGACATCTGAAGAGTTGAGAGAATGTGGTCTGTTAGTTAGCTGTTATTTTCGTTTCCACTGGTCAGATGTGTGATTTCATGTTTCTTGCCCTTTCCGTACAGATCAACCAGTTTAGAAGAAAGTATAAAGTCCATGAGTCTGAGTCCAGAAGAGGATGACATTCCATGGAAAGATTTGCGTGACAACAGAGACCTGACAGTCCTGTTTAACTGGGATCCAAAAGACAGGTGAGTAGAAATATTCTCAGCTGCAGTCTTGCACCTTTTTCTACAGCATATGGTGAAGGAGATCTTTTCAGGGCAAAACCCGTACTTAAATGTTCTCTAGGCTGGCTAACTGCAAACTTAACATTCATTCATCACTTCCAGCAGTGCTGCCTTTTTACATATTAATACAATTTTCTGAATTTCTGACCACTTCTTCCTCTTAATGCGTTATTCAATAATTTTGGGATAGGCTTTTGTACCCGAGTGCAAACTTTGCATTTTCCTGAAAACGTTTGGTGCCTTTCTCTAGGGACATTTCTGAAGAACATAGGAAACTCTCACTGGAAGAAGAAACCGTGTGGTTGCGAATCCGGTCTTTAACTTTAAGGCTAGTAAGCGGACTCCCAACTCTTAGTCACACTATTCAACCAAAGAACTCTGAAAAGACTGCAGAGAACGGCGTCTCATCCAAGATTGATACGATTCGATCTCTGCTTCAGCAGCTGGAAGCGGCAGTGGATTCAGGGAAGAAGTTTCTAGAACAAAAAATTCAGGTACCCATTAAGGAAAAAGCTATCCTCAAATATTAAATGAACGTGAATGCAAGCAGAGAAACTGAATGCATCTGGTAACGTCCAGCAGGCTGCAGAATGCACTTAACTGACCCTGAGTTTGTAGTGTATGAATCTGACTGAGAGATGTGCCAGAGGCAAACACTGTGTTCTGGATAAGGAAAAGCTGCAACACCTTTATCTTTTTCTTTGCTTCTTGCCTAGTATCCTGTCCTTGGCCCTCCTCCTACCCGAATGGCTGGCTTCTTCAGTAATGGCAGCTGTCAATGCCAGACTAGCTTGTTTTATCTTGTTAGTGATATTTATGAACTAGATACCAATGGCTTAGGTAAGTGTTTGAGGGGCAGGGGTGTAACCAGATTGTCACGATGTGTGGTGGGAGGGTGTGATATGTCTCCACTTAGTCTGAAAACTGCTAGGCATTGGATCATGTGGACCCAAACTGTTACTTGTGTGTTAATTTTTGAATGATGCTTGTCTTGGAGATGACACTTTAATTTAGTATTTTATCGGACTCTTCGTTTTTGTGCTGTGTATGTTGATATAATACAAGATAGTCTTTGAAAGCAGTTGCATTGGCTTTTCACTGCTAACACTAAATTACATTTAAATGCCTCTTGGTTTTCTGAAAGCAGAAAATGCAGAACTTGTAGTTTAGAACTACTTTTATTCACTTGTTTTTATTTTCTTTTCAGAAGATTCAGCAGAAATCCAGGAGAGGATAGGGAATAGTTTCAAGTCTTTAATAGAACGACTAACAGGTAAGTAGTAACCCAAGAATAAGTAGCGGTAGTTACTGCTTCGTGTTAAAAGGTCCTGAGTGTGCTGCAAATACGTAAAAATGCGTTAATGCATCTGCAGACCCTTTTGAAATGTGCTTGAAAGCAAGGCTGAGCATCCCTTTGGCTTGTTTGATCATGAAGTGGTTGCATGCCACAGATGTCTTTATGCTCTGTCATTTCATTACCTTACAGCTTAGTCTTAGCAACAGTTGTCTCCCTGATATTTGGTCCAAGCGTGGTGTGGAGATACCATTTGTAATGAAATACAGTTTAGAGGAAACTTTACAGCTAGACCTTCTTGAGAGGCTTTGGCCAAATTTATCCCAAACAACTTAGGATGCAAAGCTATCAGAGGACTGATAATGACACTGAGATGTGTGGTGCACAGAAAATGAGCATTTAAGTTGATCTGCATGTCCTAAATAAGGCTTCTCTTTTTTTTCTTTTCAGACTTGTTCAATAAATGTAAAGGTGACTTGATTGAAGTCAGAGATGGCACCTTGAAAACTCAGCCAAACCTGTTAGAAAACTTAGTCTTCTTTGTTGAGGTATTATTTTCTTTGTTGGAAAATGGAAATTTTGGAGTACTTTAGAGTGGGAATGTTGGGACTAAAACACACTGAAAATTCTTCAATCCCAGTCAGTTATGAAAGTGGAGCTTTTGCATATTCTAACTACTCTGAGTCTTTTCACTAGGTACAGTAAAATAAGTTTAGGAGCCACTTTGTAAAGTAAATGCAACTTGTAACACACTTGTACCTCTTTTTCCAGACGATCTCCATCACCCTGTGGGTATCAAGTTACTGTGACAGTGTCCTCCGACCTTTTAAATCCAACCTGCAAAAAAAGAAGAAGAAAAAAAAAGAAAGCAGTGTAGCTATGGTAGACAATATACCTTTTTCTCTTCTACTCCCATCCCTCAATCCAGTTATTTACACTGAAAGAAAAATCAGGATAGACAACAGTTTTGCATAAACTTTTTCTCTTGTAGAGTCTGATGTAGATTAGAGTTTAGTTTACTGATTTTTTTAATTCCTTTTCTGTTTAAAATCAAATGTCAGATGTGGCACACTTGCTATCATGAGAGCTTTTTAATGAGAAATACATCTTAAATTATCACAGGCCTTCCTTGCCTGAATGTGCTACAGTAAGGTAGTTAACTGATAGTGTTTCCCTGGGTAGGTAGGTTTAAGTTTAGCAATGCTGTGGGGGAGGAGGTGTTTAGCAATGATAGGTGTTATGAAGTGAGTTGTAATACAGAATAGTCATTTGAAGAGGCATTAACATGTATTTATAAATTAAAAGTATGTGTTTGTTTTTATAGCCACCTGTTTTTACACACTTCCTGGACTATGTTACCGAACTACAGACGTTAACTTCCAATGTAATAGATCACATCAAAGGGCTTGAAATAATTCTGACTGCACTAAAACTTGAAGAGTTGTCCCTCAAGGACACTCTGCTTTTACAGGTAAGAACTTGCCTTGCTCTTTGAGTGCTCTGTATACTTGTGTGACAGACAGAAACCTGTTAGGATTGACTTAATCAGTATTAACCAGGTATGAGGGGACCACATTGAGTTTTGGAGTGGGAAATAAGTTTTTTTATAGTTTGTCATCTGGCTAAGTGACTGTTCCTCAGCTGATCCCTATGCAGAATAATCTTAACAAATGGGATTTAAACACAGGGATTTTTAATTAGTTTCATTTTATATGATAGTGAAGAAAATCATAAGTTTTTAACATTATTTTTGTCTGTGATGTGACTTATTCTGTTCATCTGTCTCTTAGTATGCCATAAGGGATGCAAAATACTTATTCTGGGAAAGTTTTGAGATTCTCATACTGCAGATTAGTCACTTCCTTGGTAACATTTAGTTGATCTTTATGGAAAAGTGAGTGGCAACTTTTTTTCCCCACTGTTGGCTGTGTAGGGAAAACCAAAAGCAGGAGAAACAGGCAGTGTGTGTGCCAAGCCTCATGCCAAATTTAAACATGTGAGACATAGGCCTAGTGAGGAAGATTGACTTTTTAAGATAATTTCCCTTGTCTTGTTATAGACTGATGTAGAAGCATCATAAGTATATATAAAAATATAAAATATATGTACTTAAATTAAAAGAGAACTGATAAAGCAAGGAAATTCCTTACTGTACTTCTTGTAAATTTGAATAAAAATTAAAAGTACATGATCTTAATATCAAAAGTTTCAGCTTTAGAGGGCTAAGTTGTTTTCAGGTAATTGTTGAGATCTTTGTGATTATTCTGGTTCCTTGAGTCAGCAAATTCCTCCATATTCCCTCCCTCATGCAAGGCATCAAATTGCTGCACAAGGCAGACTCACAAAATCCACAGATGAGATTCACGTAGATTTGAGCAGAAGCACCTGTGGGAGTCTGACTTTTCCTGTGTTTATTCATGGTTTCTATTCCTATTCATGGTTCCTGTTCCATTTGGTTTTTGATGTTGCAGTAAACCCAGGTCCAGGCAATATGTGTAGCTCTTGTCAGAGCCAGGACTGTGTTTGCAGCCCAATGTGTTTAGAACTGAAAAATGCTTTCAAAAAGTACTTGGGTACAAGTGTTAGTGAAAATTCTGCTGTGATTCAGGAATGGAGCGTTACTGGCGATGTGCCTGCCAAAACTTGCTGCTGATGTGAGACTTTTCCTGCATCAGAAGGCACTCGGGCTTTCCCAATTAGTGTCTATAAAAGGGTCTGCAAAAGACATCCTGGTAGCAAGTCACCTCTTGACAGGACAGTGGTTTTGGCTGCTGCCCTTCGATGCAGACAATGTCTCATGATGGTGATCCTCTCAAAAGCCCCTTAGTTTGGGGTAATAGAAAACTGCATGTGGAAGGGAATTTAATCCCTTTGGGAAGGACAGGGTACACCAGTGCTGCTGAACGGGTGATACGTGAATCCAATGCGACTCACCGTGCTTCTGGAATTTGGTGTAAGATCGTTAGGTGGTCAGCATTCATTTGCTGTCTGAGTTCAGCTTTCTGTAAAAGGAGTTCTCTACTTTAATAAATTTTGACTCAAAGTGCTACATGCACCCTCAATTTCAGCCATAAATTTCACATGAGAGAGTTTGCAGAGCTGTTGAAGAAATGATAACGTTACCAGAGCTGTCTGGGGAATCCCGGTATGTGTAGGAATTACTGGTGCTGACCAGGTGCTGCTTACTCTTTCCTGATGATATTCCATTGGTAAACTTACTATGATCCTAATGAAATTCTTGGTGTTTGCTGAGATGGTATGGGATGTTTGATCATAGAATTCAAACAATTGCTATTGAGTGAATGGTTTCTCTTTTGCATTTTGCAGGAAGAAAAAAAGTTTACAAAGACTGTGCAAGGAAAGGTCCAGAGCAGTTACCATCACTCAGTTCAGGAAATTGGAGAGCTGCTGAAAAAGAGACTTGACACTATTAAAAAACTAAAGATTTGAGAAATCTTTGACAGACTCCACAGGGGAGTGACACCAGAGTCCCAGACAGAAGCAACATCCGATATACCATCACTTTAATCCAGAACTTCCTCATAATGCATGAAGGACTTAAAATCATAAAACAGTTTTTCTAGGTATTACAGATGTATTCAGCTGACTTAAATTATTGTATATAAACAAGAAGCAGGGACCCTTCTCGGGGTTTGACCACTTTTTATACATGTTCATAAGTATATTGCAACAGGAGAAAATTTAACTTTCTTCCCTTTTGATCTCTAGAAACAACTGGAGATGGTCTTTAGAAGCAGCAATAGAAATCCAGTGTAAAGTATATATCTCAAAGGAGTTGTATTTTCATCACCATACAGTGTTTATAATTTTTGTATGGTCCTTGCCTTAGAAATGCAGAAATCGTAGATGCCCGCATTCAGCCACCTGATGAAACGAGCCAGTTTTGGAGCTGCCTATTTTGTCCACAAGCCACCTGGTCCTACCGAATTTGGGGGTTGGTCCAGCAGGGGGGTGTGAGGCTGCTTTGGGGGAACCCCCCCTGCACGCAGCCTTCCCACATTGCCCAGCCTTCCGTTGTAGGGTGGGAGCGAGCTGTGCCTCATTGTGCTAAGGGCTGAGCGTGGAGCCAGCTGCTGGAGGAAAGGGGTGGTTTTGTGTTCAGAAAAACTGCAGAGCTGATGAGGAGCAAACTTGGCCGTTAAGTTCTCGAAAGAGATGGGAATTAGTGTTTCAGGAAAAAAAAAAAGAAGACAAAACCAGAGACCGTGTATATAATAGCTGCAGTGAAGTCTGACACTGCGTTCTAATTTCATGTCAATTTAATGTAAAGCAGCAATCATCATGACTTCTAAAGAAGTGTATTTAGATTACCAAAACTTTAAGACTTAAATATTTTCATAGAAATTAAATCCTGTTGGCTTTGGTTTTAAGTTGGCAGAGGTAACTTTTGCTTCCGCTGTGGTATGAGGCTGAGAATACTTTTTATAACTGTATGCTTGCTTTTTGCAGTTGATCTTTGATTATTCGAGTACTAGCTCGTTAGGCGTTCTCTTAGAAAGTGCAATTGCATCATCTGCTCCTTCTGAATCTGCATTTCTGCTGGTTTTTTTTTGTTTTTTTTTTTTTTTTCATTCTAAAGGAGCAATGCAGCCTAAAACTGGTAGGCAAAAAAGTACACATTGCACCTACAATCCGAGGGGCAGGTCGGACTTCAACAGATTCCTCATCTTCTGATCTAAAGCAGCTAGTAACTGAAGCCTATATTTAAAGTTCTAAGAGAGCTGACAATCCTACTTTTGTCATCTCTTCTGAATATGTTTTGTTAGAAATGCTAGAATGTTGATGAGAGTATTTTTTTAAAATAAATCCCCTGTGTAAAAAAAAAAAAAAAAAAAAAAATTCACATTGCTGCTCTTGCTGGATTTAGTTTTGCTTTTGCCCCATCCTGAAAGGGAAAGAAGGCTGTCTGCAGGTTGTCTAAATTGTAAGGGATGTCCTAATGGTTTAACTGCGATGTCTGGTAAGTGCTCTGGGCTGGAGGAATACCAAAACGTGTTAAAGTCTGTTTTAGAGTAATCCTTTTCCTGAACAAACTGAACTGTCTTATACGTTGTATAGAAATACCATTTTTGAAAGAAGGGTGTGTTCCTTAAATTAAAGCAAGACTGATGACTGACACTGATGCTTTGAAATGTGTAGGGTACGTGCTGAGATTATGCAATTCACAGAGAAGCACTGAGCCAGAAATCTGCACTGCCCGTTTTCGTTAAAGGAGACAAATTGCCACTGCTGATGTTCCTGTCCCATCCCCTCCGTGTGGCAGTGCAAACGTAGGTAGGGCTTCATGCAAACACCAGCACTGAATGCAGAGTTGACACAGCATCCTCGTCCAGGGGCTGACTTCTGCTGGAGTTTCCTTGCACTGCTGCTGCGACAGGCTGAACTCGACCAGTTGTACCAATAAGAACAGCGACAAAAGTGAGGCAGGGTTAATAAACCCAAGCTTTTAAAACCCTGTGGGCCAGAAAGCAGAACTTGTTCAAAAAAAAAAAAAAAAAGTTTTCTGCATCAGTTCCCTTAAAAGCAGAATTGAAATTGCTGGGGGGAGGTGAGGGAGGGGATGTGCATTGTCTGAAGTGAAGCCTGAGAAGAGATGACAGCAGGGCTCAGCTCTGGTGGCTGCTCCCTCAGCCCATCCACAACCAGCATGGGGGAATGCTGACTGTGTGCGTTGCCTGCTGTTCCGTTTCCAGGTCTGGCCACAGGTGAATGATAAACTTGTCAAATACAACTTGGGTCACTCAGTGTTTTATAAACCAGACGCCATCTCGTCACAAGCTGTAACTCCTCTCTGGGAGGAGTCAGTGGGGGTGCAAAAATGACTGTGTACCGATTATTTGGGGGCTTGCTTGAGGGAGAGGGAGAATTTCTCTCTCCTTATAAATTGTGTACAGTTAAATATATTATATATTTCTTACAAAAGAGCATTTCCCTTCCAGAATGTGTCCCCCTGGGACTTGGTAAGAAGTTCAAGCTATCAACCATTGCTGCTGTTCACCCTTTTCCACTCTTGGGGTTTGTTTTTTGTTTGTTTTGGTTTGGTTTTGATGATGAATTGAAAAACATACTTAGAAAAAGCTACCAAGACTACTGTTTACAGACTGAAAAAAATACTGCTTTTATACTACTGGGATCATGAGCCACGATCCTTTTACAGATTTCCTCACCTCTTTGCTTTAAGTTGGTATCTAATGTAGATGAAGGTCAGAAATCTCTTACCCTGCTTTGTCTACATACGGAAGAAAATGTACAATGCCTGTTTGTGTTCCCCCTCATTTTTGTACTTTTTACCAATTTTAACTGTTCGAGAGTTGCATTTATATTTTGCAATCATTGATAATCATGGTGTTATTTTAACCGTTAGTAATCTCAAATGGGATTTTTTTTTGTTGTATCTGCAGCCTTATCTGAACTTTCTCTTCCTTGATTATTCATTGTAATTTATGACTGTAGAAGATACGTATGCCTCAGCCTTCTACGGACTTAAGTGACACAACTGCAAACGATCTGCTTTAAACTGGATGGGTTTATAATTTATATAAAAGTCAGTTTCGTTACGAATCAGTCTTGCTGCCTCTTTCATTTTTCCATCTGGATGCTCGGGATGTAACCATAGTGCTTGTCTATGCTCTTTTCCACGGTCAGCTTCTTGGTGAAGCCAGATGTTCTGGTGCTGGGCAAGGGGAAAATCAAGTTACCTGGGCTAAAGAAAGAGAAAGCAGGGGGAGAAAAACGCAGCTTTCTGCATGTGGTCGGGGTTCGAAGCGCTGCCTGCTCGAGGGAGGGGGGTGATGGCTCTTTTGTCTTCATGGTTCCTCTTTGCCATGCTCCTCTGTCGCTGCTGCTCAGGCTTTTTCTGCTTTATGTCCTGCCTCTCGGTGAGGGCACAGGAAAGCCCTAGAGCTCCCCTCAAAGCGCTGTGACCCCCAGGGCTGCTCAGAGCCGCCTGCCTGCACCTGAACATCCCCCCCCCGTGCCCCCGCTCCCCTCCGGCCACCCGCAGCCCGGGGCGGGGGGGGGCCGGGCCCCGGTGGTGGCGGCGGCGGCGGCGGGCGCTCCGCACGGCCACGTGACCGTCGCCCCACTCCCTCCGCTCTCCGCCATGGCTGCGGCGGCCGCCGCCGGCTCCCTGCTCCTCGGCTGCCTGCTGGGCCTGGCGCTGCCCGGCAGCCGCGCCCTGCACACCAAGGGCTCCGTGCCCCTCGACTCGCTCACCTTCTACAAGGTACCGCCGCGGGGCTGCTGGGCCCGCAGGAGGGGAGCTCGGGGGGGATGCAGGGGGCGCGGCCGTGCAGGGAGAGCCGCGCTCCGGCTCTGAGCACCGCGGGGCTGCCGCGGGGGGCCCGGGGGAAGGAGCCGGGGTTGGGGTGTGGGGGACCGGGGGGCGCGGAGAGGGGGCAGCCGGGGTAGAGCCGGCGCGGCGCGGGGCTCGCGGGATGGCCGAGGATCCGGGATCAGCCAATGGGCGAGCGGCAGTGGCGGTGAGCAGCCAATGGGAGAGCGGCAGGGGAGGTGGGCAGCCAATAGGCGCGCTCCAAGTGGAGCCGGGGCCGCGGGGGGCTCAGCGCGGCCGGCGGCTCCGTGCGGGGCTCGGGGCCCGGCGGGGTTCGGCTCCCTGCGGGCGGAGCGGCGCCGCCGCCTCCCGGTCCCTGCCCTGCGCCCCCCGTGCACGGCGAAGCGATCCTCGGGTGGTCCCCGCTCTGAGCCATGTCCCTGGGGTTTGTGTGGATGGAACAGAAGGGTCAGACAGAGCAGATGGCTGCTGTCAGGCTTGCATGCTTGGTTGGGGGTTTTGTCCTTATTCTTTATTTTTTTTTCCCAAAAAAATCGCTTTGAAAGCGTCTTCCAAGAGCCTGGAAGGGTTTTTAATTCAGCAGTGACCAGTGCTGGGAAGGATGGCACAGCTGGGTATTAGGGAGGCAGAGAGGAGCCTGTCGAAAGGGAGCCATCGAATTGCAGGATCAGTGCGGGCACTTTAGCAACACGGGCAGGAGAGACAAGGATCAGCTGAGCTGGTTAAAAAAGCGTCTGCCCTGAACAAACTGCCCTGACATGAGCAAATAGCTCTTGCCACACGCCAGCCCCCTCCTGATTTTTCTGCTGTGACAAACCCTTTTTGGTGTTTTAAGGCTACTGCGTTCTACAGCCCTTAGCTCCTTAGGAGGAGAAGTTGAAGTAATTGGCAGTGTGCTGCAAGAGGAGCTTGAAGAGACCAGCAGAAATGTCAGAGCTGTAACATGCTGCGTTCGCTTCGTACAAGGACAGTAAATAAGCTGTGAGATCAACAGGCCCTGAGCTGGAGGCTCGTGAAGTGGTGCAAGCAGCTGCTGCGTCCCTGCTTGAGCAGCACTCGCAGGGCGCTGTGTAGGCGGGGACCTGCGCTGCGAGCCGGTTGCGCTCACTAGAAAAAAAAGATGTTGCAAGGTCTCCTCCCGGGGGGAGAACAGAGCCCAAAGCAGGTGGCAGATTCACGCCCGAGCTCATTTAGCAGAGCTAAATTCAAAAGCAAAGGCAGAAGTGGAGAGGAATTGATTAAACACCAATGCTGCGTACTGAACCAGAGCAGCGTTTCCGCTGCTGCCCATACCTCTGCTCTGAGCTGCGGCTCTCGTGCTGGGACGCTTCAGAACGGCCTTAGATTTGTCCTCCAACCTCCTAACATCCCCCTGCAAGTCTTTTCACTGACTTGCTTCCAAGATGCCGATCAGGTTTACAATAAGCAGATCATGTATAATTAAAGTCGTTATCAGATCCCCCCGAACCGATCGTGTACTGTCGCTATCATCTGCTATAGGGATACGTACATGCAGTTTTTGCTCACGATGCAGTGAGTCACTTTTCAAAGGCTATAATTAAAAAATTTCCATCTCCCTCTGCACCTACTCGTTGTGCAGGAAAATATGAAAGAGCTAAAACAACCTTAGGTGGCTTGTAGATTGCTCAAACCTGAAATTTTAAGTTCTGTCTTTTTTTTTTTTTTTTTCTTTTCTTATTATTTTAGGTAATTCCGAAGCATAAGTTTGTCCTGGTGAAATTTGATACACAATATCCTTACGGTGAGAAACAAGATGAGTTCAAAAAGCTGGCAGAGAGCTCAGGCTCCAGTGAAGATCTTCTGGTGGCTGAAGTGGGGATATCAGGTGAGGAGCTCTGAACAGATTCATACACTACAGGTTGGTGGCGAGAAAGTCAAACCCGCTGCAGTTTCTGCTCAAAATAGGCTCTGAGGTAATTCTGGTAGTGGGAGACGAGATTGACACGGCGCTGTCAGATCGAAACATGGAGTGGCCCTGCCCTGGCTGGTAGCAGAGCTCCGCCGTCACCTCCTGCAGCGAGCGTGGGAGTGCTGCGCTCTGCTGTCGGCTGGTTAATGAAGCAAGGCAGCCCACGGCTCCAGTGGGTGCCACCCTCCTCCTTCACAGCACTTTTCTTCCTTCCTTTTTTTTTTTTTTGTTCCTGAAATAAACCTTTTCATCCGTTTTCAGGGAACAGACCCCACAAGAACTGGGTTTTAGCCATAAGCCTGGTCAAACAAATCAAAGCGATATGATTGATTAATTGTAGCAAACCCTCTATTTGCTGCTGATAAGGCTCAGAAAACGGTTGTTGCACTGTGGCTGGCATAAGCTGGCGTTTTGTTGTTGACTTCAGTGGGAAAGCAATGAGGAATGGCTCACTGCCACCTTACTTGTTCTTGCTTTGCAGGTAGAATTAAGGATTTAAGCCCACAGAAATTGCCTAACTGGAAAGTTGAACCACACTGACATTGCTAAGCACACGTTGATTTACCCAGGCAGCATGGTTGACATCCCTTGAGTTATGGTTTTTGTCCTCAAGAATAAATGGAATTTATGTGAGAAGTAAAAACATCCCGTTGCTTGGAATGCTGTCAGAACTAAAACACAAGGGTGTGCTCTCTGCACATAGACCAGGAAAAAAGAATCCATCTAACTGTAATATCAAAGCATAGAACAAAACAAAGAGGAAAAAAAAAACCACAATTTCCCATAATGATAACTGGGTTTGTTCCTAGAGCTTTTGTGCTAACAGTCAAAGAAAAGCATCATTAGAATCTCATATTTTTCTTGGGAAAACCTAACGATGGCTTGCCTTGCCCAAATGATTTTCTGGAGTGTTTTTGTTTCAGTGTATGGCATTTCCTGGCAGAGAGGTTATTAGGAATTGTTGAAACTCTGGAGACAAATATTTGTCAGTTTGTAATACGAGAGAATCCTAAAATATTTTATTTCATTAGCTTAATATACTGTGTTTTTCTGTGTTTTGTTTTCTCTTGACAGATTACGGTGATAAACTGAACACTGACCTGGGTGAAAAGTACAAGATGGATAAGGAAAAGTTCCCTATTTTTTACTTGTTTCGGGATGGTGACTTTGACAATCCTTTACCTTACACTGGCCAAATCAAAGCCGGGGCTATTCAGCGCTGGCTGAAGAGTAGTGGTATCTATCTGGGGATGCCAGGCTGCCTGAAGGAGTATGACATGCTGGCCAGCAAGTTTGTGAGTACCACCGAAAAGTCAGAGCGGCAGTCCCTCCTGAAAAAGGGGCAACAAAGCTTAGAAAAAGCAAAAGAAACTGAGAAGAAGTCAGCTGAGCAATACTTGAAAATTATGAGCAAGATACTGGAGCAGGGAGAAGAGTTTGCTGCTAATGAAGTCGTCCGAATCACGAAACTGATTGAGAAGAACAAAATGAGTGACGGAAAAAAGGAGGAGCTCCAGAAAAGCCTCAATATCCTCGCTTCTTTCCTGAAGAAGAATAATGAAAAAGATGAGCTCTAATATGTTGGATAACTTTGTACAAGCTGTGAAACACTGTCGAGAGTCCTAACCAGTTCTCCTTATGCAAGAAAACTTCCCGCTGTCTTCAAGAGAGCAGCAGATTTCCTTCTGATATTGTCAGCTATAAAATCGAGCCATTCCTTAAAAATACAGTATTCTAAATGTTGGGAAAATCACCTTAAAGCAAGCTCCCAGTATTGTGTAATATTATTAAACAATAGTGTTAAAGTAGACCAAAAAAAAAAATACTAGATTGGCCTGAGGCACATTCCTGGTGGTTTTTACAGGTGTTCCCTGGCAAACAAATAACAAAATTCAGTCCCACGTTCTATCTTACATGCTTTAAAAGGTACAGACTTGACGCCCCTGTCCCTGCCTTCCCCTGGTTTTAGTGCCCTTGGGTTTTATTCCCTTTCCCCCTCATCCTACCTTTTGCCTTCCCAGTAGGGCTTCTTATCCCAGTCTTGCTTTTCTTACCTGCTGTTGACCGAGAGACCCGCAGTTTCTTCTTTCTGCCTTCTCCTCCAGCGGCTCCTGTCTCTGGTTGCCTTGGGCAGCCCCCAGGCAAGGTGAAGCCAGGTTCTCTGCCCTCCAAACTCACCCTGTGTCTCCTGTCAGCAAGCGTCCTCCCGAGCCCTGTCACGATATTCAGGCTGAGTGAGCACAGTGCAAGAGCAGATCACCTCGAGGTGCTATTACAAGGAGACTCGCCAGTGCAAAAATGGGCTTTTTCAGAGGCTGATGAGGTAAATTCAGGTGAGCTTCCCCATGAAAAGGACATCTGCCTGTGCTTTTTGCCTCTTCTTCCTGACCAGTCTTCATCTCCCCAGTTTGGAAGAAAGGGAGACAAATACATTGAAAAGTTGCAAACAGTAGTCAACGTGAATGAAATACCTTCTCCAACCTGGTCTTCAGAAGTGAATGGCACTCAAACTAAAGCTTCAACAGCGTTTGGCAGAGTTTTAAGTGTTTGAAAATGAGGTCTTGTGACGGGAAGCAAAAGTATTAATTCCTTAAAAGCTCCACCTGCTTTAATGGAGGTACCTGGCCCAGGGATCAGGCAAGCAGGTGCTGTGGGTGCTGTCCTTGCTGTGTGGAGCTCAGGCGACTGCTGATCAGGGCCCCAGGCTGAGGAACACCTGCTGCGCCTTCTGCCTCAAGGCTCCGCTTCCAAGCTCGGCAAAACTCATTTCTGAGGGAGCTTTGCTGCCTTTTGAATCTCAAGGAGCAGACATTGCTGCAAGGTGAAGTGTATTAAAAATGCTGTAATAATAATAATAATAATAATAAAAATAAACAGGTTCCAATTAATAGCTGACGCTTGAACTGCTTTCTAAAGAAACTGCTGCTGGTTTTGGGGGTCAGGGAGAAGGCAAAGGCTGAGCGGGGGGGAGGCTCCTGAGGAGACCGCGGCGGCCGCCCCCGGCCCCTCAGCCGTTCCCGCCCTCCGGCGCCCGCCGGTGGCGCTGCGCGGCGCGGCGGCGTGGCGAAGCTAAGCAGGGTCGCCTCGGGTCGGCTGCTGGAGGGGTGACTCCGCCAACACCGCTTGTCTCCCCGGGAGCCCCGCGGCGTTACCGGGGACCGAAGCCGAAGCTCCCGCGGGGGCTCCGCCGCCACCGCCCCCAGCTCGCTCCCCTTCTGCCGGCCCCGAGCTCTGGGGGCTGGCCCCGGGGCGGGCCGGGCTCGGTGTGGCCCCGGGGCGGGGCGCGGGCGGGGCGCGGAGCCCCGGGAGCGGCGAGGCGGCGGCTGCGGTGGGTCCCCGGTGGGTGCCCGGTGGGTGCCGGGTGGGTCCCCGGTGGGTCCCCGGTGGGTGCCCATGGCCCTCCCGGCGACATCGTCCCCTCTGGATGGGGGCTGGCAGGAGGTGAGCGAGCTCTGTCCCCTCTGTCCCTTCCCTGCCGGGTCCCGTGGGCTCGGTCCCGGCCCCCCGTGGGCTCCACGTGGGCTCCGTGGGGCCGTGGGGGGGCTGCAGGAAGTCCCTGACAGCGCCCCGTGTCCCTCCGTGTCCCCCAGGTGTACTCGGCTCTGCAGTGGATCCAGTTCACCATGGCCATGCTCAGGTACCGGCTGGACGGAGGTGGTGGTGGCATGATGTCTTTTTTGGGAAAAAAAACGAAAAAAAAAAAAAAAAAGAAAACTGCTCGTCCCAGCGAGCCCCCCATGCCAACGCAGGCTTTGTTTTGTCAGTGTTACAGGTTCCAGCTCAATCATTGCCTACGCCGTCTTCCAGAACGCGGTGAGGTCCCCCGAGGTAAGGACTGAGCTGGGCTGCATGGGCCGTGGGCGCTGGGGTTAATTAAACCTTGTTTATTAGAGCCAGGAGGAGGCCAAGGGCTGGCCAAGAGCCTGTGGCCGTGCTGCCACACGTGTGGGGCTGACCTTGGGCTGTACCTGCGCGGGGAGGAGCAGGTCCCTCAGCGCCGTCCTTGCAGCTCCTGCCGGCGTCCCGTGGGTTTGGTTTTGGGGCTGGAGAGCTGTGTGGGGATGCCCCAATGCGTGCACAGGTCCTGGGGTATGGCTGAGGCTTTAAACAGGCAGGCATGCAGCTAAAAGGGGTGTTAGCAGAGGTGCTGCGAGGTTCAGGCAAAAGCAGAGCAGTTTGTTGTGCTGAGCTCCCCAGGGAGGCCCTAAAAATCCTCCTTGGCCATGCACAGGAACAGTTAACGTTGTTCATGCAGCAGTGCCTGGCACATCCCAAACGCTTCACACGTGCAGATCATGCATGTAGGGAATCCAGCACATCTGGGATGCATCGGCCGTGCTGGTAATCATGGACCTCCAGCCCAAGCTTGCAGGGCTTTTGCTGTCCATGCACAGCCCGTCTGTCTGTCCAGGATTATCGGAGGCGGCGCACGGAGCTGTGTGAAGCTGCAGTTCTTTGGGATTTGCAGATATCTGGCAGCCCGGTGTGTGGACCACGCAGATAACAGGTTACTGCTAAGAGCAGGAGGACGGTGAAGCTGGCAGCGAAGTCGTAACAAAGCTGTCTTTGTACTTCCCTTGCCTTCGATGTTCATCATACATCGTGGGTTCAATCTGCAGCCCACAGACCAGGGAATGCAGTAAATTATCCTCAGAGAAGGAAGTCGTGCATGCAGACATCGCTGGATGAAGCAGGGTGGGTTGGAGAACCTGCGTCCAGGTTTTCAGGGCAAATTTGCACTGCTTGCAGCGTGCAGGGCAGTCTTGCTCCCGGGTAGCCAGAGCTTCATGGAAAAAACACATCCAGAACAAGCTGCGGAGATCTCGGTGCATTCCCAGGGAGGAAGGAAAGCTGGGACTTCACCTTGCTGCTGGGATGGACGCCTTCCTGAGCTCGTGCTGCACAAGGCGCTTATCAAAAGTGATCAAGAACCCTCTGAAGATCCACATATCACCTGCACAGCACCAGCCGTGGTTCTCTCCTGGGGTCCTCCCCTCTGCTGTGGCATGGAGCTGGGCCTGGCAGGGGTCCTGCTGTGACTCAGCAGCCTCAGCCCGTTGCCTTCCATGGCTACCAGCCCGCATCGCTCGGGAGCCCTTGTGCTATCAGTCATATGATGGGGCTGCGGCCCGGGAGCTGCACTCTCGCTGTTTTCGGGTTGCCCATGGCTCCCAGCCGCAGATGGAGCATTCCTGCTCGAGGGACTCCAGATGTTTCTGCTCAGATTATTGCAAATCCGGCTCAGAAGGATGGATCCCAGCCAGAGTGACCCGTTGGCGTCGGGCTTCCAGGCTGTGCTGCTGCCAGCCGGATCCATTGCTGGCGTTTCAAAAGCAGCAAAATCTTCAGTAACTTCCCCATTCTCTTGTCCCCACATTTCTGGTCCTGTGGGCAAGTTTGTAAACAAAGGGGTTGGAAGAAATCCATATCAAAGCTCGCCACAAATAGTTTATTCCCTGTGTCATGAGACTCCAGAGTAAGAAATAAACAGCTCTGGAGGCTGGGAGGAGAAAAATATTATAAACACTTCCCCCTCCTACCCCCAGCTGAGGAAATCAAATATTGCGTTCTTGAAACTTGCTTTCGGCCTCTACAGAGTCAATAAAAGTTCAGCATGAGCTGAATCATTCATGATGGCAAGCGATGAACACGGAATTTCCTCTATCATGTCAACAGGTTCTCTGCAGGCAGATGTCCGCGGGCGATGACCAGGCGTAGCAAGATCAACATCTGTGCTCCAGCCTGGCAGCTCCAGCCGGGCAGCTCCTCTGAATGATTACGTCTTTACAGTCCCTTCCTCTATTTTATAAATACCGTTTGTTTCTTCTTTTCCCTTCTGCAAGTAAGAACCGTGCTGCCTTTCTCTTACGACTGGGCCACCTACTTCATTTAGGTCCGTGCCAAAAGGGCTCCTCAGCCTGCAGTGGCGCTTCCCTCTGAGGACACGTGGTGCTGGAGAAAGAGGTCTCGTGTTTTGGGGGCAAAAGTTGCTGCTTTGCTTATTTGAGAGCTGCTTTGCCGTGCTCACAACCTGGAAGTGTCCCCAGCCTGGCGTGCCCCTGCCTGCTGGTGCTTCAGCTCTGCACCAGCAAGGAGAAGCCTGGATTTATCGCTGCTCAGAGAGACATTGATAAGCACAACGATGTCCAGGCTCGATCTGCTGGGCGAGCTGGGACAACCTCAGACCTGGAGAGGCAAGGCTGTTTGAGGAGAAACCCTGCAGGAGGCAGAGGGCCTGCTGTGGGGTCCGAAAGACACCAGGTAGATCTCAGCAAAAACTGCCATTCGGGACAGCTCGGGTTCAACCAGATGTGCCTTGATGCTCCTCAGTCTTCCCAAGCTCTTTCTGTTTACTCACAGGGACAAGAGAAGCATAACATGACACGATGGGTGGCAGGCGTTGACTTAAAGGACAATACTGGGGCAAATTTCACCCAAAGGCTCAGTTCCCGGAAAAAAATCTGAAAATTGAGGCCTCCTGAAAAGCATCCTTGCTGCATTAACCTGGCATATAAAATTGGTTCAGCCTTAGTCACCAGCCGAAATGCCATGAAACACAGGAGAAAAATGCCCGTTTCAGGGTATTTCAGACCTAAGAAGGGTTTGTGTTTCCCAGAAGTTTCTCTATCAATTGATTTCGTTGGTTGCTTCTCCCTGCACACCTGCCTCATTCTGCCAAGCTGCAGATCACGGTGTGATCTACTGGTTTGTAAGGTTTGATGCTGCTCTTTTATCTGGGGACATTGCTGCTGATTAGGGCAGGGTGATGGCATAGAAGCAGATACAAAGGCAAGGGGAACAAGCTGCTGCTGGCGGTGGTCGTGGGGCTGTTGTGAGCACCGCCCGGACCTGCTGACTGATTTCATTTCCCCAGGTTCGCCCTCTTTTCTACCTGAGCCTCTCCGACCTGCTCCTGGGCATGTGCTGGCTCACCGGGGCGCTGCTCTATAGCACACCGACCTCCAAGCACGATCTCATCTGCTACAACCTGCAAGCCACGGGACAAGTGAGTAGCCTTGGCATCACGATTCATCATTTTGAGCCCGTTACTGTAATTAGCCTCGCCGGTGATCAGAGCGTGGCCGTGGGGAACTGTTCCTAGACCGGCTTTGGCAGAGGCTCCCTGTGCAAACTTGACTTATCAGATCTCTTCGCCTCGTTTGTAGGCCAGAGATAACGGTGCTTGGTTTTAGGTACAGCTGCTTTGCGAGAGGCAATAAGGAAGGCAAAGAGAGCATGGGATTTTGTGGTTGCAGCGTTCGGGTTACTTCTGCAAAGCGAGTAGATGGGGCTTTATCTATTTCCTGTTGGTCCCGCGCCAAAGATTATCTCTGTGCCTCCCATGCTGCAGCTTTCCTATTCCTCTTCGTGCTTCCTCCACCCAGGGCAGGAGCAGATGTGTTCTGCCATTCATTTGGGCTCAGACTTAACACATTTCTCAGAGCCGTGCCCTTCCTGAGCTCGCTGACCCAGCCCTGTGCTCTCTCAAGTCCTGAGGATGCTCGGGGGCTGCTCTCTGTTCAACCTCAGCCCCATGCCCCGGCGATTTCGGCTGCTTTCCAGCGCTCTGGGATGACTTCTGAGACTAATTGGAGTGGAATGAAGGAAATGCTGTTTTCCTGATGGTTTGCTTATGTCTCACCAACTTCCCACTTGGACGTTAGGCCCTGCAAATCACTGCTCTTGAAAAGCTGCAGGGCACAGCTCAGCCGGGGCCAGGGCGGTGGTTTGTGAGCGGCGACCTCTGGGCTTGAGAGTTTCCTTCTGAAGCGCCCACAAAAACGTGGCTGGGAAGAGCAAGGGGCTGTGGAGGTGCTCACACCGTGTGTGTGGGGACGGGAGCCTGCAGCCTGGTGTTATTTCACAGCTGTGTCTGGGTGAAGTTGTATTGTGATGGAGAGCAGAGCTTAGAGAGCAGCTGCTCCACTCCTGGCTTCTCTCTGCTTTCCCAAGCTGTGCTGCTGGAGAAACAGCGCAATATGTTCACCGCAGCGTGGTTTGGTTATCTGGGAACGAAGCAGAACGGTATCAAAGATGTCTTTTAGATGATGCTCCAGGGGAAAGTGAGAACAGCTCAGGGGAGGCTTTTCAGAGCCCGAAGGCAGAAGGAGCCGGCAGGACCGAGGGGGTTGCAGAGGGGTTGTAGAGATGTTTCCCTCGCAGCTTTGCCTGGGGGACAGCTCTTGAAGTTGGGTGCTGGGGTGAGCTTCTTAAGGCCTGGAGAAGACAGACTGCAGTGCTGGAGGAGAAGCAGCTTGGGTACAGACAACACAGCATCAATTCTCAGTGCGGACACGGAGAGCACGCTGTGAGCTCGTGCACTTCTGGCTCCTTCCTGCTCTTGCTTTTGGGGTGCTGTGCGGGGTGCCTGCCCCATCCCGGGCTCAGCCACGGGGACAGCCGAGCCGGCTTGTGTCTGGCAGGAGCTCTGGCTGCTGTTTGCTCTGGGAGAAATTAAAACAAACGGAGCACTTGCCATAGCAACAGCGCCCGCGCGGCGCACGTGACGGGGCGCAGGACACCTCCTTGCTCAACCCCAGCAGTGCCCGTGTGTGCGGTGGGGACATCTCGTGCGTAAGTAGGAGCCAGCAACAGGTTTGACCGGCGCCTTCTGCAGAACGTAAGTGATCTGTGACCGAAGGAAAGGAACAAACGGCTCCCGGCCCCGTCCTCTGCGTGGAGGAGAAGTCTTGCAAGGGTTGCGTTCCTGGGTGTCTCGTAAATCCACCTGGCTGCTTTGCACACCTAAAAGCTGTAAAAAGGCAGGGGTGGGACAGGCTCAGCAGCGGTGTCTGCAGACCCACAGCACACTCCGTGTGGTTTGGTGGTCTCAGGGGATCGCCGTAGGATCAGGGCAGAGTTCTGGCTTCTGCAAGCTGTTGACCATCACATCATCACCAGGGGCTGAAGCTGCTGCCAGGGGAACTCCCCTAGCATCCGCACCGTGTCCTAAAGCAGGAGGTGGCTTTGTTTCATGGACTTTTCCTGTTTCAGCCCCAGGCTCGTGGTTGAACTCACACTATTAGATCTAAATAGTGCTCCCTTCTGCTACCCCTTGCCTTTGCTCTTTCCTTCTCCCTGCTTTGCCTTTGCACCGCAGCGGTGAAGCCCAGATTGTGGTTCTAATTGCACCGTTCCCCCACATTCTTCCAGTTCAGTTCCAGTGGCCTAATAATGTCCTGGCAAGCTCCGCTCAGGCCGCTGAGCACAATGGGGAGCCACAGAAGTGTTGTAATGAGGGGGCTCTCGGCTCTCCCTTGAGCTCCTCCGGGTGAGCGCTGCGGGACCACCCGCAGCCCCCGAGGTGGGGCTGAGGGGAGCAGAACTCCCTGCTCCTCCTGCCTTCAGGCAGCTCCACAAGTTTTGGGTTCCCTCTCCCAAAGAAGGCAGCGTTGGCGCTTTGTGAGCTCTCCGAGGCGGTTTGCAGTGCAAGAGAATTATCTTCGCGGGCTGCTTCGATGACCTGCTCTGGAAGTAATTGAAGAAGGGCAACAAACCCTCATTAAACCTCCTCTAATGAGCTGGGAAGTCACTGTAACGTTCACGCTGCAGTGTAGCAGCCCCTCGGACCCAGCCTCTTGAGGGCCAGCCAAGAGCATTTGCACCCTCGGTGAAGGAGCCCGGGTTTATTTAGTGACTTATTCCTGGACTTTGGTGATACTGGGCTGACAAACCTGTGCTTCTTTGGCAGAGGGTGGCAAATCCACAGAAAAAAATTCACTTGTCCAGCCCTTCCTCTTTGCCTTTGCCACTGAAGCATGTGTTTCCTGTAACAAGCCCAGCACACGCGTATATATAGTAAGGGCAGGCAGCTCTGTTTGGACTCGGCTGCCTCAAGCAACTGTGGCTGGGGATCCAGAAGAAGTGCAAGGAAGATTTGTTCTTTTTACAGGAGATTTTCGGTATTTGGTTTTACCTCAAGCTGCAATCAAGGGCTGGGAAACTCATTGTGGGAAGCGGTGTTTTGTAGCTTTTCTTTCCTCTTTCCTCTTTTTTTTTTTTTTTTTTTCCATGGAGGGAAAAGGATTCTTAGCATGCTAAATCTGGCTCCCGGTGCAATTGTTGTAGTCTCTGCCCCCGCTTTCCTCTCCATGTATGCTATTGTTTCCCATTTCCGTGAATTCACCGGGCAGTGAGCTCGCCGCATGAGGAGAAAAAAATTTAATTGCTGTGTCTGTGTTGTATTTTCCAGCGGATGCAGCACAGAGAAGCTGGAAGTGCCTTTAAACCTTTTTTGCGTTGTCAAAATTTGGGCCAAAAAATGAGCTGAGTCACAAAGATTTGTATTTGTAAGAGTCCTCCGGCACTGATTTGGGGCCAAATTGAAGCCCCCTTTGTGCAGGACAAGGCGAGACCCCTCCTCAGCCTGGCTCTTCCCAGGTTGTGTCCCTCTGCAGCCCAGCAGACGAGCACAGGGGCTGAGGAGGGCTGTGTGGGCAGTCCCCCACGCTGTTTAATACCCTACCTTTGGCCCGTGGCTCATCAGCCGTGAACCAAAGCTGCTGCAGGAGCTCTTGTCCGAAATCCTGGCTCTTTGTGTTCCTCAGGTGTTCTACGTGGCCTCTTTTCTGTACACTGTCAACTACACCTGGCATCTGTACAGGGACCTGAAGGTGAAATACAACCAGAGCCTTAACAGGATGCCCCCCACGGTGAGTAGGACCGATATACAGCAGCTGCTGGGGACCGAGACCTACCTGGGGGGTTCTGGTGGGGTTTGGGAGGCTCATACAAGGCAGCAGACCCTGCCACAGGGGCTCTGAAGGCCCTCTGGATGAATTCGCGTATCTTGCTGTGGCACGAGTTACAGCTTGGGCTGCTGTAGGATCTCAGTGAAGGATTGGGCTTGCAAGGCCAAAACAGGCAAAAGCAAATGGCAGTGCACGTCTGAGAGAAGAAAAGCTCAGGATCGGTGAAGTTCTCCCACGGAGGAGCAGTTTGCACCAGTCGAGTAGCTGCTTTGTTGCTGTCACTGCCTCCTGGCAGAGCAATGACTCCAGGGGACAGGAAAGCAGGGGCAGCCTGGGCAGTCTGGAACTGAGAACTGGTAATTTCTGGCCTCCCCAGGTGTCATACAGGCTTTGAGAGCATCAGCAGTGTTTTGTAAGAGCTTGAGATGGGAGGTGTGACGGGAGGGAGCTAGTGATACAAGGAGGGGTTGGCTCCCTGAACAACCCCTGCCTTCGTGGTCGCTGACCTTTATGAAAACCCATCTGGGAGCCGGTGCGATCGCTGGGAACCAAGGAACAAGGACGTGGTGCTCAAAAAATACTTGTTGAGTTACAGGCTAAACAAACACTTCACTTGCCATGTGATCTGCATCTCTGCCTGCAGTCGTTTGGTTCTCACACCTGGCTAAACAGTGAGGCGCCGCCACTGCTCTAACTGCAGGTCCTCCTGCCGTGGCACTGCAAGAGAGCAGGCTCCTTATGCAGCTCTTCCCACTGAACACATCTTTAAACAGCTTTTCTCTTCCCCAGACCTTTGCTGTGGGCAGCAAACCACGTCTCAGACACTCCACCTGTCTGTGCAGATCGCTCTGTTTCAAGGGCTCTTGTCTGTAGGGTTTGGATCCGCTTGTAGGATTGGTTTCCTTCCTGGGCTCCCATTCAAAACGCAGCACCTACAACAAGTTTCCCAACACCACAGCTGTGCCTGTATTTAATTCTCACAGCTGGTGTGTGGATGCCAGCTGCCAGAGTACATTTCCTCATGACCTGAGGCCGGGACACTCCAAGCTGCCTGCATTTCTTCATCAGAACATGAAATTTTTGAGGAACAGGGTTGGGTTGAATGAATGAGCAGTACAAAGAAGGAGTAAGTTACACCAGGGAGCTCACCAAGTGTCTGCTGCTTGTCTGGTTTAAAGTGTTCTCAGTCCTGGCTTTGAAGGAGAACACGTCAGTGAGCTGAGGGAAGTGTTGTTCCTCTGGCACATCAGCACGCACTGAGCCTGGCGGTGTTCATTCAGAGCAAAGTGGGAAGCAGCATTTGTATTGGTCTGGGGATTAACCAGCATCTGGAGGATCCAGAGCTGCTGAAGCACTCCCTGGGAGCTGGTTCCTGGGAGCCAGTGGCTTTACAGAAACGACCATTTAATTAAGCTCTTTGGACTTTGCAGGTTGTAGATTACGTGAGCTGCATTGGCCGAGCAGCAACGATCTTGTCCAGGTAAGATTCGTTTCTGGCCAAATGCTGTGGGTTTGGTAAACTGCAGCGTCCTGATCCCTGCTTCCGGCTTGTTTTGGAGCAAATTTTACTAAAACCCGTGTTTGTCATCAATGGCAGCAGTGACCTAAGCTCTGAGCAAGAGTCTTGGGATGTAAGGGCCTTTCTCCAGCCAAGTTAGTTATGGCTGTATGAACAACATACAGGTTCCTTTTCAGAAAGTGCTCCCTTTACTCATTGCCTGTATGAATGAAGTGTGGAAGTTAGCCACGCTGGTAAAATACTCCTCCAGAGCAGCACAATAAAAACAATTTCCAAGTCCTCTGTAATGACAGGAGACAGAACAAGGAGTGTTTGACGGGGGGCAGGAGAATTGCAATGCAGTAACTGTGCTGTCGTCCTCTCTCCTCCCAGCCTGGTCCCTTTTCTTCTCATGGTGCCTGTGTTTTGCCTGGGCAACAACAGCAATTGCTACCAGAACTTCAGTCAGAAGCACGGGTAAGCTTCACGCCTCTCTCTGCAAGAGCCTCACCACTTCTGAGGCACGACAAGAGCTCCGTCCGTTTCCTTTCCCCCCGCAGATGTCTCCTGATGCACACAGAGGCAGCTGTGCCCACCAGCGAGCCACTGACGCTGAACGGCTCCGTTTGCCGTGTGATGCATTTCTATGGTGTGGGAGTCTTCCTCGTTTCCTTTCTGATCAGCTTCGTAGCCATTCTGGTAAGAAACGTGGTCCTTGCACGCTAGCGGTGTGAAAGATGAGAAGTTTTGCCCCTTTTTGTCTTTACACGAGTGAGAGGTGACTTTGTGTGCATGCTCATCGGTCTCCCAGGTTTGCTTGGATGGTGCCAGCGGCCAGACAGCATCAGGGGATGAACTGAGTGGTGCTTTTCCCTTTTGGAAGGGATAATTTCATTGTGCCACCATATAAATCCATCTGCAGCCCCGAGTTCTGTCAGCCCATCTCAAAAAGGATTTGGCAGGTAGAGGAGGCTCAGAGAATGGCAGCAGGGATCACCTAGTGCACAGGTGAGCTCCTGTGCAAGAGAGCAAATGAATGAAGTGTCCTCAGTTCAGAAAAGATCATGTGCAAAGCAACTGCTCTGCCCCAGGGCATACCCTGTCGCACAGTGTGAAAAGATTTCATAGATTGAAATGAGGATTTAGCTAAAAAACACAGGATAACTCTGTCCTAGATAAACAAGCCAGATCAGAGCACATGTCCAAAATTCAAGCAGTGATATATGCTTATTCTTTTTAGGTTGTACTCGTTCGAGCCCGAGGTTTGTACAAGAGGTTTGTAAACTCCACAGGATTCCTGGGAGACCAGCAGTGGGCCATGATTAAGGTGGTGGAACAACGCGTGGTTTTCTACCCCATCGCATTCTTCTGCTGTTGGGCCCCAGGTTAGCAGAGCACTGAGTTACTGTCACCATATCCTCGTAAGGCATAGAGCCTGGCAAGGAAACTCAAAAGAGGTGGGGTTAAAGCAAGACCTTTTTGACACTCCCTTTTTGCAGCTGTCCTCCTCGGAATTCTGAAGCTGGTGGTTTCAACAAGCAGCAAAATCTACATGGCTCTCCTCATTCTACAGGTAAAATCTTCATCTGCAACCTCCTTTGTTTTGCCTTCTCTACTTGAACTATTGTCTCTTAGTGCCTGCCTGTTTCTAATCTCTGCCTAAAAACCTTTTTTCTAGCTACAAATATGACTGCTCTATGAGCTTAAGTCAGATTTATACTTCTGCCTGGCAAAGATATTTGTTAGTTGCTCTGTTTTTCACGGGCTTAAAAAGGCCTCGGTAACCAAAATCACAGCATCGCGGAGATCATAGCAAACAGGACTGGAAGGGGTCCTCAGAATTCAGTTAGGTTTTTCACTTTCTGTGAAAGTCTCTAAATGTAATTCCTTCCCAGCACTTGTCCAGCTGCCTGATGTGCCTGAGGCAGCATTTCGCAAAGCTTATTAAAATAACCGTGAGATTCCTGTATCGTGTGGGGATGCAGATAGATAAAATCGTGCTGGAAGTGGGAGGCCTGACAAAATGTGCCAGGTTTGGCAGCCTGGGCGGGAGCTTCCGAGTGCTGTGCAGCGCTGGCTGACGAGACAGCCCTGATCTCTGCTGCTGTCTCTCCCAGGCGCTGACAGCAGCTTCCCAGGGCCTTCTGAACTGCATCGTGTATGGCTGGACGCAGCACGTCTTCCTCTCTCTCAAACGCAACGCCTGCCGCGACGTTGACACTCAGACTCCTCTCCTGCGCTCCCAGAAGAAGTTCTACGACAGCACGCTCCCCGCCAGCCCTCCAGACGCAGAGGTGTCCACGTCCAACCTGCTCTGATGCGTCCCTGCAGCAAAAGGAGAACAGGCAGCGTGCCAGCGGGGCCTCATCTCATTCAGCAGTGCCAGCTAGAGCTGGTAGCGGGTGTCTCGGTGTGCGCTGTTGTCAGCAGCACAGGTAACTGCTGTGCTGGAAGAGCCTGAGCAGATCTGTCAGAGAAGCACTTTCAGTGAAGGTAGTTATTTATTTTACAGACTTGTATGGACTTTAAAGGGATTCTTTAAACATGGTAAATCTTCTTTAATACTACAGACTTTCTCCTTACGGAAATATCTCTAGAAATGCATTGAATTATGTACAACAGCTCAGAGACCTAGTGCAGCTCCTTTGAGGGCAGATGCTCAAAGGATGTTTTAATTTTTTTTTAACTGTTTGTCAGGTATTTGCCATTACAAGTTATCATTAAAGCAAAGGTGAATATTTTTAAATCTCTGACTTTTGATTCAACATAAAAATAAGAACACGTACCCTGCTGATAGCCAACTGCATGGAATGGAAAGCTGTAGCAGAAAAGAAACAGCACTCACTTCCATGACTTTCCCCACATCTCCCTTTTGGTCTTCAGGCCAACTTCTGCTCAGCTGCAATACTCAGAAAAATAAGCTTCTTCAACCCAGTGGAGCATCTCTCATGAACCAGAGCAGGACTTTGCATGAATCTGTGCTGGTCTAGATGCTCAAGTGAATTACCTACTAGGGCCACACCATTCTATAGAAAATAAAACAGGTTTTTAGCTACACTGGGAGGAAAACAACCTTATAACTTTTATGCTCTTTAAATTCTCATAGCTTCACTTTTCGGGTCCAACCCAAATTTATTTACATAGTTGGTAGGACAAGAAGAGGAAATACTCAAGTTTTGTGTAAGTAACTTTTATACAGTTTACATAGTTACACTGTGTAAAATACTTTGTACAAATCTCTTGGGAATAGCGGTCTGGTTTCAGAGGTACCCATGGGGCCTGTAGTCCTTTCCAAAGCTCAGCTGATGGCTCTCCCACTGCTTTCCTTCTTTTAAACATCGTCATCATCTTCTTCTGTGTTCTGCTCCTCATCTTCAGGAGTCTCTGATGCCTTTGTGCATGAACGTGTAGTGAAGAATGCAGCAATTACGTTGATGTATCTGATTGCAGCAATGAGGAGAGCGATCAGAACGATGGCAATGGGAACAGCGATCCCTAGTGCAGTCCCAAAAGCTTTATTTTGGACAGCCTCTGCCGTGGAGATTCTTAAGTGTGGCGGGGGGCCACTGTCCACGCTCCCTCCCAGGCCGTGGAACTGGCAGTAAGGGGGGGCCCAGCCAGCTTTGCAGTGGCAGTGCTCAAGGTTGTTGCAAACCCCTTTCCCCTGGCACAAAACGTTTGCATCACACTTTGTTCTGACCACAGCATCTGTGCATGTCTTGTTAATGCAGATCTTACCCTGACCACATTTGGTGCCATCGAGTCCTCCTCCTATATCAGGTATATCTATGCCAGCACGGTAGGCTGTGCCCCAGCACCACCCCTCAGACCCTGGCATCTGAATGATGGTTTCAGACCCCTCCAGGAAGGGTATCCTCCTCACGTTCACACACTGCAGCCTTCCGCACAGAGCATTTTGGGGTTCACATGCCACAAAAGCAACTTCAGTCCCATCACCACCACAGTTGCCAAATCGATCCCCTTTCGTGTTCTGCTCTTTGAAGCAACTTTCTGGAGCACCCCGAGCTTCGTTCCCGAAAACTTTTCTGCACTGCTTGTCATAGGTTGCGCATTTCCCACGGTAGCAGTAGCCACCGTTGCTGCATTGCGTCCCGTCATGGATGTACAGATCCTCTGGGCACCACTCCGAAGTCCCGTTGCAGTACTCAGGTAAGTCACACTCATCCACCTCTGGCCTGCACTTGTATCCCGCAGCACGGAAGCGGCATTTCTGACAGCACTGCCCAACGGAGCAGACAGCCCCCGGCTTCAGCCTGCAGTCTTGGTAGCAGCAGGGGTTGCCTTGGCAGTGCTGCGGCCCCCCGCAGTCACACTGCTCTCCCTCATCTATCACCTTGTTGCCACAATGCTTAAAATAGAAAAATCTGTTGGGCTCGGGGATGTTGTTTAAGCATTCGCCGTCCCCTCTGCTGAGCAGGTCTACAAAGCTCTGAAGGCTGCAGTTGCTGAAAGCCGAGGCGCCGTTGAGCGACTCTCCCGTCATGTAGCACTTGGTGGCTTTTCCACACACGCACTCTTTTTTGTCATGCTCCATCCCCAGATTGTGGCCCAGCTCGTGAGTGAAAATAATGGAAAAGGTTATGAAATCTCTTCGTATGTGAGACACAATACCTGACTGATAACCAGGGTAGCAGATGCTACCTACGTAGGCCAGCCCAACGATGAATCCGAAGTCTGTGTAAGTGAATAAATGTGCAATGTCATACTTCATCCTGCTGGAAAGGTCTGTATTTACCCAGCTATTAAAATTTGTAAGAACTTCTTGTATATCCAGGCTGTTCTTGATTATGTTGCCATGTGTCCACATCTCCAGCCCAATCAGGCAGATGCGAATCTTCAGAGGATAATAGTACGTTTCTGATAAATTGATTGTATCTGTAACCAGAGCCATCACAGAGGTTTCATTGCTCCCTTGGTAAGAAAACAGCTGGTGGTCCACCACAATAAAGATCTCGACATACCTGGTGCGCATCAGTCTCTGAGACAAGTCTTGCTTCGCTGAGGGTATTTTAAAACCCATCAAGCCTGGTTGCTTTTGGATCGCTTCATCGGTCAATCCACACGTCGAAGGCTTGTCCTGGGTCAACTTTCGTCGATAGAGAAGGTGCTGGAAGGTCAGGGACCCCGGCACAGGCTCAATGCCGTAGCTCAGGTTCCCGATTTTCAGCCGTCCCCTCAGACCCGAGCAGGTGCTCAGCGCCACGAGGGAGCCGGGGCTGCCCTCCACGTAGCCCAGGTAGTAGCACTCCTCGGGGACGTGGGGCTGCTCCACCACCCTCCTCCCTCGGGGGCTGTAGGTGATGACCGGCAGGTTTTTCACCACGAGCCCCCTCGTCTGCGTGAGGTGGACGACGCGGTTCTCACCCTCCACCCTGATGACATAGGACACCTCTCCCAACGCTGCCCGGCCTACCATGGGGGACAGCTTTTTTGGCCGGATTATCTCATGCACAGCGTAGCCGGGTGGCAGCCGATGGCTGCCTGCCCCGGGGAGGAGAGGAGCCGCCAGCACTGCCCAAACGCCCAGCCTGAGGAGCAGGGCTTTGGCCTGGCCGCCATGACCTGCCTGGAGCCACCTCACCACCACAGCCTTCAAAATGGAGGCCAGACACCTCCATGAGGGCTCTGCCAACCCTTGCACGGCCATCTCGAGCCTATCTCCCTTCAGGTGCTCCGTTGGTGGCCGTGGCAGAGCCAGTGCCCTGCAGCTGATCCCCTCAGCACTGCTCAAGAAGGTTCCAGAAAGGCCGTGAGGTGACAGGGATGAAGGCCAGGCGGCCCTGCTGCGCTTCGCTCTCTGGGGCGCTCTGAGGGCTGAGGCAGCCGGGGAGCTGCCGCCGCTCTTCCCTCGCTGCTCCGTGAGATTTGAGGAGCTGGGTGTCCTCAGTACCCCCTCCACCTCCTCCCAAAAGGGGAATCCCTGCCCAAAGATCGCCTGCGAAGCGCAGTTTTTGAGATTTAACCACACCAGCACTCCTCACAGTGCGGCACCCGTCCCTCCACAGCAGCTGACGCCTGTCTCAGTCGTGGCTGTGTCCACCAGTGCAAACGTGCAGGAGCATTTCAAACTAACCTGAGCCCCTCTGTCATTTCAGTCTTTTTTTTTTTTTTTTTTTTTATCCTACTGAGGTGTATGAAAACAATTTCTTTTTGCTATTCTACAGCTATTCTAACTCTACACTTGAATCTAGATCAATTTAAAATTAAGTCCACCGAAGCTGCGAGGCTGAAGCCAAGTCCTGCTTTCCACTGTTGCCACATGAGGTCCTATGCAGGGCAGTTTTGCCTCTCAGCTGGTTTAGCCCTATCCTCTTCCACCTAGTCCTTCACATCCCTTCAGGAGCCCGTTCTCTAGCCTGAAAGCATCTGACCACCCTGATTAATGCTCGGCGTGCTCTGAGCTTTCTCACACGGTCCATGACAAGAGCTGCGAGCACCACACTGGTAACGGTTAGCACGGTCATCCTGATGATGAAATTCAGAAGCCCCTTTTTAGTGACTGGCGTAGGCCCACTGTCGATGCTTCCCCCAAAGCCAACAAACTGGCAGTTGGGAGGTGCCCAGCCACTGTTGCAGTGGCAGTTGCCTTTGTTGTTGCAAACGCCTCTTCCTCTGCACGTGCTCTGGGCAGAGCAGCTGGGTGCCAAGTGCTTCTCCCTGAGGATGCACGTCTGGTTAATGCAGATCTTCTTTGCCCCACACTGCGTGCCATCCTCAATGGCTCCAGTATCCAAGGTTTCCATGCCCAAGTGGTAGTCTGTGCCCCAGCACAAGGTATCGTCCACTGGGGTTTGAATGATGGTTGAGTGCTCTTCCAGCCAAGGTAGATGCCAAACATTGATACACTGCACCCTCCCACACAGGACATTTTCGGGCTTACATTTCTGAAAGTTGGTCTCTAGCCCATCTCCCTGGCAATTGCCAAACCGATCCCCTTTCATGTTCAGCTCCCTGTAACACTTTAGTGGAGCAGGCTCTGCTTTCTCGCCAAAGATGTTCCTACACTGTAACATGCGTGATTTGCATTTGCCTGAGTAACAGTAGCCGTCCTCAGCGCACACCGTCCCATCTTGCTTGGCCACATCTGCTGGACAATGCTCAGATATCCCATTGCAATATTCAGGCAGGTCACAGGGGTTGGTGCTCTCCCTGCACACTTCTCCTTCTGGGAGAGGCTTGCAATTCTTGCAGCAGAGCCCAGAAGTGCAAATGGCTCCTTCTTTCTTTCGGCAGCTGTTATCACAGCAAGGGTCCAATTCACACTGTGCTTCTGAGCCACAGTCACACTCCTCCCCGAGCTCCAGGATGCCGTTCCCACAGCGCTGTGGTACAAACATCGTTACTGTTTCTGGGATGTTATTCAGACAGTGTCCTCGCCCTGACGCTATAAAGTCAAAATAGTACCTTGTGCTGCAGTTGCTGAATTCGTAGCTCACTGTGCTCTGTGTGTTCATGATGCATTTAGAGGCGTTTCCACACCTGCAGTACTTGTCATCATGATCAATGCCGAGGACGTACCCTAACTCGTGGGCGACGTAGACAGCAGTGTCCATGTAAGTCCGCTTGGCAAACGAAACAACAGCAGAAGCACGTTTTCTATCACAGGCACTGGCGAAGTTCGATTTGCCGCTCCTGTACAATGCTCTCGTGCTGTGACCAAAGTCCAACGAGGCAAAGAGACACCCCACATCATGCGCAACATGCGTAGGGCTTTGCTGGATCTGCCAAAGATTAAAATTGTGAAGGACCTCAGAAATGTTTTTGGTAATACTGATAGGGTTCTTCTCTGTCCAAATCTCTAGCACAGCTAATAACACGCGAAGGCGGAAAGAAGAAAACAGCCCGTCCACCAGATTGATTATTTCAATAACTTCCAACGTCACATTAGTTATGCGTCCACCGAAAGCGTCAAACCCTTCCTTGTCCACCACAACGAGGAGTTCCAGATACCGCATGTGCCCCCGGTCCTTTAACTGCCCTTTTGCTGTACCATGCCCTGGAAATTGCCTGCCTCTCTGGGGCGTTTTGTAGATCACCGTTCCAGGAACCGCCACCTCCCTCTGCAACAGAAGATGCTCAGATGCAGAGGAAGCTGCCAGGGGCTCGATGCTGTAGCTCAAGTTTCCAATCTGCAGCAGTCCTCTGAGCCCAGAGCAGGTAGTCAGAGTCACCATGGAGTCTGGGATGCCTTCCACGTAGCCGCGGTAATAGCAATCTGCTAGCACACGGGGCTGTTCGATCATGATTTTCCCTTGAGAGTCACGAGTGAATATAGGGAGGTTTTTTATTATAAAGTCTGTCTTCTGCCTGAGGTGAATGGTGTAATTTACCCTCTGAATGCTGATGACGTAGGACATGCTGTCCCGGCTGGCTTTCCCTGCCTTGGGGCCAAGTTTCCTTGGAATGACTATCTCGTAGGCTGCGCTGCCCCAGGTGGGCTGGGGGCTGCAGTCTGCACAGGGCAGCAGGAGCCCCAGGAGCAAGAAGCAGCCCAGCGTGAGGAGAATCCCATTCCCCATCAGGAAACACCTTGGCATGACCCACGGCTGCGTCCGGCTGGAGCCACGGTCACCGGCACGGGGCAGGAGGTGAAGCAGAGCTGCTCCTGGGGCTGGCATCCAGCTGGAACGGAAGGGCCCGAGGAGAGGCCGTTTCCCCAGCTCCACTTTGAACACAAACATTCCACGGGGAGGACAGGAGCTCCAGGCACCAGCAGGAGCAGCATCCCGTTAAATACCATCCCATCCCACCACTAAGAGCCTGCTGTGCCCTGCTTGGGCTGACCCTGTTTGCTGAGAGCACAACGAGCCAGTGCTGCTACAGCAATTTGTTTAAAAGGGGATTAAGCCTTCCTAAGTGGAAAGCAACAGAAGATTACCAGGAAAACAATGAGGATTTGGTTGCTAATGGGTTCGGCACAGGGTGAGAGCCTGCAGTGGCTGTTGACAGATTTCCTTGCAGGGCACATCACTCAGCTGAGTGCCTGTCACCAAATGTTTTAACTGTTCAGGGAAGTTTCCTTGCTGGAAAGGGAGAGGCATACATTGGGCCAGGCATCCTTCTGTGAGTACAGAAGAGTCTTTTCTTCTACACTTACAGAGCATTTGGCTGTCTTAAATACACTTGGGATGCTTGGAAATTGTTCTCTCACTCCCCTTCCCACCAGCCTGAACAAAGGCCAACCTACTTCTCACCTACCAGTTTCTCACCGGCTGCCAGTCCTTCCACAGTGCCCTGCCAGTCATCCTCCTCTCCTACAGACACCAGGAACGCTCTTGGCAGAATGGAGGAGTTGTTAGACTCAACAGGGGGAATGTCATAAACACTAAGTGCTACTCGAGCTGCACAGAACAATTCATCCGTCCCTTCCCTGGAAGCTGTAGCTACAAAAAAAAAATAAAAAATTGATCTTCAGGAGTTAACCTGCAGCAGTGGGGATGTCCTGCTGCCATCTAATGGCATTTAGAGGCGCTTTTCAGGCTCTGTCAGCAGGAAGAGCACACAAATTCCTAGGGCTTTACCCAGCCTATCTTGTTGGCTGCTCATTCACCTCAAAGAGTTGTGTTACAGAAGCAAATGCCTACCAGCAGCGGTTTCTCACAGTGCTGAGGCAGCAGGGAGCACAGCAGCACAGCTCCGGGGCTCTGGGCACCACCATCCTCTCCCCTTCTGTGCTAAAGAGACTTGGGGACCAAAAAAAAGAAGCCAGTAACTTTTAAGTTTAGTAAAATCATTTATATACATTGATGCGTAATATTTACAATATAATACTGATCCGAAATAAACTAACATGGTACAGGTAACACTGGAAAGGAGAAATGCAAACATTTTAATACACAGAAGTTAAACGTGGCAGATGATGACAGATTCAGATTTCCTAAAGAAAAACCTGAAGTAATGACAGCAAAACTTTGACATGTTGCTATTTCCAATCAAAAACTCTTTCTCCTAGTCAATTCTCCTAACCTTTCAACATATATACCTTAAAATAATCAAGTCACAGGAGCAGTCAGATATACATAAAAATTTGAAAAGGTCAAATGATTTCTGAGATTCTTGTCTTAAATAAAACTCTAAGAAAAAAAAAAAACTACATAGCTTTCCCACATCCTTTTAGTGTTTTTACAAAGAACGTCTTCTTTGTTCCCACACAACTCTTCCATCTCAAGATATGTACAATATTCACAGTCTGCTGTAAAGGATCAGTAGATTTATTACCAACTCAAATGTTACATAATCAAGACAAGGTATCTTGCATTTATGTCAACCAAAAAATAAGAAACCCAGGAAGAAGAAAGTAAAATATAACTTTAAAATAAGCCAATTAGATCAATTCAAGTCTATTTAATTTTGAAATCTAAAACAACTTGTTTTCAGGAGTAAAATAATCAACTTTCTTATAGAAATAAAACCATTTGACCTAGAATTTTCAAATTACATTTTCTTAAATCTGTCCTTCCCTACCTCCATTTCAGATCAGGCCATTCTTACTTCTCACAGACACTAAAATCAACAGTAAACCCATAAAACGCAGTTCCTCATCACAAAAGCCCTTAGAAATGTGACTTCCCTCCAGACACTGAAACACTTCACAGTCAATCACAAGTGTACCCACCTCACTATCAGTAACTGCTTGAAATGACCCTGTTGTGTACGTGAGGAGAGCATCAGGAGAGGAGGCACTCTCTGAAGCAATCAGATCCTGTTTTCTCTGCTTATTTCTAAGCTGCCTTGAATGGCAGTGAGCAGCAGCTGCTCTCCCTCCAAGGTGCTCCCCACTGCACAAACCTCTCATGGTACTGCAGAAGTAGGCTGAAGCCATGTCCTAAAGACCATTACACATCAGTGTACAAGCCTTGCTACTGTCATCTTTAACACCAGAGCAACCCGCCAGAGAAAAAAGAAGTCCCAGTGTGTTACGCTCTGCGGTGCTCACAAGCTGCTTGGATCTCAGCAGACTGCGGCGTGGCAGTAGCCTGCTGAACCCACTGTGTTAACAATGAGAGTAGCTACAACCTGATCCATTTTTCTGCTCAGAAGTTCTGGCTCTCCAGAAACTGCCAGAGTATCTTCCTCCTCAGAGGGTAGAGCTGCAAAAGTGCTTTTGTAGGGAGTTTCCTGCACTCCCGTTCAAACACAGGAGAATTCCTTGCTTATTTCTCTATTTTCCATACTTAAAAGTTCCCACACACTGAGATTTCCCAGTGGAAAAAACAAAAAACCACCACACAGCTTTCAAGTTTAAAATGAAATGATCTATACATTTCAAGATTGTGTGGATGTTGACACGACCTGGAATTTAGGGCAAGGAGAGAAATGCACATAGGGCCTGCAAACTTGCTGATACTACCAAGAAACAACAAATACTCTTGTCACCTGCTAATTCTCTACAGTTGTCATCAATGCATGTCAGTACACAAATATTCCATGTAGTGTCAGAAGTACAATTCTGGCTTATGCAAAAACTCCCCATTTCCATCAGAGAAAGTGATGGTTAAATAGGGACTGTGGTTCTTACTGTGGAATAAATCAAGCACTGGAAAACTCTCAACAGGATTAAAAGAAAGCTGACAAGGTGCTGACGAAGAATGGGAAATGAAGCATCTCCTTCATGTAGAAAAACTAAGTTACTGCTTAAAAAATTTCATAGAAAGAGTCAGACACTGGTTTGCCATCCAAGCTAAAGGTTACAAGGAAGTCTGTTATAGAAAAAAGACAAAAAAGAACAAGGCTGGACTGCCATAAGAGTAGATTGGGAGATTCATGGCTCAGGTTTGTAAATGTAAACCCAAAATTAACGAGCTATGAAATATAACAATAATGTTCAAGAGTCGTTACTAATAGCCCTGAATTGGCACTTCAGTCTGCAGACCAAACTCATTCAGTGTCTGCACAGGTTTAGTACCAAAATATCTCTATAAAAAGCCTTCGACCAGTCTCAAAAGAAAGAAAAGTGTCAGAAGGTAGAAAACTAGAAATATGTACAGATTCTTTTCATTTGTTTGTTTCATTAAAATAAAAAAGCAGCTTTTGGAGCCAATGTTCCAGACTAGTGTAAGAATCTGCCCTGGGCAGCCTCATGGTCCAGGCAGCATAAGGACATGTGTCAAGGAGCAGCCCTGCATCTGTTGCTCCGCCAGGAGAAGCTCGAAGGCATCAAAGAGACGGGGAGCTTGGACTCCAGAGGGTGACACAAGAGAAGGATCACTGGTGGACTCACACAGCAGCACTATGACCCTTGCCAGGATGATCTCTTTCAAACGAGAGGACAAGTTTGAAAACAAAAGTTGGATCTTCTAGAGTGGAAAAAATAAGGTGGAAACAGAACTTCTGATCTGGGGACAAAACAAATAGACCCCACGCTTACTGTTGTCTACAGAAGATCCCATCATGAAAAGAAAAATACCTCGTACATAAGGAACTAGAACATTCTTTGATTCTGCTGTTGAACGGTATGATAAAAAGAGGAGCTTTATGCTGAGTGGCCATTAAGCCTTAAAGTAGGTCCAGGGAAGATGGGTTACAGAAGAAAGAAAGAGGGCTACTGATCAGAACTGAAAAATGCAGCAAGCGTTTGGACTCAGGTGCCCTTGGCAAGGCCAAGCACGGCTCTTGGGTCATCTAGCGAAACAGAAGGCTATTTTGTTGCCTCTACATAAAGACTCAGAATTTCGGTGCAAAGGATAGCTATGAAGTTTGTATTTCACAGCACTTGCTTCAAGTACTTACTGAGCAGGGTGTTGAGAAACTGTGGCTGTCTTGTTCACATATATAGTCACTGCAGCTGGCTGTATGTATAGCAGATGGAAGGCAGCTTCTGCAACTGGTTATTAAGAAAAAGAATGGTCTTTAACAATATAATTTGCCCCATCTGGGGGGACTCATGATTAACAGTACGTAAGTGATCATATATACCTCAAGGAACTGAGTTTTAAAAAAATATTACAGTACCAATGATTTTTTGTATCTACAACTATACAGCATTTTCAAGCAGTATGGAAATTTCATGAAATAATTATGATTTATTAATTTACATAAAAATACTTTTTACAGTTAAAGAATAAATCTTAAATGGTAAAAAAAATAAGATTAAGAAGCTCCAGCTATTGAGAGTCATGGGAGTTTGTCTGCTCTTCAATAACTTGTTTTACTATTTCTGCCAGTTTTAGTCGATCCACTTTATCTGTGAATCCTCTGCCTGAAAGGAAAAAAAGAGGTAGTCAGCAGGTGCTGGGAAGGAGGAGGAAAGTAATTATGGCTGGCATCATACGCTGGCTGAATACTAAGTACAGAGACATTTAGGACAACTTTTGCAAGGCCACCAAATCAGTTAAGATCTCTAATACCATTAAAAAAAAAAAAAAAAAAAAAAAAGAGAGAGAGAGAGAGAGAGAGAACTTAAAAACTTAAATTAAAAACAAAAAGAAAAAAAAATAAGGAAGAGACTTGGCCAAGCCTTGTGAACCTGGCTGGTGCCACTGCCCTGGTTTGTCACGGAGCCATCAAACACTCCCAAAAGCAGCTGGCCTAGTTTAATTCCATTTCCTCTCTAAATTGAATAGAAGAGATGTTGTGCTGACATAGATAAGGGCAGCAGCCTCCAGAAAGAGGATAATAAACAGCTGGAAGGAAACCAGCTCAGATCAGCTAAAGCAGTTTCTGAAGTGACGATCCATCTGTGCTATTAAGTTCCCAAATGACTTGGTGCCTTTGAAAACTCTACCCTGAACCTCAAAGAGGAATTTTAAAGCAGAACTTTAAACCTCATTTCTAAAATATCCATGTTGGAGAAGGGCTGAAACAGTGTGGGAACCTCAATCAGTGTGGCACAAACTCAAGTTTGTTTTTATTTCCATACAATATGGTCCCTGCTCTCTCTCCTTCACCCTGTGCTAGCACCACCCTGCAGGAAAGAGGAGTTCCTCACCATTCCAGCTGAAGCTCTGAAGAGTGTCTCTCAGCAACTTACACTCCCGATTATATTTCCATGCCTCTTGCATCACTTCATTCAGCTTCTCATCTTCATTCTCTCCTGTTTAGGAGAACAAAGATGAACGGGAGGTTTGTCATTCCGCCTTTCAGCAACACTCAGAGCTTCAGTAAACAACAACACGTACAGTTATTCCCCCTTGCTTCATGCAAACTAAGAAACTGGCTTGAAAACAGACACTCCTGTCTCAAAGTTATTTCAACAGCTCCACATGTTACTGTTGGCATTAACTATTATACATGCACTAAAACTAGTGTCCACAGAAACAAGACAGACTAGGACAGGAGCTTTGTCTTCTTTTTGAAGAAGACAGCTCGTCTGTCCTTCTTCACTGCTAATCCAGACTGATCGTGAGGCACAGCACAAAGTCAGTGCCTTGCATATTTAGGAATGTAACTTTCTTAAAAGTGGCAACCTTTACCAGCCTGCGGTAGAATGCACTGCGCAATCACATCTCTGAGCTTTTCCAGAGCCACATTGGAATCGTTACTTCCATTCTCCGGGTCATGGATGTAAACACCATCCTTCGGCTTCGTGCTGCAGAAGAACAAGGAGGAAACAATTACAATTGGAATGCAACTCGAGTCCGCTACACATTGCATAACTGTACCAGTACAGCTCTCTCTTTCACTGTCTGGAGAGCTGTGAGAGGGAGACAGATTCAGCATTAATTATGACAATGTGCTGCATTATGAGACCACTTCAAATATGAAGAAAAATAAATGTTAATTCAAATTAATTGAAGGGTAATCCTAAAATACATTATTCTATTTTTCAGGTAGGTAACCCAAAGCGAGATTACTTGACTTTTTTTTTTTTTTTTTGTATATAAACATCAGGATCTGAAAAAAGTCTTGGAATTCTTTAATTCTTTCTCCCAGTTTGCCTTTCCCTACTCAACATGTGCCTCATCTTCTCATAACGGATCTGTTCGAGTGCCTGTATAATATAATAACACTACTCCACCTCCTTCCTGCCTGTACTGGCAGATCTTGAAAGAGGCACTGTATTATTCTAGTATCACTTGAATCCAACAATCCACTTCAGCATGAAGAGTATGTAAACCAAATCAGAAATTTAGGAGTGTGGTTACAATTGAATGAACCTGTAACACGCTCTAAATCACTCTCCAGGCATCGCAGCTGCCTACATCTTGATCTTTCAGAAAAAGCTTTAGAGAGTTACCCCAGCAATTTCCTTTTGCGCAGGATGGGGTTGTTGACGGAGTGAAGGGGTTTGAGACTGACTTTGAGGTCTTGGATTCTCATGTTCGCAAGTTGTTCTGCATGAGCCTGTTGTATCCCTGCAACCATCGCCTGGAACGAGAAGAGTTGTGCTTGATGTTTTAATTAGCTCCTTTGGGAATTAAAGGACAACATATGGACAATGTTAGCCAAGGACAGAAAGAAAAAAGGCATCAAAATCCTATTCACTTGTCCTATCCATTCCAGAGATACGTAACAAAAATTAGGCTTGCATTAGAACTGCCATCATTATCTGTAGGAAAATATACTCCAGCCTCACAGGGGCTGAACAGGATGAAGAATCATCCCTACTTCTCATGTTCATATGCTTATGAGAGCTGACTGTACCCCTATTTGTGCAGCATTAAAAAAAAAGAAAAAAAAAGTGAGGGGTATTCATTTGCTTCTAATTAACGAGGTCGTAGCTGCAGTCAGATATAAAACATGGGGAAAAAGCAGCAAAGACCTACAGAAGAGTCCTCAGTCATTTTTACTGCCGTACTCTGTTCTCTACTTGTTAGCACTGACAGTCCTGGAGCTTCTCCTCCTAGCCTGAACCTCAAACCGAACTGTTTCCATTTTCTTAAAAATATCTCTGGCTCTCATTAAAGCAGAAGGGAAGCTCTTTGTCTGCAGAGCACTATGTGAAAGAAAACACTCAAACCACCCGGGAGCTAGCCAGCTCCTCTGTGCAACATTCCTGATAAAACAAAACATTGTTTAGACCTTGTCCATCATCAGCTGGGCAGAGGGTAGGATGTTATCAAGTGCCTCGGTGGAGTTGAGCCAGGGATGGTCCAGCACACCTTCAATGGTCAGCCGTTCCTCAGGTTTGACCTTCAGCAGCCTGGGAGAGGAATCAATCAGTCCATAAAGCAGTCGTGATTGATTTACAATGGGCTGCTCCGTCTGGGATCAGAGCACTTAGCAATCTCTAAACATTAGAGAGACCAAAAAAGAAACCACTCCTAATAACTAAAACACGAAGCTGGCCCCAAGGCAGTCTGACTTTGTCAGCCTGACTGCCCCTCGCTGCAGCTGATACTGGAAGGCTCTCACAGCTCACTAGGTTGTATTCAGCAACTCAGCGTAAAGACAGGCACTGCAGACCATTTTGGAAACACTGTGTTCAGCTGAACTCCGTATTAACATCCTCCCACGTGGGAAATTACCTTCCAGATAGACTGGAAACAACACGCTCTGGAAATGCACATCTAGAGCTCATCTGCATGACAGTCTGTATGCAAACCAAGGACTCTGGGCTGGGCGAAGTTTCAAAGCTGGAAACCTGTTCTCTGAGTTAGCTGCTTCCACCAACCCCTTGGCTTTTTTCCTCTGTAAAAGCCTCAAGTAACAGATGCTTTGACAAGCTACAGCAACTCGAAATAAAAAGCGACATTATTCTGAAACCTCTGAAAAGCCCACTGAGTTAAATTTGTCTGGAACGAGACCCTGGAAAGAGCTTTTCTGGATAACCTCACGTTCTCATGATAATCGTAACTGTTTAGTAAAAATAAGCAACATTTCGCACAGAACACTGAGAAGTTGTTCCAAGTGTCTAAATTAGAAACAGAATGACTTGATGACTTTGTCCTGCTTTCTCTGACAATGCTCTAAATCAGCTTCCTGGCTGCAGAGCAGAATTGTTTAATGCACCAAGAAAGTGGAAATAACTTCTACAAAATGTCAGCAGGACCACAGGCTAGCTCATAAATTTCACTGGCAAGGCCACGCTGCCAAACAGGTCGTCGGTTGAGAATTAATCCAAGACCCAAGATAGATGTGTTCCTTCTCCATTGGTTTTCAAAGTCCTAATCTATCCTCAAGTGCTTGAGGTCAGAAATCAACCAGACATGCCTGAAAGGAAGTGGTCACTTGAATGCAAAATGTGACCTCCAAAAGCAAGACCCCACTTGAATAGCTGCATACATAAATAACATGGAGAATCCTCCAAAATTCTCAACATTTTCCTGCACTACAAGCTTGAATCCAGGCTCTGGATGGAAAAGACAGGCAGGAAAGGGAGCCCTGACAGCATCATTCAGAGAATTGAGTTAGCTGAATACAAGTGACAACATGCTTTGAGCTGAGTTTCATGGCCATTTTAAAACATAATTACATCTTTTGACTGTTGACCTTGGTTTAAACAGAATTTTCACTGCAGCATAACCTGCAGTTTATGTGTTGAAAGATTGCGGGCTCTCCTGCACTGCTATAAACAGGTCTCAGCACCCTTCCCAAACTGTGCTAAGTCCTTGGAGGCTTTACATTACATCAGAAAAGACAGCAACAGTTTCAAATTGTTTAACAGATTGATTTTTTTTTCTATTTATATTGCTTTTATCCTCCCAGTTCCTCTGGTGATGTAAACAAAGGCAGTAAGTCCCTCTTGCTTTTAAAAAAAAAAAAAAGAAGTGAGGTCAGGACATTGCTTTCAAACAGGATCCCTGGATCACAACATGTGAAACATTTGCAGTTGAGAGACGTGTATTGCATGATAAACAGCTCCCAGAAGCTTTTAGAATAGAGTATCAGTGGAAAACCTCGTCTCATAGTCTGACACCTTGTGACAGATCTTAACCTCCCTTCTCATTCTTCCCTCTCGACTCCTTTTAGGCTGTGTAGTGTGTGCACAGTTCTAAGGGACAGATCTACTGTACTTAGTCATCCAGTTTCTATTAGGCCTGGATTTTAATGGGAGTTTAGACACTACCACAGGAGATGCCCACCTAGGGAGCGCTTGCAGACGTGCCAGCCTGCTGTCCATATTCTTCTGAGGCAAGGCAGCGTACCCACTCCCTCCACAGACTACATGCACAGTGCTCTAGCAACTTCAGACACAGGAAACATCAAAATTTGCACACAATAGTTAGGGAGAAAAGAAGAGAGGGGAAAAAAATTTACCAAACTTCTTTTGCGTTGAACACAGAAACTTTTTCAGCTGTATGTCCTGCAGACAATTTACCCCGCCTTTGGAAAAGTAATCCCTTTGTGACAATGCACTTTCATGTGATTTTCCAATTTCTTAATACAAGCAAAGAGCAATACCACATTCTCCTCAACCGACTCACTTTCGCACGATGTCTTTCGCCATCTCTGAGATCTGGCTCCACTCTTCCTCTGGAAATTCAAAACTCCCTGTCATGATCTTTTTCCGCATGTCCTTGGGAATTGTCCGACTGTGGTGTTTGGAGTAGAACGGAGGGTACCCACACAGCATCACGTAAATAATGACCCCCAGGGACCACAAGTCACAGCTCTGAAAGCAAGGAAACAATCACTTTGGGGCACAATTCGCAGCAAGCAGTGGTTAAAAAACTTTTAACCTATGTTAAAAGCTTTACACAATTCCCTACAAAAGCAGAAGCGCAGCTCAGCCTCCTCCTAAAGACCCATCCAAACACCTTTACAGATTTGCTCCTCCTCTCTCATAAAGTCAAAATCACATCAGAAATAACATTTACTAAGTATTTTTCTCCCCCTTAGCTGCTTTATGTTCTATCCTTCCCTTTAAGAGAAACGTACCAGTTCACTATTTCTACCTGGTAGTTTGTTTCAAAAGTGTATTTTAAAATATGTTTCTGGCAGATATATAAGCACAAGATGCTGCCAAACCAAACTCGTTCCAGCACCCAAGCTCTCTTGTTTACAGAGCACACTCCTGTAACTCTCTGCTATGCAGCAGTGAATTGCATGGAAACAGGCACAAGCCAGCTGCACGCTCACCGCATCTCTCGGGGTATCTGAACCCTTGTCTCTGACCATCAGAACGTGAATCAGGATACTAGACAGTCACTTTTTTAAGAATGTGAGACTAAAATAACCAAACAGCATCAAACAACCGAGCTGCCAGAAATACTTGTTCAGAGAGGTCTGCAGCAAAAAACACGGAGCTGAAGAAGCTCCAGAAGGCCTGGAGCTTCACAGGATTTCACAGCTGCTGACGCCGTGCTCCCAACCACCCTCCACGCTCCCCTCCCTGCCCCGCACCAGTTACTGTGGGTGAGGTACAGAACGAGCCCAGCCAGGGGTGGATCCAGCCAAAAAGCACCTCAGAAAAGAAGCTGAAAGCCAGATCTATCCCCATCTGGATCACTGTGCTCATGCAACACCAACGTGACTGAAGAGAGCTGTAGCAGCCTGGACTTCAACTTGAGCTTCAATCGGGCCCCATCCTTCAGCTCTGTCACCACTTGGTTTTGGCACGATGCAGGCTGGGGCTGGAAGGCCTTGCTCTGACCCTGCTCATGCAGCCACAGGATTTCTTTCCTGCCAACGCCAGCATTTGTGCAGCTGATCTTTCCTCCTCTACTGGCTTGGGTTCCAGCCCTATCAGTCCTCCAGGGGAATCCTGCTGGCTTATGCCAGTGCAAGGAGGGGCAGGAACACGCAGCCAAGTGCGAGAAGAGTCCTGAACTCCAGGTTCAGGTGACGGTGGAAAGCTGCCCAAGGGCAGATTTGGGGAGCTGAGGGGCTGGACAGGTTCTGCGATTGCTTTACACAGAGAATATTAATGTATCTTTAATGCATCTGTGTCATAGAGATCCAAACTTTATTGCTCCTGGTCATAACTGTGAAATTTGATGACAAAGTTGATTGTCTCAGGTGATAAACTGTGTCTATAAACTACATTTACAGCAGACACACCTGTGGAGGAAAAAAAAAGCCAAAACAATATGTTTTAAAGACCTTGACATGTAGACTGTTCCACAGCTTACCTTGTTGTAAGTGTAAGGTGTCGGTGAGGTGGGGATAATACCAGATTTTTCTTTCTGGTGTCGTCTTTGTGCCTCCAATACCTGTTTCAATGAGAGGAAAAAAATTGCAAAACACACCTCATTTACAGATACCACAAACAGCAACGCCTATGGCAGATGTCTCATAAATTTCCCACTGGAGGATTTATTCTGGCTGCTGAAGATTCTACCAAACTCAAACTGTTCTAAGAAAGATCGAAACTTACTACATGGGGGAAAATTCCACCTAAAATATTTTGCTCCTTTAGATGAAGCCCCCAGTTGTGCCTGAATTAAAGCAATTGCTCACACCTGTTTTGTCCAAGAAGTTCTAACACCTCCATGCTTTGGAACTGGAGTTTAAAGTGTTTGGAGGGTAAGCCTAGCTCCAGAGATGTCCCTTTCTGACTCCCCCATGAACAAATCAAGTCAAATTTGTCCCTCCCTGATCAAATCTGTGAGCTTCTACAAAAAATCTACAGTTTAAATATACTTAGGAAAAACTTTATGTGCGTTTGGTAGCTGACTTCTTTTTAAAAGCCCTATCTGTAGAGCACATGCCCTTCACCACAAAGCTCCAGCTGAGGAAGCGTTCAGGGCACTCAGCTGTGGCTGCACGGTCTGATCTGTGCAGCTGCTCTTCCTAGTCATTAAGGCTGCCGACATGCTCAGTACCATAATTAAGTATTTATCTGCAGTTTTCTTATAATTCCTTCAGGATTCCAACACAAAGCACAAAAAGAAAAAGTGGGTAAAGCAGCACTACAAAATCCAGCCTGTCTGTAACTATAAATTATGTCCTAATGCATAATGACAAGGGGGACAATCTAAGGATAACCCTCTGATGCTGCCCCCCTTCTAAGCAGTTGCCTTTACAGAACCTTATTGTCTCAGCACGGTCATTTTGAAGCTCATAACCTTGTATGAGCCTCAGCTAGGGGAAGGACTGAGGAGCAGGGAACTTTTCTGAACCAATTCCTTTAACACAATAAAAGGACATTTTTTAAAATACTGGAGCAATCTCACTGGTAGGAATCAGGACTGGGAGAGTCAAGAGGCATCAGCAGTAAGCCAACACTAAGAACTCAGTCTGAATTTTGCCTCATGATCTCATCACTGTAGCACTCAACCTCGAAAGGTGGCTCCTATACATCTACTCAAAGATTTCTGCACCCAGAAGCCTTCAACAAGACAGCAAAGGCTTTATAAATTATATGGTTTTGAAGACATGGGCAATAAAGATCATTATCCCCCTATAACCTAGAACTGTAATCGTTCATTACCTGAGGTGCTACGTAATATGGAGTGAACTGTGGTGTCATCAAGTCACCTTGGTCTACTTTGGCAAATCCAAAGTCACACAATTTAACAGGTGCGTCCTAAAACAAGGAGGAGAGGTTTCAGCATAAAATCAGCTTTTCTATTACATCCTTATCGCTTCCTATTCATCTTCCCTTTGCCACATGTATTCCTCTTTTATATTTATACCCTTATCATGCCACAAAGCAGCTGAAATACGTTAAACTGATCTTTGCAATCATTTTTGTCTTCCTGGGAGCTCTGGGTCAAAGCAGCCCCCTCTCAGCTTTGGAGAGCACTAAATGCATTGTAGGGAGGTCGCTGTGTATGCAGGGTGGTTACGAGCAAGAGAGGAAAGAAACAGGCAGCATGGTAGCATGCTTCAGTCAAAGCACCTACGCTGCACGTATAAAACACCCTGATGACACCAGGGGAGAAGTGGGCAGAGAATTTTCCCCTCATCCCAGCCGGATTCTGTGCTGAGGTGGAGAACATGGCCCACGCTGAACACCAGAGGCACTGTTCTCAGATCTGTCCTTCAGGCAGATCAGAGTACGGAAAAGCATGAAGCCAAAGAAATCATTCCTTTTTGTCACCAAAACAATGCATTACTGACAGTTTACATTTTTAAGCTGTTCTGAAAATCAACATTGAGCCATTTTAGAGAATTCAGCAGTACAAAAAGAGTATTAAGCCTTAATCTTACCAAAGAGTTATCCTTGAAGAGGAGATTCTCAGGCTTGAGGTCTCTATGTGCAATGTTTAGTGAGTGGCAATGCTGCAAAGCCAAAGCTATCTGAAAAAGGGCACAATAAATCAACTACAATTACAGAACTCCTGCTTCAGGAGAGTTATTTTAGTTTGAAAAAGGACATTGTTTAGGCCCCAACCTTTTTAATTCCACTTGGGTGGGATTCTCAGAGAGGACAACCCCAGCCACACAGAGCAATCGTGCAGGAAAGTGAGAGGACTGGGAAATGAAACCAACCGAGCTACACAGTTCACATTTCACTCAAAGCAAACAAAAAATAAAAGCAAAGTTATATTCAGCTTCCCAGCCTCTTTAGTTTGACCAACTCAGGCTTTACTACAGCCCCCAGAAGTGCAATGGATCACAAGTGTCCCCTTATAAGCTGTGCCAGGCCCACAGGGCCACTAAATGTGCCTGCAAGCCCTCCAAAGACAACACTCTGATTGAGTTCTTGCTTCAATATTTCTGCAAATATTTTATTGCGTTTGTTACTGACTTAAGAGCCAACACTCAGCCAACGTTGTCCTTTAATTCTGGAAGGTAGTGCCTGCAGTTTATTCCTTTCATGCAGTATGACACAGAAATGCATTCCTTGGTTCTTTCAAAGACAACTGCTTACACTGCCATGGGTTAGAAGTCTGTAACCTGGTCGTGAAAGCTCTACAGATTGTACATCTGAAAGTGCAACCCATTTAAAGAAAAACACAGCATAAATACTTAAATAGCATTACTGAGGGAAAAGAAAGGCAAAGCCCCATGAGTCTTATTTGGAGGTGTTCCTGCTGGGGCATCGTACCCACACACAGCACCCTGGGCAAGGTGCTGAGCCCTCACAACACTGCAAATTTCTGATACAAGAACTTCAGCTCAGGATGCAAAAATTCAGCGGATATGCAGCTCAGGAACAAACACAAGCACATTCTCAGATAAAATAAGGTAGCTTCACAAGGTTTTAACTATTACTGGGTACAAAGAGCTAATGTCTGTAGTTAAGACAGTCACAAACAATCACCAGGTAAAAGAATAAGGCTTTAATGTCGCTACCAAAATAAATTTATATAAACAGTAATGCAAGGAGTTACTTGGCACATCAATACCTAAGTGCACACAAAATCAGCATTCAATTCAGATCCCGTCTTTTCACATAGCCCTAAACGATTTTTCCAACAGGTTAATCCTAGAAACTGCCTTGCACTGCCAAAATCAAATCCTTCAAAAGACATGACAATAAGCTGTCAAGAATTCTGTAATTCCTCCTAATTTCTTTGCTGGATGAAGCCGAAGAGGTAACAGCACAATTAGCATTTCATTAGAAAACTCAAAGCACAAGACAGAAAATTGAGATGAAACGATGGGCCCCTCTATTTTGGCTCTGTACCAGACATCTCCCCAGCTCAGAGGGAGGCAGGAGATCAGGACAGGGTATGTTCATACACAATCCTGTCAATTTACATCAAATGCTGTGAGATCTCCTTTCAGGTTCTCTTTCCTTCATTTTATTCATTCCCACCGGCGAGGGAACAGGCTATTCACGGCCTCGTATCTGCAATGTCTCACCTACAGTTTGTAAATCTCTATTTAGGAACGTCACTACCACCTCTGCAAGAAGCAGACGAAGGCAACTCAGGCCCTCTGTTCATGCTGTGGTGCCAATTTCTGTGCAGAAGAAAGGGCTCAGCCATTCTGAGAGCAACGTCTTTATGCCTCGTGGTTCCTTGCAGGCACAAGCTGCTCCTCTGCCGTGGCTCCCTGGAAAGGACATCCCAGCACGCACCCACACCGCCTCTCCTGCAGCCTTCCCACTAACCCAGGCTCCCTGGCTGGCCACCACGAGTCACCCAAAAGCTGGGAGAGGGAACAAGCCCACCTGGAACTGAGATAAACTGACACTGAACCACCGCACTGAGCCCCCCAGAGCCCTTTCTGCCTGCTCTAGCAGCGTAAGCTACTCACAGCCAACGCACTGCTAAGCCACAAACAGCCTATGGACACCCAGTAAATATCGTGGAGCCTCTAAAAACACAGCGTTCAGAAATGAGCCGCCTAAAGAAACGGAGAAGGAAGAAGGAAAGCAGAACAAAGAGCACAGAAAACATGAGCTATAGTTATAGGATCCTCTTGGGACCTGATGTGACAGGCAAAAACCAACCCACAAAACCAAACACAGCACCCAGGTTCCAAACCACCAGCCCAGGGCACATGAGTGTTTCTGCCTGCACTGCCCCACCCGAGGGGCAAGCAAAACGCTCAGACTTTGGCGAGGCCAAGAGCCATTCCCAAACCAGAGCTCAGGAGCCACACTGAGAGCCTGGGGAGGATCGGAGGCAACGCTTTGAGAACAACAGTGAGGCAAACAACAGGAAAATCACGAGGGAAAAGAGTTCTCTTCGTCCTGTAGACCACGTTAGGAAAAGCAATGCTAAGGACAGCAGAGACATCAGGGTCCCAACCCAGCAGAGCTAGCCCACACCTTCGGATTCTTTGCTTCTATCAAAACTTTGGCATTGTCAGGTTATAACAAAGCAGGCAATGATCATTGGATCAGAACGGAGGATTATTTTAGCTTCCTTTTTCCCCACTCCCCCCGCCCCAGGAAATTGTTAAATACTTTAGCCATTATCATTCATGGATTTGCTTATACACGGATTGTGACTTGCCTGCTTTGTTACTTGGCTTGCTTGCTTCTCAGTAAAGTGCCGGTGCTGGCTGATTCTGTGAAATAGCTCTCCCCCTTCCATCATCTCCATTACAATTAGGAGCCGAGCCCTGTTTAAAAGCATTTCATGTTGTTACATTAAAAATAATCAAAAAAAGAACATAATTGCTAAGCTAATAATGCACACTTCATATCTACTGATGCAGGCCAAAAGAGACACATAGACTTGCTGCTTCGACAGTCGCTCTAGCCATTTTGGGGCAATAATTTTGACTTTCACCACGCAAGCTGCAGGACTTTCTGGCTCCCAGCACAACGTGACTCACTGATGGTCAGCCAGGAGCCTGCAGTTTGCTCTCTGAGCTGGGCTCCCACCTCCAGCTGGCGCAGACACCGAGGACATCTACGTGGATGCATTCAGACTCCTCTCAGGCCTTCCACCAGCGAGCCAGTCTGGGCCTGGAAGCCATCTAGACACATCAGTGTGTCATCTGCCCTCAAACAATACTAGGGCAGGCAGAGTCTTGCATTAAACACGCCAAAAAGCTTCCAAACCCGGGCTGGCTGAGAGCACAGCCTGCACCCATCCTCGCAGAGGCACCAGCTCGCCTCCCTCGCTGCCTAGGTGCTAACGGCGCTCGTGGCAACTGAGAAGCAGGAGGTCGAGAGTAGTCCTCAGTGCTTTCGAGTCTGGATACTCTCCTGCACCTCCTGACTTCAATTTGCAGCTCTACTGCCATCATTGTGAAGGTCAAGGAATAGGAAGTGTGGTGATCCTCAAGAAACTAACCTCTAGTTCTCACCACACAGCAAAATCATCAGACTAAGACAAGTCCCAGGTCTTTATTTCTCCCAGCTATCCCCCCCTGCCTCAACTAACAACCAATATTAAGACTTTTTTTTTAACCCAAGCCATATTAACGTTTGAAAAATAACATCTGGCTCATGTTCTGCTATGTTTGTTTCAAGCAGGATAATGCATTAGGTTTACAGGACAGGACCTGGTATTTTTAGAAACGATTCTTTCTTTGTTTTGTTTTTAAAGGAAGACTGGCACTGTTTTCCACTGCCTCACAGTCATCACCATCATATAAAAGGATCTCCCTGAGGATTCTAGGCAGCGACAACAGTTGCCGCTCCAATCCTGCTTTGACAGTGCTTTGAAAGCAGAAGGACCCTGAAAGGTTACAGACAATTCAATTCATGCTACTGAAGTAATATTGAAGCAGGACAGAAGCTGGAAGCTATTTTATCCTCTCAGACAATGCAGGTATCACAGACTGAATCAATGGAAGACCTCAGAAATGAGGATGCATTCAAAACCAGTACTGAAGGATGCAAATTCATTTCAATATGCAAAGGTTTGGGCATTGAGGGGGAAGGGTGGTGGTGGGTAATAAGTGTTTTGTAGCCTGAAGTCAAATATCATGTCTGGAACCCTCCATAAACGTTCATTTTGGTTACACTGTGATTAGGGGAAAAAGGAGGAAAAAAAAAAAAGCGAACTCCACTATACCTTGGCCTAAACATGGAAAGCAAGCTGTGGGAGTGGATCACCCTATGCAATCTTACCTTGGGCTGGATTCATGTGGGAACTGCACACTGTTAGCATAAACTTCAATAATTTGAACAATATTGGGATGTGTTGCACACATCATGTGCAGACGTACCTTGAAGAGAAGGGAAGAAACGTTACTGTACGCAGCGACACGCGCCCGGCCAGCTCTGCCCCCCTCTGCCCAGCACTCAGGAGCTCATTTGGGGCTCAGCACCACTCACACACAGTTTAAAACTGCCCTTCTATTATCCAAAAAATAAGCAACACCTAAAGGATTTATATAGGTGACCAGCAGCCATTACACTGCTCAGACTAGGAAGGACATTTCAAGGTAGAACTAGCCTTAAAGTTGCAATAAAAACATGATTTAAACCGACAAGTATCTGGAAAATCAAGAATAAAACCTGAAATTCCATAATCCAGCTGCTTTTATGGCCAAGTGGAGTAGTTCAGCACTCATGACACATGGAGCCTCATCTGTTCAGACTCGCTGAAGCAGGGACCTGAGGAATTCCACCCCATTTAGAGCTACCTGGACAGCCAGGTCTGATGTTCTTTGTATACCAACTTTTTTCCCATGGGAATTTTAAATGAGAATTTGCTCCCTATCAGGAAGTGGAAAATTCTCTAAATTTGAGGATAATTACCATTTTTTTCCCACTTTCATGAAAACTTGAACTGAAGCCTGTCATTCTGAATGGACCGACAGCTGACACCTTGGCACGTCAGCCTCAGAAAGTCACAAAGAGTAGCGGGGAGCTTAAGTTATTTTCTCACACGCAGCCAAACCCGCCCAATTTAGAGTGCAACTTGAGGCATTCTTGGCAATTCTTACGGTAATGGCATCCGAGAGAGATGTATGGAAACAGAATTTCTTCTAAACTGTTCGTGTTACGTTGCACGGGACGCGGAGAATGCTAGCTTAGAAACGTGGCTCTGTGTGGGCATTTTGTGCAAACAGAACACACCTGGGGCAAATTCAGGGCCAGAAATCCCCACCCCTGTGTTTCACCCACCACCTCGTGCTCCAGGGACCGAGCACAGCGAGCCTGGAGGACCAAAGGGGAGGAATCCTGCGCAGCGGGATCCACACAATGCAGGTTTTTGAGCCACTGCAGCCGTTTCCCCGAGGGGGGAGCCTGTGTGGCGTGTCAGAAGGCAGGCAGCACAAACAGGAACCGTACCTCGTTTCTAGCTTTTGGACGATCGAGAAGGATTTTCAGTGCAAAGCGCTCCTGAGAGGATTTTTTCACGCAGACTCTGGTATCACAGCAATAAAATCATTCAGTCAGCAGGGGTGTTAACGAGACACTTCACGCAATTGATTTGTAGTTACGAGCTGGCTCTGTGCACGGGATTTAACAGGGATACCCACAGCCTGCAGCGTACAGGGCACCTGCTACCATGTCCCAGCCTGAAAGCCTCAGCTTTCGGCCCTCCATGCAATCAGACACGTTATGCCTGACACAAAGCTCAGCACAAAAAGAGAACTCAGAGCAATGGGCAACAGTGGGCGAGCTGAAGGCACTCTGTCCCCTCAACGTGAGGACTCACTTGTGATGAAAAAAAACCCAAACCCCACAGTGGCAGCCTGAGCATCCCCGGTAGAGGATGCAGCCTGCGATAAATTAAGCGTTTCTGAATGGAAACCCTCGTTTTGGCAGGGCCACCAACAGAGCCACACGCGTTTTTTCCCCTCTTTCCCCCATTTAACACCAACAATTGAGCTGCGTCAGTGGGGAGGGCCCACACGTTAACGGGCAGCGAGCGGCACCGAGAACAAAGGGGCATTTTCATCGGGATCAGAGGCAGTGCAGCACAAAATGGATGAGGAGAAACCAACTGCCTCGACAGGAAGACGAATGGTGGCAGCAGACAATCGCCCTGCCGAGCGCCCAGGCGTTTGTTTCCCGGAGCTTGTGCACAAATTCCTGCTCCCAAAAGGCAGCGAGCTCATCGAAAGGGAATTTGTTTTATTTTACAGGGAGCACCCGGCTCCTGCTGTGGTTAGAAGCCCGGGGCAGGCAGGCCCGGTGCTGGGCGTGGAGCTGGTGGCATTATCTGCTTGAGCCTCGTGAGATGATCTGAAAAACCAGCTGGTAAAAATAGCTGCTGCCCCGAGTGACGACACCGGGCCGACCTTTGCACCACCCTGGCAGGGGCATCAGGAGGACAAAGGTGTTGGAGCAGCGCTTGCTGGTGCTGTCCTCTCGCAGCCGATTCCCGTTGGTGCCTTGCTTCAGGAGCAAGATAAATTTGTTCCTCAGCCATACCCAGTAAAAGCCAACGCCTTGCTCACACACCCAGCATGACCCACGTGGAGCACACGGACGTTTATCTGCTCGGAAGGAGCCTTCAGCACCATCACAGCACCCTGCTGAGAGCACAGAGCCCCACGGTGGCGCCTTACCTAACGGGACCGCTGATCCCAGCTCCCAGCTTCTGCGTCCAGTTAATGTTGTACTCCTCCAAAATGGACGTTTCCTGTGCGAGAAGGAGCAGGGGGAGGGGGGAGAAAATGAAAAAAAATACATAAATGACTGCGTCCCATCAAAAAAACAGCTCAGCAAACCTGATTTGTAAGAGAGCAGAGTGCAAAGAGCCTGCTCCGGAGTTTTGGTTCCCCACGGGGAATTAGGCACAAGTGCAAATGCTCACAAAATAACGCAGCGTTATCTCGGCACACAACGGGCTCCGTGCTACGGGCACTGCTCAGCCCAGCACTTTGAGGCAGTTGCAAGTTAATGCCAAGGCCCAATCTCATCATTTTTATGTACTTTTGGGTCAGACAGTGAAATAAAGTCACTTTTCTGCTTTCTTCAGGTTAGCAAACCTTTGGCATCACCCTCCTGCATATTAAACGCCGCGTGACTAGTTTTGGCTTGTCTGATAATGAACCCAGCTCCTGTTTGTAATCCTTTTGTCCAAATCCTTTTGGCTTTGTTACGACACAGCCCGGGCGCTGCCACGCTCCAACACGTCCCCGCGCGGGCCGTGACGGTGGCAGCACAAACTGTAACACACGCCACAAAACTCCACTTCTGGGCTTCCATCAGCGCTGCTACGGGCGTTGAGAATCGGCTTCCAGAAAGCTGCCTGGTAAATCCCACCAGGAGGAGGTGGAAACAAGAGCTGGCACCAGACGCACAGGGAAAAAAATGAAGTTGCCCACCCGCAAAGCAACGTCCTGCAGGTCAGCGTCCCCCTTCCCTCAGCTTTCCTTCACAACCTGCAGCCCTTTGGGGGAAAGGTGGTGTTTAAGGCAATATCTGAAGGGATTTCAGAGGGTAAAGGCAGAGAGGAATGGGAAAATTCATTTTTGATGCAGTCCGGAGCGGGCACTGCATAAATCGTAAGTGACCAGCGGGAGAGGTGGAAAGAAAAAAGTTAAGGTTAGCTTCTAACTGGAGACTTTGGGAAGGGTTTTAAAAGAAAGGGGAAGAAAAAGAAGAACAGATTATACACGGTTTGCTGTTTCCAAGTAGAACCACAAAAACTTTCTCTTATCAATTTAATTACCACAAATTTCACCGACTTGTGAGAGGAACGTAAGGGAAAAGCCAATTTAACTTTCCCACTATTCAGACACAGAACTGAAGGCACCACGGTTTGAACAAAAACTCAATTTCAGAAAAGCATCCTGAGCTGAGAAAGGGCTCTTCTGACGTGTGAAGTATTTTCTCAACATAATATGTTTTCAAGCTCAGGCTCATTTAATTTTTGAAGCCAGCCAGCCTCCAGAACGGGTGAACCAAACGCTGAAGTGCTCTGAAGCACAACCAGTTAGGTTTTTATAGCAGAGCTCTGAATTCTGCTGCTCCTACTCGAAAACCAAAGAAGAGCTTTGAAACTGCCTGTCCCAAACCATATCTACTTTCCAGCTATACAGGTTGGATTAAGAAGAGATCTGTCCCCACACACAAACCCAACCTGGACAAAACTTTTTCTACTGCCTCGTGCCCCTTCTGCGACAGCGCAGACCCCGTTTTATCCATTTCAGCGAGGCAGAACAAGGAATTTGATCAGGAATTGGGAAGCGTGTGCTCTACAAGCCAAGTGACGTGAGAATACGGCTGGGCAGTTCTCAGCTCCTGAGGGACAAGTTCAATTACCACAGATCCGTTAATTTTTAATACAGGATAATTTATTTCCTCTTTCACGTTCTGTGCACGCAGCGTTGTTTTAAATAAGAAGCCAACTTTTTTATTTCCCCCTGCATTTTTATCAGGATTCCAACCTTCACTCAGAAGCAGCTTTAGAATTTGGCAGTAAAAACGAATGATCTGGTAACGAAGAAGCGCTGCTCAGCATTGCTAACGATGTGAAATGCAGCATTTGAGAACTGTGCTGCTCATCGGTGCAGGGAATCGCTTACATCTCCTCCTCCCTCAGGGGCAAGAGCTCCAAATCCCGCATCAGGACTCTATCAGCACGGTTTCACAACATTCAAACTGCGTGAAATATTTCAAATGTATGGATTAAAAGATGCTTTCTAAAAATGTCAACGTTTATTTCTTCTGGCAAGCCTAAACGCCTCGCCGTCTCCTTTAGGGCGCAGGTGGAAAAGAGCTGTACACCTCGGGCCGCACGCTAAGATCACCCCTCACGTTCATTTCCAGCGGGCAAAAGGAGTAAACTAATTGGAAATACACTCAATTACAAAAAAAAAATAATGGGAGCAAAAAGGGCTGAGCTCTTTTCAACAGCTCAACTCCTTCTTGTTAAGCTCAGGGCACCCAGCACAGGGTTTGGGGCTGGTTATTTCCGTGAAGATAAAGGCAGGGAGCAGGGAAAGGTGACAGATAACAGCATATGGGAAGTTTTTGCGTATATCTTTCCGAAATCCATCTTATTATCGACTTTATTTGCGTTTATCGAAGCTCCTGGACCCTGCGTGCCAGCAAACACCTCACACAAAGCCAGGAGCCCCCGCGGAGCCCCCAGCGCCTCGCTCCTCGCTTTATTTTACCTCAGGGCTCCCCCGGGGGCAGGGCCGGGACCCCGGGGGAAGGCACCGGAGCCCCACGGGGACCTCCCCCTAACCCCAAAACCCAAAACCGAGACCGCGGGGACCCCGCACCCTCCCCTCCCCCGTACCTTGATCGTCCTGTCCATGTCGTGCTCCCCCGACATCCTCCCGCGGGGCCCAGCAGGGGACGGGCACCGGGGACCGGGCACCACCGGCTACCGGAGGGCCTCGCTAGGCCACGGGCAGCCCCGGCCGAGCTCCGCAGCGCCTCATCCCCGGCCGGGAGGGCCGGGGGCCGGCAGCGCCTCAGGGAGGCCGCGGGCGGGCCCAGCGCCGCCGCTCAGCCCCGGAGCCGCCGCCCGGGAGCCAGGCATCGCCGGCACCTCGGCCGGGCAGCCCCGCCTGGCGGCGCGGCGCCTCGGTGAGGCTCTCCCCGCCGTCAAACGCGGCGAAAGGGGACGGGGGGAGGGCTCCGCTCGCCGCTGAGGGCCGTTTGGGGATTTTTTGGGGTGATGGAGAAGCGGGAAGGGGAAGGGAAGGCGGTCGGGGAGGGCGCCTCTGGAAGCGCCCAGGGGGTGAGGAGGGCCCCGGGGGCCTGAGCGGAGCCAGGCTCCAACTGATGACGTCACGCGAGGAGACGGCTGATGAAGAGAGGGGGCGGGGCTAATGTGCATCAAGGCCCCGCCCGTCTTGTTGAGGCCACGCCCCCCGTAGCCTCCCGCCCGCCCCCCTCCCGCTCAGAGGTGAAGTCTCGCGAGAGTTGCGGTGGCACCGCCCGCGGCTCTGAGGCGAAGCCGTGAGGGGAGGCGGGGCCGGGCCCCGCCCCGGGAGTGGAAAGCACAAATTAAAGGGAATAAATCCAATAAATCGCAATAAATCGCACATTTCTCCCTATATTCGTGTCCCGCCTCAGCTCACTGCCACCCCCCCGTGCTCCAGCAGAAGGCAGGGGCAGCTTTAGTGACAAAACTCTTTATTGTGCGCAGGTACAAAAGGGGAGCACCCCTCACGCAGCACGGGGGGGGGCGCCGCGAAGCGCTTACAAAGCTACCGCAAACAAGCAAATAAATGATTTTCTGGGGGAATCAACCCAAAACATTCATCAGCTGCAACAGGAGCACGGCCCCGTTACCACATGGCTGCAGTAGGCTGAAGGCAGAGCTCCTCCGGGCACCTTCCGAAGCATTACATGTAATTTCTTAATGCAGAGTTACACGGCTGCCACCTAAGCTTGGCGTGTGACAGAGGCTTCCTTTGCTTTATTCCTCACAAAGCTGCATAGGTGTCCTCCACACGTGGCGGAGGCTGTTGTCCTTTAGGAGTTTTTCTGGGGGATTTTGATGGTTACCTGGAGAAAACAAAGTCACAATTCACCTTCCTGCAGCACCCCACTGAGGGGAGGCAGAGACAGGGGCCAGCCTGTCCCTGGTGGTGGTCACTGACGGGGTCAGGAGAGCTGTCCTAAGAGGCAGGGGAAGCTCAGAGGTGGTCCCTGCACCTCTCCAGAGGTTCCCCTGCTCGCCAGGAGCCATGCGAGCTCCCTGCCAGGCACATGCTGGAAGCCCTGACCCGTTCCAGACCTCGTGCTGGATCACGAGCTGCAGGCAAACCACCTCAGCCCACGAGCTCCATCACCCTTCAGACACTACGCTGCGAGCAGCCCTTCTGCCTCGCCTTTCAGGAAGTTATTCAGCCTGTGGATTGCCCAACACCAGCAGTGCTGCTTGAGAGCGGCATTAAGGGCTGGGGGTCACTGCCCAAATTCCCCCTCCTGAGCGCTAAGCACCCAGTTTTCATCTGCAAGTTTATACACAGAAAAGCTTCCACCCCACTGACACACCCCCAGCACAGGTTCTCTCTCTCTGGTCTCCACAAAATAAGCTGGCAGAGCCAGCAGGCTTCCACTCCTTACAGTGAGAGACAGCTAAACTGTGCCAAGTGGTGCAGGCAATTGGTAATCTGTCAGTCAGATCACGTACCCTTGCTTTCTAAAGCTGTACAAAACAAGACTAGCTTTCTGTTTTAAATGGTTACACGGAGTTTTGTTTGTGTTACTTCAAAAGTGCAGCTCCAAGTTTGGTTCAAGCATTAGAAAGAACTGTGACTCCCAGGCCCACACCAGCAGGCACAGAGACAATTTGGAGCTACAGCAGAGGGCTGGCAAGTACTCACATAGGGGGATACTCACATTTTTCACCTCTACATATGCCTCCAGACCATATTCTCCCAGCTCTCGCCCGTTCCCAGATGCTTTGTAGCCACCAAATGGGGCTTGTGCACCAAACACATCATAGCAGTTCACCCTGAAAAGGAAAGCACAAGTCAAGCACCTGCAGTTTCAGAACCGGGTAATCGAAGAGCTTTTTCCACAGCAAATGGACATCTCAGCTGTTTACAGCAGAGGGACGGATGAATTTCTAGACATGATTTCCCCACTTGTTAGCTATCTCAATCATCAGAATTAATCAATACCGGAACCTCATCTTTATCAGCCAGGAAGCAGAACACCATGAAATTAATTCGTGTCTTGCACCACACAAGCCCAGAGCCTTGCGGGAGCTGCTGTCATTGCCAACTGCAGTGCTTCAGTTCTGCTCCCCCGTCCCATTCACTAATTCACAATGAGAGCGTGGAAGCTTAATATTCCTAAATTTCACCCAAAGTAGCACTGCAGTTGAAGGTCTGATGTTACATTCGGTGAGGTACTTGTATCCAAATTTGATCCAATTTGATCCAAAGCACAGACAGGCTATCAGAGAGCAAGTGTAACAAGAAATCACAGCGCACAAGGAAGCTGCCAGCACTTTAGGGAGGGAAAAAAAGCATCAAGGCTCACCAAACTGTCCCAGCTCGCAGGGCCTGAGACACATAGTTAGCTTTGTCAAGGTCCTTTGTAAAGACTGCTGCTGCCAGACCATACTTGGAGTCGTTTGCTCTCTCAATTACTTCCTCAATTGTTTTGAACTTCAGAATCTGCATGACAGGCCCAAATATCTGCAAGACCCAAACAGAGCAAGTGAAAAAGTGTGAAGTGGTCCCAGGAGAGGCTGTGGTTGATGCTGGAGCTGTGTGCGTATGTTGGAAGTTGCACAGGACACTACATTCAAAGTATCAGTGTGTCACCTCCCATATCATGAAGCACCCAGCATGTAATTTGGAGGGAATTTTGCTGCGCTAACTTCCTAAAAAGCGCCAAGTTTCTCTTTCTATTCTCTTTTCCTGAACGTCCCGTGCTTTCAGACCTGATTCTTTCTCCACCAGCGGGTGCAAAGGGACAAAGAAGTGTGAAGCTGAGGGCAGGAAGGTGCCGCAGGTCTCACCTCTTCCCTGGCGATCGTCATGTTGTCCTGCACCTCTCCAAAGACAGTTGGCTGGATGAAGTAGCCTCTGTCTGCAGCAGGGCTGCCACCACACAGCAGCTTGGCTCCTTCCCGCTGCCCGGCACTGATGTAGCCAAGGATCTTCTTATACTGCTCTTCGTCCACCTAAGAGCCATCGGGACAGACAGATCAGCTCAGTGTTTGCTGGGGGAAAAAAAAAGGGTTCAACTGCAGCCCCTCCAGCACGCAGCTGGGCTCTGGCAGTTCCCAATTTCACTAGGTTGCCAAGCCAGCTTCAAAGGGAGATGAGGATTTTTAAGTGCCAGTTTCAAGGGGAGGTTTTGGAATAATCAGAACATTAATTAGCTTCTCCCTCCTGGTGGTAATGGGCACAGTTCAAAGGAGATGAACTGGGAGACTAGACGATACCTCTCGCCCTGACCTACTGATGCCCAGTGACTCAAAATCAGGATAATTTAATGAGATAACAGTTCCAGACATCTCCTGCTCTCACCTGAGGCCCCTGCTCCGTTTTAAAGTCAAACGGGTTTCCAACCACCCTGGACTTGGCCTTCTCAACGCTCCTCTCCACAAACTCTTGATATATATCTTCCTGGACGTATGTTCGGGATCCGGCACAGCAGCACTGCCCTTGGTTGAAGAAGAGGGCAAAGTGGGCTTGATCCACAGCCCAGTCCACTAAGATGGGGAAGAAGAGAAACAAAACCAGCCCAAGTCAGTAAGTGACTTTTTTTTGAACTATTATCATGCCAGCTACTGGAGCATCAGTGACACCAGGTCCTTTCTGATGGTATTTTCTATGCTTTGGTAGTTAGACACAGATTTAATCAGCATAAAGACCCATTAGAGTATCCCATAATGGACAAAAAAAATCTGATCTGAGGTGAATTCTAGTTCTTATTTGAAATTAACAGATATTAAAGATGAGTTAGTTTGGATCTAGCAGAATTTCCTTCCTTACTAAGGCATTTGGTTCATCCAGATCAAAAATGAACTTATATGCAAGAGGTGAGAGAACCAGAACTGCGTAACAATAAAAAAGGGGAGGTAAGCACTAAGAGAAGTAAAACAAAACGGAAAAAGCTGAAGGATGATACAGAAACAATTCTCATTTGCTGATAACTGAGCTTCTCCCCAGTCCTGGGAAAGAAGTGGGAGTGAAGAAGTCCTGCTACACAAACACGGCAGCTGCAGCAGGAGGCACAGAGACTTCACGGAGAGAAACCAGCCAGGTGGTGTCAGAGCTGGGGACACACGATACAGGAGAGGTTTCTTTCTCCCTCCAGCTCTGCTTGCAGAAAGCCAGCGCGAAACGAACAGACCAAACACTCCGCCAGCAGGTGCTTACTGTCGGCATCAGACATGATGATGTTTGGACTCTTCCCTCCGAGCTCCAGCGTCACCCGCTTCAGGTTACTCTCTGCTGCAGCCTTCTGGATCAGGTGCCCAACCTGCAGCAGGACAAGAGGCGTTAGGGACTGCCCCCAGCCCACATAACACCCGGCAGGGCGGCTGGTTTTAGGTCCCAGTCAGCAGTTTAGCAGTAATCCCTTCACGGTCAGGGCTTTACGGGAAGTCCTCCTAGAGTTTCACCTCCAGCACAAAGCAGATCGAGGAAGACAATAGGAAATACTCTAAAGAAAGCACCTGAAAAGAGTCTTAGGCAAAGGAAAATTCAACGCCACGCTGTAAAGGCAGCTGCATTTCTTGAAGGAAGTTGTAGAAGGCAACACACCTCCGGTATTCGTACAAAAGAAGCCATACAGGAATGAGATGATCTTTATGTTGATCTTTATGTCCCAAGGGCTTAAAGGTAAAGGCTCCCCCTCACCTCTGTGGAGCCCGTGAAGGCCACTTTATCTACGTCCATGTGGGAAGAGATGGCAGCCCCCGCAGTGGGCCCGTAGCCGGGGATGATGTTCACCACGCCTGGGGGGAATCCGGCCTGCAGGTTCACAGCAGGAGAGGGCAACGTTATTCCTTCCGTAAATCAAGGATTTCACCCACATTCAGCTGTCGGTAACGCTCTGATATGCCTCCCACAAAGAACAGAGCCTTTCCTAGCTCATTTCTTTTCCCAGGTCTTCAGCTTTAACGCTTAATTTCCAAGAAGCAGGACAATTCCTCACCCCACCCTGCACCCTAAACATGGCTGGGAGCTCTATATTATTTCAGCTTTTATTTTAGCACATATTTGAGCTTTCTAATCACCCTGAAGTTTATTTAACTGAACCTCGGAGTCCCTCCCTAAATCAACGAGGACGTTCTCTGCACATGCATTAATGAAGATGAAGGTGTTTGAATGCTGTGGGTTTTTTTTTACTGACCCAAACTCTAAGATACCCAAACCCTAAGATATCCAAGGCAATCTGGCATTTCTCCAGACCAGACAGCCCTCTTCTGTTCCTGTCACATTACCCCCAACTCCAGCAGTTCTGGCGAGTCGGCTGATGGAAACCCAGCCCTTCCCTCACCTCCTTGATCAGGTTTGCTACGTAGAGGGCACTCAGGGGGGTTTGCTCCGCCACTTTCATCACGATCACGTTCCCAGTAGCCAGGGCAGGCCCCAGTTTCCACGCCTGCATCAACAGCGGGAAGTTCCACTGGAAAAGAAGAAATTTGCTGAGCTTGCAGGTTCCAATTACCGAGCTTTATTCAAATCTGCAGGTGCAGCACCTATGGAAGCAGCCTCTGAACCTTCCCTAGCTGCGGTTTTTGGCTCCTTTTCAGGCACTGTCTTCTGCTTGCCCAGGAAAACTGTACTGACATGTGAAGCCTCTCAGTACCACTGCGAAACCACAGCTTTTTTGGAATTAATCCTTTACCCTCCATTTAGCCATTAATTTTTTTTTTCATGTTTTGAAAGAAACCCTTTGTAATGCCAGGGCAGCGCTCGCAGACCGGTGAGGCATTTCCATTCAGCTCTTGTGCAATGCAGACACAAAACCTGTGCAAACACAGCGTGCAACAACCAGAACGTGGCTGCTCCTACAAGCAGGTATCACCCTCCATGGATCGTTGCATCCACGGGGCCTTGCTGTTGCCAAACCTCGTTGCCCTGCTTGCTGCCAGTTCCAGAAACAAGACCAGTTACATAAAACTGAGTTTTGCATGCTAGTTCTCTATTTCCTCATCACACAGACTACCACCTAGCATTAAAAACAGAAGTCTAAACTTAACTGTGGCTCTGAGATAATAAAGGGGCTAATTTTTATTTATTTATTTTTGCAGCTGATACAAAATAAATCTTACCCATACCCCAAGAAATCAACAAGTAGGTCTGTGCTGCCAGAGCAAAGTAGCAGCCCTCCCAGCTGGAGCGAGGATCACGTTATTTTTAGCATTGGAAGGAAGCAGCGCTTCAAACAGCCTTGCATTTTAAGATACCTCCTCGTTGTAACACTCAGTTCCTGACATTTTTCAGGACCTATTTTACTGACCGGGATTATCTGTCCACAGACTCCCACGGGCTCATGTCTCGTGTAGCAGAAGAAGTCCCCGTCTAAAGGGATGGTTTTGCCGTGGAATTTATCAGCCCAGCCTGCAAAGTACCTGGCAACAAGAAAGTTTTGCTCACTGAATTGAAAAACAGAAAACAAGAAAGATTCCCCCCTGCTGTTTGCTTTCCTCCCTTCTTCTGTCACTTCATACAGCGCACGCTAATGCAGGTATTTCCCAGGAAGGTGATTTTAAGAGTGGACAGTAAGTGCAAACTTTCATCTCGCATGTTTGCCAGCGATTTGTATGGCATCTGGTGTGTCAGTCCTGCACCCGACCAAAGCTTACTCCATTTGTGTAAGTTCTGCATGTGGTCAGAGAGCAACAGACGCAGAACAAGAGCCCTTTGGAAAAAATCTCAGGAAGAAAATTCCTTTTGTTTGTACTTAACCAAAAAAAAAAAAAGGTAAGAAAGAGATGGAAACAGATTGAAATGGCCAGATAATACCAAGGGGTCGAAACCAGCCTGAATCAGAGGCATCAGAGGCTCAGCTTCCACAGGCAGCCGAGCAGGAGTGTGGGGCACAAAGCGACCACGCTGTCAGTACAGCTTCTGCGCCTACCTGAGACATTTGACCACCATGTCCAGATCCACCAGGTAGGAGATGGAGTAGGGTTTGCCATTATCCAGAGTTTCCAGCGCCTACAAAAGACATTGAGATTGCCTGAAGCACGGGATGGGAAAAAAATCACGTCCAGATTTCGATTTGATTCTCAAGACCCAAGACTACCTCCCAAGACCACCTCCCTGTCCCCTGCAGCTGTGGCTGACGTCCTCGCTGCACTGATGGGCGCCCACCACCCGTCTCTGCCCCGGCTGAGGGCCCACGGAGCGCGATACGCACCGCCAGGTAAGCCCGGTCCCTCTCAATCAGGTCAGCCAGGCGATTCAGCAGCTTCCCGCGGTGAGAAGCATCCATCCTCCTCCAGGGCGAGCCCAGCTGGAAAGCTGCCCTGGCTGCCTTAACAGCCTTGTCCACATCGGCCTGTAGAGGAGCCCAGGAAAGGTGGGTGAGGAAGAAGCAACCAGCTCCTGCCTCCCTCTCCCAGCACAGCTGATGTCCTCCCTGGGCTCCAGGAGGAAACACCACCTGCGCCTCTTATTTCAGCTATGTGGAGTGCAAATATTGACGTTATTCCTGCAATATCCTCTGCTGGGTTAATATTTTCATCATAGAACGAGGCAAGGAAAGAGCTCTAGAAGTCTGCTTTGACACTCTTTCAGGGTTTGACTTCACCAGCACAGTCTAAAGCACTTTTTTCCTTGATCAAGTGTCTCTAATCCCTCATTTTGTCCAGTCGGGACATTAATTTGGTTTTAGTTGTTCTTCTGTTCTGGCTTGCTGTAATGGTCTCGCCAAGACAAGCCGCTGTGCCATGGGCGAGCAAACAACAAAGGGTTCCCTCACTCACCCCTCCCCTGGGGAATACAGACGAGTTTCCAGCCTGGAGGATGAGCCCCAAATTGCTGGGAAACAAAACCTTGCTCTGCCACAGACTCCCAGGAGGGCCTTGCATAGAGCACAGGGCAATTATACGGCTGCTCCCAACCCTTTCTCTTTCATTTCTTAACTCCCCCGGGCTGGGGACAGTCTCCCACTCCATGTGTGCAGCACGGGGAGGCCGTTCAGGCACCACTGCCCTTCTGCCTCCTCTCCTGCCGTGACTCTGGGTCACGCTCCCACCACAGCAAGGGGCTCAGCGTTCACCCCTGCCTGGCCCAGCAGCTCCCACCCACGGCTGCTCCTCCACAGCCCAGGCTCCACTCCGCTCTGTCTGCTCCTCCCCACCCTTTCCAGTCCCAGCTTGCCACTGGGAAGAGGCAAAGCCGGAGGGTTTTGTGAGAGCCGTGCTGGGGAAGGACAGCAGCAGCCCTGCACGTGGCATCGGTGCAGGTCAGCCGCTCCACGATCCCTGCGTGCTGCAAACAAACAGATCTCAGAGGGATTATTTACCTTATCACCCTCGGCAACCTGGCAGATAACTTCTCCTGTCGCGGGGTTGATAGTTGGGAAGGTTTTCTTACTGACTGCATCGTGCCACTCATTATTTATGAAAATCTGGAAGGAAGGCAGCAAAGCAGGGTCATGCCTCGGAGGCAAACCGAGGGGAATCACTGGGAGCTTTCATTTGTTTGCTGGCTTCCCAGCAGGCTGCTTAATTCAAGGGGCTCAGCTTGCGGGGGCTCCAAAACCACACGGATCTGGAGGCGATGTTCTGGCCCAGACGGAACAGCAGCTGCCAGCCAACAAAAAGGATCCACACCGCTGCAGTTCCCCTCTCACCGGGTCCTTCCAAAGCCCTGGGGAGCCTCGGGCAGCGGCACCGAGCCCATTTCACCCGCGGTACCGGGGCTGCATTGCCCCCAGCAGCCGGTGCCGGGCAGCCCGGGGAGCTGCGGGGACTTTGCTCGGGCACGGCCGGGCCCGGGGCAGCGGGGTCGGCCTGGGGCGGGCCTGTTCTCGCCGAGCTCCGAGCCACGGCCGCGGGGAAGGAGCGCCCAGCCCGTGTCGCGACACCCACCTATATCGGGACAACCACCCATATCGGGACACCCACCCATCTGTGTCGGGACGCCGGCCCAGCCACATAGGGACACCCACCTATGTCGGGACACCCCCAGCCGTGTCGGGACACCCCCCTATGTCGGGACACCCCCCCAGCCATACGAGACACCCACTTACATCGGGACACCCCCAGCCGTGTCGTGACAGCCCCCCACCTTCCCCCCAGCCTGCCCGCCCCCCTAGGCCGACCCTACCTTGTTGTAGGCGATCTCGGGGCGCGGGTTGGGCGCGGGGATGGGCGAGGCGGCGGCGGCGGCCGAGAGCGGAGCCCCCGGGCGGGCCGGGCCCCGGCAGAGCCGGGAGGAGCGCAGCAACAGCCGCAGCATCGCCGCCACCGCCAGCACCGCGTACGCCACGCGCCACGCCCCCTTTGCGTGGCCACGCCCCCCTCCCGTTCATCACCACGCCCCTTTCCATTCATAACCGCGCCCCCTTTCATTCATAACCACGCCCCCCTCGTTCATAACCACGCCCCCTCCATTCATCACCACGCCCCCGCCAATCATAACACGCCCTCTCGCCTCGCCCCGCCCCCCCCCGCACGTGCAGCGCGTGGCACGCGGCGCGGCCGCCCCGAGGTTGTGGCCGCTCCGGGCGCTCCCCCCCCACCGGGTCCCGGCGGCTCCAGCCCAGCCCCGTTCGTGGGTTTCGCACCGAGGGGACGTCCCCGGGGAGCCGCAGGCTCCGAGGCTCGGGCTGGGACCCCGCTCGCTGCAGGATGAGGCGGCGGGAGGTGTAAAGGCAGCTGCAGGCTCCCCGAGTCTCCCTTCAGAGCCCAGCGCCTGGGGGAGGTCGGGTTTCATCCTGCGGCTCCAGCAGGCGCAGCTCAGGTTGCAAAGGCTCCCCTGCAGCCACATGGTCTTGGTGCTCTCCTGCTGCTCCCCTTGTTCCCCTGGCAGCAGGGATGCTGAAATAAGGTGGTTTTGTGGAATTGGGCTGTGGGAGTGCGCCCGTGCTGGAGGAGCCAGCAGCAGGAATCGCCACCCACGCGTCAGTGCAAGGACGCTGCCAGGCCAGCGGGCAGCTCAGAAGTGGCAGACGCCACCATCTCACCATCCCCAGCAGAGCTTCCAACCAGAGCAAAATGGGCAGAGGATACCGAAGAGTTGAACTTTTTAATCTGGTGAATTCCAAGAATTATGTCCAGCACTTGAATTAATACCAGAGAACATGAAAAGAGCCCAGGAATTACCACGATCATAAGCCCCCAGTCCTCCCTGCTGCTGGTCCATGTGGAGCACTGAAAGCCCCCACTGGTCTACGTCACCCCTGATCCTCAGGGAAACCCAGAGAGATCCACCACAGCCCTGGGGCCATGGAGTCCTCCCCGTTCCTCCCAGCTCCAGGGGCTCCCCAGAAGCCAGAGTCCTCCAGGAGTTCCCCACCACTGGAGCCCCAGCACCCACGGGCTGCTGGAGATGTGCTGAAGGAGAGAGGCTCTGCTCCATTGCTCCATCTTCATTCCCAAACCCAGCACTCTCACCCCTGGCCCCGCTCTCCCCACTGCAAGGCTCCGTGCCTGCAGCCTCATGACCCAGGGATGGAATTTGCCCCACAGCTATTGAGCCCATGGCAATAAAGGCACTGAGCCAGATAACAGAAATGCCTCTGAAATTCAAAAGCTCCCAGGCTGCAGATAACACGACCCCTCCCACGCCAGAGGGGCTGGTTTGGTCTCACATCCAGGGCTCCCCAGCGCTGTCTCAGCTCTGTTTTGGAGCGTGCTGTCCTGCGGGGCACACGGGACCTTCAGCCAGATGTGGGACCTTCAGCTGGACGTGGGGCTCGGGCCTGGGCTGCGATGTTCTGCTCCAGAGACCTGTGTGAGAGTGAAATCCACGCCCATGCAGGGCAAGGAAGGAGCTGCAGGAGCAGGGAAGCACGGCAGCAAATGCCCCAGCTCCTTCCAAACGCCCTATCCTCGTTGGGGATCCCAGAGCAATCAGGACAAACCACCCCTTAGGCTCTTTGGCCCCAGGCTGCAATGCCTGTGTGACATTCCTGCTGTGGTCCTCTTGTCCCCAAAAGGCGGGTGTCCCCCTGCTGCTTTATCTGGGCCACAGGAGGATCAGCTGAGAGGTGTACGTGCCTGCTCACCTGGCTAGCCTGATCCACGGCCTGCCCAGTCAGCATCGGAGACACGGCTCTGGCTCTGGCACTCTGCCTGCTGGAAGGGGACGAGACACATTAAACCCTTCTCTGTCCTCCCCTAGCTCTTCCCCAGCCGTGACAGTGCAGCCACAGGCCAGCTGTTTCAGCCAGAGACACTCATGTTTGCTCAGAGAGAGGCTGAGCTTTGCTGTGCTCCCCTCCAGAAGCTCTCCCTGGGGAACTGGGAGCATGGGCAGCCTCTGGGACCTGAGCGTTCCCATGCAGGGCACGGCAGGATCAGCCCAGGCTGATTTCATCTTGCAGGGACAAATTTCATCTTGCAGGGACAAACCCTGCCCCGCAGTGCCAGCTGGCCCTTTCCCTTGGCCCTTGCCCAGCCTGGGAGTGCTCTGACAGCCCTTGGCTGGGCCTGCTCAGCTGTTTAAGGCCCCACTGCTGTTATCTTTCCTCTGCAGGCAGCAGCACCCCACCCCTGGCCTCCTCCCCCAGCCTTTAAAATGTCCTTCCACCGCTGACAGGGCAAGGGCGATGCCAAGGGAAAAAGCAGTGGGATGGACGGGGAGAAGGCAGAGATGAGAGGGACGAGGGGGGCTCCACCACAAGCCCAGGGCATGGAGGAGGGACAGAGCAGCAGCCCTGGGGCTTGAAGACCTGGGAACTCTCCCCCAGGTGTGACGATGAGTGTCTGGAGGAAGGGCGAGGAGATGTGCTCCTCTCAGCACTCCCAAACCACCTGCAGCCTGCTTCCTCTCCTCCGTCTTCTCGGGGATTAGCTGCTAAGCACCCTGACACGCTGGTTTTTGCTGCGTGAGCACAAGGAAACGTTTCTGAAAGGCTCAGCAGCAGGCGGATTGTGTTTTTTTGGCAGTTACAAGGCAGTTAAGTAACCCACTCGCATTCGATAATGTCACCAGAGTATGCTAAGAGCCCAATCTGGGCAGCAACTCGAGGAGAGCGATGTTTGCTTTCATGACACGCTCCGGGAATGATTACTTACGACACCACTCCCAGCAAATCTGTTTGGAACACGAGCCAGCCCAGAGCCACAGGCACACTGAGCCACCCTGCGTCCACCAGCAGCACTGGGAAGTGGCAGCACAGAGAAATCAGTTAGCAGAGCCCGGGCAGCTGGGCTTTTGCACGTTTTTTGGTAGCTGCTTTCTGCCTCCTCACCACCACACCAGAAAGAACCAAGGTCCCTCCGTTCTGAGGACTCAGGGCTGCAGCAGCACCCGCTACGTTCGGGAGAGCTCAGGGCCAAAGTCCAAGCAGCATCCCAGAGCCTGCTCTGCCTGATCACACGCTTATCTCCGAGCAGGGATAAATTGTTTGCTGCAGGGACAGCCCCTGCCGGGAGAGCAGGCTAAGAGAACAAAAACGAGGAAATGTGGAGCATGCCAGCAACTCCCTGCCCTACCCAAGGGTCATCCCCAGCCAGTGCACCGGGAGGAACTGTTAAAAAGAGCATTAACTCGGTGTTAACTCGGCCTTTCCCTTCCAGAGACAGCCAGAGGAGTGAACAAGCACTGGGCTGGCAGCACAGGACTGAGAAGTCCCAATTTCTGGGGCTCCATCAGCGTTGGTGGCAGTGCTTTTGGGGGAGCAGCCCCATTGATTGCAGCTGGCCTGGCAAGAACCTGCTCATCTGGGAAGGGAGTGCCAGCTTCTGGAACTGCTGTTTCCTAGGATATGAACTCCGTACCAAGCAATTTCTCCAAGCCACAGGACTCTGAGCGCCAAGTGTCTGATGTGATTAGGAATGCAAAGGCTCTTAGAGGCATGCCACGACCCTGGTGTAAGGGAGCAAAGCTGCTGTAGGAAGGAAGATGCCTCACCTTCAGGTCTAGAAGAGGTCGCAGAGTCCACCTGGGCTGGGAAATCAGCAAAACTCCACTGGCCTTCCAAGATCCTTTCCAGCTTGCAGTAAAGACCCTGGGCCATCCCCAAGAGGCCGCTGAGGGAAGCGATGGGGGGGATCTGGAGCATGGAGGCAGCCCCAGGACACGGCCAGGTGCCACAGCTCCTGCTGAGGAACGGCCCCTGCCTGGCCCAGGTGCTGTAGCGCCGTGCAGAAGGCTTTGCAGCAGGGAGGCTCTCGAACACACGGAATCCTTCTTTGATGGCAAAGTCCCAGGCCAGGTCTGCCACGAACTCTGCGTGCTCTGGGCGGCTTTCACCTGGGGCTGGCCTCCCTGGGGACAGGAGAAGAATAAGACACCCGTGTGACACAGCCACATCTCAAATAGAGCCACGTGTCCTCGTCCATGCCACCACAGAAGGACTCAGGGAGATTCTTCTCCAAGGAATTTGAAAATAGCATCTTTTTCTCTGATAAAAACTCCCCAGGCCAGACCTGAGGTATGCAGATAAACAGCACCGAGAGCCCCCAGCACCTCCCTGCTTCCCAACTGCTCTAAGGCTGGGGCTTCCTTCAGAAGTCTGAGAGCTCCACCTGTAGGACACGTCCCTGAGCTCCGGCCTCTGCTCAGTCCTCGCAAGAAAGAAGCGAGCACCCAACAACCTCTGATCAGCACAAAAAGCAAACACAGACCTTGCATCCACCAAAAAAAGCTGCAGCAGGGGAAGCGCCCTCTGTCTGCTCCCCTTTGGACCTTTTTAATGTTTGCGGGACACGACTGGACCACCAAACGTGCTATCCTCAAAGCACAAGGCTGCCTTGCTCTCCTGCTGACCCAGCAACCTCCCAGGGACACCAGGCTTTGCTTTACTGCCCGAAATTTCAGAAACCTGCACAGAACTGGGCTGCATGGTTGGGCTCCTCACCTTCCAGTGAGCTTTTGTAGTGTCCCTGCAGCACTGCGGCCAGTCGGAAGAAGGCAAAGGCCATGTAGAAATGAAAGTTCACGGGCAGCTCCACTCCCCTGTGGCCGCAGTACATCTGGCAGTACTCCTCTGCAGTGGGGACCCCCAGGTGCCCCCGATCCCACTGCGCCGAGCCTGGAAGACACGAGGGGCAAAACGAGTCAGCAGGCAGCGGGCAGCTCGGCGCTTCCTAGGGGAACCAGGAGCCTTGTGGCAGAGCCCTGCAGGGGCTGCAGTGAGAGGGAGAAGAATCCAGACTGAGTTTTGAACATGGTTCTGCTCCCTGACAACGCTCTGCGTGCAGGACCACGGGGCCAGCACCAAGCAGGATTTGTGGAGTGAGCAGCAGGGCTCACACCAGGGGCATTTCCTTAGCACACGGGCAGCAGGCAGGAGACAAACTGGGGACGGGGTGATTGTGGCACAGGGATCTGCACGTGCAGAAAAATGCTCTGCCCTGGAGGAACTTAGGGGTCTTCGGAGAAAGGGCAGAGCAGGGAATGTGGTACAAGACCCACAGCCCTTCTGAACTGCAATGAGCCAACTGTCAGCTGAGCTCTCTAAGGGCAGGAGCTAATCTGTTTCAGAACTCTGGTTCCTCTCTGTGTGTCAAATGTGCCTTTGCCCTTCTCTGTACCTCTCGGTGTGTTAAAGTGAGGTGGCAGGAAGAAGGCCATACAGTTATTCGCCAAATCGGAGATGGGATCTCCTAGAGTTGAAAGCTTCCAGCCAAGGACAGCAAAGACTTCTGGCCTGTCTGGGTGAAAGACCAGGTTGTCCACCCTGCATCAGAGGGAGAAAGAGATCAGAAAAGTCTCAAGAGGGAGAAAAAAAAATCCCAGGGCTCAGCAGCAGTGTGTACCTTCCAGTGCTCTTCGCTCTGTGCAAAAATTGCTGAGTCCTCTGAGAGGTTATGCAAGTGAAATACAATTTCTGCAAGCACAGGTCAGGGAGGACAGAGATTACTCAACAGTGAGCTCCCTGGTTAATGGTGAACTGAACTGCACTTTGAAGAACGAAACCCAGCTATGTGGGGCCTTGGATCATGAACATGTTCCAGGACAGGCTGGCTAAAAAGCAAAGCTGGCAAGTCCCCGTCCAGGGAGATCTTCTGGGCACTTTAAGGGCATGTGGTAACTCGAGGCCCTGCCCTGTCGTGTCCTGCAGTTTGTGTGTAGGACAGCCTTCAACAATTTGACCCCCAGGAGAGGGCAGCAGCCCACTGAGAACAAAATCAGTCATCAGTAATCCTGCCAAGGTGCAGAGAGCACCTCTGACCCCAGCCACACCGCTCCTGGATGACTTGATGTCTAAGACTGGCAGCAGGCAGGTTTTGCTGTACCTCCTGTGACACCCCAGCAGCTTCACAAAGTCTACAAACACCAAACAGCATTGCTACCTGCACCCGCACTGAGTTCTGAATATTGCAGGCACAGTTTGTGATTCCCCAGCATTCGAGCAGCGTTTGTGCTGTCAGTTTCTGTCCCCAGTTTTCCTGGGAGAGGATCAGCAGGGGGAAAATACGGGAGCACTTTTGCTCCCCCTCTGCCACCTAGGAGGTGTTCCACAGAAATGCCATCAGCCAAGCAGTACCTGAAGTCACCGTGCACGACTGTCACCTCCTGAGAGTCAGGAAAATGCAGAGGCAGCCACTTGATGAGCCTCTCCATGGCTGGAATGACATGGGTTTCCACAGCTCGATACTGCTTTGTCCAGGAATCAACTTGCTGCTGAATGTAATTACCTGTAACGAGGGAACGAAGGCTCTCAGGGAAAAGAACGCGTACAAGGAGCTTTCAGAAGAGATATATAAAAGAAACGTGCTGAAACAGTCCAACAGCTAAGAAGGTCTCAGTCTAGCACTCTGAGAGAAGCTACAAGAGTTTAATTGTGATTCCCATACATTCATAACCGGGCACTGGATTTGATATTCTGGTAGAAATAACCAAATCCTGGCCAAAATTTAACTTCTCCACCAACTCTGAGAAGCTGAGGTAGCCCTGCAGGCAGCCTGGAGGAGCTGAGCAGAGTTTTGTGTGCTCAGAGATAGCAGCAAACAAGTCACTCCTACAGCTTCTGCAGCTCTTGCTGGTGGCAGGAAGCTCTGGGGGCTATGAACAGGAAACACAGACCTGGAGAATTTCAAGCAGCTTTCCACACACCCTCCAAGAGGCCTGGGGATTCAGACACTCTTCTGCACACCTTTGCTTTCCCCAGGTCTGGTCCAAGTCCTGTACTTGAGCCTGTCCCTTGAAATGCTGCTACACAGGAAGAGAAAACAGTGACAGGGACACAAAGCCTTCTCTCACCACGCTCCCCGTCGTCCTGCAGCCGGGCTGCTCCGAGGTCTACGCTGTGGATTTTGGCGAGGACTCGGCTCATGGCAGCGTAGGCAGCCCCCCGCTGGCTGGGCAGCAGCGCTGGCAGGGAGGCGTCGCTGTAGATGTGGCCGGCGCAGTGCTCCATCAGGTAGAAAGGTGCCCCAAGGGTGCTGGGGAAGCAAAGTGGAACTGGTGTGTCCGAGGTTAATCCCACTACCTACCACCTGCAGGTCTCACCTGCACCAGGAAGAAGCCCCCAGGCCTTACCTGCACTCTGAGGGGAGGAGCAGCCTCAAGAGCACTGCTCCCTGTGCCCAACTCTGGCCTGGGCTCAAGCCTAACTCGTGCTGCCTGGTGGCACGTGGCTGTGGCACGATCAGTGCAGCCCCTCCAGCCCCCAGAAGCTGGCAGTTAGAAAAATCACCTCCTCACCCGAGCACACCGAGTCAGTGGGAAGCACTACAGCATTTTTACAGAGGAAGAGAGTATTTTGATTAATTGCTAAAATAAGGATGCGCCTAAAACAAGCCAAGAATGGGCAAACACTGATTAGATCAGTGCAATTTAGAAGTTGGGGCTGGGAGACACAGCAGCTCCCGGGGCAGATCCCAGCAGCTGGTTAGCAGCAGGCAGTGATGCTACCACAGAGCTGAGCACGGCAAACACCAGCACAGCCACGGGAAAGCTCCCCTCTTCTTGGGGGAATCCGGCTGAAGCTGTCAAGTGGGGAGGGAAAGCTGAGGGACAAGATTACCTGCTGTCCTCACAGAGAGCAAGTACAGTGGGAACAGGAACACCAGCCTCAGAGAGTGCCTTCAGAACCCTGCCAGGGCAAGTCAGAGAGCTGATTCAGCACAGAAAGGCATTAGGGAATCAATACTCCAACGGCACTGTTGTTAGGCAGATGCACAATATTAAAAAACGTCCTGTGCTCAGTGTTACATACACTAAAGTAAGGTGACTCGAGGTGGGGGAGAGAAGCACGCCAAAATCTTTGGCTCAGAGGCTCGAGACCAATCCAATACACTCTGGAAATCACAGGAAAATCGCCACAGACCTCCAAGAGTGCTGCTGCTCTGCTGCGGAGGCAGAGATCTCTGGCACAGCAAGCTGGTTTGGGACTGCAGTCTGTGCCAGTCAGCTGGCAGGAGGAGCAGAGCTGCCTTCTCACCTGTATTCTCTGCTGACAGCAGGGCCTGGGGGAAGCTGGCCGTCGGGGAGCTCCTTCTTCAGCACCAGCGAGCGACCTCCAAACCTGACGTAAAAGGTCCGGGCAGCCCGGCCACGGCCAAACTGCCGTAACACCAGAGGACCTGGAGAGATCAGAGCAGAGGGGCAGCAGACAGAAGCAATATCTGGGATTATTTCTCGCCACTTCTCCAGGTTTTACTTTCCCTTCCCATGCTTGGCTCTGGAAACTCATTTGCAGCAATCAGGAACCTACACTTTGCTCCTCAGCCACAGACATCTGCAGAGCACAGCAGCAGCTCACAGATGGACTCAGGTCAGGAATATTCCTGGCATCTCTTTGGCAACTTGCCCTCAACACCTCCCAAATAATGAAGTCCTAAAATGTTGTATCCCAGCCCAGCAGTGATGGATCACTGAAACCTGAGTAGCTGCAATGCCTGCTTGGAGTTCAGGAACCTCTCCTTAATATTATTTTCAATCCATCTGCCATGGGACAGAAAGAGCCAAAGGCTCCAGGATATGTGAGCATTCAGGCTGAAGAGCAAGAAGTGCTGCACTACCTGTTGCCTGGTCGCTGAAGACATTTTCAAGGTACTTTTGCAGACGATCTTTTGGAATCTCCGTGCTTGGTCTCACTGAGCAAGTATATGGCACAAAGCCTTGTAAAGGAAAGCCCAGATGGGTTTCCAGCTCTTTGAGTGCTGCTTCTAGATCATCGACCTGCAAGCAGGAGGGAGGGAGTTAGAAGATAAAATTGCCTAGGAAAGAAGGAGCTCTGCATGCTTGTGATGCATTTACCTGTGAGCCCAATGGCTCTGATTCACTGAGACACGCAGGAATTCAGTGATCAGCCTCATCCAGCACCAAGTGCCTTTACCAGCACTCGCTGAGCCTCCCACCTTGCTCTCTGTCCCCACGATGTACTTTTCACAGTGACATTGGCACTGTGAGCTTGGGCTGGGATACAAGCTGGAATTCCCCATGTGCCATCCCAGGGAGCTCTTCCCACCAGTCCCATTTCCCTTGTCCCAGTGGTCCCCTCACCCAAGTGAAACCCCTGTGCTCTCTATCTCCAAAGCCTGAGCGTTAACCATTGCCCAGGTGACAGATTCTTGAAGCCTCAGTTTCCAGAAATGTATTATTTAATAAATCATCCTGGAAGAATAAGGACAGGCTGAAACAAAAGGCTTGGCAACATGAGTCTGCCACTTTTCCATTTGGAAATCCTGGGCCACTCCAGTCAAACACAGCTGCTGGGCTTAGAAACCGTGCCCACAGCTCGACCTGGTTCCACTGCTTTGTACCTTCACTGTTTTGATGCCGAGCTGGGCTGCTGCTTGGAGGCTCTGGCTGCTGCTGTCGAGGAAGATGGATTCCTGAGGCTGAACGTCCAAGCGCTCCAGGCACAGCTTGTAGACACGAGGATCTGGCTTGCACTTCCCTTCCTGATGAGCTTCGACTACCTGTGGCGACAAGCAATGGGTTGTACACGCGCCTGCTGTGACCACAACGTCTGTGGAGGTCAGGAGGACAGCTACCAACCACACCGCAGCGATCTTCACAGCAGGAAGGTTATTGACCATCATCAGCTGCCCAAATTTGGATCCACAAATTACTCTTACATATACACAAAATATTCTTACATATATACGTGGGGTTTTGTGGGCATTAAGCAATGAATTTTCAGGTGCACTAGCACTGACTTCTTCACTGACTACTAATTGTACATCTGCTAATTGGTGCTGCTGGAAGCCTTTCCCTTGCTACCTGCAAAGGTAAAGAATTTCAGTTGCTGCTCTCTACAGACCTAGCTTCAGCAATGCATCTTGTAACCCACCCAGGCTTACCACATCGAAGTGCTGCTGGTCTAGGGGCAGAAAGCTCTCCCCGTTTGACAGACGGAAGCTGTTGCTCAGAAGAGCTGTCTTAAGGCCTTCTGCACGGATACACTGTACGGCTTCTGCCATTGTGGGGAGCTGTTTTATCATCTCACGTCTGATTAAGTTGGAGAGAAAAGAGTCCACTGGAACACAGACGTTTGCCTAGGAAACCAGAGAAACCCCCAAGAATGATAATTAGCCATAAATGGTTTTTGAGCAGGAAGGGAAATGAGAGCGGTTGGGTAGGTAGATTGCCCGATCATCTTATCTTGCTGCCCCGCTTCCTCTGGCAGCAGAAGGCAGACAGTGAATCTCCCAGATAAATTGCTTAGACCAAATCTGGTTCTCAGATTACTAATTCTACAGAAGCAGCAGAGCTAAAGAGCTGATTTTGGCAAAGAGGAATAGGCTAAGACTGATCCTGTCATGGAATCAAGGCAGGTTAGAGATAAATACTGGATTACCGTTCAACAGGAGGGAAAGGAATCTGCATTTCAGACTCAGATGTTTCAAAAAGCCCTCATCAGGCTTCTACTGATCTTAAGAACCCTACTCAGAGACCACTGTCTCCATCTGTCAGCATGTTCATGCATGAACTAGCAGCAGAAGCCTTTCAGCTGGTCTTTGATTCTCTGATTTCTCATCTTAGATGATCCCAGAGGTGTCTTCAGATCAGCAAGCTATGAAATATGGAGGAGGAGGCTGGTGGAAGTGAAGGCAAGTTCTGCTCACCATCCTGCCTGGGTAGCAGAACGATAACGGCAGTGAGAAGCCTGCCCTGATCAGACAGCAATGCTTCCCAGGTGGTGAATCCAAACCCTTCCTTGAAGGATTTATTTTAAAAGCTCCCCTTTCCTTTCTGAACCACCAGGTTCCCACATTGCAGAACCCATTTCCCTGCAGTCAGGAAGCACAAAGAGAGGAAGAGGGCTGGCTGGCTTACAATCTCAAAGCACTGCTGTCCCAGCTCCTGCAAGAACTCCACAGTCGTCAGCTCTCCTCTTGAGTACTTGAGAGAGGGACTATTTTCCCCTCCAGAGGTTACAGCTTGTTGGATGGTGCCAGCTGGAATACAATTCTGGGCCTCCCAGTCTATGTAAAGAAAAGAAAGCCAGGAAAGATCACATATGGCATCATCAGAACTGGGAAACTCGCTTCAAATCCCTCTGCAACCCTGAAACCTGACAGATAAGACTAATGAGAACCGATGTGATGGGCTGAGATAATTTACCTAGACACAGAGATAAGAGGTTTAGCATTTCCCCAGCCAAAGCACCCCGTCTTTATTTTTGGTGTGGTACCCTTGGGGTGAAAACACAGCTCTTTGTGTCCTGCAGGGCAGTGCCAACGTTAGGTGCTATCAACCAGTGCCATTACAGGGCCAATTTATCACCAGAAGTGGCCTGGCCCTGGCCTGGAGATGTCAACACGGTTGCCAGCTGCTGCCAGTTCTAGCGCTTCTGATGGCGCAATCGGGAACGCGGCACAGCGAGCGGTGACCATCGCAGCCTCTGCAGCTTCTCCAACATCTCACCCGCTGCAGAGCCGACCGCCAGTGCCATGTGAAGCGGATTTTACCTACACGCAGGGGAACGAGAATACTGGATGAGAAATGAGAGCACGCACCCGCGGCCGTCCTGTGCGGGGCCGGGAGGAGCACCCCGCTCGCGTCCAAGACCACGGCTCTGTAAGGGCTCCGGCCACATCGCATCCACCGGGCTGAGGCAGTGTGTGGCGGGGCCACGGCCCAACGTGGGCAGGGGACACGGGCAGCGTGCCTCAGGAACATGTCCCGGCCCTGTGGAAACATCAAGGGGGTCACAGCGACGGCCGGGGCAGCGCCTGACACCCAGCGGGGCACTGAGAGGGAACCGGGGCTGAGCTGCAGGGCGCTAAGGGGCAGGCAGGAGGGGAAAGGACTGAGGCATTTGGGGGCGTTTGGAGGTGTTTCAGGGCGTTTCGGGGGTGCTTTGGGACATTTTGGGGCCGTTTTGTGGTGTTTGGGGGCGTTTTAGGGGCATTTTGAGATGTTTGGGGGCGTTTGGTGGGGCTTCGGGGCATTTTAGGGGAATTTTGAGGCGTTTGGAAGCAGTTTGGTCCGTTTTGTGGTGGTTTGGGGTGTTTTAGGGGCATTTTGAGGCATTCGGGGGCATTTTAGGGGCATTTTGAGGTGTTTGGGGACCCATTGGGCTGTTTTGTGGTGTTTGGGGGCCATTTTAGGGCCATTTTAGGCCATTTTGAGGTACTTCATGGTGTTTGGGAGCTTTTTAGAGGCATTTAGGGCCATTTTGGAGCACCTTGTGGTGTTTTGGGGGCATTTTGGGCCGTTTTGGGGCACCTTGTGGTGGTTTGGGGGGCATTGTGGGCCTTTTTGAGGCATTTTGTAGTGTTTGGGGGCTTTGGGGCCATTTTGAGACACTCTGTGGTGTTTTGGGGGCCATTTTGGGGCACTTTGTGGCGTTTGGGAGCTTTGAGGCCATTTTGAGACACTTCATGTTGTTTTGGGGGTACGTTGGGGCCATTTTGGGGGCACCTTGTGGTGTTTTGTGGCTGTTTTGGAGCCATTTTAAAGCACTTTGGGCGACGAGGCCCAGCCCTGCGGCCTACCGCAGCCTGTAGCTGGGGGGCGGGCAGGATTAACAGCCCCAGCCTCTCACAGCAAGCAGCCAACACCCCCCAATCCCCAAATCCTCCCCAAATCCCCACCTCCCCGGTGTTTGCACAGACCCAGGGCCGAGAACCGGGGGGCGACAACCGCCGCCCCTCACCCCCTCCCCCCTCCCCCCCATAGTCCGGGCATTGCCAGTCCCCGGCTCTGGCTTCACCCCCGCGCCACCTCTCGCGAGAACTCACCGCCAAACCTCGCGAGAACCACGCCAACCCCCTCGCGGCGAGCCCCCCTCTCACCACCCGGCCCCGCCCACTCGTGACGTCATCACGCCGGCGTGACCCGGCGGGGTCAGAGGGGAGAGGTGCGCGAGGCGGAAGCGGCGCCTCAGAGCTCCCGGTGGCGGCGGCGGAGGCGGAGGAAGAAGAGGAGGCGGCGGCGGGGCCGGGCGGGGCCGTGCCGGGCCCACCCATGAGCGTGTCGCTGGTGGTGATCCGCCTCGAGCTGGGCGAGCACTCGCCGCTGCCCGCCGGCTTCGCCTACAGCGCGGCCGGTGAGTGCGGCCTGCTCCCGGTAGGGCCTGTACCGGGAGCTAGGCCTTGACGCCTCCTCTTCCCCCCCCCCCCCCCTCACAGCTCCCGACATGGCGGCGGACAGCAGCGGCGCGGCCCCGGCCTGCCTGCAAGGGAAGGGCCCCGGAGAGCGGGCGGCCATCCTGCACCAGCACCTGGGCCGCAGGGAGCTCACCGATGTCATCATCGAGACCATCCGGCCGCGGGCAGGTACGGGGGGGGGGGTGCCCGGTGCCGGCAGGAGCCTGGTGCTGCCCGTGGGGTGCTCCCCGGTGGGGCCTGGTATTTAGAGGGGGGGCTGCAGGGGGTTGGTTGGGTTTTGGGGGGGTTTAAGGGCAGGAGTGCCTGGTCACGGCAGTGCCCGGGTCGTAGCGGTGTCCCTGATGCCCCAAAAGCAGTGCAGGAGGAGCTGACACCACGGTGCTCGCCTTGCTTGTGCTTGGCAAACCTGTCCAGGTTGCTCTGTGTTGGTAATGGCAGCTGGCAGGATTTAACCTGGCACTGAGCAGACCCTGCCTGTCAGGGTTTAACCCGGCACAGGTCAGAACTCGCGCGCCAGGGTCCTGCTACGGACTCTCACTGGACTTTTGGCAGCTCCCAAGTTTTCCCCAGAACCAAAAAGCTGAGCTGGGTCTCGTTCCGCCACCTTCCAGGGGCACAGTTTGACTCCTCACAGTTCGAGTTCTCAGTCTGGTTGCGTTCCCGAAGGCTGTGCTCAGAGAGCAGTGAGCATTTCTGGTGTGTGGTTAGTAATCTGAAAGCTTCTGGTTTGTAAAAGATGAACCAAAAGGTGCCGTGGAAGGAAGGAAATCTTCGGAGGCTGTATCTGCTGAGGACAAAACCAACCCCGAGGAGCAGAGCAAAGAGCGTGAGGCTGCACCGGACTCGCCTTCCAAGCAGCTCCCTGACCAGATCTCCTTCTTCAGCGGGAATCCATCAGTTGAAATCGTTCACGGCATCATGCACCTGTACAAAACAAAGTAAGGATGCCTGACTCACGGCAGCTCCCTGGGAGCCACGCTCCTGAGCCGTGAGGCCAGCAGGAAGGGCGGGTCGGTCGCCCCGGGCTGTGGCAGGCAGGAAGGGTGACCCAAACCCACGGGCCTGGGGTGGTGCTGGAGCTCAGGGTTGGCTCAGGGCTGGCTGTAAGAAATGGGGTTCCCAAAAAAGGGAAAAAAGCAGTTTCTCAAGGGATCCTGCAGTTGAATTGTGGTCTGCAGGGTCTTGGCGGCAGGCCTGAGGAGCTCCCTGAAGCAGGAGGCTTCGTCCTGTGTTTCAGGGCTTATAATGCCACTCCCTTTCCTGGCAATCGCACGAGAAATTCCATTTCAGATCTGCCTGAGAGCTGTCAGGAGGTGCAAAATGAGCATTTGAAATGGGAACAAACATTGCTCGTTTGTTCTATGAGTAGTTCTGAGTATCTGTGGCTTGTCAGCTTCAATTGTTTTTCTCAAAAACAGCTGACAAGTTATTCCTGAAGCAGCCATTATTTATTGGAGCTGCTGTTTTAATCCTTTGCTAAGAAGTGAGAGTTCCCTGTGGGTATTTAGGACTCCCAACAGCCCCTTGCTTCTTTGTAACTGTTTACAAACGTGCAAAAGAGCGTTCAGGGTGACAACAGAACTATCCTAGCAGCCCCTGCTGTGGGAGGGGTGGTAAAAGCTGTGCCTTTGCCCCCCCTGGAGTGACGTGAGGCCGTGTAACCGTTCCCTTTGCAGCAAGATGACCTCCCTGAAGGAGGACGTCCGGCGCAGCGCCATGCTCTGCATCCTCACGGTCCCCGCCACCATGACCAGCCACGACCTGATGAAGTTTGTGGCTTCCTTCTACGACGTCATCGAGCACATGAAAATCATCCGGGACTCCACTCCCAACCAGTACATGGTGCTGATCAAGTTCAGCTCCCAGGTAAGAGCTGGAGGCCCCTGTGCCTCAGGAGGGCTCTACAGCTGCTGGGTGGCTTCGCTGGCCAGCTCCTAGCCAACCTCGTGCTTTATCCTCGGTGAAACAGCTCTGTCCTAAAGCCCAGCACCTCCCCGGGGCTGCTCACTGAGGTTCTTCCCACTCCCTGACCCACAGGGAAGCGTCTGCACGGTCTGTCCAGCCTATTTCTTGTCAGCAGGGGATTTAAAAGCTGTTAGGCATTACCTAGACGCCCCGTTCTCTGCCATCAGAGCACATTCAGGGTGGTGCGTTGTGCTGTGCTGAGCAGAAAGACCCCAGCCAGTGGGGTTTCGTTTCTGTTCTAGGAAAAATTTGGTCTGCTGAGGGGCTGTGCAGCAGGAAAAGGATGGTCTGACCCCAAAACTGAGGGCCTCGGGGATGCAGTATTTGTGTGCAAGCTGTGCTACCTGCAGTAGCTGTGAAGATGCATTTTGTGTGTCTCTTTATCCAATTTCAAATACCTAGCACTGAACAGCCTCAAAACCATAAACGAATCACCCTGAAATCCCTGCTAAGAAGAATTCCCTCAGCCCTGTTCCCCAGTGACCCCTAACGGCTGTCTGCAGGTAGCAAAAACAAATCTCCTGGGCTTTTAGTTATCTGCCTCACGTGACAAAGAGCAAGGGAATGTGGCATTCAGCTCTCACCGTTTGTGATTGTCTTCGAGGCAAAGGGTTTGGGGTGGTTACCCCCTGAAAATGGGTGACATTTGGTGGGGTTGGGTTTGGTTCTGCCTCTTCACAAGCGGCTCAGAGCCTGCTGGAGCTGCTACGAGTGAATGGATCCCTGCCCTCACTCAGCCTCTTCCTTTCCCTGACCCGAGTATCGGTGTCCTGCGATGTGGCCCTCTGAAATTCTTACAAAGAGACCAAATTTGCTTTGCAAATGCACTGAAACCGCTGACAGGGAGCGAAAGAGATGCTGAAGGGGAATCCGTTATTCCTGCTGAGTGCTCAGATGCTGGAGCTGCCTTCACGGCTCCGCGTCGCGTCCTCGGGTGGCAGCGCTGAGCCCAGCCCCGGGCTGAACTGATTCCCTGAGACCTGGTGGAGGGGAAAGCAGAGGACGCAGCAGATTTCTCCTTTCCCTTGGCTGTCTCAGCTGCAAGCCTTCCCCTTTTAACACCTTCCCTTGTGTGCCCAGGCTGATGCAGACAGCTTCTACATGGCGTGCAACGGCCGGCAGTTCAACTCCATCGAGGAGGACGTGTGCCAGCTGGTGTACGTGGAGCGTGCAGAGGTCTTCAAGTCCGAAGATGTAAGTTTTTTTTTGTTTTCCTTTCTTTTCCCCTGAACTTTGGAGGCTTAACGGAATTATTTATGCTGGACAGAACGCCGCAAGAAGCGCTTCACTGCTTCAATCCAGAGCTCGTTTCACGTTCCAGTGCTGTTCCTGCTTGGGAGAGTTTGTTTGGTGGCTCTGTAGGCTCCGTGCCTCGCTTCTGCAGCGTCTCTGACCTAACCCTGCCAGGTGCAGTGGTCTGGTGGATCCAGAAAACGTGGTGGGACAGCAGCAGCCGCACTGATCCTGCGCTGCTGTGAGGCTGTGCTCTGTGGAGCGCTGAATTGCCTTCTTTTCTGGTAAATTTCTAACTGCTTTAGAGACTCAGAGGATCACTTGGTTCTGTTTTTGTACCCCAGTGCCAGCAGTAGTGAGAGACGTTTGACTCTTCCTGTGTGGGTGCTTCATTTATGGTGACGGGAGGGTGCTGAGCAATTTGTTTCCCCTTGTTCTTTTGAAGGGGGCCAGCCTGCCCGTGATGGATCTGACCGAGCTGCCAAAATGCACAGTGTGCCTGGAGAGGATGGACGAGTCCGTGAACGGGATCCTCACCACGCTGTGTAACCACAGCTTTCACAGCCAGTGTCTGCAGCGGTGGGAGGACACCACGTAAGAGGCTTTTTTTTTTATTTCCACATCTAAAACCCTGCTCCGATTGTGGTGGCTCCGTGCTGACAAGACCAATTCCTCTCATCGAAGTGTGGGGGCTGGAATCGCTGCGAGTTCTGATGCTCTTTTCCTTCCCATTAAGGGACTCCCAGGGAGAAATCTCCCAGCCAAAAGTAATTGAGCGATGTTTCCTGTGAGCCTCACTGCTGAGGCAACGAGGCAGCTGTAAAGTCATGCAGATTGTTTTTAAAACGTTGTAGGATAAAAATAGGGGGACAAACAGCACTGCACGCGCACAGCCCTGTTTCGTGCAGCCTCCTGTGTCTGTTTGGGTGTTGGTTTCCTTGGCGTAGCTGAGGCTGCAGCACACACAGACGAGCACTGCTTGCTGCAGCCTGAAATCCTTTCGGGAACTTTTGGGAACGTGCAGGGCAGCAGCCTCGGCTCTCTCACTTCTGGATGCTCAGAGGGTGAAGGAAAGCTGGGCTGGGACAGGGCTGGAAAGCCAGACAAATGGAGGCAGGGAGGAAAGAATAACGACAAGATCACTGAATCAGGAGGCTCAGGGCCACACTCCCAGCACAGGGGAGTGCTGGGCTTGGAGCTGTGTCTGTCCTTAGAACACCTCCTCTTTTTGCTGCTACCCTGTTCCTGTTTTTGCTCCTGCTGTCCTTCCCATCACCAGAGGTGGGATTTCAGCATGGCTGAGCCCCTGATTGGCACCCAGGCGTTATCAGTCGTGCACATCTTGCATTCTTCTGGCCACTGCTGCTTTACTGCATGTCAGGCTGTCACAGGTACTGCAGCAGAAGGCTGCTCCTCCTCACTGTGATTTCTTCTCTCATCCTGGTACCGCTGACTGCCTGATTCTGTGACAGTACGAGGAAAAACGTAGGCCAAGGAAATCATTTGTGAGGCAAAGTAAATGAACTTTGGTGGCATTAATCAGATTTGTAGCTATTAAGGCTGATTGGCTGCTTTGCCCCATAAATCAAAACCAGTTTAAATTTGAAGCAGTAGAGCTTAGCCAGTGTAGGATCGAGATCCAGAATAGCACTCAGATATCTCATGTACAATTTAAGCAAAACTTCTGCTGCTGATCTAGGAGAACAGTAGAGGAGAATCCCTGTCCTCTTTGTTAGGCACCTCAGAGGCTGTAAGTGCCTGAATTTGTATAGAAAACTTGCTGCAATCCCGTGCTCTCCTCCCTTGACTATTTCTGTAGCTTATCCAGCAGCTAACGAAGGACACGTAACCAGTCCTGGCAGCAGGATCCCGAGCCTGAGTTACCTTGCTCCCCAGCTGAGCTTATACTGGTTAAGGCCTGAGCAAACGTTCTTTCTGATCCTGGTTCTGTCTTTCTGGCAGCACAGCGGTGATGTTTCAGGAGAAATGATAGCAGGATGCCTGCTGTGGATTCTTCTAGGGTAGAGTTAGATGTTCTTCCAGAAGGGCTGAGCCTGAATCCCTTTGGTTGGGCTGAAATCGAGGCAGCAGCCCCCCACCGTGTCCTTAGGGATGTCTCAGCACTGAGTGGTGTTGCAAAGTGCAGGCACCTCGCTGTTGAGCAGCTCTCCTCAGCGCTCTGTAGTTACAGCATCCTTCCACAGCAGCGTGTAGCTGCTGCACGGAAACCTCTGCAATAATGGAGAATGTCCAAGAAATAAAGTGCCAACGAGAAGAGAGGTCTTTATTATAAGATCAAACTGCCTTCGCCGTATGAGAAGGGTATGGAAGAGCCCTTCTGGGACCTGAAGGTTGCTCTGTGCGTATCGCTCACATCGCTACAGCACCGACTTGAGACCAAAATGGAAAAACTGATTTGTTCCTCTGTCGCTTACTGGCTTAAAAGCCTTTTGTGGAATGGAGGCAAGTTTGCGAGGGCTAAATGGGAGCTGAAAGATGCGTGCGCATAGGGAGTGTCCCACAGCATGAGGCATTCACTCGGAGCTCTTTGGCTCTGCTTTTAATTACCTTAATACTCAGTTGGAGCACTGTGTGTCTAATCATGCTGCTTGTTGCCCTCTAGGTGTCCTGTCTGCAGATACTGCCAAACGCCCGAGCCAGTGGAAGAGAACAAGTGTTTTGAGTGTGGAGTTCAAGAAGTAAGTAGGTGGGTGGATGGTGAGTGAGATCTAGACTAGATCTGACTGCACAGCTGCTCTAGTTGCTTTTGAGGTTGATTCTGTGGCTCCTTTTGGGTTCATTTTACCAGTCAGTGGTGCATCTGCTTTCCTTTTGAGCTGGAATCGGTACTGGGAAGGGATGCTGTCTCCCAGGTTTCCTGCTCTGACAAATGTTTCCATTTCTTAGAGAGTGTTAATGCGTAAACTGATCGGTGCCTGTGATAAGATGTGTGTGATAGCAGGGGGCCAAACTAACGCTGAACTCGGTGCTCCCTTCTAGTCTGTGCTCCCCAGAGCTTGTTTTTGTGGTTCTGTCAAGCTGCCACCTTTGTTAATCAAGGCTGTTCTTCCATCCGTGCCTGTGGTAGTCTGTCAAGGTGCCTGGCATCTGCAGGCTCCTTCTCCTTACTCTTCCACCTGAACGAGGTTTCCTGGAGAGGGGGGAAAAAGCAAACTGTTCGCATTTTAAGGAATTGCCTGGCTGTACGCAGCGTCAGCAGGCCGTTGGTGTCAGCTGGTGCTTTCTCAAGGCGCCGGTGCCGCTGTTTGATGGCGTTGTGAGGACAGAGCTTTCCCGTTCTCTCGGCAGAACCTCTGGATCTGTTTGATATGTGGGCACATCGGCTGCGGCCGCTACGTGAGCCGACACGCTTACAAACACTTTGAGGAGACCCAGCACACCTACGCGATGCAGCTGACCAACCACAGAGTCTGGGACTACGCTGGAGGTGAGCGCCGTGTCTTCCCCCCTTGCAGGATGACCTTGGTTGTAAAAACAGCTTCTGGGACACCAGAAGTGTTAGGAAGAACACTAGTGATAGTTTGCTTGGAGCTTAAGGGGTTTGCATCCGTACTAATCCTTCCTCTTCTGGGAACATCCATCTCCTCTCTAAGAGCAGTTTTCGTGGGTCTGTAGCAGATGGGAGAGGGAGAACACGATTCCATAACGAACTGGAGCGGTCCTGTAGCCTCCCTGGAATGTGTTTGTTACTCCCTTTCCATCAATTTGCCCTGAGGTATGAGAATGGGCTGTGGTAATAAATACCCTGCAAGGTGTCTATGCAAAGCCTGCTAAATAACAAATACATCTGGTGTTGGCTTGCTGCCGTGCTAATGTGCTGTTGCAGCAGTCTGCGTGGTTAATTGTGCTGCATAAAGTATTTCCACTGGTGTCAACCTGGGTGTTCTTAAGCAAAAACTCCCTTTGGTTGAATTTTCTCTCTTCAGATAACTACGTCCACCGGCTGGTTGCAAGTAAAACTGATGGGAAGATAGTTCAGTATGAGTGCGAGGGAGATATGTGTCAGGAGGAGAAAATTGATGCCTTACAATTAGAGGTAAATATTGTGGCTCGTTGGGCTCTGCTTTGTGCTGCTGTGTGGAAATGTTTCAAATCAGATACGAATACAAGAAAATGACATCAGCTTATGCAGCAGACCTGCTCCCTGCATGTAGGCAATCATCTTCAGACAGGAACAGGATATTTTTACTTTTTATTTGTTTAAAAAAAAAAAAAAAAACTCCTTTTGGCTCTGCAGAGCCAATGCAGCTGAGAGTAAGCTGGCTGCAGTCTCATCCTGTGTTCACCACTAGATTGGAGATTAGCTGCTTATGCTGCTACAAACACTGAGGTCATTGCAAAGAGAAATGGGTCCGAATGCCCGGACTCGCTCACCAGACCTTTCCTAGTGGAACTGTGACGTGGTGTAACAACCCAGGATGGCCCAGAATGGGTATAGAACCGTCAATTTGATTAGTTTGATTTGTACACCGAGTGAGTAGGAATCCATAGCTGCATGCCTACTGTGGCTATCAAAGAAAGCTGACAGCCCTGTCTGATACCAGCCCTGTTCTGCTCCCGTCCCTTCAACAGACAATGATTTTTTGTGCCTGCTGGCCGGCTTCTCCCACACTAACTAGAAGGGTAAAACAAAGGTTCATGCAAGTTTTCCCTTGCCAGTGATCTATTTTAAAGGGAAACTCAAATTACTGCTTCAGTGAGCAGATATACTGCAGCAGGATTTCAGTCGCATTAGACACAAGGTTATCTGTAGAGGAGAAGCCTGTAGAGACCGGCCTTTGTAAGCTTATTGCTCAAATAAATATTTGTTTGTTTTTTTTTTCCCCTGAATTTTCTGTGTAACATTTAGATGCAAACCCAGCTATTTTTTAACCCTTATTACCAGGAGGTCAGTGCTTAAAGTATGTCAAAGACCTCTCTGTCTGGCTTATGCGATCTAAATGTTTGCAGAGAGAATGAATTTGGCAGTGTGTTTTGGCTCCCTGATACTACTGAGAGTATTCAAGGCTTTTTGCACATGTTTAATTCCACAGTGAATGCCTAATGCTCTGCTTCTTAGCCTGATGGTAAGAAACGCTCACGTTTTCCAACCTTCTCATAACTCATTTGCGGAACCAGAGGGGAGAAGAGGGGATGTAAGGCACATATCCTTGTTCCCATGCCAAAATAACATTGGAATGGGCTGTGCTTGTTGGAGAACAGTAAATGTGAATAGCTATACACAGCTGGGGATGCTTTGCCAGAGATGCTCTTACAGTGAAGCTAGATGTGTGCATTTACCCTTCCCCCTTAGGTTTTGGGCTAGAAATGGGGAACTTGGCCTTTGGGATCTCAGACTCATGACAGAGATGATTGATGCTTCATTTTCCTGTGGAGTGTAAGATTTGGAGCCCTGTTGCTCCTATGGTGAAAAAAAATATCTCTCTTTAAAAAGTATTTGGTGTGATAGTGGGTACAGCTTGGTGGCACTTTCACCTGGTCCTTGCTGTTGTGCTCAAAGGACTTCCCTTGATTCCAGAAAATCATGTGATTTAATTCTGAAATCAAATTGGTGAAACGTGCATCTGCTGGATCTGCGGTTTACACGTACATTCAGACTGCCCTCTGTGCTCAATTTCACTCGATTAAATTGATTTTTTACATCGGAGCCTTTTGGGCTTCTTCATCGGGGTAGCCACCCTTAGGAAAAGCTGACCGCTCTGCGCACGCTTCTGTGTTTGTAGTACTCCTATTTGCTAACGAGCCAGCTGGAATCACAGCGAATCTATTGGGAAAACAAGATCGTCCGGATAGAAAAGGACACGGCTGAAGAGGTGAGCCCTGCTCTGGGGATGTTTGGAGCTCTGCAGGATCAAAAGGCGCTGGGAAGGCGGATGGGAAGCGGAGCTGCTCGGTGCCTCTCACAGGCTGCACGTCGCGTGACGTGACCTCGCGTAGCCTGTTTCACTACCAGCTGAGAAAATTGGCTCCGAGATGGATCCCTTATCTCGGCGCTCACATCTAGCAATTTGCTGCTCAGTGATGCAGAAGTAGGTAGATTGCCACCTAGATTTAAGGTTGATTTAAATGTGCTGCTCGGGAAACTGCAGCAGTGGTGGAAGCAAGTCTGCGCTGCTGCAGGATCCCTGCTCGCTGATGCCATCAGTCTCACGCTGACGTTTTTCTCTGGGGAAGGTTAGCGTAGCATAGACAGTATGACTTTAATTTGCTCGGCTGTCTTTCTGCTCCAAATGCATATTGATTTGCCCTTTCTTTGTGATCCCCTACCTTTCCTCATCACCCAGTGGGAGAAGTTCAGAGTCTCCTCCCATAAAGCATTCTGTAGGCAGGGCTGCTTCAAAATGTCAGGAGCAAAAATCCGGAGAGAATATTTTAATGCTTTTCACTCCACGTAGATCCTTTCAGCTAGGTTTAAAGCAAGTCGGGATTTAGGGCTGAGTCCTCATTTGAACTTTCTGCATGACTTCTAATTAACCACGTGCAGTACATGCAGCATCCTAAATGCAGAAATTAGGACCATTGAAATAGTGGTCAGCGACTTTGGTCTAAAGAACAGACCCAGAAATCTTACAGACATCCCCAGAAAAAGAAAAAGTGTAGCAAAAATTGTTGTATGTGACCAGGAAACGTGATCCACAAAGCAACTGCGAAGTGAAACAACTACAATATACACCTTAAATGTGGCTTTGTGTTTAAAGATCCTTACGATTTTATTCATGGCACTCATGCCGGGTAAGTCGTGCCTGGATCAGTGCCACTCTGCAGTGTATTCCAGTATCAGTGCTCACGCTACTTCCCCAAATTAACCATCAGCTGCATAAACATTCAGTGATTAAGGCCGGAAGGCTTAAAACCTGCTCTGTACTGACTCTGGCACCAGCGAAGACAGCATGTGTGCTGACACTGACATTTATCCAGATTGCTTCTCCAGGAAAGCATTTTTCCTTTAAATTCCTCTCTCCAGCACATGCAAGCATCCTTAACATGGGGAAACAAGTATTTCTGTCTATAGATCTCTTCTAAATCATATCTTTAAAAGTTTAGATGTGTTCTGTGAAGTGCCTAGACAATGGGAGCATGTTTTTTTTCCGCAGCAGTGGTCTCTAGTTTTGAAGTAGAGGAGAGGAATCCAGCGTACGTGTGTTTCCATTTGCCTTTGACATGAGCAGGATATTCATGTCAGTAGGTCACTGTCTTATGACAGCGCGCTGCTGAGTCAGTGCTGAGTGGAGTAGCACGTTTGTTTTCAGACTTTGACCATATTTATTTGACGTTTAGTTTAAAATGAGCAAAAGCTCCGCATTGTAAAGCTCTCGGATGGAAATTTAAGTTTACTGCTAGCCATTCTCTCAGATGCTTTTTGTATCTATAGAAATGCTGAACTGCAGGCACTAAGAAGTTAAGGAGCTGATATAGGTGGTGGGTTTTGTTGCCGTTGTTGAATGGGGTTCCCTGGCACAGCTCTGCAGCCAGAGTTGCTGTTCTGTAGGAGCAACTTCCACGGCAACGTGGTTCCTTGTTGGGCTCTGTGAAGTGTAGCGCAGAGGGTCTTAACCAAATTAAGCCTTTTCTTGCCTCAAATCTTTTGCTTACCTGGGTATAGTAATTGGTCAAAGTCTAGAAACCACACCAGAAAAATGAATGTCATAATGCAAGTGCACAGGACTTTGATCTGTTTGAAATGCCTGTGTGTTTGTTTTTACAGATTAACAACATGAAGACCAAATTTAAAGAGACCATTGAGAAGTGTGACAGTCTGGAACAGAGGCTGAATGACTTGCTCAAAGAAAAGCAGTCTGTCGAAAGGAAGTGGGTACCGCTGCCAGGTTTAGTTCCATGCAGCCATTAAAGCTCTGCACGCTGACATCCAAAAAGGAGAAAAAAAAAAAAAAGAATCTTGCTATTCTTGGGCAACTTTGAGCTATTTAAACCGGTTTACTGAGAACCCCGCTCATTTATAAAAAGCTCTCATTTCTGTAGGTGTTCCCAACTTGAAAGTGCCTGAGTGGAACGCAGCTTTTGGGCCCGTGGCTCTTTTTACATGGTCTGCATATTTAGCTTCCAGTAATCCTTCCTCTGCCTGCTCAGAAGCAGACACCAGTCTGTTTTGCAGTCGGCAGATACCTCCAAAGAGGAGAAGAAGGCAGCCCGACAGAGGCATCTCACCCGGCACAGAGAGAAGTGTAGATCTCAGGAAGTGCTTAGATAAAAGATGTCAGGCATGGAGGGGCACAGATCGGCGTGTTCCAGCTCCTAGGTGGGGCTGCGTGGTCTGTTCTTCCCAGCCCACCAGGCTCCTGGCATTGCTGCCTCTCTGCAGCCCTGGTGGGAGCAGGGACTCAAACTAGTGAGTGGTAGCTTGTGCACCTCACCTTGAGGAGTGGAAAGCAGGGTCTGTGTGAAGCCAGCAAACTTTTTTGGGAAAAGCTGAGTTGTTAAGAGCAGGAAGGTACTGATATTCGTGTGGGAGCATCTCACTTTTGAGCAAAGGGCCATTTTCAGGGTCTTGAACTTACAGTTTGGTGGGAACCAGTATCTCCAGTCCCTGACTGCCCTTGGCTGTCAGGACCACGTGTAATTCCTGTGCCCTTTCTGGCACCCGTTCTTGAAATTGCAGATGCACGTTCAAGGTTACAGTCCCGTGCTCCCCCCACATCCTGTCTGTTGCCTGCACTGGTTGCTCTTTGGTACGAGGTGGAATTGCCCAACTTGCAAGGGAAAGGACCGTCCTGGGTTATGCAGTTTGAGGGTCAAAGGTGTGGTTCTGCTCCCACAGCATCCTGGTTTCTGTGCAGGTAGCGGTGTGCAGGCAAGCGGGTGTTAGCAAGCTTTAAACTGAGTAGAAAAAACCTGTGGGGTTCAGTCCTTTTGTGTTGCCTTCCCTGGCCAAAAGGCCCAATCCAAGTTCTGGGTGGTTTTGGTGGGGCTGGGGACAGTTGGGGAGACGGTTTCCCTAAGGACTGGAAATAAAAAGGATGCAGTGATGGTTAATTTAGTGCAATACACTGCTCTTCCTGACCTGTGCTTCTATTTGCAAGGTGTTCTCAGCTGAATAACAAAGTGGCTAAACTTTCCAACGAGCTGAAGGAGGAACAAGAACTGAATAAGTGCTTGCGAGCGAATCAAGCCATGCTCCAGAACAAGCTCAAGGAAGAGGAGAGAGTGCTGAAGGAAACGTGCGAGCAGAAGGACCTGCAGATCTCGGAGATCCAGGAGCAGTTGCGAGATGTCATGTTCTACTTAGAGACACAACAGAAAATCAATCACCTCCCAGCTGAGACCCGGCAGGAGATTCAGGAAGGACAGATCAACATTGCGGTGGCATCTTCAGCCAGCTCCTCCACGGGGGGCTCAGGCAAACCTTCTTCCAGGAGAGGCCGTGGCAAGAGGGGCAAATGAAGATCAGAACACGCTGCTCCCAAACTGAATCTGGCCCTGCTGGTGGTAGGCCAGGCCCTCCTCTTGGGAATTCCGGCTGGGAACGCCCAGTTCAGTAAAGCTCCGCTAGAAATCATCTTCAGAGCTTCTCATAAAACTGGCTGCCAGTCACTGGAGGTGTCTGTGGTATTTAAAAGCATTTCACTGCACTATTTAGCTGTTTTTAGGCAGATCTTAATGACCGTTTTGCCTTCCTACCTTTTCAGAGCCCCCTCCTGTCGTGCGTTTGACTTTCTTCTTGGAGAGTATTCTGTTCTGGGGTGGGTGTGGAGAGTTCGACACCGTGTGCCCTCAGGGGTGCTGTGGGGTAGGCTAAGGCCCAGCGTGTAAGGCTTCTCGAGTTCTTCTCCCCACTCTTGGATTTAAAAGTATTCTCGATTAATAAATGATTTTTTATTTAAGAAACGATGTAAATTAGATTATATGCATCTCCTTGTAGTCTGTGCAGACCAGACACTGCAGAACAGTTAGCGCAGGAGTAGAGCTGTAGTTTGGAAATAAAAAGGAGCGAGGTGTGGAAACGAAACCATCTCAGCGGTGTAAGAAACTGAACGAGTCCTCACGGCTTGTAATGTAGGATATTAAACACTTTAAGGACTCTGCTACGATCCGTTTCTTCATTTTAGGGGTGGCCTTTGACAGGCCGGCGGTCGCTGCCTTTGGTGCAGAAGGTATTCAAGGGCTTTTTATTTTGGAAATTGTTTAACGTGGTTATTTTACAGGCATTTCTACGAATTAATCAGAACTGTCTTTGTGAAAATGGGCCCGTGGTGTGGGCCAGGAGCTGCCAGAGTGTCCCGATCCTCCCGGAGTGGTGTGCGTACGCTTTCCCTTTCTTAGCCACACTCGGAGCGTGTTGGCATGAGCTCCAACGCTATCCTCAGAAGGAGGTGAGGAAAATAACCAACGCAGCGTTTTTGCAGCCCCATTCCTACATGCCTGCACTCAGCCCTCGCACCGCTGCCAGCCCCCAGCCCACCCCTGGGGCTGCTGTGCTCGGGTTTGCCCCGTGGAGCTGAGCGCGTTGCCCTGCGACCAGACCCTCGCCACTAGATGCAGCTGTTGTATCCAGTTACTGGGAGCCTCGCGCTGCCTCTGCTGCTCTGGAACGTGGCTCTGTCCAAAATCCTGGCTGGCAAAACTTTTCTGTTACTTGCCCAAAAAGTATGCCAACCCCCCAAGGGAAATCTGAGGACAAATCCTTTTTTTTTTTTTTTTTCTTCCTCTTTCCACTAAAAGTATGTACCAGACTCGATGCTCTGGTTAGGCTCAGTTTTATCACGATCGGAGGGGCGACTGTTCTGTTTGCTGTGTTGTGCTCAGCAGCCTGAGTGTTTAAATGCTAATTCTTTTTTAAAAATGTTTGGGGAGTCGTGCAGTTGTCTCTTCAGACCACAGCACGATCCTCTTCCCTGGTTGGAAGTGCAGGAACAGCCTCGATCTTTAGTCTGTAACACTGAAAATGGAGATCTGACTTCTTTGTTCCAGTTTGGAGCTAGTAAGTAAGACAGCGAGTCCTTTACTGATCGTTGTTCTTTTTGGCTAAGCAAAAGGAACGAGTTACAATACGTAGAATGACTCTTGGAAGGTGAGTCTGCATAATCTGCTTCCTGACATTACTGACTGGAGGTGTTAAACTTCCTCGCGTTTGTTCGTGCACTTGTTGCATCCACTGCTTTGGTTGGAAGATCTGCCCCGATCACCTGGAACTTCCACCTTTTCTAACTTTGTAGCATGAATGTACACGAACTCTTTTCTAGCGTGTGGATTGTACAGCCTCTGCCTTCTGTAAATTATTTTAAGGACCTAGCGATGTACAACACAGCTTGCTCTCCTATAGAAGCTATTTTATTTAAGATATATTTTTACACCACCTGAAGATCCTCCAACCTTTCGCTGGAAGCTTGCTTTGTGTAGAACACTAAGATGCTGTACTGTATCTTGGACTTCGTTTTCAAAAAACGTGACTGAAAATTAAAAGGGCGAGGGCGTGCAGCGTGTCTGTGTGTGCTAACTGGCCGGGGAGGGAGGAGGTGGCAGGGAAAAGGGCAAAACGTGTGGCCTGTTCATTTTAAAGTCCTGACTTGAAGGCAGAGCTGCCCCGATGAGCTTTTTGTGATGTTTGGGTTGGGGGGAAGCTTCATTCAGTTGAGCTGGTAGGAGATAAGGCAGGGTAGGTATCTCCAGCTCAGAAGTGGGAAGCTCATGCAGGAAAAGCAAGGCTGGTTGAATACTTGTGTTAAATCAATTTACCCCGTCCTCGAGGAGTCCCCTTCACCTCCTAAAATCGTGCTGGGTGGCAAGGCAACCTGGGCTGTCTATCTGGCTGCTTACTGCTGCAGATGAGCGGCTTATTGCCCCCTGTGGGACCGTGCCGCAGGGTAGAGGCAGCGCTGCTGTGGGCTGAGGCCACGCAGAAGCCCAGAGGCTGCTCCAGGGCTTCCTCGCCCCTCCTCTGGACACCCAAGTGCCTGGAAAAAGCAGCGGGGCTCGAACCTCTCCCGCCTGTGGTCTGCTCCAACATCTGGTCAGATTTGTGGCCGGTGACTCAGGATCGCCACAGCAAAAGGTTGCAGCAGCACAAAGCTTCCTCCGAGCACTGGACGGCCGAGGGTGGCCAAGCTCCCGCTGTGATTAGGAGCCTTAAAATAGATTTTATATAAAGAGTTCTAAAACCATGAAGGAAAACTCCCCCTGCTGAACGGCGAAGGGGTCGTGCTGCTTCCCCTGGTGCCGTGCTGGGTGCCTGGAGCGGTGCTGAAACACCTGGGGTGCCTTGGCACTACACACGGTGGAAGAGGGGGGAGATGTTCCAGCAGGAGCAGCGAATGGAGGAGCTCTGTGCTGCGGACAGGGCAGCAAAAACGGCCAAGGCAGCTCCAGAGCATCCAGCATCACCCTTGGTGAGTGTCCAGCATTACCCTGGGGTGAGAGCACCCATCTGCTGCAGGTCACCGGGGACTGTAGGAAATGCTGCGGGATCTGAAATGGCCAGGGAGAAACCCAGATGGAGAGGAGTGGGAGCCAGAAGTTGCACCCAGCTTGGCAGCGTCCCCCTGGCTTTGAGGACGCCGCCAGGATTCGGCCCAGCTCCCGGGGAGAGGCGCTTAAACGGGGCGGCGAGTTGACGCGGATCCTCGTCATCCCTTCGGACTGTGGGGCCAGGGACTCGATAATATTTCAGTGGGCCCGTTTGCCCCTTGGGAACGCGTCCCGTAACGCCAATTAATGCCTGCAGTGACACTGGTCTGCTGGTTTAGGAGCTGAGGACCCAGGTGAGGTGCCACCCCTGTGCTTCGTGCCCTGGAAAAGCCCCACACTGGCAGGGCAGACACGGAGGAACCCCGCAGGTGTCCGTCTGTCCATCCAAGCCTGACAGACACCGTGCTCCCCATGCCCCATAGAGGGGCAGGGTCATGCCTGCTGGGGCCGGGGTAGCGGCATCGCTCCGCGCCGCGTTTATCTTTCCATCAGAGCCGAATTCCCCAAGGCCCCGTGGAAAATTCCTGCCTTGATCCGCGCCGCCCGGCGTGTCCGTTCTCGTCGGAGCGCCGAGGAAGTGGCGCTGGGATCTCTCCTACGCTTTTTTCCCCCCCTCTTCTCAAGCGAGCGGGCAGCGGGCTCGGATAACAGGGGCTGAGGGCAAACCCACCCAGCCCACGGCGCTCTCCAAAGGGGCCCCGCTCCTGTCTGCAGTGCTTGAGGCCATTTGTGTCTCCTCCAGGTTAAGCCCTGCACGGGTTATGAGAATCAGGAAAACCTGAGCTACAAAACTCTGGGGAAACTCGTGAGCCTGGGCCCTTTTGGGACGCAGCAATCCGTGCAGATCCCAGCTTTTTTAGTAAAATTATCTGCTGCTCCCAGCCTTTCCTGCTCCGTGACCCCTCCAGCAGCACCCAGGGTCCAGGTCCACGCTGCTGCAGCTCCCCGAGGAGCAGGAGGTGCTTCTGGACGTTCGCTTTCTTTAAGGTCCGAGTCACGGCCCTGCGCCAAACCCTTCCTGCTCCCGCACCACCCCTGAGCAAACGCTTTTGGAGCAGCAGGCAGCGTTTATAGCTTTGCCCCCTCTTGACCTGGAAGTAATTGGTTAATTGCGTGAGACAACAAAACCTCGAGACGCTCACGTGCTTTCCTGCCACCTTCGAGCAGCGAGCGGGAGGGGAGGGTCGCGCTCCTCCTAAATATGTTAGAAACATCAAGAGAAACCAATGTTTCCTTCCCCGCCAGGAAATCGGTCCCACTTGAGCCTATTTTGGGGCCGGCAGCTCCTATAAAGCTCCTGGGGGGCTCCGCAGCCTCGCTGGAGCTGGCTCAGGGGCAGGGTTTGGGCAGCAGGTAAAGGTTTTGGGGCTCCCTGGTGCCAGCACGCCAGGAGGTGGGGATGTGGGCCTTTGTGCAGGTGTAGCCACGCGATGGTTTTGTGGTCGTGGATGTTAACGGGGTTTGTGGGCTCGAGGGCAGGGGGAGAGAGGCGAGGAGGAGCCGTCTGCTGGCTCCTGCTCTCGGCGTGTTGCTCCCAGCCTGAGATCCCCGCGGGTGCTGGTGCCGAAGGTGGCACCTGGCTGAGCTGCCCCTAGAGCAGGTGGAGAGGGTGCAAAAAATCTGCAAAAGCCACCTGGCTGCCCCAGGCCGAGCAGTCAGCTCCTTTATGCGCTTGAGGAGTGCTTTCCTGGAGGTAGTTTACAACTTGGCTGCTTTCCTTTCCTGTTTTCAGCATCCCCATGCTCCTGTGGGGCAATGTCAATGTGGGACGTGGCTTGGTTTTTGGGGTGTGATGCTGGTGATGTTCCTGCCAGCTGTCTGCACCTCTCTGCCTCTCTCTTCCTTCTCCCCTCTGCTTACAGGTGGCTTTATGTGATCATTTTTGGCATCTATTGCTGGGTCTCTCCGTTAGGTGAAGAAATGCCCTGTGAGCAGAGGGGCACAAGAAACAAACCCACCTCGGAGCTCCCCCTCTCTCTGGGGACGGGGGAGACCCCCGCAGGAGTGGCTGAGGTTCCAAGAAAACTCACGGCGCTCACACCTGAGCTCTAAACCTAAAGCCACAGCGGATCTGCTTGGGGTGTAAAACGTGCTCAGGTCTTTGGGAACAATTCCTCTGCTCCACTGCTAAGCTCGGTCCAAGCAGAATTAACGCTGGGAGGAATCCCAGTGCTGTTGGCGCGCATCCACGGCCTGCCTGGAGCCCCAGCTGGAAAACCACCCGTGAGGGCTGAGCAGGAGATGGGGACCCCGATGGTGAGGACCTGGCTGCTCCCATCCTGCCTGCTTCGCTCCACAAGCACAGGGAACGCGCCAGGAGCAGAGGGAGCCTTCCCCAGCCAATTCTCCTTGCCAAATACTTCCCATTTTTCTCCAGCTTCACAAGGGAGAAGCGGAAAGCCCAGGAGCTCCCGGCCTCCCCCTCACCATCCTGCCCCTGCGGCTTCACGGCAAGGGAGACCCAGCTCGGGGTCCCAAGGGGTCCACGGGGGGACGGAGCCGCTGCGGGGCTGCCGAGGTTTGTTGCAGCCGGGTGGCACCGCAGGCGCTTTCCTCCGCAGCGCTCGGTCGTGCTGCAGAAGCGGTTTAAGAGGATTAGGTATTCCTGATCGTGTTCGCAGCTGCACTAGCTGTAACCGAGAGGAGAAATCCAAGCGCTTCATCTTGGGAAGTGACTCCGTGGGGCTGGAAGGGAATTCTCCCCCGGGACCCCGCATCTGGGTATGTTCTCAGCCCCGGCTCTCGCCCGGAGCCGCGCGTATTCGCGGTTCCTGCGGGGCCGTGGCTGAAATTGTGCCGTCTGGCCGCCTTAGAAAGCCCAGGCTCTTGTGGAAAACGTGGTGCGAGCCAGCCCGGATGCAGGGCTCCGAGCTGCAGTCCTGCCTCCAAAATGTCAGCTCCCACGCAGAAAGGTCGACGGCTCCCGAGTGCCCCAAATGAAACAGAGAACGCCTTGGGAAGCGCGCCGGGTTGCAACGAGAAAGGGAGACCCTCCCCGGCTGTCAGCACGAGGATTTCCTCAGCAGTCCCACTGCCATCGTCCACGTTGTCTCGGCGCTTCAGCGGGGAAAACTGATTTCCCTGCATTCCTGCACACGGCCAAGCTTCGGCGTCAGGTTCCCGTGCGCTCAGGGCTTCACCACCCCAAGAAAAAACCACCTGGAGGTTCCCTCTGTGGCTTGGCCCTGCTGAGATGCTGCTGGGGCGGTGCTGGGGCTCGGCAGGACGCCCCCTGCTCTCCCCTGAGGCCACCGCTGCCGAGCCCTTGGCTGCGACCGCAGGCAGGCTGGGCTGAGGGGGAGTATGGAATCCATTAAGCTTTTTTCCAACCTTAAACAAAAATGTGGCCTCGGAACCAAGAAGACACCCCTCCTTGACACGCTCACGCTCGCTGGAAGCGCTCGGCGCTGCCGGCGGAGGCTGGGCCCCGGGGGTTGCTGCACGGAGGGGTGGGAGGTTTTTCTCCACCGGTGGAGCTGCTGCCGATGCTCCCAGGGTTCATCCCGAGCCAAAAACACCGATCTGAGCCTCAGGTGCGAGGGGAAAAGTTGCACAGCTTGGATATTTCTGATGGTTTTAGCAGGGAGTTCTGGAGGTCAGGAGGGGGAACGCCAGAGGTAGCAAATCCAGCCCTTTCCAAACCCGCTTGTGTGCCAAAAAATGACAACCAAAATCCTAAGCCGAGGTTTGTCCTTCAACCGTACCTGTGCCTGCTCTGGAGTGGTTTCCTTCTAATCACTGGGGATTAAAAGCAAAGTGCACCGAAACATCTGAGGTGAGGGGGCACGGAGGAAATTCCTCGCACGCTGGTAATAACAACGGAAAGCGGCTCTGTGAAGCAAACCTGAGGCTGACTTGGTTTTTAATGGACATCTGTCTGTAGGGGGAAAAAATGCCATGGCAACTGGCTTTCTTGTTGGCATGCCTGTCTCAGCAAAGGGATGGGGAGAGGACGGGTACTGAAGGGTCTGCGCAGCAGCGCTCGGGAAATGTGGAGGCACAGCTCGACGAGGCTGCGAGGCGAAGGTTGTTTATGCTCCACGAGCACCAGATCTTGAGGGATTTAAGAGCTAAATCTTGGCATAACGATCGCTTTGTCTGCTGCTGCTTAGCCGGAGTTAGGCTGGGTCCTCCCCTCCCCTTTGTGAAAAAGCTAAATCAAATAAATAAAACGATAACCGAATAAAGCACGGGGCTAGGGCCAAGACCTCCTGGCGCTGGGGCAGAGCCGGGGGCTCCCCGTTTGCAGCCCCATCCCGAACCCGCAGTGGAAATGGGGGGCCTCCGACCAGCTCCTGCCTCCCGAGGAGGCGAAAGCCCTTGCTTAGGGACCGCAGCTGATGGAAATAGAGAGTGAGGTTCATTGAGCTGGTGGTTATAGGTAAAAGGAGCTCTGGCACTCGTGCCCCTCTCTCCCAAGCCTTGTGGACGTTTTCCCTCAGCTCCTGTTGGCAGCAGGGACGCCGCTGGCGTGCGCGGCCCCGTGGCGCGTCTGCCACCCGCAGCCCCAAGGGAGCAGGAGGAGGATGTTCCTGGAAGGAATTGGGAAGGCAGCGGTATGAAGCTGCACGTGGGGCTCGGAAACATGAACGTGGTGGGAGCTGGAGCCGAGCTGTGACTCGGAGGGGCCGCAGGCGATGAAAAGAGGCCACACGGCGACCAGGGTGGGGAGGAAGAGCTGAAGCAGGCTGAGGTTGTCTCGCCTTGGAGCTGGGGCTTTGCTCAGTGATGCGCACGTGCCTCTTTCAGGTTTGGCCAGTGGTGCGTTCATCAGTTAAACCTGATTGCAGCTTTGGTGACGAGCTGATATGCTCTCTCTCCGGGAAGTGCTTCTCACGTTGGTTACAGCGCCTGATTTGTTTTCCTAACGTCTTTCTGAGCGTCTCTTTGGAGATTCCCCGTGCCCATAGCGTCGTTCACAAAGCTTCAGCCTCCAAGAGAGGGATTAGTGGTAATGGATAAATAAGAGAAGTCTTCGGGGAGAAGAAAACACACGTGTAGAAATACTCAGGTCTGCGAGCTGCTCTCACAGCTGATTCTGCTTAAAATAAATGCTGAGGGCTCGTGTCGGCTGCCCCTCCACGGGCGTGCGTGTTTCATCACGTCGAGGGCTGCTGAGGATCACCCCGGCTGGCCCGAGGAAGCGCACGATACCTCAGAGCAGGTTGTATCAAGGAAACGTTGCATCATGCAGCACTTCCGGGTAAGTAACGATGCTATCAGGCTCATTAATCTTCATGTGCAAATACAGCTCGCACATGCAGACGCAGAACTGAATGGAAGTAGTAGTTTGTAAAAAAAAAAAAAAAAAAAACAGCTCTAACCTGGGATGTGGACAGAATGGGTGAAATAGGACGGGATTCTCCCCTGGAGCTGGTGGCTTCTGTTTCTTGGACATTGAATCTGGGGTTTTTCTGCAGCCAGACCACTGCATGCAGAGGAAATAAAATTTAAAAAAAAGCTGTGTGCGTGTCAATAGAGCCAAATCATAAAGTAATAAAAATGGAATATTGGGAATTGCTGCCTGTAAAAGAAAAGCCGTACGCAGGTAGAAGTGGGTCAAGGGAGCTGTGTGCTGTAACGGGAGCACGATCCCGTTGCACGGGCGCGTTGGGCTCGCCGTGGAAGCACGCTCACAAGGAGAGGCTGAAGCAGCACCTGCTGCCTCCGTCGGGCTGCAGCCGGGTCCGGTGCCCAAACTGCAGGTCTGCTGGTGGATGTCACTGCCCCGGCCACTTCGGCTCGGTCACTGCTGCGTTCGCTTTGAAGTGTTTGCATGAAGATGCTCGACAAACAAAAACGGGAGGCACAATGAAAGCCAAACAGAGCTTAACAAAACAAAGAATACATTGAAGGAGAAAACAAGTCAAACAGCAACTGCGCTTGAGTCATTACTGCAGATACGAACACGAGAGCCTTATTCACACAACCACTTTCAAAGTACATAATGTTGCCCCAAAATATAAGTTAATGTGTTCATATCACGTCTTAGAAACCATCCCTGCCTGTGGAACTTGCTTTTTTTTGTGTTCCTGACATCCTTGAATATCAAGGGCTTCGTCTTTGCCAGCAGGACTCCACAGCATGGCTGCCACTTCAGCACAGTGGAGGCTCTGTAATAGTTCTTAACCTTTACTCCACAAAGAGTGACTAATTGCCGTGCACGTAAATGTCCCTAGCTGAAAAAGCATTGAAATAACTTCCTTTACATTAAAAACAAAAAACAAAAACAAGAGCCCTGTTAAGTGTCCTGGATGTGCTAGACTTTGTCTCTTATCAGACTTCCTTGGCTTTTTGGGAAATGTCTTTTATCATGAGAAGCAAACTGACGAAATCACTGTTGAGTAGGGAGCCCTCTTTCTACCTGTAGCTTACTTGAATTCATTTCAAGGCGTATTTTGGAGCCCTCAGGTTCTCCCCCCGCTGCATTTCTCCTGTTGCGGTAGCACTTTGAGGCCCTCCCTCAGTCTGAGGTCCTTCGGGATAAACCAAAAGGCACAGGAGAAATTAGGAGTTTGGTGAAATGCAGGCTTTTGAGTGCTAGCGGATTTTATTATTTTATTTATATACGTGTAATTTTTAAAAGTTGTTTCCTAGCTTTTCCTTTAGGTAATATTAGCTACTTCCCATTACTAGAGCTTCCCGGGCTGCAGAAATCCTCGATATCCTCCTCTCCCAGTTCTGTGGCCCTGAAGGAGCAAAACCTTCAGCAAGTTCACTGAAGTGATGGTAAAATATAACTTCCCTGGAACTGCTGGCTCTTTTTTGGGCATTTTCAGCGGAGCAATTCTTTGTGCCGAGCCCACCTCAGCTCGCACCCAGCTCCTAGCAAACAACGCGTTAACCACGGGGTTATTTGGGCCTGCAAGGTGAAACAAAACCAGGAGTTTAACAGTCAAAAGTATAGGGAAAAATGCTAATTTAAGAAAGCTGTTAAATATTGTTATCTTTTTACCACCGCGTGTTGCCACCCACAACTTTCAACCGCATGGGAAAACTGTTGCTTTACGAGCAAGGTGTATAAATAATGCCTGCCGAACAGCACCGCTCCTGCTTATTACATTTGAATCCTGTGGGATTTCTGGAGCATTTCTATGAATAGATTAGACTCTGAGCATTTTGAGTAACCATGGCTATAAATCAATTTAGCTCTTTGGGCTTGCGACTTGCATCTGCTCCTACTAATCCCGCGCGTCCACGGGCTTTTATCGGGACAGGGGCGGTTTTATTTTGATGCCGTAGCGTTGGCTGGGGGGGATCCGTGACAACACCCGGAGCCCTGGTGCTGCTCGGTGAGGGCAAGGAATCACTTTATTTCCTCAGACTGCGGCATTTTTTTGTATTTTTTTTTCTGGGGGGGTGGGGGGGGGACCCCCAAGGATTGTGCAACTGTGAGGGGTTGGCCGGTGGGGTTGAGCCGCACCACAGGGCTCGCAGCTTTCGGCCTCCTCATGCTCCTGAGGGGCTTGGGTATGAGGAGAAGGGGGTGGTTGGGGGCGGTTGGGGCCGTGAGGGGCTGTGGGGGGCCGGTTGGGGGCCGTGAGGGGCCCTCATCCCGGCGCCGTCCCGCGCCGCCTCACGTGTCCCCGTCCCGCCGCTCCCCCGCCTCCGCCCCTTCACCCTTCGCCGCCGCAGCACCGCCGCGTCTCCCTCCGACTTCCCGTAAAGAGTCCGCCGCCTCCCCCCCTTCCCATCCACCTCCCTCCCCGCCTCCCTCCCTTTCTCCCTTTTTCCCCATCTCCTCGGCGATCCCGAGAGATCGACCCGGTTGCGGCTCAACCGATCCCGGTACCGCCATTAACCCCCCCCTTTCCCCCCCCCCCCCTCACAACCACCATCGCGGTGTAGTCCCGGCCTTTCCCCCCCCCCTCCCTCCCTTCTCTCCCCTCAGCGGCCGGATCCCTCCGCGCCGCGCTCCGCTCCGCTCCGCTCCCTCCGCGCCGTTGGGGAGCTCCCGGCCGAGCCCCGCCGAGCCCAGCCCCGGCCCCGACCCCAGCCCCGGCTCCCCCCCTCCCCTTCCCCGGCTCCCGTCAGCGCAGCGCGGCTCCCCCCTCCCCCTTTTCCCTTTCCCTTCTCTCCCTCCTCCCTTCTCCTCCTCCCTCCCTCCCTCCCTTCCCCCGGCCTCTCTCCTCAGCTCTCGCCCTCTCCCTTCAGCCCCTCGCCATGTCCCTCAAGCAAGCGGCGGCGGCGGCGCAGGCCGCCGGCAACAACCGCAAACCCCCCGGTGGTGGCAGCGGAGGAGGAGGAGGTGGTGGAGGAGGAGGAGGAGGAGGAGGAGGAGGAGGCCCCGGTCTCCCGTCAGCTGCGGGCGGCGGGAGGCAGAACATGGGCAGGTGGGTGCGCGGCGCCGGGGAGAGGAGAAAAAAAAAAAAAAAAAAAAAAAAATAAGGAGGAAGGGGGGGAAAAAAAAAAAAAGGGGAAAAAAAAAAAAAAGGGGGGGGGGGGGGGGAAAAAAGCGGGGCCGCGGCGCTGGGGGGCTCCGCCCGGCGGGGCGGGGGAGCCGGCATGGCGGCGGGCGGGGCGGCCGCAAGGCCCCGCTCACGGCTGGAGGAGGAGGAGGAGGAAAGGGGAGGAAGAAGAAGGAGGAGGAGGAGGAGGAGGAGGAGGGGTGGGGGGAGCCCTGACGGTTCCGCAGTGCCGCCGCCGGGGCGAGGCCGCGGCCCCGGTGCCCTTCACGGAGGAAGCCGGGGACGCGCCGGGGCCGCCTCCATTTTGCGGCGAGGGGCTCGGGGCTCCCCCCCCCCACCCCCCCCTTCTTCCCTTCCCTTCCCTTCCCTTCCCTTCCCTTCCCTTCCCTTCCCTTCCCTTCCCTCCCCCCTTTTTCTCTTTCGTCCCCTTTTCCCCTTCTTCTCCTCAGCCCCGAGGCCGCCGGGAGCCGCCTGGAGAGAGGAGAAAAAAAAATAAAATAAAAAAAAAAGGAGGGGGGGGGGGCCCGATGGGGCCGCACGTGGGGTAGGGGGGGGCGGGGGAAATTAAAAAAAAAAAACGGGAGAAAATGGGAGAAAAAATGAGGGGGGAGGGGGGCAGGGAGCAGGGATTGGGATCCCCCCCCCCCCCACGGCATCCTCCCGCTGCGCCTTAATCCCCCCCCCCCCCGCCCCGATCGCGTTTTAAAACGAAAATACCGAATTTTTATTTTTATTTTTTTTTTTAAATATATTTTTTAAAAATTTTGTATTGATTTATGCAATTATTTATTTATTTTCCCGGCCCGATCGCAACAAAACGCAGCGCCCGGCGGCCTGCGGCGATGGGCGCTCGTAGCAAGGCCGGGCCCTGGAGGAGGAGGAGGAGGAAGGGGGAAGGGGGGGGGGGGGACAGCAAAAGGGCCGGGTCCCTCCCTTCCCTTCCCTTCCCGGTCCTCCCCCTCCGGCCACCCCTTCCCCGGGCCCCCCTTCTCCACCCCCCCTCCTTGAGCCGCCCGAGGGGACCAGGCCCGGCCTCTCGCCTGGTTTTTCCCCCCCCCCCCCCGAGCTCCGGGGGTGCCAGCGAACAATCGGAGGAGGAGGAGGAGGATGGTGGCGGGCTGAAGGTCACCACGCTTACCCGGGGTAGTTCCCTTCAACCTGGCCTTTTTTTTAAATTTTTATTTTAGTATTTTTTACCCCCCCCCCCCATCTCCTCACTTTGGTGCGTTGGCAATAAAAAAAAAAAAAAAAAAAAAAAAAAAAAAAAAAGAGTTGACGGCGGCTCCATTGTTGCACATCCCTGAAAATGGAGTTGTACTTTGTTACCGCTCTGGGGAACTGGGAAGGGGGGGAAAAAGCTTTGGTAGGGTGGAAAAGGAACGAAATGAACTGAAATAGTATCAGCGGGTGCCCCAACGAGGGGTTGAAATAATTCCCTGTTTTTTTTTTGTTTTTTTTTTTTACATATGGCTGTCTGGGTTGCCCATGATGTTTACTGTGCCTCGCTGAACAGTTACCCCTGCCAACAGACAGTGGCACTATAGAGGTTAATGTGAAGGACAACAAAACCCACAGCTTTTTTTTTAAAAAACATTTTTATTTTGCAAAATTCCGGATTGTGAGCACTCGTCTCGGTAGATGAAAGGTGTGAGCTTCGGTTCCTTTGTCAAGCTGTAAAATTAAAGCCAGGGGCTTTCTCCTCCCAGCCTTGCTGCCTTGCCACTTTTGTTGGATAGATTCCATCTCAGAACTTCTTAGGGAGTTGTAGTGGGACTGTTAAACGACCAACGTGCGCCCACAGCGGTGTTTATACTTTTTTTTTTATAAAAAAATAAAATTAAAAATAGATTCTTGAAGTTGGCTCTGAAAGGCAAGTCAGTAAAATCCCAGTCCCTGTGCTGATGGAGCCCCACAGGACACCTTCAGAGAGCTTTTCCTGTCGCTACCCTAAGTAAAAGCCTTGCCTCTTTTTGGACTACAAACCTTAGGGTGGTTCATGCTGCAATATTTTTCCTGTAAATGAAAAGCTGAGCGGCTTTCCTCTTTGAAAAATCAAATTGCTTTTTAGCTGGCCTGCATCTTGCTTCCAACTCAAAGTGTTGCATTTAACAGAAACTTAAACATCTCCAGTTCTTGCCAGGCTTTCTTCTTAGCAGTATTGCAGCTCGGTTCTCTGCAGCACAGGTATCCTTTTTTCTTTTTTTTTTTTTTTGGTTGCATCTCAGGATTAAAAAAAAAAAAAAATGTTGCTTTTCAGGGCCAGGTTGATTGTAAAGGCTTAAATTTGGGTAGAAAGTTTGATAGTTAACTGTCCTGGGCTAAATTTTATGCTGGTTTCAGTACTGTAATACTGGGTTGGGCTGAGGGAGGGTCAGCCTTGCTCCCTGTTTGTGTTTCTGTGGTCTTGGAGCGGTGGATTTACGTGTTTCGTATTTTAAAAGGTAAGATGTGGTGGGAAAGAGTGGGAAATTCCAAAGTTTGCTTTTTCATTGTTACTCCTTCCCCTTTTACACTGGGGGAAGAAAAATCACAAAATGAGGTTTCTTTCCAGGTGTTTAAAAATTAAACAAGAAGAATTAATCTATATATATCTTTAATAAAACAGGCAGGAGGTGCAGTTCTGCTTGTCTTTAGTAGTAGCTGCACGTGGAACGTGGCAGGTGGGAAATTGGGCCAGAGGGGGGGATGCCAATAGATGTTAAACTTTAAATAAAGAAAATGTAGGGCCTCACCTACAAACCTGCCCCGAGCACCAGTCAGAACCTTTCCTGGTGCCTACATTTTGAGGTTTAGTTGAGTTTGTCCCTAAAACAGCCACGAGGAGGCTGACAGCCCTATGGCTAGGGGTTGCATCTGCCTCAGCCCACCTTCAAACTCTGCAGCCTTTTTTTGCTTTGGCATTTTGTCTGAAGGCAGAGCCCCCCAGCTCTGGGTTTGGAGGGTGAGGTGCCTGGCTACAATTGTGGCAAAAGGCCCTTTTCTTTTGGGTTTGGGAACTTTCTTGCCCAACTGAACCTGGGTGCCCTTTATCAATATTATAAGCTTCTGTCTTTTATACATTGGTTTAACCATTAAAAAGTGAAAAATGAAATTATCCAACGTTGCGTAGCTTGGTTTTGAGGCTTGGCGCTCCTTGCCTGCTCTTACTTTCCTTTTTCTTGCCCTCCTTTCTTAGCCCAACTGAAGAAAGGGCAGAAGGGAGGTGTCGGTTCTGTTAGGGTAGAAATAATTGGGGATATTGACTACCGAGGCGCCCGAAAATAACGCGAGGGACTGTTCTGGAGGCTCGTTCCCACATGGCAATCAGAGGTTTTCTAGTTCATTCTGCTGTCTTTGTGTGTGTCGGTTTTAATGCAGCTGTGCTGAACTGCTGAGCAAAATAAACGGCTAACCTGCGGGGCTCTTCCCTTCCAGCAGTTAATTCGTTTCACAGCGATATTCTGAACCCGCTTCTGAGTAAGTTTTAATTTACCGACGGATTCGTTGCGAGGTGTCTGAAGGAGGTTCCTCGGTGACCAAGTCCATCAACAGGCACAAGTGTGCACTTGATTCAGGCGTGCTTATCTGCTCAGGCACTACAGAAGTTGTCTTGCACGAAGACAAGAGCAGACATTTAATAACGTCAGAATTGGGAAAAAATACCGAAAACAACGCTGCGGTACTGCTCGTCTGACCTTAATTTGACAGCTTTGGCTCGTTTGACTCCTCTATAGGCAATTTCTGCGCTTAAGCGAGGTCTGAACTTTGTACCTGTGAGCTCTTCCTTAGAGGAAGGCTTTATCAGCTCTCCGCACTCGTAATGAAAGTTCCGTGGAGTGTCCTTAAATGGTTCTCAGAGCTGTAGTAGTGGCAGGGAGTGCTCCAGAAACTCCTATTCCCTCCGTTAAACTCCACGGTCTTTGTAGTTGCACTGCTGCTGCAGACATTAATTGCAGTGTGGGTGCCTCTGTTTCTTCTCTCCGTCGTCTCAGAGCGAAGATGCTGTTGGGAAGAAAGCTTCGCATCCTGGAAGGACTTGCGCTGCTTTTCACTTAACTGGAAAACAGAAATGCGTGACCTTGTTTTGCTTATACAAACGCTCGGCTCAGCATGTAAACATAGGACGGGAGGCGAGCGAGGGCTGTTGAGGAGCAGGGCAGTGAGGGTTCATAAAAACAGAAAAAAAAATCACAAGTTGCTTCCGGGGGAAAAAAAACCTTTATTGTGCAGCCTTTGAGATGAAGGCCTCGCGTAGACTTTCATTCGCAAGGTACAAGTACCAGCCTGCAGTGAGCTGGCTACCAAGATTAATTGCTTGGTCAAGTTACTTTGTCTGGTGCAGCACTTTGCTGCCTGGGTGACTTTCCTACCCTGAAGCACTGGACTGGGTTCCCCAGTTTGATTTGCCAGCTTGCTGTGCCTTCTCCAAGGCTTCCACTCGACCACATTTCTGCCATACAAAATGCATTTTTAATTCACCCCGCTCATTATAATCGAGATGTGGTTGTAGGTAGCAGTGCAAAATTGCTACTGACCCTTCTAATTTCTCCCACCCCCATTTTTCCTCTCCTGTTTTAAATTGTGGTGAGCTGCTTCTGGCAAAGACCGTCTGGTTTCTGCTTCGGTGAAGGCCCTGGCTTATTCTTCATTTGGCGTGTCAGAGATGCATCAAAAGGTAGTTTGAATTGAGCCTTCACCATTGGAAGGTGACCTGCAAGTCCAAGTCTTGCTTCTAGCAGAAGGCACGTGCCGGTATGATTGAGTTGTAAGGTTGGCAGGATTGTTTAAAGTCTTGGTGAACATCTTTAGGGGTTTCCATTCAACGGTTGTAGCTAGAAAACGAGGTCAGGTCTGCGAAGAGATCAGTCAGATCCGAGCAGTGCGTGCGATTTGTGCAACTGCCTCAACTCTTGCTCTGATGTGGAACCTGCAGCCTCTTGCCAGCGTGGATGAATGCAATCACATTGCTCCAGCTCACGGATCTGTGAGAGACAGAAGTGTGGAAGTGTGGTAGGAGATGGAAAATCCAGGATGCTTCAGGCTGAGCACTGAAACAGCGCTGTGAACCTGCTGACCAGCCTAGCAAGGCGGTTATTTCAGTTCTAAGCATGCTTGCTGGGGGAGTGCTTTCCATTTCGAAGGCACCAAGCTCTTGTTTTGGCCACTTCTACAGCTGATGTCAGAAGGGAGGTCTTCTCCAGTCCTTGAGGCCAACAGGAGGAACCGGGGACACCGTTCACTTCTCCATGTTCCTTGACAGGCGGCTTTGGTGAAGCTTTTCGTTGTGAATAAAAGGAAAAATGCGACCTGGCTTGTGCCTTTTTCGTCGGGGTCGTTTCACGTCTGGTGGGATGACTTTCCAAGAAGAGGATGGTTCATCTCAACATCAAATGGTTCATGTTCATCTTCAACCAGCAGGCGTGATCAAGGGCAGGAGCTGCTCCTCACCAGGGCAAACCCGAAGCTGTGACGCTACCTCCTAGGAAGTTCGGGTAGTTAAATAAAAGCTGTTTGCATTGGGATTTTTTGGTCAGCTTAGTGCTCCGCGAGTATTCTGCAAATGTCAGCTTGACACCTGAAGTCTGCCTTTATTACCAATCAGCAAATGTCATCAGCATGCGTGGTGCTGTTTCTGTTGCAGGAGGTTGTTTTCTTACACTGGTCAGCCGGTAGCTTGATGGGCTTCCATTTCTTCTTCCTTGTTAAGGACTTTCACGATTCTCTGATGGACCTGCTGATTTCTGCCAAATTTGCCTGATCTGGGAGAACCCTTTGGTTTCTTGACCAACTCATGAATCCCGTGTATCAGGGCGTGCTGTTTGGAGAGCAAGGTGGTGTTCAAGCACAGCCCAGTGTTTTCCAGAGCAGCTGAAGGTGTTTGGCATTCAGTTGGATTTAGGTTTCGGTGTTGTTTGGATGTTTTGAAACATGAACATGATTCTTTGGGCCTCTCTAATTAAATGGATGCGCATCCGTAAGATGGGTCTGGTTCAGAAATTGATTTTTTGAACTAAAACCCAAGACTTTGTTTTGCCTTACTTGCGTAACAGCGCGCGCTCCGAGTCGTCATCGTGATACAAATCTAAAGCCCTAAGAGAAACATTTCAGACTGGAACTTGCTGGTACAGGGAAGGCGCTTTGGAAGAAGGCACAGCGGTGATGTTGAAGCTGTATTTGGGGACCTGCTGGCTGCAGGGCCCCTCTTGGGGTGGCCTTGGCCGAGTTGGAGCTCGCAGGCTGTTCCACCACTCTTTGCAAGGTGTCAAGAGCTTACGGGTTGATTAAAAGCATCTCAAAGCGTTGAGGATGTCGCACATCCATTGAGTTGAACTGGAAGGAGCGGCTGGTTTTTAGGGCTGGGGGACTGGTGGGCTAGCTGCTGGGGTCTCGCAGTGGCTGGCAGGTTTTGGGGTCGGGCTGCTTGGTCGGTGGCCCTCGGTCTGGGAGGCAGCGATGATGAGGTTGTAATCCCAAAGAAGTGACGGGGATGGAGCCCAAAAGTGCAAATGAGGTGGTTTTGCTTTAGCCTGCCAGCAAGCTTTGGAATTCGTTTCAGCTACGGGATTGTGCTTGAGAGAGAATATTTGTGGAGTTTTGTAATGAGACAGTGTTAGCATTTTCTTTGTTTTCTCCTTTAATTTTTTGTAGGTAACCCTCTTACCTAGTAACTGGCGGTGTTGCTTGTAGGTCAGTATTTGAAGGAGAAATGCTGTAGGCCCTGTAACTGCCACGTTTGGCTCTGGGGAAGCGCCGTTTTCCTTTGCTCCCATTCTCAACACTACGAAGTCAGGGTTTTGAATTCTCCTTTGCTACAAAATTGATGAATTTCAACAGTTCTTTTTTTTTTTTTTAATTGTATCTGATGTGTGTGTTTAATTTCAGAGGTCGCAGCAGTGGCAAAGGACCGCCTCAGCCTACGGTGAGTATTTTTCCCCCCTCGTTGTACCTCTTGTAGATACAACGAAACAACTCCTCTACCAGGAACTGGAGTAACAATGTGAAAATCGCAGATAGTGGAACATTCTCTCAAATTTTGGATACCTTGATGAATATTTTAGCCTGAGCTATGCTTTTTTAAAGATGTAACATCTTGCATTCATCTAAATCTCCTGAGAGGGCGAGGAGGGAAGGAACACTTAAACATTTGAACTATGTTAATATAAATCTCTATTTTCTTGCGATTATAGTTGTAAATATGTGGATACAATTTAACTTAGGACCAAATTGAAGAGCATTGCTTTATCTGAGAACTATCTAACATTGGCTTCTCCTTTAAACAGATGACTAAAGATAGCAAGGCAACATATTTAGTTAAATAAAAGCAGCAATTTTGTTTAGCTTTCCTATGAAATAGCAAACCCAGTGTTATTGTAGCTAACCCATTATTACCTGAGTGTGTAGCTTTAGTCGTTTCCAAGGCTCAATATAGTTGAAGGATACATGTGGCTTGACTTGTAAAGCATAATTTTATCAAAGCTAAAGATCTGGATCTCGATATAAAAAAATGGATCTTTGAACTGCACTTTGAACAAGACCGAGTGTTGAGCATAGGAGTGTCCTTAAACGCATACTGGATGTGTTGCTGGTTTAAAAAGCTCAAAATATGGTGGGATGCCTGCACGTTTCAGCATCTCTTGCTCGACAAGCATGAGGTTGATGGGGAGAGATGTAAGATGTTGCCAAAACACAGTCATCCCTACCACTTCACTTGTACATGTGCAAGTGCCTCGCTTGGCAGCCCGGGGATGCATGGTCAGGTCCCTGGGCTCAGAGCTTGGATTCTGAAACTGCAGAGAGTTCCTTTGGGCTGGTTTTATGACAGGCTTTGTAGCTCTTTGGCACTTTGTGATCTGATGACCTTAGCTTCTGTTAACGAATGTCATCAGGTCTGTTAGCTGGAGAGATGTAGCTCAGCAGGCCCCAGAGCACCTCTTTACTTCCCCATCAGTTGAGGCACCTTATCCTGTTGCTAGCTCTCAAACCAAAGAGGGATGATGGCCGGGCTCTCCAGTTAAGCTTCTCCGTGTGGGAGCTTCACCCAGCCAGTAAGGGGATTGACACCGAGTGACATTAGGGACCCTATAAAGTTCCTCTTGTTTGGGAGGGTGGGTGTTGAGATGTTTAATTGATCAGAGAAAGGTGTAAGAGTCCTCTGCTAATCTGGTGTGACTTCAGTTCAACGCGTGTTGGCCAAGTAAGGTCTTGGACCAGTGTGTTTCTAGGAGCTGGTGCGTATGGCTGAAAGCTGCCCTTGTTTTTGTAGCATTGGCTCCTCGAATTGTTATGAGTATTTCTCGTATGTTCATGACAACATCATTTTTATCTTTCAGATTTCGTTCGATGGCATCTATGCAAACATGAGAATGGTTCACATACTTACGTCAGTTGTTGTAAGTCTTCATTGGGAAGTAGGGTAAACAGTGTCTATAGTGACATAGAATTGTTAATATTACACTAATTGTAATATTATGGGGTGGATACAGCAGTATGCACCATGTTCCAAGGTTGGAATTTAAACAATCACAGTAATAACTTTGGTGTATATTTGGCTTGGAAAGCTACAAATTGTATTTGAACAGGTATGGCAAATTTCTTACGTTTACTGGTCATATTCTTAATTTTCTGTCTTCAGAGAGATTATGAATAAGTAATGAATTTATATAAGGGAAATCCCGACGTGCCAGAATTGGGTAATACAGACTGTCCCACAGCAGCTAGAATCTGGGATAAGACTTCATCCTTACTTGTACTCATGCGCAGATTTGGTTTTGCACAAAAACTTGTTTGCATGAGTAACCAATGAAGACTCTTGTGTGTACCAAAACTGCTTCTGTGATTTAAAGGAATTTAAAGGGATTTAAATCCCTTCTGAACAAATTGTGGTACATACCTAGCTGTTTGCATCTGCAGAACCAAAGAGGTGTATTAGTAAACAGGCAAATGTTGAATAAGTAGATTTGAATAAACTCTAAGCTGTATTTTTACACCTTATGTAAAGATACGTTTTTGAGAAAATTGTTCAAATGACATTTGTCAGGCTGGTAGAAAACTACATTTTCATCTTTCTTGCATTCTAGGGATCCAAATGTGAAGTACAGGTGAAAAATGGTGGTATATATGAAGGAGTTTTTAAAACTTACAGTCCTAAGGTAATTTTTACAGTTTTGACTCTCCCTCTTTTCTTTTTGAAGACTGAATAATCAACGCTTCATTAAATAGGAATACTTATTATCAATTATTTTGACCGTTGATGTCTAAGTTTACACAAGCAGATTCATTTCTGCAAACTGTTGTAAATGTCTGCTTTTTCCACTTCTGTGAAGTTACCTGGTAGCTTACTGTGCATTAAATTTAGGATATTCTTTATATATCTCTCATAGTGTGATTTAGTGCTCGATGCTGCTCATCGGAAAACAGCAGAATCCAGTTTGGGGCCAAAACGTGAAGACATACTAGAGAGTATCTTATTCAAGTCTTCAGATTTTGTTATGGTGCATTTTAAGGATATGGATACCAATTATGCCAGAAGAGGTATACTTTTTCTTAAGGTTCTTAACATTGTCTATACCAAAGTTTGTTTTTGTTTTAAATGTTTTTCTTATCTTGATATGTCATGGAGTGAAAGTGCACATTTGTATGTTTTCAGGTTGATCGACAGTTGTCACTGGGAGCTAAGTGTTTATCATAACACCCGTGCTTTATTCCCATGTAGCAGTAATTAGGTATAGGAATTTGTGGACATCTAAAGAGAGATTTTCACTCCTTTCACCTTGTGTTCGTACATGCGTATGTTCTTGCCTGACTTATGGCTGAAGGTTAAGACTCTTGTTTCAAGGAATTTGCTTTACCTAGAAGAAGATGCATAATATCAGAGCAACGGTGCCATTTAAATGCAGATAAGTTGCAGGTTCCGGATGGGACTTTGAATTTGAATTACACCAGAGCCGTTTTATAATGGATCTGCTATGACCATAGAATCACTTTAATGTAAATGCAAACTGGGCTCTCTATTACCCAATTTTTATAGATTTTTTAGTAAACAGAATGAAAAATACACTGCTCTTCTAGGAATAATTACTCAATGGAGGTTTTCTAGAAGAAAACAATTGCTCTGGGTTGAACAGTCACTCAGTTTGCATTATTAGGTGGAATGCCTTTGCATCTAAATCTCTTAAGTAGTCGGAGAGGAGAGCTGACATAAAACTGTAGAGACAGAGCAAGATAAACTAGAAGGCTGCAAAACTTGATAACTCGTAGTGGGTAAATTAATCTGCTTTCCATTTTGCCTCAAAACCGTATTATCTTGGAACCACACTTGGAAGTATAAGTCAATCTCTGATCACACCTGCAAATTAGAGCAAAGAAGGGCTTTCTGCTTCTTGGGAAGTTAAGTAAGCAAGGATTCAGAAGAATGGAAGTATACAAACATGCATGCAGGAATGGTGGGCCTTTTCTTATAAAGAAACCCAAACCTTCATGGCACAGAGTCAGATAAGCTTGTGTGATCTGCATTAAAGACTGGATCTGAGCTTCTAGGTAAGGAGATGGCGTTCCCTGCTGCATTCGTGTTGGGAATGGTTACTGCCTGGTGCCCAGATCCATTTGACAGTGTTGCACTTTGTATAGAACAAAGGCTGTTAGCTTCCATAGATCTGGGAATAAATATTTTAACATTTCTTAGCCATTGATGTCTTGTCTGTTTCCCAGACAAGTTAGTGTATAGTTTGGACATACTTGGTGAAAATGTAGCTTGCTCTCACTTCTTAAAAAATGTAGTCAAGCAAAGGGGCACTCCACAAGCACTCGGTTGCCATAGGAAAGGCTTACTGGGGTAGGGTTTGTTGGGGGTGTGGGTATTTGTGTTGTTTCTTCCCCCCTTACACTTAGACACATGGTAGACCGTTGAGGAGGCCTTGAAGTAAACTTGCTGCAAAAAAAAAATACTGGTTTTGTAAATTTTAGTGTATCCTGTTCCTCTGGTTGAGTATCATATCTTGAGTTCTGTGAATTTTTATGCTGGCATTTGCTTCTCTGCTGAGCTGGAGGAGTGCAGACAAGTGGTGCTCCTGACTCTTGGGTCTTCTGAGTTACCCTCAGACCTGAATAGCAGAGATGTTCATCTGTCTCTGCCTTTTTGTCAAAGACTGGAAGAGTAGCGGTAGAGAGTAGTGGGTAGGGAGAAAGCAAATGGGATGGATTCGCCTTTCAGAAGGAGTGGAAAATACAGTTATCTCCGAAAGAACCATCTGCAATGGTCTGCCAAGCACCTTTCATTGCTATCTTACTTGTGCAGCTTTGGAGCAGTGAGCTGATAATTCATCCTGCAGCTACATCAGGAGAGTGAGGGCAGGGAAGGTAATGGCCGTATAAGCTTGAGGTGGGTGAAACTGCTCTGCTTGGAAGCAGCAGTCTTAGATTTGCTTATGCCAGGCGTGACATTGCACCTTCAGATGGATCAGTGGAGAAAGTGTGCTGTAGTAATTGGAAGGGTTGGGAGAAAAAAAAAGCAGGTCTGCATGGATAGGAACTTTCTGACAGCTTATGCTTAAAAATAAATACAAAAGCTGTCCCTACTACCTAGGCCCTTAATTTGCAACTGTCTGTCTTGTCTAGACCTTTGTGCTCAAGTAGCTTTCTGCAAGGCTTCAAAAGGGGTCATCTGAGGGACCCTCGCTGTGCTGTTAGGGCTTTCTGCAGTAACAGCAGGCTGATGAAGGAAGCATGCATCGGGAAGCTCAGGTGAAAGTGCATAATGTCCATCTTCCCCCCTCAGACTATTCTGTCTGCCTGGAAGGAGAGACAGGCAGGTTCTGCATGTGCCAGTGGGAATCATCAGCTGAAAATCTACCCCGGTGTGCCAGCTGACAGCCTTGGCAGGATATTAACACCTAACATCTCTGCTTTGCCTTCTGAAGGGAAGGTGAAGCGCTTGGATTTAGTAGTTGCCCGATGACTAGGGCTGCATGATTGGAAGCAGAGGGTATGTTTCCCCAAGGTTCTGCAGAATGAGCTTTCATTTTCTGGAGTCCTAAGCACCAATCAGGCCGCTGTGCTAGTTTCCATATGATTCAAATTTGACTAAGGCTTGAGTTGTCTTCTTGGCTCCTCTTTAAAGAGGAGACAATTCAAGATCATAACTACTGTTGAAGTAATAGGCTTCTCCAATGTTTTTATTGGTTTTTGGCACGGTTGCTGCACTCTGAGAAAAATATTACAAATCCAATGAAAAAAGGCAAGAGAGAATTGCCTATTTAAGTTTTTCCTTGAATTAGCACTGAAAGTGGCATCTTTCCAGAGAAAGCCTTGCAAGGGGAATAGCAGTAGGCATATTGGGAACAAAGGAAGGAAATGTTGGTCTGCAGAGCTGGTGGTAACTGGTTTCTATGTTTTAAATCAGTAGCGAGTAGTTTCAACAGTAAACTCTTGGCTGTTCTGTAACATTTAGGCTGAAACCTCAGTTTACTTTGAGCCATACTAAACTCGATCAAAGTTTGCTGTGCGCCGTGAACACCTCTGGCACCTAATGCAGCCTGGCTTAATAGCTTCTGAACTGCAGAGCTGCGCTTAAATGCATGTTTGTGCTCTTCACCATTAGTAGCGCAAAACATGTTTGAGAAAACAAGCTTTTTAAAGGCTGAAATTAATCAAACCTGGACTCTTAATTGCTCTATTCTGGCAGTCCTTTCTTGAAGTCATTTAATAGCACATACTTGAAGAATGTGCCCAAGCTGAGTTTTTCTTAGAATGTGTATATTTAATTCGCTTTTGCTTAATGTAATTTCTCTTGCGTAAAATTGTCTTTGGGATTTTTTTTTTCCAGTTAGCAGGCTTTGAAACAAGAAGTGAGGTCTCAATATATCAAGCTCCTTTGCTCAGGAGACTTCATGTTAAGCAGGTACAGAGGCAGTGGGGGCTAGCTGAGCGTTAAAGCTCAAGCTTTTTGTACGACCACTTTTCACTTGACCTTTGATTTGAGTTTTACCATGTATAAAAGGAATTGAGTAAAAATTTGGCCATCTCAAGGTGTCACGTGGATTGCTCCTTCAGCAGTTCAGAGATAAGAGGCACCTGATAAGGAAGAGGGAGGGCGAGCCTGTGCAGTCGGTGTCTTGTCTGCTAGTGCTCTGCCAGTTGGTGCCTGTAGCAGCAGTTTGTTTCAGTCTTTACTTTCTTAACAATCTTAAAAGCAGTGTTTTTGTTTTGGAAGCACTGATAGGAAGAATTTTTGCGTGTTCTCAATTTTGTTGCTCATCAGCTTTGTTAATGTCTTGTTTGACTTGCCATGTTTATAATCTTGGTGTTCCTGTGTGTCTGGCTGGCTGTTTGTTCCAGGAAAACAGCGACCTGTGCCTTGAGGTACCTTTCTGCTACACTTACACTTTGTCTGGGTGCTCATGAGACTGTGTTGTGTGACTAGAAATCTGCCTTTGTAGCTTGAATTTTTCCTAACTCTAGACGTTTTTGGGTTGTAGAGCTTAAGCCGATGTCGCAGTCTCACTTGTGACTTAAAATGAAAAAGAAAGAAGAGCAGAGAAGCTTCCTGTGCCCAGTGACATGCTGGATTCTGCTGGGAAACTTAGCATGGGCTCTACAGTTTTTACTCAGACCTGTAACCTTCACTAGATAGGGGAGTTTGTGTTCTGACTTGTCCCCCCACTTCATCTGTATCGTAATTTTTGACAGCACTCTGCTGAGTTTTTTTAATGTGGCTTTTTAAATAGGAAAATTGGTGGGTTGAATATGTGAAGCTTATTAAGCTAGTATTTTATTTTGAGTATCCTAAATGTTGTCATTGCATATGGAGGTTTTTTGTCTGAAGTTATGTAAAAGAAACGAAGGAAACACCCTTCTAAAATACAGCAGATGACCTCCATCAGGTGCTGTCGTCCATCCTCATACCTCATGTTTATCCAGTCTCATCGGAGAAGACTTCCCTGTGCCCCCAGTGAAGTAAATTTCGTTACTTAAGTGACTTGAGCAACCTCCAACTTGCATTTGGTGTCAAATACCTGATCTGAGGGGATCAAGCATGAAACACCAAATTAATGGGATTGGGCACGGGAACAGCACTGGCCTGTCTAGATCAGGGCTGTGGTAGCTACAGGGGATTGTTAAGGTAAACAGTTTCACATAGAAGCTCCTTACTTTCGCTTTCCTTTTGAACATGCTCTCGTTACTCCCTAACTGTGGACTTAGCACTTTGTTAGGTAGTTTCGGTTCACATTTAAGCATATACACTGTTTTTACAGCATATTTTAACATCTATTTGTATGAAGGGAAACTGAGAGAGGTTTTCTTTCCAGCTGGTATACCTTAGAGATCTGGAGGCTGTTTGGAGGGTTTGTAGTGTAGCACAGCAGGGAAACACAAGGGGTTGTGAGCAGTGGGAATGTTGCTGAAGTTTTATTATGGAAATGATCTTTGCAAGGTGGGAGATGTATTACCAGTGTGCATATGTCTGCTAGAGGGCCTGAAAGAGTTTAGCATTGCCTGAATTCAGCCATATAATGTGAAAAAAATCCACCTGTATTTATATCTGATGTCTTCCAATTTTTTCTCTCTCCATATCTGTTTGTAGTTCCTTCAGAAACAGGTAACTTTTTTGGCAGTCACTCTGTCTCTGCATCTTGCCTTTTCATAATGCTTCTGTTACCATAATATATAATGGAAACTTACTATCTTTGCTCGCACATTTATGGCACTATAAAACATGCATGTGTAACTTCACGGAATCATTTAGAATACCTTGCAGTTAGTCGATGACTTCTGTTCTCACCCTTGATTTTTTTTTACCTATTCTGAGCAGTTGAAAATGCAACGATTGAAATATTGCATCAGCACTAATAGTTAGCACAATGGTATAATGGCTCTGTTGCAGAACAGTTTACGAATAATCCTCGAATGTGCCTGCTGAAGGCATCAGGCTTAGTGAGAAGCTAAAATAATCTCACTTGAAGTGTTAACCTTCAACCGTGTAGGTAGTAGCGCAGCTTCAATGATGGCTCACCCAGTGATTGATGCAGGTTTTTGCAATTTCACACGAGCCCTAACAGTGGTTTGCCTCATTAGGTGGCCTTCTTTCATTTGGCTTTTTCTTATTTTACTGATTCTTTTGTATTTGACATGAATGTCTAGCTAATAAACTTCTTTCTTTTCATCCATCTTCTGTAATGTTTTGTCTCATATACGCTTATTAACAATGCTTAATTGCTTATCCATAGTTCCTTTGGTCTCCATGTATGAGTTGAGCGAGCATTTCATGAGATAGCTCTGTACATTGCTAGACAGACTAAGCACAGTTTTGATAGATCCTGCCAATATATGTGCATATTTTAACTGTGAAATTGGGGAAAACAGGAATAATGTGCCATGTTGACGGTCAACTAAAAAGAAATCATCAATGATTGTTTAAAATCTGTAACATTGATGACCAACAAATCGCTTCGCATGTTGTGAATTTTTTCATGATGGCTTTAAAATTCATTTCTCTTAGTGAGATTTCAGATCTTGCCTAAAGTTAATTTAAGCCATGCTCTTTCATATCTAGCACTGTCTGGTGGTTTGACCTCATCTTTTTTAAAGATCAGAAATGTTTGCTCCTTGTTTCTTTTTGTAGATGTTGAGATGATGATGAGAAAGATAATGAGAAATTCAGGACAAAACGCACTCTAAAAAGCTTGCTTATTTTATTTTTAAAAATTTAATTAAAAAAAAATTATTTCTGTTTAAGAAATTTAAGAATTTGCAGGCAGCTCTGCAATTTAGTGGCTTATAAAATACACAAACTTGGCTTCTTTGATGAATGGCTTTGTACATTTTTTTTTTTTAAGAGTACTTCAGTTTTTTAGTATTATTCCTTCAGCCATTTTCCTAGTCTGGTTTGAATGAAACACGAACAAATAAAAATAAAAGCTCAGGATCTTTTTATTCTTACTTCTCTGTTATGTCACACTGAATGGGTGTAGCAAGCTAATGGATAATTGAGATATACTGCAAAGGGAGTAAAAGTGTGTGCATGCATGCTGGTATGTTGAGGAATTGTGGAAACAGAAGAAGCTCAGGTATTCAAAGGGAAGCTTGTACTCTGCTTATTTGGAGAACGGGATTGAATGCATTCATGCTTTTTTGTTATTTGCATAATATGTTACTGTGTGGTTGTGGAGGCTTTTTTGAAAAGCATATTGTACAAGTCTTGCGTTTTCTGTAGGAATGGGGATCCTTGGGTAGTCCTGTTTTAGCAAAAAACATACACGTAGTTTGTGTAAAAGATTTTGAAATAATTGCAAGTAATTCCTGCTGTTCTTTGATGCTTTGTCTCATATTTGGAGTTGCAAAAAAATGCACCCTGTAAACAGATGTGTTTGAAGTCTGTCTGTACTTCCTAGTTACTCTTAAGTATGAAGTAGATAGCTCTCTAATGTAGTCCATGGAGTACAGCAACTACAAGTGAAGGTGAACAATGTTAATGTGCTTGTGAATCAGTCGTATTTGGTCGTTCCTCAAAATACTAGTGCATACAGTGTCTTCCTCTGCTTAACCAACTCGATTTCACCCCCATCCCTCCCCGCTCCCTTGTAGATGCTTTTACTGATTCAGCCATCAGTGCTAAAGTAAATGGTGAGCACAAAGAAAAGGATCTTGAACCATGGGATGGAGGAGAAAGCAGCGCTACTGAGGAGCTTGAGGCATTAGAGACGGATGTTGTAAGTACTGCTTTTTTATCAGTTATGACAGCCTCTAGAAAGCAAGCTAGTTCTCTGGACATGCATTGCAACATTCCTTAATTTTAATCTAATAATGAGCTTGTGGCTAAAAATGCTGGCCTACACAGGGGTACGTTCAGTCTTTGCTAGCAGCTGCCACAGTACTTTCTTACAATTTGAATAAGAATAGCTGGATTTCAAATGCCACTTTGGGCAAATATTGACAAATGGCAGCTGCTGTGGTAAGGGACATGTTTGACTCAAGGACTGGCTGAAAAAGGAGCTTTTATTAAGGACTCCAAATTCAGCAATGCACTGAAGTGACTTATGTTTAATCAGAGCATTCCTGTCTGACTGTCGTTGCATTTGTAAGTTATGGTGAAATTGTGCTTAGCTAACTGTCTCGGGGCTAACATGAAGGAAATTGATGGGAGTCTGACCCGTGACTTAATAAGCACAGATACAATCTTAGTAGATTATGAATTGTTAAATGAGGAGTATATTCTCAAATGAAGCTTCTTTATATATCATAGCAGTCAGCTTTTACTCAACCGTGCATTTTTTAGTAAGGTATTCAGACTGCAGTATGTTAAAGAAGAGAATCCAGTCATGTTACTGTGAGGTTATTAACTTCGTCTGGGTAGAACAGTTACCCTGTCAATTCCACTGTACGTACTGTACAGCTGAGATTTATTAGAATACTGAATACTGTCAGTGCTTTTATGAAACGTTCAAAACATTTAGCATTTGTGAAGGTTAAATTCTTGAGTGCCGTAATAGCGTACTTCATGAAGTGGGGGAAGTTGCCCTGATCAACAGGGGTCTTCTGCCTGTGGTGTGTATCTCAGCTAATTGCATTAATAGTGCTTTTTGAATAGTTTTAGCACTTGCTACAGTGAGGGACACTTCTACTGTTCAGAACTGTCAGGTTGTGCTTTCTGGAAAGGCATTGATGTGTGTATTACTTCTTAGCCACTGATCTTCTAGTACAGATTACTAGAAGCCAACCAACCACAAAAAGAAAAAAAGAAAAAAAAAAAAAAAGCAAAAAAGCAACCTGACTTTTTAGCCTAAAATACATGCATCTGATGAACAAAGATCCCTGAAATAAATTGTGGCTTTAGTAACTTCGTTATTCAGGCAGTGAATACACGAGCCCAGGAAAATGGGCAAAAGGTTTGACTTCTGCCATCAGCCCTTAGTTTGAAGGGAATGTATTTCCAGTGTCATTTTGAAAAACAAACATCATTTTCTTTTAGTCTAATGGATGGGATCCCAATGACATGTTTCGTTACAATGAAGAAAATTATGGTGTAATATCAACTTATGACAGCAGTTTATCTTCTTATACGTAAGTTTCAAAATATTTTGTTATTAGACTTTTATTTAATGTTCTCCCTGGTCTGACAAAACTTGTATTCTCAAGATAATTTCACATGCTTTCTAAGGTTGTGGAATCAAATAACTGAAAAAGTAATGAATGAATAGTGCTTAAGAAACCTTGCCAGATTTCTGTGAATAGTTAGATGTATTAATCGGTATATATTCCCTTAAATGGGCACAGCTCATTCCCATTGCAACATTTTCTGAATTTAGGCATGCAATTATGCTTATTTCTTACAAAAAAACTTTTACAAATAGGGTTGAAAATACCAAAACTGTGAAACTATGATCTGTCTTTGTGTAGCTGCTATTCCCATAGTTTGTGTTTAACCCAGCAGGGCAATTTGACTAAATCCTAATTTGATTGTGACAATTGATCATGTAGATACTGGAATCTTGAATACTTGATACTTTAAGGAGGCTTGTGAGCTGTGGTAACTTGTTTAGGAAGCATATAAACTGTGGTTTTAGTTACAATATAATAACCTGAATCTAGAAGAAGTGTACAGTCTGCTGCAGTTACTTTGGGAATGGATCCACACTGCCCTTAGTCTGCAGCTGTCGTGTTAACTGCAACTGCAAAACAAACCAGTTGCAGATGTTGAACAACCATCATGAAACGTTTTTAATGTTTGCCCTTTTTTTTCCCCCCAAAAATAATAAACTGGTTTTGAATGTTCAGGAATTGCAGTGATTTTTATGCGCTGTAGGATTGGAGTACTTGTCTACAAGTCTCCTGTTCAACAATTCGATTTTTACTATTTTGTTAAAGTAGATCTATAATATGATGATAAAGTCTTAATTGGCTTATATCTGAATCCTAGGGAAGCTATTGTTAGAGTGGTGAAGTATGCTAAAGTGCTCTTTATACTTTCGAACTTTAGTCTTCCGTCCATTTTATGGTTATTGATGGAAACAGATCAAAACCGTGAAGGTGGCTTTAAATCACTAGAGAGAAATTCCGTGCTGATCAGCTGCTGTATGGGCTTCTCTCATTACCAGGGTTTGAAACAATGCCATCTTGCCTATCCCCTTTGCTTCATCTTTAATTGCATTTTAGAAAATCACATTCTATAAAATGTGAAATTGTTTTTATGTTTAAGTTACCCATAATGCCACCACATACATCCCCTCCTTTTTTCAGTCTTAAAAACATCACTTTAAATGAAAGAACATGTGTTGGGTTTCTCCTTTCTTGTCCAGGTTTGTATGCACTATGTTCATGAATCTCTTGTTTGTCAGCCAAAGCTTCATGCTGAAGGGCAAGGATTTTATTTCATACTCTTACAGTTACCATTGATAATGCCAGTAGATGTCCCACCTGGCCAAAAGCATGTGTTTGGGGGGGAAAGCTTGTGGTACAGTAGCTGAGTGCCGGCTTGGAACTGGCAAACCCACTTGTTTTCCTAGTTCCACCTCCAACACTTGAGTAATCTTGCATATATTTTCACACTTGGTCTGTACCTCCAATTACTTCCTTTGTTCTTTTTTTGTATTATTCAAAATATGCGCAGCGGTGATTATCTAATACCAAGTATTACATTGTCAAAGCCTCAGCCGTGTTCCCTATATAGCTTATTCTAAAGTAAGGTCAGATGAAACAACTTCTAGAACTCAACATTTGAGTCAAAGGCAAAGAGCATAATAGTTTTGTAAAACCTGATGCTTGAACAAAAATTAGAACAGGTAAAAAAAAAACACAAACAAACAAAAAAACACACACAAAAAAAAACACAAGCAAACCCACAGATGGACAGAAGGAACTGCCAGCTACGATGTCCTTCTGTACTTAGTTATTTTAGTATTTCATTGCTAATGTATTGAGTTCTTACTTGATAGTTTTCCCAAGAGAGCTACATATGCGTCTTGCAATATGGTATTACCTAATAGCATAACACATGGGATGAATGGTTTTGAGGTTCTAGGACACGGCAAATGAGTCATGGGTTTCTGGTCCCATGCTCTGATGTATTGCATCTCTTCTGCAGTTATTCATAACAGGAAGAGCTGAGATTCTGCGGCTGTAATTATCAAAGGATTAAGTTTGTAACTCTTAATTTCAGTAGGACTGGGGACTCTTATGTCTATTGTGAATGTGTAAATGGCTAAAGAAATTCAAATTTGGTCTCTTGCATTCACTTCCTATCTAAACAATAGACTAGGGCTTTTTATTGCTAATGTACTCGACCGTGTTAAAAGTTGGAGCCTTTGCATAGCTTTAGGGACTGAGGAATCCACAAGTCGTACTGAAAAACTCTCCACCCTGGCCATAGCTCTCTGGGCAGGTAAATAACACAGAATTTGCACGTAGTGTCAGACCAATCCAGGAATTTTGTCACGCTTACACTAAAAAACCACAGCAATCTCCTGGCTTAAAAGCAGTTTGTGTTTTATTTATTTATTTATTTAAACATTACTTGGTTAGAATTAACATTGTAATTTTGTAGATTCTTTGTACTTTTGAATGCATTTCTGAGGTTCTTTTCCTTTCCATTGTCTTTTAGGGTGCCATTAGAAAGAGATAATTCAGAAGAGTTTTTAAAACGAGAAGCCAGAGCAACTCAATTAGCAGAGGAAATTGAATCAAGTGCCCAATACAAAGCTCGGGTTGCCTTGGAAAATGATGAAAGAACAGAAGAAGAAAAATATACTGCTGTTCAGAGAAATGCTAATGAACGAGAAGGGCATAGTGTGAACACTAGGTACTGGCATACACTATGAATAGTATTTTTATTTAAATGATGTACATATTTTGGTGAAGTAGCAATTTACTCATTGAAAATGTGCTTTTTCAGCAGGGCTGATTAGGTTAGGAATCTTGTGTAAACAATTGCGTGCTGTTTTTGGCACTCATGCTGACTTGTACACCTCTGCCTGGCCCTGTATTATCTGTAATGAAACAGACTTCTCCATTCTGATATTTCACTGTGGTGAATTCATACCAAATTACAGGAAAAGGCAGTGGTTTCAGCATGTCACGGAGAATTTTGGGCGTTAGTACTAAATCATTCACTGTCTGTGGGCTCATAGGAAGTGGAACGTGTGGTAAGTATCAAAGGGTAAATTCATGAGGTGATCATTAGGTCAACATCTGATTATAAATTAAATTTTCCTCGAGCTTGATTTAAGAAAGACGAAGTATCAATAGAACCCTTGAACAGGTACTTTTCATTATCTTCTAGTTCTTCCTCAACACTGATACAAATTTGCTCTGTTTCAGGGAAAATAAATATGTCCCACCTGGACAGAGAAACAGAGATGTCTTGTCTTGGGGAAGTGGAAGACAAAACTCACCAAGGATGGGCCAGTCTGGATCAGGCCCACCAATTTCACGGTCTGGATCCCATACTTCAGATTTCAGTCCTAACTCTGGAGCAGATCAAAGAGTGGTTAACGGAGGCAAGTATCTGAAGTCTAAATGAATGTGCCTTATAAAATGCAGTCATTTATTTAATTATGTTGAAACTGCATATGATGTGGTTTTAGGATGTTTATTTCATAAGCTGGGCTAGCATGCATCATTTAACACAGAGGTGGTGAGTTTCATTTGGGTTTAACTTAGTGACAACAAAACATTAATTTGACTGCACTGTGCGTAGCTTTGCAGAGCAGAAATGTCACTTGGTTTCTACCTTTGTCTCGGATGATGGTGCAGTCTGCAGTTTTAAAGATGAAAAATTGCTTTATGTATTTTTTTTTTTTTTTTACTACTGCTGAGCTCTGTCGAGGAATAGCAATACTGACATCTAGTGAAAGGGAGGTGGCAGCTGTACTGGAGGAAGTGTCAATCTTCCTTCCTGGAGCATGGATCAATTCAGCGTCCTATCAAAAAGAATAAAGCAACTTGCTGACTTCACCACAGCGTGGGTGGAGTAATCATTGATGGGAAAGTAAGAGAAGTTATTACAGGAAAAGTAATTGAGTCTCCTCTTCAGATAGCTATTTGAGTGTTTTCTGCTGTACACGTGGGTGATGTAAACAGGCATCGCTACGCACTGTATAGCAGAAGGTTCATAACCAAATACCATTCTTTGAGAGAAGGATTTTAGCAGTAGCCCATCCTGGAGGCATTATTTGTATAGGTGAATAATACTATTATACGAGATTGCTGTGATTTAAGATAAATAAATAATAAAAATACTCAAGTGCCTCTATCTGGAGGGGAGGTCTGAGAAATATTTGAAGGTAAGTGAAGCTTTCTTCTTACATACAGCCAGCTGTATAAAGGATGTACAACTGAGTCTTGCCCAAACAATGCTAAACATCGAAATTCGTTTGTAGTATTTGTGGTTTGTGCCATCCTATTACTTTGCCGAATCAACATCATATACTTAGCATACTCAAAATGGCTTGTGAATTAAATTTATTTTGAAAACAATGAACCCTATACCCTAGATTAGAATACTACATTAATACTGCAGATAACAGATAAAAGCATAAATGTCAAGATTCAGACACTGAACACCGCTGTTTTTTGTAAAGATACAGTTCCTAGAATTGATACTGCTCATCATTTGGTTTGAAAGTAGTAGTTTGTGCGTTCAATACTATATGTGAACCACTGTTTGAGAACCTCTGGTAGCTGTTTAAGGACCTTGTCAAGACTGATGCGTACTGTAGAACATATATATGACAGGCTAACAGATCAAACTTTACTGTCTATTCCTTAGTAGTATTTGTAGATCCTAATTAACCCTTTGGGGAGTTTATGACATTCAGATATTAAATTTGACTTGAAGCAGAGGAAATAACTTGAAAGAGACTTTTTATTGGTTGCAGAAATAAACTAATCTATCCCCAAAGGGTTAAACATGAAAAATCATTTTGTCATATTTTACTTTTTTTTTTCTGTTGACCTTTTTCCCCATAATTTTTCTTTAGTTTTTATACTTTCCTTCATATCATTTGTTCTGTCAGGTGTTCCCTGGCCATCGCCTTGCCCATCTCCTTCCTCTCGCCCACCTTCTCGCTACCAGTCAGGTCCCAACTCTCTTCCACCTCGGGCAGCCACCCCTACACGGCCGCCCTCCAGGCCCCCCTCGCGGCCCTCCAGGCCCCCGTCTCACCCCTCTGCTCATGGTTCTCCAGCTCCTGTCTCTACTATGCCTAAACGCATGTCTTCAGAAGGTACAATACCACAATTTGTTCATGTTTTTGTTTGTCTTTGTTTAACTCCTTTGTGAGTTTAATTACAAAATTGTTTTTCCTCTTCATTACTTAACCTATAATTTGTGTTTAACTTTAGTTTATCAGACTATTTCTATTAACCTTTTTATTTGAAGAACTTTACAAAAACAAAATAAAGCTGTGAAATTTCCCAAATTGGTATGAAATAAACTCAGCTTTGTAAACGCTGCTCAGTGTCTTAACTTAACCAACAGCAACATGCAGGACCTATTAATTTTGGAGGGCATTTTTAGGAATATAAATTTATATAAAACCTCAAAAAAAAAAAAAAGTTAATACAGATGTTTCACAAAAAAGCAGTCTCAAATCTAACTAAAATTCTCCAATTAACTTCTGTTAAACAAAAAGGCAAAAAAAAAAAAAGCTGTATTTAAAGAAGTGCACTGTGGAATGGGATAGGATAAGCTACTTTGAAGGTGAATCTGTAGAAAACTTTAAGTCTCCATTTGCATTGAGGCAGAGCAATAAGTTAGCTCCCTGGTAGTCAGTAATATGCAGAGGAAGTTTGACTCATGAGTCTTGGACAATTGCATGCAGAAATATCTCAACTAAATTAATATGTACTCTGAAGGTTCAGTAACATATTTTTGTTTTAAGTGCACTCAAAAACTAGCCTGCACAGCACAGTCTAGCAATCCTGGAAAAATGTAAACTGATTATCCTAAGCTCACTGGAAATGTGCACGCTCTCTGCTGTAGCAGGCTCTGCTGGAGCCAGGAGAGAGCCCGGTCATCCTGCTGATCGAGTCAGTAACGCTGTTCTGCAGCTTGCCTGATAAATGGTCGAGATGGCCCTTGGCTAACAGTAGACATGTCTGTACGGTGTTCTACTGTCAATTAAATTTATCAATGTGAGATTTTTAAAATTTAAGATCCTAAGAATCCACATGCTAAAAAAATGACTGCATTTGCACTTGTGATTGATTTGTCAGGCATGCAGTGAACTGCTTGCTGCAACGTTTAACTTCTAGCACAAGAAGAGGATTGCTGGACAGTGTGTATTCTTTAAAATACTTGCCTGTATGCAATTCGGATTGAAGTGTGCTTTAGATTTATGGTTAAAATAGAGGCTGACATTTAAAGATTTATATAACCGGAAGAGGTACTGGATATTTTTGAACCTTACATGAAACCAGAAAGCCACTACCTGAACTTCTGTCTGTTACTGACCTACATTAAAAATGAACTGCAATCAGCTAGGCTGTTCTATGCTCATACACAGTTTTTCCTTTTGAGATATCAGCATTTGAGTCTGATTTTGTTGTAAAGAAAATGTTTGTTAGGATGTAGAAACTGTATTGCTGCCTGGATTTGAGCGTAACTATTCTGTGGCAGCTGTATAAACTGTTCAGAATTACTGTTCACTTCCAGCTTCAGCTTCTGATGTTAAACATGCATGACTGGAACCTTGGGATAACAATAACTTGTTTAGTTGTAATTTTGCTGACTTGTTAATGAATTGTGACCTGCTGCAGGCAATTTAGCCTCTGTGCAGAATGCTGTGCTGAAATTCCCCAAGAGAATTGGTCAGTCAGTGGTGACTACCCTGTAAATAATCGTTTGGTATCACTGACCACCTAAAAAAGTGATGCAATCCTTTTTTTCTTGAAAACGTTTGATAGCCCAGAAGTGTGCTTATCTAGAGGGAGCTGGGCCACTAACTTTTTGACTTGTCCTGCAGTAAGCAGTGTTGGATATTTGGATTCAACTTCTTTAAATCCACGCTGTTTCAATTCTGATAAAGCTTCTAAATATCAATGAACATGAGCTCACGTAGCAAGGTGAAGAGTATGCTGGTAGTCTGGCTGGACCGATGGCGTGGCCTTTTTAGTCTCACAGATCCCTGGTTCTAGTCAATGTCTGTAATTTGCTTGACCGTATTACTGCATTATTGAGAATTACCAGATGAAAGCCAATTTTAAAAACAGATAGCATGTTTGGGTATGCTTTGTGACGGATGTTAAGTACTTATTGTGTGGGGTTGTTTTCTTTTTCTCAGGGCCTCCACGGATGTCTCCTAAGGCACAACGGCACCCTCGAGGTCACAGAGTCTCTACTGGTAGGGGTACAATTTCAAGTGGCTTAGAATTTGTATCTCATAATGCACCAGGGGAAGCATCTACTACTGCAGTGGCACGAGGCAGCCCTTCAGGTGGGACGTGGTCATCAGTTGTCAGTGGGGGTAGGTAAAGCTTGGCTTATTGCAGATGGCTTGCCAGGGATACTTTAGAGTGTTAATGCTAAGCAGAATATTGTGTTCCTAGACAATTCAGGCTCCGAATACACTGGTCTGCTAACTTAGCTCGCTTAGATGAAGTGGGAGAAGGATGTTACCAGGTAGCTTAGTAAAACAGCTGGTGAGTCAGTCCTTAAAGTGCAATACGGTCTGAATTGCAGAGAGGGTAAGTCAGTTGGTGCATGAAAGGAAGGAAGAATGTAGGAATGAGTTGTTGAAAGAAATAATCTTCAGGAAAGTCACTGAAGGAGACAAAGTTATTTTCCACTGCATCACTGAAGTTGATTAGTGGCAATGTAACTGGATTTTTATGGTTTACAAATGAATGAGGTGCTTGTATAGAGGAAGGTTGGCATCACAAGAAAAAGATGAAATGATAAGTGAAGTTGGATGTACTTTCTTTAAAAATGATGAAGGTTCTAAGTGGTTGTTCTGTGTTTGTCATAAGTACTGTAGTATTAGATGTAGTCAGCGTTGTCTTTTTTGAAGTTATTTTTGTAACGTTTGACTGTATATTTAAAGCTCAGTCATGATACCAGCCCTGGTTTTGAGCTTTTGTGATTGGGACCATGTTCTAGTTAGTTGTCAGCTGCTGGATGCTTTCTTGAGTCAGAGCACAAGTGGGCAACAGTTTGGAGTCTGATATTTTTTAGCGGTGTTAGGATTTAGAGAAGAGTGGTGGGAATGCATTTTCAGAAAACAGGTATGAATTGTGTTCCAATGCGTAGACAGCCCCATAGATTTTGTTGCCTTGCAGAAAAGATTTAAACTCTTCTGTTCTGGCATTCTCTCTGACTCATCTCCCCTCCCTGCCCTGCACTTTATTTATCACTGGCATGCAAACAGGGCTGTTAAACAACTTACCTCTCTTTCTTCTTGCTCACTTGAAGTTGATGTATGATGTAAAACAACTAACTAGCCACAGCGGCGTGAGTAGGAAGCAGGAGGTACAGCTTAGCTTGTAAAGAACATACAACTTCCCTTGCTGCTTTAACACAGGGGCAGAAGTGGACATCAAATAATCTTCCTTCAGTAGGATATGCTGTTTTTTTTTTTTTTTCCAGCTGACAAACCTCCAAAGGAGGATGTTGTAAAATGGATGTTTTTTTTTTTCAGCCTTTAAAAAAAAAAATGTTTTACATCTGTTTATATGGAGATAATGACCACCTTTTCTGTTCTGCCTGAAACTGTGTTAATGTGAGCTGTTGTATGCTGGGGGGCCAGGGACCATGCTGCAGTTTCATGGTGGGACTGTAAGTCAGAGAGGTATGTTAGGGGACAGTCTGCAGGAAAATAGCACCACTTATCTGAAATGCTCTACTGTAAAGAGTTAGGTGATGTACCTGAAAGGTAAAGAGGTTTTCAGTCACTATATAATGTTCCACTGAGTATATTAAAGCATGTTCCTAGTCGTTTTTAAAATAAGCAAACTTCTGAGCGGATGAGGAAACTTATCCCATAACTGTTTTTTCCTGTTTGTTTCTAGTTCCAAGATTATCCCCTAAAACACACAGGCCTAGGTCTCCAAGGCAAAGCAGCACTCCCACAGGACCAGCTCTGCCTTCTCCTCAACCTGGTACTATTCCCACTGAATCTGTTGCCATGCCTGTTCCAGCTGCCTCTCCTACACCTGCCAGCCCTGCTTCCAACAGAGCAGTTACCCCTTCCAGCGAAGGTGAGTAACCCTCACTTGCTGGCAAATGCAACCCTTGCCTGATCTCTGAAAATAAATATGTCTGTACAGGAGGAAAGCTGCTTTCTAAATGCTGGGAAAAGTTCTGACTGATACATTTAATTTTACTATGTAGTGAGTTCCTTTTCTCTTATGATGATGGCTTTAAAATAAGATTGAGGCTTTTTAGTAAGTCTGTATGCTTAATTTATCCTGTCTTTTGGGAAGTATGGATGTATAGATGTATGTTTGGGAAGTATGGATGTATTTGACCTAATTGAGGACTTTTTTCAGACTTAGTTCTTGGCTGTTTTCTCATTTAAAGAAACACAGGCCACTGCTTTCAAGGAATATTTTAAGCCTCATGAAAGGAGAAAAAAGAAATTCAAGAGCATAGTCGTAAAGGTCTTGACTAACTCTCAAATCTCAGAGAGCTTGGACTATGGAAAATAATTTGCTTTCGTTTTACATTTTCTTGTCAGCCTAGTTAAGGATCTGTGCGGTGGTGAGGGATGTGTTTGATTGGGACATTTTCACTGGGCTTAATAACAGTAGGATGGGGAAGGGGGGAGGATAAGCCTCCAGGCCCTAACTTGGTAGCAGAAAAAGTGTAACAGGCATTTTCTTATGTAAGCTAAACATGGTTAAATCTCTCTTCTGTTCTATCTTGTCATCTCTTTTTAATCAGTGTGAGTTGTGTATAAGAGAATAACTTTGGCAATTTCTTTTCCAGCTAAAGATACTAGGCTTCAGGACCAGAGGCAAAATTCTGCAACTGGAAACAAGGAGAATATAAAACCAAGTGAGACTTCTCCTAGTTTTCCTAAACCTGAAAGCAAAGGTTTGTATCAAAAGCTTCTGTAAGTACTTGAGTAACATAGGATTCCAAGTGCTAACTCTGCTGTATTGACTAGCTTAGTTAATATTTAAAGGAAGACTTGGAGGCAATCTGTTTGATAATTTGTAAGGAACATTTGAGCATGCAGTTCTGAAGCGATAGAGCTGCAATTTTAAGTGTTGGACTCATGGACTCATTTCATTGACCTGAAGTACAGAGATGCTTATGTGGATGACGTTTGCATTTATTTATTTTATTTATTTCCTCTTCTCAAAGTGTTTTTTTAATTATTATTATTTTTTATTTAAACTCGGGATGACACCTTAGTGTTTCACCTTTAATTGATATTATTGAAACACTGGCATGTTATGTTTCGAGGGTTTTATTGTGTGCCTCTTTGTATGCATATGAGTTCTGCAGTCCCTGTACCTCAGGGCTTTTGTCTTGGTGTGATGCGTTAGAGCTATAGATATGGCAGTTATGCAATGCCATGTTTTCACAGAGTATTTTTGTGTGCTCATACGAGTTGTTCATGGAATTATACCAACTCACAGATGAAGTGGTGTAGCTGTATTTCACTTCTAGATATGCAAACGCTATGTTTTTGCAAATTTATAGATGTGGGGGTTGAATATAAAAACCTGAATTAGAAATGCTTGGACAATTGTGGTCTTATATTTGGCAGGTGTCTCTCCAATTGTTTCAGAACATAGAAAACAGATTGATGATTTAAAGAAATTTAAGAATGACTTTAGGGTAAGTTTCTGTGTATGTTATCTTAATGTATTGTAGTTATTGAGTGCACCCAGATTACTTTAATGAACTGAATACATTGCATGTGTTAATGGAAAATGGGTCCTTAAAACTTGTGCTCGATTTACAAAAACGTTCATGAGAATTCATGCTAAAATTCAATGCTAAGTCTTGCTTGTACAATTGCCTAATGCACAAATGTACATTTTGACTTAAATACTGTATACTGAAAATGTTGCTCAAAACCTGCGTGGTTGTTAGGTACAAATAATTAATGCATTTATGCTCCGTATGGAAGAGCTCCATATGGAAGAGTTTCAAAGTGTAATGGAGGGGTTTGCTGAGGAAAATTGAAGACAATATCTGCTGATCCATTGCACGTTTCCAGGTTATAATTGCTTACTAAATCAGGTCAGCTTTTCAAGAGTTGTTTTTAGATCACATGGAGGGGGGTTGAGTCTAAGGGGTTGTCTTAAGCTTTCCTGTCACTTCCTAATCAAAGTGTAGGTCAGTCGAGTCTCTGAATAATTCAGCTTCTTGCACAGTGTAGGCTTAAAACACAGTCAGTGCTCGTAGATTTTTTTTTTCCTACTAGAAATGGAAATGTATGTTTGAAAAGGTCATTTCCAGGTGATTAAGGCCTATGGGACTGTATCTTACTCTGTGATAGCATTAAATTGTCTTCTAGTTTTGCATACCAATTTAATGAATATACACCTCGGGTTTTGTTTTTTTTTTTCAGTTACAGTCAAGTTCCTCTTCAGATGCAGTGGATCAGCTGCTAAATAAAACACGAGAAGGTGAAAAACCAAGAGATGTAGTTAAGGAAAAGACAGACTCAACCCCTAAAGAATCTATCATAGAAACTGGCAGTAATACTAACTCTAACGGTGGCAGTAGCAAACCCAATAGTCCAAGTATTTCTCCATCAATAAGTAATAATTCTGAGCAAAAGCGAGGGCCTGAGGTAACTTCACAAGGTGTACAGACATCTGGGCCTGGAAATAAACAAGATAAAGAGGATAAAGAGGAGAAGAAAGACACTTCTGAGTGAGTAACTATGCCTTTTAGAATAAACAAATCTGTTATTAGCATTTAATTGTGTGTAGAAAAAAGCTATTATGAATGTGTAACGTCTTAATGTTGATATGCTCAATGTAAGTTATTTTTTCTCTGTATAACTACGAGAAAATTGATGTGCCTGTGCAGAAAGTCATCCTGTGAGTCAGTGGTAGAACTGCATGTAGAACTCTGGTCCTTTCGATGCCTAATTGGTGTCTGAATGCTTATGTAAATGTTTTCTCATCTCTTGTAAGCTGAAGCACCAACGTCAGGAAAGCTTTATTGATGAGTATAGTAAGAATACTGTTAGTAAACAGGACTTTTTGTATTTTATGTATATTTGAGTTCTCAAAAATCTAACTTGCAGATGGAAATGAGGCATTTCATATCTCAATTTTTTAGTTGTTTAGTCATTCTGCAGGTATGCTTGTAAAAGAATAATGCTGAACATCTTTTCTTGTTCTTCATGTTTAGGCAAGTTAGAAAATCAACACTTAATCCTAATGCAAAAGAGTTCAACCCTCGATCTTTTGCTCAAGTAAGTTATTTGATACTGCTTATAAAGATCCACTCAAAGGCTTTTCCTTCGAGTATGGTCAAGCTAATCTTGCATATGCATTGCTGAACTCTCTTTGTAGCCGAAGCCTTCTACTACACCAACCTCCCCTCGTCCGCAAGCTCAACCTAGCCCTTCCATGGTGGGTCATCAGCAGCCAACTCCAGTGTACACTCAGCCTGTTTGTTTTGCACCAAATATGATGTACCCAGTTCCAGTGAGTCCAGGCGTGCAGGTAAGGTGCAGCATGTAATGGCAATTTGTTTACACTTTTCAGATGTTTGTCAGCCAACTGGGGAGACATAGGAGATCTAAGATAAGACAGTGGTACAGTAGTGTTTGTATTGCTGCCATAAATATGGACACAATTACATTGTTGTTCAGTTTTAGCTATGTAAATAACGGCTTTTCCCAGTGGTCTTTCAATCTTGATAGTATAATAGTCTCAAACACTTGTAAATTCCAACAGCTGTTACTCATATTTGTTGTGACTCTGTGCAGAATTCCTCCCCAGTGCTCCAAGCATAGCCTTACTTTTAAGTTTTAAGCAACCATTTTTTGTCCTTAGCTTCCAGCTGTGTCCCACTAATTTCCGGTTGTTGCAGAGATTACTAGGATTTCAAATCTAACTCTGCTATAAAGCTGTCTGATTTAATACTTTGCTTGAAGTAGCAATACTAGCATTACTTGACTGGTTGCTGCAAACCATATGGTCTTGGTTGTTTGTACATTCAGACTTAATCACAGCGGTAGAAGAAAATATCACAGGTTAGGCAAAGTTCACTAAGCCATATTTGAAGTCTGGAGTGTTTCTTCCTTTCCTTATGGACCAAATGGTTGCTGGTGATTAAAAATTTGTGGCTAACAATCCTAACTGTGTGGTGGAAGGTTTGGGGTGTTGGGGGAAGGATAAAACTCATTCTAACTGCTCTCATCATGTGTTAAGAAAATACCCAGTATGTCCAAAATGTTTTAATAAGTAATTTAGTGATCAGCTTGCAAAAGGTCACAAGAATTCCTCCTAAAGAAACTTCTGTGAGACTTGAATCTTGTGATAAAATGCTAAAAGAGCCAACAGACATCTACAAGCTGCCATTGTGCATCTTTCCTAACATTAAAATAGATGCGCTAGACTGTTACTGGCTTGGTTTTAGCAACAGTGATTTTTTTTCTAGTAGTGTCTATGCCATTGGTGAAGAACTGAACTTGTAAATATTTTAACATCTAGCATTACATTTGTATGAGTTGCCTCTGAAAAGAGTTGGAAAGCTAGGATATGGTAGGTCCTGTTGCGACTCATTTCATAGTGGAGACTTGCACAGCGGAGAGTTCTGATTATCATGATAATCTGTAATGTTTGTCACCTAATTATGGCCATAAAGTTTAGAGAAAAAGTAGCTTCTAATATCATTAGAGGCTAATGATTATTTTAGTGGCTCAGAGTAAAACATAGCGCAGCTGAGCAGGGCCCCCACCCCAACAAACAGCCACATGCACAAACATACTTTTTAAAGGAATATCATAGCTTAAACTCCTGCTTCTGTTTCAGCCTTTGTATCCTATTCCCATGACGCCCATGCCAGTGAACCAAGCCAAGACATATAGAGCAGGTAAAGGTGAGAATAATACTGCCTGTTTGGTTCTTAGTCTGCATGCAGCATGAATAAAATAACAAATGATTGTTTTCTAATCCACGTTGATTGATATTTTAAATACTATTTTTAATAAAGGCAACTAAGTGGAAATACTTAGGTATTTCCAGATAAGCTAATGCAGCTCAAATCACAAGTTTGAGTAGCGTGGCATTGCTTGTTTTGGAATTGGATTTGACAAATTGGAAAAGGTGTGTTACTTGGAACACTTGGGTAAGCTGATTTCTCCTATACTTCGTAAGTGTTACGGAAATGTTAAAAAGGGAACTGCTTTGTACTGGTGTGCAGCAGAGCCCTGAATGGTGCCTGAATGGGGTATTTTTGTCAACAAGAAAAATCTCTTTCTTCAGAAAGAGTGTGCTGTTACTCTTCTGCAAAGAGCTTATTGCTGGTTCCAGTTTGTTCTTTTGTATTCCTTCTGCAACAGTAGCTGAACAGCTGGACTAACAATACTGCATTTTTAACAAGTGACACCTGTGGCTGTGGAGATGAAAACGTGTGGTGAGATGCACTCTCATCTCTGCAGTGCAGTGTAGGAGCAGAAAAATGATGGTCTTGTTTTATAGTCATGTTTCAGATAATGCTCTAATTCGACGCAATTAAATTCCTTGCAATATTACACAGTCTCTCATGATGATAGATTCCAGTGCTGCAGCTCCAGTCACTGGAAGAGGAAACTGTTTAAAAGAGCAGATCTGCTATTTAGAAATAAACAAGTAGCCTTTATGAAAGTAGGGAAGACAAAAACTTGTAATGTATTTCCATTTTAAAACGCACTAACTTTACTGTGGCCTGACTCTGAAATCCTGTGCTTGATAATACTGATTATTTTAATCAGAAGTATATTGCTGTCTACTTGCTTGCTCTGTGAGGCTCTCCTGTTCTGAATTCCTTTCCTGAATGTCATTATTTCCTCCATAAATCCATTTTGTGTGCAGCATAAGCCTGAAGGAGCTGCTTGTGTTAAAGTTCAGCGCCTTTACCCTATTCAAGTTGCGCCCCGTATTTACTTTTTTCTATTGATTTGCAGTGTAAACATAATCATTATTGAGTGAATTTCCTGACATCTTCAACGTTTCCCTCTTTTCCTCTCCCTAAGGGGTCTGCCAACATGGCACACTGCAGTGGAGCTTACAGGTGCTTGAGTTAGCGTAGTTATTAGTTGCAGTCTCACTGCAGCAAGCTGGAGCTCACCTTGAACAATCATGCCATGTTGCTTAGTAGGCTGAATTCCTCTGTTCTGAGTGCCTTGCTGCTGTGGTTCAGGCAGTCTTCTTACCAGGATAGCTCAGGTAGTCCCACACCGCAGTGCTCTGCTCTCTTAACCTCTCCTCCCTCTAATTATTCCTATTCCTTTTCCCCCTCTAAGTTGATTTGTCCTCTTCGGTGTTGACTGTAACCTCAAAGTTTTTGGCTATCCTCAGGGATAGCATAGAGCTTAAATGATGCAAATACCTCATATTGCAGCTGCGTGGAGACCTTTATTCTATTCTCCTCAGCCATGAGCACAAGTAATTTTAACAGACTCAGCTTTCCAGTTGATGGAGCAGTTGCTGAGTAGTTCTGATAGTGGATAAATTAAGCCTTTTGAAGGGGACAGGATCAACTTTGAGTAATGTAGGTATCCTGGTATAACCTCTCTCTTCTGTTCTTGATTTTTGTCAGTCTTTTTCTCCCTGCACCTTTGTTCTTTTACAAAAAAAAAAAAAAAAGCAGGCCTGAGTTTGTGGCCATATACATGGCAAAAAGGCAGTGATGAAAATTTTTTTTTTTTATGAACTCCTTTTTGACAGAGCTCTAATACTAGAGCTCTAAGTGGTTAAAGGTCGAGGGGTGAGGATGTTCTACTGGGTCACATTGACGTTGTAATGTAAAACCTTTCAGGAAGACTAACGTTCTTCATCCCGTGTTTCTAACGTGAGATGCTCTTTGCTTTGTAGTACCAAATATGCCACAGCAACGGCAAGACCAACATCATCAGAGCACCATGATGCATCCTGCCTCAGCTGCAGGCCCTCCAATTGTAGCTACGCCACCTGCTTATTCAACACAATATGTTGCGTATAGTCCCCAGCAGTTTCCTAACCAGCCTCTTGTGCAGCATGTGCCACACTACCAGTCTCAGGTAAGAGTCTGTTTAGTGGATGTGATATGGCTAGTAATTAAGTGACTCAGTCCTAAATACCATATTGTCTCCAGTCACGTGTTTGCTATTGTAATGTGCTTCAAAGCCTGTAACGAATCCTCCAGTCAGTTTAGAAGTTGTAATTTGTTATTGCTACTACCTTTTTAGCTTTTAGGGCAATTCCTTTTAGGTCACGGGCAGGGCATCTCCTAGTTACGCTCTCTAAAAACAAACTATTTATACTTTTACTTCAAGAGCTTTTAAATACACATATGTAATTGCATAAATATATAGTTGCGTACATAAGCTTATGATATTAGAATGACAGAAATTAGATATGCTGGTGGTTTTTGTCAGCTTCTAGCCCACTGCAGAAAATGTCCTTTCGTTTTTAGAAACAACTGGGATAATTGTAGTATGAAATCTTTAGTCTCCTCTGTGTTTTATAAGGCCAAGCTATTGCTGTTTCTGCATATGCAATTATTGTTTAGATTAGACTAGTTTCTTGTAATGGGCCTCCAATTAACTGTCTGTTTTTCTTATTTCTGTTGAATGCAGCATCCTCATGTTTATAGCCCTGTAATACAGGGCAACGCTAGAATGATGGCACCACCAACACATGCACAGCCTGGTTTAGTATCTTCTTCTGCAACACAGTATGGTGCGCATGAACAGACGCATGCTATGTATGGTAGGAAACGTTTTGTGTTATATGTAACTTTTTAAGTTCTTATGTTGAGCAGGGATATATTTAATCTCGAGCTTCAAATGTGGGTATCATTCAGATTACACCAGTAGATGTGGTTTATATATCATAAGATGATGAGCAAAGCGTTGAAAACTGAGCCACCTGGTTAAAATGAAAACTCAAGTATGCTGATTTCAGTAGGATGCCAGTGACCAAGATGAAATTTCAAGCTGGGAGCTGCTAACGAATATCTGCTGAAAGAAGTTTGTTCAAGTTCTCTTGATGCCCTTGACACAACATCCCTTGATTGTTTCTTGTTTATAAGTAGGACTGGTTTTACTGCAAGGCTATGACCTCAGTTTCAAAACTTGACTTTAGTTCTGACAACTAGTGAAATGCTGTCTTTATGATACTACTAGCATTATTAACAGTATGAACACTTCTGTCTGAGCAAAATAAAACTTGTGTTGCTTACCTTTCTTTTTTGGTAAGTCAAGAATTAAGTCTATGAAATAACTCGTGTATTGCTTTGACTTTGAAAATTAGTCTCCAGCATTATCAGACGAGCATATTTCACTTACAGTGAAATGCTGAAAATGTGGGTTACCTTGTTACAAACTATAATGTGAAGAACTTCTAAAGCATTATAAATGTGTGATAAAGCAATGCCCAATTCGGAGGAAAAACCTCACTGCAAAACATGCTATTGAAATAGGTAGAATCAAGGTTGCTAGAAGGCTTGGAAACTGTCATAAAATGTCAAAAAGACAGATGGTCTCTTGAAAACATGGCATTTCAATACTTGTTACAGCATCTGAGGAAGACTTTTATTGGGTCACGTATATTATTGACTTAGATTCTAATAAAAGATTTTCTGTACCTTTAGACATCTTTGTATGTTTTCCGGTGCTTAGTTTTACACTGCTACTTAATGGAAGTCCATGGTGTGTCACGAAAACTTAACAAGGCTAAAAATGAAATTTTAAAGTTTAGCGTGAAATTAATTTTGATTTAAACAAGTCGGTGTCTTACCCATCTGAAAACATCCTGTCAGGTCTCTGCAGTAGTGTGGTTACATAGTTAAGAGACAAAAATAACAGAGGCCTTTTTTGACACTTGGAGAAAGAACGCTTCAGCTCGTTTGTGATGAAGCTGAAATGGAAGTTACTCTTAGAGGTTAAGTCCTTCTCTCACAGGTCCTTGCTAATTGTATTACTTTGATCTTTTCAACTCTTGTGCTTGAGGTGTCCATGTAAACAGATCTTCTGTTTGCTTTTTCATTAGATTAAATAGAATTCTGATTAAGTGAATGATCAAAGGCTTTCAGACCTTTATTGGTGAAAACCCTTCTCTCAAATCATGATTAAAATAAAACTAGACATGAGAGAATATGTGAGACTTCATTCAAAATGTTTGCTTGTTACTTCCTAGCGATTTCCCATTGTGCACCATCCTTATCTTCTGTAAGCACTGGGTTCTGCAGCATTGAAGTGTAAGCCCATTCCCTTGTTTAGCTTTGATCAGATGTCTGCATATTTTTTTTTCCCCACTGATACTCTAACTCAACAGTTAGTTTTCATTTTGTGTTGGTTTTGTAGCTTATCTGTTGTAGGTAGGTGACTACCTACTGGTACACACAACTAAGCTGGGTCAATATTTGAGAACTCCTTCGTATTTCCTTCCATGTAATTTAAAGGTTACTTTTCCAAGAGCACCTAATTTACGGAAATTGCATGTCCTTCTGTGTTCTTTCAAACAGCTACTTGGTGGCTCTTCTAAATGTTCTCCCACCTTCCCAGTAAATGATCAAGTGCTTGAAATTCTTGGTTATAGAAACTACTCAACCCAGTAGGATCATGAACTCCATATGAGACACCTTTTTTTAAGAGTATGTTCTTGCCGTGTGTGAATATGTGTATTGCCTAGTGACCATGAATTGGCTCAAATGCACTCTTAACCTACAAAGTTTACAGTTGGCTACACGTGAAATGACTTCTGATGTAGAGTATTGCTGTCTCAATTCCCAGTTTTTTGCAAGGCTTTCATGTGCTGAATACTTGAAGACCTTGCCTAGGCTGATTTTCTCCTTAAAATGTGACCATCTAGAAGATATTAACTTCAGCTTCTGTTTATCAGTATGTGACTGCTTGGAAAAAATGTAGACTTGCCGAAGGTGATAGATAAATGCTGCTTATGTAGTAAATGATGAGCAACGTGCTCGATTTGTTCCCATCTGACCGAGTGACAGGTAGTTCTGAATGGTAATACAAGGGAGTGTTCACAACTTACGTTCGGTATTTTGGGAATCTTAAGTTTATCCATGGTATCTCTGAACTAAATATACCAACACATGCTGATTCTGAATCTAATCTGGTCCTCTTGTTAAAGCAGTTTGAAAATCCAGAATAACTTCCTATAACAACCGCTGCTGCTTTTGATTTCTGGAGCATTGGCTCAAGCAAGTTCTCAGATTTCCCTTTGGCTCTTTAAAATAGCAATCTGATCTATTTTTATTTTTATTCTTTGACTTCCCTCCCCCTGTTCATATCAGGATTCAGTGGGTTACAGTGTCCTTTTGTCCTTCAAGGTACCGGTGCTTCCTCTGAGATAATTCTTGCAAAATTCACTCAATTTTTTTCCTGTGTGTGTGGTAGAAAGAAGATGTCTACAAGGACAACCGCACTGAGACGCGGGGGTTGGGGGGCACTGCTTATGAGGTATTCTGAAGGTGTGAAGCGTTTTCTCAGGAGATCTGGAACTCCATCTTCCTTAATGGTTTGGGATAAGTGAATGTCTGTGGCGAGCAGTAACTGCCTGGCAGTGAAGAGAAATGCTCGTTGAGCTGCTAAGCGACCTGCCCTCACTGCCAACAGCTTGGGTTTTGTTTTCCCTTCTGTCTCGTGAGGAGATACCTCAATTCCAAATACGTGTAGTGACTTAACGCTTGTTGATCTGCACTTTTCCAGTCGAAAGAAAAATATTTTTTGTCTAATGCTGTTTAATGGGATATTTCTGCACTTCTGGGATTTCTTTGCCAGTCATTACGGTGCCTGCTTCTGTTTCCCAAACTGCTGACGAGAGCTCCAGAGAAGCAGAGTAGCTAAGCAGCCTGGTCACCAGCAGACCCACCTGAACGCACGGCAGAGGAGCGTTTAAATCACTGGTTTCCCCCCCTCAGAACACGATGGGGAAGGACGGTGTTCAGACAACCATCTCTCTTCCCTCCACCCAATGCCTATTGCACCTTGACTTGTAACTTCTGGAGATGCGAGCCCTTTAGATGGCCTTACCGAGGAAAGCTTTGCAGCTACACACACCTTTAGCTGCCACAC